>NC_089490.1:155638912-156888912 GCF_036850765.1 Saccopteryx bilineata
GAGGCGGTGGGGGTGGAGAAGCAGATGGGCGCTTCTCCTGTGTGCCCTGGCCAGGAATCAAACCCGGGTCCCCCACACGCTAGGCCGACGCTCAGTGGCAGGATTTTTAAAAAGCACAGTTCTGGCCCTGGCCGGTTGGCTCAGAGGTAGAGCGTCGGCCTGGCGTGCGGGGGTCCTGGGTTCGATTCCTGGCCAGGGCACACAGGAGAAGCGCCCATCTGCTTCTCCACCCCCACCGCCTCTCCTTCCTCTCTGTCTCTCTCTTCCCCTCCCGCAGCTGAGGCTCCATTGGAGCAAAGATGGCCAGGGCGCTGGGGATGGCTCCTTGGCCTCTGTCCCAGGCGCTAGAGTGGCTCTGGTCGCAATAGAGCGATGCCCCGGAGGGACAGAGCATCGCCCCCTGGTGGGCAGTTTCGCCTCTGGTGGGCGTGCCGGGTGGATCCCGTTCGGGCGCATGCGGGAGTCTGTCTGTCTCTCCCCGTTTCCAGTTTCAGAAAAATACAAAAAAAAAAAAAAAAAAAAGGACAGTTCTGGTGATGCCCTTGGTCTTTTGCTTTCCTCCAAGTGGGAGGAGAAAGGGTTCAAACATTCCCAAAGGTGAGCTTTGAAGGAGACCAAATATATTCAATACTTCTGTTGCTCATTCCACCGCAGGAGGAAAAAGGGTTAAATTAGTTCCCAGGGTGCCAGCACATTTTATATAAAGGGGGGGGAGCAGCTGCAGCTGCAACCTCCCCTCTGGCCTCATCCCAGCTGCCTTCTTACCGGGCCTTCAGTGTTAACCCTAAACTCACCACAAGGGTTTGAGTAAATTTGCAAGAAAATAAAAAGGAAAAAAACTATAATGGTTTTGTATTTTGTGGCTATCACATATGATGTATAATAAAATTACTATGAAATACAACAGTTTTACATTTATTAAATATAACACTTATATTATAATATAGATTATAACAATACAAATATAAATTATTTCCAAACAGTGAGATCATACCATTCAGGAAAACTAGAAAAAAAAAGGGTTAGTGGGACACAACTTTTTGCTCTTCGCTGTCCAGTGAGCAGGTTAAAATGTAAACTCTTTAAATATTAAAACAAAATAAGTCTTTCACTCATGATTTTTACTATGATTCATACCAATCGGAGTCTCAGACAACAATATGAAAAGACAGTCTCTGGATGGAGAACCACATTTGGAGTTTAAAGACAGATCTGAGCTGCGAATGGGCTCTGGTGGATTCAGATGTGTGATGCGGGAGGCAGGGAACTTCCTGTGCCTGTTTGAGTGGGCCCTTCTGGACCCTGAGACAGATAAGAAGGGCCCGCAGTCTGGCTTTATAGCATTTCTGCTTCGCTGCTGCTGCAACACCCTCGCAGGCTCCGTTGGGGATCCTGAAGGTACAGAGCCTTACTGCCTGCACTGGCTCCAAGCTAGAACCGGACAGTGTTCCACTGCTTCGGCTTAGGGCCAGGCTAACCTGACAGCAGGTGTAAGCATAATGACCTGGACTTTGACTCAGGGACAGTGCCAATCTAGGACAACTCTCCAGGGGGCCCTAACTATAACAATATCATGGATGTTAGCTGGACAATCTGTTCACTTATAAACATCCACGGGGAAGGGCTTGTTCTCTGAGGAGACCACCTGTAACCAAGCTTTTAATCAGCTCAGTATTTCTTTTTTCTTTTTAAAAAAATTTTTTATTGAACCTGACCAGGCAGTGGCACAGTGGCTAGAGCATCAGACTGGGACCCAGGTTCAAAACCCTGAGGTCACCAGTTTGAGCATGGGCTCTTCTGGCTTGAGCGTGGGGTCATAGACATGACCCCATGGTCGCTGGCTTGAGCCCAAAGGTCGCTAACTTGAGCAAGGGGTCACTCAGTCTGCTGTAGCCCCTTGGTCAAGGCACATATGAGAAAGCAATCAATGAACAAGTAAGGAGCCACAACAAAGAATTGATGATTCTCGTCTCTCTCCCTTCCTGTCTGTCTGTCCCTCTCTCTGTCTCTGCCATAAAAAAAAAAAATTATTAAATTTACTGGGGAGACATTGATTAATAAAATTATACGTTTCAAATGTACACTTCTGTAATATGTCATCAATATATTGTACTGTGTGTTCACCACCCTATATCAACTCTCCTTCCATCACCATTATTCACCCCTTTACCCTCTTCTCACTCCCTTTCCCTCTGGTAATCACCATACTGTTGTCTCTGAGGTTTTTTGGGGGGTGGTTAATCCCTTCACCTTTCACCCAGCCCCACAATCTCCTCCCCTCTGACAGCTCTGTATTTCTGAGAAGACCAACTGCATTCCTGAACTTGTAGCTGCTGCCCAAAGCTGCAGGGTAAAGGAGAACCTGTCCACTCACTCCTGACTGAGCTGATGTCCCAACTGTCTGGGAGCCGCTAGTCCCCTCATCCTTCTGATAGATGCACTTCAGTAAGGCAGTTTCACTATTAAACACTGCTGTCCCCAGCCTTCAAAAGGCTTACTCAGCCTTTAAAAACGAAGGACATTCTGACATCTGCGAGGATGCAGATGAACCTTGAGGACACTATGCTCAGTGAAATAAACCAGACATAAAAGGGCAAATGCTGTGTGAATCCACTCATAGGAGGTCCCTATAGGAGTCAGATCCATAGAGACAAAAAGTAGAATTGTGGGTGCCAGGGGCTGGGGGTGGGGTGGGGGGATAGTGCTTAATAGGGACAGAGTTTCAGTTTGGGAAAGTGAGACAGTTTTGGAGTTAGATGGGGATGACAGCTGCACAACAATGTGGATGTGCTTACTGCCACTGAGTTATGCATATAACAAGGTTAAAATGGTGAATTTTATGTTATATATATTTTACCACAATTTAAAAGTTTAATAGTATGGTGCTTTCCTGGGTGGGCTGTCCCTGCTCTGTGGGGAAAGATGCCAGATCTTCAGGACTCAGAGATGCTCCCAGCCCTAGAAATGAAGCACAGGTTTCTTGTAGGGAAAGGCGTGCTGGGTATAGTTCATGTCAGTCCCTGTACTTACAAGGAGCATGAGAACCTGGACCCAGACATTCATGTGGAATTCTCCCTTCTTTCCCACACAGCAGGGGGGCTCCCTTCTCTAACAAGGAACTTGTTTCTGGTATATATATATTATATATGTTCCCTCCAGGTGCCTTTTAGGGTAGAAGGAAGTTTCCACTCACCTGGGGCAAAGGGAACAGGCATCCAGCAGCCATCCTCTCCTCTTGGGAAAATGCAGGTTTCTGAGCAGACAGAGCTACAAGAGGAGAAAGATACAGTGAAGACCAGACCCAGGCCTGTCCCCAAACCCCAGAACCTGCGCTGACTCTCCATGCAGTAAAAATTTAAAAAAAGAGCGTGTAACTATTGACTGACCCAAAACTCAATAACTAATAGCCCACTGTTAACTGGAAGCCTTACTGATTAAGTTGATTAACACATATTTTGTATGTTATGTGTTCTCATAATAAAGGAAGCTACAGAAAACAAAATGTTATTTTTAAAAAATATTGTTCAATTATTTATTTATTTATTTTTATTAATTCATTCCAGAGAGGAGAGTGAGAGAGACAGAGAGAGAAAAAGAGACAGAGACAGAGAGAGAAAGGGAGGAGGAGCAGGAAGCACCAACTCCCACATGTGCCCTGACCAGACAAGTGCAGAGCTTCGAACCAGTGACCTCAGCATTCCAGGCCGATGCCCCATCCACTGCGCCACCACAGGTCAGGCCGAAAACAAAATGTTATTAAGAAAATCGTAAGAAAAAACACATTTAGGCCCTGGCCGGCTGACTCAGTGGTAAAGCTTCGGCCCAGCATGTGGAAGTCCCGGGTTCGATTCCTGGCCAGGGCACACAGAAGCGCCCACCTGCTTCTCCACCCTTCCCCCTCTCCTTCCTCTCTGTATCTCTCTTCTCCTCCTACAGCTAAGGTTCCATTGGAGCAAAGCTGGCCTGGGCGCTGAGGATGGCTCCATGGCCTCCGCCTCAGGCGGTAGAATGGCTCCAATTGCAGCGGAGCAATGCCCCAAAGGGACCAATCATCGCCCCCTGGTGGGAATGCCGGGTGGATCCCAGTCAGGCGCATGTGGGTGGGTGTCTGTCTGCCTTCCTCCTGCTTCTCACTTTGAAAGATACAAAAAAAGAAAAAGAAAAGAACACCAACACCAATAAGAAAAAATACACTTACAGTATTGTATGTATTTATTTTTAAAAACCCATGCATAAATGGACCCTCATAGTTCAAACTGTGTTGTTCAAGAGTCAACTGGATAGTCACATTTTGAGGTTCTGGATGGATATGAAATTCAAGGGACACCATTCAATCCAGTATGACCTTCTGTACCCACATTCTGGAAGGCTCTCTTCTGACCCTCACAGGTGCCCCATCCCTTGCAGTTCTCAGATTTTCTCTCCCTTCCAGGCTCTCACTTCATCTCCGTACTATCTTCTGCCAAACTCCCCTGACCCTGCAGCCGGAAGCATCCAGATGGCCTGTCCCATGTTACTTATGAGAAAGGGGAACATATGGCCCTGAAAGCCTGTGGGAGAGTCGAGCTCCTCACATCCCCATAGAGCTGCCTTCCCTTTCAGGGAACGGGCTGGCACCTCTGCTCAGGGACAGGCTCTCTCCATGAGCAGACTTTAGTCAGACCCAATTTTAGGAAGAATTCTGCCAAAGTGTTTGGTTAATTGAGAATCCTCCACCCTTCTGATCACTCTTGATACTAGGTAGGGTTCCTCACCCACCACTACCCAGGCAATGTTGGATCACTCCACCTGTGGCAAAAATCCTGTAAGCTAGTATAGCCGGAACCCCCTGACATTTCCTCTTAGCAGTTTTCCACGCACTGACCCCACCTGCTCTTTGGCTCTAAGTCCCCACTTGTCACTCAACTTGGGAGTTGAGTCTACCTTCTGGAGTCTGGATGTCCTGGTCCCTCTCTACCTTTAAGAGTAAATGAGCCTGACCAGGCGGTGGCGTAGTGGATAGAGCGTCGGATTGGGAGCAGAAGACCCAGGTTCGAGACTCCTAGGTTGCCAGCTTGGGCCCAGGCTCATCTGGTTCGAGCAAGGCTCACCAGCTTGAGCCCAAGGTCGCTAGCTTGAGCAAGAGTTCACTCGGTCTGTTGTAGTCCCCCAATCAAGGCACATATGGGCAAGCAATCAATGAACAACTAAGGTGCCACAAGGAAGAATTGATGCTTCTCATCTCTCTCCTTTCCCGTCTGTCCCTGTCTCTCTTTCTCTCTCTCTCTCTCTCTCTCTCTCTCTCTCTCTCTCTCTCACACACACACACACACAAGAGTAAATGAGCCCTGGTCGAACGGCTCAGTTGGTTAGAGCATCCTCCAGAAGCACAGAGGTTGCTGGTTTGATCCCCGGTCAGGGCACAGACGGGAACAGATTGAAATTCCTGTCTGTCTCTCTCTTCCTCTCTCTAAAATAAATAAAATAATCATTTTTAAAAAAATAGTAAATGGCCTGACCTGTGGTGGCGCAGTGGATAGAGCATCGGACTGGGATGCAGAGGACCCAGGTTCGAGACCCCAAGGTCGCCAGCTTGAGCGTGGGTTCATCTGGTTAGAGCAATAAAAAGCCCACCAGCTTGAACCCAAGGTTGCTGGCTCCAGCAAGGGGTTACTCGGTCTGCTGAAGGCCCGCGGTCAAGGCACATATGAGAAAGCAATCAATGAACAACTAAGGTGTCGCAATGTGCAATGAAAAACTAATGATTGATGCTTCTCATCTCTCTCTGTTCTTGTCTGTCTGTCCCTGTCTATCTCTCTCTCTGACTCACTCTCTATCTCTGTAAAAAAATAAACAAATTTTTAAAAAAATAAAATAAATAAATAAAAAACAAAAATTCTTAAAAAAAAATAGTAAATGAGTTTCCACCCTGGCCTGGTGGCTCAATTGATTAAAGCATCAGCTGGACATGCCATGCCAAGGTTGATGGTTCCATCCCTGGTCAGGGCACATGAAAGAATCAACCAATGATGGCATGAATGAGTGTAACAGCAAATCTATGTTTCTCTCTCTCTGTCCCTTTATTTCTCTCTCTCCTTTCCTTTCCGATTATCAGCAAATTAAAAGAAAATAAATAAGTAAATGAGTTTTGGCCCTGGGCGGGTTAATTCAGTCGGTTAGAGGGTCTTCCAGAAACACCAAGGTTGTAGGATGGATCCCCAATCAGGGCACATATGGGAAGTGACCAATGAATGCACAACTAAGTGCAACAAGAAATGAACCTGTTTCCTGTAAAATCGGTGGACAATGGGGGAAGGTCACATGGGGAACCTGGAAACTTTGGCTAGGACCGCCCACAACCAAGCCCACCAAAAGAAACTTCCCAGGAGTCCTTGAGAAAAAAGCGACTGTCAGCCAATGAGATTGCGCTATGTCATATTAGCCCTACTTCCCTAGAAGACCCCTTTAAATTTGCCCACGCGGTTTCTCCATGCGTGATTTTGCTGACCTCCATCTTCAGGGCCAGTGAATCTCCACCGAGAAATGCTCTGTACTAAATAAAGCCTTTACTATTCCACACTGGGTGGCTACGCCCCTTCCTTCTAGGCAGGGGGGGGGGGAGGGGAGGATACCTTACATTTCCCTTTCCCTTTTCTCCTAAAATCAATCAACTAAAATGAGAGTTAAAGTGGATTTTCTCCACTCCCTTTTAAAAATCAGCCTTTGGGAGCTACACTCACTTCATAACAGAGTTTGCCCCCACGGGTCTGTCACCTAAGGTCTTTTTTCTCAGAGTAACGGCCAGATTTTGCCATTCTGGATGCTGGGCGGCCTTGGACAAGATTCCCAGCCTCTCTGGCTCTCCTCCTGCCGCCCCCAGAGTGATATGTGGCGCAAACCCCGACGGGGCACCCAATGCCACCCGTCCCGTCTCCGCCCACATAACGTCCTGCGTGGAGCCAGGTTCTGGGTCCGAAATGCCTCTGGCCACTTACAACTGGGAGCGCGGCCCCGACGCGGGTGTCCCAACTCTGAGGCCACAGGTGTGGGCCCAGGTGATACTTAGAGCGCAGTGATCCTGCGGGTCCTGCGGGCGCTGCCGCAGCGTGGGCGCTCCATGCAGCCTATTCTGAGTACCCCACACTACTCCATCTCTGGGCCGCCCGGACGGAAGTCCCCCAACCCAGCCCAGTCTGCTCACAGTTATCTCAAGCCGCCGGCGCCACCGCCCCGTTTTGCGCGCCCAGGCACTGCGCCTGCGCACCCCAAGCTCACACACTACAAGTCCCAGTGGTTCCCCTCGTTACTCTGCGTCCTTCTGGGAGCAGTGAATTGAGTCACAGCGCCCTCTCCTGGCAAGCGATATCTACTCCTGAGGCTACACACAATCACCGACTCCAAACTCATCCATCTCCTGTGCTTAAATGAGAAAACGCAATACTGTATATTTAGCATGATAACTGCAAGACAAAGATAAAGACTTGGCATTAAAATAATAATGATTATTATTACAATTTATTTTAAAATTATGAAAATACATAATCCACCCTGGTCAGTTGGCTCAGTGGTAGAGCTTCGGCCTGGCTTTTGGATGTCCTGGGTTCAATTCCCATCCCAGTCAGGGCACCTAGGAGAAGTAACCATCTGCTTCTGCACCCCTCCTCTTCCCCATTTTCTCTTTCTATCTCTCTCTTCTCTTCCCTCAGTCATGCCTCATTGGAGCAAGTTGGCCCGGGGCACTGAGGATAGCTCAAAGGCCTCGCCTGAAGGGCTATTCCGTTTTGGAGCTATGGAGCATCACCGCCCTGTAGGGAGGGGGCTGGTTGGGTGGATCCTGGTCAGGGCACATGAAGAAGTCTGTCTCTCTGCCTCCCCACTTCTCACTTAAGAAAAAAAATATATATATTTTTTGTATTTTTCTGAAGCTGGAAATGGGGAGGCAGTCAGTCTCTCACATGCGCCCAACCGGGATCTACCCGGCATGACCACCAGGGGGCAGTGCTCTGCCCATCTGGGGCGTCGCTCTGTTGCAACCAGAGCCATTCTAGCACCTGAGGCAGAGGCCATAGAGCTATCCCCAGTGCCCCGGCCAACTCTGCTCCAATGGAGCCTTGGCTGCGGGAGGGTAAGAGAGAGACAGAGAGGAAGGTGAGGGGGAGGGGTGGAGAAGCAGATGGGCGCTTCTCCTGTGTGCCCTGGCCAGGAATCCAACCAGGATTCCTGCACACCAGGCCGACGCTCTACCACTGAGCCAACCGGCCAGGGCCAAGAAAAAATTTTTTAAAAAGAAAATATATAATCATTCATTATATATTTGGCAAATTGTTTGAAATATTAGCATATTTGTTATTAATAATATTCGGTTAAAATCATAAATACCATAATTGGTATATTAATACATTATAGATCAGGGGTCGGGAACTTTTTGGCTGAGACAGCCATGAATGCCACATATTTTAAAATGTAATTCCATGAGAGCCATACAATATGTTTAACACTAAATACTGTACAAGTAAATGTGTGCATTTTATGTAAGACCAACACTTTTTTTTTTTTTTGTATTTTTCTGAAGCTAGAAACGGGGAGAGACAGTCAGACAGACTCCCGCATGCGCCCGACCAGGATTCACCCGGCACGCCCACCAGGGGCGACGCTCTGCCCACCAGGGGGCGATGCTCTGCCCCTCCGGGGCGTCGCTCTGCTGCAACCAGAGCCACTCTAGCGCCTGGGGCAGAGGCCAAGGAGCCATCCCCAGCGCCCGGGCCATCTTTGCTCCAGTGGAGCCTTGGCTGCGGGAGGGGAAGAGAGAGACAGAGAGGAAGGAGGGGGGGGCGGTGGTGGAGAAGCAAATGGGTGCTTCTCCTATGTGCCCTGGCCGGGAATCGAACCCGGGTCCCCCGCACGCCAGGCCGACGCTCTACCGCTGAGCCAACCGGCCAGGGCCAAGACCAACACTTTTAAAGTACCATAAGTCTCTGAATTCTTTTTTTTTTTTTTGTATTTTTCTGAAGCTGGAAACGGGGAGAGACAGTCAGACAGACTCCCGCATGCGCCCGACCGGGATCCACCCGGCACGCCCACCAGGGGGCGATGCTCTGCCCCTCTGGGGCGTCGCTCCGTCACGACCAGAGCCACTCCAGCACCTGGGGCAGAGGCCAAGGAGCCATCCCCAGCGCCCGGGCCATCTTTTTGCTCCAATGGAGCCTCGGCTGCGGGAGGGGAAGAGAGAGACAGAGAGGAAGGAGGGGGGGTGGAGAAGCAGATGGGCGCTTCTCCTGTGTGCCCTGGCCGGAAATCGAACCCGGGACTTCTGCACGCCAGGCCGACGCTCTACCACTGAGCCAACTGGCCAGGGCTTGAATTCTTTTTAATAACGTTGTTATGCTGTTGCTAACCAATGATGAATAAAGTACTTCTTACCATTAATGCAACTTCTGGTGCTGCATGGTTTTGCTGTAGTCTGGTTGATACATGGTGAGGTTAAGCTTCATGCAGGCATTGAGACTTCCATCGGTTAAACGTGATGGTAGGTTGGTCTTAAAGTTCTTTAGATGTGAGAAAGACTGCTCACATGCATACGTAGAGCCAAACATTGTCAGTACAGCAATACTCACACGCTGCAGTGTGTGGTATGTGACCGGAAGCAGTTCCAAGTTTTGACAATCAGCTGATCCGTGGGTTGAAGTTTTTTCATTTCTCCCCATTTGTGTTTGCTCGCCAACTCTGCTTGCTGTCGTGCAAGTCTTTCCAAATCTTCATTCAGTGACTTGAATTTATTCACCCACATGTTTGAGACCTTCAGATCAGCAGCTTGTACCTCAAAATCTCTGACGAAGACACCAGGGATGTAACTCAGGTCGGCGATGTCCACTGCACACTCGTATGGATGGGTGATGAACTTAAAAAGACAAGTGCGCTCACAAAATTCTCCAAAGCGCACTTTGAATGACTGCAGGAGATTAGATGTGAAGCCCGCTAGCTGCTGGAGATCAAAATGTTGAGCAAGGTCACTTGCTTGAATGCATCTTTAAACTCTCCCAGTTTTTCAAAGTGTAGTAAATGACCTGTTTCAATGTCGGCGATGAAGAGTTCCAGCTTATTTTCAAATGCAAATACTGCTTGTTGAAGGGATAAGACTGTATTTCCAATGCCTTGCATTTTCACATTGAGCTGGTTCAGATGTTCAGTCATGTCCACGAGATAGTAGAACTTCAGGAGCACTCAGTGTTAGTTGACTCAGGATGCTTGACGTTTTTCATTTCAAGAAAAGTCCAGATTTCGCTCAGACAAGCCGCGAAAAGGCTGAGCACCTTCCCTCTTGACAACCAATGTGCATTGCTGTGCAGAAGCAGACCAGATAATTATTCCCAACTTCATCCAGCAGTATTTTAAACTGGCGATCATTTAAAACTCAGGCAACGCCCTGGCCGGTTGGCTCAGCGGTAGAGCTTCGGCCTGGCGTGCGGGAGTCCCGGGTTTGATTCCCGGCCAGGGAACACAGGAGAAGTGCCCATCTGCTTCTCCACCGCTCCCCCTCTCCTTCCTCTCTGTCTCTCTCTTCCCCTTCCGCAGCCAAGGCTCCATTGGAGCAAAGTTTGCCTGGGTGCTGAGGATGGCTCTGTGGCCTCTGTCTCAGGCACTAGAATGGCTCTAGATGCAACAGAGCGACGCCCCAGATGGGCAGAGCATTGCCCCCTGGTGGGCATGCCGGGTGGATCCCGGTTGGGCGCATGCGGGAGTCTGTCTGACTGCCTCCGTGTTTCCAGCTTTGGAAAAATGAAAAAAAAAAAAATTAAAACTCGGGCAACAATAAAGTTGACCACCTGAATGACTAGCAACATCACCTCACCAAGCTACTCGCCACATATCTGAGCACAAAGCACCTCCTGATATAAGGTGCAGTGCAAACTTAGGATGGGTCTCTTTTCATGTTCACAAAGAAGTGCTATATGAATCCTTTGTTTTTCCCCACCATGCACAGAGCACCATCAGTACACACCGAAATAAGTTTATCCATCGGTAGAATTTTTTTCTTCAGCGAAATCAGTGAAAGACTTGAATAAATCCTCCTCTCCTGTTGTCTCTTTCATAGGCAAAACAGCAAGACTTTCCTCACGTAGTGTGTCACCAACAGCATACTTTCCAATCACGCTGAACTGGGATAAATGGCTTATGTCTGTTGACTCATCCAAAGCGAGAGAAAAGAATGGTGCTGCATTTATGTCCTTCACTTGTGTTGCCTCAATTTGATTTGCCATCATGATGGTACGATCGTGAACAGTTCTTGCCTACAGAGGCATGTCTTTTATTTGTTTATCTTATCTTTATCTGAAAAGTCATCAAAAAGTTCATTGGCAACATCAAGCATGAATGTTTTGGCATACTCCACATCTGTGAATGGCTTTCCATTTCTCACAATTGCTAAAGCCCCAGCAAAGCTAGCCAAATTCCAGTCACCTTGTTAGGTCCAAACACGGAGTTGCTGCTGACTAGCTTGCACTCTGCACAGATCTTGACATGCTTTCTTCCTGCTGTCCCCTGCTGGATATTTTGATGCAAATGTAGCATGGCATGTGTCAAAGTGCCGCTTTATATTTGACCGTTTCATCGATGTAATTTTATCATTGCATATTAGACACACTGCAGAACCTGCTCTCTCCACAAAGGTGAATTCCTCTGTCCATTCCTGCTGAAAAGTACGATACTCCTCATCTTTTTTTCTTTTAGCCATCTTCTTCGTCAAAAGGGTTTCTGCAATTAGCTAGCTGACTACTTGATTAAAAGGAGGGAAGTTTACTTCCTGACCTCACAACGACCCATGTACAGTATGCATTATCCAATAAAAATTTGGTGTTGTCCCGGAGGACAGCTGTGATTGGCTCCAGCCACCCGCAACCATGAACCAGCGGTAGGAAATGAATGGATTGTAATACATGAGAATGTTTTATATCTTTAACATTATTATTTTTATTAAAGATTTGTCTGTGAGCCAGATGCAGCCATCAAAAGAGCCACATCTGGCTCACGAGCCATAGGTTCCCAACCCCTGTTATAGATTAATTATATATTTTTTAAAGATTTTATTTATTTTTAGAGAGAGAAAGAAAGAGAAGGGGGAGGAGCAGGAAGCATCAAACCCATATGTGCCTTAACCAGGCAAGCCCAGGGTTTCTAACCAGCAACCTCAGTGTTCTAGGTTGACGTTTTATCCACTGTGCCACCATAGGTCAGGCAATAATATATTCTTTAAAATATATGTATGTATATATATATTCTTAATATAATAAGATAATTAAAATATAATATATAATAAAATGTAATCATCTAATATGGTAAAATGAATTATTGATAAACTATATAAATATATAATAAATTATATATTATTCTCATTGAGCCAAACCATGATGTGATCTCCTTTTATTTCTCTTTCTCATTTTTCACTACAGGGGTGGGCAAAAGGCATTGGCAAAAGTAGGCTTACAGTTGTGAATACACAAAACAGATTATTCTTGAATTATTAGTGGTGAATTTTTGTATTATAACTGTAAACTACTTTTGCCCATCCCTGTATATACAGTGTTTTATATGCAAGTAGTCCAGGCCTCTGCTGCATGTTTTCTTTTAGAGAAGAAATGAGGTTCCCCTGGAAATGGAAAAGAAGTTGACAATGCTTCCTCCATTACAACTGATGAACTCTTGGCACTTGAGATGGTGTTTGACATAAGATATCTATATATAAGTGACTTTGTCCTACAATCAACAGGTATTCAGGTAAAATGGATTAGGAGGACCCTTTCTCAGAGTTACCTTTACTTTCTGCAAGCTGAGATTCGGAATCTTGTCCTCAAGGGGCTCTGGTTTAAATAGAATAAACAGCAGGTAAAAGGCTCCAGGGGTTGGATAAATTTGTGTACATGGCACAGGCCCACTCAGTAATAACTGAGTGTGTTGTGGGATGAATGTTTGTGTTCCTCCCAAGTTCATAAATTGAATTCCTAATCTCCAATATAATGATATTAGAAGTTGTGGTTTGGGGATGGTGATTATTAGATCATGAAGGTGGAACCCCTGAGATGGGATCAATGGTCTTATAAATAAGACCCCAGAGAGTTCCTTCCCCCCTTCCACTGTGTGAGGAAGTCACAGTAAAACCTGGAAGAAGTTTCCCACCAGATTCTGACTGTGTTGGCACCCTGCTTTCAGACTTTCTTCCTCCAGAAATGTAAGAAATAAGTTGTGTTGTTTAAGCCACCCAGTCTATGGTGGTAATGGCAGTGTCGAAAATATATGCACCCCTATGTTTACTTATAGTGACTTTTACCAAAAAAATTTTAATTTTTATATACACCCAAAATATGAGAGAGAGAGAGAGAGAGAGAGAGAGAGGAGGGGAGGGGTAAGAATCTGAACTAAAGCACTAGAAATGAAAGAAATAATGCATTTAAGAAATATTTCTCAGTTGTACCAGGATGATCACTTTGTAAGTTACATAAATGTCTACTCACTACACTGTACACCTGAAACTAATATAATATTGTATGTCAACCGTGAATAAAAATTTTTTAAATTATACTTTAAAAAGAAATATTTCTCAGGTAGAGATTATAGAGTTTAGAAATTCCTTGATGAGAGGGACTGTGATTTGAATATCTCTAATACACCAAGACAAAGTGAATGTTTACAACAGATGCTCACTAAATGTCTGCTGATGTAATAAATACAGTTGCATCACATGCTATGACTGAAAATGGTATTCATTCATGTTGATGGGCATTTAAATTTCCTGCACCTCATAAGATGTCCAAAGCCACGAGCCTTTATGTGATGACCTCTGCAGTTGAATAATTGTTCAGTTGCTTGAAATTCAACCTTTGCTCTACACCTGGTTTGCTTGTTTATTGCTTATTTGCTTGTTTATCCCATATTTCCTTTTCCAAGTACTTACTGCTAGTATATCAAAATGGCTAAGAGCATTGGGCACTTCATCAAAATATACTGCTCACAAAAATTAGGGGATAGTTCAAAATGAATATAAAGCGATTAAAAAAAGAAGCATTTGATTTTTTTTAACAGAGACAGAGAGAGAGTCAGAGAGAGGGACAGATAAGAACAAACAGAGACGAGAAGCATCAATCATTAGTTTTTCGTTGCGACACTTTAGTTGTGAATTGCTTGCTTTCTCATACATGCCTTGACCGCAGGCCTTCAGCAGACTGAGTAACCCCTTGCTCCAGCCAGTGAACTTGGGTCCAAGCTGGTGAGCTTTGCTCAAACCAGATGAGCCCGTGCTCAAGCTGGCGACCTCAGGGTCTTGAACCTGGGTCCTCTGCATCCCAGTCTGATGCTCTAGCCACTGTGCCACTGCCTGGTCAGGCTTATTTTTTTTTTATTAAACAAGAACATCAGAAAAGCAAACAACAAGTCAAAGAAATTTGTTCAATTATGCAAATGAGATACAAGACCAACTTTTATTTCATTGGTGAAAATGCACTACACAAAAGGCTGAAAGTACTAGAGATCTGCACGTTCCCTGATCCCCTACTGTTTGTGAGCAGTGTACATGGATGGAAAGTAAACAAAAGATGCTCAATATCATTTGTCATTAGGGAAAAGCAAATTAAACCCCCGAGATGCCACTTCACATCTATCAGAATAGGTAAAATTCCACGTACAGGTATTTACCCAAGAAAGATGAAAGTGTATAGCCACATAAAAGTCCAAAACAGTTTTATTCATAATAGCCTCAAATTGGAACTGACCCCAAAGCAAACCAGATGAATGAATAAACAAATGTATATCCATATAATGGAATGCAACTCACCAAGAAAAAGGGATCTACATGGATGCATCTCAAAATATTTATTCCCAGTATAAGAAACCAGACTAAACCAATAAATAAAGAGGACATCCTGTGTGATATTCTCTAAAAATAGAAAATTCAAATAAATCTATAGTGACCCAGGTGAACAGGTGCTGGGGGGAGGGAAGAACTGCCAGTAGGCACAGGGAAACTGGGAGTGCCGGGCCATTCACCCTTACTGTGCTGATGATTTCATGAGTATACGTGAATATTAAAACTTATCGCGCCTGACCAGGCGGTGGCGCAGTGGATAGAGTGTCGGACTGGGATGCGGAAGGACCCAGGTTCGAGACCCCAGGGTTTGCCAGCTTGAGCACGGGCTCATCTGGGTTGAGCAAAAAAAAAAAAGCTCACTAGCATGGGCCCAAGGTCACTGGCTCGAGCGAGGGGTTACTCAGTCTGCTGAAGGCCTACGGTCATGGCACATATGAGAAAGCAATCAATGAACAACTACGGTGTCGCAACGAAAAACTGATGATTGATGCTTCTCATCTCTCTCCGTTCCTGTCTATCCCTCTGACTCTCTCTCTGTCCCTGTAAAAAAAAACACACACAAAAAAACAAAAAACAAAAAAACCTTATTGCATTGGAGCTTTTAAGTGTGTCATTTTGTCATTTGTTTTATGGAAAATTTACCTCAATACCGCTATTTTAAAACATCTACAGCCTGACCAGGTGGTGGCGCAGTGGATAGAAGCATTGACCAGAGACACTGAGGTCTCCTGTGTCCCATGTGGGCTCCTTTGGCTTGAGTGCAGGCTCACCAGCATGGGGTCACCGGCTTGAACGTGGATTCATAGACAAGATCCCATGTTCACTGGCTTGAGCAAGGGATCACTGGCTCGGCTGGAGCCCCCCAGTCAAGGCACGTATGAGGAGCAATCAATGAACAACTATAGTGCCACAACTACTTTCTCATCGCTCTCCTTTTGTCTCTCTCAAAACAAACAAACAAAAAACCCATCTCCATACCCACTTCCAGACCTAATAATTATTCTGAGATCATTTGGCTCAGCCTGGATAAGAGGTCAGGAACTCCGGGTTCCCAGTCCAGCCGTGATCCTGATGGGCACAGTACTGGGTGAGTCCTGCCTGCCCCTCTGTTCCCTCTGCTGTGTCTCCTTTGGCTGAGAGGAGGTGATGGCTGACTGCTAAGTCCCTCAGAGACCAGAACCAACACAACCCTCTCAAGTACACCTGCATTGCCTCTCCAGCCGATGACCTCAGTATCTTTGATCTGAGGAACAGCTACCCTGGGGCAGTCTTGAAGGCTCCGAGAGGGTGGTCAGTCTGTTGGACAAGTCCAGCTTCAGCTATCACCTATCTCAGGGGAGGGACAAGGTCAAGGACAGCACTCTGGGCTGCCACTAAGACTGTCTGGAGCAGAAAATGAAATTCATTGGACTCCTGTGACATTTAGGGCCCTAAATCAGGTAGATGCTCAGATGGTGTCGTGTGGAGGCCCCTCACAGTTCTGGCTTCCTCGGGCCTGGTTGGCCCCACTCTTTTAGTGTCTGTGTTTGCCTGACAACTTGTATTTACCTAGTTTTAAGTCTATTGAAAAAAGAATTTCTTTCCCCAATAGTTTCAACAAAATTCATGGGCCCGACAGCATCGGCTCCCATTACACTGTGTCCACTCATGAACTAATTCAATTTTGTGGCCTGAGAGGTGGCCCATACCCTAGGCAAATGATCTCTGTGTGCATGGAGTGGACCCCTGGCCTCATGGGCTGCAGAGGTCTAGATGGAGTGCCCACAGGAAGACCAGGATGTGAGAATGAGTATGGCACTGGCTTGTGACCCTGCACAGCCAAGGTGAGCTTGGTGCCCCAGGAAACCATGTGGGTTCCCACCTGACTCCAGCCCATGCTAGAAGCCTGCCCAAGGGCCCCACTCACCTGACAGCGCATTCTGAGACCTGAACACAGACCCTCTGCTGCCCAGGCCAGGCTGGACCCACTCTCCACACCCCCTGACAACAATTGGATTAAGCTCAGATTTCATGAGACATTGTTTGTGCCAGGGGCAGAGAGCCATCTTCACCAAGGAGGGCCCACACAGACATCTCTTTACAGGTTGCTGGCTTTGGTGGGCATTTTTGGATGAGGACACTTGGAAGAAGTGGACACTGGTCCTGAACCTGAGCTGGCCTACCTGCCACAACTCCATGGGGACAGTGAGGATGAAACAGCATGTGCCAAACCCCAAGTGTTGGCACACCTGTTATAAGAGTCCCAATGGCGGCCCTGGCCGGTTGGCTCAGCGGTAGAGCGTCGGCCTGGAGTGCGGGGGACCCGGGTTCGATTCCCGGCCAGGGCACATAGGAGAAGCACCCATTTACTTCTCCACCACCCCCCCTTCCTCTCTGTCTCTCTCTTCCCCTCCCGCAGCCAAGGCTCCATTGGAGCAAAGATGGCCCGGGTGCTGGGGATGGCTCCTTGGCCTCTGCCCCAGGCGCTGGAGTGGCTCTGGTTGCGGCAGAGCGAGGCCCCGGAGGGGCAGAGCATCGCCCCCTGGTGGGCAGAGCATCGCCCCTGGTGGGCGTGCCGGGTGGATCCCGGTCAGGCGCATGCGGGAGTCTGTCTGACTGTCTCTCCCCATTTCCAGCTTCAGAAAAATAAAAAAAAAAAAAAAAAGAGTCCCAGTGGCACTGTCTGTCCCCTTCAGGGGTAAGAAGAGTGAGGCTGCTTGAGGCACCAGCGTCCTGAATGTGATAGCTGGAGAGATCCCTGCTGAAGGATCAAAGCTGAGAGAGGATGTGACGGCAGGGTGCAGGCAGGACTGGCATGGACAGGTAGTATCCAACCCCCTGGCACAGCAGGTTTCAACCTTTTTCATCTCATGACACATATAAACTAATTACTAAAATTATGTGGCACACCAAAACATTTTTTGCCAACCTGAAAAAGAAATTCATACTGGATGGCCATTGTGTGGGCTGTTGTCTTTTTATTTTTTAATTTTTCCATTGATTTGAGAGAGAGAAAAGGGACAGAGAAGGGTGGAGGAGAAAAAGAGATAAGCATCGACTTGTTTCACCTAGTTGTTCCATTTAATTGTGCACTCATTGATTGCTTCTTGTATGTGCATTGACCAGGGATTGAACTGGCAACCAAAGTGGGCTGGGTTGATGCTTTATCCACTGAAACATCTGGCCAGGGTCTATTGTCATTTTTTTTGACAATCTAAGGGAAAAGAGTTCAGTGCTCCTGACTAGTCAGGTATTACATGTTTCAAAAATTCTGTCTGACCAGGCGGTGTCGCAGTGGATAGTGTCAGACTGGGACCCAGAGGACCCAGATCTGAAACCCCAAGGTCACAGGTTTGAGCACAGGCTCATCCAGCTTGAGCATGGGGTCGCTGGCTTGAGTGTGGGATCACAGACATGACCCCATGGTTGCTTGCTTGAGCCCAAGGTTGCTGGCTTGAGCAAGGGGTCACTTGCTCTGCTGTAGCCCCCAGGTCAAGGCACATATGAGAAAGCAATCAATGAACAACTAAGGAGCCGCTATGAAGAATTGATGCTTCTCATCTCTCCCCTTCCTGTCTGTCCCTATCTGTCCCTCTCTCTGTCTCTGTCTCACACACACACACAAAATTCTTGCAGCACAACTGTTAAAAATCACTGCTCTGGAGGATAGAAGGGCTACACAGGTGCCTCCCAACATCTGATCTCAGGTTTCATCAAAACCCAACAAGTACTTACAAAAATGTTACAAACATCTTAAAACACACAAGCTCAGCCCTTTCATTAAAATGTTTCCTTTTTTAGCTCTGGCCAGGTAGCTCAGTTGATTAGTGTCCTTCTGATATACTGCAGGTTTGAACCCCAGTGAGGGAACATACAAGAATCTACTAATGGCAGCGTGGATAAGTGGAGCAATAAATCAATGTTTCTCTCTCTAAAAATAAATAAATAAATAAATAAATAAATAAATAAATAAATAAAATGTTTCCTTTTACCTTAATAGGGGAGCAGCAGGGGATGAGTGGGAAATGGCAACCTGGATTGGCAAGGATCCTAATTCCAGGGTGTCTCCTGAGCTGTCCGAACCCTGGAGGGGAAAGGCAAGGGATCTGAGACACCAGTCCAAAGCCAGGAGCTCCTGAAAAGCTTCCCGTCAGCCCCAGGGTGATGGGCACCAGCTCTGCTTCCTGCTTTGGGCATAGGCTGTGTCCCTGTAATCAGAGCCCTCAGTGCAGTCTCAGGGACCAGCGTTTACAAGCCCTGGAGTGGCTGAGAGAAACATGGGCACTCTAAGTGAGACCTCAGCTGTCTGGTTGCCTGGGGGACCAGACACCAGCAGGGGCCCTGTGCTCAATGTTCATGCTGCTCTTGGGGTCTCAGAGAACGAGTCCATGGGGCAAGGGGCTCTGACCCAGAATCTGTGCCCTTACCTCAGAGTCCTTCGGTGCCTGCAGAGATGCAGGAGATGGGGCCAGGGTAGAAGGGTCTAGAACTCAGTGTGAACCCCAGAGGACTTATGTAGGAAGGGGGCGTTCAGCTAGGCACTTGGGCTGATGGGGCCCAGGGAAAAGAGGTGAGGGGGAGGCAGGCCCTGTGAGAAAATTCATTACCTTCCAATCCCACTAGCCTACTTGGGGATCCACAAGGTCTGTGGCTACCTCAACTGCCTAGTGCATAGATTGGGGAGGCCTCAATTTTACAGGGGGGACCAGGTGGCAGCCATCTAGGGGCTTGATGCAGGGGAAGGAGGAGTCCCCAGCTCTGCCTCAACATACAACCTCTATCCATCAGGAGGCACCCTGATCAAAGCCCAGGGGTGTGTGTCTGACTTCTTTACTTTTCAACCCCAAGTATCCTCAGGTATTTTAACTTAGAAAAAATTTTATTGACTTTAGAGAGAAAGGAATGGAGAAAGAAATGTCATTTTGTTGCTCCACCCACGCACGCATTCATTGGTTGATTCCCGCATTGCCTGGAGCAGAAATTGAATCCATAACCCTGGCTTGCGATGTTGGGATGACGCTCCAACCAACTGAGCTACCCAGCTAGGGCAACCCCAGGTATTTTTTTTTTTTTTTAAAGGGAGAGAGAGAGAGAGACAGAGAGAGCAAGGAGCAAGAGATAGAGAGAGAGAGAAGGGTGGAGGAACTGGAAGCATCAACTCCCATATGTGCCTTGACCAGGCAAGCCCAGGGTTTCGAACTGGCGACCCCAGCATTTCCAGGTCGACGCTTTATCCACTGCGCCACCACAGGTCAAGCCAACCCCAGGTATTTTAAACAAAGTGAGGTACAGCCCTCTGGCTATAGCTCTGGATAAACCACACCAAGAGAACACTCGCCCCTTGCCCCAGTTTTAGATAGACGTGGGCGCAGGGAGCTCTGAGCCAGGTCTGCATAAGGGGAAGCCCCCACAGCCAGGCCCATAGCAAGGCTGGCGAGGTTGGGTGGGTGAGGGATAGGTAGCTATCCCCACTGAGGTCAGGCCACCTGGGCCTTGGGGAGAAGCGTCAAAGTGCTGCCTGACTTTGTGGGGGGAGGGTGGCAAAGACTGGAGGAAGCGATTCAGCAGCAGAAGGTGGAGCCCCCGAGTTCAGGGAAGAAAATGAACTGTTAAGATAATGAAGGGGGGATATCCACTCGTCCTGCTCAAATGAAGGATGCTTTCCTACCAAAACCAAAATCATCACTATGGCATTTCTGAAGAATTACTGGAGAGCCCAGGAAAGCCATCTCTCCTTGTGGCCCAGATTTGCCACACTGCTAACAGCTGGACTGAGGGGTAAACAGGATAGGCCAAGCCTGCCTTCAGTCCTCAAGATCATATGGACGAGAAAGGTACCAGCTGGACTTCCAGCAGCTGTATCTCAGTCAGAAACTAGCTCCCGTCAAATCTCAATCTTATAGATTTTGACCACCAAGCCAGAAAAGAAATCCAGCACAGGACTCACTGCGGGCCCAGGCAGGCAGCTGTTTCTGTGCACAGGAGGGCACCCTCAGCGCCACACCAGCCAGCGCTGTACAGGGCCAGGGGGATCTTCACAGAATCATGCTAGGTGAGAGGTTGGCAGGAAAGATACCTCTTGGTGAGCAACCCCAAAACCATGCGCATCCCCTCATACACCCCCAGCCACTCCCAACAGCTCAGGGGTCTCCAGAGACCCTTACGTGTCAGAATCCAGAATGCACCAGGACACTCCAGGGCAGAAAGCAGCATTCAAATGCCCATGTCCCCAGCCTGAAGGCTGATTGCTAAGTTCAGGGCTTAATGAGAACACCAGAACTGGAACACAAGTGTGACAACCAACGTTCCACTATTCTGTTGCAGAAGGGACCAGCATCGGAAAACAGGCCAGCAATTTTTTCCTTTTTTTTTAATGGCTAAATTTCAAAGAACCCATCCCTTACCTAGGACAAATTCCCAGAAAGGGGCTATGTTAGTGCAACAAAGAGGAAGCCTTGACTGGTCACAATGTTCTCCAGACATCTTGAGGATGAGCTCTCTTTAGCCCAGGGTGTCCACTGAGTGGGGTCAAGGACTCTGGTTATGAGAAATGACCAGGGAGAGGAGCCCCTCTCCTCACCCTGCCCCACCCTCCCTGGGACGATGAGCTGGAGGCCACCATCTCCCACTCCATTTCCAGGCTGGGAGCTAAGGCACCAGGGCAGTGGGAGCTAGAGCCCGCTTCCAGGTTTGGCAGGACCCCTGGGGGCATCAGCAGACCAGTAGTTCGCTGCCCTCCACCTGCAGGCCTTTGCTCAGAAGGAAGGCATCCTGCTTGGGGTCACGACCTAGGAAGAGCTTCAGCATGATGCTGGCGTCCTCAGAGCCGCCCGGTCTCAGGATGCACCTTCTGTAGTCCAAGCCAACCTGCAAAGGGGCAGAGGGGCGAGGCTGGGCAAGGGTCCTCAAATATCCTTCCTTGGCTCCCAGAGAGCCCGGGGGCACTTGCCTCAGCATCACAGGGGAGAATATGCCAACTGTTCAGATGGGAATCCCAAAGTGAGTGTGCAAGTGTATGTGTACATGTGTGCATGTGAATGTGTGTGTGCAGAAACCCAATACTTTAGGACAGAGGTGGCTGAGCCTCTGCTGTGACTGAACAAAGGGCTGGAAAACTGGCCCACCCCCAGCCCTCGGCCCCCAAGGGTCATAAGTAGAGCCGTGAAGGAAAAAGGGAGGGCCCAGCTCTGCCCCAGCACCCTGCCCTACCAGGGTTGGAGCATGGACACTCAGTCCCAAGGCCAAGGACAAATGTTCTTGGTCCTAGGCAGTAAGTAGGGAGCATCACTCAAAGTCTTCCCCTCACCTTGCCACTGAGGACGCCCTCCTGCTTGAAGCGTGTGTGGAACATGTCCATGGAGTACACCTCGCTCCACAGGTAGCCGTAGTACTGCGCGTCATAGCCGCCTGCCAGGTGGCCGAAAGTTGCAGGCATGTTGGTCCCTGGGCAAACACATGAGGCGATCACTGTGCCTGGCCTCGTGCCTGGGCCTCCCGTATGAGAGAGGGCTTCAAAGCAGCCACATCTGAAACTACCCCACCCAAAAGGGGGGAAAATGGCCCACTTCCAGGAAGCAGGGGCCAGGTGACCTGGCCAGAGGAGTGCAATCACTGTTGCCTGTGAGCTGCTGAAGCCCAGAAGGCTCAGCCAGAGCATTTTCAATATTGGCTGCCACCGCGCCAGGGTTCAACTTCAGGTGACCCTGGGATAAGTCAAGGCTTGCCCACGCACCAAAGAGTGTATGTCAATGAAATGCCTGCAGAACAGTAAATCAATGCAACAGTACCTATATTAAATCTCAATTACCTTCATATATGTTAGTCACTAGTGTATTTGTGCTGATATATGCACATGTGCAAGTGTGCACATGCACTTGGAGGTCACAAATCAAAACCTTATCTACTGTTATCTCCAGGGTACGAGATCACTTGTCTTTTCTGCACCTCCCAGGCTTTCCACAAAGCAATGTGCGAGAGGGCGCCCCAGGGAAGCGCAGGAAGGCACTGTGGGGATGAAATCGACACATAGCCAGCGAGGAAGGGTGAAGCTGCCCACACCAGCTGCCCCTCAGGCTCCACAGCTGGAGCCAAGGACCTAGGGATGCAAAGCAGAAGTGAGGCCACAGGCTGCCTGCTTCTCTCAGGTCAGCTGAACTTATAAACTGGCCCAATTCCCTTCACATGGCACTAGGTCCTTTTTGACCCAGAGAACAGAGACCCCCTAAACTCTAAGGTGGGTGGGCTCATGAACAGCTACCTGGTGTGGCTGGGACCCCAAGGATCTCCTGGCAGAGGTCAGCGTACTCCTTGGCCGGGTCTGCGGCCTTCTGTGTGTGCAGGGCTTGGTCTACCTTGGCCAGGACAATCTGGCGCAGGTTGAAGAGACCTAGTCGGGAGGAAAGAGATGGGAGGCTGGCATGGTGCTCTCTCAAGCACTCTCCTGCGGTGGTCCAGGAATCCCTGAGGGCATACCCAGGCCTCCCAGGCTGCAGCATGGGCACCAATAACTCCCCTCTTTTCCCCGGCCTCAGGGTCTGAAGACGGGGATGAGGGGTTGTCCTAGGGCTGGCCAGGGCCTCACTGAGGGGGCACAGTGGGGCACACCTGTGTTGGCCTGCCGGGACTTGATGAGCTTCTCCAGCAGCTCCTGGGGGATGGCACTGCCTGTCCTGTAGTGCTGAGACATCCTGAGCAGCGGTTCCTTCTCCCACACCCAGTTCTCCAGCATCTGTGAAGGCGCCTCCACAAAGTCACGTTCTACATGCGTCCCACTGAACATGGCAAACTCTGCCTGTGTGGACAGGGCAGAGACCTCATGAATCCTAGACTCTGCTCAGCCAGCTCCTGTCCACCGGTCTTATCTGGGCACAGAGGTACAAGGTACCCTAAGCACACCTGGGTAGATGGATAATATCCTGGGCGTGGGCCCTTCCTGCCCCGAGACTGTGATGTCTGGCCAAGGATGGGGACAATAGTTCCCTTGAGTGGCTTCTGGCCAACCTGTCTCAGCTCAGGATACACAGGGAGGCAGAGAGCACACGTCCCGGCTGGTCATCCAGTTTTGCTCTCCCACACACAAAGGCAACATTCCCAAAAAAGCCAAAGCCTGGAACAGAGGAGCCTGATGACCAAAGTAGGAAGGTGCACTGTATTTTGTCCACTTTTGTGTGTGTGAAATTTTTTCTGAACAATAGCATTTGATCTAATGTAGCCAGAACCCAGTCCTCTAATCTGCCAAACAAGCTGTGGACTGATGGAAGGCATTGATTGTTAATCAAAATATCATGACCAGGCTCACAAGAACCTAATCTTGTATTCCCCTGGAACAGTAGTTCAGTATCTGCTAACTCGGTGTTTGTGGTGACCTCATAAAACAGACTGCTTTAAGTAATGAGAATTAACTATGTATATCAGAAAAGACCTGAAAAAATGAAAAGAAAATGTGACAGTCACTGGCAGAACAATGTTCCAGACACAGGAAATAATCCGTGAGCATACTGGACAGAAAGGGGACATGCACAGGACTGGT
This sequence comes from Saccopteryx bilineata, assembly GCF_036850765.1. Taxonomy (NCBI): domain Eukaryota; kingdom Metazoa; phylum Chordata; class Mammalia; order Chiroptera; family Emballonuridae; genus Saccopteryx; species Saccopteryx bilineata. The sequence goes on from NC_089490.1 coordinate 155,663,254, forward strand.
CTGGTGGTCAGAGGCAGCCAGGGGAGCACAGAGCCTGGGTGCTATACAGACACTGGCAGTGGTGAGTAGGTGGCCCTTACCTCACACCAGAGACAATATTTAACCCACAATTAAATTGGGGGAAAAATTAGTGCCTGAGGTTAGGAAATGATTCCTTTAACAGGATAGTAAAAAGTATAAACTGTAAATACAGAAAAGAGTCAATAGACTAAACTTCATCAAAGTCAGAAACTTCTCATCAAAAGAGAACATACAAGAATCAACCAATAAATGCATAAATAAGTGGAACAACAAATCAATGTTTTTCCCCCTTCTAACATCAATCAATTTTTTTTAAAAAGATACTTCTGTGTGGTCCATTCACATGCTGGAATATTACTGAGCCATGAAAGGGTCTGAAGCGCTGACCTCACTTCACCATGGATGGACCTTGAACACATGATGCTCAGTGAGAGAAGCCAGACACACAAGGCCACATAGTGTGTGACTCCATTTATCTGAGATGTCCAGAGCAGGAAACTCAAAGACAGCGAGAAGATAAGTGGTCACCAGGGGCTGGGGATTAGGTGGACAGAGTGGGGAGTGACAGCTAAGGGCAGGAAGGATCTTTTGGGTATGATGGAATGTTCCAGAACTGACCGATGATGGCTACATAGCTTGGTGAATTGACTAAAAGTCACTGAGCACCCAGTTCCCATACACTCTTGTTTATAGCTCCTAAGCATATTTTCACTATCAGGAAATGGGTTGGCCATGTGTGAGAGAGGGGCCACAGAACAAATGCCCAGGTATATCTGGGGTCCCCTGGCCTGGGCACTAGGCTGAGGGCCCAGAATACCCAAGTGAGTTCTGTCTCTGCCACCAGGGCCTACTTGGGGAAGTTGCTTCAACTTCTTAAGCCTCTATCTCCACCCAGAGGAGACAGCATCCCTTTGACCTCCTCACTGGGCCTGGTGACTATCCACTAAATCCAGAGCCATGACTTGTGTCTGGCTCTTGCAGCCTATACTCTGGCTGTCACCACTGGCTTTCATGGAATCATACAATATTTCTTAATGTGAGCTAACAGGTGCTGAGGCCAGCCTCAGCACCCTTCTAAGCATGTTATACACAGGTATTTTCTTCACTAATCTAACAGCTCTCTGAGAAATATTCTGGGCTGAGTTGTGTGTCCCCTCGCCAAATTCATATATTGGAGTCCTGACCCCCAGGACCTCAGAATGAGACTATATTTGGAGATGGGAACTTTAAGAGGCAATTAAATGAGGTCACTAGGGTAGGCCCGAGTCCAATATGACTAATGTCTCATAAGAAGAGGAAATCAGGGCACAGATACACACAGAGGGAGGTTATGTGAGGACATGTGGAAAAGATGGCTACACACCAAAGAGTGAGAGGCCTCAGAGAAACCAACCCTGCCAACACCTTGACCTCAGACTTCTAGCCTCCAGCACAAGGAGAGTGTCAATTTCTGTTTTTGTTTGTTTGAATTTATTGATTTTACAGATTGAGGAAGGTAGAGGGAGAGAGATAGGACTATAGATCTGTTCCTGCATGTGCCTCGACTGGGGATGGAACCAGCAACCTCTGTGCTTTAGGATGATGCTCTAACTAACCGAACTATCTGGCCAGGGCCAATTTCTGTTGTTTAAGCTACTCCTGTAGGGATCTGTGATAGAAAATGATACAAGAGGTACTACTATATCCATGGTCATGTCACATAAAAATCCAATATGGCAGAACCTGCCTCCAGACCCACTAAACACCAGGTGCGGGTGAAGTGCCCCTGCCCCCACCCCGCCCCTCAGTCAGCCGCTCAGTTCCTGTACCCACCTGAGAGCAAAGCTGGTGCATCACATGCCCGAACTCATGGAAGTAGGTCTCCACCTCATCATGCTGCAGCAGGGAGGGGGCGTCTGGGGTGGGCTTTGTGAAGTTGGCCACCATGGCTGCAATGGCAATCTGGCGGCTCCCGTCCTGCCGCAGGCAGCCTGGCTGTAAGCCAAAGCAGGCTGCGTGCCCATACTTGCCTTCCCTAGGATGTGCAGAAGGGGTTTAGGGTCAGGCCTGGCTGGGGGTCTGGTCCAATTGCTGACTGGCCCAGATGGGTAGCAAGCCCGGGCTAGTCCCCAGTTCTGTCATTTTGACCCTGAGTCCCTCAATCAACTCATCTGCCAGTTGACGGAACTAGACACACTAAAAGGCTCTTAGCAGAGGAGAAGTGCTCACGTCCGCAACTGGCATGAACACTCCTGGCCCCCCACCTTCCTGCCCCAGCTCACACGCACCGGGGGTAGAGGTCCAGGTAGAACTTCCCGATGACCGTCCCTGAGGCCGTGTCCCTCACTGAGTATAGCTTCACATCTTCATGCCACACAGCGGCATGTTCCTCTAGGTCAAAGGTTAGTCCCAGCAGCTCCTGGTAGATGCCCAACAGCCCCCTGGTGACCACCTGCATGGGAAAGTACTCCTTAAGCAGGTTCTGGTCCACGCTGTAGCATGTCTCCTCCACCTGGTTCATGTAGTAGCGCATGTCCCAGGCGTTGATCCGCCCATCAAAGTCCAGGCCCCGCTTCTCACACTCGGCCTTCTTCAGCTCCAGGATCACCACCCGCTCCTGTTCCCCAAGGGGCTTTAGCTTCTGGGCTAGCTCATCTAGGGGACAGAGGAGAAAGGCAAGGCTACCTCCCTGTAGTGGGCAGCTCAACGCCATCTACGCTCATCCCCACCAAGGCCAACCCCCAACATACTGGCCTTGGCTTTCTCTAGCCATCCGGGCCCTGGTGCTCTGCATGGGAAGGATGGGCCTGAGACAAAAGACTGACCAAGGCCAGTGCTGTGTCACCTCACAGAAGCCCCAGGAGGGATCATCAGTCTTGTTTTCACAAGGACAAAATGACAGCCACACGTGAGTCATTTGTCCAGAGCCTCATGCCCAGAAAGGCAGTGCTTGGCCAGTTGCAGGCCTTATCCTGGAGCCCCAACACACAGCCATTAGATTAGGACCCCTCAGGTCAAATACAAGGATCAAGGGAGGTATCGGGACACCCACCTTAGGGTGGACAGAATGGGGCTCTCAGAAGCACCATCATGTTACTTTCAAGAATAGCACAAGGAGGCAAAGGAAGGCTGGTTACCTAGGAAAGTGGCTACCGTCTGGCTGGTCTTGGCCATGTTCATCTCCAGGACATAGTCAGCATGCGTGCTGAAGCCCAGCAGGCTGGATTTCTGGGCCCGAAGGGTCACCAGCTCTCTGAGGATAGCACAGTTCTCCTGAAACCAGCAAGTAAGCAGTCCTGTGGGCTCCACTGCCCCTACATGGGGCTCCCCGGTCAGCATCCCATTCCCCAAATGGTTCTCAGCAGCTACAGGGCTGCACAGGCGCCTAACACAGCTCCAGAATGTCTGCTGTCCCTCCCTCCTGCCCTTGGCCCATATCTCCACATATGTGGTCCTGTCCTGGCACATGAACTATAAGCCCTCAGGCCTTTTCTGGAAACACAAAGGGTATGAACTGTAAAGGGTTCTGAAACCATGTGGAAAGCAGTCTAGGGCCCAGGGCTCTCAAGGGTGCTCCCGCCCGACAGGGCCTGGCCCAGGGCTCAAAGATGTGCCGTGTCTCTATCAGCACCACTGAGCAATCAACCCAGCCAACCAACTTCATGGGGCCGAACAAAATGAAACCCATCGGATTCATGTGCAAGGACGGACAGAGGCCCGTTCAGAACAGAAAACTCCCAGTGGCATGAATGGTCCACAGGAAAATAAATTACAACTGGGAAGCCAAGTGGAGAGCTTCCAGTCACACGAGGGGACTCATGGCTGGTGGCCAGCAGTGCTAGTCAGCATGTCGTGTCCCCTGAGATCTGGAACTCTGCCTGCCTCTAGCTATGTCTCCCAGGTCAATTTGGGGGCCAGATAGGAGCGAAGACGAGGGGGTGCCAACCTCTGTCCAGTCCCGACTAGCCAACAGGCCTGTGGCTCAAGCTCTCAACACTCTAAATTAATTCCTGACCTACAGAAAGCAGCACACTCACATCAGAACTGGAACTCCTGGCTCTGGGATGAGACACCCTCTTTCCACCAGACATCAGTGCCACCCATGTGCCTCTTCCAAATCTACATCTCAGAGTGTGGGGTGGGAACCCCAAGTTATCTTCAGACCAAAGTAGTCTGTCTTTATTCCCAGAAAGTGGAGAACACAGGACTTTACCACATGCGTTTCCTTTTACCCTGTGACCTTCAGCCTGCAGCTCCTTTCCCCGGCCACATAAGCATCAGTGGTGTGGCAGGGAGGATAAAGGGGCCCCTTCCCAACACCCCTATCTGCTCAAGAGGCTAAACAGGAGCCGCTCAGAGGCCACAGTGGGGTGTGGACACAAACAAAAGTGCCTGTGTGGGAATGGACATCTGAGTGCCAAGGCCATGCCCAGGGCCATGGACAAAAGGTTTCAGGTCCCACACAAGCTGCTGAACCGTGGAGAGCAGACCCAAACTTGAGTGGGAGCAATAAAAAAAGAACAACCTGAAGCTAAGGCAGGGTTGTGGAAGACAGTTGAAGAAAAGAGAGCATTGGGATTTTTGTGGGAGCGGATGCATGACAGAAGCAGGTTAAGCCTGGGACACAGGCTCTGACCCCTGCTCTGTGTGGCCCTGGGGACAAGGACAGAGCTAGACCTAGTGGAGTGATCTCCACCAAGCACCACTAACCTTGCTGAGGGCCTCCCTGGTCACTGGACCTAGCCCAGTAGACAATGGACCCTTTGCAGGCATAGCCAGTGAGGCAACTGTTATCAGCACTGAGCAGACAGGATAGACCCGGTACCTCCAAGTTCCAGACCAGACTGTGCCGTGGACAGAGCCCGTGACAGATTCCCAGAGCTGTCACCCTGGCACCACCTTCTCACCTCCTTGCACCGACAATTGAAGGCCTCCTCCACCTTCCTTCTGGTCTCGGGGACGTGGCATTTCTTCAGGAGGGGAAAATAGTGAGGGTACTTGAGAGTGACTTTAAATTTCTCATCCTCAGTCTTTTCTAGAGAATTCAGGAAGTCCTCAGGAAGCCCTCCTGTGAACAAATTAGGTGGGCTTTTAAAGACCAGAGCACAGACAAGGTAGGAGGGGTGGGCTAGGAATGGAAGCCAGCAGGGACCACCCGGCCCAGCCTGCCCTCCACACACTGTCTGACTGCTCATCTCCCACCTTGAACACCAAAGGGAAGACGCCAAAGAACACTAATCTCAGAAGTCTGCTACCATCTGCATCAGGACTCCCTTGGGGAAGGAAAGCTATAGTCTGCTGGACCCTTGGACAGGGTGGGCTTCCCAGGGCTACAGTCTCTTTCTGTGTCCTTTTTCAATAAACAGCACCACAACAAACAGAACCTACCCTGCAGCTCTGACTATGCCCCACTGGGCAGCACCCTCACAATCTCAGTGGCCCACACTGCTGCGACAGCCTCCCACTTGTTCCTGCTTAGTCCTTCCATGACAGAAATCTGAGTGCATTGTTCTCAGATTGAGCACCTTCAGGGCTCCTACCTCATGGGGAAAAGATGAAATGAACCTAGAGCATCCTGTGTCAAAAAGAAGGTACTCAGCCCTGGCCGGTTGGCTCAGTGGTAGAGCGTCGGCCTGGCGTGCAGGAGTCCCAGGTTCGATTCCCGGCCAGGGCACACAGGAGAAGCGCCCATCTGCTTCTCCACCCCTCCCTCTCTCTCTCCTCTCTGTCTCTCTCTTCCTCTCCCGCAACCAAGGCTCCACTGGAGCAAAGTTTGCCTGGGCACTGAGGATGGCTCTGTGGCCTCTGCCTCAAGTGCTAGAATGGCTCTGGTCACAACAGAGTGACGCCCCAGATGGGCAGAGCATCGCCCCTGGTGGGCATGCCTGGTGGATCCCGGTTGGGCACATGCGGGAGTCTGTCTGACTGCCTCCCCGTTTTCAACTTCAGAAAAAGAAAAAAAAAAAGAAGGTACTCAAATATTAACAGGAACATGGCAAGCTTGAATTGGCCCCTTGAAGTCAAATTGGAACAATCTGTGCATCAGTGTAAATGATGACAGCAGTAGACTATATAACCCATTGACTAAAACAAGATTTATAGTCCACACTGACATAGATTAATCAATAAACAAGTGGGGGAAGGGAAAGCTCTGATTTATGAAAAAATCAACTAACAAAGAATAATGGAGTTAGACCAGTGGTTCTCAAAGTGTGCACCAGGACACACTGGTGCGCCCTAGAAGATTTCCAGGTGTGCCCTATGGTATTCCAGAGAAATATGTGCCTGTTGGGGACCAAAAAACCAACAGGGTTTTTGGAGTTTAGATTTTTGGGGGACAGAGGTGTGAGGAATTGGCTGTAAGCTGACAGTCTGCCCAACTGCCCACCTCACTTGCCTGATTAGGTTGCAAAAGGCTGTTAAGCTGTGGTGCTGGATTGTTTATACTACCCTCCATGTTCCTCAGAAAGACTGGAAGCAAGTTTCTTCTATCTTTTGTTTGGTATAAAGTTAAGATGGTATGTATGGTGGGGTTTATCTGCACTTGGTAAAATTCTTGGGTTGCCTTAGAAACATGATCAAAAATCTCATTGATTTGCTAATGGATCACTTTGCCCTATAAATAAAGCAAGATATGCCTGACCAGACAGTGGCACAGTGGATAGAGCGTCAGACTGAGATGCGGAAGACCCAGGTTCGAGACCCCGAGGACGCCAGCTTGAGCACGGACTCATCTGGTTTGAGCAAGGCTCACCAGCTTGGACCCAAGGTTGCTGGCTCAAGCAAGAGGTTACTTGGTCTGCTGTAGCCCCACGGTCAAGGCACATGAGAAAGCAATCAATGAACAACTAAAGTGTCGCAACGAAAAACTAATGATTGATGCTTCTCATCTCTCTCCGTTCCTGTCTGTCTGTCCCTATCTATCCCTCTCTCTGACTCTCTCTGTGTAAAATAAATAAATAAATAAATAATAAAGCAAGATGTGGTTTTTTTAGCACACTTTGTTCTTGCCAGCAGCAATTACAGGGCCCTCCCAACCCCGTATTTTCTTAATTCCTCACCATTCCCACTCAGGACCTAGAATTACTAGCTGCGCTGGTTTGTGGCATGTGCCCAGATATAAAAATAAATATAGTCACTCTATTATACCATTTCATTACAGGAATACCGCTCTTTTTGTTAATACATCATTATTATATTTATTATTAACACATCATTATATTATTTTTAGATAAATACACCCAAATAAAATGGATAGATTTCTCAAAAAGAAGCGTGATATTGAAGAATCCGATTCTAGAAGTGAGCAAAAGTTAAGTGTAAATAAAACAGGACTTGAAGGCTGATGGCAGAATTTAATTTACAGCATTTTCCATCACTTAACACTGAACAATATGATTGGATTAGAAACCCATTCAAGGAAGCTTCAAGTGATTTTGGTTTAACATTAACAAAAGAAGAACTGGCAGCTATATCCACTGATTGTGGATTGATGATTAAACATAAGGAATTGTTTCTTAAAGCCTTTTGGATTTCTATAAAAGAATATCTATAAAGCAATATCTAAAAAAGCTTTGAACATTTTACTACAATTTTCAACATCCTACTTATGTGAAATAGGATTTTCTACCCTCAACACAATTAAGAGTAAAAAAGAGAGGAATTCTTCAAAGTATTGATGAGAAAATGAGAGTTTGCCTTTCAAATATATGCCCAAACACTGAAGAAATTGCTAGGACACATCAGGCTCATGTTTCTCATAAACACAAGAATGTAAAAACTTAACACATTTGTGCTGGGACCTGCCTAATATACTAAATCTTACTAAGAATGTATCTAAAGAGATAACTTTTTTATAGTTTTTTTTAACCCCTTTTTTTACGAATTCTAAAAAGTATAACTCAAAAAATGTAACATAAAAATGTTTTTTAATGTCAGAATAAATTTAATTTTGTCGTATTTATTTTGTTTAATTACCAAAAAAGCATGCTTGGACTTTATATTTTTCTTTAATATTTGACTTAATTATTATAACATATTTCTCAGAAATTTGTATATAGTGCGCCTACAATTATTTGTAGGATTTTAAATGTGCCCCAATTTCAAAAAGTTTGAGAACCACTGAGTTAGACCGTCACTCATGGATGCTATAACTAGTGGGTGGAAATATGAGCAGAGGCCTCAAATCTTCTCTCAAGAAATTATTGATCATGAAGGGAAAATTGGTAACATTACAATGGCAACACTGGGCAGATAATCACCTAATCAACTGATTAAGATTAATATTTTAATCATAAAATTCATATCTTAATCAGAAAAAGGTCACATATATAAAGAAATACATTGTCTGTATTTTTTGTAAAATAACACCAAGTATCTCTTTTGCAATAAGAAAGAAAATGTGCCCTGGCCGGTTGGCTCAGCGGTAGAGCGTCGGCCTAGCGTGCGGAGGACCTGGGTTCGATCCCGGCCAGGGCACATAGGAGAAGCGCCCATTTGCTTCTCCACCCCTCCGCCGCGCTTTCCTCTCTGTCTCTCTCTTCCCCTCCCGCAGCCAAGGCTCCATTGGAGCAAAGATGGCCCGGGCGCTGGGCATGGCTCTGTGGCCTCTGCCTCAGGCGCTAGAGTGGCTCTGGTCGCAATATGGCGACGCCCAGGATGGGCAGAGCATCGCCCCCTGGGGGGCAGAGCACCGCCCCTGGTGGGCGTGCCGGGTGGATCCCGGTCGGGCCATGCGGGAGTCTGTCTGACTGTCTCTCCCTGTTTCCAGCTTCAGAAAAATGAAAAAAAAAAAAAAAAAAAAAAAAAAAAAAAAAAGAAAATGTAAACAAGTGCCACAATCTTGCTCAGCCAGACCTGTAGACAGGGCCAAAACATGCCAGGCTGGCCAGACATGCTCCGGCCACCACCACTGCCCCGCCCCAGCAAGACACGGTGTCTGAGGCCAGGCAGGGCGCACAATCACCTGCTCCATGAGCAAGGGATTCAAGTTGCCCACATAGGAATCAGGTCCAACTCAGCAGGACCCACGGCTAGACAAACAGATGCCAAAGCAGACCCACGACAGTGTGGGTGAGCAGGTTCATTCGCTGAATTCCAGAGAATCAGGATTCTCCTTTGGCCAGGAAACATGGCCACTGGCCTTAATGTCAGGAGCTACACAATGGGACTCACTGCCTCGGACACAGGGGGAACTGAATGAGAATGAGGGGTGGCAGAGTGCAGTGGTGATCAGTCTGCAAGCACTTTTTCTAGAAAACATGGCCATGGGTCTCTATGTAGTACAGCCAGCCTCAATGAGGACCCTATGTCCTGGCCTCCTCTAAGGCAAAAGCTACTGAATTCAGAGCCAGATCTTATTTAATATGATGCTCCACACAACTGGTTAGGATACACAGTGTCCTTGGAGCCCCTCACAGTTTGCAGCACTGCCACTGGACTGGAGTTCTCAAAACTGTCAAAGTTGGCAAAGACAGGAAAAGTTTCCAAAGGCCGAAGAACTGCTCTATAGGAAAGCAGCCTGACAAGACACAAAAACCTAGTGGATCCCAGATGGGAGAGAGAGAATACCATGGGGAGAGCTGATGTGGGGAAACCTGTCTGCACTCTCAGTGACACTGGTGTTCTGTTTCCTGAGTGAAAGTTTACACTGATGACGCAGAAGAGCATCCCTATTCCCGCAGAATTGTCACGAGGCCAACAAGAAACTCGCAGAGGTTCAGAAACAATACACATACACATACTGACACGGAGGAAAAGCTGAGCACTAGCAGCAGAGGGCCAGGTGAAGTGCACAGGGCTTTCCATGGCGCTGCTCCTGCAACTTTCCCGTGACTGTGAATTTTCTCAAAATAAAACAGTCAGGAAAAGAGAAGTAGAGAAAAGAATAAAAACTAGAAAGGATGCCTAAGCCCCAACCCTTCAAAATTCCCATGTACAGCCAGGCTTGAGAACTGCTGATTCTATGTATCTCCTTCATTTTGTACAAATTTTTAAAACTAAAAATAATAGAGGGGTGAGGTGTAAATCTCAGAGGTGACATTTCAGCTGACTCAGTGGTAAGGATGAGACTGCAACCCGCCACTCTCACATCCTTGCCCAAATCCTGCCATAGCCTCAGGACATTTTCTATCAGGGTCAGAATCTCAACAGATAGACCATGGCCCTCTCCAAGTTAGGAGCTAGAACCTTGGATTCCAAAACACTGAGAGATCTAAGTGAAAAAACACCCTTGCCTGAGTGCTCAGACCAACGCCTCGGCCTCCAAGGGAGGAGGCCGAGCCCCTGGAGGGTCTCCCTGAGACGGTGGCTGTTGATGTGACTATCTTCCCTCAGAATCTGCCACATACCCAGCTCCTCTCGTGTAAAGGGCAGGAAGGTTGTGTCCTCGTTCAGGTTCTTATTGAAGTCAATGCACAGGAGACTCAGCTTCTTCTTGATATTTTTGATTTTCTGAAGAAGAGAAGAACTGTGAGAGGAGGGGGACACCACCATTAAGACCCCCCCACACACATACACACAGAAGAGGCAGGTGAGGCATTCAGCACAAGCACCTGTCTGCTGTACAGAGCAACCTCATGATCCAGGGACTCAAGGGGTGTCCTCATCTGTTTGGGTCCCTGGACAAGAGCCTCTGGACCCTCCTACTAAGGAATCACCCCCCGAGTCTACAGCCTAAGCTTTTGGACATCCTAACAGAGTTCAATGTTCATCCTTTCAGGGTCCACCTTATTTTCAGAATCGGTTAAAAACTGATCCATCTGGGTGAGGTAGTGATGCAGGGACACAAAGGACGTACCTGGGCCCAGAGTGTGAGTCAGTGGGAAACCCTAGGGCTGAGAGGAAACAGGCATGAAGGCAAACACCGCACTTATCAACCACAGGACTGGGAGTAGGTATTGCCCTCTCAGCCTCAGTTTCCAACTGGAAGGCAGGGGACACTTGTCTTCTGTGATATTGTCACACAGTAAAAAATGTATACCTGGTCTTATATAGGTAACAACTTGGACTGAACTAGGGGCAGTCCTGTGGAACCTGGTGCCCTTTTTGAATAGTCAAAGTCCAAACAGAGTTAATGTGCAGGACACTCAGTCAGTGTCAGAAAGTCCCTCCACATGGGATTCCCACATGTCTGGTCTTGGTCCTGTTCCTTACACACAGCTCCTAAAACCCTTGGTATCTCCTAAGTGAAAAAGCAAGTTAAAGAAGTCCAGGGGGACAAAGTGACAGGAGCCCCTTGCACCACACCTGAGTTTATGTTAATGAGCCCACTTTAGAAATCTCCAGAACCACAGAATAGTTCGAACTTTTCGTCCCATCCCACTCTCCACCTTCTGGGTGGGGAGGGGGCCTGGAGGTTGGAGACTGAAACCTGCCCCAAGGGCCAATGACATAATCATTATGCTTATGTAATGAAGCCTCCCCAAAAGGTTAGGGACTCAGAAAACTCCCAGAATCTAAGGAGGGGTCATGGGAATCTCCAATTTATAGTACAAGTAACAACTTGGACTAAAGTAGGGGCAGTTCTGTGGAACCTGGTGCCCTTTCTGAATAGTCAAAGTCCAAACAGAGTTAATGTGCAGGACACTCAGTCAGTGTCAGGAAGTTCCTCCACATGGGATTCCCACATGTCTGGTGTCAGAAGGGAAGACGTACTGTAGCTCTGTACTGAGGATGCGGGAGACACAGGAGTGAGTTTTTCCTTAACACCACTGTACCACTCACGGGGACAACTGAATAAGGAGGGATGTGGGGAGGTGCCCAATGCGGCCTGCACTCCCTCCTTCTCTGAGGGAGCCCCACAACCCAGGACAACTGAGAGCACAACAGGTACAAAGACAGCACTCCCACCACAGAGTTCAGGCAGCAGAAAGATGGCGTCCTGCCAGCGGCCAGGACCACCTCCCACCCCCCAAAGTCAGCACTCACTTCTTGAGTCTCCTCCGGCAGGTGGAGCCCATTCCTCCGGCCAAGCTTGATCAGCCGCTCCAGGTACCGCATTGCCTCTGGTCTCAGCGAGTCCTTCTGAACCTTTTCCTAGAAAAGGAAAATCAAAGTTCAGTTTTCAGTGAAAAATCGTGACAGTGCCAAAGGCGGGAGACAGCAGAGAGACTGGCTTGCGAAGATGTTGCTGAGGTAAAACAGTGCAGCTACTCTGGAAAGCAGTTTGGTGGTTTCTTGAAAAGAGAAATGTACTATGACCATATGACTCAGCAACTGCCCTCCTGGGCCTTTATCCCAGAGAACGAAGCTATCAGTCCACACGGAGACTGCACCGAGATGCTCGCTTACTGCTCAGCACAGAATGAGAGCAGCCCAGATGGCATGCAGCCGGTGAGCTCTTCCATAGCAATAAGGTGAGTAGCAATATCCTACTTGTAAGGTTGACTTTGGTTCCATAAAATGTTACACTGGAAAATCAGACAGTGTAGAGGAGACCACTTTGAATCATTTCTCACAACTGCATGTGAACCTTCAGCTGTCTCAATAAGAACTTCAACTTTAAATAAACAATACAGCTTGTGCTTCCCCAGGCCTGTGCCTGCACATGCACGAAAGCGCATAGGAGTGTCTTCCTGGTCCTGAGGCCGACATGTCAGCACACTCGAAGGGAACGAACAAAGACATGGTAGATGCGGGAAAGGTGTAAGGAGGCCTAGGCTTTTCATTTTGTATTTTCATTCGCCTCCATATGTCTTTGATATTTTTTAAATGATTTTTTAAGTTGTGGTAAAAATAGACATAAAACTTACCACCTTAACCACTTTCAAGTGCACACAGCTCAGTGGCATTCAGTCATTAACACTGCTGTGCAGCCATCCCCACCGTCCATCCCCAGAACTCTTTTCAGCTTTCTGCCTTTTAAAGTCTGAGAAGCAAAATGGTCCAGTTAGAAGAGGTGTCAGGCCTGACCGGGCGGTGGCACAGTGGATAGAGCGTTGGACTGGGATGCAGAAGACCCAGGTTTGAGACCCTGAGGTCGCCAGCTTGAGTGCGGGCTCATCTGGTTTGAGCAAAAGCTCACCAGCTTGGACCCAAGGTCGCTGGCTCGAGCAAGGAGTTACTCAGTCTGCTGAAGGCCCGTGGTCAAGGCACATATGAGAAAGCAATCAGTGAACAACTAAGGTGTCTCAACGAAAAACTGATGATTGATGCTTCTCATCTCTCTCCATTCCTGTCTGCCTGTCCCTATCCATCCCTCTCTCTGACTCTCTCTCTGTATTAAAAAAAAAAAAAAGAGGTGTCAGCCCACTGGCACCCCGGGAGAGACAGCCCTGCCCCCAGCTCTCTCCCTCCCGCCTGCCCAGGTCCTCACAGCATCCTCACCTGCAGCCAGACGATCCTCTGGTACACGTCCTGCCTCATACTCATCTCCACATCAAACTCAGACAGCTTCTTGTCTGCCTCTGTGCTGGCCGTCCGAATGTCCTTGGATGGGGAAACATGCTGAGGGAAGTCAAGGATATTCCTCTGAACTAAAATAGGGAGGCAACGGGACAACTGTGAAAATGGGCCCCAGATGGAAACTGGCAAGTGCTGGCATCATGCTCCAGGCACAGAACTCATCCATTTGCCGATTCATCCAGTGAACATTCTCCACACTGGGCCCCAGGCTGGCCTAAGGGATCTCACAGTCCAAACAGAAACAGATTTAGCTTCCAATACTCCAAGCCAAGGAGAACTGCAACAGAGAAGTATGATGAGACCAGGAGGGGCTGAAGGGACTCCACTCTAGAAAAAGAGCCATAGCTCCTGATGACTCTATTTTGAATTCACAAACAATTTTATAATGTACAGACCACATTCACACTTTGTTAAATAGAGAAACAGCAGGTGGCTATAACAGTGTAAGTTTTAACACAGACCCACATGACCCAGCAATTCCATCCGTAAGGTGTCCACCCATGAGAAATGAAAACACATGTCAACACAGAAACTTGTGCACACATTTATAGCAGCAAGATTCATAATAACCACACAATAGAAACAAACCAAACGTCCACTGACAGATAAGTGGATATACAAATGTGGTCCGTCCACACAGGGGAATATTACTCAGCCATAAAAAGGACTGAAGAATGGACACTACAATATGGATGGACCTTGAGAACAAAACATTCAAGGAGAGAAGCCAGACACAAAAGGCCACACAGGCTGTGATTCCATTCATGTAAAATGTCCAGAACAGACAAATGCAGAGACAGAGAGTAGATCAGTGGTTGCTAGAGGAAGGGGAAGGGACTTCTTTTGAGGGTAACAAAAATATTCTAAAATTAGATAACGGTGATAGTTGGACAACACTGCAAATATACTAAAAACCACTGAAATGTATGCTGTAAATGGGTGAATTACATGGTATGTGAATTCTGTTTCAAAAGAGTACTTTAAGAAAAATAAAACACACACTTTGCATTGGAGAAACCTGAATTCAAATCACAGCTTGGTCTCTTCCATGGTTCTGGGCCTATGAAATGTCCTCAGGTCTCGGTATATCTTACTGCATCATGGAGACTTCTCAGGGCAGGACAAGGATTGACTTGCTCAGCTGACTTGTATTAAACAGTGGGGGCCTGGGTGGGCCTGATGCTGACTGCCCAAGAGAGAACAGTGGAAAGGATAGAACCAGCCTCCGGGTTTGGAATTTTCATACTGATATGCACCAAGTGTTACATCAAAACAGTGCAGAGAGGGGGCCTAATCTAGGCAGCTGGCGTGGGCAGAAGGGGCCAGGGAAGGGGCTCCTGTGATCACAGAGCAGTGTGACATCCAGCAAAGCAGAGGGTAAAAAGAACTCCGGGCTGAGAGGGAGAGGGTGAGCAGTGCAAGGCCATGTGGCCAGGCAGAAGCCCAGGGAGGGGGAGGAGGCCAGCAGTGCAGGGCACTGAAGGCCACATCCAGGACTCTGGCTCCACTCCGAGAGCAATGAAAAGGCTTTGAAGAAAACAACAGGAGTGCCACGAGTCAATTTTAGTTTTCCTTAAAATTACCTGGGCTACTGAGTGGAGGAAAGGTGGAGTGATGCCTGAGAAGTGGGAGTTAGCATACCCTGACCTTCGAGTATCTCCTGTGAGAGAGCAGAGGGGGAGACTGAGGCCCATCTGCCCAAAGTGGGGAAAGAGAGGCAGAGGTAGAATACAGAGCACGGCCTGCAGGCCCTCCCCCCTCGGCCCACCCTTCAGCACCAGCAGGGCTGACATGGCAAGGCCTCAGGGACACATGAGAATCCTGCAGCAGGGATTATGGATGGTTCCCAAGAAACAACTTTTGCTAGAGATTTGGGGTCAGGGATTTCCTGGCTCAGGATGCTCTGCCTTGAGACTTCCGTTGATCTTTTGTCCCTACACTGTCACCTTCTACATAGGACGCTCCAGGAAGCAGATGTTGTACCTCACTCCTCCCAAAGGAAGCAGACAGACCCCAAGGAAGAGAGAAGGAACCAGCCGGGGGATAGCATCAGGTTACCCAAAACACAGGGGGAGGCCTCAGGGAGGCAAAAAGTAGGTGGCCAAGTTCAGTTCTGAGAGAGAAAACAAATACCCCTTGGGACTAAGAAAGGGGTGAAAGGCTCCAGTTTCAAGGCAGGCACCTGAGCTGGCTCTCAGAGAGCAGTGCCGTTGTCCCCTCTGGGCCCTCAGACGACACATTTGTGAGGACCAATCATGCCAGATGGCCCCATGAAGCAGGGTGCGCATGGGAAAGGGGCCACACCTGTCAGTGCCTTTACCCTCGTCAAAGCCTTTACCCACCATGACCCTAGGGCAGTGGTCGGCAAACTCACTAGTCAACAGAGCCAAATATCAACAGGAGGTTGTTGCTGGGTTCTTTGGCAGTAGTGGGTTTAGGCCAACAGAAGCCACAGAGATGCGCATGTGAGGGCTCTCCTGAGGCCTCCTCGTCCAGGGCTGTGATTTAGCTGATGCTGAGCTGTGCATCTCCTGCATGTGGCACGCGAGCCGTGGTTTGCTGACCACGGCCCTAGCGGATGGGTAATGCCACCCCACGGTAAAGACCCAGGAGCCCGATCCTGACCAGACTTACCTGTGTAGGATACCTCCACATCAGCCAGCGCCTTGAGTGTACTCTCATAGGACACATCCTCGAACTTCTGGGAGCCAACCTGGTCATACACGCGCTTGGTCTGCTCCATGAGCTCCAGCGTGAGTGCCCCTATCTGCTGGGCACTCAGGTCCCATCTCAGGTAGTTCACCACAGAGCAGGGGGCTGCCGTGTCCAAGGCATCTCCTGCACAGGCTACACAGAAGACAAAACCCCACACGGAGCATTGGCTTCACGTCCAAAATTAGAGTCAGAGTAATGGGGGGTCAGCGGGGTAGACGGACAAGAGAGGACCACTGCAGATGAGCAAGGTCCAAGGGCTTCGTGGGAATGCACAGGTTGATCAGTCCTCCAGAGCAAGTGATTCTGCCCCCCAGGGGATATGGATGATGTCTGGGGACATTTGTGGCCATCAGGACTGGGGAATAATGTTCTTGTATCAAGTAGTTGGGGGCCAGGGATGCTGCTCAACACCCCACAGTGCCAAAGACAACCCCCCAGAGAGTGACCCAGCCCCAAATGTCAACAGTGGTGAGGTGGATATTTGGTATATACCTGCATTTCACACAAAGAATAATTTGATTACAGGATGCAACTCCTGACCTCTCTGGATGTAACATATGACATTTGTACTGTATTACCTTTCTAAAATAGGAGGAAATCCTGATTACTGAAACATCCCTAGTCCTGCGAGTTTTTGGATAAGAGACTGTGGTCTGTACTAACAGCAGTCACTAGACAACTTCCATATGATGTTCAGAGTATAAGATGTTTTGTCTTCTTCCCCTCTCTGGATTCTCAGTCAGTTATGTATTCTACATCCCGTTTACCTGTTTTATGGGGGGGAGGGAGATCCTGAGATTTGGAGAGCTCAAGTCTTCTGCCACAATGATTCCACAGCCAGCAACTGGTAGAGGTGGGATTCATGCCCACAGTTTGATTCCGCTCCCACATTGTGAACTGTTATACTGTACTCACCCTACCTTTTAAAATCTGCACATCTGGTTGTCAGGTTTTCCTGTCTCCTTCCCAGGGCTCTACCATACACTTGGGATTCAAGTTCAAACTTTTCATCAGAATCTACACCAGCCTATTTTAGTTCAACCCATAAGCTAAGAGTGATTTTATGTGGGAGGTGGAGTGTGGCAGCCAAGTCTGAACCATGTACACTCTCACAGGGCATTTTGCTGACCCCTGATCTATGTTGTCCAGACTCTACTGGGTCCTGTACGGCATGTTAGGTTTTGCTGGCTGGTTTTGCTGACTGCTCTGTGTGCAGTCACACTGGCCTTCTTCAGCCTCCTGGGACTTCCTGCAGGTTGTCCTTCTGCCTTGAGTGTCTTGACGTGCCAGTCTTCCTTCTCACATTCCTTTCTCAGAGAGGCCTCCCTCTATGGCTTTCCTATAGCACCTATAGGTGTGGAAAGGCTATACCTGTCTCAAATTACTTGTTGAGATCATGAACAGAGTGGGTGTGGAATGTATAATAAACAAGAGGCTGCTCCAGGAATCACTCAGCTGTGCCTCATTTTCCCCTTCTGGCCAGCAGTTGAGGAGGGCCAAAATAGTCCTAGATACCCACTCTTGTGAACACTGGGGACCTTTAAGGGTGTTGCTGGCTTGGACCTATGTTTGTTATCTTTGAGGTAGGGTTTTTGAACACCACTATTAACATTGGGGGTTGGGTCATTCTCTGGGGTGGGGCCTGCCTGGACACTCTGGGGCACTGAGCAGCATCCCTGGCCTCCCATCCACGCTATGCCAGGAACATCTTCAGCTATCGCTCAGGGTCCCATAGAGTGTACAATCATCCCAGCTGAGGACCACTTATATACACTAAGAGAAAAAAGGAAAAGGTTTTAAGTCAGCACAGGTTAGATTTTTTTGGCCAAAAGACTGCTGCGAACTTAGGGAGACTCTTTCTGTTTGCAGATTATTTTGGATTTCAGAAATGCCAAAAAGGGATTGTGGGTCTATATTAAATTTGGTGGTAAAGAAGGGCTCCAGGAACACAGGAAAGGTGGGAAATCAAAGTGAGCTAGAAATGTCAGAGAAAAACCTCTCAGAGGAGTTAGGATTTTAAAAATCTGAGCAGACACATTCATTCCATAAATATTTACTGTTTACCACCTTTGTGCTGGGTCCCCAAGCTAACAATCCTGCAGCGAACAAGACAGACAACATTCTCTACCTTCCTGACCCTCTTCACCATAACCCTAGTTGTAATTATTATCATTAACACAATTATCATCATTACTATGGCAATATAATGAAGAAAGAACTGGAGAAGGACAGGTGGGCAAGGGAAAATTCCAGGAGGCACCAAACAACCTGGATGATTTTCTAAAATACAGTAAACAGGTCACATCATTCGCCTAATGAAAACTCTTCCATTGTACCCGTTTGCCCTTGAAATAAAAGCTGTGGTCAAAATGACTTATTACTTTCCAAATGCACTACCCATGTTCCAGTCTCCTGGCTTTTGCCCTCTCGGGGACAGTCCTCCCCGAGGTCTTGGCAGGACAGCAGTTTCTTCCCAACGAGTCCAGGTTGAAATGCCACCGCCTCCAGTAACCCTCCAGGACTGCCCTCTCTTTAAAAAAGCGCCATCAGCCTTGGCACTGACCACGCTCTAAAGCCTTGGCTTGCTTCTTTGCTTGCTAACCATCTGTCTCCAGCTCTGGAACTCCTTCTAGAACTCACGTTCTCTCCCAAGTCCACCCCAGGGCCCGAGCCGTCCGTAGTAAAAGCGACATGGAGTTGGCTGAATGAGTGAAGCACTGGAAAAGCTGGTTCATTCATTCTTCTACTAAGGGTACAAGGTTCCAGGCTCGCCGAGCCCCAGTCACTCGAGGGCTCCGCTCTTAGGCCCAAGGCACGAGGGTGCAGGGGACACCCAGGTCCCGCTAGCGGGGCCGCACCGAGGGGTGGCCGGTACCTGCAGGGGTCTTCATGGCGGTCGGGTGTGCACCGCCGGCCTCCCTCTTCACCTGGTCCCGGTCGGGTCGCCTCAGCTACCCCGGCCAGCCGCCTCCGTTTGCTCAGTGGATGCCGCCGTCGCGACTAAGAGGCCCGCGGCCGGCTTGTCGGCTGAACGCTCGGAGGACGCGTGCGCCGGAAAGTAGGGCGCATGCGCGCTTCAGCTCCACCCACACTTCCGTACTGTTCATTCCACCCACACTGACCAGCTCCACAGCCTTCCTTGCGGGTCATCAGAGACGGACACACAGACGGAGACAGACGATTTGGGGCTCTATACCGTACTTCGCCTGGTCTTCTCCCCATATTAATTTGGACCTGCCTCCCTTCTACTTTAAAAACAAACAAAAAAACCCAAAACAGAAACTTGGCAGGGTAGCTCAGTTGATCAGAGCATCCTCCCCATACAACCCGGGTCAGGGCACATACCAGAATCAACCAATGAACATATAAGTAAGTGGAACAACAAATTGATATTTCTCTCTCTCTCTCTTTCTCTCTCATCAATAAGTGAAAATGAAAAGAAACTAAAGCATTTAAGTATCATAGAGAAAGCCTCAATAAACGGATCCAGAACTTCAAACAATAGGTGTTTTGGAACAGTGCTGTAATCTGACCTGTATCTAGTGTTGTCCGAAAACAAAATGTTGATCCTTCTAAGCCTTAGAATCTAAGGCACCCAGAAAGAAAAATTTACTAGAGTTAAACTTGCAAAAAAAATTAAAAACCCACCTCTTGCCTGACCAGGCAGTGGCGCAGTGGATAGAGAGTCAGACTGGGCTGCGGAAGACCCAGATTCGAGACCCCGAGGTCCCCGACTTGAACACAGGCTTAGCTGGTTTGAGCAAAGCTCACCAGCTTGGACCCAAGGTTGCTGGCTTGAGCAAGAGGTTACTCGGTCTGCTGAAGGCCCCCGGTCAAGGCACATATGAGAAAGCAATCAATATACAACTAAGGTGTCGCAAGGAAAAACTGATGATTGATGATTCTCATCTCTCTCCATTCCTGCCTGTCTGTCCCTATCTATTCCTCTCTCTGACTCTCTGTCTCTGTAAAAACAAAAAAAAACAAAACAAAAAAACTCACCTCTTAAGTTTCTGCAAAAGAAATTAAATCAATCCAGGGTGTTAAATATACATGCGTTTTAAATAGGATAAAAATTAATTGGGAGAACACGTCTGGCAACTTTAACACTAGTGATGGGCAGTTCTGAGTCATCCTAGGGAATTTCTCATTACTCAATCTCTATTAAGTGCACCAAGCTTAATTCTATTTTAGTCTTCCTTTTCACTGTTCCCTGCTCCTGGAGTGTTTTTCCTCCAAATCCACATTTTAAAAGAGAGGCCTTCCCTAACCATCCCAGCCAATTTACCTCCCCAGTCACAACCACGGCATCCCATTTTTTCCTTATAGCTTGTCAGTAAGTGAAACTCATCAATTTATTTACTAGTTACTATTTTATTATCCATCTACCTCAATACAAGGTAATGAGAGCAAGCACTTTGCTCCTTTGCTAGTTTTTATAGTTAGCTTGCAGTAAATATTTGCTGACTACTAGGCACCTGTGTACAATATGTGTATTACTTTATGTCTTATGGATTGAATGAATGAAAGAATGCATTTTTGAGTGGGTGGACGGATGGGTGAATAAATGGACAAAGTGGATAACAGTTGCTCCCATTTACACAACGCGGATGACAGCTCTGGTCACCAGGTCACCAGAGCCCAACGCAGCTGCACCACGTGGCCGGTTGGGCACCACGTGACCGGTTCCGCCTACCCACAAGAGTCCGCTACTGTCCCACCATGCATGGCTCCTTCTCCACTCTAGAGGACAGTAAGTCCTGATTTCCGGCCTTTATTCGGTCGCAGAGGTCAGTTACCCTAACGACCAGCTCGTTCCCGCCTCTAAATAGCGTCACTTCCCCCACTCCTGCCCGGACAATTGATGCGCCTGCGTAAAATGAGGACCTGCACGAGTTGGTTCCTTTCGCGCAGGCGTCCCTGTTGGGAGGCGGGGCCGGGCGCCGCCGCGCTGCGCAAGCGCAGCCGTCGGTGGGTCGGGATTCGGCCGCTTGAGAGGTGAGTTGGTGGCTTGGCGTTGAACCAGACTGGCTTCAGGTCCGCGGCTCCGGGCATCTAGAGCTCCGGGGCCCGTAAGGTGAGGTCGGTCTGGGGTTGGAGTCGCCGCGTGATCCGGAGGGCGCTGTGATTGGGCGATGGCGGAAGGTAAACTGAGGCCGGGCGTCGTCGGACTAGCCCTCGCCGGCCCTGGCTTCCCTTCTTTGGACCCCTGACCTGGGAAATGCTGGTTCGCAGGTCCGTGGGTGGAAAACAGGAAATAAAAGTGCCCCTCACATGGTGAACGCTCGTGGGGTGTCTGCTGCTGTCCGGAAACACTATCCTTTAAATCGGTGGGGCCCCTTTTCATGATACTCAGGTCGTGGCTCCTGTCCCAGCGCCGCTGCTCTCCAGGTGCATGACCTTGGCCAGCTCTTGACTTCTCAGAACCTCAGTTTTCCCTCCTGTAAAACGGGCATTGTCACAGTCCCTGCTTCAGGGTTTGGGGAGGATTAAAGCCACAGGGCTCAGCGCAAAGTGAGAGCTCAAAGGCGCCAAGCAGTTTATTTCACACTTACTGTCTGCTGCATATTGTGTTAGAGGCGGGAGAAATCTAGGCTTGGGGACCAGCTGCACCACCTCTTCCTAGCTGTGTAAGTTTGAGCAAGTCGCTTCCCCTCTGAGTAGCACTTATTTTCTGTAGTGGGGACTGTATAAGTATATGCCTCCTAGGGTCTATGTGAGAACATTCTTTAAACAGGCTCCCGGTACTTATTAATAGCTCTCTATAGAATGACTGATTTAATCATTAGATGTAAGAACAGGGTTGTGCACCCTGTGTCCCTAAGTGATGTTCCTATTTCTTTTGTTTCTATCCCTGATTCTTTGTTTAGTCTGTTTTTTCCTCTCCCTAGACATTATCCCTGGCATCAAGTGGTTGGGGGGCCAGGGATGCTGCTCATCTCCCCACAGTGCCAGGATGGTTCCCCAGAAAATGATCGCCCCAAATGTTAGCAGTTAAACCCTGCACCAGTGATTCTTCACCCCCAGGGCTTCTATGGGAATGGGGGGGGAGTAAACCCCAAGAAATCTGTGCAAGGTTTTGCATGAACATCCATTTTTGTAGGAAGCAGAAAGTGCACTTTGGAATTTAGATTTTTTTTTTTGTGACAGAGATAGAGATAGAGGGGCAGATAGGGACAGGCAGACAAGAAGGGAGAGAGATGGAAAGCATCAATTTGTTGTGGCTCCTTAGTTTTTTGTTTTGTTCTTTTTGTGTTTTGTTTTGTTTTTACAGAGACAGAGAGTGATAGATAGGGACAGACAGACAGGAACAGACAGAGATGAGAAGCATCAATCATCAGTTTTTCGTTGCGACACCTTAGTTCAGTGGTAGTCAACATGGTCCCTACTGCCCACTAGTGGGCGTTCCAGCTTTCATGGTGGGTAGTAGCAGAGCAACCAAAGTATAAGTAAAAAGATAGATTTAACTATAATAAGTTGTTTTATAAAGATTTATTCTGCCAAACTTAGCGAAAATCCGACATAAAGTACTTGGTAAGTAATTATTATTATATGCTTTAACTTGCTGTAACTCTGCTATATGAATTTTATAAAGTTAAATTCCCTACTTTATAAATCATCATTACTGTGGAACTGGTGGGCGGTTAGAAAATTTTACTACTAACAGATACAAAAGTGGGTGGTAGGTATAAAAAGGTTGACTTCCCCTGCCTTAGTTGTTCATTGATTGCTTTCTCATATGTGCCTTGACCAGGGGCCTACAGCAGACCGAGTGACCCCTTCCTCAAGCCAGTGACCTTGGGCTCAAGCTAGTGAGCCTTGCTCAAACCGGATGAGCCCACGCTCAAGCTGGCGACCTCGGGATTTTGAACCTGTGTCCTCTGCATCCCAGTCCGATACACTGCACCACCGCCCGATCAGGCTGGAGTTTAGACTCTTGAGTCAGACTGCCTGGGTTGAAAATTTATTTATATCTTCTTAGCTGGATGACTTTAAGTGGTGCCCTTATCTTTCTAAGCCTCAGTTTTACCTTCTGTAGAATAGGGATTAGGTTAAACAAGTCAGGGTCTCAGCAAACTGATTGGGAAGCCTAATCTAGCTAAGGTCTGTTTTTGTAAATGAATGTTTGTGGAAACACAGTTATGTCAAATGGCATACACAGTATCTGTGGCTTTTTTCGCACCATAATAGCAGTGTTGAGTTGTTGCTGTGGGGACCCTGTGGCTTATGAAGCTCAAGAAATTTACTCTGGCCTACAAAAAATGTTTGCTGACCACTAAAATAAGCCATTGAATGTACAGCACTTAGCTCTGTGCCTGGAAAAATCCTTGACATTCCAAGGATTTCACCTGAGGTTTTAATTCAATCATCCTGGAGGATTGAGTGACTCTAGATGGGGTTAAGCTCTACCTCAGGTCAATGACTGTAGTTTTACTTGGTCATACATTTTTTGGCCAAGACCCAACTGGGGCTGAAGTGGGAGTTACTCAGGGTGCAAGGAATAAAGGGGATTGTGGGTAGGTAGGCAAGGCCAAAGGCCTTCTAAAATGACGATACTGAGACCCAAAGAGAATGACTTCCCCAAGGAACCTGTTTTTGTAGCTCTGAATTTGACAGTGACCTCACATTTTTGAATCCATATGGATCAAATGCCATCAAGTGCTGGGGTTCAAAAGAAGATAATCTGTCCAGTGGCTCCTAGTCTGCTGGCTGAAGACAGGCCAGGAAAGAGCCTTGGAGGAAATGCTGGGGAATAGTGCTTGGGCCTTGCTGGAAAAAGGGGATGTCTAGCTCTGCCTGAGGAGGTAACCTTGCAGCTTATTCTCAAGGAGAGAATAAGAGTTTTTCCAGTGGATTGAAGGAAAGGTGAATAGTTGGTTTGAGTGGAGCACAGACTTTGGAGCCCAGCAGGTGACACACTAGTGCTGAGGGGCTATGCACATGTCTTGTTAACATTTCAGGGAGCTTTCAAGGGTTTGTAAGTGTGCAGGACAAGCTGGTGGCATTTCAGAAGTAAACAGGGCTGTACTATGGGATGTGAACCCTAGTTCTAGCTTTAGGGCAGCCTTTCTTGGGTACCTCCAGTGGCCTAGGATTGGTGGGAGGAACACCCACAAAAGTGGTGGGCTGTCCTTCAAAGAGTGGGTGCTTCTCCTTGTGTGTGGGAGTGGGTCATTCATTTTAGTAAGGTGTACAATTTTATCCTTTTGAGTGATCAATCCTGGGCAGAGAAATATAAGGAATAGAACTTTTTCTTTTAATAATAAAATGAAAAGTGGACAGAGCTGGCCTGGCCAATGGTGGCACAGTGGATAGAGTGTTGACCTAGGACACTGAGGTCACTGGTTTGGAACCCTGGGCTTACCCAGTCAAGGCACATATGACAAGCAATCAATGAACAACTAAAGTGAAACAACTATAAGTTGATATTTCTAATCCCTCCCCTTCTCTCTGTAAACATCAAGAAATCTTTTTTTTTTTTTTAAGTGACAGATGGAAGGGATTCTGAAAGGTGCTAAAGGGGAGCTGTCTCCCTGACCCCCGCCATACCCTGGGACAGCGCCCGCTCACCCTCACCAGGCTCATTCCTGTGCCCTGCTCCCTGGTGGTGCTTCTGAGAGTTCATACAGGCCTCACTGTTAAAAGAGAGTAGGCCTTTGAGAATGTTGTCTGGCAGCCAAAGACTTACAAGTTGTGATTGTTCCAAAGACACAGAGTGCCTAGTAGCCATCGAGCAAAAGTGTTGTCCCCGTGTCAGGCTGGACCCTGCTCTGTGAGGAGCAGAAAGTTTGTTCATCTTAAAGCTGTGTGTTAAAGTCAGATGTACATATTGTTCCCTGTTCTCCCCGCCCAGTGAGGTGAGAGGAGAGGCAGCAGTTTTTAGAGACCACCCCTGTAAAACACTGCCCAATCCTCTACTGTGGACCCACAGTTCCTTTTCTGCTCTTTAAAATATTCAGCACACGGAAGACTGCCCAAAGTTTGTAGCAAAACCATTTGGCCAGAAAATCTGACTTATGCTAATATAGAGTCTTTATTTTTTATACCTAGTGTCTATCAGTGATTTTCAGCTGGGGGTGGTCTGGCCATGTCTGGGGACATCTGTGATTGTCACCACTCAGGAGGTACTCCTGGAATCCAGTGAGTGGGATTCAAGGATTCTGCCCAATTCTCTATAGTACCCAGGACTACCCCCTACACACACACACACACAGAGAATGACCCAGCCCCCATGTCAGCAGTACCACCTGGGAGAAACCTTGCTTTAATTATTTGGAAAAATAGTGAATTTAATCCCTGCTTACACTAGACACCAGTATAATTCCCCAATGGTCAGACAGTATAAACCAGGGTGACCCCAGCATCCAAGAGGCACCTCCTCTCCTCTCACTCAGTATTTATATTTAAATATGTACAGCCTCCTAAGACCTCAGTAGTCAAATGGTTATGGCACATAGTCTCCTGGAGTCAATGGACTCCCCTGACCCGGGGATTCTCACTTGGGATGATCCTGTCCCCACCTGCAGCTCCCAGGGGACATTAGACGAATGCCAGGGATGCTAGTAAATATCTGATAGTGCACAAGAAAGTTCCTTACACAGAAAAGGATCCATATATCAATAGTGCCCAGATGGAGAAACCCTGCATTAGATTGCTGCCTTCTCACAACAGCCTGTGTAGACAACTCTGTTGCCTGACCAGTTGGTGGCGCAGTGGATAGAGTGTTAGATTGGGATGACCTAGGTTCGAAACCCCAAGGTCGCCAGCTTGAGCATGGGCTCATCTGGTTTGAGCAAAGCTCACCAGCTTGGACCCAAAGTCGCTGGCTTGAGCAAGGGGTTACTCGGTCTGCTGTAGCCCCATGGTCAAGGCACATATGAGAAAGCAGTCAATGAACAACTAAGGTGCCACAACAAAGAATTGATGCTTCTCATCTCTCTCCCTTCCTGTTTGTCTGTCCCTATCTGTCCCTCTCTCTGTCTCTGTCACACACAAAATTTTTTTTTAAAAAAGAAGACACCTCTGTTAACCCATTTTATAGAAGAATAAAGTAAAGGCATCAACTGGGGCTCTTATAGGTGTGACATGAATAGGGAAGGTGACATGTAGCTGACCTTGGGCAGAAATGGCTGGACCTAAGGCATTTTGACTCCAGATCTTGTCCTTCATGGAAATGGGATGTTCCTGGTTTGTCATCCATACACTGGCCAAGGCAGGCTCCAGGGGGCCCTGACTTGTTGCCATTTAGTATGTCACACTGGGGGAGCTGACTTGGGAGGAAGTCACATCAATAGACCAGAAGCTTGGAGGCAGGCAGTGAGTTACCTTAAATTAGTTCAGTGGGGACAGGAAGGATAGGAGCAACGTAAGCAAAGGACCTGAGATATAAAGAACCAGGAGCTCTGGAAGAACTGGAAGCATGCCAGAAATGACTATGACTTCATTTTTCCATTTCCTAAACCTTTTATGATCCTCTTGGTAGTCACCCCTCCAGCCTCAGCTCAGTCCAGGAGGGCAGGAGACAGTTATGCTGAAGATTAGTTTTTTGTTTGTTTGTTTGTTTTAGAGAGAGGAGAGGAGGCAGAGAGACAGATTCCTACATGCACCCTGACTGAGATCCACCTGGCAAGCCCACTAAGAGGCGATGCTCTGCCCATATGGGGCCCTTGCTCTGTTGCAACCAGAGCCATTTTTAGCTCCTGAGGCAGAGGCAAGGGAGCCATCCTCAGCACCTGGGGCCAACTCACTTTAATCGAGTTTTGGCTACAGGAAGGGAGGAAAAGAGAGAGAGGAGCAAGTGGGGGAGGGTTGGAGAAGCAGATGATCGCTTCTTCTATATGCCCTGACTGGGAATCAAACCCAGGACTTCCACGTGCCAGGCCAACACTCTACCACTGAGCCAACTGGCCAGGGCCTGATTTATTTATTTATTTATTTATTTTTAAGCTGGAAACAGGAGAGACAGACAGGCTCCCGCTTGCGCCCGACTGGGATCCACCCGGCACGCCCACCAGGGGCAACGCTCTGCCCACCAGGGGGCGATGCTCTGCCCCCCTCCGAGGCGTCGCTCTGCCGCAACTAGAGCCACTCTAGCGCCTGGGGCAGAGGCCAAGGAGCCATCCCCAGCGCCCGGGCCATCTTTGCTCCAATGGAGCCTCGGCTGCGGGAGGGGAAGAGAGAGACAGAGAGGAAGGAGGGGGGGTGGAGAAGCAAATGGGCGCTTCTCCTGTGTGCCCTGGCCGGGAATCGAACCCGGGTCCCCCACACGCCAGGCCGACGCTCTACTGCTGAGCCAACCGGGTAGGGCTCTGATTTATTTTTTAATAAATAAATTAAGCTAACACCAGTCATCACCAGGAACCACTAGTTTCCCAGAAGGGAAAGCAGACCCGCTTCTCCCCCACGCTCCCACCTATCCCAGAATCTAGCGTGAATTTTGCATGACTCAGTACTGGCTCTTGAGGGCCGACGGGAAACTTGTTCAGAAGTGGTGCCCAGGACACTGAGGCAGAGTCCATCCAGCTGCTCATCTTGCCTTGCCACCTGTCTGAACTTGTGAACTGCTCTGTGAGACCCTGGCATCACAGTTAAGGGGAGTGGTCAGCAAACATAAAGGCCCAAGTGGTAAATGCTATTGGCTTTGCCCACAAGGCAAAATCAAGCAAATTATGTAGGCACTTCCATACATAGGAATGCAAAGGCCATTCTCAGCTAAGCAGACAGCTGCCCAAATGTGACACTTGACCCTTATTTTAGAACATACTATGCAAAAAGGTTTGGGACCTGGGATCTCAGAGGTTTATATCCAAAGGGAAAGACCTTTGAAAAAAAAATTTTTTTTTACTTGTAGTAAAATAGATACAAAATTTACCATTCATGCCCTGGCCAGATAGCTTGGTTGGTTAGAGCATCATTACGAAGCACAGAGGTTGCTGGTTCAATTCCTGGTCCAGGCACATACAGGAATAGATGTTCCTGTCTCCCTCCTGCTCTCACCTTTTCTTTCTCTAAAAATCAATAAAATAAACATTAAAAAAATTACCATTCACAGTGTTATGTAGCCATCCCCACCATCCATCTCCAGAACTGTCTTATCTTCCCAAACTAGAACTCTGTCCCCATTAAACACTAACTCCCCCCTCCTCCAGCCCCGTCACACACCATTTACTTTGTCTCTGAATTTGACTCCCCTAAAGACCTCCCGTGAGTGAAATCCCACAGTATTTGTCCGTGTCTGGTTTATTTCACTGAGCATAATGTCCTCAAGGTTCATCCATCTCATAGCAGGTGTCAGAATTCCCTTCTTGAGGCTGGATAGTATTCCATGGTACAGGTGGACCACGTTGTGTTTATCCACTCGTGCCAATGGGCATTGGAATTCTGTCTACCTTTTAGGTACTGTGAATCATGCTGCTATCTGTCAAATATATTTGTAAAACAAAAACATTGTTGACGTTCTTAGCAGCATATCTGTCTCCTTGGGTTTGGAGGCCGGCACATGGCCAGTTCTCTCTTGGGATCCTCCATCTGGGGAGGATGAATCGCCTTTTTATGGGCTTCAGTGTCTTTAAACAAGCAGGTTGTAGTTGATCTTCCGGGGTTCCTGAGCATTGCCCCCAAGATCCTCTGGACCTCGGACTGGCCAGTTGTAACCCTGGGCTCTGGTACATACTGATCCCAGACCTGGTTCCAAGGATGCTCTTAGGCCAAAGATGCTTGGTAAAGACTCACAGTGTCCAGAAATAGTGGCAATGGGGGGACTAATCACCATCCTCCCGTAGCTTTCAGGATGGCTGTCACTCCCTGTCCAGCTGTCCAAAACACAGCTATTTTAAGTTTTTCCCTTTTTATTTACTTTTAATTTTTTTCCCCCATTGATTTGAGAAAGGGGAGGAAGGAGAAAGAATCATCAACTTATTCCACTTAGGTTTTCCATTTAGTTGTGCACTTATTAGTTGCTTCTCGTATGTGCCCTGGCCAGGGATCAAACCTGTGACCTCAGCACAGGGGGATAACGTTCTATCCACTGAGCCACTGATGGGGGCCAAGCTTTTTCCCTTTTTAGAAATTGAGATATAATTCACATGCCATAAAAACCAGTAGATTTTAGTATATTCAGAGTTGTGCAACTGTCACCACAAGTTCCAGAGCATTCCATAACCCCTGAGAGAAGCCGAGTCCCCATTAGCTGCCACTCCCCAACCCCTGACAACCAACCACAAACTCACTTCCTTTCTCTGGATTTGCCTGTTCTGGGCATTTCACATAAATTAAATCACATGGTGTGGCCTTCTGTGTCTGACTCCTCTTCCTTTTTTTCAAGAAGCAGTTGTTGGTGGATGTGGTTTTTCACGAACTGGAGACAGCTTGGAGCATGGCTAGCATCACACACTTTGACTGCCCTTGTACCTCAACTTTTAGGTGCCAAATGCATGCATCACCTCAGTGTGCTGTCAGTCAGCTTGTACAGCCTGGGTGTTAATGACTTGCTCTTTTGATCTCTGGCCAGTGATGGGTTAATAATAATGTGATCAGAAAACCCACTTCTGGATTTCTAGTGGCACAGGCTATTCACCCCACTGGAGGTGTTTCAGGTGGACCAAGATGCTTTACACCATGGCTCCCAGCCATGCTGAGTGGATATGAGGGGCTTGGGCAGTGTGTAGGGTCCATCCCGCTCCTGTGTCCTTTCTGATTGGGAGCGATGATGCACTTCAGAGGTTGCTGTATGGCGGGAGCTAGATGCATCACAGGCCCTCTGGTAGCAGACTCCATATGTTTTTTTCCTCTTATTTTATCTTTTTAAAGGTTTTATTTATTGATTTAAAGAGAGGGGAGAGACAAAGGCCTAGGGGAAGAGCAGGAAGCATCAACTTATAGTTGCTTCTCATATGTGCCTTGACTGAGCAAGCCCAGGATTTGAACCAGTAGCCTCAGCATTCCAGGTTGATGTTCTATTCTCTGCACCACCACACGTCAGGCCTCACGTGTTTCTAATTTTCACCTCAGCACCAGGGACATCACGGCTTGGTCACTTTCTGTGTGTGTAGAGGGGGTGAGCAGCATCCCTGATCTCCACTCAATACCAGGAGCACCCCCAGTCTTTTTTTGTTTTTTGTTTTGTTTTTTTCTTTACAGAGACAGAAGAGTCAGAGAGAGGGATAGGCAGGGACAGACAGACAGGAACGGAGAGAGATGAGAAGCATCAATCATTAGTTTTTCGTTGCGTGTTGCAACACCTTAGTTGTTCATTATTGCTCTCTCATATGCGCCTTGACCGCAGGCCTTCAGCCAACCGAGTAACCCCTTGCTCGAGCCAGCGACCTTGGGTCCAAGCTGGTGAGCTTTTGCTCAAACCAGATGAGGCCGTGCTCAAGGGGTCTCGACCTCGGGGTCTCGAACCTGGGTCCTCTGCATCCCAGTTTGGTGCTCTATCCACTGCGCCACTGCCTGGTCAGGCAGCACCCCCAGTCTTGACAACCACAGATGTCTCTGGACACAGCCCAGTGTCCCCTGGGGTGGGTTCACACCTAGCCTGCCAGTACAGCATGTTCCAGAGGAACCCAGGATGTCCTTGGGTGGCCTGGGAAGGGATCCACATGCCCTGCATGGCCTTTCAGTCTGCTCCGGTCTCACTGTGATGCCTGTGTTGCACTTGTCCTTCGGGGGCACCAGGGCTTGGAAACTTGGGATTCACAGACCTGCCGGGCTCCAGCCCATATGAGGGAGTCCCTAGGGAGCCCAGGTGCCCCCTTATCCAGCTAGTGAAAGGGTGAGGACTACCAGGCCCAGGGCACTGTTGCTCTTCTGTGAGAACAAGGAAGAGGGACTGTGAGGGGTGCTCCATCCACCCACACCTCCAAGATTAGGGGCTCTGAGCCTGGTTGTGTCAGTGTCTTATCCGTGAAGTAGGTATTAACTTTTTACCTCACCGATAAAAGTAGCCAATGAGTTTAGTTGGGGGACACACCTGCAGAGTTCTGCCTAGAGCAGGATCTGTGAGTGGGTAGTGTAGTGCCTGACTAAGCAGCCCCGTTCTCATGCTCTTGCCTGGGGTCTCCAGATCCTGAAAACCCCTGGGCATTATCTCTTCCCATCTCAAGATGGACAACAAGAAGCGCTTGGCTTACGCCATCATCCGCTTCCTGCATGACCAGCTGCGGCACGGTGGACTCTCATCTGATGCCCAGGAGAGCTTGGAAGGTACACACGGGCCTCCCTCGGCCCTGGGAATGGAGTTCCCCTGTCTCCAGCTTCATGTCCCCACTGCCTCCTCTTACTCTTGCTCCTCTTCCTCCCTACTTCTCCTTCCTTCATCAGTGCCTAGAAGCACCAGAGGGTGAGTGTGATAGGCTCAGCACACTTGCCCAGCCGTGGGTGCTAGTCCCATCCTTGTTCCACAGACAAAGCCACCAAGCCCTGGGCAGTCACAGGACTGAGCTCTCCAGCCTTCTAGCCCAGGACCCCTCCCCCACCACAAGTTACCACCCCTCCATCGCTTTGGGCCAGGCCTTCCACAGGAAGAAAAGGAGGCGTGTATGTCCGATGGCAGAGGGCAGGCGGCGCAGCCTTGCACAGGTGGCTGCAGGGTTCTGCACAGATCCTGTTTGGGCCACATGCAATTGTGCCACTCCTGAAAGGAGCCCAGTTGTGAAGATTGAACAGGTGGCGGTCTGATCTCGAGCTTCAGGTTCTGGCCGAACTGGAAGGTCTAGCGGAGCATCCCTAGGATCTGGCCCCCCATGTGGCACTCCAGGCTGGGCTCAGCACCTCAGCCTCCCAGCCAGGCAGCCCCAGCATCGTGGATCCACAGAGAGCCCTGGTGTTACCCACCTAAGCCCCACTTGGCAAGGACAGCATCTTCCTCCAAACTTCCTTGCTTTCAGGGCTCAAGGACTTGTCCGTCCGTCCTGAGTTTCCCAAGGCTCTTGGCTGACTAGGAAGAATCCAAACCAGGGTTGTGCCCCAGAGTCTTTGCCAATCCACTTGAAGAAAACTAAGCATGAGCCTTGCCCCCTGATCCCTGATAGTAAACTCAGGTATGTTCAGAAGAATATACCTTTGTGTCCCTTGCAGTTGCAATCCAGTGCCTGGAGACTGCTTTTGGAGTGACGGTGGAAGACAATGACCTTGCACTTCCTCAAACTCTTCCAGAAATATTTGAAGCTGCTGCAGGCAAGGTGAGCCTCGGAGCTGCCCCTGTCACCACCCAGAATAGTCAGAACAGCATGGGTAGCCAACAGCTGCAAAGCATGTACCTCCTGGGTGAGGGAAGGGGGCGCATGTGTTGCAAGCAGGGCCTGAGTTTCTCTTTCTCAGAGATCAATGGTCCCTGATGGGGAGGGAAACTCAAGGTGCCAGGTTAGGAGAAGGACATTGGGACTGCCATCTTTGCTTTGGGGCCAGGAGATGCCACAGAACCTGAGGAGCCCTGAGCGAACCCCGCCTTCAGAGGAGGACTATGCCGAGGCAGAGCGCCTCAAGACTGAAGGTAAGTGAAGGGTTCTCCATTCCCAGTGGGCACCTTACCCACCTGGACTTTCAGGGTTGCAGGAGGATGCAGCAGGCTGGTCCCCGGCTTTGAAGCCGAGGGAGGGGTGCTGTTGGGCAGAGGATGGCAGACGGGCTTTGCAGGTGAGAGCCTGATAGGGACGGCTTTTAAGAACATAGATAAGGTGATGTGGAGAAATCGGATCTCGCACACAATAAATGGGCATGAAAATATTTCAGGTGCTGCGGAACGTGATCTGACAGCTTCCCAAATAGTTAAATACAGTATGGTCACATGACCCTACAGTTCCACTCCTGGGTATGGCTCAGTAGACATACAAACACACGTCCACAAATATGTATGCTTGTACACGAATACTCACAGGAGCACAATTCATAGTAGTCCAAGAGTGTAAACCACCCAGATGTTTATCTACTGGTGAACAGATACATTTAAGGTGGCCTATCTATGCACTGGAATATTCCTCAGCCACAAAAAGGAACACGGCACTGACACTACAGCTTGGATGTGATGCTTAGTGAGAAGCCAGACACAAAAGTTCATGCTGTGTGATTCCATTTATGTGAAATGTCTAGAACAGGCATATCCACAAACACAGGAATTGGGTTCATGGTTGTTGGACTGGTAGGGGAAAATTGACTACTGTTGAGGATGGGTTTGCTTTTTGGAGCAATGGAATGTTCTGGAGTTAAATGGAGGTATGGTTGCACAACTCTGAATATACTAAAAAACCACTCAATTGTATATTTTTAAAGGGTGAGTTTTGTGATATGTGCATTATATCTCATTAAAACTGGGCTGTTTCTGAAAGAAGGTGCAAAAATGACAGTATTTGAAACTTAAATCCCTAAGTACCACAACCAGAGCAGTAACAGCTGCCATCACCAAGTTCTGGCTCAGGCGAGCCTGTGCAAGACACTCAATGCCACCTGCACCTGAGTGTTACATCCTCCCCCCCAAATCTTAGACCTTCATTTAGGAGCTGAGAATGACACCCCAGACCCCTCATGTCTTTTGTGAACAGCCAGTGTACTTTTTCTTTCTCTTTAGGAAATGAGCAGATGAAAGTTGAGAACTTTGAGGCTGCCGTGCACTTCTATGGGAAAGCCATCGAGCTCAACCCTGCCAATGCTGTCTATTTCTGTAACAGGTATATAACAGGTACCTGCCAGGCCTGCTCAGGGGCCTGGCTGACCAGCCTTGCATCCTTGAGAACAGATAGGCTTTTGTACCATAGGTTACTGATTGCCCCACCACAGTCCCAGATAGATGTAGTGTCAGGCAGTCAGTGAGCTGTCAATCAAAGTCAATGATGACCCTGACCAGGTGGTGGCGCAGTGGATAGAGCATTGAATTGGGACATGAAAGACCCAGGTTTGAAACCCTGAGGTCACCAGCTTGAGTGCAGGCTCATCTGGCTTGAGCACGAGCTCACCAGCTTGAGCCGACGAGACCGTCATAGAAGTGACCCCATGGTAGCTAGCTTGAGCCCAAAGGTCAATGGCTTAAAGCCCAAGGTCGTTGACTTGAGCCCAAGGTTGCTGGCTTTAGCAAGGGGTCACTTGCTCTGCTGTAGCCCCACGGTCAAGACACATAGGAGAACGCAATCATTGAATAACTAAGGAGCCACAACAAAGAATTGAAGCATCAAGCTTCTCATTTCTCTTTCTGTCTTTCTGTCCCTGTCTGTCCCTCTCTGACTCTCTCTCTGTCTCTGTCAAAAAAAAGTCAATGATGCCCTGGCCGGTTGGCTCAGCGGTAGAGCATCGGCCTAGCGTGCGGAGGGCCCTGGTTCGATTCCCGGCCAGGGCACACAGGAGAAGCGCCCATTTGCTTCTCCACCCCTCTGCCACGCTTTCCTCTCTGTCTCTCTCTTCCCCTCCCGCAGCCAAGGCTACATTGGAGCAAAGATGACCCGGGCGCTGGGGATGGCTCTGTGGCCTCTGCCTCAGGCGCTAGAGTGGCTCTGGTCACAACATGACGACGCCTAGGATGGGCAGAGCATCGCCCCCTGGTGGGCAGAGCGTCGCCCCATGGTGGGCGTGCCGGGTGGATCCCGGTCGGGCGCATGCGGGAGTCTGTCTGACTGTCTCTCCCTGTTTCCAGCTTCAGAAAAATGAAAAAAAAAAAAAAAAGTCAATGATAATGTTAAAATTAGGTGGCACCAGCCCTGGCCAGATAGCTTGGTTAGTTTGAGCATCATGTGGAATCTCAGAGGTTGCTGTTTCGATCCCTGGTCAGGGCACGCACAGAAACAGATCGATGTTCCTGTCTGTCTCTCTCTCCCTCCCTTCTCTCACTAAAACCAGTAAATTAAAAAAAAAAAAATTGCCCTGGCCAGTGGCTCAGTGGATAAGAGTGTTGGCCCAGCATATGGACATCCCGGGCTTGATTCCCATTCAGGGCACACAGGAGAAGCAACCATCTGCTTCTCTCCCTATCCCTCTCTACCTTCTTTCCCTCTTCCCCTCCCATAGCCAGTGGCTCAATTTGTTCGAGCATGGCTCCAGGCACTGAGGATAGCTCAGTTGGTCCAAGCACATCAGTCTGAAGTGCTAAAAATAGCTCAGTACCCGAGCATTGGCCCACAGCGGGGATTTCCAGGTGGATCCTGGTCAGGGTGCATTCAGGAATTTGCCTCACTATTCCTTGCCTCTCACCTAAAAAAGTAAAAAAACTAGGTGGCACCATTCTCCACTCAGATATGGAACCAAAAAAATAACCCCAAATTTGGATAACGTATCATGCACGTGCTGATGGCAGCATTGACAATGGTGAGGAACTGTGTCTGGTCTGTACCTTTTCTTTTTCTTTGTTTTTAAAAAATTAAATTTATTAGGGTTACATTGGTTAATAACATAATATAAATTTTAGGTGTACATCTTGGTATTGTGACATCTATATACTCCATTGTGTGCCCACCACCTAATTTTCTTTTTGTCACTATGTATTTGACCCTGGCCTGTACTTTTAAATATTTTTATTTTTTATTTGATTTTTAGAGAGAGAGAGAAAGAGAGGGAAACGTTGATTTGTTGTTCCACTTATCTATGCATTCCTTGACCGATTCTTTTTTTTTTTTTTAACATTTTATTTTATTTTACTTATTTTTTACAGGGACAGGGAGAGAGATAGACAGGGATAGACGGGAACAGAGAGAGATGAGAAGCATCAATCATGAGTTTTTCATTGCGACACCTTAGTTCATTGATTGCTTTCTCATATGTGCCTTGACCGCGGGCCTTCAGCAGACCGAGCAACCTTCTGCTTGAGCCAGCAACCTTGGGTCCAAGCTGGTGAACTTTTTTGCTCAAGCCACGAGCCCACGCTCAAGCTGGCAACCTTGGGGTCTTGAACCTGGGTCCTCAGCATCCCAGTCCGACGCTCTGTCCACTGCGCCACCACCTGGTCAGGCCTTGGCCAATTCTTGTGTGTGCCCTGACTGGGGATTGAACCTACAACCCTGGCATATTGGGACAGTACTCTAACCAACTGAGCTATCCAGCCAGGGTCCTGGCTTGTGCTTTTATTTTGTTTTTATTTTTTTAATTTTTCCATTGATGAGAGAAAAGTATCAACTCATCCACTGAGTTCCATTTAGTTTTGTACCCACTGGTTGCTTTTCATATGTGTTCTCATTAAAGATTGAACCCACAACCTCAGTGCTCTGGGACAGTACTCCATCCACAGAGCCACCTGGCCAGGGCTGGCTTGTGGCTTTTTTTTTTTAATTTTTTAATTTTTTAATTTTTTTTTGTATTTTTCCAAAGTCAGAAGTGGGAAGGCAGACAGACAGACTCCCGCATGCGCCTGACCGGGATTCATCCGGCATGCCCATCTGGGGCATTGCTCCATTGTGGCCGGAGCCATTCTAGTGCCTGAGGCCAAGGCTATGAAGCCATCCCTCAGCGCCTGGGCCAACTTTGCTCCAGTGGAGCCTTGGCTGCGGGAGAGGAAGAGAGAGATAGAGAAGAAGAAGAGGGGGAAGGGTGGAAAAGCAGATAGTCTCTTCTGTGTGCCCTGACTGGAAATCGAACCCAGGACTTCCACACGCTGGCCCGACACTCTACTGCTGAGCCAGCCAGACAGGGCTGGCTTGTGCTTTTAAAGGAGAAACCAAATTAACTGTTATATAGACTCATTGTACAGAATATTGTGCTAATGAAAGGGACTGTGGAGAGCAGGGGGCCTCATTGCAGTTGGTGTGAAAGCTGTGGAAGCCTTGGAAACGGTATATAGAAAATATCAGAAGCATATATGCCAAAGTTTGTCCACATTGCCTCTAGGATAGAAGTGCTTTTGTTTTGATTTCTGTTTTTAAGAAACTCATTTTGAGGAAATAATTCTGAGTATACAGAAAAGTTGCAGAGGAGGTTCAGATTTAGTTGGCAACATAAAGTGAGAATGAGCTCCCCTCAGCAGGAAGAGCCTGCAAGGCAGAGCCTGTGACTGGGGTTCAGAAACAGGTCCTGTCACTGTCTGTCTACTTACGGCGTAGGGCCACATCTCTCTGCCTCAGTTGGGCCTGGTAAACAGGGCAGTACCCTCCCCACAGCCCTCCAGCACAGGTGCCCAACAGATAGATAACCTTGTTAGAGCCCAAATTCATCTAACAGTGTTGCACACCCCTTCCCAACCTGTGTCTACCCTAACTTGCAGATGGGGAAATCAAGGCCTGGCCCCAAATAGCTTATCCTAGATGTCCAGTGACAGACACAGCTCTGACCACTTGCTTTGTTTCCCCAGAGCCGCAGCCTACAGCAAACTGGGGAATTACGCGGGGGCTGTGCAGGACTGTGAGCGGGCCATCTGCATAGACCCGTCCTACAGCAAAGCGTATGGGAGAATGGGGTGAGTGCCTGGGTAGTACTTTGTGGGGCCAGTAGGATCCAAATCCAACCAGTCTCTCTGTTAGGGCCTGGGCTGCCCCTCACGCCATATCCACCACAGTTCTCCCCTTCTGATTGTGTGGAGGGTTTTCCATCCCATACAATCAACTCCAGCATCAGCTGCAGGTCCAGCCATTCAATTCAGTCCCTAGAGTGGCTCACAGAATTCAGGAAAATGCTTTTAACTACATATTTTAGTTTATTAGAAGGGCTGCAGATGGAACAGCCAGATGAAGAGGCAGACGGCAAAATCAAACATGGTCCTGGATTTGGGGTGCCAGAGCCCCTGTTCCTGTGGAGTTGGAGGTGCACCACCCTCCTGGCACATGGATGTAGTCAGCCACCCTCTTTAAGTGTGATCAAAGGGGACTCCTTATGAATAACAAAGGATATACCTATGACTCAGGAAATTACAGGGATTTTAGGAGCTCTGCTAAGAGCAGGGACAGGACCAAGTAAACATATCTGACCACCCCTGTGCCCTCAGTGCTCCATCCTTTGTGCCTTCAAAGCCCTTGGTATTGGGTACCACCACTAGGACACAGCACCTGTACATTTGAATTGTTGTCATATGTCCATCCTCTTACCCCTTCCCCTGACCCCCTGTTGTATCCTCTCCACTGGAGCCCCGACTAGACAAGGAATGATGACATCGACATGAAGACAGTTTGGGGTGTGGAGGCTGAGGAAGGAACCGGAAGCTCCCAGGTCCTTTCCTCCTCATCTCCAGCTTCTCTTCCCCAAGCCTGGCGCTTTCCAGTTTGAACAAGCACACAGAGGCCGTGGCCTACTACAAGAAGGCCCTGGAACTGGACCCTGACAACGAAACATACAAGTCCAACCTCAAGATAGCAGAACAGAAACTGAGAGAGGCGCCCAGTCCTGTGAGTTCTCCCAGGAATAAGGGATGTGATTTTGTTGTGGAGACAGAACACAGAGCAGTCTGGGCAGATGCTCTTGTAACTTACAGGCTGAGGGTTGGGCTTGACCTGTGTGCAAAGAACGTCTGCGCTGTTAGGGGCCCTGGCGCTTAATTAGGTATAAGGTACACGTATAGAAATGCCTGTGAGGAAAGAAGATGTTTTTATTCTCACCGGTCCCCAGAAACAGGCGAGGATATGCTACAAGGCCACACAGGGAAGCTCCTGGGCCACTCCTCAGGCAAAGGGAGGGGAGGAATGTGGACCAGAGCCTTTATTATGATTTCATGGGAAGGAAGGGCTGACGCAGGGGAAACAGGCTTAGGATTGGCTAGTTTGAATAATTCTGGGAGCTCTGGGGCATAGGGGGACTAGTGCAGGGGCATACTGGTCGGAGTGGGAGTGAACTCTTGGTTGAGTGGTTCACATTTGAAAGGTGAACTGCTGTGTGAGTTGACTGTCTTTAGGAATTGGTTGCCCTGGGTGGGGACCATCCCTCCAGGGTCCACCCAGATGTCAGAGCATTGGAAAATGAAAGATGTGGATAACACAGGGCTTTTCCTAGGTTAACACAGTGCTCTTCCCAAGTGATAGATACCAGGGCTGTGACTTTTACAAAGCACTCTTAGACCTCCAAATGGGCCCCATGTGGAGTCTTCTTTCAGTTTCTGGGGCTAGTGTCATGGTCTTGTGTCCTGATGCCACTAAACAGCACTTTCCTCGTCCCCACAGACAGGAGGGGTCGGCAGCTTTGACATCGCGGGCCTGTTGAACAACCCCGGCTTCATGAGCATGGTAACTGCCCTCATCTTCCCCCAGCAGCGTCCTGCCCACCACCTGGGCCTCCCACATGACTGCCTGCCAAAGACCAGGCCTCTGATACGGCACTGTGAACACTGGGGTCTCTCTGGGGTGGGGCCTTTCTGGGCACTGTGGGGTATGGAGCGGCATCCCTGGCCCCACCCACTCTACGCCAAGAGGACCTCTAGTCCTGAGAGCCACGGGTATTTCCGTTGTTGTCGTGTGTCCCCTGGGGGCAACATGGCTCCAAGTGAAATCCCCATTATTGAGCACAAAGGACAAACTGAATCCACCTCTCCTGACTGAAGAACCCAGGAAAACTACCTCCCTTCTGCCCCAGCATGGTGTGCTCCTTGCAGGGGATAGTGATAGTGATATGGCTCACCTGCAGGTTCAGATGCGGCACTAGAGCACGAAGTGCCTCCAAGATGGAAGTGCCACCAAAGACTTAGGTCTGGAAGCACTTCTGTCCTTTGAGAGCAGACTCCCAGCGTGAGCTGTGGAGGCTGGTCCCTGCACTCAAATGTCTATTTCTGGGTCATAGCTTGGCCTGAGACCTCACTGATGGTTCACAGGGTCTTAGGGTAAAGGGTTTCAAACTCTCAGGAAGAAAAAATCCAGAACCCAGTGCCAGTCAGAGAAACATCCTCACTACAGCCAGGAGAGTCTCACCTCTGAGTTAGCAGAGGTTGCACTTTCCTTTTTTTTTTTTTAAATATATATATATATTTTAAAGATTTTATTTATTGATTTTTAGAGAGAGGAGAGAGAAAGGGGGGAAGAGCAGAAAGCATCAAATGTGCTTTGACCAGGCTAGCCTGGGGTTTTGAACCGGTGACCTCAGCATTCCAGGTCTAGGCTTTATCCACTGCGCCACCACAGGTCAGGCAGGTTGTGCTTTCATTGTAGGCCTATGAAAACCCCAATGAAGGCCAAAATCTCCATCAATGAGCAGGGATGAGTGGGTATCGGCTCTCCAAAGGGTATCCTGGCACGGAGACTAACAACAGTCACTCCTTTTGTCCTCGTCCACCTAGCCACTGCTGGTTTGTGTACTTTCACTGGCACAACCATGCCTTGTGACTGGCCTGGAAAACTGACAGTACTTAACCTTTACCCCTTTACAGGAAGTTAGGCAGCTCGTAAGCAATGGCCTTGTGGGCGCTTCTTCAGTGCTCACCCCCCACTCCATGATCTAATTCTAAGGAGATGCCTCCAGTGGAGAAGTAGAGGCACGCAAGGGCCTGGTGCAGTATTATTTACTGACAGAGCAAAACTGGGACTGCTTGGCTCTCCTAACGTGTCCAGTGGCCTCAGGAAAAGATATAAAATACATCCACCCAGTGAAACTTAAGTTGTGCCAGGGAAGATGGTAGGCGCCCTGGAGTCTCCTGGAATATGAGTCCTGAAATGGACCAAAGTGTTGAAACCGGTGAAACATGAGTCTTAGAGTGCGGAGGAGGGAATGAGGTATAGGGAAGGAGTGGACGAGCAAACGCTAGGGTGACGTGCTCGCTGCACCGGGCCGGGAAGCCCAGGGTCTGAGAGGGAACATTCTCAGTCAGAACATGTTGGAAACTGTCCTCTCATGATTGTTCTTCTTCTCCAGGCATCAAACCTGATGAACAACCCTCAGGTTCAGCAATTGTAAGTGACAGCCCTTTTCCCCTAGGTGTTGTGCTTAAAAATCTTTTTATTGTGGTAAAACACATAAAATTTACCATTTTAACCATTTAGTTTACAATTCGGTGGCATTAGGTGCATTCACAGTGTCATGTAGCTGTCACCACCACCTAGTCCCAGAACATTCCATCACCCCAAAAAGAAGCCCCATCCTCATTGTAGTTACTCCCCCTCCCGCAGCAACAACTAATCCACTTCCTGTCTCTGTGGATTTGTCTGTTCTGGACATTTCACTAAAATGGACTCACAGACTGTTATGCCTTTTTGTGACATTTCTCAATGTCACTTGGAGGCCAGAATTGCCCAGTTGGGAATCAGTGTCTTTGGGGCAAAAAGCTATACCTGGGAGTGGGCTGAGGGTGGGTTTTGGTCAGGGACCTGCCAGATGGTGATAGAACTTCTCTTGCTACCAAAGGCCAAGGGTTGAGTGGAGCCACTGTGGGACTGGGTGGGCTTGGCCATACTGTATGAATCATAGGCTCTCTTGCAGCATGTCTGGGATGATTTCTGGAAGCCACAACCCCTTGGGGACTCCCGGCACCAGCCCCTCACAGAATGACCTGGCCAGTCTCATCCAGGCGTGAGTAGATCTGCATAGTGGGGACACAGTGGGTGGGCAGGTGCCCTCCACATGGGAAAATGGAAGTGTCAGTGCTGTGTCCTCCAGCTAGTGGCCACACTGCCCTTGAGTGCCACATGTGGGGGACTCATGACAAATGCCTAGGGCACATTTCCAGTATGGGCAGAGGAGCAGCCAGTATGTCCCAGCCCGGCTGAGCCTGGCACCTCTCACAGGGGCCAGCAGTTTGCTCAGCATATGCAGCAGCAGAACCCAGAGTTGATCGAGCAGCTTCGAAGTCAGATCCGAAGTCGGACGCCCAGTGCCAGCAATGACGACCAGCAGGAATGACCACCCATGTGAGTCCCCTCGGGCCGTGGGATCAGGGAGGGGTGGTGTAGGCCCCCTTCCAGATGTTTCCACTGAATTGTGCTTTTGTCCTTCCCAACATTTATGGAGAGACACGGGCTGAAAACCCCGTAGCTCCTGGAAGGGCTAATGCTGAATGTCCACAGGTGACAAGTGTGCAGAAAGTGCTGGCAGAGTGCTTTTCTGTGCACTTGCAGAC
The DNA here is from genome assembly GCF_036850765.1 of Saccopteryx bilineata. Taxonomy (NCBI): domain Eukaryota; kingdom Metazoa; phylum Chordata; class Mammalia; order Chiroptera; family Emballonuridae; genus Saccopteryx; species Saccopteryx bilineata. Next base: position 155,705,306 of record NC_089490.1, read on the forward strand.
ATTGTCTGGTGGCCCCAGTGGATGTGAGACAAGGCTACCTGGCAGAGGGAGGACAGGCCAGTGCCTGCCTCTCCTTCATACCAGGTGTTCTGCCCAGGGTTCATGATTTGTTTTTGCTACAAGCATGTGCTACATGTGCAATTTCTGTATGTGTGTGTGTCCAAGAGAAAGGGGCAGACAGACAGGAAGGAAAAGAGATGAGAAGTGTCAATTCTTCGTTGCGGCTCCTTAGTTGTTCATTGATTGATTTCTCATATGTGCCTTGACCGGGGTGGGGGGGGCTACAGTATACCGAGTAACCCCTTGCTCAAGCCAGCGACCTTGGGCTCAAGCTGGTGAGCTGTGCTCAAACCAGATGAGCCTGCACTCAAGCTGGCGACCTCGGGGTTTCGTACCTGGGTCCTCCGCATCCTGGTCCAATGCTCTATCCACTGCTCCACCGCCTGGTCAGGCACATGTGCAATTTCTTAAACATACATTCAGAGGGTCTCTAGCGGCAATGGCTGGCTTGGGTAGCCGTCCTCCCGGCCTGACTTCCACCCTGTCTGTCTGGTGGTTCTGTTCCTAGGTGTGGATAGCAGGTGACTCTCCTTCCCAACGTTCCCAACCTGCTTCGTCACCTCTGTTGTCCTCACATTTTTCTTTTAATATGATTTTTTTTTTTTTTTTCTGAAGCTGGGAACAGGGAGAGACAGTCAGACAGACTCCCGCACGCGCCCGACCGGGATCCACCCGGCACGCCCACCAGGGGGCGATGCTCTGCCCCTCCGGGGCAACGCTCTGTCGCCTGGGGCAGAGGCCAAGGAGCCATCCCCAGCGCCCAGGCAAACTCTACTCCAATGGAGCCTTGGCTGCGGGAGAGGAAGAGAGAGAGAGAGAGGAAGGAGAGGGGGAGGGGTGGAGAAGCAGATGGGCGCCTCTCCTGTGTGCCCTGGCTGGGAATCGAACCCGGGACTTCTGCACACCAGGCCAACGCTCTACCACTGAGCCAACCTGCCAGGGCCTTACCAAGGCTCCATTGGAGCAGAGTTTGCCTGGGCGCTGGGGATGGCTCTGTGGCCTCTGCCTCAGGCGCTGGAATGGCTCTGGATGCAGCAGAGCAACGCCCCAGATGGGCAGAGCATCGCCCCCTGGTGGGCATGCTGGGTGGATCCCGGTCGGGCGCATGGGAGTCTGACTGCCTCCCTGTTTCCAACTTCAGAAAATACAAAAAAGAAAAAGAAAATGTAAAGGAAAAACTTTTTTTTTTTTTTTTTTCATTTTTCTGAAGCTGGAAACAGGGAGAGACAGTCAGACAGACTCCCGCATGCGCCCGACCGGGATCCACCCAGCCCGCCCACCAGGGGCGGTGCTCTGCCCCCCAGGGGGCGATGCTCTGCCCATCCTGGGCCTCGCCATATTGCGACCAGAGCCACTCTAGCGCCTGAGGCAGAGGCCACGGAGCCATGCCCAGCGCCCGGGCCATCTCTGCTCCAATGGAGCCTTGGCTGCGGGAGGGGAAGAGAGAGACAGAGAGGAAAGCGCGGCGGAGGGGTGGAGAAGCAAATGGGCGCTTCTCCTGTGTGCCCTGGCCGGGAATCGAACCCGGGTCCTCCGCACGCTAGGCCGACGCTCTACCGCTGAGCCAACCGGCCAGGGCCGGAAAAACATTTTTAAAAAGCAGAACAACTTTAATCTTTCCGTATAGAGCAACTAATGTTTGGGGCACTTTTTTCCTCTTTTTTATTTTTTTCGCCTTAATTTTAAGAGAAAACATAGCTCAGGTCAATTTTGTATTTGTTATTTGTTAGGACCTTATCCCCAAAGTACCTTCACCTCCTTTTTCACATCTGGACCCCAGAACGGTGTGCAATGATGGCTGCACTCCTTCTGCGCTTACCTGGCAGCCTCAAGTCATATCAGCCACAGTCATGCCCTCTCGATCTGGGCAGCTGCCTGACTGACTTGAGCTGCATGTCTTATCCTTCCAGTCGTTCCTGCGCCATCGGGTTCTTCCCAACTGACTGGAGCTTCCATGTGTTCTGCCATTTTCTCCCATTGGATTGCCTAAGAGGGAAAAAGAAATTGGACCTGCATGAGATGGATTTTTATGCTTTTTGTTTTTTCCCTTCACCCTCCCCTCTCTTTTTGTACTCCCTCATGGCTCCCAGACCCTTCTCAAAACAGAGCCAGCAAGCTGTGAACGCAGACCAGCACTGATTTCCAAAAACCCAGTCACTAAAATATTTTCTAGAATATTCCGCTCGGGTTGCTCTCCAAGAAGATACTGGTTTATCTCCAGCCACGTCCAAATCCTGCTCTAGGGTCCTGCTCCCTTGGTCTGTCTTCATGAGAATCCTCTTTCTGAGTCAACCTTGGCTACTTGGACGAGCTCACTGCCAGCCATGGTCTGGGCACCACCATCCACTGGGGCCCTTGGACCACAGGCTTTTGCATGAGGAACTTATTACAGATTCCTAAAGACATTTTTATTTCCCTGCCCCCTTCGGGAGTGGTACCATCTTGGGGTGCCTAGGGCCAGCTTTGGGGACAATCGAGTGTTTTGATAGACGTGCTTTTTACCCCCTTCAGTCCTCCTTCCCCAGTACTACACCAGACAGGCCACAAGGAGCGTGATCAAGACCTTCAGGACTGGCCCTCCCCAAGCTATCCTAGCTTGTCTGTGTTTACCGCCCACGGACTCCCAGCAGGCACCCCATGCTGTTCTGGGGTCCACCCTCCTCAGCCTGCAATTGTTGAATGGGCAAGAACTGCCTCCAGGGAGGGCAGACACAAGCCAGGACCAGGTGCCTGCCTGAGATACGAAGCCCCCATGGACATCCCTGCATCCCCTGCTTGGGCTGGGGATTGGGAAGGAATCTGTCAGGCCCCCCTGTCCTGGCAGCAGTGTTGGAGGCTCCCTAGTGGTCTGCAAGGTCAACCCAATGCCGTGTGTTATAGGAAACTAGTAGGAAGAAGGGCCACCGCCAGCAACCTGCAGTCATTCAGCTGGCAAGGTGGCCCTCACTCGAGTGCTAGCCATGGTGACGAGAGTAATGTGTGGGGAATAAATAGACATTGTGACCTCTGCCTGTCTCTGCATTGACCACTCAGCGCCACCCCTGCCCTTCCTGCCCCAAATTTCCAGATCACCGGACACTGAATAACATCACTACCTAACAGGACATGATTGTAATCTCCTTGTGTCAGGGGTCACAGATGATTCCAGAAATAGCAAACCTCTGTGCTTTCTGTGATTTTCCCTAACCTTTGACCCCAGTGACACCCCCACATTCCCCATGTAAGGGTGATCCCAGGAATCAAGCTAGACTCCTAAGTTCTCAGGGACATAGCAGTAAGGTTATTGTGCACCGCTTTTCTAGTACAGTATGTTGTCATGGCACATAAATTTGCCATTCTGTAACCCAAAGAGTCTCACTTCTATAACTGTTTCAGGAAAGAGGTGTGGTCCTACGCAGGAAGGAGCCCAAGAACCTTCCAGGCTCATCTTAGCCCCAGTCCTAGGGTTCTGTTCCCAAACTTGGTGGATATAGAAAGCATTCCAGGGCCTTGGCCAATTGGCTCAGTGGATTGAGCGTTGGCCCAGCATGTGGATGTTCTGGGTTCAATACCCAGTCGAGATGCACATGAGAAGCAACCATCTACTTCTCTTCCCCTCCCTCTCCCCCTTCTCATTCTCTTCCCCTCTTGCAGCCAGTGGCTCAATTGGTTCTAGCATTGGCCCTGAGCACTGAGGATAGCTCAGTTGATTCAAGCATCAGCCCCAGATGAGGTTGCCAGGTGGATCCTGGTCAGGGCACATGCAGGAGTCTATCTCTTCTAACTTTAAAAAAAAAAAAAAAAGGATTCCATAGTCATTACATAGACCTTGCATGGACACTCATTTTCTGTTTACAACATTACACAGTGGGCACTGTCATACCCATTTCACAGGCATAGGAACTAAGCTTCAACTCCTCTGAGCCTTTTAATGGCAAACTGGTGCAGTCCAGCCCTCAATTGCAGGGCCTGTGTGCTGGGAGTGGCTGACAACCCCACCACCATGTGAGGGCTGCTTGCTCCATCCACAGATGAAGAAAGGAAGAAACAAGATCTTCAGGCTCAGCAATGGTCTGTCCTCCCACAAATCAGAAAAAAAAATATCACAAAATACAGACTGGGGGTCAGCAGCCCCAGGAAGCACTTGGTCTGGTATCGACAGTAGATGGGGAAGGGGCAGGAGTGAGGCCTGTGCCAGTCTTACAGGTTCTTCACCAGGGATAACAGTCATGATTGTCATAACTGGAGGTGCTCCTGACATCAAATACATGGAGGCCAAGGATGCTGCTCAAATCCACAGTACACGAGACTGTCCTCCACAGAATGATCTGGCCCCAATGTCCATGGTGCTAAGAGGAAGACCCTGCACTAGGACAAAAATGTGACACCCCTCTTCCCCACAGCCCAGCAATATCAGCAGCTGGGAGCTTGGTAGAAATGCAATTTCTTGGCCTCCCAGCCCCAGATCTGCTGGATCAGCAGCTGTGGGTGCCAATCATCTGTTTTAACGAACCCTCCAGGTGGTTCCGATGTTTGAGAACCACTGGTTGTGTCTACACGTTCTGATTTTATTTAGCCAGTCCCCTATGTGTTCTGCACTTGAAACAGGCAGCCCAGGTGATTCTGACCCACATGTTTGGAGAAACAGATGGGAACTTGAAAATGAGTCATACATTCCAGAAGTGTCCACATGTGCCGTTTATCTTCCCAGCCAATCCCCGTTCCTTCTCTCCCCTCCTGTGTCTGTCACGGGAAGGCCCTGCACAGCTGCTTCCAAATTTACCCAAACTCGGCCTAACTGTTCAGGAAAGACCTAGAAACTTACTGGTTTGTAACCACTAGCTAAGTGGGGAGGGGGGGGGATGTTAACTGTCAACATCTCATCCCAGAAGCCAGTGGCTTCTGTGTGACTTGAGAAGTGTGTCATTATAATTACTGCTCTGTCCCACATGAGTTAGAAATAGGATATTTCTGAATAAACCTGTCAGAGGTGCATTGAGAATATAAAAAGCCAATTAGATATGGATTAAGCATATGTCGTGACTTGAAAAAAGCATCCAGGAGTAGGTTGAGCCAAAGATGTAAGACAGGCTGCTACCATAGAGGGGGTTATGAAGGCTCTATCCCTTCCCATCTCCACACATTTAGCATGTCATTCCTGAGGGCTGGACAGCAAACTCCACCCAGATTAAGGCCAGAACTAACAAGGAAGAAGCAGTATATCTCACAGAAGAATCCTTTCTCAACTGGGAGCTGTTTTGCTCCCCTGGGGATATTGAGGCCATGTCTGGAGACATCTGTGGTTGCCACAACTGGGGTGGTCCTGACTTAGAGTGGGTGGGGGCCAGCGATGCTCGCTGCTCAGCATCCCAGAGTTCCCAGGATGACTCCATAAAGATGACCTGGCCCGGGCTCAGCAGTGCAATGACAGAGAATCCTACCCTCTGGTATAACCAGCAAGAGGCCCTAAACATGTCGAACAAATGTTCCAAACCATTTTACCACCAGCAAAAATAATTTGTTCACTGGCTCTAGAATGCCTTTGTATTTTTGTAGCAAAGATTTCACTCAAACCTGGGTAACTTGAAAACCAAAAACTGAGTTTGCTTTCCCATCCCACTATTCCCTCTTGCAAACTGATGATTCCAAGTTGTAGCAAAGATGGAGCACTCTGAACGTGGCTCTCCTAGGTAAGAAGCTGAAGCCACCAGGTGGCGCACTAGCCCCACAGCCTCCCTGCCACCTCCATCCCTGGCGGGGCACACAGCATCAGGACCAGAGAGTAAAATGCTACATCTAATCCTGAAACTACCTAGATTTGGGCCTAGAAACGGCTCAGTTCTAGAGATTATCGTGCTTTTAGAGCTGGTTTTCCTTTGAAAAGTATAAGTCCTCGCAAACAAGGGACGTATGCTAGGCTTGGTGCTGTGATGGGGCCACCATCCTGAGCTGTCCATCATATTATAAGATAAAATATGAATCCTTTTAACAGTACAGTTGGAGGGTGAAAATCACAAATTCTGCCCAGCTCATAGCTGTCTTTGTAAGCTCTGGTAGACTGCAGGGGTGGGGGGTGTCTGTTTTGTATTCTCTTATTGTGCTTCTTAAACTTATCCAGTGTAACATACACCACAAAAGTGCACACATTATTAACAGCTCGATAAATTTCCACAAAGAGAACATGCCCATGTCACTGGCACCCAGACCAAGAACAGAACCTGACCAGCGCCCTGTCACGCTACCTCCAGCCGTTACTACCGCAAAGGGTAATGCTGCCCTGTCGTTCAATGCCATGGGTTAGTTTTGCCTGTTTTTGAAATGTATACAAATGGAATCTATGAAAGATAAAACCATAAAGATCACAGAAGAAAATATAAAGTATGGTTTGAGGTAGGCAAAAGCTTCTTAAAGAAAAGACAAAAAACACTGTGATGGTTAATTGTATATATTCACTTGGCTAGGTTAAATTATCTAGATATTTGGTCAAACACCAGTCCAGATGTTTCCAGCAAGTGTTTTGTTTTTGTTTTAGATAAAATTAACATTTAAATCAGTTAACTTTGAGTAGAGCAGATTAGCCTATATAATATGGGTGGGCCACATCTAATCAGTTGAAGACTTTAAGAGAAAAGACTGAGGTCTCCCCAAAGAAGAGAGAATTCTGCATCTGGATTTAAGCTGAAACATCAACTCTTCCCTTGGTCTCCAAACTGCCTATTTATCCTGCAGACTTCAGACTTAATAGCCCCAATGACCACGTGAATCAAATTCTTAAAATCTATCATCTATCTATTTCTTATTTATTTATTTATTTATTCATTTTAGAGAGGAGAGGGAGAGACAGAGCGAGAGAGAGGAGAGACAGAAAGAGAAGAGGGGGGGAGGAGCTGGAAGCATCAACTCCCATATGTGCCTTGACCAGGCAAGCCCAGGGTTTCGAACCGGCAACCTCAGCATTTCCAGGTCGACGCTTTATCCACTGCGCCACCACAGGTCAGACTATCATCTATCTATTTCTTATATTAGTTATGTTTCTCTGGAAACCCCAACTAATACAAGCTATAACTATATATTTTTTAAGCAAGAGAGGGAGGAGAACAGACAGAAAGGGAGAGAGATGAAAAAACATTAACTTGTAATTGCGGCACCTTAGTTGTTCATTGATTGCTTTCTCATATGAACCTTGACAGGGAGGCTCCAGCTGAGCCAGTGACCTTGGGCTCAAGCCACTGACCATGGGCTCATGTCTGTGATCCCATGCTCAAGCTGGTGACCCCATGCTTAAGCTAGTGAACCTGTGTTCAAGCCATATGAGCCTACACTCAAACTGGTGAACTTGGGGTTTCGAACCTGGTTCTTCAGTGTCCCAGGTCGACGCTCTATCTACCGTGTCACCACCTGATCAGGCCATAATTTTTTTTATAAATCAACACATTGAAATGCATTAAAAGTGAGGGAAAAGCATCTTGGCCAGGTAGCTCAGTTGGTTAGAGCATTATCTCAATATACCAAGGTTGTAGGTTTGATTCCTGATCAGAGCACATGCAAGAAACAACCAGGGAATGCATAAATAAATGAAACAACAAATCAATGTATCTTTCTCTCTTTCTCCCTCACTCTAAAATCAATCAATAATTTACTTTTAAAGTGAGGGGAAAAGTGAGCCATTGAGTAAGTGAAGGCATTTGCAATATAATATATATTTTACAAAAATATAAGTTACTCCTATAAATCAATGAAAAAAAGAGAAACAACTCAATTTTTTAAAATGGGAAAAACACTTAGGCAGTAAAAGAAAATAAGACAAGGCCCTGGCCAGCTGGCTCAATGGATAGAGCATCAGCCCAGCATATGGACATCCCACATTTGATTCCTGGTCAGGGAACACAAGAGAAGTGACCATCTGCTCCCTCCCCTTCTTTCCCTCTTCCCCTCCTGCAGCCAGTGGTTCAATTGTTTTGGACATTGCCCCTGGGTGTTGAGGATAGCTTGGTTGGTTGCAGCATCAGCCCAGGCACTAAAAATAGCTTGGTATTCAAGCATCAGCCCAAGACTGGAGTTGCCAGGTAGATCCCAGTCAGGGCACATGTGCAAATCTGTCTCACTATCTCTCCTCTTCTCACTTAAAAAAAAAAAAAAAAAGACACACTGTTAGCCAGTGAGCATATGAAAATGGGCTCAATTTCACTAGACATAGGGAACACTAATTAAAACCATATTGTGAGATGAATACACCAGAATGGCTAAAATGAAAAGCAAGTGCTATTCATTACAAAAGTGAGTCAGGGTCCCCAGGATAAACCCCAGATACAAGAATTCTCCAGAAGGACCCAGGACTCAGCAGATGGTTGTCCTCTCAACTGTGATTTGCACAGACAGGACAACAAAATGAGCCAAGAACAAAGACTCATGGGCAGGGCCAGAGACCAGGTGCAAGCTTCCAGATTCCTCTCCCAGCAGAGTCACCAGGGCACACTTAATTGCCCCAAAATAACATGTAACTGTGTGTGGGAGGTGTGGTCCCCAGGGAGCTTATAAAAACCTAGCACCAAAATTCTTTTAAAGTTATTTTTTATTTATTGATTTGAGAGAGTGAAAGGCAACGGCAGAGGCGTGGTAGGAAGCGGGAAGCATCAACTCATAGTAGTTGCTTCCTGTATGTGCCTTGACCAGGCAAACCCAGGGTTTTGAACCAGCGACCTCAGCTTTCCAGGTCGATGCTTATTCACTGTGCCACCACAGGTCAGGCCAGCACCAAGGTTCTCACTGCGGGCCAATCATAAGGCCCCTCTGTTTGGCACATACAAGATCCCAGACTCCAAGAGCAGAACATGTGCTCAGCATGAAGCATGTGTTTCTACGGACAGATTAGGGCCAGGGAACCCCCAGAGTCTAGTTCTAGACATCAGTGAGGGCCAATCTTGCAAGCCAGACTTTTCAAGGATAGAAGTCTCAGGCCTGCTATGTTAATTATTTTTTACATCTAAGAGGGAAAACCAGTTATAATGCTGAGTGTTGGCTGACCTTAGGACCCCTGGATGTACAATTTCAACCATGGATGTACATCCAACAGCAATGAGCACAATCAGCCACCCAAAGGCAGGCAGAGGAATATTTAGAGCAGTGTTGTTAGCAACAGCCAACACCGGAAGCTAACCAAATGAGCAACCACAGCGAATGGTGGCTGCTTGGGAGTTGGGGTGGTAAAATGCAGAAGGAAATTTTTTGGGAGGTGCAGGTTATTGTACTATCTTGGCTGTGTGGGTGATTTTGCAAATACAAACATGAATACTTATCAAATTTTATACTTTATATATGTGTAGTTTATTGTATGTTAGTAATACTTCAGTAAAGCTGTTTAATTGGTTTTATTTATTTATTTTTCTTTTTGTATTTTTCTGAAGTTGGAAACGGGGAGGCAGTCAGACAGACTCCTGCATGCGCCCGACCGGGATCCACCTGGCACGCCCACCAGGGGGCGATGCTCTGCCCATCTGGGGCGTCGCTCTGTTGCAACCAGAGCCATTCTAGCGCCTGAGGCAGAGGCCACAGAGCCATCCTCAGCGCCCAGGGCCAACTTTGCTCCAATGGAGCCTTGGCTGTGGGAGGGGAAGAGAGAGACAGAGAGGAAGGAGAGGGGGAGGGGTGGAGAAGCAGATGGGCACTTCTCCTGTGTGCCCTGGCCGGGAACTGAACCCGGGACTCCTGCATGCCAGGCCAACGCTCTACCACTGAGCCAACCGGCCAGGGTGTAAATGGTTTTATTTTATATTTTTATAATTATTTGTATGGATGAAGCATCTTTTCTTCTACGTAGTCACCTCTTCTATTTGTTCTCCTGTGGATTATCTATTCATCTCCCTTCCCCATTTTTATTTTAGGATGTTTGTTCTCTATCAAGTGCTCAGTGTCATTTATTACCAATATTTCCTCCTGATTTGTCACTTGTCTCTTAAGGCCATTCATTGTGTGTTTCACTGTGGAAAAATTCTGAAATATTCAACACAGTCGAATTTGCTGGTATTGTTTTTCTATCATACTTACTCATACATAAGTCTTGAAGACTAGGACTCTTTAAAAAATATGTCTTGAATGAATAAAAGCCCAATGCTTACTCAATTCCTTCTCTGAGAAGCCTCATTCTCTAGCTAATCATAAATAAATATTGTACATCCTGAACTCTTCTATAGGAAGGAGTCATCCTGTGGGCATTTACCTGATGTGCTATTATTACAAGTGATCATTTTTGTTGTGAATTATGAAAACCAGAAAACAAGTCAAGGCACCTCATATCTAATAATAAAAATAGCACTTATTGTGTGCTTACCATAAAGCAGGCAGAAAGTGGCATTCAATATCAAAAACTCACAGATCTAATACTTTACCTCTGCAAAACCAAACAGTCTTTTGACACTTCCAATCTCTCACCTCCTCCAGTCTTTCCTATTTTAGTGAACAACACCAGCAGTCATCCCTGACACCTCCTCCCCCTGCAACCCACCCAGGCAAACCAGTGCCAAGTCTTGTCAATTCACCCTCCAAGATATTTCTCAAGTTCACCCACTCCCCTCCATCACCCCTGCCAAGGCCTTCATCTAAATTCTTGCCCAGGTGATTCTTAGCAAGTCCCCCTGCTTCCACCCTGGCTCCCCTATAACTCAGTCTTACTTTGCACAGAAATCAGAATAACCTTAAAACATAAATTGGCCTGACCAGGCAGTGGCACAGTGGATAGAGAGCATCAGACTGGGACATGGAGGACCCAGGTTCGAAACCCTAAGATCACCAGCTTGAGCACGGGATCATAGACATGACCCCATGGTCGCTGGCTTGAGCCCAAAGGTCTAAGATCTCTGGTTTGCGGAAGGGGTCACTTACTCTGCTGTAGCCCCCTGCTCAAGGCACATATGAGAAAGCAATCAATGAACAACTAAGGAGCCACAACAAAGAATTGATGCCTCTCATTTTTCTCCTTTCCTGTCTGTCCTTATCTGTCCTTCTCTCTCTCTCTCTCTCTCTCTCTCTGAAAAACAATAACAAAACCAAAAATTGGCCTGATGTGTGGTGGTGCAGTGGATAAAGTGTCAACCTGGAATGCTGAGGTCACCAGTTCAAAACTGTGGGCTTGCCCAGTCAAGGCACATAAGAGAAGCAACTACTACAAGTTGATGTTTCTTGATCCTTTCCTTCTCTCTCTCTCTCTCTAAAATTAATAAATAAAAAATCTATCAAAAACATAAATTGGGGATCACAACCCTCACCTGTTTAAAACCCTTCAATGAATCACCTTGCATTTATGTTAAGATCTAAATTCCTTGGCATAGTCTATAAGGCAGTCCCTAATCTCTCATCTCCCCATTGCTCACTAATGTAAAGGCAACCTGGCTTTTCAGTTCCTCAAATACAAAAATCTCTTCTACTTTTGCATCAGTATCCTCTCTGAATCCCTTACTTCTTAATACTGTTTACTTGGTTAATTCCCACACAGAATCTTTTTCTCTTTTTTTTCTTCATGGCACTTAGTACAACCTATAATTTTTCCTTTATATATGGGTATTATTTATCTTTTGCTTTATAGCAAATTATCTCAAAACTGAGCCTGACCAGGCGGTGGCGCAGTGGATAGAGCATCGGACTAGGATGCGGAAGACCCAGGTTCGAGACCCTGAGGTCGCCAGCTTGAGCACGAGCTCATCTGGGTTGAGCAAAAAAAAAAGCTCACCAGCTCGGACATAAGGCCCCTGAGCAAGGGGTTACTCGCTCTGCTGAAGGCCCACGGTCAAGGCACATATGAGAAAGCAATCAATGAACAACTAAGGTGTCGCAAGGAGAAACTGATGATTGATGCTTCTCATCTCTCTCCGTTCCTGTCTGTCCTTATCTATCCCTCTCTCTGACTCTCTCTCTCTGTCCCTGTAAAAAAATAATAATTAAAAAAACTGACTGGAGCAAGAGTTTTAAGCAAAGGCAGACCTGAAGATTTCCAGGTGTTTATGACAGCAGCCATGCAGCTGACTGGGTGAGAGGCAGCTGGATGGATGGATGTTCATGGAATAGATGATCAGACAATTTTGAATTTTAATAAATTTTTATAAATCAAATAAATAAATAAATAAACTGAGTGGTATGCAGCAACAACATTTATAATTTCACAGTTTATGTGGGTCAGGAATCCAAATGCAGATAGTTGGGTCCTCAGCCTCCGATCTCTCAGAGGCTACAGTCAAGGTGTCCGCTGGGCAGCAGTGATCTGAAGACCAGGGCTGTCATCTGAAAGCGCAACCCTTCCAAGATCACTCATGGGGTTGTTGGCAGGATTCAGTTCCTTACAGACTCTTGTACCCAAAGGTATGAGTCTCTCACTGACTATTGGGGAGGGTCACTTTAGTTCCTTCTTACCGTATGGTCCTCTCCAACACCTCAGCTTGCTTCATCAAAGCATGAAAGCTGAAAAGGCAATAGAGGTAGTTGTGCTAGCAAGACAAATGACATCACATCACTTTGCCATATTCTCGTTGTTAGAATTAAGTTCCCAGGGGGATAGATGGTAATGGAAGGAGATTTGACTTGAGGAAGTGAACACAAAATGCTATATACAGATGATGTATTGTAGAATTGTGCACTGAAACCTGTATAATTCTATTACTCAATGTCACCCCAATAAATTCAGTTAGAAAATTTTTTAATAAAAATTAAAAAAGAAAATTAAGTCATCAGGTGCAGCCCACACTCGAGGAGAAGGAGTCACAACAGGGCTTGAACAGAAAAATATGGGGTCACTTGGAATCATCTTTGAAGTCTTCCTACTGAAGTATGTTATTATTTTATCAATACTTATCTCTCTCACTAAACCAGTGGTTCTCAAAGTGTGCACCAGGGCACACTGATGCGCCCTAGAAGATTTCCAGGTGTGCCCTATGGTATTCCAGAGAAATATGTGCCTGATGGGGACCAAAAATCCAACAAGGTTTTTGGAGTTTAGATTTTTTGGGGAACAGAGGTGTGGGGAATTGGCTATAAGCTGACAGTCTGCCCAACCCCCCACCTCACTTGCCTGATTATATTACAAAAGGCTGTTAAGCTGTGGTGCTGGATTGTTTACACTAACCCCCGTGTTCCCTGGAAAGACTGGAGACAAGTTTCTTCTATCCTTTGTTTGGTGTCAAATTAAGATGATATATATGGTGGGGGTTTTCTGCACTCAACACAATTAAGAGTAAAAAGAGAGGAATTCTTCAATGTATTGACTAAGAAATGAGAGTTTTCCTTTCAAATATATGCCCAAACATTGAAGAAATTGCTAGGACACATCAGGTTCATGTTTATCATAAACACAAGAATGAAAAAACTTAACACATCTGCACCAGGACCTGCTGAATTTACTAAATCTTACTAAGAATGTGTGTGTGTATATATATATATATATATATATATATATATATATATATATAAAGATAATATTTTCTTTTTTTTATTTTTTAAATTTTTATTTTTATTTATTCATTTTAGAGAGGAGAGGGAGAGACAGAGACACACACACACACACACACAGAGAAGGGGGGAGGAGCTGGAAGCATCAACTCCCATATGTGCCTTGACCAGGTAAGCCCAGGGTTTTGAACCAGCGACCTCAGCATTTCCGGGTCGACGCTTTATCCACTGTGCCACTACGGGTCCGGCGTTTTTTAAATTTTTTAACCCCTCTTTTTTATGAATTCTAAAAAGCATAACAAAAAATGTAACATAAAAATGTTTTGAATGTCAGGATAAATTTAATTTTGTTGTATTTATTTCATTTAATTATCATAAAAGCATGCTTTGACTTTATATTTTTTCCTTTAATATTTGACTTAATTGTTATAACATTTCTCAGAAATTTGTATATAGTGTGCCTACAATTATCTGTAGGATTTTTCTTTTTTAAACTAAGCCCTTATAGCCTAAGGCTTAGTCTTTTTTTTTTTTTTTTTTTTTACAGAGACAGAGAGAGTCAGAAACGGAGAGAGATGAGAAGCATCAATCATTAGTTTTTCGTTGCGCGTTGCAACACCTTAATTGTTCATTGATTGCTTTCTCATACGTGCTTTGACCTTGGGCTTTCAGCAGACTGAGTAATCCCTTGCTCAAGCCAGTGACCTTGGGCTCAAGCTGGTGAGCTTTTGCTCAAACCAGATGAGCCCTCCCTCAAGCTAGCGAGCTCGAGATCTTGAACCTGGGTCTTCCGCATCCCAGTCCGACGCTCTATCCACTGCGCCACCGCTCAGTCAGGCTATCTGTAGGATTTTAAATGCACCCCAACTTCAAAAAGTTTGAGAACCACTGCACTAGACTGTAAACTGTAAGGGCGTGGACGTTTTTTTACTCCATCTTATTAATTTTTTTTTTGTAATAGAAACAGGACTTCAGTATAATAATATTTTTTTTAATTTTTTTGTTTTTTTTTTAATTTTATTTATTCATTTTTAGAGAGGAGAGAGAGAGAGAAGGGGGGAGGAGCTGGAAGCATCAACTCCCATATATGCCTTGACCAGGCAAGCCCAGGGTTTCGAGTATAATAATATTGAATCTGTTCTTTACTATTTTCAGCTGACACCAGTTCAATGCCAGTAGAAATCCCCAGTTTAGGGTGTGAAGAAGAAAAGAACTATTCAGTGCAAAATATTTTTTTAAATTGTGGTGAAATGGTAACATTAAATTGGCCATTTTAACCATTTTAAGTGCATACAGTTCAGTGGCATTAAGCACATTCACAATGTTGTGCAACCATCCCCACCATCTTATCTTCCCAAACTGAACTCTGTTCCCATTAAATACTAACTAATCCTTCCCCACCTCTGGCACCCACTATCTACTTTTGGTTTCTAGGGATCTGACTCTTCTATGAGTGGATTCATTTGATCTTTTGTGTCTGGCTTATTTCATTGAGCATGATGTCCTCAAGTTTCATCCATATTGTAGCATTCTTCACATTATTCTCAGCATCTCTCCCCATAGCTGGCTCATGGTAGGCTGACAATAAGATTTTAGTTAACAAATAAATACAGTCCTCTGCTTCATAAGTCTGGTTGCTTTCATAGGGAAGTAAAGCAAGCTTTATTTAAATGTTCCCCAATCTAAAAAAATATCTATCATCAATTTTCAGTCTTCATCTGACTTGAATCACTGGCAGCATTGACACAATAAAATACTTTGGCTTTGTCACATCTCCAATCAAAACTCTGTGGTGGCTCCCAGTTCTCTAAAAGTCCTTTCCTTTCTTAATTTTTATTTATTGATTTTAGAGAGACAGGAAGGGTAAGAAAGGGAGAGAAAGATTGCTCTGTTGTTCCACCTATCTATGTGTATTCACTGGCTGACTCCAGTATGCACCCTGACCTGGTACATTGTGATGACACTCCAACAAATGGAACTACCCAGCCAGTGCCCTTCACAAAGTCCTTTCAATGCCCTCTAAGGCCTCCCCTTATCTCCAAATACACTTTACTACCTCACTGTGTTTTGGCCACACTGGCATTCTTGTACACTGCCCCAGGGCCTTCATACTCTCAGTTTTATCTGCATGGAATGTTTTGCCTCCATGTATCCACTTGACCAACTTCTCTATGTTCAAGATTTGCTCAAGTATCTCTTTCTCAATAAGGTCTACTAGGGTGTCTGATTTTAAATAGAAACACACTACTCTTACTGAGCTCTATTATCCAGAGCACTTGTTATCTTTTGACACAATTCCATTATTTATTATGTTTATCCATTATTTTCCGTGTCTTCTCCTAGAACGTATGCTCCAAAGAGATGGGATCTTTGTCTGGCTCACAAATGTTCTAGAAAAGGTCCTGGCTCATAGTAAGCAGAGATGTTAAAAACAGAAAAATCTGCTTCTCAAGCCGACGAGAAGGGCATCAGCAGCGAAGACGCTCAAAGAGGGACAGTCTCTCGAAGGAAATAGTTGCCCGTCGATGGCCAAGCATCCATCCTAGCGAGATTCAGCACCAAGTGCCTCTGGACAGCTCTGGAAGCCAAATACTGTAGGAACTTTTCTACTAAGGTCAGCGTTTCTCGCCGGAAGTGCCCGGTAGCTGTACCTACTGCTTTAGCGGGAGGAAACTACTTTTCCGTGCCGGTAGGAGAGGTTGGAGTCGCAGAATGAGTGGCAGCCGCAAAAGCCAATGAAAAGGCGCTCTAAACCCGCGGCACTTGGGGAAGCCAATAGGCAGAGGTGTAGGCGGGGAGGGGGCTGCGACGCTCCAACCCAGCACTCCTCCTGCGGCGTCGCGGTGGAGTCCAGACTGTGCGGCGGTTAATCGGCGGAAGGTTCCGGCGGGCAGGCGAGGAGCCGAACCGAGGTGCATGCGGGCCGGGGCCGGGGCTGGGGCCTCGGAGCTGAGCCAGGGAGGGGCCGGGGCATAGTGTAACTGGCGCCTGTTATCCGATGAGGCATCCACACTGGCTTCACCTTTATCAGCGAGATCTGTGTGATTTGCCTCTGGTTTGCCCAGCAGAGCGCGAGTTGTCTGTCCCCTCTCGGACGGGACCACGTGAGCCTCGCCCTCCGCGGGGCGTCTGGTGCCGCGCGGGGCACACAGAAGGCGCTTAATAAGTGCTAAATGAATGAATGAGCCCGTCCTGTTCCCGCCCAGCCCCAACAGCCCCGGGTTTGAGAGCGTCAAGGCCACTCTCATCCTACTTCACAGATTGGGGCATAGGGACACCCAAAAGATATTTATTGGGCGCCTAGTTGTGTACCTGGCTTTGGGCTAGGGAAGACCGACTCCCTGCCCCCGCCAATGCCGCAGACTAGAAGAAGTGAGAACATTCAGGGACTTTAAATAATGTATTTCTTTGTAGCACAAATAATACCAGAAAAATGGCATGATAGGGGGTGGTAGAGACCATCCAACTGGTGGCATCTGAGCTGAGACCTGAAGAGTTCACTGAAGTGGGTGTTTGGGCAGTGAGTACAAGAAGATAGGGAGAAAAACAGGACAGGGGGATAGCCAAGATCCCTTCTAGAAACAGTGACGTTTTTAAGCCCAGGGCAAAACTGCTTTCTTTGTCTCAATGAGTCATGTGAAGAGGTCCACATTCCTCAGCACATGCATATGTTCAGCCAACGGCTACTGAGTTTCTGTTTTGCACCAAGCCTTTGGATAGGTACAGAGGATACAGGTTAGAGTGGAGGTTGGCCAAGGGAGGCCCTTCTGAGCAGTCCTGTAGGCAGTGACCTAAAGACAAAATGTCATTGGGAGGTCAGGTAGAGGTGTTCCAGACAAGAGAACAACCTGGCCTGACCTGTGGTGGCGCAGTGGATAAAGCGTTGACCTGGAAATGCTGAGGTCGCCGGTTCAAAACCCTGGGCTTGCCTGGTCAAGGCACATATGGGAGTTGATGCTTCCAGCTCCTCCCTACCTTCTCTCTCTGTCTCTCTCTCCCTCTCTGTCTCTGTCTCTCCCTTTCTCTCTCCTCTCTAAAATGAATAAAAAAAAAAAAAGAGAACAACCTGTGCAAAGGCCCTGAGGTGGGAAAGGGCTTGGCATATTTAGGGACCACAAAGGCCAGAGTTGGGGAGGTGAAAAGCGGGAGCTGATGGCTCAGAGCTTTCATCTCAGGGTAAAGCATTTGAGTTTTGAGGGCAATGAGGAACCAGTAGAACAGTACCACTTGATAGAACATTCTGCAACAGAGGAAACATTCTTTGTGCTGTCCAATACAATATCTACTAAACTTGTATGGCTATTGAGCACTTGAAAAACAGTTAATTAAACTGAGGAGCTGAATTTTACATTGTCTTTCATTTTAATTAATGTAAACAGACATGTGTGGCTAATGACTGCTGTGCTGGACATTGTAGTCATGCAGAATTTTCTGTAGGAGGCAGGGATATGTGCTATGTCCAGAATGGGGTGAAGTACAATGAGGGAGGGTAGGTTTGGCCACTAGAGCTGGTCAGATAACTCAGTTGCTAATATGATTGCCCCTGGTGTTTACAGTGGCTAGACTGAGGCATGAGCCTCCAGTAGCACGTCGTGGGACAGGAGTGTGCAGCCACACATGGTTTGGCCTTGCAGGGACCACAGCAGCCCAGGCCATCACCATGGTGAAGCTGTTGGTGGTCAAAATTCTTTGCATGGTGGGCGTGTTCTTCTTCATGCTGCTGGGTTCTCTGCTCCCTGTGAAGATCATCGAGACAGATTTTGAGAAGGCCCACCGCTCAAAAAAGATCCTCTCACTCTGCAACACCTTTGGAGGTGGAGTCTTTCTGGCCACCTGCTTCAATGCTTTACTGCCTGCTGTAAGGGAAAAGGTAAGGGCTCCCTGGGTGTTTGCAACAGTCCCTGGCATCTTATGGCCAGTGGTCTCTGACACTTTTTTAACTCTGACTCTGTACTCAGTTGAGCCTTGACAGGGATGGTGGGAAATAGAAAATGAATTTGCTGTGTTACCATGAGTTGGTGACTTCTCCTCTTTGGGCCTTATCTGTTAAACACAGGGTTTAAACTAAACCTGGGATATGCAGCCAGTAGGCTTATTAATTGTTGCTTGACCAGACCACCAACCCCTAGTAGCATATACTTTGTCACAAAAGTGGCAATTATGGTCTCTTTTCAACTTTATCAGTCAGTTACTGCTGCATGATAAATGATAACATTTTAAGACTACACATGTTTATCATCTCACAGTTTCTTAGGTCAAGGGTTGGACACTGCTTAGTTGAGTCCTCTGCTCTAGGTTCTTAGGAGGCAGCAATCAGAGTTTTGCACTGGGTGTGGTCTCATTTCAAGGTTCAAACGAGGATGGGTCAGATTCTAAGCTTATGTAGTTGTAAGGTGGGTTCAGTCCCCTCCTGGTTGTCAGACTCAGGACCTAGTTTCTTCCTGGCTGTTGGCTGGGAGCTTCACTCAGTCCCTTGCACTATAGGCGTCCTTTAAAAAGCCCGCTTGTTTTAGCCTCAGTCTGCAGCCTGTGCTGGATTTCGGACATTCAGATCCGTGAGATGATGCTTTTGCATTGTTTATGCTGCGAGGCTTATGTTCCTTTGTTACACAGGACAGGCTGTTCATACGGTTGCTATCGAAGAGGTTAAATCAGTCTTGTTTGATGGCTTCTCCACCCCCCAATGCCAATTTCAGAGCCCCCCATTTCCCCTGTTTCCCCAGTGTTACCCCTTGTCACTCTCCAACCTCAGGCCTAGTCTGCTGCAATGGCCTTGCTCTTCCCAATCTTCTTTCAGTGCATGTGGACCTCTCTGGGTCCTCCCAAAATATTTCTTGTGCTGCACTCCTGCCCACAGGCTTCCCAGCCTCAGCGGCTCAGGTTCCTTTCTGCCCTCACCCAGCCTCAGCCAGCAGCTCTTAGGTTCCTGTCATTTCATGGAAAAAAGTGCCACAAGTCATGGCCTTGGTGTGTCTGCCTTGTCTTTTCCAATCCATGTTTATCCCTCTAGGGATAGTTTGTATTTGTCATGAGCTGGTGTTTCCTCCAGTGGGGCACACACAAGCCTCCATGATACATTTAGCAAATGAATGAAATGGCTTTTCTACAGAAATACAGCCTTCTGCTGCAGCAGAGTTTCCTATCCAGGGGTGACTCTGCCCCAAGGGACACTGGGCCATATTTGGGGATATCTGTGGTTGTCGTGACTGGAGGTATTCCTCATATTAAGTGGGTTAGGGGGCCAGGGATGGTGCTCAGCACTCCATAGTGCCCAGAATGGCCCCCCACAGAGAAGGATAAGGCCCCATTTTCAACATCCCGCCCCCTCCCCTACAAGTCATGAAAACCAAAATGTCTCTAGAAATTACATCTTTCCCCTGAGGGCAGGATCGCCCCAGTTGATAAATTTGTGTGTGTGTGTACACATATGTGCATGCATGTTCACAGGTTGTAATGAAGGCTATGTTGGGAAAGAAGAAACTGGGGCAGTAAGCAGAGATTACGGTACCTGATTTAGGCAAAATACTTGGAAATTTATATGTAAGCAAGACCCAAAGTATGAGCATCTATCAGCTGTGAGTAAAACTGAAGGAGGGTCTGACTGGTGGTGGCACAGTGGATAGAGCGTCGACCTGGGACACTGAGGTCCCAGGTCTGAAATCCTAAGGTCACTGGCTTGAGCATGGGCTTGTCCAGCTTGAGTACAGGGTCATCAACATGATTCCAAGGTTGCTGGCTTGAGCCCAGGATCACTGGCTTGAAGTCCAAGATTGCTAGCTTGAGCAGTGGGTTTATAGCTCGGTCTGAGCCCCCAGTCAAGGCATGTATGAGAAGCAATCACTAAACAAAGTGCTACAACTTTGAGTTGATCCTTCTCATCTCTCTCATTTCCTGTCCTCTCTTTCAAAAAAAACCCAAAAAAACTGAAGGAGGAATGTTTTGGACAGAGCCAGCATCACAGCCCCAAGGCTGGAAAGACCTCAGTGTGTGCAAACATCCTTATGAGAAAATTAACCTGGACTCTAAGGAGTCCATTGCCTACCTTGTCAGAGTTTGTCCAAAGCCGCACTGTACAGTGTAGCAGCTGCTTGCCGTGCCTGGCTGGTCAAGTTGCAGTGAATTAAAATGAAGTACAGCCTGGCGTGTGGTGGCACAGTGGATACAGTGTTTACCTAGAATGCTAAGGTCACCAATTTGAAACCCTGGTTTTGCTTGGTCAAGGCACATACAAGAAGCATTTACTATGAGTTGATGCTTCCTACTCCTCCCCTCCCCTCTCTAAAATCAATAAATAAAAATCTTTAAAATAAGTAAATAAATAAAATGAAGTACAGTCCAACATTCCAGTTCTCAGCTGAACCAGTCATGTTTCAAGTCCTCACACATGGCTAGTGGGTCCCATATGAGACAGCACAAATAGAAAATCTGTCTAGGCTGATCAGGTGTTGGCACAGTGGATAGAATATTGACTTGGGATGCTGAGGTCCCAGGTTCAAAGCCCTGAGGTCACTGGTTTGAGCATGGGTTTGCCAGCTTGAGCGTGGGATCATAGACATGTCCCCATGGTCTCTGGTTTGAGCCCAAAAGTCACTGGCTTGAGCCCAAGATCACTGGCTTGAGCAAGGGGTCGCTGGCTCAGCTTGAGCCCTGGGTCAAGGCACGTATGAGAAAGCAATCAATGAACAACTAAAAAAATACCACAACTACAAGTTGATGCTTCTCATCTCTCTCCCTTCTTGTCTGTCTCTGTCTTTTGCCTCTTTTTCTCATGAAATAAATAAACAAACATAAATAAATAAAGCAAATTTGTCTATTATCCAGAACATTCTATTGAATGTTGCTGACTCGGGGATCTGATGAGTGGCTGAATGAGAAATCCCAGAAAACAGAGCCCCACCAGTGTTATATGAAAGAAAACCCCATGTAGACATTGGGGCCAGAAAGATCTGTTAATATCGTGGTGGTGGAGGCCAGAAATCAAGATGTTGGCAGGGCTGGTTCCTTCTTAAGCTGTGAGGGAGCATCTGTTCCATGCTGTCTCCCAGCTTCTTGCCGGCAATCCTTGGCTTACAGACATGTCACCCCAATCTCTGGCTCCGTCTTCACAAGGCCATCTGCCTATGTGTCTTTGTGTCTCTTTTCCTATCATCCATCGTTAGATTAAGGGCCCACCCTGACCCAGGATGATTTCAAGATCCTTATATTATGTATGAGTTTCCTGGGGCAGCCAAAATGAACCACAGATTGGGCAGCTCAGACAACATTTATTCTCTGCCAGTACTGGAGGCTGGAAGTCTGAGCTCAAGGTGTTATTGGCAGGGCTGGGTCCTTCTTAGGCCTCGTCCTCTTCTTGGAAGGGCACCAGTTCTATTGCAGTAGGAACCATCCTAATGACCTCATTTTAATTAAATCACATCTTTAAAGATCCTCTCTTCTAATATGGTTAATTTTGAGGTTCTAGGGGCTCAGAGACCTGAATATATGATTTTTTTTTTTTTTTTTTTTTTTGCGGCAAGGACACAATTCAGCCCTTAATACTTTAATTATATCTATAAAGACCCTTCTTCCAAATAAAGCCATATTCTAAATTTCCAGTTGGACATTTCTTTGGGGGCCACGATCCACCTTACTTCAGTGAGACTTCATGACTCCCTTTATAATAAAGTTTTTGTTTAATCCATTAAGGATGAGCCTACTACCCTCTCCTCTTTTTCATTCTTTTCTTTCTTTTTACTTTTTTTTTGCAGAGAGAGAGATAGGAAGGGAGAGAGATGAGAAGCATCAACTTGTAGTTGCAGCATGTCAGTTGTTCATTGATTGATTCTCCTACATGTCTTAACTGGGGGGCTTAAGCAGAGCCAGTGACCCCTTGCTCCAGCCAGCAACCCTGGGATCATGTTGATGATTCCTCACTCAAGCCAGATGAGCCCATGCTCAAGCTGACAACTTCGGGATTTCAAGCCTGGGACCTCAGTGTGCCAGGTCAACACACTCTACTGCGCTACCGCTGGTCAGGCTCCTTTTTCTAACTTCTCATATGAATTGGGTATTTCTGTGCTTTGCTAATTGAATAGTGATGTCAGATGAACCCTGTTGCATTAGGTCCCTGCCTCTGAACACCTCTTGCTTCTCTCCCCTTCTATCCTTCTTTCACATCCTCCACTCTAGCTCCAGAAAGTTCTGAGTCTTGGGCACATTAGCACCGACTACCCACTGGCAGAGACCATTGTGATGCTCGGCTTCTTTGTGACCATCTTCTTGGAGCAGCTCATCTTGACCTTCCGCAAGGAGAAGCCATCCTTCATCGACCTGGAGACCTTCAACGCTGGCTCAGATGCCGGCAGCGACTCAGAATACGAGAGTCCCTTCATGGGGGCTGCACGGGGCCATGCGCTCTATATGGAACCCCACACCCACAACCATGGGCTGAGTGTCCAGGAACTGTCACGCTCCAGCCCCTTGCGCCTCCTCAGCCTGGTCTTTGCGCTGTCGGCCCACTCCATCTTTGAGGGCCTGGCCCTGGGCTTACAGGAGGAGGGGGAGAAGGTGGTGAGCCTGTTTGTGGGTGTGGCCATCCATGAGACACTGGTGGCTGTGGCCCTGGGCATCAACATGGCCCGGAGCTCCATGCCCCTAAGGGAAGCAGCCAAGTTGGCCATCACCGTGAGTGCCATGATTCCCCTGGGTATCAGTGTTGGCCTGGGCATCGAGAGTGCACAGGGTGTACCCAGCAGTGTGGTCTCTGTGCTGCTGCAGGGCCTGGTAGGTGGCACCTTTCTCTTTGTCACCTTCTTTGAGATCCTGGGGAAGGAACTGGAGGAGAAGAATGACCGCCTGCTCAAAGTCCTCTTCCTAGTGCTGGGCTACGCTGTGCTGGCCGGCATGGTCTTCCTCAAGTGGTGAACATCCCGTTGCCATTGTTATTATTTGTGGTCACCCCATCTGGCAGAGCCTTCAGGGAGCCCCAGGCTGGACACAGGCCATATTTCCCAGCCCCACCTCCCCCTAACAGGAAGCTCAGGCCCCCAGCCACCCAAGACCAGGCTGCAACCTAGATTCTACACCCCAAGCCTTGGGGCAAAGCTACTACTTGTAAAATACTTCTCTTAAAGGTATTTACCAAAGCTGTATGGCCATGTCAACCTGGGCATGGGGAGCTAGCAACTCATGGGAGGCAGGGCTCGGTGTCCACATGGGGCCAGGCCAGGACCCTCTCATCCCCACACCCCATCTGTCGACCAGGACAAGTGCTGTTGGAGGCTCTGAGGACTCTGCTCTGCCCCCAGCCAGCTGTGTTGCTAACAGAGGAGTTTGCCATCATGGAGCGTCCATTCTGCTATTTGATGAAACAGCTATGTGACTCCTGCTACCTGAAGCTTTGCCTCCACGGGGATGGATAGGGTCCTGGGTGCCTCAGAACTGCGCGCTCCTTCTCTGCCTTCTCTGTCCCCCTCATGGGAGGGTTGCCCACCTAGAGGCTCAGGCCTCTGGGCCAGGGTGATCATGTGGGTTCCCTGAGGGAACAGACCTATGGGCTGAGGGATGTACAGGCAGGGCCAGGAGGCAGCATGGCCATTGGTTCACAGCCTCTTGTGTGCCTGGGGTCTCTGGAACAAGACAGACCCTGCAGGTTGTGAGGTAGGGGCCACAAGACTCAATTCCCCCTACCCAGCACAAACAAAGCCAGTCCCAGATGGTGCAGGAGACAGAGACTAACAGCCAAGTGTCTGGCTGGTGCAAACCCTGGTGCCCTGGCAACCTCTCATTAGCCTCCAGTGTTGTCCCAGCAACCTGGGGCATGCCTTGGGAGTGGGTGTGGGGTGAACCTTTCCTTGGAGATTTTCTTGGCCTGGCTTGGAGCTGGGACAGGAAGGTGCGTGGGTCTGGTGACCTGGGCTGGGTTCTGCTGCCTGGCTTCAGCTTCTCCCAGCTCTGTCCTGGGCTGCTAGGGCCTGCTTGTTAGACCGTTCCTACCTCCTGACTTGGCTGGGTCAGGTGTGCACCTTTCTGAAATCTCAAATTTCCTTTCTGTGCCCACCAAGGCCAGGAAGAGTTGCAACAGGGCTGTTTAAGTTCCCTGACAAAGACAGGTCACTCTGGCCAAGTTGGGAACTCCAGGAGCAGCTAGTTGCTTATCTAAGGGTAGGTGCCCCAAGGACTGTCCTGTTGCTGCCCTCTCAGCCCACTGGGCATGAGGTATCAGAAGGCACAACCTTCACTATGGCCCTGGCCTCCTCTGTTTTAAGAGCTTGGGGTAGCAGGGATGTGTGTTCAAGATCCTTTGTTTTTATTCCACTGGCTTCCACCCTGGTGCTGTCAAAAGTATCGGACCCATTTCTAGGAACTTCTTTCTGAAACTTACTGGAGACTCATCTCCCAACCCCGCATGGCCTGGCTTTGACCCCAAGCCAGGAAAATGACCTGGTGAATGGGGGAACATCATCTTTGCAGTGTTCTACACCTGATGTTGTGTCCTCATCTGCCCCCACTTTCCCAAGGAACTGGAAGGCTCCAGGTGGGTAGGTCACCATGGAGCCACCAGATTCTGGAATCGGCCTTCAGCTGGGGGAATGGAATTGGGCAGGGACTGAGCAGAGGCATCAAGGCCTCCCATACAGGAAGGCTCAGGGGTCCCCAGCTCTATATCCCTTACCCCCATCATCAGAAATGCACACAGCAGGATCCCTACCCTTTCATCAGCCATCAGCTCTCTGGGGTGGCCCTGGAGACATCACAACCTGTCTTCCAACCAGTTTATACATCCCCATCCTGTCCTGAAGGTGAGCCTCCAAGACCATGTTCCCCCTCACTCTGAGCCAGATTCTGAACCAGCAGACCGAGGAAGGGCATCACCATACCAACTGGGAGGAAAAGACCCGAGTGTCCCCTCTGCTTGCCCTTCAGATATCACTACTACCCTGTGTTCTGTCATCCTCGGCTCCTCAGCATGCCTGTGCCTGTTCTGCCTTCATTTGCTAGGTTGTGGCTGCTCCCAGCCACCCTTCTCTCCTTAGGGTCCCACCAGCTCCAACACATCTGCTTCTATGCCCCTGGTAACACAGACGCTGAGAGGTTTAAGGGGTGGGGTTTTAGGAAAGGATGCAGGCTGCTCCACTGGCTCCCCAAGGTAACCCTCCTGCCTGCTCTGGTCGGAGGAGCAGGATCAGCCCTGGGATCTGCTTCTGGGAGCCACTGTGGGTCAGCCTGCCACAGGGGTGATGGTGTTTCAGACAGTTAGGGTCTGCTTTCCCCACTTTGGCTGAGAATCAGAATGTCTCCACAGTGGGATAAGAGTAGTTGGTCCATCTGGAGGAGACAAAAAAATCGATGCTCATTCCTGAAGTCCACCTGCCAATAATGGCCAAATCCTTCCAGGGTCTTCTGAGGCCAGTTCAGTGGCTCCACCCCACACCAGCTCTGACAAGGGAGCACTGCCATATGGTGATAGGAGCTTGGCTTAAATAAGATGGCTGATCAGTTATCACCCGAGGCCCTGGGCCACCAGCACTCACCACAAAACGACATTGGCCACAAAATGCTTCATCTCTATGCAACTTTTTACATCAAGATCTCCGGAGATTCCCTCCTCAGGGGTCTTAGTGAACTGGTTCTCAATCCAGGCAATTCTGCCTCTAGGGGACACTGGACAGTGGGGACATTGGTTGTCACAACAGGGTGCTCCTGGCATTGAGTAGGGGGGACAGGGATGCTGCTTAGCATCCCACAGTGCCCGTGAAAGCCCCATCTCAAGAGAGTTGGGGCTCAGCCCTCCGCAATCTGCCCGACATAGAGGCTCACAGTACAGGTGGCAGCTGGCTAGAGTTGACTGGGTTCCCGTGCTTGATCTGGAGACAAAGGAGAAGAAAATTAGAAGGCAGCATTTAGAACTCATGGATTGAATCAACCATAATAACAGTGTGTTGGGGCTTCTGTTATCTGCTGTTTGTGTTTCTTTTGGAGAAGTTATCGTTGGGTGGGGAAGGGGGAGCACCAATTCATGGGACTGTCTGCATCTTTAGAGCTCATAAAGCAGGCAACAAATGAGATGGTGTCCCCCAGCATGCCAGCACCTTCACACCTGCTCTGGCCACCAATATGGACCCTTGGCCCTGCTAAGAAGAAGGGCATGCACCCTACTTGTCCCAGCCCATGCCCTCCCTTAGTTGTCTGCCAGCTTCGGGACAGAGCCAGTGACCAGCCCATCTGACCTTCCCAGAGCTGCCTGTAGGCAGGGAGGAGGCTGGGGTTTCCAGAGACAGAGTGGGGCTACTGAAGAGTATGTGAGTGGTTCTGTAAAGACCCTAGAATTGTCAGGGTGTTGAGGCCAAATTGGACTGGAGCAGGGATACCCACTCTGTCCCTGCTACCCCCCAAGCCTCCAAAGCTCCCGGGGTAAGAACAGCTGTCCTGGCAGGCCTTGGTGTTCTAGCTGAGGGCCGAAGTGATCGCTGCATGTCCAGCTTGACAGCAGAGAGCTGTATTGGGCAGATAGCAGTTAAGAGCACCTGATTTTGTGGTACATGGGAGGCATGACTGAGGAGCTGCACTTTGAGGAAAGTACACAGCCACCATGGTTGTCAGGCCCTCTCCATTGAGGGACCTACTAGGTTCCTTCAGCTGGTTTAGGTCTAGCAACTTGTACCCAACAACTGGCCCCCGTAACGGTTTCTCCCTTGGCACTATGGACAGTGGAGCACTGGGTCATTCTCTGTGGGAGGGCCATCTGAACATGGTGTTAAACAGCATCCCTGGCCCCTACCTTTGTGGTGTCAGACACACCCCCAGTATGAACGATAGATGTTTTCAGACTGCCCAGTGTCTTGGTTCAGGCTCGCTTTGGGTGAGATCCACATTCTAGGGAGGTAGACATGATATGCCAACATGTGATCAACTTCGGAGCAATATGAGCCCTGAAGACAAGCAAGGTGAAGGGGGGGCAGGGACAATTGTAGCATCCTGGTCTGGGAGGAAATCTGTGAGGGTCACGTGTGAATCACAAGGTGAGTGGAGAGGGAAGCTTTTCCAGCAGGAGAGTGGCCTGTGTAAAGGCCCTGAGGTCTCGACTGCTTTGATCAATCAGTCCTTTTTTTTCTTTTTTTTTTTTTTCTTTTTTACAGAGGCAGAGATAGACAGGGACAGACAGACAGGAATGGAGAGAGATGAGAAGCATCAATCATCAGTTTCTCGTTGCGCGTTGCGACTTCTTAGTTGTTCATTGATTGCTTTCTCACATGTGCCTTGACCGTGGGCCTTCAGCAGACCGAGTAACCCCCTGCTGGAGCCAGCAACCTTGGGTCCAAGCTGGTGATCTCTGCTCAAGCCAGATGAGCCCGCGCTCAAGCTGGCGACCTCGGGGTCTCGAACCTGGGTCCTTCCGCATCCCAGTCCGACGCTCTATCCACTGCGCCACCACCTGGTCAGGCAGTCCTTTTTTTTCTGATTGACTAAAGCAGCCCGGCTCTGTGAAAAGACTCAAAAGTTAAAGGGATGCATCCTGCTGGTGGTGAAGTATTCCATAACCCCAATCCTCAGGGATGGTGATCACAGCACAGCCTGTATGCTGAACAGTTGTAACCCAGGCTGCCTCCAGGGGTCAGACAGTGACTTTGGACAGGACCCAGCCTCTTCCACCCTGGTGGTGGGGGTCCAGCTCCTGCGGGTGCTGACCAGAGTTCAGGTTCATGAATGCCAGCCCGTTGATTTTTCCTCGCAAACTGGGTTTTGGCCAATAATCTTATTTTAAAATGACACCAAACTTAAAAACAAATGGAAAATCTTGGTGGGCCAAATTGCATCTGTGAGAGTCACATTGTGGGGCTCAGCCTCTGCTTTGCCTGCAGAATTGCATTAATCTGGGAGCAGAGAATTCCGCCCAGCTGCCTACCCCTCACCAGGCAGCTATGCTGGGCTGGGAGCAGGGCTGGGGGATAAATGAGGGAGTATGGCCCCTGCCTGGAACATTAAGGTAAGGAAAAGCCCCATGGGCTGCAAGGCTAGGCAAGCTGTGTAGGTGAATGTCCCTTGCAGTTGAGAGGACTTCTGCAGGACGGACAGCTGAAGGCTGGGTGCAGGACCCTGGGCGGCCCCCAGACAGCTAGAAGTCTGGGTAGTGGTTTCCAGCCTCTTTCTAGCTGGGCCACCTCCAGTGAGCTAATTCCCTTCTCTGCACCTCAGTTCCAGAGAGGATATAGCTGGACACCCCCCCCCACACACACACACACATTGCTATGCTTATGAAAGCCAGAATTGTCCTGGCTGGCCATGAGGAAGGGGGTACTGCCATCCTAATTCAGGGTGCTGGGCTGGTGATTGGGTCCCTGTGCCCCAGGGGAAATGAGACTCGGGGGCCTGGCATCCCTTGGTTCCAGAGGCCTAGAGCCTGGCCTGAGAGCTATAAATAGCAACTGCAGAGTGGCACTGCTGCTGTGCCCACGATCCTGTGTATGAGTCAGCCTGTCTCAGCCTGGGCTGGTGCCTGGAGGAGCCAGAAATCGGCCAGAGGCCAGAGGTCCAGCCCAGCACCAGCTGGTCACTCAGGAGACAAAGGCAGGGCAGACAATAAGAATGGTAGGAAGCTGGGCTGTTATCTCAACCCCTGTGTGTCCAGCAGCCCTATGTAGGTGGCCATCATCCCAGTTACTCCTAGCAATGCTGAGAGGCCAGACAACAGTGATCCTCATTTACAGATGGGGAAACTAAGTCTCAGAGGGATGCTTGGTTGGGACACAGTGACTGAGACCAGAAGTCAGGATCTATCTGCTCATGGGGCTGCTGCTTCCATGTCTGGTTGACAGCACCCTAAGGTAAAGAGTGAGAGCTAGACTACCCTCGGAGGCACCTCATGGGGCCAAAGATAGGGGAGGAGGGAGGTGTGCCCAGGGTGGGGGCAGGGTTAGAAAATTGTGACAGCTCTAGTCATGAAGGAACTTGAATGCCAGGCTGAGAAGCTGGACCTTGACCTGGAGGCAAAGGGAGACCGGAGCGGCATTAGAGCATGAGAGGCCCATGTTGAAGGGTGGAAGTTGAATGCCAGAATGGAGGAGGACTGGCGAGTGATCCTGGGAGGCCAGGAAAGAGGCTGGTGAGACTGCCCAGGCAGGAGAGGCCTGGGAATGCAGCGGAGGGGCTGAGTTGGGGAGCAGTGGGGCCCTTCAAGCCCAGAAGAGTCTGCCTCAGGCAGAACCACAGAAATGGTGGGTCAGCAAGAATCAAGGGACCAAGAGCCAGAGGGGCCCTTGGGTTCCATCTCACCATCTGCTCACATACCTCATGATGGGAGTTACCATCTCCTGAAGAGCCTCTTTCACCTTCCAACTGCTCTGACCCCAGAAAGTCCCTCCTATAGGACCTGAGTGTCAGCCTCCCCATCAAGGGGCCCTTCCTTTAACAGGCTTGGTGCCTGGGGCTCTCACACCCACCCCTGGCCTGGTTACTGCACCCCAAAGTCCAGTCTCCTCTAAGATGAGCTTCTGCCTTCTGGGTCTTCAGGGGTGGTGGTGGTGATGGTATCTTGTGAGCTTAAATGTGCGCACAGATGCGTCAAATGCAGTCACTTCCCAAAGATGAACGTTTATTCTCAATTACTTATTGGAGGAGGATAAATATTTCCATACCAGGAAAACAAAACCCTTTCCCCTAAAACCCTCTTTGTTCACCCTCACTTTCAAATGGCACTCCCAGAGCCATCAAGGGCCCTCCCACGGTGGTACCCTTAGGGGTACCAACCTGGATGGATGCCTTCCTTCTTCATCTCCTTTCTGTCTCTCCCTCCCACAAACCCCTGGGACCAGGGAGTGGTCTCCATGCACACTCCCATTGCCCCAAGTCCCCTGGGCTTCTCATACATCTATTTTACTGATTTCCTTTTTAATTTTTATTGAATTTATTGGGGTGAAATTGGTAAATAAAATTACATAGTATTTATTTGTTGATTATTTATTCCACAACGCACCTTCTCTGGAGCGGGTCCCTCAGCTGGACCACGACCTCCACCAGTCCCCATGGTGTTCCATTTTGCTCTCCCAGCCCCCTTTATCTGCAGTTCTGCCAATGGCCCCTTCTCTTTGTCCCCAAGGTGACTTCCAGTCTGTCCCCTTCTTGCCTAGCACCTCGTGTTCGGGGTGACCCTGAGCATGCCAGCTCCCACTCCGGGCTCTGGAAGAAGTAGACCCCGGCTCCTTTGCACCCCAGCGTTCTAGCGACCTCCCAGGGTGGGGGGCCGGCAGAAGCCTGTGTGCGCGGGCGGGAATCCGGGCGGGGCTACATGTTCGCTGGGCTGGGCGGGGGCCCCGGGCTGGGGTCCAGGGCTGGGGATGGGGTGGGGGTGGGGTCCAGGTCTGGAAGCGCGGGTAGGGGGTGGGCGGTGCTCTGCAGTGGACGGCGGGGCTCGGGGAGGCGGTGACCTTGGCCAGGGGCGCGGGTCCCCGGGGAGGGGCGGAGCGCTGCGCCTGGCGGGCGAGCGGGCGGGGACGGCGCGGGCACGGCTGCAGCTCGGGCGGGCGCGCGGG
This sequence comes from Saccopteryx bilineata, assembly GCF_036850765.1. Lineage (NCBI taxonomy): Eukaryota > Metazoa > Chordata > Mammalia > Chiroptera > Emballonuridae > Saccopteryx > Saccopteryx bilineata. The sequence goes on from NC_089490.1 coordinate 155,736,283, forward strand.
GGGCGGTGGCGCCGAAGCGGACACGGAGCCGGCCAGCAGCAGCCGCGGCGGCGCCGCAGGGACAAGCGCCCAGGTAGGAGGCCGGGGCGGGGGCCGGGGCGCGGGCCTGCTGCATCCCACTCGCCGGCCCGCGGGGCCCTTCCCTGCGCGCCTCTCCTTTGTCCGAGCCCCACCCTCCCGGCCAGCCGGAGGGACCGGGCCCTCCTCCCGCCGGGCCCTGCACCGAAACCTCTCCCCAGTCCCCTGCGCCCCGGCTCCGCCGTCCTCGGCTCCCACCTTGGACAGCTCTTTCTCGCGTCCTACCGTATGGACAGGGCGCCCCCACCGCCAAGCCAGCCCCTCTTCAGCCCACCTCAGCCTCGCTGTCCGGGTTGGCCGTCCCTGTCAGCCAGGACTCCTCCACGGGGAACCACTTGGGCCCTGGGCCTGTTTCTCCCCACCGCTGTTCGCTTAGCCCTCCTGCCCTCTCTGCCAAGCCAAGCGCTTCTCTCAGGAGCCCCTCATTGGTCCGGTCCCCTCCCCTACTACTTAGATCCTCCTCTGGCCAAGAGCAGCCCCTGGGCTGGCTCCCCTGAGTGTGTCACCTCTCTTATTCCCCTGGAACAGGCCGTCTTTCCCCAAGCCCTCATTAGTCCCTGGTCAGACCCCCCCCCACACACACACACACTTTGGGCCATCATCTCTCCCCAGGCACTCCCCTGGGTCTGGCCTTTATTTACACCTGAGGTTGCTGCAACTTCCCCAGTTGGGCTCCAGACACCTAGGACTGAGCCAGTTCCCTATGTGAGAGTCTAAGGATGGGCTGCTTTGCATAGAGGGAGGACTCCCACCTGTGAGTCCCACTAGTGCCAGTTCAAATCCTGCTCTGCTCTATGACCTTGACCCAGTGCCCCCCTCCAACCGTTGGTACCCTTGGTGCCCAAGGCCCCCTTTCCCCACCGCTGCCCTGCAGGAGATGAAGGTAGTTTTCAGCACCAGGTAGATGGGTGCCTGGCATGGACTGCGGTGACTGAATGCAAGCACCTAGTCAGGAATCGCAGGCCCCAGAGTAGCCCCTCCTGGAGGACACCCCTGGAGGACTGGCCTGGAGCCCTGCCAGGGGGACTGCACCCAGAGCAAAGACAGGGCTGGTTCTGGCTCAGCAGAACTGATTGTCACTGGCCACCCCAGGTCCACAGGCCAGTTGTGGTGGTGCCTGGCTGCACACAGTGTGCCCATCCCTCCAGGCACCCATCCAGAAAGAGCAGTGGCTATAGAGCATGCCAGCACTTCTTGCCAGCCCCCACCCAGTGTCCTCTCATGAAGAACATTGTCATGCATGTCACCATGTCACCAACATGCCTAGCAGTCAATCATGAGTTAGTACTACTAAAGCTTTTGGAAGTTTGGCTGGCACATAATTTGTGGAGTACGTGCTGGCTGTTACTTTTTTTTTGGGGGGGGGGAGCTGTTACTTTTATTGTATATCTTTTTCTGACAAACCTGATACCTTTGATCATTCAGAGAGTGCCTTCCCAGCCCACTACAGGTCAAGTGCTTTACACTCTGAGCCTCTGTGATCGATAATCCTGATTGTCCATCCTTAGAGAGGGTTGTGCCAAACACCTGCCCGAAGGTTTTCTCCAGTTTATCATGCCCTCTTCCTGGCAACTCTGGGCAGTGGGCACTGCACAGAGAAAACTGAGGCTCAAGGACATCAAATTACCTATTCACATTCCTGCCACCATGTTCACACCGTAGGGTCTTACACACACACACACACACACACACACACACACACCCCCACACCCTAAGGGAAGTAACTTGGCTGAAGTGTGATCTTATTGTGTCACCTGTCTCATTAAAGACCAACCCCATGCTGAGGGACTTTTATTTATTTATTTATTTTTAATTATTTTATTTTATTGATTTCATTGAGAGACAAAGGGAGATGTGGGGGGAGAGAAAGAGAGAGAGAGAGAGAGGAACACCGAGCTGTCCCTGTATGTGCCCTGACCAGGGATCAAACCAGCAGCCTCTGCGCTGCCAGATGACGCCCTTACCAACCGAGCTATCTGGCCAGGGCTGAGGGACTTTTAGAGATGGCTGGGAAGGAGGAAAAGATGAGATCTCTCCTGTTCTTTATAAATAAGGACACAGATGCTGGGAGCCAGGCCTCCTGTCTCCCACCCCCAGCCTGGGGCTCCTATTCCACCTCCATCATTGCAGGAATTTCTATTCTGTGTGAACTCCTGAGGCTGCCAAACCTCTCTGAGCTCAGAAGAGGGAGAGATGATAAGAGGACCCCCTTCTGGGGAGCTCTGTGCCTGTGGATACAGATATATCAAACCTGAACAGGCGGCCAGGGCGGGCAGACCATGGTCTGGGTGCAGAGTTTAGGGAGCAGGTATTTTTCTCTTTGGCCTCAGTTTTAATTTTCTTATCTCTCGTCTGGATTGTGCATCCCTGCCTCCCAGGACTGCTATGGGGAATCAGTGTCATGATTTGTGCATTAGAGTTCTGGGGCCTCCAGTATTAGTATCAAGTTTATGGGAGGAGGGCACTAGAGTGGCTTTAAAATGCAGGTGCCTGGAAGTGATTAATCATTTCCAAGGCTGAAGTCCTTCAAGCTGCATGTTAAAGATGCCCCATCAAGTGACTTCCACAATGTTGAGGCCTCTGGGTTGGGGGTAGAGCAGGGAGCCTGCAGTTTTTAGAGAGAGGCATCATGTCACCTATTTTTGCAGAAGGGGAAACTGAGCCTGAGCAGCTTGCCCAGGTCACAGAGCTAGGCCTGCTGGCTTGGAGGAGTCCATGGGTAAGCTGGGAAGAGAAGTAAAGCCTGTGCAGCCTGTCAAGGTGATGGAGAGCATGCATGTGGGAGAAGAAGTCACCTTCACATCTCTTCTAGCCCAGAGTCCCCTGGGACAGAGCTTAGGTCCCAGATTTTGTTGGGCGGGGGGGACCAGCAGAGGGGCTGGCTCTGAGCCTGCATTCAGGGCAGCATTGCAAAGTCAGCAAAATCAACCAAAAGGGCCTTTCCAGGACACAGGAGAAATCCACTTCCTCTGAGAAGTTGCCCCTCCTGCCCCCAGGCCCAGAGTTGTCCCCTCCCAGCTGGGTGGCCTTTTGCATCTGCCACTCTCTCTGTACAGGGTCAGCCTGGGGTTCTGGCAGCTGGCACAAGCCCTCCTGGCTCCAACCTCCACCCCCGGCGTGGAAGATGCCTGAGCAGAGTAATGACTACCGGGTGGTGGTGTTCGGTGCAGGTGGCGTGGGCAAGAGCTCGCTGGTGCTGCGCTTTGTGAAGGGCACATTTCGAGACACCTATATCCCCACCATTGAGGACACCTACCGGCAGGTGATCAGCTGTGACAAGAGTGTGTGCACGCTGCAGATCACCGACACCACAGGCAGCCACCAGTTCCCGGCCATGCAGCGGCTATCCATCTCCAAGGGCCATGCCTTCATCCTGGTCTTTTCAGTCACCAGCAAGCAATCACTGGAGGAGCTGGGGCCTATCTACCAGCTTATTGTTCAGATCAAGGGCAGCGTGGAGGACATCCCAGTTATGCTGGTGGGCAACAAGTGTGATGAGACGCAGCGGGAGGTGGACACCCGTGAGGCCCAGGCTGTGGCCCAGGAGTGGAAGTGCGCCTTCATGGAGACATCAGCCAAGATGAACTACAATGTCAAGGAGCTCTTCCAGGAGCTGCTCACGCTGGAGACACGCCGGAACATGAGCCTCAACATCGACGGCAAGCGCTCCAACAAACAGAAGAGGACAGACCGCATCAAAGGCAAATGCATCCTCATGTGAGCCTGAGACGGCCACCTGCAGCCAGCCCCTGTCCTGGCCCCTGTCTGGCCCCATGCCTCTCCTCACACCACCCTGCAGCCACTGCCTTCTCCTCCTCTCTCCTACCTTCCCCTCTGCCCCTCCTCTTTCTCCCCCTCTCTCATCACTTCCACTTCTCTGCCATTACCAACCTCCCTGATGGGGACACCGAGGCCCTGGGGAGCCCTGCAGGTCTGGGGCTCCAACCCGGCTCTGTCACATCCCTCTGCCTTCCGCCCCATCTCTTTGCCCTGCCCTCCTGTCTGCACCTCCCAAAGCCAAGTGCTAGAAGTGGCCCCCTCAATCTGTACATGGGAAGATGGGGAAGCTGCCTGTCCCTGTGGGGACCAAAGACGTCAGTTTTCCCATCTCTGCCTGACGCCATTTCACCCACGACACCCATTTCTGAACCTCTCCCTTGGCTGCCCCCAGCCAGAGTTGTGCTTCCCCCACCCATTAGATCACTGTGACCTTGCCGGGGAGGGAGGAGTTGAAATGTACATGGACCTCAGATTTTGTTTTCTCCTATTTGGTGTTTAACATATACTCCTGGTCCTCACGACCTCTGGCCTGTGCTCCCTGCCCCAGATCCTGGATCACCGCTTTCAATTCTGTTCCCATAGCTTGGAGGGGTGGCTTGTGGGATGGGCCTCAGGCCACCAGGCAATAACCACAGGGCCGCAGCAGCGCTCTGCCAGCCCAGAACCCACTCCTCTCTCAGCTTGGGCCTAGGGTGCAGGCAGGGGCCCAGGACTGGCCAGTGGCCACAGCACAACTTGGGGACTACTCAGTGTGAAAATGGGAGCCCTTCCTGGACACAGCCTACAGACAGAGATTGGCAGAGCATGTCAACACTGAGCCCAGGGCGGGGGTCTGAGGTTCTGGGTGGGATGCCTAAGATCTTGTCCAATGGCAGGTGACCGGACTCACAATCAGCAGGATCTGAGGGGGCTAAGGCAGAGCCCTGCCAAGCCCACTTCCTCCCATCGTCTGTACCCCAGAGAAGGGAACCTCCAGGAAGGCAGGTGTCCTTGAGTCGGGGTATCTCTGCTATCATGAGATTCTGAGTGTTTTGTTGTACGTGTCTGGATAATGCTACACTTTGGTACTCTGTGAGTCTGTGTCTGACAGAGAAGGTGACCTATAGGCCTGGGGTGGGGTGAGACCATGGGATGGTGTATTTGTGCAAACTGCTGTGTAGAGGCCAATGTGTCTACACATGTGTCTGTGTGTATGTCTGTTACTGTGTGTGTCATCTGGTTATTGTCGTCTGTATATGTAAAAACATAGGGGTGAGTGGTGTGGTTGTTTGCAGGTTAGGATGTTTGTGGTGTAACAGCATGCGTGTGACCATAGGTGCCTGTGTTTTTTGGGAGTAGGTAATGTGATTTATTGGAAAGCATCTGTGAATTTGTTTTTTCTTACCATGTAAGGAACAGTATGCTTGTCTTATTCTATAGCAAGTATCTCATGGCTCAAAATCTGTATCAGTCAGCTATTGCTACATAACAAATGACCACAAACTCAGCAACTTGAAACCACACATATTAATCATCTCCTAGTTTCTGTGGTTCAGGAGCCCAGACATGGCTTAGCTGGGCTCCCTGCTTAGGGTCTCATGAGGCTGGAATCAGAGTGCTGCCCAGGCTTTGGTCTCACCTGAAGGCCTGCCTGAGGAAGGACCCACTTCCCAGCTCTAGTGCTTGTTAGCAGCATCCAGCTCCCTGCGGTTGCAGAACCGAGGGCCTCAGTTGCTCGCTGGCTGTCTACAGGAGGTGCCCTCATGTCCTTGCCTCATAAGCTTTTCCCTAGGCCTCTTGCAGCATTGAGTGTCATTGGTGTCAGAAAAATGCATGTGTACGTGCTTGTGTGAGCTTGTGTATGCTGATACTGAACTGCACATGTGAGAGAGAGAGAGAGGCATGTGGCTATCCAATCATGTGACCACCACATGGAACTGTTTGTAGATAAGAGGTACTGTTTGTGTTCAACTTAGTGATAGTGTGTTTATTTTTCTCTTTGTTCATGTGACTGCTCACTCCACAAGTGTTTATGGGATATATTATGAGAGAGAGGAAGTGTGTGTGTGTGTGTGTGTGTGTGTGTGTGTGTGTGTACGGGACCATGGAAGAGCTAATGGCATTCTGTCTGTCTGAGCACAACTGAGTCCCCTTATCCTGTGGCAGGTCCATGGCCCACCAGCAGCTGGTATTCCCCCTCCCCCACCACAGGCAGTGATTTCTGGACCTTGAAGGTGCCTGAGTGGGTGAGGCTGGGCAGGGGTCTGCGGCCCTTTCTCAGGGACACACCCTGATAGCACAATCTTCCTGGGGCCCCACCCCTCCAGGCTTCTCCTGCCTCAGGCCCTGCCCTAACCCTGGAAACAGAGGGGTTCTGCAGCAGGAGAGGGCAGAGCCTGCACTGGCTGTTGGCTTGCCCTGCCTGGGTATCACCGGGTCTGGGGACCATGCCAGGCCTTGCTTGCTGTGACCCAGCCCCTGCCCACTTCCCCATCCCTGCATGTGGGTACCCTCTGCCTCCAACTGTGGGGATCTGTGTAGCATTTGCTCTAGAAATAGTCTTCCTGCAATAAAGAAGTGGATCCTACATTTCTCATCAATGCTTTTTCTTTGGGGTGAATGGGTCAGCTGGCCATCTGCAAAGGATGAAGACAAGAAGGATGGGGAGGTGAGGGATGGAAGAGGTGAGGGGTAAGTAGTGGGGTGAGGGATGGAAGAGGTGAGGGGTAAGTAGTGGGGTGAGGGTTGGAAGAGGTGAGGGATGGAAGAGGTGAGGGGTAAGTAGTGGGAGGTGAGGGATGGAAGAGGTGAGGGATGGAAGAGGTGAGGGGTAAGTAGTGGGGTGAGGGATGGAAGAGGTGAGGGGTAAGTAGTGGGGTGAGGGATGGAAGAGGTGAGGGGTAAGTAGTGGGGTGAGGGATGGAAGAGGTGAGGGGTAAGTAGTGGGGTGAGGGATGGAAGAGGTGAGGGGTAAGTAGTGGGAGGTGAGGGATGGAAGAGGTGAGGGGTAAGTAGTGGGAGGTGAGGGATGGAAGAGGTGAGGGGTAAGTAGTGGGGTGAGGGATGGAAGAGGTGAGGGGTAAGTAGTGGGGTGAGGGATGGAAGAGGTGAGGGGTAAGTAGTGGGGGTGAGGGATGGAAGAGGTGAGGGGTAAGTAGTGGGGGTGAGGGATGGAAGAGGTGAGGGGTAAGTAGTGGGGTGAGGGATGGAAGAGGTGAGGGGTAAGTAGTGGGGTGAGGGATGGAAGAGGTGAAGGATGGAAGAGGTGAGGGGTAAGTAGTGGGGGTGAGGGATGGAAGAGGTGAAGGATGGAAGAGGTGAGGGGTAAGTAGTGGGGGTGAGGGATGGAAGAGGTGAGGGGTAAGTAGTGGGGTGAGGGATGGAAGAGGTGAGGGATGGAAGAGGTGAGGGGTAAGTAGTGGGGGTGAGGAAGGGAAGAGCCATGTGGGTGTGGGGAAGTGAGGGATGGGGATGTGACAGGCAGAGAGGGCTATGAGGAAGGTAGGAGAGGCAGAAGCAGTTCTGTCTCCAGGACTTTCAACTGGGCTCTGCTAGTGCTGGTGCTGTGTAGCCCAAGCTCCTCCCTTGGGCCTTAGTTTCCCCATTCACTCTGCACATGTTAGCTGGGCACCTTCCCTGGACTTTTTGTGAACTTTGGTGATTTCCCTGCAGGGCTCACAGAGGAGGTTAGTAAGGGTACTCACAGAAGCATGCGGTTGAGGGGCTGATGAGCAAGGAAGGAATGTCCTCCTCCTCACCCCCCTCCCATCCCATGTGACTTCTTATCTGTCACTCCAGCTTCCTCCCCATCCATTCAGACCAGGTCAGGCAAGTGTCTCAGCAGAAAGATATAGGGCCCAGTTCAGGGGCAAACTGGGAGGAAGGACAGACACCATTGTTTTTTCTTTCATTCATTCATTCAATATGTAATCAGCACTGTGCCTGGCTCTTTCCTGGATGTTGGACACACAGCAATGATTGACTCAAACTTCAGGGTCCCTGCCCTCTCAGAGCTTATATCCTACTAGGGCAGAGGACATCCTATCCCCCAAAGAGCTGAATCAAATCTTTTCAGATAAATGCTGTAAAGAAGGGAAACCTGGACCACCAAAGTGACATGGTGACAGGAATCCAAGTGGTTAGGGAGGCCAAAACTCAGGAAGTAACATTGAGCAGACACAGGAAGGCAAAATAAATGTCAGCCCCAAGAGGGTTGTATGGCCAGGAGCCACGGCCACCATCACAGCCGCCTGGCCCATGCAGGTTCACATTTGATTCGGACAAACGGTAATGAAACAATGGAGCCAAGAACTGGTGGGTCATTAGCTTTAATTCTAGTTTGCACTTGGTGGGCAAGAAATATACACAATGGGAAAACACTTCCCTTTCAATTCAGGGCTCCCAAAGCCACTGACTTATCTGAGTTTCTTAGAATTAAAGTTTTTACCTCACCAGCCTAATTCACCTCTGTTCCCCATCTCCTTCTCTCTGCACAAACTCTGCACAGACTGGTTTCTCCTTCAGCACTCCACCATCTTGGCTGCTTCTAATCACCTCCATGTGGCCTTTCTCTGCTCTCCTACAGCATGGGCTCCTCTGCCCCATTTTATAGTATAGAAATCAAAACCTTTAATCCAATATATACATACAAACAAGGAAGTCTCTGATACAAAGCCACTTACCTGAGGCATAATGGGATTCCTCATAAGAGTGCACCACCCCACATCATGCAATAGTCAAGGGTGTGGGGAAAAGCTTAGTTTTGAAAAGATCTTAGTGTTAAAAGGGTGAGAAAGCCTGACCAGGCGGTGGCGCAGTGGATAGAGCGTTGGACTGGGATGCGGAGGACCCTGGTTTGAGACCCTGAGGCTGCCAGCTTGAGCGCAGGCTCATCTGGCTTGAGCAAAAATCTCACCAGCTTAGACCCAAGGTCGCTGGCTCGAGCAAGGGGTTGCTCGGCCTGCTGAAGGCCTGCGGTCAAGGTACATGTGAGAAAGCAATCAATGAACAACTAAGGTGTCACAACAAAAAACTGATAATTGATGGTTCTCATCTCTCTCTGTTCCTGTCCATCTGTCCCAATCTATCCCTCTGACTCTCTCTGTCCCTGTTAAAAAAAAAAAAAGGGTGAGAAAGGCTTAGTCTTAAAACTAAGCCTTAGACTATAGGGACCCTGCCTGCTTACAGCCTGTCTTCCACACCCAATGCAAACTATAAATGAGCAAACATATACATCATATTTGCAAATTTATTTGACCCACATTCCACCCCTTTTACTCTCTTACAGTCTAAAGCACAGGTATTTCTGCACAAGGATATTAGGCACATTACACAAATTACAACAGCACAAATACAGTTTCAATAATTACAAAGGTACATTTCACCAGTCTCTGAGCACTTTGCCAAAAGCACAAAATGTCCCCAGCCTTCTTTTTAGCCATTTGAAAAGCTTCCCGGGGTAGGGAGAGGGCCTTCAGCAAAGCCGCCCTCCATCCCCATCAGGGTATTTCACATTGTCCAAAATCCATAAGTCCATCCAACAAAGGAGCCAGTGCCCACTCTGGTCGTAGTCCAGGGATCAGTCCACACACATGGGGCCTCAGCCACTCCCCTCATCCCTGCCGTCTTGGCAGATTTTACACTGTCCCAAGGAGAAGCACATGGCAATGGCAGTAAGCATTTCCATCTCTGCTCCGGAGAGCATGATGGCATCCATCCACCCCTATGTCCTAAAATTGCAGACCTACCAGGGGCATAGTAGGTACTTCTTGCTGCCGGGCTCTCATCTTATGGAGACTGCGGATTGCAGCTCCAGCCTGATTCTCCTCATCTTCCAAAGAGGAACTGAAAACACCAGCTCCTGCTGCCTGGCTTGAGCCCCAGGCCGTCGCCGCCTTCTGCTCAGTGGGCCTTGCAGCCCCGATCCCAGCCTCAGCCCCGGCCTCCTGCTGCTGCTGGCTCTCCACAGCGTCCAGGTCATGCTGCAACTCATGAACCTGTGATTCCTTCTCCAGCAGCTGCTCCATTTCCAGGCGAATCTCGTGAACGTGGTTGGCCTCCTTCTCTGGTGTTTGCTCCAGCTCCAGGGTCAGCATCTCTTTCTCCCACGTTTGCTCCAGCTCTTTCCACTGCTTGGTTTGCAGGTCCTGGGCAGCCTCTTCCATGGAGCTCTCGGTTTCCTCATGAATGGTTGTAAAAGTCAGCCAGCCTACGGTCCCCAAAAGGACAGCCATGGGGAACCATAACAGCAACCAGTCCTCTACTCCACTGCTCAAAGGTGTTGGTGGCTCCATACCAATCTGTATTGAGTCTTGCCAACTATGCCAAATGTAAAGCCAGTAGCTGCTATTGTGGCCATGAACATGCAGGTCCCTATTTTATTCCAACAAATGGTAGTGAAACAAAAGAGCCAAGAACTGGTGGGCCATTAGTTTAATCCTAGCTTGCACCCTGCGGGCAAGAAATACCCACAGTGAGAAAACACTTCCCTTTCCATTCAGGGCTCCCAAAGCCACTGACTTATCTGAGTTTCTTAGAATTAAAAGTTACCTCACCAGCCTTATTCATCTCTGTTCCCCATCTCCTTCTCTCTGCACAAACTCTGTACAAACTGGCTTCTCCTTCAGCACTCCACCATCTTGGCTGTTTCTCCTCACCTCCATGTGGCCTTTCTCTACTCTCCTACAGCATGGGCTCCTCTGCCCCATTTTATAGTGTAGAAATCAAAACCTTTAATCCAGTATACAAACAAGGAAGTCTAATACAAAGTCACTTATCTAAGGCATAATGGATTCCTCATAAGAGTACACCACCCCACATCATGCAACAGTCCAGGGTGTGGGGAAAAGCTTAGTTTTGAAAATATCTTATTATTAAAAGAGAAAGGTTTAATCTTAAAACTAAGCTTTAGGCTATAAAGACCCTGCCTGTTTACAGTCTGTCCCCACCCCTAATGCAAACTATAAGCGAGCAAACATATACATCATATTTGCAAACTTATTTGACCCACAAGGGTGAGATCTGGGATGGAGCACTAGGCTTGGAGAACAGCATGTGCAAAAGTCTTGAGGTAGGGCCTGACCAGGCAGTGGCGCAGTGGATAGAGCGTCGGACTGGGATGCAGAGGACCTAGGTTCAAGACTCCGAGGTTGCCAGCTTGAGCGCGGGCTCATCTGGTTTGAGCAGAGCTCACCAGCTTGGACCCAAGGTCGCTGGCTCGAGCAAGAGGTTACTCGGTCTGCTATAGCCCCTCAGTCAAGGCACATATGAGAATATGAGAAAGCAATCAATGAACAGAAGGTGTTGCAACGAAAAACTAATGATTGATGCTTCTCATCTTTCTTCATTCCTGTCTGCCTGTCCCTATCTGACTCTCTCTCTCTCTCTCTCTCTCTCTGTAAATAAAAAAAGTTGAAAAAAAAGTCCTGAGGTAGGAACCAATGGAGGCCAGAGTGGCAGGAGAGGAGTGAGGAAAGGGTGGTAGCTAAGGATATCAGAGAGGTGAGCAGGGTCAAACAGGGCTCAATGGACTGTGGGAAGAATCTGGGATTTTACGACAAGAACACCTGGATATCCTGGGAACATAGTAGTCCCCATAAGAGACCTCACAAGCACTGCTGACACCACACTTATATCAGTCAGTTGACAGAATCAGGCAGGCACTCTGAGCCCTTCATTGTGTGGAGAGAAACCCACAGGGCTTTAGTTTCTCCATCTGCTCAATGGCTCAGGACTGAGTTTATAAACTTATAAGCAGGGGCAGGACTAGGTGAGGAGAGGGAGGCACTCACCATGGGTGCAAAACTTAAGGGGGGAGCCAAAGTAAAAAAATTCAGCCATCAAGAAACATATTTTAGTCCCTGGCCGGTTGGCTCAGCGGTAGAGCGTCGGCCTGGCGTGCGGGGGACCCAGGTTCGATTCCCGGCCAGGGCACACAGGAGAAGCGCCCATTTGCTTCTCCAGCCGCCCCCTCCTTCCTCTCTGTCTCTCTCTTCCCCTCCCGCAGCTAAGGCTCCATTGGAGCAAAGATGGCCCGGGCGCTGGGGATGGCTCCTTGGCCTCTGTCCCAGGCGCTAGAGTGGCTCTGGTTGCGGCAGAGCGATGCCCCGGAGGGGCAGAGCATCGCCCCCTGGTGGGCAGAGCGTCGCCCCTGGTGGGCATGCTGGGTGGATCCCGGTCGGGCGCATGCGGGAGTCTGTCTGACTGTCTCTCCCTGTTTCCAGCTTCAGAAAAATACAAAAAAAAAAAAAAAAAAAAGAAACATATTTTAAGTCTGACATGTTGTGGCACAGTGGATAAAGCGTCAGCCTGGAATTCTGAGGTCACTGGTTTGAAACACTGGGCTTGCCTGGTCAAGGCATATACTGTACAAGAAGTAACAAGTTGGTGCTTCCCGCTCCTCCCCATGCTTTCTTTCTCTCTCCCCTCTCTATAAAATCAATAAGAAACATATTTTAACGCACTGTTTAATGCAAAGGAAGCCATGATGAACAATGCATCACTCTTTAAATAAAGACAGAATCTGACATGTCCCAGCTTAGGGAGAGGCCAGGGAGGTGGTTTGTACAAGTTCAAAAGTACATTTTGTCTTTCTTTTTCGTTTTTTGACAGAGACAGAGTGAGAGACAGAGAGAGAGAAACAGATAGGGACAGATAGACAGGAAGGGAAAGAGATGAGAAGCATCAATTCTTTGTTGCAGCTTCTTACTTGTTCATTGATTTCTTTCTCATATGTGCCTTGACGGGGGGGGGGGGGCTCCAGCAGAGCGACTGACCCCTTGCTCAAGCCAGCGACCTTGTGCTCAAGATGGTGAGCCTTGCTCAAACCAGATGAGCCCGCGCTCAAGCTGGTGACCTTGGGTTTCAAGCCAGCGATCTTTGAGCTTAAGCCAGCGACCATAGGGTCATGTCTATGATCCCATGCTTAAGCCAGTGATCCTGTGCTCAAACTGGCAAGCCCATGCTCAAGCCAGATGAGCCCATGCTCAAGCCGCGCAACCTTGGGGTTTCGAACCTGGGTTCTCTGAGTCCCAGTCCGATGCTCTATCCACTGTGCCACTGCCTGGTCAGGCACATTTTGTCTTTCTTTTCTCCCTCTCTCTCTCCCCCCCTTTCTTTTTTCTTTTCTTTCCTTTTTTTTTTTTTTTTTTTTTTTTTTTTTTTTGTGAGAGGAGGGGAGATAGTGAGACAGACTCTTGCATTCACCCTGACTGGGATCCACCTGGCACCCCGGCTTGTGCTGATGCTCAAGTACCGAGCTATTTTTAGCACCTGAGGCTGACAATTGGGACCCACTGGGACCAACCAAGCTATCCTCAGTGCCTGGGGCCATGCTGGAACCAATCAAGCCACTGGTTGCTGGAGGAGAAGAGGGAGAAAGAAGGGGGATAGGAAGGGGGAGAGAAGCAGATGGTTGCTTCTTCTGTGTGCTCTGACTGGGGATTGAACCTGGGGCGTCCATACGCCAGGCTGATGCTCTATTCACTGAGCCCCTGGCCAGGGCCTCCTTCTTTCTTTTTTTTCCTTCCTTCCTTCCTTCCTTCCTTCCTTCCTTCCTTCCTTCCTTCCTTCCTTCCTTCCCTTCCTCCCTCCCTCCCTCCCTGCCTTCCTCCCTTCCTTTTTCTTAGAGAGAGAGAGGGACAAACGACAGACAGACAGGAAGAGAGAGAGATGAGAGATGAGAAGCATCAACTTATAGTTGCCGCACCTTAGTTGTTCATTGATTACTTTCTCATATGTGCCTTGAATGGGTGGGGGGAGGCTCTAGCCAAGTCAATGACCTTGCTCAAACCAGCGACCGTTGGGCTCAAGCCAGCAACCATGATGTCATGTCTATGATCCCACACTCAAGCCTGCAATGCCCATTCAAGCTGGTGAGCTTGCACTCAAGCTGGATGAACCTGCGCTCAAGTGCGCAACCTCGGGTTTTGAACCTGGGTCCTCAGTGTCCTAGGTCGATGCTCTATCCACTGTGCCACCACCTGGTCAGGCCTATGTCTTTCTTTTTTTTTTTTTTGTATTTTTCTTAAGCTGGAAACGGGGAGAGACAGTCAGACAGACTCCCACATGCACCCGACTGGGATCCACCCGGCACGCCCACCAGGGGCGATGCTCTGCCCACCAGGGGGCGATGCTCTGCCCCTCCGGGGCGTCGCTCTGCCATGACCAGAGCCACTCTAGCGCCTGGGGCAGAGGCCAAGGAGCCATCCCCAGCGCCCGGGCCATCCTTGCTCCAATGGAGCCTCGGCTGCGGGAGGGGAAGAGAGAGACAGAGAGGAAGGAGGGGGGGTGGAGAAGCAAATGGGCGCTTCTTCTATGTGTCCTGGCCAGGAATCGAACCCTGGTCCCCTGCACACCAGGCTGACGCTCTACCGCTGAGCCAACAGGCCAGGGCCCTATTTCTTTCTTTCTTTCTTTCTTTCTTTCTTTCTTTCTTTCTTTCTTTCTTTCTTTCTTTCTTTCTTTCTTTCTTTCTCTCTCTCTCTCTCTCTTTTTTTTTAAAAAGGGAGAGTGTTTTATTTTATTTTTATTTATTTATTCATTTTCGAGAGGAGAGGGAGGGACAGGGAGAGAGAAGGGGGGGAAGAGCTGGAAGCATCAACTCCCATATGTGCCTTGACCAGGCAAGCCCAGGGTTTCGAACCGGCGACCTCAGCATTTCTAGGTCGACGCTTTATCCACTGCGCCACCACAGGTCAGGCTCTCTCTCTCTCTCTTTCTTTTTTTTTCTTTTTTGTATTTTTCTGAAGTTGGAAACGGGGAGGCAGACAGACTCCTGCATGCGCCCAACTGGGATCCACCCGGCATGCCTACCAGGGGGCGATGCTCTGCCCATCTGGGGCATCGCTCTGTTGCAACCAGAGCCATTCTAGCGCCTGAGGCAGAGGCCACAGAGCCATCCTCAGCACCCGGGCCAACTTTGCTGCAATGGAGCCTTGGCTGCGGGAAGGGAAGAGAGAGATAGAGAGGAAGGAGAGGGGGAGGGGTGGAGAAGCAGATGGGCGCTTCTCCTGTGTGCCCTGGCTGGGAATTGAACCCGGGACTCCTGCACGCCAGGCCGACGCTCTACCACTGAGCCATTTGGCCAGGGCCTCTCTCTTTCTTTCTTTACTTTTTTGTTAAAAGAAAATTTTATTTATTGATTTTACAGAGAGAGGAGAGAGAGGGGTGGGGGAGGGAGAAGTATCAACTCATAGCTGCTTCACTTTGGTTTCTTTTTTTCTTTTTTTTTTTAAATTCTTTTTATTCATTTTTAGAGAGGAGGGAGAGAGAGAGAAAGAGAAAGAGCAAGCGCAGCAGGGAGGAGCAGGAAGCATCAACTACATATATGCCTTGACCAGGCCAGCCCAGGGTTTCAAACCAGCAACCTCAGCATTCCAGGTAGACGCTTTATCCATTGCGCCACCACAGGTCAGGCTTCACTTTGGTTTTTATTGATTGCTTGTCCTATGTGCTTTGACCAGGCAAGCCCAGGGCTTTGAATAAGAGACCTCAGCATTCCGGGTCAATGCTTTATCCACTGTGCCATCACAGGTCAGGCAAGGGCTTAGAATTTTAAAGGACATTCAGGCCATACCTTGCCCAGGAGCCATGAGTTTGAGACCCCTGTTCAGACAGTAAGCCTGGGGGGGAGGCACTAGTTTGAGAATCTTGTTCAGATAGTAATTCCCCTGTAGGAACATGAGATGGGGAGTGAGATGTCCGCCACAGGGGTGAGGTTCTCTCTGTGCAATGCAGTGGATGAGCAGGGAGGTTCCTGCTGGGATGACAGCAGCTCTGGGCACCCAGCTGGGAGGCTAGTACCTCAGATCTCTGAGTCTCAGTGTTCCACAAAGTTCCTCAAGTCCAGAATACAATGGCTACATCCTCCTGTATAAAAAACCTTCCCCTTCCATGAGCTCCATCCTAAATGTTTTCCAACATCACCAGGGGAACGTATTAAAAATGCACATCCCAGGGGTCCAGGTTCCGTAGGATTTGAGATCATTCCATATGGGTGGGGGCCCAGGAGTTAGGAAATTGAGAAACCCTGGAAATTATGAGACAGGCTTGGGCGAATAACCCTGGGTTTAACCTCTGTGAGACTCAATTTCCACCTCTGTAAAATGGAGATTTTTATCATTTTTCCTCTAACCTTATCCAGGGAGTTCGATGAAAGGGAGCACTAGTGTCTGCAGGTAACACGACCGATCAGGAGGGGACGTTCTTCCTGTCCCGCAAGCGAACCCCAGGATCAAAGATTCGGGATTCGAACCTGCCTCCCCTCTCGGGATTCGAACTCGCGGAAAACCTCGCGCCTCTTTGACGTCACCAAGCCGCCTCTGAAAATCTACTTGTCGCGGGGCAGCGGAGTCCAACACAGCGTTCAATTTGTATATTAGCATAGTTCCGCCCTCCGCGCGGTCCCTTCTAGCGGGTGGCCAGCGACGGTGCCACTCAGCGCTCCGCCTCCAGGTCCAGCTTGCTCCCGGAGCCCCGCCCCCTTTCCTGGGCGCAGCCTACCCCGCTGCCTGCCCTGCGCCTCGCCCCCGGCCTGGGCTCCCACCGCCGGGGCCCGCGATTGGCTGCGCTGGCCTCTAGTGCTCGACCCCCGCGCTTCGGCCCCGCCCCCAAAGGGGAAAGAGCGCTCACGCTCCAGGCGGCGGGTTCGGCTGCGCAGCGGGGCTGAATCGAAGGCGGTGGCTGGAGTACAGGTAAGGGCGCGTGCAATCGCGGTCCGGGCCGGGGTCCGCTGTCCCCAACTCGGTTGCCGGGGGTCGGGGTGCGGCCGGGGCGGAGGGCAGGCCCGGGCAGCCCCGGGTAGACCGAGGAGTGGACGCTGATAGGACTCCCATTTGGCTGCGGACTTTCGGGTCTGGGTCTGCTGAGGAGAGTTCTGGGGGGCTGGAGTTGGGGGTCTGGGCTAGGACTGGGGGTCGAGGTCAGCTTGGGAGGTGACTGAAGCTGAGGTCAAGGTTAGTTAGGGAGGGTTTTGGTGGGGTTGGGGGTCGAGGTTAGCTGAGGAGAGGAGAGGGTTCGCGTTGAAGGTGAAGGTTACTTGAGGGTGTCGGGAGTGAAGTTAAAGATGGAGGTTAGCTGGGGAGTGGGCTGGGGGTGGAATTTGGGGCAGGGGGTCTGAGTTAACTGAGGAGGGGCATAGGGTTCGAGTTCAGAGTGGATGTTATTTGAGGAGGGGGCTGAAAGCTGAGAGTGAATTGAAGGTGGAGGTTAGCTGGGGAGGAGGCTGAGGAATGGAGTTGGTGGTTGAGTTGGCCAGGAAGGGTAATTGAGGAATGTGGGGTAGTGTAAGCTGAGAAGTGGCCAGAGGGTAGTTAGGGGAGGGCTGAGAGATGGAGGTGGTTTCAGGCTTCTTTCAGAAGGGCTCGGAGGGATGTCCAGAGATGTAGAGTTAGGAGTGTATGGGGTGATGAGAAAGAAGGGGGTGGTGAGGGTTGTGGGATAGAGGGATGGCAGATGTTTGGTGGGAAGTTGACTAATTAGGAGGAAATGGGGGTATCTGTTGGAAGTCAGTTATAAAGATTGTGGAGGGGACTCCTCCCCACTTGGAGGGGGGCTAATCATTTGATGTAGAAAGGGGCATGGGTTGGGAACCCCTTGTTACCAGTGAGCTGGAGTTGAACATACTTTGCAAGGTCTGTGTCTGGGATGTAAGGTGCATAGAAGAGCGCCTTGGGAACCATAAAAGGCTTGTGATAGTGACTAAATTTTTCAGGAATTTTTGGGCTCAGGAGCAAGGAACCAAAGTGGGAGTTTTGGGGACAATGATATTGAGGGATGTGGGCAGCACTTTGGCACTTTATATTTCCTGGGGAACGGGGGTTCCTAGGGGCTGGAAGGTGGGTGGGAGAAGACAGGCGTGATGAGCAGTAGGGAGGAGGCTACCACTGTTGCTAGGTGTCAGTGAGGCAAAGGCTAAGTTCACAAAGTTGTTCCTCAGATGTCGAGGTCTCCCCAAGATTAACAGTGTAGTAAAGAGATTAATAGTGTATTGAATTCTTACTTGGCCAAGTGGCCTTTGGGAGTTTTCGTTTACTCCTCCGTAAGATGGGAATAGCAAAGCAGCGGCAGGCACCTCTTAAGATCGCTAGGAAAGTCAAAGTCAAATGAGAGAAAGCGTGTACCTAGCACACTCGTGGCACATGGCGAGGCGACGTGCAGCATTGATAATAGTGTTCTAAATTAAGTTTTTTAGGGGGAGGGGGGAAAGGTGGGTGGTTAGAATAACTGGATTGTCAGGGAGGGAAGGGAAGAAATCAGAGCTTGACTCCAGTTCTTCAACCTTGGGGATGCACATAAGAATTATTCCTTGAGCATTCATACACACACACACACACACATACACACACACACACACAACTACAAAAAATAAAAAATAAAACAAAGAAAAAGAAGAGTCTGGATCTGATGCCAGGAGATTCTGAAGGTTTGTTAAGGAACAAGCGTGTCTGTGTAAGAGAAGGCTGCACAGGATATTCTGATTTAGGTGTACCCTACAGAAGTCATTTGGCTGTGTACCCTGGATGGAACCATTGGGTCATGATTGCCTACTCTGATAGACCTGGGTCCCTTAATGGGTCAGCTGACTTTGCGGCTGTCCTGGACACTGTGGGGTACGGAGCAGCATCCCTGGCCCCCACCCACTTGATACCAGGATCACTCCTAGTCATGACAACCACAGATGTCACCAGACAGCACTCAAGTGTCCCCTGGGGGTAGCATTGCACTAGTTGAGACCCCCTGTTATAAATAAAATGAAGTTATTTTCTCCTTTAAAGACCACTTCTCATTTTTGATTCTTAGGAAGTTCAGCCCAGATTTGGGGGTTGTTTTAAAATTATTTAGCACTCTCATTTTAAGAGGAAAAAAAATCACACCACTTTTAGAGAATTTTAGAAACACTGACCTCTTTCTAGGTGGGTCTTTTGTGTGGCTTTTGACCACTTAGACTGAGTTTGAATATGGGATTAAGTGGTCTGTTGCAGACATTGAAAGCTGCCAAAGTGTGCTTGAGTTCTTCAAGTAATTCTTGGTCTTCTGTAGGAAAGGTCCTGCGACTGACACCATTGTTTTCTGTTCTTGTTTCCTAAATCCTGGACAAGTTGTTTGAAGGAAAAGATAACTGGGAAGTACCCTAGCACACAGATGATTTAGCTCCTTGTTTACTGAATGGAGGCATTTATGTTTTGGTCCACCCTATAGTAGTGTAAAAATCTTCCATTTGAGCTGATATCAGAGGTTTCTTCATTTGCACCTGGAAACAAATAATTGTCTTTAAAATTGTATTTATTAGATCATTCATATTCTTGAATCTCCGCTGTAATTTCTTACAAAAAGTTCGCTGTGCCTGGCTTCCATGACTTTGGAAATTTTCTGGAGCTTTTTTAGAGAGCCAGGTTACCAGAACAATTGTGTGATTGCTGAGTGTTGACACACACTTATTCTCCCCTTTCCTTTGTGTCTTAACTGACAACAGCGGCCATTTGAAGCTTTGTCTCCCATTCACCCCTGCTTGGGCTTTCTCAGGCCTGGGCTCCTGCAATACCAGGTCTCTGTGGATACTGGGGAGCCTCCCTCTGGTTCACACTTTTTTTTGTGGCAGTTCTGGATCTTGATATTTTTCCTTGTATCTTGTGCTGCCTTTTGGCATGGCCTCCCTCTCTTCAAGGTCTAGAGAAAAATGTTCATTACATATGTCACCCTGGAGACTTTAGGGACCAGATGGGGAACTGAAAAGATGGGGTGACATGTCCCAGGCTTTCACTTCAACTTTCTCCTCCTTGACCACCCTGCAGGGCATTGATTAGCTGAATTCTCTGAATGCATCTTGTTCTGCCAGCGGGTGGGCAGAAGTCTTTGGGCCTCTCTGAGACTCTTCCAGAAATGGCTATTAGTTTTCCTTGAGGACCTTGCAAAGGGGAAGGTCTTACTGTTTTTAATTTTTTTTTCTTTTTCTCTTTATTCATTTTTTAGAGAGGGAGAGAGAGAGACAGAGAGAGAGAAGGGGGGAGGAGCTGGAAGCATCAACTCCCATTTGTGCCTTGACCAGGCAAGCCCAGGGTTTCGAACCGGCGACCTCAGCATTTCCAGGTTGATGCATTATCCACTGCGCAACCACAGGTCAGGCTGTTTTTAATTTTTTATAATTTCTTTTTTTTTTTTTTTGCATTTTTCCGAAGCTGGAAACAGGGAGAGACAGTCAGACAGACTCCCGCATGCGCCCGACCGGGATCCACCCAGCACGCCCACCAGGGGGCGACGCTCTGCCCACCAGGGGGCGATGCTCTGCCTCTTTGGGGCGTCGCCATGTTGCGACCAGAGCCACTCTAGCGCCTGAGGCAGAGGCCACAGAGCCATCCCCAGCGCCCGGGCCATCTTTGCTCCAACGGAGCCTCGGCTGCGGGAGGGGTAGAGAGAGAGACAGAGAGGAAAGCGCGGCGGAGGGGTGGAGAAGCAAATGGGCGCTTCTCCTGTGTGCCCTGGCCGGGAATCGAACCCGGGTCCTCCGCACGCTAGGCCGACGCTCTACCGCTTAGCCAACCGGCCAGGGCTTATAATTTCTATATCATAGAACTCAGCCATTTTAAGCATACAGTTCAAAATTTTTGGTAAGTTTATCAAGTTGTGCAACCATCCGCCTAAATCTGTTTTGTAACATTTCATCACCCCAATAATATCCCTATCCCCATCAGCAATCACCTCCACCCTCCAATCCTCTCCCCAGCCCCTGGCAATGCTAACCCACTTCCTCTGGATCTGCCTGTTCTGGGCATTTCACATAGATTGAATCATACATGGTGTGGCCTTTTGTGTCTGACTTTTTAAAATTGGCATATGTTTTTAAGGTTCATCCACTTTGTAGTGTGTGTCAATGCTTTGTTCCTTTTAATGGCTGAGTAATATTCCAGTGTGTGGACAGACATCTGGGTTGCTCTCCTCTCACCTTTGGTGGTGAAAACCATGCTGTTATTTAAATGGCTTTTCTCTGGGCAGTCAACAGCCCATTAAACTGAAGCTTGCAATGGCTGTCTGGTGTCAGTCCTCTGGCTTTTATTTCTCTCTCTTCTGTCTGTGTTTCTTTCACCCAAGTGAAGTGCTTCACTGTCTCTTGTGCAGAGCATCCTAGCTGCTGGATCAGCCTCCAGTCTTTACTCTTCTGCTGGGTCGATCCCACATGACCAGGATCCACTCTCTAAAGCATAGATTGGTTTGTCATTTCCCTACTACCTTCATCAACTCATTACCCACTCAGCAAAATCAAAATCCCTCAGATAGCCTTTGTGGCACTGCAGGAGTTGGTCCCACCTTACCCTTCCTGAGTGACCTTCACTTTGACTTCAGGAACCGTCCCCTCCCGCTCCCCCCTGCAGCCCACCCCAGGACATGCTCACAGTTTCTGGATGGCTGGGTTGCTGTCTCCTTTGTCTGAAACCTTCCTGCCTTCCTTCCTTCCTTCCTGCCTTCCTTCCTGCCTTCCTGCCTTCCTCTCTCTCCAACAAAGGCTGGTTGTGTGCCTATTTTAAGCATCAGAACGTGTGCCAGGCGCTGGGAGCATCATGTGAATAAGACATTTGTGTGTATACATGGGGAGGTGTGGAGAAAAGGGACCCAGAGCTATTCTGTCCCTGGCCTGGCTCTCTGGAGTTGGGGTCTCTGGAGATGGGAGTCCAGGCCTGTATATTCCATGAGCTCCACAGGTGCAGACAATAAGTTTTTCGAGGAACAGAGAGGTAGGGATAATTCCTGGACGTAGGATGGATGGTTAGATGTAGAGACCAGAGAGAGGCTTCATATTGACAAGTTAGGCAGGGAACAGGTGGGGGGCACAGGCTACCTGTGTGGGCACCAAGTTGAGGCTGGTTCTTTCCATGTCATCTCTTGCAGAGTTTCTTCCTGGGTACTGCAGATACTGGGGCATGGTCACTCTCTGCTGGAGGCAATCCAAGGAACAGCGGGGTGTTGAGTAGCATTCCTGGCCCCCACCCACTTGATGCCAGGATTCGGTGCTGAGCAAGAGAAACTGATTTGCAGAAATTGCTACCTTTTTCGGAATTTCTGAAAGTTAACTGTTTGGAGATGATAAAATAGAATTCGTCTTTGATGTCTGTCAGTTGGTTGAGTGTGTTGTCATCACCGTGGGCATGTGTGTGTGCATGTGTGGGTTTCCTGCTATTTCTGTGCTAACATGAGAGGGAACCTGGCTCAGGCCAGGTGAATCTGGGATGCTTGCCAGCTCTGCTTCTTGACAGTTACTGGTGGTCAGATACTTTGTCCTTTGTTGTCAATGCCATGACCCCTGCCCCCTGCCCCTATTTCTGGCAGAAACTGCCTAATTTGATGGATAAAACAAATCAGGAGGAACCAAAGACAGGAGGCGAATCCAGCCACATAAGTATAGACATCCATGCAGACATTGTGCTGGAGCAGACCAGCTGTGGCTTGGGGGGTCATTGAATAAGGTCTTGATGCCACCCACTTTCTCTTTGCTCAACTGAGTGACTTTCTGGGGCCCCTGTAACAACATACCACAGACTGAGCGGCTTGAAGCAACAGAAGTCCATTCTCTCCCAGTTCTGGAAACCAGAAGTCTGAAATCAAGATGTCACAGGGCCCTGCTCCCTCTGGAGTTTCCAGGGAAGGGTCCTGCCTGCCTCTTCCAGCTTCTGGTGGTTTCTAGCATTCCTGGGTTTATAGCTGCATCCCTCCAGTCTTTATAGCCACACGACCTCTTTCTGTGTTTCTCTCAGAGAGAATCAGAGTCAGCACGGTAGAAACAAATTTATTCAGTAGTTCCCGCAATGGGGAAAAGAAAACTTAGTATAGATATGGACTCAATTTCTAGTACAGCCTGGACCTGTAGGGACATACAGCTAAGGAGCAATTGGGGTTCATGGTTGGAAAATCACTAAGGAGAAACATCAGGGGGATTCTAGCTACACCAGTTAACAGGATTGCTGCAGGCGGAGTGACCCAGAAATCACCTGGGGAAGGCGGAGGTGAGGACCCCAGTCAGATATGACAGTGATCAGCTATGAAGGATGGAGGATTGAAGGATCAAACACCTTAGCAGAGTTTTTCCTAAAATTGGATTGTTCAGGGACAAATACAGAAACCCAAAAGCTGAGGCCAGGTTGAAAAGTTTAGAGCTGGCCCTGCCCAGTTGGCTCAGTGGATAGAGTGTCGGCCCAGCCTGCAGATGTCCCAGTTCGATCCCTGGTCAGGGCACACGTAAGAAGTGACTATCTGCTCCTCTTTCCTTCCTCTCCCCCTTCTCTCCCTCTTCTCCTCCCATAGCCAGTGGCCTAATTGCTTTGAGTGTGAGCTCTGGGCACTGGGGATAGCTCGGTTGATTTGAGCATCGGCCCCACATGGGGTTGCCAGGTGGATCCTTGTCGAGGTGCATATGGCAGTCAGTCTCTATCTCTCCTCCTTGCACTTAAAAAAAAAGGGTAATCTGAGCAGCATATGGTCAAGGCCCAAGTGCTTCTTCTTCTTTTTTTTAAAGATTTTATGTATGTATGTATATATGTATATATGTATGTATTGTGACCGAGACAGAGAGAAAGAGACAGATAGGGACAGACAGGCAGGAAGGAAGAGAGATGAGAAGCATCAGTTCCTTGTTGTGGCACCTTAGTTGCTCATTGATTGCTCTCCCATATGTGCCTTGACCTGCGGGCTACAGCAGAGCAAGGGACCCCTTGCTCAAGCCAGCGACCTTGGGCTCAAACTGGTGAGCCTTGCTCAAACCAAGTGAGCCCTTACTCAAGCTGGCGACCTCAGGGTTTTGAACCTGGGTCCTCTTCGTTCCATTCCGACTCCCTATCCACTGCACCACCGCCTGGTCAGGCAAGATTTTATTTATTGATTTTTTTACAGAGAGAAGAGAGAGAGAGAGGGACAGGGAGTAAGAAGTAGCAACTCATAGTTATTTCACTTTAGTTGTTTATTAATTGACCGCGTTTCATATATGCCCTGACCAGGCAAGCCCAGGGTTTCAAACCAGCGACCTCAGCATTCCAGGTCTATCCACTGTGCCATCACAGGTCAGGCACTAGTGCTTCTTATGTCTCTGTGTCCAAATCTTCCTTTTCTGTAAGGACACTAGCGATTAGATTAGGGCCACTATTCCACTGTGACCTCACTGTAACTTGATTATATCTGCAAAGACCCCATTTCCAAACAAGATCCCATTCCCAGGTACCAGCATTAGGATGGAGATGTATCTTTTTGAGGAGACACAATTCACTGCCCAGAAAGCAGCCACTGTAGGGTGAAGTTCAGTTTTTCTGGGGCCATGTAGTCCTAGTTGCCAAATATTCTTCTTCTGTTTCCTCTGCACCCCCCCCCCTTTCTCCACACTAGAAAAATAAAAATTTGTACCATCTCACAGAAAGTAGAGAACTCTGTGACTGACAGGGCCCATGGGAGTGTGGGCTGCATGAAGAAGTAGGAGTTTTCCAGTTCATGGGGAGGGATATAGAGGAAGCCACAGTTGACCTTGCTCCCTGAGAAGCTCTTGATTACTTGTAAGACAAGGTCTGGAACACCTGCCTTGGCCACCTTCCCGGCTGTGCGGATCAAATGAGCCTCCTGTGGTAGGACACCATAGGAGTTCTAAAGTGCTCTATAATTATTAAGTGTTCTTGTTATTATTAACAAGATGGGGTTTCGTCGGCCTAGCGTGCAGAGGACCCGGGTTGGATTCCCGGCCAGGGCACACAGGAGAAGCGCCCATTTGCTTCTCCACCTCTCCGCCGCGCCTTCCTCTCTCTCTCTCTTCCCCTCCCGCAGCCAAGGCTCCATTGGAGCAAAGATGGCCCGGGTGCTGGGGATGGCTCTATGGCCTCTGCCTCAGGCGCTAGAGTGGCTCTGGTCGCAACATGGCGACGCCCAGGATGGGCAGAGCATCACCCCCTGGTGGGCAGAGCGTTGCCCCATGGTGGGCGTGCCGGGTGGATCCCGGTCAGGCACATGTGGGAGTCTGTCTGACTGTCTCTCCCCGTTTCCAGCTTCAGGAAAAAAAAAAAAAAAAAAAAAAAGATGGGGTTTGACTAAAACCAGATTTCTTGCCTGACTGGTGGTGGCGCAGTGGATCAAGCATCGACCTGGAATGTTGAGTTCGCTGGTTCAAAACCGTGGGCTTGCCCAGTCAAGGCACATATAGGAGTTGATGCTTCCTGCTCCTCCCCTGCTTCTCTCTCTCTCTCTCTCCTCTCCCTCTCTCATCTCTAAAATGAATAAATAAATAAAAATAATTAAAAAAAAAAACAACCCAAAAACCAAACAGCCTGACCTGTGGTGGCGCAGTGGATAAAGCGTCGACTTGAAATGCTGTGGTCGCCAGTTCAAAACCCTGGGCTTGCCTGGTCAAGGCACATATGGGAGTTGATGCTACCTGCTCCTCCCCCCTTCTCTCTCTCTCTCTCTCTCTCTCTAAAATGAATAAAAAAAAACACAAAAAAACCCCCAAAAACCAAACAAACCAGATTTCTCCCTCACCATGGTACTGGGGACACTGGGGCTGGGTTCTCTCTTAAGGGGGGAATGCCTTGAGCACTGTAGAGTATTGAGCAGCATCCCTGGCCCCCATCCTCTTGATTCCAGGAGCACTCCCAATCATGACAACCACAGATTGTCCCAGACATCTCCCCCTGTCCCCTGGAGAGAGAACCATTCCAGATTGTGAACCATTGAGCTGAATTCATTCTTTTTTTAAAACTACTTCTAATAAGAATTTATTATTCTATTAAAATAAAATGATATGTTTAGGTTTTTAAAAAATAGACTTTTTTTTTTAGAGCAGTTTTAGATTCACAGCAAAATTGAAGAGTTGTACTGAGGTTTCCTATTTATACCCTGCCTTCACATTTGCACAGCCTCCTCCATTATCAGTGTCCCCCACTAAAGTGAACTTTTGTTACAATTTGTGAACCTGCATTGACACATTATTACTCAATGTCCATAGTTGACATCCTGGTTCACTTTCTGTACATTCTATAGGTTGTACAGTCTGTGAGTTTGGACAAATGTATAATGACACATATTCAATATTATAGTCTCTAACATCCTCTGTGCTCCATCCCTTCATCTCCATTATTTTGTTTTTATGAGCAAAGTATAGTCACCTTGAATGCCTAATGGGAAGATGTAACTCTTCATGCCATGGAATTTTATACGAATTATTCTTCCCTCTTTTCCCCTATAAAATGTGGTACTTTTTTTTTTTTTTTTTGTATTTTTCTGAAGTTGAAAACGGGGAGGCAGTCAGACAGACTCCTGCATGCGCCTGACCAGATCCACCCAGCATGCCCACCAGGGGGTGATGCTCTGCCCATCTGGGGCATCGCTCCATTGTAACCAGAGCCATTCTAGCACCTGAGGCAGAAGCCATGGAGCCATCCTCAGCGCCCGGGACAACTTTGCTCCAATGGAGCCTCGGCTGTGGGAGGGGAAGAGAGAGACAGAGAGGAAGGAGGGGGGGGAGGGGTGGAGAAGCAGATGGGCGCTTCTCCTGTGTGCCCTGGCCGGGAATCAAACCCGGGATTACTGCACACCAGTCCGACGCTCTACCACTGAGCCAACCGGCCAGGGCCACGTGGTGTTTTCCAATAGAAACAGAATTCAAGCCTCAAACATCATTTTTAAATGTTTGACTAGCCACATTCCAGAAAGCAAAATAGGTGAAATTAATTTTAATAATACATTTGACATAACCCAGCATATCCAAAATATTATCATTGCAACACATCATTGATGTAAAGAAGGTGTAAATGGCCTACTTCACTTTCTTTTGTATGAAGCCTTTGGGATCTGGTGTGTATTTTTGCACTTGAAGATTTTTACATCTCAGAATGAGATGCATTCCAGGTGCTCAATGCCGCATGTGGACGGGGGCTGCCATGTTGGACATCACAGGTTTGGGTGGCGAATAGGGGAAACTAGGAAAAAATAAGATCTCTGGAGTTAGATGGATATAGTTTAATGTTTGGAAACGTTGTGGATTGTTTAGACCTACAGAGTATCTGCTGGTTAAAATGTGGGTTGAGAATCAAAACATCTTAGAAAGTCAGTTCCAGAAGGGTCCCTGAGATTGTCTAGTCCAGGGGGCAGGCAGCATGGCCCACACAGCAAATTCAGCTTATCATTTGTTTTCATATGGCCCCTGTACTGAAGGGTTTTTACACTTTTAAATGGTTTAAAAAAATCAAGAGAAGAGTCATATAAATTGTGACACGTAAAAATTAGATGAGTTCACATTTCAGTGGCCAGAAATCGTTTTCTTGGCACAAAGCCAGGTGCCTTCATTCATGTTGCCTGCAGTGGCTTTCATGCTACCACATACAAGACTGTGTGGTTTGAAAAGCCAAAAATATTAATTCTCTGGTTCATTTGAGAAAAAATCCATCAATTCATTTGGTCCAGCATGTGTGATTTATAGATGAGAAAACAGGCCGTCCAGTTTCACAGGGTTACAGCAATGCTGGGACTTGAGCTGGGGGTTTCATAGCTTTTATCGTTTTTATTATTTTAAATAAATTTTTCCCATTGATTTGAGAGAGAAAGAGAGGAAAGGGGGAAGGAGTGGGGAAGAGAGAGAGAAAGAGAGAAAGAAAGAGAAAAGCATCAAATTGTTCCACTTAGTTGTTCCACTTACTTGTGTACTCATTGATTGCTTCTCATTTGTGCCCTGACTGGGGATTGAACCTCCATCCTTGGTGTGCCAGGATGATGCTTTATCCACTGAGCTACCTGACCAGGGCTGTCCTTTTGTTTAAGCACAAGTATTGGGAAAGCAACACAACTTCAGAGATGTTGCCTCTAATGCTCATGTAGGAGTTTGTATACCCATAGCTGCCTGGTTGAGCAGGAATGAATGATTTGGGAACAAATATATGGAATGATTTTATTTCCCACAGCATTGTGCCATACTTGTAAGAGTGATAATTTATTTTCTTTGATGTCACAAGATATAATAGTCCATCTTAGAAATAAGAGTTCTGAGATGAACTGTGTCATATCAGTTCAAAAATAGACCACATTTTATTTTTTTTAAATTTTATTTATGGATTTCAGAGAGAGAGGAAGTGAAAGAGACAGAAAGTTTGATTTGTTGTTCCACTTATTTGTGCATTCATTGGTTGGTTCTTGTGTGTGCCCTGAATGGGGATCAAACTCACAATTTCGGCCTATTAGGATGACGCTCTCTAACCAACTGAGATACCTGGCCAGGGTAATGGGTATGTTTTCAATGGTGTTCCAAGTCACAGTTTTCCAGGTGGACCATCATCCCTGAGTGAGGTTTGAAAACCACCTGGTTATAGTAAAGACAAACATTTCCTTTGGCCTGGAGCCCAAGACTATCTCCTTCAACACCCGCTGAGCTTCGAAATGCCTTTCTCTTTAGTGAGAACTGACAGGTCAATAGTTCTTCACATGGGCTGAGGTTTAAATTTGTGGCAGGGGCAAGAAATGGAAGATTTTTTCCCCAAACTATTATTTAATGAAATGTGGGGTTACTTTTGACTTGGACTTTCGATGGTGATTGATGATGATTAATGATTGACAGCAGGAGGTGATGGGAGAAAATGCGGCTGGGTGGAGCTTTGTGGATGTACTGGGCATTTTTTATCATGAAAAAATAGTTTGGTTCCTCTTTTTTTTTTTAATTTTTTAAATTTTTTTACAGAGACAGAGAGAGGGATAGACAGGGACAGAGAGAGATAAGAAGCATCAATCATTAGCTTTTCATTGCGCGTTGCAACACCTTAGTTGTTCATTGATTGCTTTCTCATATGTGCCTTGACCGTGGGCCTTCAGCAGACCAAGTAACCCCTTGCTGGAGCCAGCAACCTTGGGTTCAAACTGGTGGGATTTTGCTCAAACCAGATGAGCCCGTGCTCAAGCTGGCGACCTCTGGGTCGCAAACCTGGGTCCTCTGCATCCCAGTCTGATGCTCTATCCACTGCGCCACCACCTGGTCAGGCAGTTTGGTTCCTCTTTTTCCCCTCTCCCTCCTTCTCCCGGCTCTTTGTCTCTCTCCATCTCTAACTCACCACCACCACCACCACCATCTCTCTCTTTTCTCTTTCTCTCCTCATCTTCCCCCCCCATCTCTTGCCATCTTATTAAAATGTTTATTTATTGATTTTAGAGAGAGGAAGAGCGAATGAGAGGGAGAGAGAGAGAGAGAAATATCAGGCTGTTCTTGTAAGTGCCCTAACTAGGGATGAATTGGCAACCTTTATACTTCGGGACAGTGCTCTAACCAACTGAGCTATCAGGCCAGGGCATCTCTTGCTTGCTCTCTCTCTCTCTCTCTCTCTCTCATTGAAGGGTTCCAGAAGTCTCTCGGGCGTTGGTTGTGTAAAGAAAGCCAAAATGTGTCTGTGGTGTCTACAACCTCAGAACTCTGTGTGTAGGTTTGGTTCACAGAAGGACAGAGACCTCAGGTTCCAGTCTCTGCTCTGCCTCTCCTTTCCTCTCCCCTCCCCTTTCTTCCCCTCTCCTTAGCTGCGAAATAGGCGTAGGCTAAGATTACATCCATACCCATGGCTCTGTAATGCAGCACAGCACCCCATGTGAGCATCTCTAAGAAAGGTAGTGGATGGAGTTCCCAGACCCCGACCACTGTATTGTTTGTTTGTTTTGTAATTAGATTTTTACTTTGGGCCAATTTGAGATGTACAGAGAAGTTGCAGAGGCAGTGCAGAGTTCCCATGCACCTCCCCAGCTTCTTCCACGTTAGCATCTTATAGTCCTTCCTGGAGTGCTTTAGCCACACTAAGAAATTAACATTGGTGCATTACTGTCAACTAAAGTCTGCACTTTATTCAGATTTGATTAGCTTTTTCCTAATGGCCCTTTGCTGCCCCAGGACCCCACAAGAATCCTCTGTGACATTTGTTGTCACATCTCTGTAGCCCCTTTGGGCTGTGACACTCTCTGACATTCCTAGTCATTCATACCTGGACAGTCGTGAGGATAGGCCAGGAGTTTAGCAGAACAAACTTCGATCTGGGTTTGCTTGGTGTTTTCTTATGATCAGACCCTGGTCATAGGTTTGGGAGAACACACAGAGATGAGATGCCATTCTTGTCACAGCCTATTGGGGGTTCTGACACCCAGATGATATCACTCAGGATGACCTTGACCTCCTGGCCCGCCCAGGTAGTGTTTGGGAAGTTGGAAACTGTCATTTTATATATGTGGCCACAGACTGTATGGTGTCTGGGAGAAACATCTTTCATCTAATTTGAGACACATGGGTTCCACCTGTCCACACAAATTCACTTGAATGTGTGTGTGTGTGTGGAGCGGGAGGGGAGGGGCTTAGATGGGTCCCACCTTTGGTGACTGAAATAAGCTGGTCCTGAGTGTTTTAGCACAGCTTTGCATAGCTACCATGTTTTAATAAAGGGAGGACTTTATAACTGGGGATACAGTTGCAACTCAGGCTACTCAAGGCTTGGAAACCACTTTACATGACAGTGGTGATGCTCCTGCCCTCCCTTCTGGTCTACTCGCCTCCCACAGTGACAGCCCTGGACCTTTGTTACTGAATGAGCCTCTGGCGAAAGCAGAGGGTTGCTGGAAAATAGGCTGTATTGTGGGCAGGTGCTTGGTGTGTCCTTTAAAAGTGAAACTGGGCAGCTACAGGTCATTTCTCTGAAGAGAGGGCAGAAGTTCCTCGGAGCTGCTTTGGGACAGTGAATGGGACCTTTTATTGCATGAGGCCTGTTTCTCAGTGGCCTCTTTTTGCTCCACTAATAGTGGTAGGATGTTGCCAGGTGCCGAGTGTATGGAATGGTCTGCTATGTTGCCCACTCCTCAGGGGAGGTAACCTTTTGGTCCTGATAGTCAGTGTATCACACGCAAGACATCATCCCATTTACTTTTCTGTGCTCAGGGCAGTGTGAACGTCCCTACTCATCTCCCTACCTACCTCCCTGCGCCTACTTCTGCTCACCCCACCTTATTGTTTTGTTTTTCATTGTGGTAAATTACACATAACATCAAGTTCACCATTTTAAAGCATTTTTAAGTGCACAGCTGAACGCATTAGGCACATTCACACTGTCTTGCAGCCATACTCACCATCTATCTCCAGAACTTGCTCCTCTTCCCAAACTGAAACTCTGTCCCCATTAAACAATTCTCATCTTCAGGCCCCCATGCACCATCTAAGTTCTTTATGAATCTGACTCCACTGGGAACCTCATATGAATGGAATCACATAGAATTTGTCCTTTCACTTGGGTAGATTCCTAGGAGTTGTCTTGCTTGGTTATTTAACCGACTCCTGTTTAACACATTAAGAACCCACTGGGCCTGACCAGACAGTGGCGCAGTGGATAGAGCATTGGACTGGGATGCGAAAGACCCAGGTTCGAGACCCAGTGGTCGCCAGCTTGAGCGAGGGCTCATCTGGTTTGAGCAAAAAGCTCACCAGCTTGAGCCCAAGGTCGCTGGCTGGAGCAAGGGGTTACTTGGTCTGCTGAAGGCCCGCGGTCATGGCACATATGAGAAAGCAATCAATGAACAACTAAGGTGTTGCAATGCGCAACAAAAAACTAATGATTGATGCTTCTCATCTCTCCGTTCCTGTCTGTCTGTCCCTGTCTATCCCTCTCTCTGACTCTCTCTGTCTCTGTAAAATAAAACAAAAACAAAAAAACAAAAACACCCCCCCCACACACAAAAAAACAAGAAAAAACAAAAGAACCCACTGGGCCGTTTCCCCTTTCCGCCAGCAGGGCACAAGGGCTCCAGGTTCTCCACAGCCTCGCTGGCACTTGTGATTGTCCATCTGAGTCCAGCGTCTTAGAGGTTTCTCACTGCAGCTTTGATTTGCATGTCCCATGGGTGGTTACTAAGCAGGGTCAGCTGGTTGAAGGACAGAAACATTAAAGGACAGGAAGGATAGTCTTTCAGGATGGAGATGATACAATTTTAGAAGATCCTCTCCAGTGAGATTTGCAAAGAATTTCCATCACTCCTGATTAGTTGAATGGAGCGGGGGAGCCAGCAGGGGAAGGAGGCAGCACTGGGAGCTAGGACAGAGACGCAGTCTTCTGGTCTCAAAAATGGGCATGACAGTGGCACCTGGAGAATCAAATGACACAAGTCAGTGACACACAGCTGTAGAACCTTTGGCCCTAAGTACATGGAAGCTGAGCTCAGAATGAAATTCCTGCTTATGTCTTCATTCTTGTCTCAGTGGGTTTCATTCTAGGAGGGCCTATGTATGTTTTCCCTATCATTTATTATTATTATTTTTTTTTTAATTTTATTTTTTTACAGAGACAGAGAGAGAGTCAGAGAGGAGGACAGGGAAAGACAGGAATGGAGAGATGAGAAGCATCAATCATTCGTTTTTCGTTGTGCATTGCGACACTTTAGTTGTTCATTGATTGCTTTCTCATATGTGCCTTGACCGTAGGCCTTCAGCAGACCGAGTAACCCCTTGCTTGAGCCAACGACCTTGGTTGGGTCCAAGCTGGTGAATTTTTGCTCAAACCAGATGAGCCCACGCTCAAGCTGGCGACCTCGGAGTCTCGAACCTGGGTCTTCCGCATCCTAGTCCGACACTCTATCCACTACGCCACCGCTGGGTCAGGCATTAGTTTTTCTTTGTGTGTTGCAACACCTTAATTGTTCATTGATTGCTTTCTCATACGTGCCTAAACCTCGGGCCTTCAGCAGACTGAGTAATCCCTTGCTCAAACCAGATGAGCCCTTGCTCAAGCTGGTGACCACGGGGTCTCGAACCTGGGTCTTTCACATCCCAGTCCGACGCTCTATCCACTGCGCCACTACCTGGTCAGGCTATTATTTTTAAAATAAATAAATAAATAAATATTTAGATAGAAAGGGGGGGGAGAAATGTGGATTTGTTGTTTCATTTATTTATGCATTCTTTGGTTGATTCTTTTTTGAGTTCTTCAGACACTTTTTTTAATTGATTTTAATTTATTGTGTTTGCATGGATTCAAGTGTCCCACTGAATACATTCCCCCCCACCCCCGTGTTCCCCTCAATATCCCCCTTGTATGTGCCCTGACTGGGTTTGAACCTGCAACTTTGGCGTATCAGGACGACGTGCTAACCAATTGAACTACCTGGCCAGGGTCTCTATCATTGATTTTTAAATTTATGGACTGTTTGTGTAGGGTGCTTCCGTGCTTGGTAGGATTTCTTTAAACAGCTCGATGGAGATATCACTCACATACTGTGTAATTTACCTGTTTAAAGTATATCTTTTGTTGGTTTCTAGTATATTCACAGATATGTATAATCATTGCAGAGGTAATTTTTATATTTTCATCACCCTAAAAAGATACTCTGTTCCTATCACTTTCCACTCCCCTCCTCACCTCCCAACAACCACTTTTAGTCCCTGTGGATGTGCCTGTGCCTGTTCTGGACATTTCACATAAATGGAATCACACACTGTGTGTCCTTTTGTGTCTGGCTTCCCTCACTGAGTGTCATGTTTTCAAGGTTCCCCCACATTCATGTTTTATAGCAGAGAGATATTTCATTATATGAATATATCACATTGTCTTTATCCATCATCCATCAATGAGCTCAATTGCTTCGACCTTTTGGCTAGTATGAATCCTGCTGCTGTGGACATGCGTGTACTGGTTTTTATGTGGATGTTTTCAGTTCTTCTGGATGGGCACCGGGAGCCCATTATCTATTTTTAAACCTATAGACTGTTTGTGCCTCTGTGCCTGCTGGGATTTTTGTCCATTTGCTGCTTTTGCAGCTCAGCCCTGGGGGCTGTGGAAAGAATTGAGTTCCTCTGTCTCTGAGTTTGTTCATCAGCTCTCTGCCTCCATCCTCATTTCTGTCTCCTAGCCTCCGAGCAACAGTGTCCCTGTGTAGCTGCCTCCCATCAGCTTTCTCTGGGCACAATTGACTTTTCCCTCTTCTCCTGGGGTCTCATTCCTGGCCCCCTCACCTGGAATGCCCTCTGCTCTCTGCTCTGACAGATTCTATTAGCTTGTTCTCAGCTCAGCCACGCCTCCATCTTTCCTGCCTGCCACCTACCCTCGCAGCAAGTGTTTTCAGTGACAGAGCCCTCCACTCTGCAGTCGCCAGGAGACTTTGCCCAGTTTTCTTTCGCCTGAGCTTCAGGTTTTGATTGCTGGGTTGTTTTTGCTTTAAAAGAGGCTCCTGACTCAAGGGAAGTGATAAGACCACACAGAATTTGTATAGTAGCTAGCAGGGATCAATGTGCAGAAAAATTGACCTTTTATTCAGATAAAAGCACAAGGAAATGAAAACGGCAGACAGAAGCAAGCTATGGTAGGGAGTGATGACCACAATGACATCCCCATCCTGGTCCTGGGACCTGTGGACATGTTGACTCACATCACAGAGGAACATGCATGTAGGATTAAGTTAAGGCCTCTGAGATGGGGATGACCCTGGATTCCCCAAGGGGCCCAGTGTCCTTACAGGGTCCTCATAAGAGGAGGCAGGAAAGTCAGAGTCAGAGATGGAAGAGGCTGTGCTGCTAACTATGATGATGGAGGAAGGGACCACAAACTAATGATGTGGAACCTGTAGAAGCTGGAAAAGGCTAGAAATGGTTTTCCCTGGAGCTCAGGAAGGACCAGTCTGCTCACAGCTGGGTTTAGTTTAGTGAAGCCAGTGTCAGACTCGTGACCCCAGAACTGTCAAAGAATAAATATGTGTCATTTGGAGCCACTAAGTTTGTGCTGACTTGTTACAGCAACTGTGGGAAACTGATATGGTTAATTTAGGAAACTATATTATAGGTAAAATTCTGTGTCCTCTTAGCTTCTTATCTTGTCTCTTGTCAATAACATGGGATCACAGCGCCTCCTGCTCATGGGCTGCGCTGGACCACAAAGAGGTGATGGAGTTTTTCACATCTCCCAGCTGAGCCTGAGGTACATGCGTCCCACCTGCTGCCTCTCCTGGATGATCTGCACCTTTTTAGAGGGCTTCTTATTCATTTAGCTCAGGGGTGTATCTTCCAGAATGCACTAGAATGTGTGTTCTTGGGCTAATTCCATGCCATCCCTCCCCCAGGGCTGCAAGTGCATGTTTTTTCCTGTCCTACTCCTGCGCCAGGTCAAGGTTTGTTTGTTTCTTTTTTTTTTTTTTCCAAACTTAGAAGTGGGAGGCAGATAGACGCCTGCATGCACCTGACAGAGATCCACCCGACATGCCCACCAGGGGGCGATGCTCTGTTGCAGCTGGAGCCATTCTAGCGCCTGAGGCAGAGGCCATAGAGCCATCCTCAGCACCCAGGCCAACTTTGCTCCAATGGAGCCTCAGCTGCGGGAGGGGAAGAGAGAGATAGAGAGAAAGGAGAGGGGGAAGGGTGGAGAAGCAGATGGGTGCTTCTCCTTTGTGCCCTGGCTGGGAATCAAACCCAGGACTTCCACACGCCGGGCCAATGCTCTACCACTGAGACAACCGGCCAGGGCTCTTTTTTTCTTTTAATTTTATTTTTTTATGTATTGCTTTTAGCGAGAGTATATTGTTTCACTTATTCATGCATTCATCATTGGTTGATTCTTTTGTGTGCCCTGACTAGGGATCAAACCCACAACCATGGCACATCAGGATGGTGCCCTAACCAACTGGCTACCCAGCCTAAGGCCAAGGTCAAGGTTTCTGTGACTTGTTGTCACTCTTGTCTTAACAATAAACACTGTGCCTGCATTGACCCCAAAGCAACCTCCTGGGGTGCCCCTCTGAAGGTCTGCCCTGAGAAACTGAGGCTCAGAACAGTGAGTTGAGCAAAAAGGGCTTTATCGCTCTGTGATTTTGAGCAGAACATTAAACCTCTCTGTTCCTGTTTCCCTATAGGCAAACCTGGATAGGAGTCACTGCCCAGCTATCATCCCAAAGGTTGAAATGATGTATGAGGTAGTGACCTGGCGGGGGCAGACAGGTTGTTATTGTGACTGCTGTAATATTGATACTATTGCCTGACCTGTGGTGGCGCAGTGCATAAAGCGTTAACCTGGAACACTGAGGTCACTGGTTTGAGGTCCTTGGCTTGACCAGTCAAGGCACATATGGGAGTTGATGCTTCCTCTCCTCCCCCTTTCTCTCTCCCTCCTCTCTCCTTATCTCTCTTCTCTCTAAAATGAACTCTTAAAATAAAATAAAAAATGTATTGATACTATTAATACTACATTAGAGCTAATATTAGTTTTATAGTATATATGTTAATAATATTATTCCCCCACTGCCACTGCACATCTACCTTCCTTATGTGTCTTGTTTTTTTTTTTTAATTTATTTATTCATTTTAGAGAGAAGGGAGAGAGAGAGAAAAAGAGAGAGAAGAGAGAGAGAGAGAGAGAGAGAGAGAAGGGCGGGAGGAGCAGGAAGCATCAACTCCCATATGTACCTTGACCAGGCAAGCCTGGGGTTTCAAACCAGTGACCTCAGCGTTCCAGGTCTAAGTTTTGTCCACTGCGCCACCACAGGTCAGGCCATGTGTCTTGTTTTGACTGAATTAGTATCAGCTGTGGCCAACTCCCCTTTCTATTCAGGGCCAAAGGACCCGACCCCAGTCAGCTGTTTCCTAAAGGCTGCTGACTCTGCCACTAACATCTGTAAAGAGACCCTTGTAGTCAGGTGCAGGAGGTCGAAGAATTAGAAATTTTATGGCATCATGATGATAGATTTATCCTTTGAGCCAAAGGGACATTAGCACTTGTCTGGAAGGATGGAAACACACAGGGCCACACTGAGATCAACAGAGGGTGGTGTCTATGACCCCACTCTGTCCGCAATCAGGCCGGCTGGGCTGGGATAATCATTTGCATGACGGGCCTGCAGGGGGGATAATTCTGTGAGCTCAATTGGAGGCTTTGGTGGGCTTAGGGCTGACCTCCTATCAGGAGTGCAGCACCCTAAACCTGGCTGTGAGGCCCTCTCTATACCCCACTTCTCAGAAAAATTATAAAGGACCAAACTGTTCATTGAATACCTGCCGTGTGCTAGATGCCATTATAGCCACCAAAGTTGATCTAGCCCTTAAGCCAGGACTGCTCCACCCCAGAGAATGATCAGGCCCCAGTGTCCAGTGCCCAGGGGAAGAGACCCTGGCTTAAACATTTGAGGTGAGTGCCATTGTCTTTGCTTTTGAGCAGTTGTGAGACTTGCCGTGGGTCATACAGTGAGTACGGGGTGACTCCAGATTTTGAATCTAAAACAAGCCCATTCCAGGCCTGACCTGTGATGGCGCAGTGGGATAAAGCGTCGACCTGGAACACTGAGGTTGCCAGTTCGAAACCTTGGGCTTGCCTGGTCAAGGCACATATGGGAGTTGATGCTTCCTGCTCCTCCCCCTTCTCTCTCTCTCTCTCTCTCTCTCTCTCACTCCTCTCTCTCTAAAAATCAATAAATAAAATATTAAAAAAATAAAATAAAACCAGCCCATTCCAAAGCTCTTTCCAGCTTCCCACAGGGGCCCCCCATCTCTGTCCCTACCTGTAAATGGGAAATAATAAAACTCAGCTCAAAGTGATGGCAGTGACGAAATAAGATAATTGCTTGTGCTGTGCGTGCAGTTATCAGCTTCACTGCTTTTCATCAGCGTTGTTATCTCTGAGGTGCAGTCCCCACCATCCACATTTCTGACCCTCCACACCATACCTTCTTCTGCAGACTCATTTTCTATAAGCCAGGGTCTCCCCCTTGGCACTGTGGACACTAGGGCTGGGTCATTCTTTGTGGGTCTGTCCTGGGCCTGTGGGGTGTTCAGCAGCATCCCTGGCCCCTACCCATTGTATGCCAGGACCACCCCAGTCATGAGAACCTCAGATGTCTCCAGATACGACCTATTGTCCCATGGGGGCAGAATCTACCCCCATGTTATAGGTAAAGGGATAAAAACCAAAGAAAACGCTTGGAATATTCAGCTTCTATATGATATCCCATTGACTCAGAGAGAAACTCAAACTCCACACAGCTCAGACTGCTGGAACGTTTGGTCTCCAGATGATGTTGCCAAATCTTCTTGTTAGCACATATGAAAATGTAATTAGCAGCCATTTTCCTCTGTGGGATGACACAGATTTGGGTCTGTAATAAAGACGGATGAGTCCCTTTAGACCTGCGGACCAGACTGGGTAGGGTCCCCCAGGAGAACAACCAGCTGAGAATCAGGGCCAGGTTGTTCGCCACGGGGGGCTTTCTGAGCACTGTGGGGTGTCGAGCAGCATCCTTGGCCCCCACCCACTCATTTCAGGAGCACCTTCTGTGATGACAACCACAGATGTCCCCAGATATTCCCAGTATCCCCTGGGGGCAGAACTGCCCTTCTCCTTGTTAAGAATCCCCGTGCAAGGAATGTCAGTTTTTCTTATATTTTTCTTCATACCCGGACCTGGTGAAATGTTTTCCCAGCAGTTCTTTGAATGTCGGGACCCACAAATGTGTCAGTTTAGGTCATGGCTGTCCTTCAGAGCTGCCCTCAGGAGAGGGGTCATGCAGGTTGATAGCTCTAGTCTTTAAGCCTGGTTTGGTAAGTAATGTCCCCAGCTTCTTTACCTCGGAGTGATCTGGCTGACATTTCCTAGTCTTTGCGGTCACAGGTTTTCAGAGGATAACACTGAACTTGGCCATGGCACTGTCCCTTCCACATGGTCCCTAAGCCTCGATTCTCATAGAAACCACACTCCTGTTTTTTGTGGTGGTTCTGGAATTTAATTAGGCCCCTCCGGCGGAGAGCCCATTGTGTGTCTGTGTCTGAGAACATGATCTGTTATTGTTCAGTTACAAGCATGTCCAACTGTTATATAGGGGGTTGCCATGGCGGGTGGCATGTTTAAGGGATACAAAGCAGCTTGCAATCTATAGCTTTTTCCATGTGTTGAATGAAACATTACCAGTCCCAAGTGTGTAAAAATCTGGTTTGTTATCTATTCTAGTCTCAGACAGAGGGAGAGGCGTTAGAACAGTTCTGATTTAAGGAAAATAATGCAATATATATATATATAATATAGCATTGTTTTCTGAATTAGCTTTTTCCTTTGGGGGACACACAACAACAGTACAGCTTTCAGACCCAGTAATGTAGAAAAACTGCCTGGTGTAGTATACACCATTGAGTGCAAAATAATCTGTTACGAATGTCTATGAAAAATAACTTTATTTTCTTCACCACCCCCAGATGCCACATTGAAGCAGATGTCCTCTCCTTTTCAGTCACCTTGGAAGACTTTGCACTTCTAACAGTGCTGCCATTGTGATGGCCTTCAAGCTGGGCTGCTCTGCTTTTTATATATTTCAAATGTACAAATTTGTATGTTTCAAATGCATTTCAGATTTTGTCTTTTGAGGGTAGATTTGAATTTGGGAAACAGCCTATAGTAGTCCACTAATACTGCATAACAAATAACCACAAACATGGTGGCTTGAAACAACACAGTTTATTGTCTCATTCAACTTCCATGGGTCAGGAGTTTGGGTGCAGCAAAGCTGGGTCTTCCACTCAGTGTCTTGGGCTGCAAGCAGATTGTCGCCTAGGCTGCAGTCTTATTGCAACTGGAGAAGGTCCCATTTCTAAGCTTGCTCATGTGGCTGTTGGCACAGTTTAGTGTCTCATTGGCTATTGACCTGAGGCCACTCTAAGTTTTTTGGCTCTTGGCAGGTGTGCCTCCCCAGCATGGAAACTGGTTTTATCACAGCAGCAAAGGAGAGAGTCTGCTAGCAAGATGGGAGTTACAGTCTCATGTAAGATAATCATAGAAGCAACATCCCATCACTCTGCCATGGTCTAGTGGTTAGAAGCAAGTTACAGGCCCTGGCTGGTTGGCTTGCAGGTGTCCCCAAACTACAGCCTGGGCCATTTATCCAGCCCCCGCTGCACTTCCGGAAGGGGCACCTCTTTCATTGGTGATCAGTGAGAGGAGCACTGTATGTGGCAGCCCTCCAACGGTCTGAGGGACAGTGAACTGGCCCCCTGTGTAAAAAGTTTGGAGACCCCTGGCTTAGTGGATAAAGTGTTGACCTAGCCTTTGGACATCCCAGGTTCAGTTCCTGGTCAGGGCACATAAGAGAAGCAACCATCTGCTTCTCTCCCCCTCTTTTCCCCCTTCTCTCCCTTTTCTCCTCCTGTAGCCAGTGGCTTGATTGGCTTTAGTGTTGGCCTGGATGTTGAGGATAGCTTGGTTATCAGCCTCAGGTGCTAAAAATAGCTTGGTTGATTCAAGCATCTGCCCGAGACAGGATTTACCAGGTGAATCCCAGTTGGGGCACATGTGGGAGTCTGTCTCACCATCTCCCCTCCTTTCACTAAATCTCACACACACACACACACACACACACACACACACGAAGATTTTTCATTTTTAAAATAGGTGATAGCCTGACCTGTGGTAGCACAGTGGATAAAGCGTTGACCTGGAATGCTGAGGTCGCTGGTTCAAAATCCTGGGCTTGCCTGGTCAAGGCACGTATGGGAGGGAGTTGAAGCTTCCTGCTCCTCCCCCCCTTCTCTAAAATGAATAAATAAAGTCTAAAAAATAAATAAATAAAAATAGGTGATAACAGTAGTATTGATGAGGGTGGGTACAAGCTATTATAAAATAGAATAATATATTTAAAAAAAAATTTTTTAATGTTTATTTTATTGATTTTTAGAGAGAGAGGAGAGGAGAGAGACAGACAGACAGAGACGACAGGAACATTGATCTGTTCCTGTATGTGCCCTGACCAGGGATTGAACCGACAACCTCTGTGCTTTAGCATGATGCTCCAGCCAGCTGAGCTATATGGTCAGGGCTAGAATAATCTTTCTAACAGTAGTTTAATAATGTGTTTTCAAGAACCTTAAAACTATCTGATGCTCTCCAATCCCATAATGACGTCTCCAAAAATAAATACTAAGGGATACATTAGTAATTAGAGATGTTCTCAGCTGCATTATTTATAAAGCAAAAGATGGAAGCAGTCTAAATGGCCAATCGTATGGAAATTGGTTAATCAATTATGATATGTTAAGTGAGTGTAAATATGTGGACTACCATGAAAAGCCATGTTCTCAAAGAACACTTGTGATATGAGAAAGTGAAACAACAATGTTAAATAATGGTAGAGGACAAAAAAAATGCCTAGTTATTATTTTTTTTTATTGATTTTTTTTATTGATTTTTTTTAAATTTTATTTTTAAATTTTATTTATTCAATTTTACAGAGGAGAGAGACAGAGAGGGAGAGAGAGGAGAGAGAGACAGAGAGAGAGAGAAGGGGGGAGGAGCTGGAAGCATCAACTCCCATATGTGCCTTGACCAGGCAAGCCCAAGGTTTCGAACCGGCGACTTCAGCATTTCCAGGTCGACGCTTTATCCACTGCGCCACCACAGGTCAGGCTATTTTTTTTTATATAAAGCTACTTTCTGAGGCCAAAAGCTCAGTGCTGAAAGCTTCAAGTTTGCTTTCCTGGAAAAGCTGTGGCTAGCACCCTGTAAGTTATACATGGAGGTGTTCGATATAGTGCTTGCTTTTTGGGACGCACAGGGTCCTTCTGTGTGTAGTAGCAGTTGAGGTTGCCTAATCATGGACTGCATGTGACTACATTGCTGCCTTCTGGGAAGCAGGTTCCTGGAGCTGAGCTCCACACAGACTTGGTCTTACAGAGCAGACATTAAAGGTTAGGTGGTGGACATAAATTGAAACCTGTCCTCATGGTTCCCGTGAGGGGTGTGAATAGCTGCTACTTTGTGTAATTGCATAGCTTTAGTGCCATACCCAGCCCCCAACTTTTCTTTAAAATTAAAATAAACTTTTCGTGGAGTAGTGTAGGATTTGCAAGGAAGTTACAAAGATAGTACAGCGCTCCCATATGCCCCACACCCAGTTTCTCCCATTATTAACATTAGTGTGACCCATGTGTCACATTAATGAGCCAATATCAATGCGTTATGATTAACTAGCATCCGTGATTTATTGATTTCACCAGCTTTACCCTAATGTCCCCTTTTTATTGCCAACGTTTAAAAATCAGGAGATTGTACAATAAAAACTCTCAGAGTAATTGGAACTGTTGATGACATCAGGCTTCTTTCTGTGTGGTGACAGCTGGCCCAGGAGCAGTTTCCCCTTCCAAAGAGTCAGGTACAGTCTCTGCAGGGCCCCACGTTGCTATCACCTGCCTGCCCTGAGGCCTACCTCAAATTCATGACCTGGGAAAGGGCACCTGAGCTCAGCAACCCCCTCCTTTGCCCTCAAGGGGGAATGTTCTCATGCAGAGCTCATTCCCATCTGTAAATCAGAAAAGCACGTTGGAATGCAGGTGAAGGCAAGTCACCTGGGAGTACTTTATGCTTAGTGTGAAAGACATGGCTGGCCATGTGAGGCTCAGAGCCACCTGTGTCCAGGGATGCTGAATGGGGGCAGGGAGGCTGCTCAATCCCCCACAGTGCCCAGGACAGCCCCCCCACAGAAAATGATTCAGTCCCAATGTCAGCATTACCTGGGGGAGAAAGCATGGCCTCAGGTGACTTTCAATGGATATTCTGTCATTTTTTAAAAGAAATAGAACAACAACAAAAAATC
The DNA here is from genome assembly GCF_036850765.1 of Saccopteryx bilineata. NCBI lineage: Eukaryota > Metazoa > Chordata > Mammalia > Chiroptera > Emballonuridae > Saccopteryx > Saccopteryx bilineata. The sequence goes on from NC_089490.1 coordinate 155,778,679, forward strand.
ATCAACATTGTATGGAACCACAAAACACCCAGAATAGCTGACGAAATCCTGAAAAAAATAAAGCCAGAGGTATCAATCACACTACCTGGCTTCAGATTATACTACAGAGCTACAATAATCAAAACAGCATAGTATTGGCAGAAAAACAAACACACAGACCAATGGAACAGAATCAATAGTTCAGAAATATAACGACATGTATATGGGCAAATAATTTTTGACAAAGGAGCCAAAAACACACAATGGAAAAAAGAAGGTCTCTCCAATAAATGGTGCTGGGAAATTGGAAAGTTATATGCAAAAGAATGAAACTAGATTGCAGTTTGTCCCCATGTACAAAAATTAATTCAAAATGTGTCAAGGGCCTGACCAGGCGATGGCGCAGTGGATAGAGCATCAGACTAGGACTTGGAGGGCCCAGGTTCAAAAACCCAAGGTCGCTGGCTTGAGTATGGGCTCACCAGCTTGAGCGTGGGGTCGCTGGCTTGAGTGTGGGATTATAAACATGACCCCATGGTTGCTGGCTTGAGCCCAAGGTCGCTGGCTTGAGCAAGGGGTCACTGCTCTGCTGTAGCCCCCGGTCAAGGCACATATGAGAAAGTAATCAATGAACAACGGAGTCGCAACAAAGAATTGATGCTTCTAATCTCTCTTCCTGTCTGTCTGTCCCTATCTGTCCCTCTCTCTGTCTCTGTCACCAAAAAAAAAAAAAAAAAAAATTAAGGACCTAAGCATAAGATTTGAAGCAATAAATTACATAGAAAAAACATAGTTACTAAACTTATGGACCTTTGTCTTAGAGAACATTTTATGAATTTGACTTTAAAGGAGAGAGAAATAAAGGCAAAAATAAATGAATGGGACTATATAAAACTAAAAAACTTCTTCTCAGCAAAATGCTTCTGCCAACAAAACAAAAAGGCAACCAAATCAAATGGTAGATATTTGCAAACAACAGCTCTGACAAAGTGTTACTATAAAAAATATATAAGCCTGGCCTGTGGTGGCACAGTGGATAAAGCATTGACTGGGAACACTGAGGTCACTGGTTCAAAATCCTGGGCTTGCCTGGTCAAGGTACATATGGGAGTTGATGCTTCCTGCTCCTCCCTCCCCTTGTCTCTTTCTCTCTCCTCTCTAAAATGAATAACTAAAGTCTTAAAAACTATCCAAAATATCTAAAGAACTTATACAACTCAACACCAAACAAACAATCTAATAATTCATAAATGGGCAAAGGACCTGAACAGACACCTCTCTTAAGAAGACATACAAATGGACCCTGGCCAGTTGGTTCAAGGGTAGAGTGTTGGTCTGGTCTGTGGAAATCCTAGGTTTGATTCCTGGTCAGGGCACACAGGAGAAACAACTATTTGCTTCTCCACCCCAACCCCTCCCCCTTCTCTCTCTCTCTCTCTCTCTCTCTCTCTCCCCTCTCTTCCCACAGCCATGGCTTGAATGGTTTGAACAATTTGACCCTGGTTGCTGAAGATGACTCCATGGCCTCACCTCAGGCGCTGAAATAGCTTGGTTGCCGAGCAATGGGGCAGAGGCCCTGGATGGGCAGAGCATTGCCCGGTAGGGGGCTTGCTGGGTAGATCCTGGTCAGGGTGCATGTGGGAGTTTGTCTCTTTGCCTCCCTGCCTCCCTGTCTCTTGCTTAATTAAAAAAAGAAAAGAAGATATACAAATAGCCAACAGATACATGAGAAGATGTTCAACTTCTCTAGCTGTTAGGGAAATGCAAATCAAAACCACAATGAAATACCGTCTCTGACCAGTTAGAATGACCATTACCAGCAATAACAAGTGTTGGCGAGGTTGTGGAGAAAGAGTAACCTTCATTCACTGCTGGTGGGAATGTAAACTGGTATAGCCACTGTAGAAAACAGTATGGTGCTTCATAAAAAAAATTAAGAATAGAGTTACTGTATGACCTAGCAAGCCTTCTGAGTATCTGCTTGAAAAACTCAAAAATACTTATTCACAAAGATATATGCACCCTTGCATATATCATTGCAGCATTATTCATGGTGGCCAAGATATGGAGACAACCAAAGAATCCTTCAATAGAGGAATGGTTAAAGAAGATGTGGTGCATATATACAATGCAATACTACTCAGGCATAAGAAAAATGAAATACTGCCATTTGCGACACGTGGGTAGACATTAAGAACATGCTGAGCAAGATAAGCCAGAAAAGCTAGGAATCTTGATTTCACTCAGATGTGGGATATAAAACTGAAACTCATAGACAGACAGCAATATGGTTGTTATCAGGGGGGTAGTAAAGGGTAAAGGGGGCCAAATATATAGTGATGGAGGATGATTTGACTTTGGGTGGTGTGCATATAACACATCATGTATCATAGAAATGCATACTTGAAACCTATATGATCTGATTAACCAATGTCACCTCAATAAATTTAATTTAAAAATAAAGAATATTCTGGCCTGACCAGGTGGTGGTACAGTGGACAGAGTGTTGAACTGGGATGCAGAGGGCCCAGGTTCAAAATCCTGAGGTTGCCAACTTGAGTGTGCAGTCGCTGACTTGAGTGTGGGATCATAGACATGATCCCGTGGTCGCTGGCTTGAAGCCCCAGGTTGCTGGCTTGAGCAAGGGGTCACTCGCTCTGCTGCAGTCCCCCAGTCAAGGCACATATGAGAAAGCAATCAATCGATGAATGACTAAGGAGCCGCAGCAAAGAATTGATGCTTCTCATCTCTCTCCCTTCTTGTCTGTCTGTCCCTATCTGTCCCTCTCTCTGTCTCTCTCTCTGACTCTGTCACACACAAAAAGAATATTCTGTGCCTGACCTGTGGTGGTGCAGTGGATAAAGCGGCGACCTGGAACAGTGAGGTCGCCGGTTCAAGGCCCTGGGCTTGCCTGGTCAAGGCACATGGGAGAAACACCTACTCTCGCTTCTCTCTTCCCCTTCTCTCTCTCTAAAAATTATTAAATAAAAACTTAAGAAAATAAATAAAATAAGCTTTCCTTTAAAAAAAAAAAAAAGAATATTCTGTGGGTCTCACACCAGGACCCAAAGTTGTGCTCATCTGTGGGGGCTGTGGGAAGATGAGCTGGTGAGGTGGTGCCTGTCCTGCTCAGCGCATTTCACCTTCCAGAGGCTGCAGGACTGACCTTGTAGAGCCAGGGGAATGTGGCTCCCAGGGCACCAGAACTCAGAGCAGAAGTCCCTGTTAATGCTACGGGAGAATGAGTTGCGATGACAGCACTGCTCACACACCACTGGGGCCTCAAAGGCGATGGGCTGTTGTGCTGTCAGCCCACCTGACAGGCTAGGGTGGACCTAGGTGGGGAAGGGCATACATCCCCAGCCTAACTGAACAGAGGAACCCAGGGCAGGCCTCCTTGACCAGAACCAAGCGGAACAGGCCAAATTTGTTTCATACCCAGGGAGGCTGCCTCTGTTGTCTTCATTCCTTCAACAAAATATTCACTGAGCATGCAGACTGAGTCAAGTGAAAACCCTGCAGGTCCTGAGATGACATTGGATCTCTATGAGGAATCAACAAATTTATTTCAATGGCCAGAGTAAATGTTTTAAGCTTTGTGGCCCAGACAGCCTCTGTCACAGCTATTCAGATTTACCCTCGTAATCATGAAAGTGCCATAAACAGTATTTAAGTGAATGGGCATGGCTGTGTTTCAGTAAAACTTTATTTACACACACAAGTGCTTGGCCACATTTGGCCTCTTGTCTCTGATAGATCAGCCTTTTTTTGTGTGTGTGTGACAGAGGTAGACAGAGGGATAGATAGGGAAAGACAGACATGAAGGGAGAGAGATGAGAAGCACCAATTGTTCATTGCGGCACCGTAGTTGTTCATTGATTTTTTTTTCTCATATGTGCCTTGACCTGGGGGCTACAGCAGACTGAGTGACTCCTTGCTTGAGCCAGTGACCTTGGGCTCAAGCTGGTGAGCCTTGCTCAAACCCAATGAGCCTGCGCTTAAGCTGGCGACTTCGGGGTCTCAAACCCGGGTCCTCGCGCCCCAGTCTGATGCTCCATTCACTGCGCCACCACCTGGTCAGGCAACCTGGTTATTCTTCTCAATGCAAAGACTCATTATTAAAAATGACACTCATGACTAGCCCCTTCCTCTCTGAGGCCTCCTCCTAGCTTGGAGACCTCAGGCTGGCTTTATTGCCTTTCTGAGCCTCAGTTTCCCATCTATAGGAGGGGATAATTATGCTCCTTAGGGAGTACTATGTAGACTTACATATTGTAAGAATGGTTCTCATCCAGGCTGATCCTACTCCCAAGGGACACTGGGCAATGTTGGGGGATATCTGTGGTTGTCATAAATGGGAGTGTCCCAGGCATCTAGTGGATGAGGACCAGGGATGAACACAGTGCCCAGGACAGTCCTCCACAGAGAACGGTGCAGCTCTGAATGTCTATAGGGCAAGGAGAAAGACACTGGTGTCTAATAAGTTATCTTGCAAGGACCAGGAGATGTCTGTTTTACTTTGGACCACTGCTTCACTCTTTATTTTCCAGAACTCTCCATCCATAAAACCACTGCCCTCTTCCATGCACACTCAGCAGGCATTGGTTGAGTGCCACCTGGGCGCCACAGCCTCTTGAGTGGATGCTTCCCATTGTCCAGATCTACCTGGGTGTTCCAGAAGCTTCCTGCAGCAGCAAGGATCTTAGCCACCTTGGCTGGCACAGGAACCACGTAGTCACCTATCATCCCTCCCCCTCCCCCTCCTCGTTCCTTTCATAGCAGCAAACTTCCCTGTTCATTAGCATATCCTGTTATTAGTGTCTTTCTTTTCTAGGTTTTATATAATCCTTTCATTATTAGATGCTGTCATAGGGACTTCATGTTCCCTCAGTCACATTTTAAAGCATTCTCTAGCATAAGTAGCTAATTGCCTATTGGCGCTCCCCCCTTTTTTTTTAAATAAACTTTCAGTTTAGAATTGTTTTAGAATCACAGAAAAATTGGGAAGACAGTACAGAGAGTTCCCATACACCCCACACCCAGTCCTCACTGTTGTTAACATCATATATCACTCTGGTGCATTTGTCACAACAAGTAAACCAATATTGGCACTTCTTATTAACTAATGTCCATGCTTTATTCAGATTTCTGTAGTTTTCCCGACACTCTTTTTCTGCCCTGGGACTTCACCCAGTATCTCATGTGGCATTTGTTGTGTCTCTTTATGCCCCTCTGCTTGTGATAGTTTCTCCAATTTTCCACATGCAGAAACCAGTTCTCCCACTGGGGATGGACAATAAGGGACTGGTGGCATTTTGCAGGTGATAAACTATCTTCTTTAGAATGATATGAAAGTTTTGCTCACCAAATTTAGGTATTATTTATTTTTCTTTATTCCCATCCCCTCATACCCCTCCTCTCTGGCAGTCATGAGCTGGTTCTATCTATGAGCCTGTTTCTGTTTTGTTTGCTCATTTCTTCTCTGCCTTATTTCACTTAGCATAATGCCCTCTATGTCCATCTGTGTTGTTGCAAATGGTAAGATTTCATTCTTTTTTATGGTCGAGTAAAATTCCATTGTGTGTATATATCACATCTTTATCCAGTCAGCTATCTGTGGACACCTAAGTTGCTTTCAAGCATATGTTGGCTCTTGTAAATGATGCTGCAGTGAACATAGTGGTCCACATATCTTTCTGAAGAAATGTTTTTTCTTTGGATAAATACCCAGAACTGCACTTGGTGGATCTTCTGGCAGCACTATTTTTAGTTTTTTGAGAAACTTTCATGCTCTTTCCGGTACTGGCTGCACCAATTTGCAATTCCACCCACCAACAATTGCACAAGCTTCCCTTTTCTCTCCATCCTCACCAACACTTGTTGTTTGTTCATTTAGTGATGACAGATTTAGATATTTTGGATGCCCTTTATAGTCAGTTTTCTAGCTAGTTGATGGAGATGAGGTTTTGAGGTATTTACTAACGAAGACAGGCAAGGTGATGAAATAACGAAGATATTTCAAGGTGGTGGAGAAGTAACAGCTCTCTTCTGAATTTAAAAGAAGGGGCACTTCTGTGGTTGTGTTTTGTGTTGCTAGATGGCCTAAGGTCATTTTGCCAGGTGATTGCAATGGGCAGCCTTGAACTTTTCCTAATACCCAGGATCTAATTTCAGGATGAGAGAGGAATGTGTGTCTGCACTGGTGCCTGGTATAAGCCTTTGTGGCTGTCGTTTTTGCATAGACTGCAAACTGCAGCCCATTGGCAGAATCCAGGCTACCTGGATTTATTGGCACATGTCCACACCCATTTGTCTATAACAGCCCAGTTGAGTTGTAGGGACTGTGACTGCAAAGCCAAAAATATTTACTTGCTTGCCCTTCACTGAAACACGTTGCAGGGCCCTGATCTTGTCAACAAAGCAGGTGATGGAAGTTCTAATATAATAAAGATGTTCTAGCCTGACCAGGCGGTGGCGCAGTGGCTAGAGCGTCGGACTGAGATGCGGAGGACCCAGTTTCGAGACCCCGAGGTTGCCAGCTTGAGTGCGGGCTCATCTGGTTTGAGCAAGGCTCACCTGCTTGAGCCCAAGGTTGCTGGCTTGAGCAAGGGGTCACTCGGTCTATTGTAGCCCCTTGGTCAAGGCACATATGAGAAAGTAATCAATGAACAACTAAAGAGCCGCAACAAAGAAATGATGCTTCTCATCTCTCTTCCTTCCTGTCTGTATGTCTCTATCTGTCCCTCTCTCTGGCTCTCTCTGTCTCTGCCACACACACACACAAAAAAGTTCTAATATGTAAGTTAATATATAACTATATAACAAAATTGTGTTTTTTTGTTTTTTGTGTTTTTTTTGTATTTTTCTGAAGCTGGAAACGGGGAGAGACAGTCAGACAGACTCCCACATGCGCCTGACCGGGATCCACCCGGCACGCCCACCAGGGGGCGATGCTCTGCCCCACCGGGGCGTCGCTCTGCCGTGACCAGAGCCACTCTAGCGCCTGGGGCAGAGGCCAAGGAGCCATCCCCAGCGCCCGGGCCATCTTTGCTCCAATGGAGCCTTGGCTGTGGGAGGGGAAGAGAGAGACAGAGAAGGAGGGGGTGGGGGTGGAGAAGCAAATGGGCGCTTCTCCTATGTGCCCTGGCCGAGAATCGAACCCGGGTACCCCGCACGCCAGGCCAACGCTCTACCGCTGAGCCAACTGGCCAGGGCCTATAACAAAGTTTTAATAATAAAGCAATTATGTACTATTAACAATATGTTAGGCACTAATTTAAGCATTTTATAGATACTCATTTATTTAGTCAAAAAAACAAACCTGCCTAGAAGGTGCTGCCGTCCTCTCCAAGCTATAGATTTGGAAACTGAGGCATGGGGGAGGCAGAAAGTGATGGAGATGAGACAGACAATATGCTATCGTGCTGCCTCTTTGATGCCAGAATATATATATGTCCACACCCACTCCCCCTGTGTGAGACTCAAAGTAGCTATTGTAATTGTAAGTGGAAAGAGAAATCTGTTTGTACACATTTTCTTTTTTTATTGTCTGGAATTGCCAAATCAGTTGTCTGTGTCTCCATATATTACAATTCTGGGTGGTGGGGGACACTGCCTAGTATGGTGGGGTAATCCTGTCCTCAAGGGACATGGGTGATATCTGGGGCCATCTGTGGTTGTCACACTGGGGGTGCTCTTGGCACTGAGTAGGGGTTAGGGATGCTGCTCAGGGCGCCACAGTGCCCAGGACAGGCCCCCAGAGAATGACCTCGCAGTATCAAGTGGAAGAGTCCCTGTGTTGATCATTTGGAAAAAAAATTGAGGCTGATAATTGTTCACAGAAGACACCAGAACAAATCCCCAATAGTCAGGCCTTGTAAACCAGAGGAACCCGTACCCCCACTTCCCCATCTGTGTGTTACTTAGAGGAGGGTTGGGCCTCTAAGGCACCAAGAACATAGTCCTACTTGGCCCCCAGAAACCTTTAACCCCTGGGATCAAGTGTGCAATCAGTGGCTTTGGAGCGGCTTTTCACTGCCCTGGCCCCCAGGTGCCCTCCCTAGTCCCCCAGTCTCTCCTCCCCCTTCATTTATGGTCAGAGCTGTCAGGGTGACATATTTAGATGGTTACCGTGGTGATGAGTGAAGGCTGAGGTAATAGCTGCAGTGAGTGCATAAAAGCCAGAGCTATTTCTATATCCAGCCTCCAGCGAGATGAGGCGCTTCTGCTACGTGCGGGTGGGATGTCAGTGTGGGAAGGGAAGGGGTTCATATGTCCCGGTTCACCCACTCAGTTCTCAGGGGGGCTCTGCAACCTGGGTGGGGGAGAGCTGCCTGTTGCTGGGTCCCTGGCAGCCCCTGCCATGAAAGGTCTGTTTAGAGCAGGGGTTCTCATCCAGGGCAGTCTTGCCCCCAGAGGGCGATGGGGCATGTCTGGGGACATCTGTGTTTGTCAGGACTAGGGGTGCTTCTGGCATCAAATGAATGAGATTCAAGTATGCTGCTCAGTACTTTCCAGTGCCCAGGAAGTGACCCGCCCCCAGGTCTGAAATGCCAAGGAGAGGAACCTTGCTTCAGGGAAAAGCAGATAGAGGCAGTGAATTTGCTCAGTTTCAGAAACTTGGTGCTGGCATTGAAGTCTTGTGTGTGTGTGTGTGTGTGTGTGTGTGACAGAGACAGAGTCAGAGAGAGGGACGGATAGGGACAGACAGACAGGAAGGGAGAGAGATGAGAAGCATCAATTCCCGGGTCAGGCATGAAGTCTTGATAATTTGTGAAATCCCAAAGGCTTGACTTTCTTGCCCTAGTTGTTCTGCCACTCTCCTCTCATTGAGTTTACCAGTCCTGTCTGGCTCTGTGTCTCCCCAGGTGATCCAGGCAATAGAGATTGGAAAAACAGAAAAATGAAAATTCCAGTGCTGTTCAGTGCTTGCTATTAGAAAAATGTAATACCTGACTAAATGTTCATGTGGAAATGTCAGGTAAATCGGCCCAAATGCAGGTGTATCAGTTGTCTATTGCTGTGTAACAAATGACCCCAAAACTTAAACAGCGAGCATTTATTACCCCACAATTTCTGTGGGTCAGGAATTTGGCAGCAGCTTACCTGAGTGGCTCGAGTTCAGAGAATCTCAAGAGGCTGCCTCATCTGAAGGCTCAATGGGCTGGAGGAGCCACTTCCAGGATAGTTCCCTGATAGGAGGTCTCAGCTCCTCTCCACATGGAGGAATAGGAAGCATCAACTTGTAGTGGTTGCTTCTCATGTGTGCCTTGACTGGGTAAGCCCAGGGTTTTGAACCGGCATCCTCAGCATTCCAGGTTGATGCTTTATCCACTGCGCCACCACAGGCCAGGCAGAAGCCATGTGTCTTTCATGACTTGGCCTCAGCAGTGACACACTTATCACTTTGTCACATGTGATTAGTCACACAGATCAGATATGATACAGAGTGGGAGGAGACCACACAGGAGCATGACTTTCAGACAAGTCATTGGAGACTGGCTGGCACAGCAGATGACCTTATCTCTGAAAATAGTCAAATGGGACCTTAGTTTATTTGCCTCATGTTCCCCCAAAAGAAAAGCACACCACCTGCCATCACAAAGAAATGCTCTGTGAAGTGATGGATTTAGTGATTTCACCAAGAAATGGCATTTGTTGGTTTTTTGAGCACAGGCCATTCCCAGGGCATCTTGGGTAGAATTACAGTGTCTGGAACCATCCTTGGTATCCCTTTCATCCACTTACTTCAGCTTCTTTTATCTTTTTCCCCGCAAAGTTTAGAGGACAGACATTGGGTGGTAGATGAGAGACATGTGTCCAGCTTCTCCTTTCTACTTGGTATTGGAACGCAGGGAGGAAGAGGGTCCTCACTGTAAGCTTCAGGCCAGGTGATGGGAGGAATTGAATCTCCCCAACAGAAATGGTGGGAGGAATGGGTTGAGCCTCAGGCTGGATTGCACAGAATCTCATCAGTAATGGGAGAATGGAGAGCTTGTCTTCTGCTCTGTGCCATCTTACAGAAGTCAGCTCATCGCCACCAGCCAGCATATGCTTTCCATTAGCTAAATGGGATTTAGAGTAATCGTGGGATGATTCTGTTGGGGCATTTCTCTGTCCGCCCCTGGGGCTGCTATGGTCCCTGGGCTTGGCATGGCTCTGGTGTCAGTCAATCCAGGCATGAATGGTCAGGAAATTTTGACCCTTATCTACTGTATTGTTAGGGCACCACAGGAGCCTGGAAGAAACAGGAGGAAATCCATTTGGCCAGCACTGACCAAATGGGTCTTGTTCATACAGTTACTGAAGGAATCAGTTGGTAAAAAATGTGAGTGCTTAGCAATCATCTGGTCTAAGAGGGCTCTCTCCTCCCTTCTTTCTTCCTTCCCTGCTAATTTCCTTCCTTCTCCTTTCTTTTCTCTTGGTTGGTTGTTTAGAGAGAGAGGGGAGAGAGAAAAAGCGAGAAAGGTGGGCAGGAGGAGTGGGAAGCATAGTTGCTTGTCATATATACCTTGACCAGGAAAGCCTGGGGTTTCGCACCATCAACCTCAGTGCTCCAGGTCAGTGCTTTTTTTTTTTTTTTTTTTTTTTAAACAGGGACAGTGAGAGAGACAGACAGACAGGAACGGAGAGATGAGAAGCATCAATCATCAGTTTTTCGTTGCGACACCTTAGTTGTTCATTGATTGCTTTCTCATATGTGCCTTGACTGCGGTCCTTCAGCAGACCGAGTAACCCCTTGCTTGAGCCAGCGACCTTGGGTCCAAGCTGGTGAGCTTTTGCTCAAACCAGATGAGCCCGCACTCAAGCTGACGACCTCGGAGTCTCGAACCCGGGTCCTCCGCATCCCAGTTCGACGCTCTGTCCACTGCGCCACCACCTCATCAGGCCAGGTCAATGCTTTATCCACTGTGCCACCACAGACCAGGCTCTGTTGGTTCTTTTTTTTTTACAGAGCCAGAGAGAGGGATAGACAGGGACAGACAGACAGGAACAGAGAGATGAGAAGCATCAATCATCAGTTTTTCGTTGCGCATTGCGACACCTTAGTTGTTCATTGATTGCTTTCTCATATATGCCTTGACTGCGGGCCTTCAGCAGACCGAGAGTAACCCCTTGCTTGAGCCAGAGGCTGGTGAGCTTTTTGCTCAAACCAGATGAGCCCGCGCTCAAGCTGGCAACCTCGGAGTCTCGAACCTGGGTCCTTCCGCATCCCAGTCTGACGCTCTATCCACTGCGCCACTGCCTAGTCAGGTTCTGTTGGTTTTTTTTTTTTTTTTTTTTTTTTTTTTTTCATTTTCTGAAGCTGGAAACAGGGAGAGACAGTCAGACAGACTCCCGCATGCGCCCGACCGGGATCCACCCGGCACGCCCACCAGGGGGCGACGCTCTGCCCACCAGGGGGCGATGCTCTGCCCATCCTGGGCGTCGCCATGTTGCAACCCTCCTGGGTGTCGCCATATTGCGACCAGAGCCACTCTAGCGCCTGGGGCAGAGGCCACAGAGCCATCCCCAGCGCCCGGGCCATCTTTTGCTCCAATGGAGCCTTGGCTGCGGGAGGGGAAGAGAGAGACAGAGAGGAAGGCGCAGCGGAGGGGTGGAGAAGCAAATGGGCGCTTCTCCTATGTGCCCTGGCCGGGAATCGAACCCGGGTCCTCCGCACGCTAGGCCGACGCTCTACCGCTGAGCCAACCGGCCAGGGCCTCTGTTGGTTCTTAATGTAACTCCTAGTTCATCTGTTCAAGGCCCTCTTTTTTTTTTTTTTTTTTTTTTTTACAGGGACAGAGAGTAAGTCAGAGAGAGGGATAGATAGGGACAGACAGGAACGGAGAGAGATGAGAAGCATCAGTCATCAGTTTTTCGTTGTGACACCTTAGTTGTTCATTGATTGCTTTCTCATATGTGCCTTGACCGTGGGCCTTCAGCAGACCGAGTAACCCCTTGCTCGAGCCAGCGACCTTGGATCCAAGCTGGTGAGCTTTTTATTTTATTTATTTATTTATTTATTTATTTATTTATTTATTTATTTATTTTTATTTCTCTGAAGCTGGAAATGGGGAGAGACAGTCAGACAGACTCCCGCATGCGCCTGACCAGGATCCACCTGGCACGCCCACCAGGGGGCGATGCTCTGCCCCTCCAGGGCGTCGCTCTGTTGCAACCAGAGCCACTCTAGCGCCTGGGGCAGAGGCCAAGGAGCCATCCCCAGCACCCGGGCCATCTTTGCTCCTATGGAGCCTCGGCTGCGGGAGGGGAAGAGAGAGACAGAGAGGAAGGAGAGGGGGAGGGGTGGAGAAGCAGATGGGTGCTTCTCCTGTGTGCCCTGGCCGGGAATCGAACCCGGGACTCCTGCATGCCAGGCCGATGCTCTACCACTGAGCCAACCGGCCAGGGCCTCAAGCTGGTGAGCTTTTTGCTCAAGACAAATAAGCCCGCGCTCAAGCTGGCGACCTCGGGGTCTCAAACCTGGGTCCTCCGCATTCCAGTTCGACACTCCATCTACTGCGCCACTGCCTGGTCAGGCTAATAGCCTACTTTTTAGAATAGTTTTAGTTTTATAGAAAAATTCAATAGCCCTAGCCAGGTAGCTAAGTTGTTTAGAGTGTTATCTCAATATGCCAAGGTCGGAGGTTTGATCCCCAGTCAAGGCACATACAAGAATCAATCAATGAATACATAAATAAATGGAACAATAAATCAATGTTTCTTTCTCTCTCTCATAAATAAATAATTTAAAATCAATAATAAGAAAATTCAACAGCAAGTACAGAGTTCCCATATTTATACACACTTCACACACAAATGCACACACACATCCCCTTTATTATTACCATCTTGCATTGGTGTGTTACCACTGATGAGCCAATATTGATATATGTGTGCCTTTGTATTATTTCTCTTTTTTTTTTTTTGGCAAGTGCAGTTATTTTTTAATTTTGAAGACCATCATTAAACAATTATTGTGACACTGCTTCATGTTTAAGACCTCCCCACTAGAGGATTCCAGCACATGAGAGCCACCAGTGTTGTTTTTGCAATGTTACTCTCTGCTCAGAAAACTAGGATTTCTTTTTTCATGGCACTCAAAGCCCTCAGGAATCTAACTCCAGTTCATGGATCATCAGACTTTCTGTAAAGGCTGGAGTGTAAATGCTGAATGCTCTCTGTCACTGCTACTCCATTCTATTGTAACATAAGAGGGATGGCTGTGTGCCAATAAAACTTTATTTACAAAAGAAAACAGTGGGCCAGATTTGGCCCATGGCCAGAGCTTAGCTTGCCAACTACTGCTCTATTTTATCTTCTTACCTTTAAGTAACATTTATTATCTGCTGGCCCTGAACTGGGAAATAATTAGGAATTCATGCCTGGAGTCTTATAGGCCTGGCTTAAAGTCCTACCTGTGCTTGCACATAACCTTGAGCAGTTTAATTCCTTTCTTTGTGACTCAATTTCTTCATTCATAAGTAGTGAATTATAATAGTTGTTGTAATTGAATGAGCAGGTATGTATATATACATTTAGCACAGAGACTGGCACTTATATGTTCAGTAAGTATTGGGTTCTTTTTATTTAATGATTTACTTCAGTAGTCTCCTGTTGTGTTATTAGTTAGCTAAATTTGTGTAACAACTCACCCCAAATGTAGTGGCTTAAAACAAAACACATTTAGTATCTCACAGTGTCTGTGGGTCAGGAATAAGGGTGTTGGTTTGGCCAGGTCCTCTTCTCAGGGTCTCGCACTGGTTGCAGTCAAGGTGTCAGCTGAGGCTGAGGTCTCATCAGAAAGCTCAATGGGAGAAGTTGCCAATTCCCAGTATTGTGGCTCTCAGCTGGATTCAGTCCTTCTGGGCCTTAATTTTTCTCTGGCTGCTGGATGGAGGCCACACGGACTTTGCCAGCATGGCTGATTGCTTCATCCCAGTGTGCAGGCTGGGACAGCAGTTGAGTCTACTAGCCAGGCAGAAGTCACAGTCTTCTGAACCGTAGGATCAGAAGTGACACCCTCTTACTACCTTTGCCAGAGTCAGGCCCTTATCACAGTTCTGGTGAGAGGATTGGACAAAGATGTGACTACCAGTAGGTGAGGCCATGGGACCAGACAGGAAGGAAACAGTTTTATCTCTATACCATTTGTTCTGGGTTACAGGAGCACTTTCTGTGTGCTACAAAATTTGCATTCATGGTCAGATTTCAGCCTTTTTCTCAATCCCCAGGTGCCTAACCTTTGCTTTTTCTCAGCTGAGAAGATGAACTATGAAACATCAAACACGCAGGCACTAAGTGCCATTGCCAGCTCTCAGCACATGTCTGCCTGACCCCACGGTGCCATATGTGCCATCACCTTTCCTCAATGACTCCTGCCGTATAATTAGTGTCGAATGCTGTTGTTTTTCTTCCTCATAAGAAACCAGTGGCCCTGGCCAGTTGGCTCAGTGGTAGAGCATCAGCCCGGTGCTTGGATGTCCTGGTTCAACTCCCGTTCAGTACACACAGGAGAAGCGCCAGTCTGCTTCTCAACCCCTCCCCCTCTTGCATCTCTCTCTCTCTCTTCCCCCCGCCCCCAGCCATGGCTCGATGGAGCAAGTTGGCCCTGAGGATGGCTCCATAGCCTCTGCCTCAGGTGCTAAGAAGAGCTTGGCTGCTGAGCAATGGAGCAACACCCCAGATGGGCAGGCCCCCTATTGGGCTTGCCAGGTGGATCCCAGTCAGAGCACATGCAGGAGCCTGTCTCTGCCTCCCCTCCTCTCACTGAAGGAAAAAAAAAAAACAAACCATGTCTGTCAGCCACCTCATAGGAGATTCTCAAAGCACCTACATTTGTGTGTCTGTTAGGTTCTGGGGTCCCTGCAGGACCACAACCATTGTGATATCTATGACTTCCTTGTTCTCCTGCCCCAAGAACCAAACTTAACTAGTAGAGAATACACAATTTTAAATGTATTTATATCCGACAGGAATGACAGGGGTCGTTGTGTCTGTTCTCTGCTGCTCCATGAGAGTGTAATCAACCCTGGGTCTCAGATATACCTCAAAACCTACCTAGGGGCCCCTAGCTTCAGATTGACAGGTTAGAGCCACATGCCATCCACCTGTGCAGCCCACAGCCCCTGTGCCCTGCAGTTCTCCATGCGTGCCCTTTTGCCTGCCCTTCTGCCAGCCCCTGTGATCGATAACAGGGTCCTGCCTGGAAAGGCATTCACCTTTCAAGATGAGACAGCAGCTCAAGAAGCTGTAGTGCAGTGTTCTCCTCCCCTTCCTGCAGGAGACACTGGGCTACATCTGGGGACATCTGTGGTTGTCATGACCTTGGGAACTCCTGGCATTGAGTGAGTAGAGCTAGGAATGCTGCAGCATCCCACAATGCCTAGGATGGCCCCCCACAGAGGAGGATTGCCCCGAATGTAAGCCATATGTGTGTGGGGGAGAACCTGGATTCTAGAGGGAGGGAGGGCAGCATTTGTACACAAGATGTGTCAGTTGTGCAAAGCCCTTTGAAAAAGTTCTGGAAGCTCTGATCTAGAGAAGTAGGTTGTGACTTGCTGTGTCAGTCAGGGCTGGTTCCTTACCTCCTTACTGGACTGTTCCTCCAGCCTGTCTTGCTTTATCAGGGATCCAGCATCATCTCCCTAAGCCAATTTCACAGCCCTAGTTTTTCGTTTTGAAAATCCAGGTTTGGAAGCTAAGGGTGTAGTTACTTGTGCCCCTGCCCACCATCCACCACTTGGGCACATTAGCTCACAATCTGACAGATCTATTGAGGCCTTTCTAAATTATAAGGAAAACAGAAACCACCAAGAAATTAACAAAGGAAGGCATCAGTGCTGTTTGTTTGAGATCGTGGTTTTTGTCTTCCTTTTTCAAGGTGACAGATGACACAGCTAAAGTCTGCAGCTGAGAACCAGCCCACATTACAGGCCTGGTTCCTAGCCAAGCCTGCGTTGCCCAGGCCCCTGTGACCGGCCCATAGAAATGCAGTGGGTTTCCAAGTGTCAGTTCCATTTCAGGCTCTGGGCAGGAACAGGCCCAGCCTCACCCAGCTGCTCTGGGGTCGGTCTGGTCTGCCCCACATCCTCCCGCTCCGCAGGCTGTTCCCTTAGCACTAACTGGATGGTACCTAGTCCCTGAAATTACTGAGCCCCTCCTGTGGGCAGGCTCGGTGAAAGCTATTGGAACTGCCATGCAAGCAAAACACAGGAGATTCCTGCCATTTGGGATCTTGTCTCTCCTGGGGAGACTCAACTTTGACCTATATGATGCTGATGGGCACAGGATCTCTTCAGGGGGCAGTGACAGTGTCCTTGGATTATGTAATGCGAGGATTACTCACCCTGTGAATATCCTAAAAGCTACTGAATTGGACACTTTACATATATATATTATATATATATATAAACTTTTTTATTTTTTTAGAGACACAGAGAGAGTCAGAGAGGATAGACAGGGACAGACAGACAGGAACGGAGAGATGAGAAGCATCAATCTTTAGTTTTTTGTTGCGCATTGTGACACCTTAGTTGTTCATTGATTGCTTTCTCATATGTGCCTTGATCGTGGGCCTTCAGCAGACCGAGTAACCCCTTGCTCGAGCCAGTGACCTTGGGACCAAGCTGGTGAGCTTTTGCTCAAACCAGATGAGCCCACACTCAAGCTGGCGACCTTGGGGTCTCGAACCTGGGTCCTCGGCATCCCAGTTCGATGCTCTATCCACTGCATCACCGCCTGGTCAGGCTGAATTGGACACTTTAAAGGGATGAATTTTATATTATATGAATTATATCTCAAAAAATATTATTTTTTTTTGTGAAAGAGAGACAGAGAGATAAGGACAGACAGGAAGGGAGAGAGAGATGAGAAGCATCAGTTCTTCATTGCTCGCCTTAGTTGTTCATTGATTACATGTTCATATGTGCCTTCACTGGGGGGCTACAGCTGACCGAGTAACCCCTTGCTCAAGCCAGTGGCCTTGGGCTTCAAGCCAGTGACCTTTGGACTCAAGCCAATGACCATGAGGTCATGTCTATGATCCCATGCTCAAGCCAGCAATCCCGCACTCAAGCCGGATGAGCCTGTGTTCAAGCTGGCGACCTTGGGGTTTCTAACCTGGGTCCTCTGCGTCCCCTGCGTCCCAATCCAACACTTTTATCTATTGCGCCACCGCCTGGTCAGGCTCTATATATATATCAGTTTTTTAAAAAGGCATGTGAGGCCTGACCTGTGGTGGCGCAGTGGATAAAGCGTCGACCTAGAAATGCTGAGGTCGCCGGTTCGAAACCCTGGGCTTGCCTGGTCAAGGCACATATGGGAGTTGATGCTTCCTGCTCCTCCCCCCTTCTCTCTCTCTCTCTCTCCTTTCTAAAATGAATAAAAATAAATAAATAAAAATAAATAAAAATAAAAATAAAAAGGCTTGTGAACAGGTTGTAGAAGTATTCCAAGAGCAAGAGTAAAGTGATTCCTTCCCAAGGGCATCCCTGATCACCACAATGGTAAATGATGCCCCCGTTTCCTTGGGTGATTTATTTCTCCCTCACAGCACCTAAGATTTTCTACCCAGACTGTTCGTTATTTGTGTCGTAAGTTTATCTACCCTGTCTTGTAGGCAATTCGCAAGGGCAGGGTCTGTGTGGAGTCTCCAGGCTCCTGTGCACCCTGCTACTGTGGTCTTGAAATTAGCGGGGGCGGGGGAAAGATGAGAAGCGTCAACTGGTAGTTCATTGATGGCTTAGTTGTTCATTGATTGCTTCTCATACGTGCCTTGACTAGGGGCTCCAGCCGAGTCAGTGACCCCTTGTTCAAGTCAGTGACCTTGGGCTTCAATCCAGAAACCATTGGGCTTAAGCCAGTCACCATGGGATCATGTCAGTGATCCTACACTGAAACTGGCAACCCTGTGCTCGAGCCAGCAACCTTGGGGTTTCGAACCTGGGATCTCAACATTTCAGGTTGATGCTCTGTCCACTGTGCCACCACCAGTCAGGCTGAAATTTGCACTAATTTTTGCCCAGGGGTCATTCTGTTTCACTTTTTCGCTATCTGTGCAAATTTTCTAGCAGGTCCTGTGGAGAGACCCCATCTCTTTTCACTGCTGACCCTCCTGAAGGGATTGCGGTCCACTCTGATGGCAAAGTGAAAGTCTAGCATTTTGTCTGGGTGAGCGAGCCTGTGAAGGTCATGGGGACAGCCTGGTGCCAGCTGGTAGAGCTCACAGCTTGCCACTGTGTGGCCCTGTGGCTGGAGCTGCAGGATTGTGTTTTGTCCAAGCTGCGCCCTGCCCTAGCCCAAGCTGGTCTGGGCTGAGGGCAGCAGGATAGAGGTCACTTTGTTGCTCAAGTCCAAGCCCAAGGGCTCAAGGAAAGCAGCCAGCAGCTGTTGTTAAAGGGCTGGGGACAGGGAGATTTGTGGTCAGTAGATGTGAGGGGCAGAGAGTGAAAAACCTTTTTTGTATGTGTGTGGCAGAGACAGAGTCAGAGGAGAGAGGGACAGATAGGGACAGATAGACAGGAAGGGAGAGAGATGAGAAACATCAGTTCTTCATTGCAGTTCCTTAGTTGTTCATTGATTGATTTCTCATATGTGCCTTGACCGGGGGGCTGCAGCAGACTAAGTGACCCCTTGCTCGAGCCAGCGACCTTGGGCTCAAGCTGGTGAGCCTTGCTCAAACCAGATGAGCCCTCACTCAAGCTGGCGATCTTGGAGTCTCAAACCTGGATCCTTAGCTCTATCCACTGTGCCACCACGTGGTCAGGCGAAAAACCATTTTTAAATAATTCCCAAGACACCCATGTTCACAGCATCACAATTCACAACAGCCAAAATGTAGAAACAACCCAAATATCCATCAGTGGATAATGAATAAACAACGTGTCCATCCACACAGTGGAATATTACTCAGCCGTGGAAAGGAACAAGGCACTGACACTCATTACAACATGGATAAACCTTGAATTCACAGTGCTCAGTGAAAGAAGTGACACACAAGGCTACACAGTATGATTCCATTTATGTGAAATGTCCAGAACAGGCAAATCCTCAGAGACAGGAAGTAGGCTAGTGGTTGCCAGGGACTAAGAGTGACTGTTGATGGAGACAGGGTGTCCTTTAAGGATGATAAAATGTCCTAAAGTTTAATTGTGGTGGTGGTCACACAACTTTGTGAATATACTAACAACCACTGAATCATGCACTTCAAATGGGTGAATTGTGTGGCATGAGAATTATATCTCAGTAAGGCTGTCTAAAAAAATAGTGCCTAATTTATTTACTATTTCCTGGTTTTGATAATGGCCCTTAGTTGAGTAAGGAACTGCCGTCTGGAGAACTGGGTGGAGGAGGCCTGGGACTCCTTTTTATTAGTTCTGCAATTTCTTGTGAATCTTGAAATGATTCAAAAATAAAAAGCTGAAGGATCATATGCATAGATGGTTCCTATAAGGTTGAGACAAGCCTTGGCCTCCAGGTTCATGGGCACATTGCTCCAGCCCTTTTCATCTCTTATCCCTTCCAGCACTGTTTTTTGCTGGCCAGTCCCCAGGTGCTCCTCTTGCCTTAGTGGCCCAGCAGTTTCTGTCCTAAATGGAAGTCTGGAATAGCAGATCCTGCTGGATTAGTTTCTTGCAGCTCCAGGACCCCAAAGGGCTTTAGGGCATTCCTGGGGCTGCGGTGCCACCTGCCAGTGACTGTGGGAATTTCAATTCTCCAGACTGGCCTTTTACTGACAGCAATTAGCCTGAACTCAGAGAAAAGAACCAGCGCTTAACATTTATTATTGAATTATTTTGTTAAATATGTTTTTATTTTAGAATTGCTTTAGATTTTTTTTTTTCATTTTTCCGAAGCTGGAAATGGGGAGGCAGTCAGACAGACTCCCGCATGCGCCCGATCGGATCCACCCGGCATGCCCACCAGGGGGCGATGCTCTGCCCATCTGGGGCGTTGCTCTGTTGCGTCCAGAGCAGAGGCCACAGAGCCATCCCCAGCGCCCGGGCCATCTCTGCTCCAGTGGAGCCTTGGCTGCGGGAGGGGAAGAGAGAGACAGAGAGGAAGGAGAGGGGGAGGGGTAGAGAAGCAAATGGGCGCCTCTCCTGTGTGCCCTGGCCGGGAATCTAACCCGGGACTCCTGCACGCCAGGCCGACGCTCTACCGCTGAGCCAACCGACCAAGGCCTAGAATTGCTTTAGATTTTCACAAGAATATAAAATATAGTACAGCGAGTTCCTGTCTGCCTATCACTCCATTTTCCAATGGTCATGTCTTCCATAATCATGGTATATTTGTGACAACCAGGAGACAAACATAGGTATATTTATGTGAACTCAGCTCCATTCTTTATTCGAATTTCACTAGTTTCCTCTCTTTCTGTCTTGGGACCCTGTACAGGACCCCACAATGCAGTTAGTTCTCACAAATCCTTAGGCAAACCTGGGTGAGTTAGTCACCCTTTCGGCACTTTGGGGCAGGGTTTTGACTCAGTTTCCCCTTCTTCCTCCTAGGGTACTGTGAGGTTCAAATGATGTAGGCAAACACTTTTTATAAACTAAATGGTCATGAAAATACCCAATCATCTAATTTAATTTAGTGTTTGAACATGTAGAAATTTATCAGGGGTAATGTTTTAAATCTACCTTCTCTGCATCTTATGAAGGAATATTTTTTAAGATTTTATTTATACATTTTAGAGAAGAGAGAGAGAGAAGGGGAGGAGCAAGAAACATCAACTCCCATATGTGCCTTGACCCACCAAGCCCAGGGTTTCAAACTGGCAACCTCAGTGTTCCAGGTCGATACTTTATCCACTACACCACCACAGGTCAGGCCCCTCTCTGCATCTTGAAGCACCCTATTTATGCTGTCAGAATAACCCAAAAGCAGGACTCGCAAAGTGATTTTTCTCATTACCTAATTATTTAGTTCCTTACTCTTTGATGTGAACACCTGCCCACAGTAACACCCAAATTTCTGGCCACTTGACGCTCAGCTAAAGTGTTACACTTTTCTTCCAGGAAGTGGACGTTTTGGTTCCTGAAACCTTGACACTGAAGACAGCCAGGTCTTGCACACAGGTTGGTGTCTTGATGTTTTTCTTTTCTCTACATTGACAGTTCATGCAGGTGTTGGGCAGGCCATTCTGAGCCAGGATGAGAGTTCAGAGGTTGGTTTGCCATTGGGGCATGCGTTCTTGCTGTGCATGCCTGTCTGTTCCCTGAGGCTTTGTCTTTTCTGCCAAGAGCAAATGGGAGCAATAGGGAACATCTACTCTTGGGCTCCAGTCACTCATGAAGTAGGGGGATATAGGCTGGTCCCAGGGCACCCCAGCAAGGGGTCAGGACAGAGAGTATGCAGCTGTTCCAGCCTGCTTTCAGCTGTCTTAACTTCATCATTGCCAGGAACAGAGCTAAGTCACTGAGCATGATAAACATCTGAAACCTGTCGCCCATCCTGGCAGACTGGGAAACACCCAAGTGGCTTTAGGAAGGTTCTTTTTTTTTTTTTAATAAGTTAGGAGCAAAGCTAAGGCTCAGGTACTGTTCTTTTTTTTTAAAGTTTTTATTTATTGATTTTACAGAGGGGGAAGGGGCAGGAATAGAAGTATCAACTCATAGTTGCTTCACTTTAATGTTCATTGATTTCTTGTCATATGTGCCTTGACTGGGCAAGCGCAGGGTTTCGAACCAGTGACCTCAGTGTTCCAGGTCGACGCTCTATCCTCTGTGCCACTACAGGTCAGGCTCGGCTCATATTCTTTTAACTCCTGTTTATCTCTGGGCTCATTCCCCAAAGGATTTTCAGTGCCTTTTATAATGTGAGAAGAGGAATAACATGAAACTAAGTTAGAGATTGCCACGTGCTCTGTGCTACCGCCTGTTGAAATTACTGTGATTCTCTGGTATGTTTCCTGCCTGGCAGGGAGACCCCACTCCGTGCTGCTTCTTTTTTATAAATGTTTTGGCTACTCTCATGGAGTTTTGTGTTTTATATGATCTTTAGAATAAACTTCTGGTTTCTAACAAAAATTCTGATAGAATTTTGATTAGGGTTGTGTTTGTTGATAAACTTGAGGGAAATCTGATGTCTTTATGATGTTGGCTATTCCAATTCAAGGTGTTTGTATAAAAGAAAAAGTGTTAGAAAAGAAGGCACATTCCCAAAGACAACACATTATATGATTCCAGTTAGATGAAATTTCAATTTTTTTAAATTTTAAGTTAAAAAAAATTTTTTTTTAATTTATTGATTTTAGTGGGAGAGAAAGGGGGAGAGAGAGCGAGCAACATGATCTGTTTCTTTCTGTGCTCTGACCAGGGACTGAACCAGCCAGCAGCCTCTGTGCTTCTAGGTGATGCTCCAGTCAACCTGGCCAGGGCTGAAATTTCTAGGAGGAACAAACCTGTAGTGCTTGCCAGGAGCGGAGTGGGAAGGGAGTCAGTGTGAACAAGCATGAGGAATCTGATGGGGTAAAGGAAAGGCTCCAGCACTGCATGGCGGACCGTCACACAACTCAAGAGAACTCATTAGGAAAATCTTATGAGTTGTATACTTATTTTTTTTTTTAATAAATTTTTATTAATGGTAATGGGATGACATTAATAAATCAGGGTACATATATTCAAAGAAAACATGTCTAGGTTATTTTGTCATCAAATTATGTTGCAAACCCCTCGCCCAAAGTCAGATTGTCCTCCGCCACCCTCTATCTAGTTCTCTGTGCCCCTCCCCCTCCCCCTAACTCTCTCCCTCCCTCCCTCCCATGTCCTCCCTCCCCCCCCACCCTTGGTAACCACCACACTCTTGTCCATGTCTCTTAGTCTCATTTTTATGTTCCACCAATGTATGGAATCGTGTAGTTCTTGTTTTTTTCTGATTTGCTTATTTCACTCCTTATAATGTTATCAAGATCCCACCATTTTGCTGTAAATGATCTGATGTCATCATTTCTTATGGCTGAGTAGTATTCCATAGTGTATATGTGCCACATCTTCTTTATCCAGTCTTCTATTGAAGGGCTTTTTGGTTGTTTCCATGTCTTGGCCACTGTGAACAGTGCTGCAATGAACATGGGGCTACATGTGTCTTCACGTATCAATGTTTCTGAGGTTTTGGGGTATATACCCAGTAGAGGGATTGCTGGGTCATAAGGTAGTTCTATTTGTAGTTTTTTGAGGAACCACCATACTTTCCTCCATAATGGTTGTACTACTTTACAGTCCCACCAACAGTGAATGAGGGTTCCTTTTTCTCCACAGCCTCTCCAACATTTGCTATTACCCGACTTGTTGATAATAGCTAATCTAACAGGAGTGAGGTGGTATCTCATTGTAGTTTTGATTTGCATTTCTCTAATAACTAATGAAGCTGAGCATCTTTTCATATATCTGTTGGCCATTTGTATCTCTTCCTGGGAGAAGTGTCTGTTCATGTCCTCTTCCCATTTTTTTATTGGATTGTTTGTTTGTTTGTTGTTGAGTTTTATGAGTTCTTTGTAAATTTTGGATATTAGGCCCTTATCTGAGCTGTCGTTTGAAAATATCAGTTCCCATATAGTTGGCTGTCTGTTTATTTTGATATCAGTTTCTCTTGCTGAGCAAAAACTTTTAATTCTGATGTAGTCCCATTCATTTATCTTTGCCTTCACTTCTCTTGCCATTGGAGTCAAGTTCATAAAATGTTCTTTAAAACCCAGGTCCATGATTTTAGTACCTATGTCTTCTTCTATGTACTTTATTGTTTCAGGTCTTATATTTAGGTCTTTGATCCATTTTGAATTAATTTTAGTACACGGGGACAGGCTGTAGTCGAGTTTCATTCTTTTGCATGTGGCTTTCCAGTTTTCCCAACACCATTTGTTGAAGAGGCTTTCTTTTCTCCATTGTGTGTTGTTGGCCCCTTTATCAAAGATTATTTGACCGTATATATGTGGTTTTATTTCTGGGCTTTCTATTCTGTTCCATTGGTCTGAGTGTCTATTTTTTTGCCAATACCATGCTGTTTTGATTATCGTGGCCCTATAATATAGTTTAAAGTCAGGTATTGTAATGCCCCCAGCTTCATTCTTTTTCCTTAGGATTGTTTTGGCTATTCGGGGTTTTTTATAGTTCCATATAAATCTGATGATTTTTTGTTCCATTTCTTTAAAAAATCTCATAGGGATTTTGATGGGAATTGCATTACATTTGTATATTGCTTTGGGTAATATGGCCATTTTGATTATATTTATTCTTCCTATCCAAGAACAAGGAATATTTTTCCATCTCATTGTATCTTTTTCGATTTCCCTTAACAATGCTTTGTAATTTTCATTATATAGGTCCTTTACGTTCTTTGTTATGTTTATTCCTAGGTATTTTATTTTTTTTGTTGCAATCATGAAGGGGATTATTTTTTTGAGTTCGTTTTCTAATATTTCATTGTTGGCATATAGAAAGGCTATGGACTTTTGTATGTTAATTTTGTATCCTGCGACCTTACTGTATTGGTTTATTGTTTCTAATAATCTTTTTGTGGAGTCCTTCGAGTTTTCGATGTATAGGATCATATCATCAGCAAAAAGTAATAGCTTTACTTCTTCTTTTCCGATATGGATGCCTTTTATTTCTTTGTCTTGTCTGATTGCTCTGGCCAGAACTTCTAGCACCACGTTGAATAAGAGCGGAGAGAGTGGACAACCCTGTCTTGTTCCTGATTTAAGGTAGAAAGTCCTCAGTTTTATGCCGTTTAATAGGATGTTGGCTGATGGTTTATCATATATGTATGGCCTTTATCATGTTGAGATATTTTCCTTCTATACCCATTTTGTTGAGAGTCTTAAACATAAAATTGTGTTGTATTTTATCAAAAGCCTTTTCTGCATCTATAGATAAGATCATGTGGTTTTTGTTCTTTGTTTTGTTGATATGGTGTATTACGTTAACCGTTTTGCGTATGTTGAACCATCCTTGAGATTCTGGGATGAATCCCACTTGATCATGATGTATTATTTTTTTAATATGTTGTTGTATTCGGTTTGCCAGTATTTTGTTTAGTATTTTAGCATCTGTATTCATTAGAGATATTGGTCTGTAGTTTTCTTTCTTTGTGCCATCCTTGCCAGGTTTTGGTATGAGGGTTATGTTGGCCTCATAAAATGTGTTTGGAAGTATTGCTTCTTCTTCAATTTTTTGGAAGACTTTGAGTAGAATAGGAACCAAGTCTTCTTTGAATGTTTGATAGAATTCACTAGTATAACCGTCTGGGCCTGGACTTTTATTTTTGGGGAGATTTTTAATAGTTTTTTCTATTTCCTCCCTGCTGATTGGTCTGTTTAGGCTTTCTGCTTCTTCATGACTCAGTCTAGGAAGGTTGTATTGTTCTAGGAATTTATCCATTTCTTCTAGATTGTTGTATTTGGTGGCATATAATTTTTCATAGTATTCTACAATAATTCTTTGTATTTCTATGATGTCTGTGGTGATCTCTCCTCTTTCATTTTGGATTTTATTTATTTGAGTCCTGTGTCTTTTTTCCTTGGTGAGTCTTGCCAAGGGTTTGTCAATTTTGTTGATCTTTTCAAAGAACCAGCTCCTTGTTTTATTGATTTTTTCTATAGTTTTTCTGTTCTCTATTTCATTTATTTCTGCTCTGATTTTTATTATCTCCTTTCTTCGGCTGGTTTTGGGTTGTCTTTGTTCTTCTTTTTCTAGTTCCTTAAGGTGTGAAGTTAAGTGGTTTACTTCGGCTCTCTCTTGTTTGTTCATATAGGCCTGAAGTGATATGAACTTTCCTCTTATTACTGCTTTTGCTGCATCCCAGAGATTCTGATATGTCGTATTTTCATTTTCATTTGTCTGTATAAATCTTTTGATTTCTGCACTTATTTCTTCTTTGACCCATTCATTTTTTAGAAGTATGTTGTTTAGTTTCCACATTTTTGTGGGTTTTTCCCCCTCTTTTTTGCAGTTGAATTCTAGTTTCAAGGCTTTATGATCAGAAAATATGCTTGGTACAATTTCAATTTTTCTAAATTTGCTGATATTGTCTTTGTGGCCCAACATATGGTCAATTCTTGAGAATGTTCCATGTACACTAGAGAAAAATGTATACTCTGTCGCTTTGGGATGAAGTGTCCTGTAGATGTCTATCATATCCAGGTGTTCTAGTATTTCGTTTAAGGCCACTATATCTTTATTGATTCTCTGTTTGGATGACCGATCTAGAGCCGTCAGCGGTGTATTGAGGTCTCCAAGTATGATTGTATTTTTGTTAGTTTTTGTTTTAAGGTCAATAAGTAGCTGTCTTATTTATTTTGGTGCTCCTTGGTTTGGTGCATATATATTAAGGATTGTTATGTCTTCTTGATTCAACTTCCCCTTAATCATTATGAAATGACCATTTTTGTCTCTGAGTACTTTTTCTGTCTTGTAGTCAGCATTATTAGATATGAGTATTGCTACACCTGCTTTTTTTTGGGTGTTGTTCGCTTGGAGTATTGTTTTCCAGCCTTTCACTTTGAATTTGTTTTTATCCTTGTTGCTTAGATGTGTTTCTTGTAGGCAGCATATAGTTGGATTTTCTTTTTTAATCCATTCTGCTACTCTGTGTCTTTTTATTGGTAAGTTTAATCCATTTACATTTACTGTAATTATTGACACTTGTGGGTTCCCTACTGCCATTTTATAAATTGCTTTCTGTTAGTTTTGTATCTAGTTTGATTCTTCTCTTTTGTTTTTCTATCATTTGTTTTTGTTTGTTTGTGTTCCATACTTCTTTCCTCTGTTGCTACCTTTTTTAAGTCAAGTGTTTTTGTGGTGGTTTTTTTAAGGGTGGTTACCATTAAGTAATGAAAAGGGTACCTACCATATTCATTGTAGTACCCTATCTTATAAGTATTTCTGCACTTCATCATCCTTTGCCACTGTTAATCTCCATCCTCTCCCCCCTTTTTTTCCTTTGTTGTCACAGTTTAAGTTTGGTTTTATTGTGTTCTTGGTGGAGCTGTTACTTGTGGTGTTGTTTTCTTTTGTTCTTTGAATCTGGTTGGAAAACCCCCCTTAGTATTTCCTGGAGTGGGGGCTTTCTGTTGATAAATTCTCTCATCTTTTCTGTATTTGTGAATGTTTTTATATCTCCTTCATACTTGAAGGATAGCTTTGATGGGTATAGTATTCTTGGCTGAAAGTTCCTCTCTTTCAGGGCTTTAAATATTGGGGTCCACTCTCTTCTAGCTTGTAGAGTTTCTGCTGAGAAATCTGATGATAATCTAATAGGCCTTCCTTTATATGTTGTACTCTTCTTTTCCCTGGCTGCCTTGAGAATTTTTTCTTTGTCATTGGTTTGTGTCATCTTTATTATGATGTGCCTTGGAGTGGGTTTGTTGGGGTTAAGAAAACTTGGTGTTCTGTTTGCTTCTTGAATTTGAGGCTTTAGTTCCTTCCACAGGCTTGGGAAGTTCTCGTCTATTATTTGTTTGAGTATATTCTCCATTCCATTTTCTTTCTCTTCTTCCTCTGATATACCTATTATTCTTATGTTATTCTTTCTGATGGAGTCAGACAATTCCTGTAGGGCTTTCTCATTTTTTATTATTTTTGAGTCTCTTTCTTCTTCTCTCTGTTGTGCCTCAAGTTGTTTGTCTTCTATTTCACTAATCCTATCTTCAATCTGGGCTGTTCTGTTAGCTAAGCTTGTTAACTCGTTTTTCAGCTCGTGAATTGAGTTTTTCATTTCTGTTTGATTTGTTTTTATAGTTTCAATTTCCTTGGTAATATATTCTTTGTGTTCATTGAGCTGTTTTCTGATCTCCCTATATTGCCTTTCTGTGTTTTCTTGTATATCTCTGAGTATTTTTAAGATTTCTATTTTAAATTCTCTGTCATTTAGCTCCAAGGCTTCCAATATGTTAAGTCTTTTCTCCATAGATTTTTCCACATCTATTTGTGTTACCTCTCTTTCTTTTGTATCCATAATATTCGATTTCCTCTTTCTTATCGGCATCTGAGGGTGGTCTTATTGATAGCACTAATTAGAGTTAATAAGGAGTAAAAAGAAAAAAAAGAAAAAAAAAAAAAAAAAAAAGGGTAAAACACCCCACAAAAAAAAACCAGTAATAATTATTATTTCCCCCTTTTTTTCTCTCTTCTCTTTCCCTCCTCTCCCCTCCTCAGGGAAATATCGTGCCTATAATGGAGGGCCTGATTTGGGGTGAAGAGTTCAAGGGGCAAAAAAAGGGAGTAGGGATCTACTAAATGCAAAAAAATAAAAAAAGAAGAAGAAAATCTTAGACAAGCATAAGATGATTTGCTTGTAAGTGATGGTCAACTAAGAGATATAATGAGAGGGATAAGAGGGAATCAGAAAAAAGGACCAAAAAAGAATAATAAAGAAGAAAAAATAAAATTAATAAGTAAAAATCTGTTGTATTAAGTGGAGCGAAGACTAAATACAATGGAGACCTTGGATTGGGAGGACCCAAAATGCCACAAAAATAAACAAACAAGAGAAAAAAAAATAAAAACAAAAGCAAAAAAGAGAAATAAAGCCAAAAAAAAGCCTTGAGTCCCAAATTAACTAATTTGTTCGTGATTGAGGATTATATGGGAGGAAAGTAAAATGAGAAAAGAAAAAACGAATAGAAAGGAAAAAATAAGAAAAAGAGAAAAACGAAGGAAGAAATAAAATAGGAGGAGAAAAAAACAAAATAAAGCAAGACAAAAAAAAACAAAAGAGGAGAGAGTGAGAGTTAAGTGTTTTGGAGTATAACCTTAAAGGAGGGTGAGGATGAAGAAGAAAAATAAAATGCAACACTCATGGGTAGTGTAGTTCAAGAAAGGGGAAGAAGCGTCAGACTGGGATGCGGAAGGACCCAGGTTCGAGACCCCGAGGTCGCCAGCTTGAGCGCGGGCTCATCTGGCTTGAGCAAAGAGCTCACCAGCTTGGACCCAAGGTCGCTGGCCCCAGCAGGGGGTTACTCGGTCTGCTGAAGGCCCATGGTCAAGGCACATGTGAGAAAGCAATCAATGAACAACTAAGAAGTCGCAACTTGCAACGAGAAACTGATGATTGATGCTTCTCATCTCTCTCCGTTCCTGTCTGTCTGTCCCTGTCTATCTCTGCCTCTGTAAAAAAAAAAAAAAAAAAAAAAAAAAAAAAGAAAGGGGAAGCATAAGATGGGCAGAGAATAGAAGGACCGAGGTGGAGGAAATAAAGGCAAAAAGATAGAAGAAACAAACAACAACAACAACAACAAAAAATTAATGGATCAAGTTGTAAAGTCTGTGGGTTTTTCTTGATTTTGAGAGGTTAACTTCTTCCTTTTTCTTTTCTCTCCCTCTTCCTAGTCGGTGACTCTGTACCCCAGGCTCTGCCCCTGTGTCACTCTTAGGTAGGGATTTGCAGTTGATGGGATTCTATGGCAATGTCATATAATTGGCTTTAGTCTTGCTGGAAGTAAAGGCTTGTTGGCGTTTGCAGGGTCCAACGATGAGAGAGTTTGCTTTCCTGGATTCTCTCTCCTAGTCCCCCCTTTCTGAATTAGCAGCCTGGTGATCCAGCTATAAGGCTGCAACTGCTTCTACCTGGGGAGTAAGAGGCTCAAAGAGCTGGGAAATCCCCACTCTATCCCCACTCAGTGCAAGGCTTTGGGAAAGGTTCTGAGAGTCAGGGCCTCCAGTGTAATCAGGCGGGGGTGGGAGTCAATTGTTGTCAAGGTGACTGTTCAGCGCCTATCATTTAGTTGGACCTCTCAACCCAGGCTTTCCACACTTTGTAGCCTGTTTTTGCAGGAAAGAAGAGGCACTAGTCTCTGCTTACGACTAGTGTAGTATAGACCTTATTATCTGCCAAGTCCTTCTTGTTAGCGTTTATCCCTGAATATGGAGGCTCTATCAATCAGAAGTTGCCCCCGCCCCTTTACGGAGAGGCACTAAAAAATATCACGCCTCTTGTCTTGGATCGCTGAACTGAGAGAGATCTTATCAATTAGAACCGAGGGTGCGCAGATTTTATGGGTTAAGCTAATTTCAGTGATTGGGTCGCAGCTGTGTTTCCGAAGGTATTTTAGGCTGCCTGCACGCGCCCCTCCCCCAACGCTTGATTGTTAGCTTGAATGGCTGGGTGAGGTGCCCCGCCCACGGAGAGAATCTCCCAAGCCTCTCCCGCTCGCCCCGCCGCTGGAGGCTGGACTGCACCAGGTGCAGGATAATGGAGCCCCCTGGGTGTGCGGGCCAGTAGGGCGCCCTGGGCGCGTGGAATGCCCAAGGCACGCGCGCGAATGGCGCGCTCCGGACACTGGTGGCCGGCGACCCCCACTCGCAGTGTGCGGGCCGCTGGGAACGTCAGCGGTGCTCAACCGGACCGGGCGCGCGCGCGCGCGGGGGCTCGTGGCGGCCGCTCGCGGTGGCGGTTCGCGGGGGCTCGCGGCAGCTCGCGGTGGCGGTTCGCGGGGGTTCGCGGCAGCTGGGGGGGGGGCTCGCGGCGGCTCGCGGTCGGCCGCTCGCGGCGGCTTGCGGTTCCCAAGTATATGGGCTGACTCTCCGCAGGCGCACTCCCTGGCGGCTTGAATGAGCGTCGCTGCGGTAGCTTCCTCCACACCCTCGTCTCTCAGATTCAAGTGATAACAGTCCTTTTGCTTTCAGTTTGTGTGGAACTCCGGAATGCTCCGAGGATAAATTTTTCTGTTTCTAGTTGCTAAATTTGTTGTGATTTAGGGGAGAGCTGTCGGTCGCGCTTCTCACGGCGCCATTTCCGTGACGTCACTCAATCTCACCTTATTTTTTTTTAAACCACTATTTTGAAATAATAACAAAGGAAATTGCAAAAATTGTT
Organism: Saccopteryx bilineata; assembly: GCF_036850765.1. Classification (NCBI taxonomy): domain Eukaryota; kingdom Metazoa; phylum Chordata; class Mammalia; order Chiroptera; family Emballonuridae; genus Saccopteryx; species Saccopteryx bilineata. The sequence goes on from NC_089490.1 coordinate 155,809,453, forward strand.
TAGGAGATCCTAAGCACCCGTCCCCCAGCATCCCCCAGTGGTGGCACCTCACATAACCATAGCATGAGACCAGGAAATTAGCATGGGAACCACGATTGTGCAGAGGTCCCCACTGTTTATCCCATGTGCGGACTGGGCTTTGCCTGAGTTATGAGTGTGCAGGATCACCACACATAAAATGGAGAGAGTGCTTCTTACTTGTATGTGTAAATATACTTAACACTACTGAGCCGTACACATAAAATTGGTAAAAGTGGTTTTATGTTACATGTTTTTTACCACAATAAATAAAAAAAAGAGAGAATGGGAGAGACAGACATCAGAGCAGTAGCAAGGCTTCCTAACTGGCCTCGAGGAAAGCAAACCAACACATTGTGAGCAGCCCCTGGAGGAGGTAATGTGTCCTCTAAGAGCTGAGAGCAACGGCACGCTACAGCCAGCAAGAAAATGGGGGCCCAGTCCTACAGCTGCAGGCAAATGGATTCTGCCAACCACTCGAATGAGCTTGGAAGGGACCCTGAGTTCTAGATGGGAACTCTGCCTGGCCAGTCCCCTTGATTTCAGGCTTCTAGGACCCTGAATAGAGGGCCCAGTTAAGTTGTGCCCCATTTCCTAACACAGAAACTGTGAGATGACAAATGGGTGTTGTTTTAAACCTCTATGTTTGTGACAACTTGTTATGTAGCAGTAGGTGACTGATATATGTACTGTGTTGCCTTCAGACACACTCATTCTAAAACCCACCACAACCCTGCAAATTAGAGCATCTTTATTTTCTGAATGAGAAAATGGTAGCAGAGACAGGCTAAGTAACTTGCCCAGAGCCACATGGTAACTGTTTTGTGATATTCAAATCAGTTGAGTGTCACCAAGCCCAGACCAGGGATCTGGCTCCTTATGGCCAGGTGTCTTGTCCAGCTCCTGCTGTATGTTTGGTGAGTGAGTGAGAGAAGGAACAAATCCTCACCTGGCTTTCTGAACAGAGATGTGAGCCTGTCAGCAGGACCAGTGACACACTGGGGAAAGTGAACAGAACCTCAAGGACATAATTGTCGTATCCCGAAAAAGAGTAATGATCACATGGGGCTTTCCTGGCTGAGTCATCGAGGAGCTGAGGTCTGAGCTCATGAGCCTCCTGGAATTCAACATACTATTCCCTGGCACCCTGACTAATATCCTGGCTGATTCAGCGCCCAGCTCAGACGAGAGGCCAGCTCCTGGAACCAGGCATCCTCTCACCCGTGAGACTGCCAAAGCCAGGGCAGCAGGAGGGCCAGCCAGTCGGGTCTGGGTGGGGGTTTATGCCACCTTGGCTGCAGGTGTGAGAAAGGGCACACAGGGTGGGCAGGAAGAGAAGGGACAACGGGGACTCAGAGCTGGGACCACACCTACCAGTGCCCCCGGCCAAACATTACCAGGTCTCCTGCTTCCAATTGGAGCTGGTTACTCTCGGGTGGGGTAGGGGAGAGCTTCCTGGGCACTGTGGGGTGTTGAGCAGCATCCCTGGCTCCCACCATCTGGATACCAGGAGCACCCTAGTGTGACAACCACAGATGTCCCCACTTATCATCCAGTGTCCCCTTGGGGCAGGATCACCCTGGGTGAGACCCTGGCCAAGAGACCCTGGTAACAACACTGCCTGAGTTAGAGTAGGTGCTCACCTGGTGGTGCTTTGTCCAGGACCTTAGAGAGGCCTTCCTGGAGGAAAGTTGCATCTGAGTTGAGGTTGATAATGTCTTGGAGCTGACGAGGGTAGGTGGATCCTCCGGGTGACACAGGAGCAGAGTCTGGTTCCAGGACCTGAAGTGCAAGGTGGGAGAGGGGGCAAGGAGCCCACAGGTAGAGACAGTGCTTATCCCAAGGGCAGAAGGGAGCCCCACTCCTGACCTCCTTGTTTTACAGATTAGGCAACTGAAGGCACCTTGAGGTGAGGGTGGGCGCAGGTCCCAGCAGGTCTCAGGGCTGTTTACACAGCCGCTGGCCTTACTCATCTTGGGGTACCTGTGGTTGCTGGAGCCAGGCCCAGGAAGTAGCACTCACCTAGCTATCTCTCAGCTCAGACCCCCCGCTCAGGTAGGCACCTCCTCCTGCCATTTCCATTTGGTAAAATTGGGGTGATAACTGTCTCTGATGCCCAGGGTTGTTGTAGGGACTAGAGGACACCATCAATTCTACAGTACTTATCCCCACACCCTTCCCCTGTTACTCTACCTTTCTTCTTCCCAAAGATACTGGAGGTCATCTGGCCTCTTTGGTCTCTATGGGAATGCTGGGAATCAGTGAGTGACTCCAGCATACAACATGTTGGTGGCAAGCCCTGAACCCCTGTTTCAGCATTCTTACCTTTGATCGAGGGCAAGAGAGAAGTGAGTTGCAGGGATAGAACGTGTCCCCAGCCCAGCGCCCATCCCCCTGGGAGTGATCCGCAGGAGTACACCAGGAAGGACTGCAGCAGGCGGTGGCTCTGTGTCCCGAGCTGACCTTGTTTTCCTGTTCCTGGGCAGGAACAGCACGGCCTGCCTGCGGTGTGGACCTCTGCAAGTTCAGTAAACACCCAGGGGATGGAGAGCCGGGGGGCTGGCTTCCTTGCCTCCCGCCCGCTCACCCCTCCCTGGGAATTATCAGGAAAGGGTGGCAAATCCCTTTCCTTCCCAGAACACTGAGACGTGCTCAGCTGCCTCCTGGGGGCAGCTGGGCAGAGATGCCGGCTGGGGATGGTAACCAAGTTGTGAGGCTGCTGGGGCTGCCGTGTTTACTCACAGGCTGCGCTGTTCCACACACGAAAACAAGGGGCATCTAGAGCAGCTTTTCTTTTTCTTTTTTTTTCTGTTGTGGTAAGATACACCTAACATGAAATTTGCCATCTGAACCATTTTCAGTGCACAGCTCAGTGGCATCAGCACACTCAGAGTATTGTGCGGCCATCGCCGCCATCCATCTCCAGGACTTTCTCCTCATCCCAAACTGACACTCTGTGCCCATTAAACACTAACTCCCCAGCTCTTCCCCTCTCCCAGCCCCCGGCACCCACCATCTACTTTCTGCCTTTGGATTTGACTCTAAAGACCTCCTATGAGGGGAATCACACAGCATTTGTCCTTCTGTATCTGGCTTATTTCACTGAGCATAGTGTCCTCAAGGTTCATCCACCTTAGTAGCAGATGTCAGAATGTCCTTTCTTTTTAAGGCTGAAGAATATTCCAGTGTGTGGATGGACCACATTGTGTTTATCCACTATCTTTCAGTGAATACTTGGGTTATTTCCACCTTTTGGCTATTGTAAATAATGCTGTTATGAACATAGGTGTGTACTTACGTGTTTGAGACCCCACTTTTAATTCAGGAATGAAGCATCTCGGGTTCTGATTTGATACCTCAAGTCCAGCCTGTGGATCACCTGTCTTCCCCTTAGTGTGAGCCACAGAATCAGGGACCTGGGCTATGAGGTGGCTTCCGCCTTATCCATCCTCAGTTGGACCCACACACCTCTAGGAAGAAAAAAAAATACATTTGCATAAGTAAATATGACATGGCAGAAAAACTCAGAAGGTACTAATGGTATACAGCGAGAATGCCATTCCAAATAAGGTCGCTGTAATAGTCTGCCACGGCTGCCATAATAAAGCACCACAGACCAGGCAGCTCCAGCAACAGAGATAAATTTTCTCCAGGTGCTAGAGGCTGGAATTTTGAGATCAAGGTGTCAGCAGGGCTGATTCCTCCTGAGGCCTCTCTTCTTGGCATGCAGACGGCCATCTTCTTTGTATCTTCATCTTCCCTCTGTGAGTTCCTGCATACCTGCTTAAAAGGACACTAGTCATGTTAGATTAGGGCCCGCCCTAATGATCTCATTTTACCTTAATCACCTGTTAAAGACTCCATCTCCAGATACAGTCACATTCTGAGATTCTGGGGGTCAGAAGTCTTGAATTTGGGAGTACACAATTCAGTTCATACTAGTCACCTTCTGAGGTTCCAGGTAGACATGAATTTGAGGGGATTTAACCCACTATGAGGAAGGTGGGTTGAACTCAGTTCTCAGTAAGAGACTCGGAAGGGTGTGCTAACAGGAAGGGGGATGAGTAACCCCGGAGAGGGGCCCTTTAGCAAATATAAAAGCACCATGAATTGGGGTCCCCTGCTTGTGCAAACCGTGGGCAAGTCATTTAGCTGAGATGTAATCTCTGGCCTCCAGAAAGGTCACTGTGTAGTCAGGGGAGCCTTTACCCCTTTTATAAATGAAAGTGGAAACTCAGGCTGGGGGAGATTAGCCAAGGTCACAGAATAGCCTTGAGTGGAACCAGCATTTCCACCCCATAAGTCAGTTCTGTACACAAGGCCAGCTGCCCAGCCAAGAATGCTAATAGCACAGGGACAACCCTAGAGTTCCCCAGTGTGGCTGGTGACTTGGCCCCAGAAGCCTACCAGCAGCTGGGATGGTTCCTTGAAATCTTTTTGCCTTTCATTGCTTGAAAATGGTGGTGCATTCTGGCCTGAGATAGTTTTTTTCTTTCTTTCTTTCTTTTTTTTAGAGAGGAAGAGATGAGAAGCATCAACTCGTAGTTGTGTCATTTTTAGTTGTTCATTGATTGCTTCTCATATGTGCCTTGACTGAGGGGCTTAAGTCGAGCCAGTGACCCCTTGCTCAAGCCAGCGACCTTGGGCTCAAGCCAGCAACCTTGGGTTTCAGGACAGCGACCTTCAAGCTCAAACTAGTGACCTTGGGATCATGTCTGTGATTCACAAGCTGGCAAGCCTGTGCTCAAACCATCGACCTCGAGATTTCAAACTGGGGACCTCAGTGTCCCAGGTCGATGCTCTATCTACTGCACCACCACAGGCCAGGCTTGCCTGAGATCTTTCTAATTTGCTTCAATGGGAAACAGTTCTGACTTTTGTCCTTTTTTTTTTTCCTTAAGTGAGAAGCAGGGAGGCAGAGAGACAGACTCCTGCATGTGTCCGACCAGGATCCACCCAGCAAGGCCCCTACCAGGCAGTGCTCTGCCCATCTGGGCATTGCTTCGTTGTTCAGCAGTCTAACTACTTTAGCGCCTAAGACAAGGCCATGGAGCCATCCTCAGCGCCCAGGGCCAACTTGCTCCAACTAAGTCATGGCTGTGGGAGGGGAGGAGAGAGATAGAAAGGGAGAGAGAAAGGAGAGGGGAGGGGTAGAGAGGCGAACAGTCGATTCTCCTGTGTGCCTTCACTGGAAATCCAACCCAGGGCATCTACACACTGGGCCGATGCTCTACCACTGAGCCAACTGGCCAGGGCCTGTCCTTCTTTTATGTCGTGTTGGTCTTGTGTCTTGAGTGACCCTGTGAGATGACAGTTTCCTGGAGGGTGGGCCCCACTCTGGGCTGTAGTGAGGGATGAGGTGAGGGCATGCATGACTGTGTGGGGATTGCAAGGTGGAGCAGCAAGTGGGAGATCTGGCATGCAGAGACGAAACTGATAGCGCCCTGCAGCCAAAGCACTGCTAAGAGCGTGTTGGCTCTTTTTTCTTTTTCTTTTCTTTTTAAACCTAAAACCTGTTTGTTTTCATTTAAAGAACTCTATCTGTTTATCTTTATAAGATTTTATTTATTGATTTTAGAGAGAGGAGAAAGAGAAAAGAGGGGAAGAGAGGGAAGCATCAACTCGTAGTTGCTTCTATATGTGCCTTGACTGGGCAAACCCAGGGTTTTGAACCGGTGACCTCAGCATTCCAGGCTGATGTTTTATCCACTGTGCCACCACAGGTCAGGCAAGAAGCTCTTTTTAAAAACAAGCTTTTTATTAGATAATTTTCTTACATTGGTGCACAATTCTCCTCATTTTCCTGAATCTGATAAGTCCAGGCAGCTGATAGCTCAGGGAGAAAGTGAATTTGGGGAGGGGGGCTCACTAGTAGTAAGTTGGACATTTCCAGAACAGTTTTCTACTAACCCACCCTAGCCTGGAGGCCTGCTTCCCATTCCTGCTAGTAACAGGGCAAGGGACAGAAGCAGTGGGCCAGCAAGGTCACATGGTCTTATTTTGCCTTGATAAAGTGGCTTACATGAGGAGGGTTCAGGGTTTCTTCTGCACAGAAGAGGCTAAATGAAATGAGTAAAGAGTAAGGGCATAAAGAGGAAGGTATCAAATGCTTCCCATTAAGACTAGAAATGTGGTTCCTTTAAGAGGTCAAAGGCTTATATAATTGAACGTGGAAAATTAGGCTTTGTGCTCCGCAGATGGGAGGCTGTGTTTCAGAACTGGCTCTTTTTTCTTCTTCAAATTAAAAAAAATTTTTTTTTTTAAATAATAGCTCTATTGAGATAGAATTCACACCATACAATTCATCCTTTAAAGCAGGGGTCTCAAACTCAACTCAGCATGTGGGCCGCAGAGCAAGATCACAGCCGTTCAGCGGGCCACACTAGGTCTACAAAAGGCAACTGTTACACAACACTTTTCTCACTGCAGTTGAAAACAAAAAAAAATCAGTACAACAAGCACAATCGTACATGCAGTTTATTGCAGGCCGCGAGTTTGAGACCCCCTGCTTTAAAGTATACATGTCAGTGGCTTTAGTACATTTACTTAGCTGTGCAACCATTGCTTGAATTCCAGAACATTTTATTGCCCCCAAAAGATACTCCTTCCCCATTAGTAGTAGCCACTCTCCCGCCCCTGGAAACCACTAATTCAGGGGTGATTCTGTCCCCAGGGGACATGGGACAATGTCTGGGGGCATCTGTGATTGTCACAACTAGGGCTGCTCCTGGCATCAAGTGGGTGGCATGAGGTCAGAGATGCTGCTCAGCATCCACAGTGCCCAGGATGGCCCCCACAGAGAATGATGTGGCACCAATGTCAGCAGTGCCAAGGAGGAGACCCTGTGTTAATTATTTGGAAAAACTACTGAGTCCAATTCCTACTCACAGGGGACACTTGGGTTTTTTTTTATTTTTTATTTTTTATTTTATTTATTCATTTTAGAGAGGAGAGAGAGAGGGAGAGAGAGAGAGAGACAGAGAGAGAGAGAGAGAGAGGAGAGAGAGACAGGGGGGAGGAGCAGGAAGCATCAACTTCCATATGTGCCTTGACCAGGCTAGCCCAGGGTTTCGAACCAGCGACCTCAGCATTTCCAGGTCGACGCTTTATCCACTGCGCCACCACAGGTCAGGCGACACTTGGGTTTAAAACAGGCCTTGAACTCAGCTGTGCCTCCACGTTGCTTTCTACTTGAAAATTCAAATGCTCCTGCCTCTGGCCTTCCCCGCCTGCCCATCTTGAGCAGTTGTGTCCACATGGGGCTTAGAGCCAGGAGGCCTCAGAAACTTGCATCTGTTCTGAGGGACCAACTATGTAGTCTTCAGGGCCTGATGCAAAATGGGAACTGGGCCTCTTACTCAGAAATTACCCAGATTCTGGATGGTGAGAGCAGTACATTAAACCAAGGGTGGGCCTTCTGCACTGCACTGGGCACCTACATGAGCCCCCCACGCAGGAAGCCCCCAGGGACAGGGCGGCTGTGTCAGCTCTGCTGCTAAGGCCAGAGAGGGGAGGGCTCTGGCTGGGCAGTGGGCATGAGGAGCTCCCCTCCCTCTACAGGGCCATCCCACCCAGGCCAGGCTTCGTCGTCCTCCTGCTGCAAGGCCAAGTGGCTGTTCTTGGCACCCATCCATGTTTACTTCGCTGGTTTGTGTGTTAAACTGGGCCGGCTGGAAAAAGGTTGGGAAATAGTGCTCTGCCTGCAGACCTGTGGGGAGAGCACAGGGCCTCTGGGCCTTGTGTTCATTCCTGTGCCTAACAGAAACCTAGGGCCCCTCAGCCGGCCTGGCCCACTCCCTGCCCTGTCCCTGCTTGCTTTGGGTCTTCAGTTTCTTTCCCCTTCATAGGCAATGTGTCTGATTTGCAGATGGCATACACGACCTGAGAGGGGAAATAACTTACATACACTAGGGTCACCCCGATTTATACCGTCTACCCATCAACGGTTTGTTCTGTTGTCTACTGTGAGCAACAATCAGACTCATTTTCCCCCCAGATAACAGAGTATGTCCCCTCGGCACTGCTGACATCAGGGCCGGGTCATTCTCTGTGAGGGCCAACCTGGGTACTATGGGGTGTTGAACAGCATCCCTTGCCCCCATCCACTTGATGCCAGGAGCACCCCTATCGTGACAACCACAGATATTCCTAGACCATGATGGCGAACCTATGACATGTGTGTCAGCACTGACATGCTTATCCATTTTTGATGACACACGGCCGCATGCGGCCGCATACCAGAGAAGTATGGGGCCGCATGCCAAGAAGGACGTTTCATCCTTGGCTCCTGCACAGCCAGGTGCAGTAGCCGAGGATAAAACATTTGCTGTAGTGTAGACACTCTGTGCTGGAGGTCTGGAGGCCAAAACAACAGAACTCCGGCACAGAGCGTCTAGTTCTGGGACTTCCGGTTAGGCCGTTAAGGGGATCTTTGACCTCACTTCTGGCCTGCGGAGCAGGGAGCAGTGGAATGCCGTGGGGGATGCATCTCTGAGGGCTGTGTGATCGCCATTACCAGCAGCCACATAACCATAGCAACCATCATCCAATCTACTGTTCTGGGGTGTCGTGGATTTCTAATTGACCATCATTACTGAGATAAGTGAGGAGGAGGCTGGGAGAGGCGAGGGCCTGTGCTATGGGTCTGTGCTATGGGTGCCGTTTCCGCCATTAGAAATAGCAGCAGCCATCTTAATTTACATAAGATGCAACTTGCAGAATTTCAAGACAGCATCTGGGCTCAGGTGTTTGTCGACTTGAGGTCAAAGCTTGAGAATCTGGAAAGGTGCCGCTTGGAGAATCAAGATGAGTGCCACTACGAACAGAAAATTTGGAGTGCCTGGAACTGATTACCAAACACTTTTAGAACCCTGAAAAATATAACAATGGCTTTACTCACAATTTTTTCCCTCTACGTACTTTTGTGAGACCTTATTCTCAGCGTTAAATAATATCAAAACCAACAAAAGAAACAGATTGCCAAATGAAGTTAGTAGAGCTTGCTTGGGCTTGAAGTGCACAAAATACCAACCTTCAATTGAAGATTTAGCCAATGAAATTCAGCAACAAAAAAATCACTAATAGGCAGGTTAAAGAATTCTCCCACCCCTCACTTATCTTACTTAGTTCACGGCACCCCACATAAGTTAAATAATATCAAGACCAACAAAAGAAACCGACTGACAGATGAACAAAGAAGTCACTAAGCAGGTAAGTTAAATAATTAGCTTTTGGTTTATTAAATACAGTCATATATTACAATTATACATTTTTTAATTTAAACTATAAATATCGCAAAATTATGTGTTTTCTTTCCTCGAAGTGACACACCACCCTAGTTATGCTCAGTTTTTTGGCAAATTTTGATACATCAAGCTCAAAAGATTGCCCATCACTGTCCTAGACATTGTCATTGTTCCCTGGGGCAGAGTGTGTTGGTGCCCCCCTCATGTCCTTTTCTAGTCCAGGCTGTATGAGGGAGAGGCAAGGGCAGAGGCTGTGGAGTTCTGTCCTCCTGGGTGCAGCTGGGTCCCTCCCTACCCTTTCTGCCCCACCTGCCAGGAATAGCCTGGGGTCAGGCATAGCTGTGCAGCTGCCATGCCAGGAACAAAACCCAGTGCTCCTCTGCTAGATTTCTTGGCAGAGAGAACTGTGCTTTCCAGGGATTGGGTGACCCGAGATCTCAACCTCTGTGCTGAGAGCTCCAACAACACCAGCCCAGGAAATCGACCTTCGTAGTCTCCACTCCATGTCCTGCCTGGGCAAACACAGGTCACTGGTTGATGGGTCTGAGCAGCTGCTTCTAAAGTCGTTTCTGTCATTGGAGCAAGGCAGGAGAGTCTCAGGGCTGATTTTGCCCTCGGGGGACACTGGATGTTGTTTGGGGGCATCTGTGGGAGTCGTGACTGGGTGTGCCCCCTGGCATTGAGTGGGTGGGGGCCAGAGATGCTGCTTAGCACCCCACAGTGCCCAGGACAGCTTCATGTAGAATGACTGGCCACGATAGCAGCAGTGCCAAGGGGGACCCTGCCTTAACTACATGAATATTGGTTTGTAATGTCCAATACCCCTGGGAAACCCGTAATAGCTTATCATGTGACCTTGTTCAGGCTGCACTGTAGTACTGTCTCCTCAATCTCCCTCAACGTCTCAAGCTGAGTCAGCTCCCAAACTTGGTCTCTGGGCTGCAGTGGCCTCTTCCACTGTGGGACACATGGTTCCATCACAAATGGGTAGACCCACCTCCTGCGGAGCTCTGGGGTGGGGGGGATCCAGGGGACTTGCTTCCTCACGCAGTTTTTTGTGTTGTGGGTACTACTCCTTTAGATGTCGCTGTGACTGCAGCTTTCAGCAGTTGCCAGGCGAACTCTGAATGTCTGATGCAAGTCTTTTAATTCAGGAAACAATTCACAAGCCTCAGGATCTGAGTTTATTGGAACAGACAAGGATCCTCCACTCAGCACTGCTGATGTTGGGTCCTGGTAACTTTCTTTGGGGCTGTCCTGAGCACTGTGGGGTGCTGAGCAGCATCCTTGGCCCCCTCCCATTTGATGCCAGGAACACCCCCAGTTGTGACAACCACAAAGATGTGCCCAGACATCAGCTAGTGTCCCTGGGAGCACAGTCACCCAGGGCTGAGAAGGATCTGGGCGTAGAGTCCCAGACTTCAAAACGAAGATGTCCAGGAATGCCTGGGTGTGTCACAGCTGGGCTGACCCAGCTTGGGCCAGAGAGAATGAGGCCTCCGTGAGAAGTGAAGTTGCAGCCAACATCATTTTGGCAGAATGGCTGCACCCATTCTTCACAGGAGGCCCAGTGACCAGGGCCCAGGGAGACTTTTATTGGCCTATCCAGTGTTAGTAATTAATTTTAACTTCTTTTAAAATTAGTGAACAAAAATTAATACTATATTATGACTACCGTATTTCCCCATGTATAAGATGCACATTGTTTCAAAAAATTTGGGGTCTAAAAACTGAATGCATCTATACAGTGGTTGTAGATTTTTTTTTTACTTCCATTTCCTACTTTTTCGCACTTGTTTTTGCACTCATTGTTGAAGACAGTGATTTGTCATCAGACACAGATGAGGTCAAGCTAATGGATGGCAGTTTGACAGTGATGAGAAGTTGTATGAATTTTTGTTTGTTTGTTTTTGTATTTTTCTGAAGCTGGAAATGGGGAGGCAGTCAGACTCCTGCATGCACTGGACCAGGATCCACCCGGCACGCCCACCAGGGGGCGATGTTTTGCCCATCTGGGGCGTAGCTCTGTCGCAACCAGAGCCACTCTAGCGCCTGGGGCAGAGGCCAAGGAGCCATCCCCAGCACCCGGGCCATCTTTTGCTCCAATGGAGCCTTGGCTGCGGGAGGGGAAGAGAGAGACAGAGAGGAAGGAGAGGGGGAGGGGTGGAGAAGCAGATGGGCGCCTCTCCTGTGTGCCCTGGCCGGGAATCGAACCCGGGACTTCTGCACGCCAGACCGACACTCTACCACTGAGCAAACCGGCCAGGGCCTGTATGAATTTTATGATGAGTAAAACTCGAGCTCAATAACTTTATGTAATACTTTTTTTTTTCCTTCAAATTTTGGGCTTCAAAATTAAGGTGTGTCATATACATGGGAGAGTCTAATAAATGGAGAAATACGGTATATAATCACAATTCTAGCCTGGTTTTACCCAACTTTACACTGACATAGTTGTGAAACATAATTTTCCATGTAAGTGTATGGAGGAGGGGTCCCCAGGCAGGCAAAAGTCCCTATGTGATCCAGCAGCCAGTTGAAGGCAGAGGGGAATGGGTTTTGCTTAAAGGCCATGAAAATGAATTCAGAAACAGAATTTTGCAATGAGAGGGTTACCCCTCCTAGCTGAGTGCAGCTCTGCCCCCCTTTGAACTAGCAGATACCTCGCTGCTCCACCCCTCTCCGAGGGGCCTCCCTGCTTTCGGACCGTCCATCCACTTGGACACTGCCTCCCCTCCCACTGCTACCTTATTGCCCAAGTAGATGGGTATACTCCAGCCCTCATTCCTGTCCTCCCAGGTCCCCCAGCACCTCAAGTGTGGCCTTACCCCAACCCTGAAGGGGGAGGCTCCTCACAGGTGGGAAGAGGCTCTCTAAGGGTGCTACAGGTATCTGCTTAGCAAGATAGGACATCTGGCTCCAGTAAGAAAAATAATAATTACCTATGGCCAGTGTTTCTAACCTGGTACAATTCATTGAGTGCTGTCTGGGAAAATCTGTAGTCGCCATAACAGGGGAGCTCTTAGCATTGAGTAGATGGGGGCCAGGGCTGCTGTTCAGCACCTGACAGTGCCTAGGAAGGCCCCACACTGAGAGACCTGGCCCAGTGCCAAGGAAGAAACCCTGTGTTAATTATTTGGAAAAATATTGAATTTGATCCCGCTCACAGTAGACAGTGGAATAAATATTTGAGAGATTATGTAAATCAGGGTGACCCCAGCATCTGTGAATCACCTCTTCTTTTCTCTCATTCAGTGTTTTTGTTTTAATTTTTATTCATTGTTCAGCGAGAGAGAAAGGGAGAGAGAAAGGCAGTAACATTGAGCTGTTACTGTATGTGCCTTGACCAGGGATTGGACTGGCAACCTCTGCACTTCAGGACGATGCTCTAACCAACTAAGCTATTCAGCCAAGGCTCTCAGTCAGTGTTTTTATTTAAATATGTGCAGCCTTCTAGGACTTCAGTAGTAAGATTGTTGGGGAATGCCATAGAATCCTCTGACCCACAGGGGTCTCACCCTAAACAAATGCAGGTTTTGCAAGGCCTTCCCCACCAGGTCACAGGCTCCAGGAGGGCCAAGACTCCCCTTCGAGTTGTTCACTGTAATACCCCAACACCTGGAGTCCACCTGACATGTTGCTGGGACCAGGCCCCGCGGCCCTTCCAGCCACAGCCACCAGGTGGCAGCAATCCCTCCCAGTGGGTGACGTTTCTGGCTCCCAGTTCCAGTGTCCCAGAAACACCGCAGTCTAGACACCCGCCGGCGGAATTCCTCTCTCCTGAAGTCAGTCTGCGTGGAGACATTCGCGATCCTCATTCTCGGTCATCATTTCCCACTGTGCATGTTCGAGGCTGTCTCGCCAGAGGCCGATCACTCAACTAAGTGGCTTCGTAAGGGTCTGGGTGGGGGCAGCCCGGACACAGCATTGGGGAGGGAGCACTGCTTCTCGGAAAGCAGGCAGGGAAAGGGGACTCATCTGGCAGCCTGAACAAACAAGTGCGAAATGCAGGTCTCTGGCCAGGCCGTTGTGACCAGCTCAGCCAGTCAATGCCTTTCTGCCAGCTGTCCCTTAGCCAGCCCCAGCTGCCTGTTCTGTGCCTGGCCTTGAATTTCTTCCCTTTGCGGCCTTTTGGGAACTAAGAGTCAGGTTGAATGTTCAGAAGACAGGTATCTGCACCTTCGGTTGCACCGAAACCAGACCTGGCCTGAGAGCGGCATGCCCTGCCCTGCCTTGCTGCCAGCTCTTCTGAAATGGTGCAGCATCTTGCAAAAGTTAAAGCTGGTTTTGTCATGTTTACTTAGGCTGTCCAAGCCCACCTCCTGTGGGTGAGACCCTTGTGAGGTGCTTTTCCTGAAGTGTTATGTCTTTTTTTTTTAGATTAAATTTATGCAGTGACATTGATAAATCAGGGTACATATGTTGAGAGAAAACATCTCCAGATTATTTTGACATTTGTTTGTGCTGTATACCCCTCCCCCAAAGTCAAATTGTCTTCTGTCACCTTCCATCTGGTTTTCTTTGTGCCCCTCCCCTCCCCCACCCCCTCTCTCCTTCCTCGCCCCCCCTCCCCCCACACCCCCACCATTGTTGCTATCACATTCTTGTTCATGTCTCTGAGTCTCATTTTTATGTCCCATCTATGTATGGAATCATATAGTTCTTAGTTTTTTCTGGTTTACTTATTTCGCTCAGTATAATGTTATCAAGGTCCATCCATGTTGTTGTAAATGATCCGATGTCATCATTTCTTTTTTTTTTTTTTTTTTTTTTTTTTTAATTTTTACAGAGGCAGAGATAGACAGGGACAGACAGACAGGAACGGAGAGAGATGAGAAGCATCAATCATCAGTTTCTCGTTGCGCGTTGCGACTTCTTAGTTGTTCATTGATTGCTTTTTCACATGTGCCTTGACCGCGGGCCTTCAGCAGACCGAGTAACCCCCTGCTGGAGCCAGCGACCTTGGGTCCAAGCTGGTGAGCTCTTTGCTCAAGCCATATGAGCCCGCGCTCAAGCTGGCCACCTCGGGGTCTCGAACCTGGGTCCTTCCGCATCCCAGTCCGACGCTCTATCCACTGCGCCACCACCTGGTCAGGCCGATGTCATCATTTCTTATGGCTGAGTAGTATTCCATAGTATATATGTACCAAAGCTTTTTAATCCACTCGTCCTCTGACGGACACTTGGGCTGTTTCCAGGTCTTCGCTATTGTGAACAATGCTGCCACAAACATGGGGGTGCATTTCTCCTTTGGAGCCATTCTATGGTGTTCTTGGGGTATATTCCTAAAAGTGGGATAGCTGGGTCAAAAGGCAGTTCGATTTTCAGGGTTTTTTGTGTGTGTTTTTTTTTCGGTTTTTTTTTGTTTTGTTTTTTTTTCCTGAAGCTGGAAACGGGGAGAGACAGTCAGACAGACTCCCGCATGCGCCCGACCGGGATCCACCAGGCATGCCCACCAGGGGCGAAGCTCTGCCCCTCCGGGGCGTCGCTCTGCTGCGACCAGAGCCACTCTAGCGCCTGGGGCAGAGGCCAAGGAGCCATCCCCAGCACCCAGGCCATCTTTGCTCCAATGGAGCCTTGGCTGCGGGAGGGGAAGAGAGAGACAGAGAGGAAGGAGGGGGGGAGGGTGGAGAAGCAAATGGGCGCTTCTCCTATGTGCCCTGGCCGGGAATCGAACCCGGGTCCCCCGCACGCCAGGCCGAGGCTCTACCGCTGAGCCAACCGGCCAGGGCGATTTTCAGTTTTTTGAGGAATCTCCGTACTGTTTTCCACAGTGGCTGCACCAGTCTGCATTCCCACCAGCAGTGCAGGAGGGTTCCCTTTTCTCCACATCCTCGCCAGCACTTACTCTGTATTGTTTTGTTGTTGAGAGCCATTCTGGCTGGTGTGAGGTGATATCTCATTGTGGTTTTAATTTGCATTTCTCTAATGATTAGTGATGAAGTGTTATGTCTTGATTCAACCATAGGAGCCTCCGAGGCTTTGGGTATGGACACTGGCAGTGCCCCACTGGAACATTCCAGGACAGGCAGTCTGTGGCTCTGGGCTCTAAAGGCCATTCCATTGTATTAACCCAGTGTAGGTATGCTAGGGTGGCCATGGCAGAGTACCGTACACTGACGGGCTAAAGCTACGGAAGTTTGTTCTCTCTCAGCTCTGAAAGCCAGAGTCTGAGATCAATGTGTCTGAGGGGCTGCTTCCTTCTGGGGCAGTGAAGGAGAATCTGTTCCATGTCTCTCCTAGCTTATGGTGGTCACTGGCAATCTTTGGTGTTCCTTGGCTGGTAGACACATCACCTCTGCCTCTGTTGTCACATACATAGCCATCTATTACCTTGTGTGCATGTCTATGTACAAATTTCCCCTTTTTATAATGACAACAGTCATATTGGGTTAGGGCCACCCTACTTCAAAGTATGACCTCATCCTAACTAATTATACCTGCAAAGACCCTATTTCCAAATAAGGTCACATTCTGAGGTCCTGGGGGTTAGGACTTCAATGTACGATTATGCGGCAGGGATGCAATTTGACCCCTAGCATCAGACATTGGACGCCTGCCCTGTGGGGTCCGAGGTGTGAACCAGCGAGCACCAGGTGGCACCTCCTGCCTTGCTTTCTGAGAGCCAGAATACCACTGGGCCTGAAGAAGAAGGGGAACTGGGTGCCAGGATGGACACAGGCCTGGCCTGGCTGCACTTACAAGAACGGCTCAGGGCCAGGCAGGGCTGATGCCATCTTCAGAACAAATAATTTTCTAAAAGTGCTGGTGTGCTTCCTCGAAGCCTCGTAGGGTGGCAGCATGGCAGAATGTCCCCAGAGGGAGGGTCTGCTGGCTTGGGTAGGGGCCAGGGGCCTCCTTGTCTTTCCCCTCCCCATTCCAGGACTCTTCAGAAGTATCTAGAGGGACATTAACCATCGACAGCATAGCACATCCGCTGCAAGTCTTGGGGACCACCTGCCCTGAGCCCACACCTTTGGGAAGTTCATTCTAAAGGCCCTGGAAGGTCCAGATGGAGAAGGGTCTGGCTTTATTCCAAAGCTGCCGTTTGCCCAGCATTTTTATCCTCCCAGAAACGCCAGCAATGAGGGCTTTATCATCACCCCTGTTTTGTTGACAGCGAAATTGGGCCTCAGAAAATAACACCAGCCACTGCTCACTCCCTCCACCTCTGAACCAATAGAAAACAAACACAGAACCATAGTTTGTACCCTGTTCCCTCTCAGTCATTCTGGGCTGTGCCAGCCCCTTCCAGGTCCTGGCAGCCTGGCCAATATTAACAGGTGGGACCCTTCTGGATGCTGTGCACTAGGACAGTCTGGGCAAGCATTACTAGAACCTACCAGCTGCTCTGTACACCTGGTATTCTAGAAATGGTCAAACCATGGCTCAGAGAAGGGAGCCTGAGGATCCCTAGCTAGTATCCCTCAGAAAGATACTGGGATCCCAAATTACAGTGCCAGGGCCAGCAGTTGGTGAGAGAGGCACTGGCACAAAATCTAAGAGGCACCAAATACCTCAGTGATCAAGATAAATAATATTTTAGTATAAAATTAAAAAGTAATTGATTTGAGTTCATGTTACTTATTTAATATAATTTATTCTAATTTGATTTGTCAAAGTAAAACATTTTAATGTAACATTATAACTTCCATTGAAAATCCAAAACCAGTGAGAAAATCCACAATGAACCAAGTTGCAAAATTTTAAATCAAGACAGGATTAGTCCTACTAGTACTTCCTGTTGGGCCAGGGCTGCAGTATGGATCTCCAATACTGCACTGTTACCAATCCTGCCTTGGTTTTAAATGCCAATGTTTGTTTTGTGGTGGAATACTTTGTTTTGATTATTTTTTGCACTTAATGTATTAAAATATTATTTATCTTGACCTTTGGGTTTTTCAGTGTCTTCCCCTGTTCTCTTACCAAGCTGAGTTCCTCGATCAGCTGACACCACCCCCTGCCCTGAGAGACCCACCATTCCTCATTCCCCATCATTGCAGGGTGTGAAGATACCTGTCAGAGACACACACACCTGCCACTTGTGAGCAGTTATGTTTCAGAAAAGTTCACGGTAGAGGTGCAGAGTGGGAAGCCTGATCTGGACCATTTTGGGGTGCAAAGGTGAATCATGTGACCCAGCAATTCCACCCCTGGGTATGTTCTTACAAAGTTGAAGAGATGCTCTAACATACACATATGTACATATGTTCATAGCAGCACAATTCACAGTAGCCCTAAGGTGGGAACAACCAAATGCACTAAAGTAGATGAATGGATAAACACAATGTAGTCTATCCATACTCTGGAATATAACTCAGCCATGAAAAGGAGTGAAACACTAACATCTGCTACAACATGGATGAACCTTGTAAACACTGTGCTCAGTGAGAAAAGCCAGACACATAAGGCCACAGTGTGTGATCCTATTTATGTGAAATGTCTAGAACTGGCAAATCCTCAGAGACATAAAGTGGGTTACTGGGAATGTTGTGGAAGTAGATAGAGGTAATGATTGCACACCATTGTGAATGCAATCAATGCTACTGACATGTTTACTTTAAAATGATTCATTTTATTTTCTTCAAATCTCACCTTAATTTAAAAAACAAAGGAGGCAGAAGGAGGTATGGCTTAGGAGCAAGCACACAGATCTGGGTTGTGTCCACAGGCCGGCAGGCATCTGATAGAGGCCTTGGAACTGGCTGGGAGGCCCCAGGGCCACTGTGTCCTTCCTGCGCTCTGTCCACCCCAGGGGAGACTTTGGGACTCTCCCTCCAAGCTCTTTGTAGGAGCAGGAACTGCTGAAGGAGCCTGAGTGCCTTGGTCCAGGATGTCTGACAGAAGCAGTTGGAGCTCTACCAGGGTTCCTGCCTCATGACCCTGGGACATTCAAGATGGCACAGGTGTGTCTGCATCTGGGGACATGTGAGCCAGCTGCCTGTCTCCAGATTATAGACTGTGTCACATGCAGATCGTTGTGTACTGTACCCTCAGTTCCCATAGTTGAGGCCAGGCCATCTGCATCTGATGGGATATCTGCGCCCTCCCATGTATGTGCGCAGAGGCCTCCCTGGCCCGTGTGTCATTTTGGTTTGCAGGCCTGCGCGTGCGAGGCGTAGTGTTTCTATTTTGTACCGGGGAAGGTCATGTGGGGGCAGAACCTTTGCTGAATCAGATCTCACTCTTGCGTTTCAGTTTTTTTCCGCCTCAGTCCTCCCCTACCTCTTCTCCACCTACTCTCCACCTGCATATTGTCCTGACTTTTAGGAGTTGACACTGTGGTTTGCTCTGTGTCATATTAGGCCCAGCCTAACCTTTCTTCTCAAATGCCACCTGACTTGAGGTGCTCCCTTGAGGAGCTGCACCTCACACTGTCAGGAACTTTCTGAGCCCCCAGTGAGTCCTGCATGTGTACTGCTGGCTGGGACATGAGACAAACTGGTTTGGCCACCCTCTCTGTGTGGCTGCAAGTTTTGCTGTCACAGTGGGTGCTGCCTAGAGAGCCTCTTCGGTTGTTTTTGGTGATTACCAGCCTCAGTCCGGATCCCTGCATGCGGTCGGCCACAGCACTGCTGCCTCTGGGAAGGGAAGGGGGCGTTGTTGGGGTGGGATCCCCCATGCCAGGCTGAGCTGGTGGAGGCTGACTCCTGGTGATTTTATTTTTTTTTTCAAGTCTACTATTTTAATCTTTTTTAAGTGGGCAACTCATTAATATTTAGAACATTCTTAGCATTGTGTAATCATTACTACTATCTAGTTCTGCAGCCCAAATGGGAGCTTCTCATCTTTTTGAGATGTCCTCCAGAAAGACAGTAGCACCATTGCTTGCTGCTGCAGCCTCCTTCTCTCTCCCCAGCTCCTAGAAGTATATTGCTCCCATTGAGACTTCTCTGCTGCTGGTCCCCATGGGGGCATGTCTGTAAGTACATGCATTTATCCTGAAAAGATGTGGTTGGCTGGACAATGGCCCCCAGAGGTATCAGGTCCTGAATCCCTGAACCTGTCAGTGGGCTACCTGCTAGGGCCAAGGCTTTGCCAGTGTGATTAAGGATTTTGTGATGGAGAATTGATCCTGGTGGCCTCTAAATGCAGTCATAATTGTCCTTAAAAGAAGGCAGAGGGAGATTGGACACACAGAGAATATGGACATGTGACAACAGAGGCAGGGATTGTGATGATGCAGCCATAAACCAAGGGACACCTGGGCCTCCAGAAGCTGGGAGAGGTAAGAACGACCCTCCTCTGGAACCTTCAGAGGGAGCACGGCCCTGTGACACTTTGGTCTCAGCCCAGTGACACTAATTTCAGACTTCCAGCTTTCATAGCTTCAGACAATAAATTTCTGTTTTAAGCCACCGAATCAGTGATTTGTTACAGCAGCCCCAGGAAGTGAAGACAGACTGCACAAAGGGTTTGCCTGCCATTAACTGTACCTAATTCAACCTCAGAGTTTGGGGCTTTCTTGGGCCACCCTGTGGCCAACTTTTTCTAAGGGGGAGGGAAGCCACAGCTGGATTTCACTCTTCCTGCTGTTATCCTTCACCTCCCTGGGAAAAGCATTTCAACAGGCCACACTTCATTTCTGACCATGGGCAGCAGGAGGCACAGATCCTCCAGATGAAATGAGAAGTGGAGGGCGTGGGAAAGGCCTTCACACAACCGTCAGAGGCAGGGGCGAAAGCTTTCAATTTCTCAAAAAAGAAACACCCCTGACTTGCCAGTTGGGTTCCCCCATCTGTGAAATGAATCGAGGTGAGACAGACACTGACACTCCTCCCAACTCTACAGCCCTACAAAAATAAAAACTAAAAAAAAAAAAATCTGTGCACAATGAATAAAAACAAACTTATATCCTCCCCCGAAAGGCAGAGGCTGCTTCCTCTGGCTGGCCACTCATATTCTCCAGATAGTTGGGTTTCCTAAATTTAGCTGCCACCCCACAAGCGTGAGCCCTGCATACTTTTGGGCAGTCTCCACTGGAGCCTCTGAAAACACTGCCCCAAGTTTGCATTTCCAGCCCAGGACGGTTGTATCCCTCAGGCATCTCTGTCTGGCACATACAGCCCAGAGACACCGCGGTCTCCTCTCCAGCCAGTGGGATGGAAGAAACAGAGCTGATCTGCCTTTGAATCTCAGCTCTATCAGGTGGTGCAGGACATCGCACAAACCATGTCACTTCTCTCTTTAAAAATAAGAGAAGGTGGGCCAACCCCCCCCAAAAAAAGCACAGTAGTGAGTGTGGAGCAGGGTGCCCACTGAGGCCTGCCATCTCACTCTTGCAAGCCACTGGGCCTGTGACCTCGGCCTTTTTGTGCTTAGCACCTGCCCCAGAGTCTTGGCTCTGGGTTTCAGCCCTTAACAGGTCTCTTCTCCAGGACCCTACACTTCTAGTACTTACTTCTCTTGCCCTTTGACCCCTTCTGATTGTTAACTGTCAACCTGGCTATAAAAGGCAATTCTGATCTAAGAGGACTGGGTGGCCCGCTGCCTAAGGCCAACATCAGCGTCTGCGCTGCAGCCCACGTCTGGGATTAATTTAGATTCTCAGAATACCGTTGGAGGCAGCACATACTGTTATGATTACTCGGATCTCACGCTCAGATGCTCCAAGGCCTCACCCAAGGTGTCCCTGCTGCCCGGAGATTCACTATAGCAGCTCTGCCATCATTCTGTCTGCTGACTTGGGGCTGGTATAACTTGGAACCCTTGCACAGACTGTTCTTTTCTGCTGGCAGCTTCTTCCTAGGGCCCAGAAGGGAGGTGGCGGCTTCTCAAGAGTGCTGGGGGTGCATAGAGGGAAGCCTGCAGACAGTCCAGCCTTGTTCAGCCTCGGTCAGAAGGTTCAGCCTCCCTCAGAAGCACAACTCAGGACCCAGTGGGCTTCCTTCCTGACTGTGCCTCCAGAATTCGCTTTGAAGGAGCGTTAACGACCATCTGGAATGCCATTGCCTTTTCTCTTCCTTGACAGAACCTTGCACTGGGGAGGTGACATCAGCTCCCTTCCTGCAAGTGTCTCTTTTCCTGCAGCCAAGCAGTGGCGACACTGGCGGCAGAACAAGGGCAACAGACACGTATACGGCGTGGATACTGCACGTATGCGTATATATCTGCAAATCAGCGTGAGCCGTCGCTGGACGCTATCACATTTCTATGGCAACACAGGGCCTGATCCAGCCGGTGATCCAATACTGGTCTGATTGAATTGAGGAGGTTATCTGGGTGACTTATTTATATCTAAGGGTTTTGGAGATGGCACGAGTCCCAAGTGTACCCTGGACCGCCTGGACAGAGCGGAAGGATCTATTTCTGCACTTGATGGGTTTGGGCAGTTTATATACCTTCTGTGAGCTCATTTTCCCATCTGTAAAGTGGAGAGAAGGAAGCTGTGTGGCAGAGTTCTCTCTGTTGACGTAATAATGCTGACATGCTGTTTGCATCGTTCACTCTCATTGTCTTGCCTGTGTGTGGTGGAGCTTTCCAGCAGTTACGTGAGTGTGGTATCACAGCAGATTGAACACAGAAGCTGATAGTAGGGTCCATCTGTTTCCTGTTAAGCCAGATATGAAGGAGATTCACAAAAATGCAAAACAACACCATTCTTCAACATAAAAAAATATATTTTTGGCCAAACTGTTACTTTTTATTTAAAAATATCCTGCTAAAGTTTTAGAAATAGGTAATTTTCTAATACACGTTGTTTGGGGTCCTTAGTTTATTTTTTAATATACTTTATTTTCTAGAGCAATTTTAGGTTCACAGCAAAATTGATGGGAAAATACAGAGTTCCCACATGCCCCTTGAACCTTCCCCACATACCCTCCCCCATAATTTATCATTATAATTATGTATATATTTTTATATAACAGATTTGTTAAGATTTTCAGATACTACCCAATTCACATACTTAAAGTGTACAACTCAGTGGTTTTAGTATGTTCAGAGTGATGCAGCCATCAGTAGAATTATTTTTTTAATTTATTTTTTGAGAAAGGTAAGGAGAGAGAGACAGGAATGTCGAGCTGCTCCTATGTGTGCCCTGACTGGGGAATTGAACTGGCAACCTTTGTGTTCCGGGATGACGCTCCAGCCAACCAAGCTATCTGGACAGGGCGTAATTAATTTTTTTAGTGACAAAGAGAGAAAGGGAGAGAGGGGGTAGAGAAGCATTAATTTGTTGTTCCACTCAGTTGTGCATTTACTGATTGCTTCCCTTGTGCCCTGACTGGGGATCAAACCTGCAACCTTGTCATTTTGGGATAACACTCATAACTGACTAACTGGCCAGGGTCACTACAATTAAATTTTAGAACATTGTTGTCCCCAGCTAAAAAAGAAGCTCCATATCTATTAGCAGTCATTCTGCATTGCCACCTTTCCCCAGCCCTGGCAGTGAGAATCAACTGTCTGTCTCTGAGTATTTGCCTGTTCTGGACACTTCACATAAATAGCCTTTTGTGTCTGGCTTCTCTCATTGCATATCATGTTCTCAAGGTCCATCCATGTTGTAGCGAGCGTCAGTGTTTCCCTCCTTTTCTTGGCTTAGTAATATTCCAGTGTGTGGATGGGCACTTGAGTTGCTCTTATTCTTTGGCTATTGTAAACAATGCTGCTGTGGACATTTGTTCATGGTTTTTGTGTATACATAGGTTTTCAGTTCTCTTGGGTAGATACCTAGAAGTGGAACTGCTGGGCCACATGGAAATTCCATGTTTAACCTCTGAGAAACCCTTACACAGTTTCCAATCAGCTGCACCATTTCACATCCCCACCAGCCGTACACAAGGGTTTCGTTCACTCCCCATTCTCCCCAACACTATTATTGTCTGCCTTTTTTATTCTAGCCATCCTAATGGGTATGAAGTAGTATCGCCTTTGTGTTTCCCTGGTAGCTAATGCTGTTGAGCCTCTTTTTATGTGATTATTAGCCTCAGTCTCTGGAGACCAAGGAAAAGGATGTAGTGTATTCCTTACTGGGATGTTAGCTGAACTTTCCTGCATCACCACGTTTGCTTTTCTATACTGTTTGTTTGTCCTTTCATCCATCCATTTCTGGGTCTCTCCAGTAGCAAGTATCATTTGGGGTGCTGACTGTACAGCCCTGCAGAATGTCCAAGGGACCCAAGGGGTAGACCAACCTGCCAGGGCTGTGCAGCAAGAGAGCGGGAGCCCCAGATCATGTTCCTTGAACTGAATCAACACAGGAAAGTTGCTTGCTCATGTGTCATGAGTTCTTTTAGACAGGATTCTCACCTGGAGTGAACCTGACCCCAGGGGACACTGGGCCATGTTTGGAGACATCTATAGTTATCATGACTGGAGGTGTCCTGGCATCAAGTGGGTGGGGGCAGGGATGCTGCTAAACCCCCCACAGTGCCCAGAACAGTGCCACATAGAATGACCTAGTCCTGAATGTCAGCAGTGTTGAGAGGAGAGCTGTATTCTAGAAAGTTCCTATGCCCAGGTCTGAGATATGCAGGTGTGCCCTGGTGGTCACGCCTCCACTCTACACCAGTCTGCCCACACCCCCACCTGGGATTCTTGCCTCTTGGAGTTTGAAGGCTTTTTCCTTTGTAACAGATGGCTTCCCACAAGGGCTTCCCTCTTGCCTCTGAACTTTGCTATTATATATCAAACCACATTTCAGTGATCACTTAACAACCTTAGAGTACCTTAGAGAAATGCCCGGACTTCCTCAGATTTTGGTTCCACCACTGAGGAGGTGGAACACCTGCACGCAGGTTTGCCGCGAGGTCCAGTGCCTGTGCTCTGCTTTCTGGAAGCTGGCAGGGCAGAGCTCTCTCCCCTGAAGGCCCGGGATGTGCTCTTAGAACCCGCCTGGTTTGTTGAGATTAATGGAGCCCCTACTTGCAGGAAGAGGTGGGCCACTACAGTATTTATTTTGGTGAAATTGAAACCTCAGATTTCCGCACAGTTGTTCCAGAAGACATACTTTCCCCAAGTCAGCAAGGGAAAATGCGGCGCTGCCTGAGGTCAGCCCAGGACAGTGGGGCGGGGGGGGGGCGGGGGGGGCGGCTGGCTAACAAAACACCATGTGGTGTTTGTGCACCGGAGCTGCACCTGAAAGCGCTCCTGCTACTGCGTGCATGCCTGCAGGGCCTTTGTGTCCACACACTCACTGCAGGGCCCAGTGGCATTGGGTGTTTCCAGCCAAGTGTTGGGCCCCCACTCCCAGCCACGCCTGCTCCTGTCTCTCAGCCCCTGTCCCTCACCAGTGCTCAGTGGTACACTGCAAACTCAACTTCCCATTTTTGGAAGTGCTCCTCGAAACAACTTATTTCTAGCCAAAGCGGGGTGACCTTTTCCTTCAGCTTCCAGTTTTTCCCTTTTACTAAAAAAGAAATTGATACAGAAGTGATACTGGCTGAATACAAATCAGTGTTTTCTCAAACTTGTAATTTCTTTTCCATGGTCACCCCCCACCCCAAGGTCCTTTTTAAGTTTCTCTTCATAATTGCTCATCTAAAAGAATAGTGCCAACATTGGATGAGGACACTTCATATCTTGAAACAGTATGAGTTCATAGTGATACTTTAAAAATCCCCTCAGTTGTCCACCTGTGCAGGTGGCTTGTTATTAGGAAAAACTGAAATTCTGGTAGTCAGGGTATTGGTGAGAAAAAAATTCTCTTGGTGGGATCCCCATGAAATATTAATAGCACAGGTACACTATGTATCTGTTTATGTTCTATCTATATAGCTGAGCTTTATGCATAAAAAGAGTAAGTTTTTTTCCTGCCCCTTTAAAAATTGAACCCCCAACCACCCATGGAGAAGATATTTAGAAACCTGATAAAACAGGCATGAGAGAGGGGAATCTCCCATCACAGACCCACCCCCCAGTACATACCGCCACCGAGCATATGGGCAGGGTAGGTGTTCAAGATTATTGATGTGCGGCCTGACCTGTGGTGCCACAGTGGATAAAGCTTCGACCTAGAATACTGAGTCACCAGTTTGAAACCCCAGGCATGCTAGATTAAGGCACATATGAGAAGCACCTACTATGAGTTGATGCTTTTTGTTCCTCCCCTCTCTTTTCACTAAAATCAATAAATAAAATCTTAATTTTAAAAAAAAGGCCCTGGCCGGTTGGCTCAGCGGTAGAGCGTCGGCCTGGCGTGCGGGGGACCCGGGTTCGATTCCCGGCCAGGGCACATAGGAGAAGCGCCCATTTGCTTCTCCACCCCCTCCCCCTCCTTCCTCTCTGTCTCTCTCTTCCCCTCCCGCAGCCAAGGCTCCATTGGAGCAAAGATGGCCTGGGCGCTGGGGATGGCTCCTTGGCCTCTGCCCCAGGCGCTAGAGTGGCTCTGGTCACAGCAGAGCGACGCCCCGGAGGGGCAGAACATTGCCCCCTGGTGGGCAGAGCGTCACCCCTGGTGGGCGTGCCGGGTGGATCCTGGTCGGGCGCCTGCGGGAGTCTGTCTGTCTCTCCCCGTTTCCAGCTTCAGAAAAATACAAAAAACAAAAAACAAACAAAAAAAAAGATCATTGATGTGTGGACAAAAGGGGGACCTTCCAGTTTCAATCTTGGGCCAGTTTCTCGGTGTTCCCTTATTTCTGCTGCCTCATTTGTACAAAGGAAGAACCGCTGTTGC
Source organism: Saccopteryx bilineata (assembly GCF_036850765.1). NCBI lineage: Eukaryota > Metazoa > Chordata > Mammalia > Chiroptera > Emballonuridae > Saccopteryx > Saccopteryx bilineata. The sequence goes on from NC_089490.1 coordinate 155,835,334, forward strand.
ATTTGCACAGTGGAATAATAACCATCTATTGCACAGGGTTGTTGTGAGCATAAACTTGGGTAATTGAGGGGAAAAGCCAAGTGGATGGTCTGATGAGAGTATGTGTAAGTAAATGCCAGTTTTGCTTTTGTCCTCACCTCATCACCACTCCCATGTCACCTCTGACACTTTCTTTCTAGACTCTTCCCATGCACTCACACCCATATGGACGCAGATATGTAATGATACTGCATGCGTGGCAGATTGGTCACCCTGAGCTTTAGCTAGGAGGACCCTGGAGGGTTGGGTTGACAACATGTCCTTTCATGGTGGTTTGGTTTCTGGTAGGTTCCCCAAATGTGTAAGACCACATTTTATGTTGGTGTCTTAGCTCTGGGTTCTAAACTACTTAGGGTGAGAACAGGACTGTGGCTGCCAGTTTTCAGGGAAGCCCCATAGACCCAGCCAGAAATAGACATCACTGTATCTCTGCACAGCAGGGTGAGTTTTCTGTCCAGTCTCTCTTACCCTGAGGACGAGCCCCTGGGAGGGTCCTGGCCTTTTCAAAACTTGTGATAAAATACATATAACATAAAACTTACCATCTTAACCATTTTAAATATAAAAGTTCAGTGGTGTTAAGAGCATTCACATTGTCATCCAGTCATTGTCATGTTGTCATCACCACCATCTACCTCCATAACTTTCTCATCTTCCCAAACTGAAACTCTGTCCCCGTTATACACTAGCTTCCATTTCCCTGCCCCAGCCCCGAGCTCCCCCCACCCACCATCTACTTTCTGTCTCTGTGAATCTAACTTCTCTGGGGACCTCATAAGTGGAATAATATAGTATTTATCCTTCTATGTCTGGTTTGTATCATCACTGAGCATAATTTCCTCAGGGTTCACTCACATCGTAGCAGGTGCGTCAGAACTTTTCTTTTTTTAATATCTTTTTTTTTTTTAATTTGAGAGAGAGAGAAGGAGAGACAGAGAAACATTGATTTGTTGTTTCACTTATTCATGCATTCATTGCTTAATACTTTTATGTGCCATGACCAGGGATTGAACCCACAACCTTGGCATATTGGACGATACTCCAACCAACTGAGCTACCTGGCTAGGGTAGAACTTTCTTTTCATAGCTGAATAATAAGTTCACTGTAATGATGGTCCACACTGTATCTCCACTCTTCTGTTGATGGACATTTGTTTTCACTTTTTGGTTGTGACTAATGCTGCTATGAACACGAGTGTGCAAATATCTCTTCAAGACCATGCTTTCAGTTCTTTTAGGTGTAAACCCAGATGTGGAATTGCTGGGTCATTCTGTGTTTAATTTTTTTTTTCTTTTTTTTTTTTTTCTTTCCATTTTTCCTGAAGCTGGAAACAGGGAGAGACAGTCAGACAGACTCCCGCATGCGCCCGACCGGGATCCACCCGGCACGCCCACCAGGGGCCACGCTCTGCCCACCAGGGGGCGATAATCTGCCCATCCTGGGCGTCGCCATATTGCGACCAGAGCCACTCTAGCACCTGAGGCAGAGGCCACAGAGCCATCCCCAGCGCCCGGGCCATCTTTGCTCCAATGGAGCCTTGGCTGCGGGAGGAGAAGAGAGAGACAGAGAGGAAAGCACGGCGGAGGGGTGGAGAAGCAAATGGGCGCTTCTCCTGTGTGCCCTGGCCGGGAATCGAACCCGGGTCCTCCGCACGCTAGGCCGACGCTCTACCGCTGAGCCAACCGGCCAGGGCCCTGTGTTTAATTTTTTGAGGAGGCTTCATTCTGTTTCCACAGCAGCTGCCCCATGTTACATTCCCACCAGCAGTGCATGAGGGTCCCAGTTTCTCCATCGCAATACCTGTTCTAAGACCCATTTTAATTCATGATTTCAAATTAAAAAAGCAACAACTTACTAGAAAAATCTAAAAAGTGCCAAAAAGGCATATAGATGAAGCAGAAATCATGTTTTTCTCTAAAATGCCACTGCTGATTTCAGCCAAGGCTTTTCAGAAAAGCAAGGTTTTCCCTGGAGCTCTCCAGGCCAGGCTGGTCCTTGGAGACACTGGTGGGTTGCAGGAACCCTTTACTCTTGGATGGTGTTGCAGGGTCTGCAGAGTGCAGTCAGGTCCTGTTGTGTCGCTGGCATCTTATACCAGAGAAAATGGGACAAGTGGAGGCAGGTAGCATGTTGGCAAATAGTATCAGCATGTAGGAATGTTCCTTACAAATCTTGTAAGAAGTGGCAGGATTATTTTTAACATCTACATCATAGGCTCACACAAGCCGTCTGAGTATGGAATGCTGTTTTTGAGTCGAACATTCTGTGCGAGAATGTTCCACTGTGTCCTCTGAGTGATGTCAAGTTGCTAGGTTACCAAGAGCATCAGGAATCCAGGGAACAATGTACAATTGTGTTCAGCTTTGAAGAATAAAATAGGTATTGGCATTTTAAAAGGATAAGAATGGTATTGGACCGTGGTTTACAAGTCCTGAATTTTAGTTGCAGTTCTACCATTTCCATTACATGTGTGGATGAATGGTTGGATGGGTGGGTGGGTGGATGGATGGGTGGATGGATAGTTGGATGGGTGATGGATGGGTAGATGGTTGGATGGGTGGGTGGATGGGTGGATGGATGGTTATATGGTTGGATGGGTGGGTGGATGGATGGGTGATGAATGGATGGATAGATTGATAAATATATATGATAGTTTTTTCAAGCTATAATTCACATAATTCTACCATTTCTAAGCCTCCATTTCCTTATCTATAAAAATGATTATGTGCTTGATGAAGTAATTTGAAAAGTGACCACCTAATTACCTCCTCTCTTACTTGCTCTATTTTTTCCATAGCATTTCTTTTTTTTATGATGCTCAAAAGAACTATTTGGAAAAGGGGCCCAAACTCCTGATAATATTACCTATTATTTATTTTTTTTGTTTTGTTTTTTGTTGTTGTTGTTTTACAGAGACAGAGAGAGAGTCAGAGAGAGGGACAGATAGGGACAGACAGACCGACAGACAGGAACGGAAAGAGATGAGAAGCTACAGAGAGAGAGTCAGAGAGAGGGACCGATAGGGACAGGCAGACAGACAGGAACGGAGAGAGATGAGAAGCATCAATCATCAGTTTTTCATTGCAAGACCTTGGTTGTTCATTGATTGCTTTCTCATATGTGCCTTGACCGCGGGCCTTCAGCAGACCGAGTAACCCCTTGCTCAAGCCAGCGACCTTGGGTCCAAGCTGATGAGCTTTGCTCAAACCAGATGAGCCCGCCCTCAAGCTGGCAACCTTGGGGTCTCGAACCTGGGTCCTCCGCATCCCAGTCCAACGCTCTATCCACTGTGCCACCGCCTGGTCAGGCTCATTTATTTTTTAACGGCTTTATTGAGAACATGTATATCTATAAACCATACCAGTTTAAGTGTACAGTCCCGTGGTTTTTAGTATATTTGCAGAGTTTACCACTAATCTAGTTTCAGAACATTTTTACCACTCCAACGAAAACCCTGTCCCCATCAGCAGTCACCCCACCCTCCATTTCTCTCCCAAACCCCTGACAACCACGAATCCACTTCCCATCACTGTGGATATGCCTGTTCTGGACATTTCACATAAATGGAATCACACACTGTATGGCCTTTTGTGTTTGGCCTCTCTCACTTCACATGATATTTTCAGAGTTCATTCGTGTTATAATGTGTTTGCAGTGGTCATGGTCATCATACAACCCTCTGTTCCCTGGGTCCAGAGATACCACATCAATGTTTTATTATCCTTATTGCTCCCGTAGCCTGGACACAATAGTAGGGGACCAGATTTAAGCAGTAGAGGTAGGGGCAGTGCGGGAAAGTCTAAAGGCAGATGGGAGGCTTTGAGGAGCAACAGGAAAGGACACCTGGGAGTACAACAGGCCTGGTGGACAGCCTGGGATCCCCAGGGCCACATCTGAGCAACCAGGGAGAAAGATGGTGCCACAAAGCCAAGCAGGAGAGCTTGTGGGGAATGATGACCAACTGGAGGAGCTTATGGGGTGACCAGCTGTCCCAGTTTGCAGGGCTGTGGATTCCCAGGATGCAGAGCTTGGAGTACTAAAGCCAGGATGAGTTGGTTACCCTAAGTTTGGGGTTCCCAAGAAGCAGCCAAGAATAGATACGTCAGCAGGCAGCTTGGAATGAAGGTCAGAAGAGGATGGAGAAGAAATATGGCCCCTGACAGGACAATGTTCCCACAGGGCTGGTGTCTAGCTCTCCAGCTGCCCTCTGTCCCCACCCTGTTCCCAGCCAAGGAACAGGCCCTTTGACCTCTGTGGTCAGCTGTTGACTTAAAAAGAAAAAAAGGGTAAAAGACCTCATGACGTGTTTTAAGAGGTCTGTTTACTACCTGTCCTCTGCAGACAGCCTGGCAGGGGCTTATCTTAGTGTAACTTTTTAATCTGATGCCCTTTGGTCATCCCCAGGAGAGCTAATTAGGATGTAAAGGCCAGTTGCAGTTCAGCAGGACTCCCGTCGTACCCTCCATCTCCCTCCTACACCCCCACCAAACTTAGAAAGGACCTGCCACTCCAGAGGCCCCCTAGGTGTTTCTAAATCGCCTGTGGAGCTTTGCACCACTGCTCTGCAATGTGTACCAGGGAAGTTTTATACCAGATCATATCATCTGCAAGTGGAGACATGGTTCTCCTCCTGCCTCTCCAATCTTGACATCTTTTGTTGTGTGTGTGACAGAGAGAATCAGAGAGAGGGACAGAGACAGACAGGCAGCAGGAAGGGAGAGAAATGAGAAGCATCAATTTTTCCTTGCAGCACCTTAGTTGTTCATTGATTATTTTCTCATATGTGCCTTGGCCGGGGCAGCTACAGCAGACCGAGTGATCCCTTACTCGAGCCAGTGACTTTGGGCTCAAGCTAGTGAGCCTTGCTCAAACCAGATGAGCCCAGGCTCAAGCTGGTGGCCTCGGGGTCTCAAACCTGGGTCTTCTGCATCCCAGTCCGACGCTCTATCCACTGTGCCACCGCCTGGCAGGCCCCAATCTTGACATCTTTTATTTCATCTTCCTGCCTAACTGCCCTGGCTGGAACTTCCAACACAATGCTGATTGGAAGTGGCAAGAATGAGTGCCCTGGTCTTGCCCCTGGTTTCAGGGGAAGGGCATTAGGCTTTCACCATTGAGGATGATCATAGCTGTGGGGTTCCCCTGGAGGCCCTTGATCAGGTGGAGGAAATTTCCTTCTAGTCCTCCTTTGGCAAGTTGTTTTTATCATAGAGGAGTGTAGAAATTTGTCGAATCTTTGTCTGCATTTATGGAGATGGTCACATGGATTTTGTTCTTTTTTCTGTTGATGTGCTTTCTGTTGACTGACTTTCGAATGTTAAGACAACCTTGCATTCTGTGGATAAATCCCATAGTTTGGCCGAAGTATGGAATCTTTTTTACATATTGCTAGATTCAGTTTGCTGATTCTTTGTGGAGGGCCATGGACATTTTATCAGTGTACAGTACTGGGGATGGATTAAGGATGAGGAAGAGGAGGGTGTGGCTGAAAGGCATAGCATGGGGGAGTCTTGGAACTGTCCTGTATCTTGACAGTGATAATGGGGGCATGAAGCTACACATATGCTCAAGTTACACAGAATCTCTCTCTCTCTTTCACACACACATACACACACACACACACTACTCGTGCATGTAAAACCAGGGACACCTAAACGAGCTCTGTCCATTGTATCCATGTCAATTTCCTGGTTGTAATGGCTCAGATGTTTGTATCCCCCTGAAATTTATGTGTTGAAGCCCTACCAGTGGTGAGATTCAGCTGGTTCGCACTGGTTTGGCAGAACCAATACTCTATTTTTTATCTAGTTCAGCGAACTGCTTGTTAAAATGGCACTTGTGGCCCTGGCCGTTTGGCTCAGTGGTAGAGCGTCAGCCTGGCATACAGGAGTCCCAGATTCGATTCCCGGCCAGGGCACACAGGAGAAGTGCCCATCTGCTTTTCCACTCCTCCCCCCTCCTTCCTCTCTGTCTCACTCTTCCCCTCCCGCAGCCAAGGCTCCATTGGAGCAAAGTTGGCCTGGGCACTGAGGATGGCTCTGTGGCCTGTGCCTCAGATGCTAGAATGGCTCTGGTTGCAACAGAGCAACGCCCCAGATGGGCAGAGCATCGCCCCCTGGTGGGCGTGCCGGGTGGATCCCGGTCAGGCGCATGCAGGAGTCTGTCTGACTGCCTCCCTGTTTCCAACTTCAGACAAAAAAAAAATGGCACTTGTAATCAGGGTTCTTTCTAAGGTGGGCGCCTGGACAGCCGGTCAATGTAGAAATCACAGATGTACATTCCTTATTCCTTTTATTGTTCATCTGCACACGGCGTATTCTAAGTGCCCATAGTAATGTTCATTCTGTCTATAAGTGAAAAAAATTGCAAGCAAGGACACTAATCAAGCAATATGGAAATATCATAAATAACAGTTTTACTGTTTTTTGTTAAGTTTTTTTTTTTAAAGTTTTTATTTTATTTATTCATTTTTAGAGAGGAGACAGAGAGAGGGACAGAGAGAGAGAAGGGAGGAGGAGCTGGAAGCATCAACTCCCATATGTGCCTTGACCAGGCAAGTCTAGGGTTTCAAACCGGCGACCTGAGCATTTCCAGGTCGACGCTTTATCCACTGCGCCACCACAGGTCAGGCTTGTCAAGTATTATTTAATACTTTTTCATTAATATTTAAAAATTTTTATAACCATGTAGTTTGTGTACCTCTTTTAAGTTATTTAAATATTAAATGCATGAAATAATAAACTACCTTTGGGTATATCGGTTTTTATACTTAAAACGGTCATTAGGGCAGACAACTGGTTGTTAAATTATTTGAATCCCACCACTGCCTAACCCCCAGTGGAATGACATTAGGAAGTGGGGATTTTAGGATGTGATTGGGGTTAGAAAAGGTTATGAGGGTAGAGACCTGTAATAGGATTGGTGTCCTCATAAGGAAAGGAGGAGGTCAAAGCTCCACCATGTGAGGACACAGTGAGAAGACCTCTGTAAGCCAGGAAGGGAACCCTTACAAGAAACTGAAACTACTGGCACATTGATCTCAGACTTGAGCCTCCAGGACTGGGAGAAATAATGGCAGTTGATTAAGCCTCCCAGTCTGTGGTATTTTGTTATAGCATCCTGAGTCAACTAGGACACTGGCTGTGATATTCACTACGTATATTACATAAGATGTTACCATTGGGGGAGGGGTCACAGAACTTCCTGTACTGTTTTTTTTTTTGTTTTTTTTTTTTAATTTTTCTGAAGCTGGAAACGGGGAGAGACAGTCAGACAGACTCCCGCATGCGCCCGACCCGGATCCACCCGGCACGCCCACCATGGGGCGACGCTCTGCCCACCAGGGGGCGCTGCTCTGCCCCTCCGGGGCATCGCTCTGCTGCGACCAGAGCCACTCTAGCGCCTGGGGCAGAGGCCAAGGAGCCATCCCCAGCGCCCGGGCCATCTTTGCTCCAATGGAGCCTCGCTGGGGGAGGGGTAGAGAGAGACAGAGAGGAAGGAGAGGGGGAGGGGTGGAGAGGCAGATGGGCGCTTCTCCTGTGTGCCCTGGCCGGGAATCGAACCCGGGACCTCTGCATGCCAGGCCGACGCTCTACCACTGAGCCAACCAGCCAGGGCTTCCTGTACTTTTAACAAAATTTTATTGAATGATTTGAGAGAGAGAGAAACATTGATTAGTTGTTCCACCCATTCATACATTCACTGGTTGATTATACTGGGGAACAAAATTTTTTTTACATCCACAAAAACACTTGTTTTACCTAATTTGAGTGTGCTGATCTCAAATCTGACATTAGTTTTTCCTCTGTAAGTCTACAGTTTTTTTGCAATTCAAGATTTTAGGTTTTTATTTTATTGTAAAATTTTCAACATTTAATTTAACATAATGAAGTAGAATGTCTTCTTGGGCATCATCTTTGTGAAAATATAATTTATATAATGCAATAAATACACTAATACACTAAAAGATATTGCATCAGAATTTGTCTACAATTTCAAAATAGAACATATTAAAACACTTATTTTAATAAAATTTGCACAAAACGTATTTAAATTCTATTCAGGAAAAAATTTGCGTTTGTAGCTATTGCGTTTGTGTACTTGTTGAGGACAATCTCGTTTGATGCTCCAGCAGTAGTCTGCTCATCACTAACAGCTCCAAGATTTTCAGGAAACTTATCAAGGTGACTGTTCAGGAAGTGAATCTTAACGCTCATGTTTCATCCAATGTTGCGGAAAGCCAATAGCATCCTTTGAACCAGAAGTTCATAGTTTTCTGCTTTTTTGTTGCCAAGGAAGTTCTTTGTAACTGCCACAAAAGACTGCCACGCTGCTTTCTCCTTTTTCATCTTCCTGGCAAATTCTTTGTCATGTATGAGGGTTCAAATTTGAGGCCCATCGAATACTGCTTTTATGTTCTCGAAAGACAAGGCAGGAAAAGCAGAAATAATATGTTGAAAGCATTCACTTTCTTTACTCAAAGCCTGAAAAACTGCTTCATTAAGCCAAGTTTGATGTGAAGTGAGGGAAAAATTATCCTGTCTCGATTAACTACAGGTTCATTCACAATATTTTGCATCCCTACTTCCAGAGCTTCACGTTTTGGCCACTCCTTCTGTGTCCAGTGTTTCTCCCAAGCTCAGCTGTCCCACAAACACAGAAAGCAAGGGAGAAAGCAAGAGGTTTCTTCGTGAAACCTCTCTGTTGCCCTAGCAGGAAATTTACCATTTTAAGATCCAAGCAAATGATCCATTTATGCTCCTCATACTTCAGAAAGTCAAGGACAATTTTTATGTCATTCTTACTAAGTCATTCAACTCGGGTTAGCTAAACTGCTGAGGGGTTAATGACTGCTTGGCATTAGAAGAAGACCCTTCAGATTCTACAACCATTTCCTCATGCATCTTATCAAAATACACTTGATCACCATGTTCACTTTCTTTATCCTTAGAAGAAATAAAACCACTGAATACTGGAACCGGGAATGTGTCAGGGTGTGGGATGGGTCGTATTGCTGGAGGAATATTAGGATATGCGATCATATGCCGTTTTTTTCTTGCCGATGCCCTTTGTATGGATCAGACAGAAATAACAGTCACTGCTGTGGCCCTTAGGTTCACGCCAAACCATGGAAATACCAAAAGGCATTCCTTTGCGTTTTCCTTTTGTCCAGTCACGAAGCATTTCCACACAATATGAAGAGCCCAATTCTTGTCTTGATCACCAAGGGGAGCTTGAAAATAGGCAATATATGCGTGTGTCACAAATGATGAAATATTGCGCCTTTGATGTTGAAGTGTGTAACAGCCACATATATAACAGAAGGTGTCAGGACTATTCTTACATTTACGCCTACTCGAAGAAGCCATGATTCGATCTTAAAACAAAATAAGAGGGTGTTTTTATCAGATAATAATTTTTTATATTTAAAAACAACTACAATTATGTAAAAGTGATGTTTGTAAAACATTAATTGCCTTGTGGTTATGTTCAATCCAAAAGTCGTTGCCCTTTAACTCCAATTTAAAAACCAATGCATGCCGGCCTGACCTGTGGTGGCACAGTGGATAAAGCGTCGACCTGGAAATGCTGAGGTTGCCGGTTCGAAACCCTGGGCTTGCCTGGTCAAGGCACATATGGGAGTTGATGCTTCTAGCTCCTCCCCCTTCTCTCCCTCTGTCTCTCTCTCCTCTCTGTCTCTCCTCTCTAAAATGAATAAATAAAATTAAATATATATATATAAAAACCAATGCATGCCATTAACTGTAACAAAAAGAAATTAAAATTGCATAAAAACTAGAGCATGCACCAAAAAATGGATTTCAGATTTGGAATCAGTGATGCAGAAATATATAGAAACAGTTCTAAAACCTTATGCAACAGAAAATGAAAAAAAAAATTGTTCCCCTGACCAAGGATGATGGAACCTACCGCCTTGGCATGTCCAGATGACACTCTACACAATGGAGCTACCCAGCCAGGGATTCATCCTGCACCTTTCCCCCCAAATTCCTATGACTCTACACTGATTTTTAAATAAATGTTTTTGTTAAAAGGGCATGCATTTAAAGCAAAAAGGGTGCTGAAAAGCTGAGTAGAATAGTGTTGCCAAAGCCACACAGGCAAGCAGACCTGGTGGGTGGCCCTGGCAGGGGGGGAAACAGACCTCTGCATGTCAGGACCTGAGCCTGGCACTGGACCATGCTGGAAGTTTCTGCCCAGCAACAGCGCGGGGCAGAGTCCCAGTACCTCTTCTCTCTGAGCCCCACAGAATTCACATACAGTGCACATGGTTCTGCATCATTGCGGGTCACCTAGAAGCAGGTGGGCAGCCACTTTGTCAGGTCCAGAGGCCTGGAGAGTTGCCTGCTCTTTCCTTCCAGCTGGGTCGCAGGGCCCAGCTGCTGAATGATCCCCCATTTCTCAGCAAGTCCAAAAAGTAAAAATGCATCAATGGGGTTCGTGGGTTAATGTGTACCCCTTCTCAGCTTCTGCACTACTAAACTGCCTTCTTTAATCAAAAGTCACTTCCTGACCCTCCCCAAGAAAAAGTAGGACCCCGGTACATGCATTTATGACTTTCTGCACTTTTCCTTCAAAACTGTTATCATGGTGTCTGATTCTACATTCACGGGGTTAAGTGGTTCCTCTTGGGACTGTGAACTTGAGGACAGTGCATGTCCAATTTGTTTGCCATATCCCTGTGCATGTCATCACACTGATGAAATGTCTATGGGACGAAGCCATGCCAGCGTCCCCTTTCCCAGGTACCTGACTATCCCCTGTGGTCTCTGTCTCCTCCTTCTCCTTGGAGGAAAGGAGAGGCTGGTGTCAGGACGAATTCTCATTCTGTGAAGCTGAGCATGGCTGGTGGACGTCTCACTAGCTCAGCCCTGAGCCTTGAAGACCGGACATCCTGGCTGGCGCTTCCTGAAATTTAAGGCAGGTCTCTTCCCTCAGCACTGTGGACACTGGGGCCAAGTCCTCTGTGGGGCTGTCCTAGGCACTGTGGGGTCCTGAGAACAGCATCCTGGCCCCACCTTCTTGATGCAGGAGCACCCCCAGTTGTGACAACCACAGACGTCCCCAGACATCGCGCCACTGGAGAATGTTTAACTGAACGTTCTCTGGCGTCAGATCATCTTCCTATCCACCGGAAACATGCTGTTGTGAGACATGATGAATGAAGCCATCAGGAAGCGTGTTGCCAACTCTGATGATCTTTTAAGTAAACTTTTTTTTTTATAGTTCTAGATTTATAGACAATTATCAAAGACAGGACAGAGTTCTTGTCTACCCGTCACGTAGCCTTCCCTCATGTTGGCATCCGACATCACCATGGTGCAACACCACAGCCAAGAAACCCGCATCAGTGTGTTCATGTTAACAAAACTCCACTATTTATTCTGATTTCATCAGCTTTTCCGTTAATGTCCTTTCTGTTTCAGGATCCTCCCTGACATTTAGGCATCACGTCTCCTAAGGCCCCTCTGGGCTGTGATAGTTTCTTAGACTTTCTTTGTTTTTGTTGTCTTGGACAGTTCTGAGGAGAACTGGTCAGAGATTTTGTAGGAAGTCCCTATATTGGGGTTTGTCTAGTGTTTTTTTTCTTGGTTTGAGGGAAGGAAGGGCCTGGGAGGAAGTCCCCAGAGCAAAGGGTCCTCCCCCCATCCTATCCAGGTTCACATGTCACATGACTTATCATGTTGATGTTGACTCTGATCCCTTAGCTAAAGTCATGTTTGTCAGGCTTCTCTGTTGTAATTATGATTTCAAGGTCATGTTCGGTTGGATCCAAATGCAGTATTTATTCTGAGTTCCCGCTGAGAGACCTGTGTGTATTTGTCTGTCTCCTTTTTCATTTGAGGAAATAGAGGCTCAGAGAAGACCAAGTGCCCTTGGGGCCCTGAGTCCATTGGCAACATGCCCAGTGTCTTGGCTCATGGCTTTCCAGGCAGATATGCCACCCCAGGAGGCTTCCATGTGTGGCCCTGGCTTCGAATTTATGGGCCTGCTGAGCAGATGAGAAACCCATCAGGGAAGTGACAGTCACTCTGGAAGGTGGGAAGTGCCAGCAGCCCTGGCGCCTGAACCAGCATGGACTCATTGTTACACAGCATGGGCCGTGGGGACCAGGCATATGAGGGGCCTCGCTCTGTCTCTCTGCTGAGGTCATTCTCATGTCATTATAACACCCTCAAGATGCCTGACCCAACCCTCTATCTAGTTCATAAAAGGGTGAAAGGTCAGGGGTTTTTTTAATAGCTTTTTTCTTCTATTGATAAAAGTAATACATATATGCTCATGGTTTTATAGTAATTTTTGAAAACACACAAAGGTTTAAAGAAGAAAGGATACCAGAAATCACTGAATTGTACACTTAAGAGAGTGAGTAATGTGGTATGTGAACAATATCCAAATTTTATAAAAATTCGAAAAAGTTTAACTGCCTAGAGATGACCTCTAGGCAGTTAAAATATTCCTCCAGACTGACTTTTCTGTTTGCGATACAGTTTCAAACTTAAGGAAAAGTTGCAAGATTAGTACAAGAATTTTATATACCCTTTAAATCTAGGTATGCTAGCTGCTTACATTTGCATTATAATAATTATTATTCTCTCTTTGTGTGTGGATACACATGTATGTATGTGTATGTATGTTATATATATAGAGAGATGTATGTGTGCATATATAGAGTTCTATTTATAGTATATAGTTATGTAGTTATCTATACACATGTAGTCGTATATATGTAATTATACATGTATGCATCTTAATTTTTTCTGAGCCATTTGAGGTTAAGCTGGAGACATTGTGCCCCTTGACCCCCAAGTACTCCAGTGAGTATTTACTAAGATCAAGGACACTCGCTTGTGGAACTACAGCACTTTTACCAAAATCTGGCAATTTCACATTGACACAGTCTCATCTGACCTATAATCTGTACCCTATCACTTGCCCATTGCTGTCTTTAGCAGCCATACCCCCCACCCAGGATCCCTCGTTATGTCTAGGTATCATTCTCTTTGGATTAAAGGCTAAAGGTAACATCTCATTACATTATAAGTAATTGTTTGATTATTGCAGAGTTTGAAATTTTTTGTAGTGGTTATTTTTAATGCTTTCATGGATGGTTTCTGTTTGTTGTTAACACTGTATTTTTATTTTTTTGTGCATGTGTTGTGGGGTAGAAAAGCATTAACTTGTTGTTCCACTTAGTTGTGTCATTGATTGCTTCTCATATGTGCCTTGACTGAAACTTGAACCTACGACCTCAGGGGTTGAGCCAGCACCCTCAGGGTCAAGCCCTGACTAGGGCTTGAACTGTCAACCTTGGGGGTCAAGCTGATAGCCTCTGGATCAAGCTGATGACCCTGGGATCAATGACCCCAGGCTCGAACCAGTGACCCTCAGCACTCTGGGGTGGCTCTAGCCACTGTGCTACTGCCCAAGGCGTTAGCAGTTCATTTATAAAGTTTTATGATAATTCACAACTTACAGAAGAAGTACAGAAATGGTAGAGAGAATTCCTTACCATCCTCATCCACCTTACCCTGGTCAACATCTTCCATGACTTTGTGGTGGCTGTGGGCAGAGCTGTATCCTATATGAATTGGGGTTCACCCTTTGATCCTCCCACATCTGTTGAGTGATGAGGAATGGGACCCCCATCAAGGGGTGGAGGGGCATGTCTCATGGTCTCCACCATCAAAGGTAGGAGCCCATAAATACCAAGCAGGAAGCCTCATTCCTACAGGACACAAAGCCATGTATGTAGCCAGCATTCAGAGTGCAATGGGAGCTCAGATGCAGGTTTGGGAAATGCCAGAGATGTGGGGCAGCCCCAACCCACAATGAGGGCCCAGTTCTTACCCTCCTGTGGTTTGAGAATCAGCCCACCCCTCCTGAGAGCCCTCATGGGCAATTTGCAAGTGAGAGAATTGACGCCTGGCTCTCTAGGCCACCTGAACTCCTGGGTCACTCTGTCATCTAGATTGTCCTTTTTGTTGTTGTTGTTTTTGTCTCATTATTGGGGACTGTGTCCTTAAGAAAAACTGTTGGTGGCTAGAAGAGGCAGAACAGTAGATTAATGTCTTGTCTGGGTGGAATTGCCCAAGAAAATGCTCTGACCTGGGGGGGCCATACTGGATTCTACAAAGTTCTACAAGGTTCATACTGAATCTTCCTTGGGACTAAAAAGGAGAAAAGAAAGACGAGTCCCTAGAGCAGGTGTAGTCAACCTTTTTATACCTACTGCCCACTTTTGTATCTCTGTTAGTAAAGTTTTCTAACTGCCCACCGGTTCCACAGTAATGGTGATTTATAAAGCAGGGAAGTAACTTTACTTTATAAAATTTATAAAGCAGAGTTACAGCAAGTTAAAGCATATAATAATTACTTACCAAGTACTTTTTGTCAGATTTTTACTAAGTTTGGCAGAATAAATCTTTATAAAACCACTTACTATAGTTAAATCTATCTTTTTATTTATACTTTGGTTGCTCCACTACTGCTCTCCATGAAAGCTGGAGTGCCCACTAGTGGGCGGTAGGGACCAGGTTGACTACCACTGGTCTAGAGGCTCAGCGATGTGTCCTGACTTTGTGCCATGCATTCAGATGGAGGGCATGAGGGAAGAAATTGTGAGGAGCATGCTGGCTGGAGAGGGGCTTTGCTGTGCAGACAGGGTGGAAGTCATAGGCAAGGATGCCCAGGGACAGCGCATAGGGTAGGAGTCCACTCAACTGTGATGTGTGGCCCCTAATCCCTAATCTCCCCACACGTGGTTCCCTTCCATGGTTCCCTTCATAGTTCATCAAACATTTGAGTGTCTGCTCAGGCCTGGGCACTAGGATGCAAAGATCTTCAAAAGTCCTCATGCCAAGCAGAGTGTTGCTGTGTCCTCACATGGCAGAAGTATCTAGGGAGCTCCCTGGGGTCTGTTATAAAGGCACTGACCATGTTCACGAGGGCTGTACCCTCATGACCTAATCACCTCCCAAAGGCTCCCCCTCTTAACACCATTACATTGGGGGTTAGGATTTAACACGTGAACTTGGGGGGAGACACAGTTCAACCTATAACCCGTACCCGCCGCCCATGAAAGTGTATACTGAATCAGGAGTGTCACAGTTCTGTGAGGGGGACAGGTCATGATGGACCCCAGTCTCCTTGGTCTGCAGGGCTGGTTGGTGTTTGTACATCCTGGGACATCAGGCTTTCCTGAGATCAAGAGGGTATGTCTCACCGCACCTGGCCTCCCTGCAGTTCACATTTGTTGTTATATTGGCTTGATTTTAAACATGGGTGATTTTTTCTTTTTAAATCTCTCAGCTCTGGGCAGTTGGCTCAATGGATAGAGCGTTGGCCTGGCATATGGACGTCCTGGGTTCGATCTTCAGGGTACACACGAGAAGCGATCATCTGCTTCTCTCTGCTTCCCTCTCCCCCATCTTTCCCTGTTCCCCTCCTGCAGCCAGGGGATCGATTGGTTCAAGCATCAGCCCCAGATGCTGAGGATAGCTCAGTGGATCCAAGCATTGGTTTTAGGCTCTGAGGATAGCTCAGTTGATTTGAGCATTGTCCCTGGACAGGGGTTGCTGGTCGGATCCCAGTCAGGGCACATGCAGGAATCTGTCTGTCTATCTTCCCTCCTCTCATTTAAAATAAAATAATAAAAAAATCCTCTAGAATAGTAAGTGTACAGGCAGAATAATAACTGCAAAGACATCCCCATTCTGATCCCAGGACCTGCAGACATGTCACTTCACATAGTAAAGGGACTTTGCAAGTGGGATTAAGTCAAGGCCCCTAAGTCACGGATGACTCTGGATTCCCTGGGCGGGGGTAAGATGTCATCACAGGGTCCTCATAGAGGGAGGCAGGAGGGTCAGAGTCAGGGATGGAAGAGGCTGCGCTCTTGGCTGTGGGGATAGGGGAGGGGCTGAGCCAGGGATGCGACATTTCTAGAAGCTGGGAAAGGCTGGAAACCATTCTCCCTGGATACTGCAGAAGGACCAGCCCTGCCCACACCTGGGTTTAGGAGTAACGAACCCCAGAGCCAGCAGAGTCAGTGTGCAGTGGTAAGCTACTAAAAGGATGGTTCTGGCCCTGGCCAGTTGGCTCAGTGGTAGAGAATTGGCCTGGTGTGCAGGAGTCCTGGGTTCGATTCCCGGCCAGGGCACCCAGGAGAGGTGCCCATCTGCTTCTCCACCCCTCCCCCTCTCCTTCCTCTCTGTCTCTCTCTTCCCCTCCCGCAGCCAAGGCTCCATTGGAGCAAAGTTGGCCCAGGCGCTGAGGATGGCTCCATGGCCTCTGCCTAAGGCACTAGAATGGCTCTGGTTGCAACAGAGTGGCACCCCAGATGGGCAGAGCATCGCCCCCTGGTGGGCGTGCCGGGTGGATCCCACCGATTGGGAAAAATGCAAAAAAAAATAAAATAAAAAATAAAAGGATGGTTCTGGTTATGACTGGCCCGGGAAACTCGGACACAGAGGTTCTGAGGAATTAGGATTTTTGCTTCTTTGGTGACTAGAAAAGCATCTTTTGCCCTCCCCTCTCAGGTGGATGTCAGGTAGGTGGCCTGTCTTCGCATGTGCCCAAGGAAGTGACCGGTATGTGGAGTTGCCTGTGTCTTCTCGCCACCACAAACAGACTTTCGGGAAAACACTCCAGTGCTTCCCAAGAGCAGCCACTTGGGTTCTTAGGTCTCAGAGCCTACAAGCCACATCCAACTCCTGCCAGATGGTCTGCATGTCCCCTCACCTGCTTTCCCAGCATCCCCCCTTTGACTTTCAGCTTTCCTTTCTCCCTGGCTACCCAGTTTCTGGCACCAACCAAAGGCCTGAGTAGGGGTTTGGGTGCCTGTAGGTCCCAGGTGAATCACTGGCCAGTGCTCTGGGTGCCCACCTGGCTGTCTGCTCTGCAGGAGGGGGCAACCCTCCGCTGAGGACAGCAGCCACCGCTGCTGAGAGTGGCCTCTTTGCTCTCATTAACGCATGACATGGAGTCACGTGACACAGTCATGTGCATCCAACTGTTTCCCCAGCTGCTGGTCTGGATGTGTCTGCAGGGTTAGGACCCCGGGGTAAAGGGTTGCTCCAGAGTAGGCTGTGGCAGGCAGGCAACGGCAGAGCAGAGGCATGGTCTGCATTCTTGGGGTGTTTTTCCGTCTGTCTCTCCCAGCCATTTCCTGGCCCCTTACAGACAAGTGACTCTGGCGCCCAGCCAGTGCTAGTTGTTTTCCATGCAGAGGGTCAGTTGGGGATCCACACCCCATGATCTGGGAGGCAGGAGGCACAGGTTGCAGGCCCACTCCACCTCTTCCCAGCTGCGTGACTTGGAAATCCTTTAACTCGGGGTTTCTCCACCTGACGCTGTTGACATTTGGGGCCTGATGACTCTTAGAAGGGTGTTCCTGGCATCAAGTGGGTGGGGTCAGGGATGCTGCTCAAGCCCCCATAGTGCCCAAGGCAGCCCCACAGAGAATGACCTGGCCTGAGTGTCCACAGTGCCAAGAGGACAGACCCTGTCTTAACTAATTTGGAAAAGAAATTGAGTTAGATCCTTAGGCTCAGAGTTGACAGCAAAGCAAACTCCCAATGGTCAGATGGTATAAACCAGGGTGAGACCAGTGTCTGTGAGGGGCCTCTTCTTTTCTCCCACTCAGTGTTTGTATTTAAATGTGTGCAGCCTCCTAGGACCCCGGTAGTCAGATAGTTAGATGGTTATGGAACATAAGTCTCCTGGGGTCAATGGAATCCTTTGATCCAGGGGGTGTCATCGAGGGCGATTCTGCTCCCAGAGGACACTGGTGATGTCTGGGGACACCTGTAGTTTTCATGACTGGAGAGACTTCTGGCATTGAGTGGGTGGGGCCTATGATGCTGCCCCCCCCCCACTGCCAGGATGGCCCCCCAACAGAGGAATGACCAGCCTCCAGTGTCCCTAGCACCAAGGTGGTTTGCAGGTATTTAGACAGGTGGTTTCTACTCAGGTCTGTGGACTCCAGGATAATGTGGCCACTATGCATCGAGCCCCTGGGGGGACCGAGCTCTCTAACACTGTGAACCTTGCAAGACCAGTCACTTGTTGCGAACACCTGAGCCCAGTTTTGTGTTGATTTATTTATATTTTACCTAGTTCCACGAAGAATTGAAGTATGCATTAAGGAAGGGATTCAACCGAGTAGAAAAATACAAATGGCTTTATAAAACTGCGTACCAGCAGAGTCTATACAATGCCATCCGCACTCTGGGTCCAGCTCTTCTTCTCCCAGGGTCCTGGGCTGAGGTGCGGGCTCTTCCTCTTGCCAGGTCTCAGTATCTCAGCCTCAGAGCCTCACCTCCAAAAATCACCACTTCCCATGATGTCACAGTGCTGCATATATGCCATGATACTTTATATAGGGTTTCTTTGCTTTTTAGCTTTATTCATAAATATAAATTTAATATTGTGTATATAAAAAATATATGCACATAAATTACATGTCTTAAATATAGTTGTGTATGTTACGTGTATGTTTATAAATATATGATATATGTTATAAATATATATTAAAATGCAAATATTAAATATAATAATATAAACCAGATCAGGTGGTAATGTAGTAGATAGAGCATCAGCCTGGGATGCTGAGAACCCAGGTTTGAAACCTCAAAGTCACTAGCTTGAGCACAGGCTCATCAGCTTGAGCGGAGGCTCAACAGCTTGTCGCCGACTTGAGCATGGGATCATAGATGTGACCCCATGGTCTCTGGCTTGAGCCCAGAGGTCACTGCTTGAAGCTCAAGGTCACTGGCTTGAGCAAGGGGTCACTCGCCTTACTGGAGCTCCCCTTCCATAAGGCACATATAAGAAAGCAGTCAATGAAACTAAGGTGCCACAACGAAAAATTGATGCTTCTCATTTCTCTCCCTTTTTGTCTATCTGTCCATCCCTCTCTCTGCCTCGTTCTCTCTCTCTCACTAAAAAAATTTTTTTAAAAATATAAAGCATATTAAATATATATTTCATATTTATTTATATGCATCTTAATGATTGTTAGGTTAGAATAAATCTTATTAAATTTATTTATAAATAAAATATATGGTACCTAATATTGTGTGCATTTATATAAATAGGTAGTATATGCTTATAATTATATACTTATATATAATTATAAGCATATTAAATGTATAAAAATACATGTATGCATTTATTGCATATATGCATATACTACACATGTATTTATACATATCATGTGCATATATAAGTATATGCATCTACATATGTTACATATCCATTATATGTATATATACGGGCTCATAGTAATACCACCTCCCTCCCACCGCTGGCCTTGAAGAAGTCAGCTGCTAGCCTGACCTGTGGTGGCGCAGTGGATAAAGCATCAACCTGGAAACACTGAGGTTGCCGGTTCAAAACCCTGGCTTGCCTGGTCAAGGCACATATGGGAGTTGATGCTTCCTGCTCCTCCCCTTTCTCTCTCTCTCTCTCTCTCTCTCTCTCTCTGTCTCTCCCCTTCTCTCTAAAATAAAAAAAAAAAAAGAAGTCAGCTGCCACATTATAAGAGGATCCATGGAGAAGGCCACATGGCCAGGACCCCAGGGCAGCCTCTAGTTGCTGAGTGTGACCACTGGCTAACAGCCAGTGAGAACTTGGCGATCTCAGTTCTGAAGCCACAGGGAGACAAATTGTACCAGCAACCTGAGGGGGCTCTGAGGCGGGCCCTTCCCCAATTGCCTTTCTGGTGAGACAGCAGCCTTTTGGAGCCCTGGGGCCCTGACCCCCAACCCCCAAACCGGGAAACATTAAATGGGTAGTGTTTGAGGCCAACACGTTTGTGGCAATTTGTTGCATAGAAAATGAATCTGCTGGCCCAACACGTTTGTGGCAATTTGTTGCATAGAAAATGAATCTGCTGGCCCTGGCCGGTTGGCTCAGTGGTAGAGCGTCGGCCTGGCGTGCACAAGTCCCAGGTTCGATTCCTGGCCAGGGCACACAGGAGAAGCGCCCATCTGCTTCTCCACCCCTCCCCCTCTCCTTCCTCTCTGTCTCTCTCTTCCCCTCCCGCAGCCGAGGCTCCACTGGAGCAAAGATGGCCCGGGTGCTGGGGATGGCTCCTCGGCCTCTGCCCCAGGCGCTAGAGTGGCTCTGGTCGCAACAGAGCAACGCCCCAGAGGGGCAGAGCATCGCCCCTGGTGAGCGTGCTGGGTGGATCCTGGTCGGGCGCATGCGGGAGTCTGTCTGACTGTCTCTCCCCGTTTCTGGCTTCAGAAAAATACAGAAAAAAAGAAAAGAAAATGAATCTGCTGACCTAGTACCCCAGCCTGCAGGCCTGTGGGCAGGTCACCAAGACTTGCAGAGCTTTGCACTCAAAGGAATGCTCTGGTGACCGTGCAGAGTGAATGAACTCAATAAATGGATGCCCAGTTTCCAGCATTCCAGATGTGTGTAAGGGTTGCCAATAGCAGCTTTTAGTGCCTCTCCTCTCCTGTGCTGGTGGACATGGCCACTGGGCTCCGCACGTGTCCAGGAGCCACAGTAGCCCTGCGGGAAGGAGCAGACCCTGGCGTCCCACGTGCAGGCCAGCTGGAGTGTTCTGCTGAACCCAACCTGGCTTGTTTGTTTTTGTTGCTGGCCTCCGACACCGCCTGGGCTGCATGCCTGCACGTCACCCAAGGCAACTCGGCCATGAGCTGGGAAACTCAGTCTCCAAGGACACAAACCCTGAGACCCCTGCTCCAGGAACACGTATGTGTGTGACATGTATCTGGGTGTCTGCGTGTGCTTGCGTGCAGGAGGGTGGTGTCCTTCTAATCTAGTTGGTTCATCTCCCAGAGGCTTTCCAGATCAGTGCTCAAGGATAGTAAAAAAAAAAAAAAAAAAGTCACAAAAGACAAAGTCCAACCAGCATTTATTTCTTCTGGTTCCTGACAGCCCAGAGACAACCATCATCCCCATAAACAAAACAAAGCCTGACGTGCAAACACCGTCTTTCATGGGACCTTCGAAGGGCCTACGAGAGAAATCAGGAGCCCGTCTAATAGATGAGGTTACTGAGGCTCAGATTAAAATGGAGCCCAGAGTAGAGGAAGCCGGATCCCTCGCGTACAGTGGCCGTGGGGGTGTAAGATGGTGCAGCTCCTGTGGAAAATAGCCTGGTAGGTGTATGGTAGTTCCTCAGATACCTGACAATAGAATCACCATGTGACCCAGCAATTCCACTTCTGGGTGTAGACTCAAGAATTGAGCTCTGGCTGGTTGGCTCAGCGGTAGAGCGTCGGCCTGGCATGCAGGAGTCCCGGGTTCGATTCCCAGCCAAGGCACACAGGAGAGGCGCCCATTTGCTTCTCCACCCCTCCCCCTCTCCTTCCTCTCTCTTTCTTCCCCTCCCGCAGCGAGGCTCCATTGGAGCAAAGATGGCCCAGGTGCTGAGGATGCCTCCATGGCCTCTGCCTCAGGCGCTAGAATGACTCTGGACACAACAGAGCGTCGCCCCAGAGGGGCAAAGCATCGCCCCCTGGTGGGCATGCCGGGTGGATCCCGGTTGGGTGCATGCGGGAAGTCTGTCTGACTGCCTCCCTGTTTCCAGCTTCGGAAAAATGAAAAAAAAAAAAAAAAAAGATACTATTTGTGCCTGACTTGTGGTGGCGCAGTGGATAAAGTGTCGACCTGGAAATGCTGAGGTCGCCAGTTCGAAACCCTGGGCTTGCCTGGTCAAGGTACATATGGGAGTTGATGCTTCCTGCTCCTCCCCCCTTCTCTCTCTCTCTCTCTCCCTCTCTCCGTTCTAAAAATGAATAAATAAAATTTTAAAAAATCAATGGAAAATTTTGGCCCTGGCCGGTTGGCTCAGCGGTAGAGTGTCGGCCTGGCGTGCGGGGGACCTGGGTTCGATTCCCGGCCAGGGCACATAGGAGAAGCGCCCATTTGCTTCTCCACCCCCTCCCCCTCCTTCCTCTCTGTCTCTCTCTACCCCTCCCGCAGCCAAGGCTCCATTGGAGCAAAGATGGCCCGGGCGCTGGGGATGGCTTCTTGGCCTCTGCCCCAGGCGCTAGAGTGGCTCTGGTTGCGACAGAGCGACGCCCCGGAGGGGCAGAGCATCGCCCCCTGGTGGGCAGAGCGTGGCCCCTGGTGGGCGTGCCGGGTGGATCCCGGTTGGGTGCATGCGGGAGTCTGTCTGACTGTCTCTCCCTGTTTCCAGCTTCAGAAAAATACAAAAAAAAAAGAAAAGAAAAGAATTGAAAGCAGGGACTCAAAGATATATTTGCCTACCATGTTCACAGTAGTTTTATTCACCAGAGCCAAAAAGTATGTCCTTCAACAGATGAGTGGATGAAGAAAAAGCATGGTCCATCCACAGAATGGCATATGATTCAGCCTGAAAAAGGAGGACACACTGACACCCAGTACAACGGGGATGAACCTTGAGGACATTCTGCTCAGTGACATAAGCCAGAACTGTGTGGTTCCACTCATTGGAGGTCCCTAGAGGAGTCAGATCCACAAAGACAGAAAGTAAATGGTAGGCATTGAGGGCTGGGAGAGGTGGAGGGGGAGTTAGTGTTGAATGGGGACAGAGTGTCAGTTTGGGAAGGTGGGAAAGTCCTGGAGATGGATGGTGGTGATGGCTGCACACAATGTGACTGTGCCGAATGCCACTGACTTGTGTACCTAACAGTGGTTAAGATGGCCAATTTTATGTTATATGCATTTTACTACAGTTAAAATTTTTTTTAATGAAATGAAAATAAGCAATGTTTTTGGAGAGGCTCAACTCAGGCTCCAGCTCAGTATACGCTGACATGTGTTCAGCACCACCAGCACTACTGAGTGTCAGGGCAGAATGACAGGGTGGGTGCAGGTACAGCAGAGACCACCCCCCCTCCCCCGTGAGGGGATAGGACCACAGCGGGGGAAGCTGGGTGGGTTTCACCTGGACTTCGCCCAGCACAGGTGTGACAGCTCCTGGCTAGACTCAAGAATGAAGGTGAGAGGAAGCATCTCCCACTTTGGGGTGCTCTCAGCTCCTCGGAGCTGCAGAAGTCAGGGCCACAGTCCCTCTCAACAGCTTGTCTTGACCACCTGAGGTCTGTCACATTCACATAGTATTTTTCTGGCCTGCATTTTATTTGAACCCTCACACAAAACCTAGATGGTAAATATTAATCCTGTATTAGGAGGTTCTCCACAGAGAATAGAGAAGCGATTTGGCCAAGAACATGCAAGTGAGAGGGGACAGAGCAGAAGCAGGGTGTGTCTTTCTATTGCTTCCCTCTGACAAGCTTCCTCTATTAAGAGTGTGTAAACCTGTAGGGTGGGGTGCTCAGAGCTGTAATCCACACAGTGTCTGTAAAATAAAAGAAATCCTTTTAACCCTACATAATCCCTTCCAGATTAGAGATCATCTCATTTTTTTTTTCACAACTGCATAATCCTTTTTTTTCCCTTCAAGTGAGAGGAGGGGAGATAGACAGACTCCCACATGCACCCTGACCTGGATCTACCCGGCAATCCCTGTCTGCAGCGGATGCTCAAATCAGCTGAGCTATCCTCAATGCCGGGGGCTGACATTTGAACCATTTGAGCCACTGGCTGAAGGAGGGGAAGGGAGAGAGAAGAAGAGAGGGAGGGAAGAGAAGCAGATGGTCACTTCTCATGTGTGCCCTGACTGGAGATAGAACCTGTGATGTCCATACCCTGGGCTGATATTCTTTCCACTGAGCCCGCCAGCCAGGGCCACAATATTCCATTGCTTGTCAAAAGCAGGGAGTAGCCTGACTAGGCGGTGGCGCAGTGGATAGAGCGTCAGACTGGGATGTGGAAGACCCAAGTTCGAGACCCCGAGGTTGCCAGCTTGAGCGCGGGCTCATCTGGTTTGAGCAAAGCTCACCAGCCTGGACCCAAGGTTGCTAGCTCGAGCATGGGGTTACTCGGTCTGCTAAACAAGGCCCGCAGTCAAGGCACGTATGAGAAAGCAATCAGTGAACAACTAAGGTGTCACAACAAAAAACTGATGATTGATGCTTCTCATCTCTCCCTTCCTGTCTGTCTGTCCCTGTCTATCCCTCTCTCTGACTCTCACTCTATCTCTTCAAAAAAAAAAAAAAAAAAGGCAGGGAGTAAATATTTTAGGCTATGCAGGATTGTGTTGGCTTAAAGAGAATGGACTTTCTATATCTGATTGCTGCTGCCAAACTGGGTAATTGTCAAAAATTTATTAGTTTAAAGCCTCACCAGCAGAAATGACCAGAAAGTGGGTTAGTGGTTGCCAGGGTCCTCAGTCTCAGTAAATGTTGAGGAGCAGACACTGTATCAGGTGATAGTGATGGGACCTGGCGGGGACAGGACCATGAAAGGCCACAGAAGGTGGCCAAAAGCATTCTATAGAGGTCTGCTTTAAATTCTTTTTCACTGGGAGCGTCTGTCGCAAAGGTTCCGCCATGCTCTCAGAAGCTGGATTCCCAAGCATCAAAGGCCACTAGGCTGGGTGCCAAGTCACAGGGAGGATGTACCCCTATGTTTAGAGGCCAAGCTTTGCTCCTCTGTCTGCAGTGACCTCTTGGAAAAAAGGATGTGTCTATGTTGGCCTTGCAGCTGTTTGAAAAAACAGTCACCCCTGATTAGCCTAATCTCCAGCCACCTCTTTCCCTCTCTGACTATGGTTTGGATACAGAGGGGACACCTCCCCGTAAAACCTCAAAATTTGTCTTTTCTGGACATTTTATGTAGTGGAATCACACACTACATAGCCTTTTGTGTCTGGCTTCTTTGGCTGAGCATCGTGTGTTCAAGGTCCATCCATGTAGTGAGTGTCAGTGCTGCACTCCTTTTCATGGCTGAGTAAGTTGATGGACCACCGGTTGATGGACATTTGGGTTATGTTCACTTATTGCCTGTTATGAATCCATTGCTGCTGTGGACATTACTGCATATGTTTTTATGTGGTCATGTTTTTTCACTTTTCTTGCGTATGTACCTCGATATGGAATTGCTGGATCAGATAGTGACTCTATTTTAACCTTTTGTGGAGCTTGCATTGCTTAAACTCAGAAGCTATATAGCTCAGGGTTCTACAAACTGCAGCCAAGCAGTCAAGTCTGGCCCTCTGCCTATTGTTGCAAATAAAGTATTACTGGCACACAACACACCCTTTACATATGGTCAGTGGTGGCTTTTGTATTACAACAACTGAGTTGAGCCCTTACAACTGAGGCTTTGTAGCCCACAAAACCAAAAATATTTACTATCTGGCCTTTTACGGAAAAATAAGTGTTTATTATTTAGCACTTACATCACACTCTGTAATTGTTTATTTGTCTTAAGAATTTTTCCCTTCTCCCCTCCACCCCTATGCAGAAAGCTCCCTAGGGGCAGGACTTTGATATTTTATTTTTTTATTTGTTTCCATTTGTCATTAAACATTGAGTCACACTACCCCACCCTCACCTTCCCAGAGCACTGAACTCACTCATTGAACTTCGGGGCCTGGCTTTCCTGTGGGGTCTGTCACGCAGGGACCCACCCTTGGCTGCCCAGTGGAGTCACCTGAGACCTCTCCAGCAGGCCACGCTTAGACCGCTTAGACCAGCTACATCATGTTCTCCTGGTGGGATGCTGCATGCATCCCCCTGGGTGACCCCACGTTTGGGAAACCCTGTGCTAACTGGTCCTTAATCCCAAATGTCTATAGTTCTTAGGAATGCAGTCCTGGGTAGAAGGCACCACAGGTCTTCCTCCCATACAGACAGCTCTGATTCACCGAGCCCTGTAAGTGCAGGCTTCAGCAGGAGGGTTTTGGTACTTTTCTGATTTTTCCCAAGGGCCCTGAGCCTGTCAGTCCAACAGCAAGAGGGAAACTCTTCTCACTTGGGGTCCTGACTTGTCACAGCTGCAGGGACACACCTACAGCCAATTCTTTTTTTCTTTTTTTTTTGATGTTTTTATTTCCTGGGGTGACCACAAACTTGGTGGCTTAAAACAATCTATCCTGTCGCTGTCATGGAGCCAGAAATCTGAGATCAAAGTGTTTGGGGCTATGCTCCCTCCCTAGGCTCCAGGGGAGGGTCCTTCCTGCTTCTCTCAGCTTCTCGGGGTTCCAGGTGTCCCTGGGGTTGTGGCCAAATCCCTCCAACCTCGGCTTCCGTTGTCACATGGCTTCTCCCTGTGTGTTGGTGTCCAAATCTACCTCTATTTTCTCTTATATAGACACCAGTCATTGGAATTAGAGCCTACCCTAAATCCAGAATGATCTCATCATGAGATTCATCATTTATCTGCAAAGACTTTCTCCAATTTAGGCCACATGCTCAGCTTCCGGGGGTGGGGGGTGAATATTTGAGGGGCAGCATCCAACCTACAACCAACAGAAATTATCTTTGTTTAGTTGAACACAAAACAGTTCTTCCAGAGAGCCGCCGTCCATCACCCCCACTTAGCGACCTCTCCTTTTATTTATTCATCTTTGTGTTCTTTGCACTTGTGTAAGCACCTCAAATCTATCTTGGACAAGGGAAGGGTGGAGTGTAGGTAGGAATGTTTAAATCAATTGACAGTTATATTGCAATATATAAATGTATCAAATCTACACCTTGTACACCTTAAACATGCAATGTTATGTGTCAATTTCATCTCAACAAATAAAATTTTAAAAAAGTTAACAGTTATGTTAAAAATTCCTACTTAAAATTAATGCACTGAAGGCATTCAAAGATATTATCACAAGAATCCTAAAGCAGTGGTCTTCAGTAGAGTGGGGGTGGGGTGGCCCTGCCCTAGGGGACACTGGACGACATCTGGGGACATCTGTGTTTGCCACACTGGGATTACTCCTGGAATCGAGTGGGTGGGGCCAGGGATGCTGTTTAACCTCCCTGAGTAGTGCAGAGGAGGGTAACCTGTTGCAGATGTGGAAAGTGAGGGTAGCTTTAAACTGAACAAAAACGCTTATTTATTGGTCAATAGAAAATAAAGAATTGGCTGTAGGTGTGTCTCTCTGCAACTGTGAAAAGTTGGGATTCCCCTCCCCCTTTGAGCTAAGGACAGGCAGGGGTTGGGGGTGGGCCGCTTGCTGCTCTCCGGTTTTCTGCTGCCTCTGATCTGGCTTCAAGTAAACCCCCGCCCCCCAAAGCCCCAAGTGGGCAGAGCCGTGAATGCCCGCAGCCGGGTATCGGGTATCAGTATCGTTCTGAGAAGCAGAAGGCAGAGAGACTTCTAAGAGAAGTTCCTGACAGGGGATTCCCCACCCGGCTCCCAGAAGAGCTGCTAAAAGTCAAACAGCAGCTCTTGGGTTTCATTTACTGCCCAGGGCAGCTTCCTTGAAGGCAGTTCCTCTCAGGCATTCCTGAGACCAAAAAAAAAAAAAAAGCAGATGATCTATTTTTAAACCCTTCTGGGAGAGGGAGAGGCCAGCCTGAGACCTGGAGGACAAGGGCCCAGGCAAGGGCTCTCAGAGGTGAAGCACAGGTGGAGAGCCACTTGTCATGGGCTCAATTTGCGCTTGGGAGGCAGCTCTGCCTGGTGGCTCCCGGTGTTTGTAAATGGACCAGACCAGGGCTCCCTCTACAGTACTGCTGACATCAGGGCCTGGTTGTTTTGGGTGGGGGTGGGGGAGCTGTCCTGGGCACTGTGGGGATTGAACAGAATCTCTGGCCCCTACCCACTCAATGGCTGGAGCACCCCCAGTGTGACAATCACAAAGGTCCCAAGATGCTGCCCAGTGCTCCCTGGGGGATAGGGTTGAACCAGGAGAGATCCTGAGCTAGTGACCCATCCCCCATGCCTTTACACCCACATACTCTCACTCTCTCTTTCTCTCTCTCTTTTTCTCTTTCTCTTTCTTCTGCATGTTAAGCAAGGCCTTGCTCATGAAAGAGCACTGAGTCAAGTAACCAGGCATTCTGGAATTTTCCTCCCTTCTTTCTAGCAGGTGTCTTTAGAAGCACTGGGGGCCCTGTCCAGCCAGGTCTGCACAGCAGTTGTAACACCTTCCACAGCAGTGTTGTAGAAAAAGAAGGGAAATTAAACTTCTGACCCGTAATAAACACTGAGTAAGCCTGACGTCCCCAGGCCAACCCTGTATGACCTCAGTCCAGCTGCATCCCCCATGGCTGCTCTGACATCCATAAAATTAGGATAAAATTAGGATAATGGACTGACTGGGGGAAAGAAGGGCCATGCTCAGCTACAGCATGTCAGCTCCAAAACCAAAGGCCTTTGGATGTGACCCAGGCCAATTGACCTTTGATCCTGGGAGTCCTAGCTCCTACTTCTTAACAATTCAGAATTGCTTTCATGTAGCTATGTATTAAATTATATACATATTACATTATTTTTATTGTTGAAGATTGGTGCCTTGCAAAGTGCTAGACACTTATGCTTGTCTCATTTTGTCCTTCCAGTGACCCCAAGAATGAGGTGATAGGGTCCCCATATTATAGACATGCCATCAAGGTTCAGAAAGCAAGTGGGCTGAGGTCCAGACTAAACAGAGCCAGGGCAGGAGCTCTCTCCAAATCCCCTCCCTGCACAGGAAAGACTTACTGATGTCTTAATGCCTCCCGGCAGATGCTGGCTGGTTGGCATCTAGAACCTTCTAGGCAGTTTTTCCTTCTCATCAAAACATTTTATCCTGTAGTCAAAATTTGCTCCCTTTCTTCCTGAAAGCAGCCCGTGGTGACCTCTAAAAATGGTTTGTTATTCACTTGACCTATAAAACCCCACAAAATTATGCAAATCAAGAGATTCAGATCTTCGTGTTCACTTTAAGATCACTCTTGAAACTGCCCAAGCCACCAAGAATATGCATATTTGAAAAGCCATCAAGCATCTGAACGATGTCACTTTACAGAAGTAATGTGTGCCATTCTATCATTACAACAGTGGAGTTGGTAGGCGTGCTTGGGTCAAATAGTGGGACTGAACCCAGGGTTGGTGGCCCAAAAAGAGTGCTGAATTTTTGCTGTACATGCTTAAAAATGCAGAGAATAATGCTGAACTTAAGGCTTTAAATGTGGGTTCTCGGATCACTGAGCACATCCAGGTGAACAAATCTCCCAAGACTCTGCACAGAATTTACAGAGTTTATGGATGGATTAACCCATATATGAGCTCTCCCTGCCACATTGAGATGTTCCTTACTGAAAAAGAGCAGATTGGGCCCTGCTCAATGGCTGTTTGGGCCTGACCTGTGGTGGCACAGTGGATAAAGTGTCAACCTGGAACGCTGAGGTCGCCGGTTCGAAACCCTGGGCTTGCCTGGTCAAGGCACATATGGGAGTTGATGCTTCCTGCTCCTCCCTCTTCTCCCTCTCTCTCTCTCTCTCTCTCTCCTCTCTAAAATGAATAAATAAAATCTTAAAAAAATAAATAAATAAATAAAAATACCACAGTTTAAAAAAAAAAAATGGCTGTTTGGGCCCTGCCAGTTGGCTCAATGGATAGAGCGTAGGCCCAGCATGCAGACGTCCCAGGTTCAATCCCCAGTCAGGGCACACATGAGAAGCGACCTACTGTTTCTCTTCCCCTCCCTCTCCCCCTTCTCTCTTTTCCCTTCTTGCAGACAGTGGCTAGGCTGGTTTGAGCGTTGGCCTTAGGCGCTGAGGATAGCTTGGTTGATTCAAGCATCAGCCTCAATTGGGGGTTGCCAGGTTTACCTGAGGCAGACGCATGTGGGAGTCTCTCTATCTCCCCTCTTCTCACTTAAAAAAAAAAAGCAGATTGTTCCTAAACCAGAAGAGGTGTTTGTCCTAGAAGAAAAAGATATCTCAGAAGAAACTGAAGAATAAATTCTAACAAAAGTAAAAAATATATAAATAAATCTGTACCTTCTTTTCTATCTTCAAGAGCAAAAGCCATGATAATCATAATAATGAAAATTGTAAAAATAGTAACATCAGAGTAATGATTCACTCTGGGAGGAAACCCCAGGGTGCCTTCCGGAGCTCTGGAAATGTTCTGTGTCTTGATGCCGGTGACAGTGACACAGGTGCATACACTTTTAAAGTACATGTAGCTGTACATGAGTGATCTCTACACACTTGTGTGCACATTATACTTCAGTAAAAAACTGGTAAAGCTGACCTGTGGTGGCGCAGTGGATAAAGTGTTGACCTGGAAATGCTGAGGTCGCCGGTTCAAAACCCTGGGCTTGCCTGGTCAAGGCACATATGGGAGTTGATGCTTCCAGCTCCTACCCCCCTTCTCTCTCTCTGTCTCTCCCTCTCCTCTCTAAAAAATAAATAAATAAATTTATAAAACAAAACAAACAAAAAAAAAACCTGGTAAAATAAAAGTTGTCTGAATCTAGGCCCAGGGTTGGCCTACATGTCAATAATAGGTAGTAATATCTATAATGACAGTAATAATATAAATTATGGTACACTCATAAAGCATAAAACACAGGCATAAAAGTCAATAAATGAATCCTGGCATGGTAGCTCAGTTGGAGAGCATCGTCCCGACATGCTGAGGTTGAGGGTCCGATCCCCCATCAGGGCACCTACAAGAATCAACCAGTGAACGTATAAATAAATGGAACAACAAATCAATGCTTCTCTCTCTTTTTTTTTCTCTCTCTCTCTGTCTCCCTTCCTCTCTCTCTAAAAATATCAACAACAAAAAAGTTACTAAATGCAACTATTATCCTGGACAGGATCTCGGAATAGAAAACAGACATTTTGGGGGGAAAACTGGCAAAATCCAGATAAAGTGGAGTTTGATTCATATAGCACACCAGAGTTTATTTCTTCATCTTATGATGAGATGTCAGCCGTAGGCAAAGTGGGCAAGGGGCATGTGGGAACCCTGTGTGCTGTTTGTGCCACTTTTCTGTTAATATAAAATGACTTCAACATAAAGTTTTTTTGTTTGGTTTTTTTCCCATTGATTTGAGAGAGAGAAGCATCCATTCACTGTTTCACTTGGTTGTCCACTTGTTGATTGCTTCTCATTGATTGTCCTGGCCAGGGGTCGAACCCCCCACCTCTGGCACACCCGGTTGACCCTTTATCCACTGTGCCACCCAGCTAGGGCAAAGTTTCTTTGTTTTTGTTTTTAAGTCAAGTGTTAGAAAAATTTGTGCTGGCATGGGAAAACCCTGTTTCCCTCACAATGTAATGTTAAGCAAGAAATGTTTTAAAGGCAGGTGATCAACCAGGATATATTATAGAATCTGAATGTGTAAAAATGGGTAAGTGTGTGTACACGCCTAGAAAACTGAGGTGGTGGGGTTATGGATTGTCTGTATGTTAGTTCTAGATCTTGTAAAATGCAGTTATGTTGCTTTCATAGTCATACAAATATATATATACTTGATTCTCGTCATTTACAGCAAATACTGAATTAGTGGATATGGAACCACTGCTCGTGGGGAAATACAAGATTAGGCTCCTGTGAGCCTCTGTTCACATTTTCCTCAAGCAATGGACACATAACCTTGTTTTATGTGTGTTTCTGTTTAGAGACACATTTGATCTGCATTGTTGCTTCATTAACATTGAGCCCACAATAGGCTTTTCTGACACATGAATCTTCTTCATAAGACACATCTCAGTCTTGCGCTCAGGAACCCTGGACAGCACTTCAACTTTATGCTTGGGGACATTTCAATTACCCACAAAAAAACAAAATGCAAAAATTGTGGATCTAAACATTGACAAGGATCCTGGTTTAAAGTCTGAGCTGAAATAAGAAGGCAGAGCTTCTGTCTCCTGGCTTCACCTCAGATATGTGCTTTGCATGTGTGCATGGATGACCGAGACTCCCATCAAAGTCATAGGTATTGGGAGTATTGATTTGGGGTTTGCAAATAAATTTTAGTGAGTAGGCAAATTGGCAAATACAGCATCTGTGTGGGTAATGAGAATGTACTTTATATAACCCCCTCACTTGTGCCCATGTGGCCCACTGTCACTGTGCTTGCACAGACTTTTCAGGTGTCTGGCACTCCGGCACCCTGCAGTGGGTCTGTCTCCCCATCAGGCCACAGTAGCATAGTGCTGACCTTCAGCAGATCCTGCTGTCCACTAGCCTTATCAGGCCATGGTAGGAGCTCTCCCCACTTGGTGACTTACTTCTCTGTGGGTCTCTCACCCAGTCTTTCCTTAAGGCAGGGGGTCTCAAACAGGGGTGATCCTATCCCCCAGAGGACACTGGGCCATGTCTGGGGACATCTGTGGTTGTTACAACAGGGGATGCTCCTGGCATAGACTGGGTGGGGGCCAGGATGCTTCTTAACACCTTGCAGTGTCCAGGATGGCCATGACATCAGCAGTGCTGAGGGGCAGAGGTCTCTGCTTTTGAGAAAGCCACCCCCAGTCACCAACTTCCTGTGGCTGAGACCCTAGAACCTCTGTGACATGCAGGCTGGACCTCCCCCTGGTAGAGCTCAGGGTAGGAGGTTTCTATCTGACCTCAGTCACTCCACCCCAGCCTCTGATGTCACCCCAGCCCAACTCCAGGTCCACAGTGGCCCTCAGCTCTGACCCAGGAGGGGCAGCCCTGGTGTGTCCCTTTGTGTAGATGGAAAAACCCTCATTGGTTTGTGGAAAAAGCAAATGTTTGCAAAGGAAGAGGGGCCAGCTCTCAGAGGCCACAGGGGAGCCTCACTCGCCAGGGGCCTCATAGCTCAGGAAGTTGGGTTTGCATTGGCCCAAGGGCATGGACTCCCCAGGGGAAGCCCACAGTAGAATGAGCGCCAAGGACTTGCCTCCTTGAGAAATGCAGGGTGGTCTATTGCAAACTTTGAAGTGTGATTCTAGCCCTGCAGCTGCAGGGGTCCCCCTGGGAGCATAGTATGGATATCCTGGTCAAGCTGCATGTGCAGACTTGCAACCAGGCCTGAAGCCTCCTCATCGGCAAATAGAAGCCTGGTGCTGGCCATGCACATCACACTGCAGCTGGACAGATTGGGTCACCACTTGCTTCTTCCTCTGTGCCTCAGCAGGAATTAGTAAAGGGGGTGCCACCCTGGGCAGTGCATTCTCAGGGCAGCTAATGTGGTGTGGAGAGCAGAGTGTGTAGGCTGGCATGCAATCTCAGGGTCACCCTGGCAGTTGGACACAGCTGCCCCCAGGGGCCCTCATGCTGTTTGAGTATCAGAGAGAATTGTGGCTCTATCCAAGGTTGTTCAGGGTTATGCTTAAGGCAGGGGGTCCCAATCCCTGGAAAACGGTGGCTCAAACGTGCTGAGCCCACCCACCCCCGGGGCTAGATCATGAGGACTTCCTTCCTTTCCTGTTGACCTCCTGGCCCTGGGCGGCCAGCCTCAGATCCCTTGCCTTCCTGCGCCCATATACCTGTCACCTCTTTCACCCGAGGTTAATTAGTTTGCCCCCGAGTTCACTTTTTCCAGCTCTCCCTCCCCTCCCCCCCTGCACGTGGCTTTCATCAAAATGAAAAACCAGACATGGAAAAACACCACACATTACGTCCACGGCTTGGTGCCTAGATATTTTGTTTTTCTCCTGCTGGTGCATCCGATAGGCTGGACTTGGGGTCCCATGTTCCAAAGTGGAATAATACAAGTTCCAGAAGACAACTTGACTCCCCCCCCCAACAGGATTGTCTTTCTGAATAAATCGGTTGTGAAGAATAAAGGGGACTCACCCCCAGTTTTTCTGGAGGATGCGTGCCTCATTCTTGGCAAACAGCAAAGTACTTCTCTGAGAAAAGCTCGAGATGGCTAAGTAAAAACGATTTCACCATAAAAAAAGGGGGGGGGGGATTTCACTGTGTTTTTCCCGTCTCTCTCCCTTTTAAAACAGGATAGAGAGGTGCTTCTTTGAAAAACTGTAAAAGGTATGGAGCATTTTATCTTTAATGATTCATGAGCTTGGAATCTCTTGTTTTTGAGAAAGAAGAACAAACAAGCCGCCATATCTCACGTGCACACAACACACTGGGAATTGTGTCACCATGAAAAGAGCTCTGGGCTTAGAGCCAGGAAACCTGAGTTTAGATCTCAGGTTGGCCTCTGAGCCACCATCCCGAGTGGGCGGATGCTTTTCATCTCTGCCACGGAAATAACATCCTCCAGCTCCCAAGAATGTCACAAAGATTACTAAGGCCACAGTTACAGAAACAGAGTGCTGAGTCTGAGTGGCTCAGAGATTTGTGCGGAACCGATTACTTAATTTGAGGGAGTGGCTGTTCAGTTTCTCCTCTAATCCTTTCCATTTCCAAAAGGCCTCAGCATGTCTGTAAAGCCAGTGGCCACGGCCACTGTCACAGCCACCTGGCCCATGCAGGTTCGCATTGGATTCGGACAGTTGGTAAAGAAACAATGGAGCCAAAAACTGATGAGCCATCATTTTTAATCCTAGCTTGCACCCAGCGGGCAAGTAAAAACACACAATGGGCTCCAAAAGCCACTCACATTCAGTGCTCACAAAGCTACTGACTTATCCGTTTCCTAGAATCAAAGGTTTCTAGCTCACCAGACTTATTCACCTCTGTTCCCCATCTCCTTCCTTCTCCCTGCACAAACTCTGCACAAACTGGCTTCTCACTCAATACTCTGCCATCTTGGCTGCTTCTGGCCTCCTCCTCCATGTGGCCTTTCTCTGCTCTGCTCTCTAATGCTAATCTCAGGAACCAAGGGCGCAAGCTCCCATTCTGCCCCCATTTTATAATGTAGAAATCAAAACCTTTAATCCAATATACAAAACAGGGAAGTCTCTAATACAAAGTCACTTATCTGGGGCATGATGGGATTGTACCACCCCACATCAAAAAGGGTGGGAAAGGCTTAGTCCCAAAACCAAGCCCCAGGCTACAAGGATTCTGCCTGCCCACAGCCCGCCCCCAACACACATTAATATCACCTGGGTGACGACCTTCACGTGGGCAGCACCATCTTTAACAAAGTGAGCATAATATATTTTATCTGCCCAACAATGTCCCTGCTGCCCCTTGAGTTACTGCATCTTCCCTCTTTTTTCTCCATCATTCTGGCCAACAGTTTGCCAGTGTTGTTGACCTTGTCAAAAAGCCAGCTTCTGGTTTCATTGATTCTCCTCCAGTTTTTCTAGCCTTCGTTTCGTTTTCCCCTCTGTGTCATTGTCATTTCCTTCCTCCTGATAGCTCTGGGTTTCGCTGGTTCTGGGTTTCACTCACTCTTCCCATTCTAGTTCCTTAAGTTGTCAAGTCAGGTGGTGAGTCAGAGGCTGTCCTGGACACAGACATCTGCACCCTGAGACTCCCTGTGCGCTACCCCTGCTGCATCCCCACACGGACCATTCAGTGTGTGTGTTGCATTTTTACCTTCAAAGTATTTCCTACTTTCCCTTGGGGTTTCTTCTGGGACCTGTCACTTTTCTAAAAGCGTATCTTTTCATTTCCATGAGTCCCGTGCTCCATTTGGGAAGGAAAGGGCATCAGGGCATGTTTCTTCACCGAGGACGGAAAGCGGCAGGGTGGCTCCAACCAGTTTTCATTCCAGGATTATCTCGGGACCTTTGGGGGCTCAGGCAGCGCTCCCTGTGGGGCTTGCTGGTGGGATGCAGGGAGGGGTAGGGGCTTAATTCTGGAGCTCATATCACCTCTCATACTTGTGAGGGGGGACAAGAACTCCCCGGGAGTTTTAAGGAGTATTACAGCTGCTAACACACCCTGGTCCCGGGGGGTTGGAGGGAGCTCATCATTTATCCTAGTGAAGGCTCACCTCCATCCAGTTTGTGCTTCTTGGGCCTTGGTTGCCTCCAAACATGTCTGACTCCTGCTTCATACAGCCTGCAAGTATCTGGACCAGGGTGAGGAGAGCCAGGCACTGGCCCCCAGCATAGAATTTAGGAGAGTGGGCACTGAAAAACCCAGGCATAGTAATAAGTTGTATCTTAATGTAGCAATATTTCCTAAAAATAAAAATTAATGCCAAAAGAAAAATCCACAGTGAAGATCAAAATTTTGAATCAAGAGCCTAAACCAGGCAGTGGAGCAGTGGATAGAGCATCGGACTAGGACACGGAGGACCCAAATTCAAGACCCCAAGGTCACCAGCTTAAGCGCGGCTCATCTGGTTTGAGCAAAGCTCACCAGCTTGGACCCAAGGTTGCTGGCCTGAGCAAGGGGTTACTCAGTCTGCTGTAGCCCCACGGTCAAGGCACATATGAGAAAGCAATCAATGAACAACTAAAGTGCCACAACAAAAAATTGATGCATCTCATCTCTCTCTCTTCCTGTCTGTCTTTCTCTATCTGTCCCTCTCTCTGA
Source organism: Saccopteryx bilineata (assembly GCF_036850765.1). NCBI lineage: Eukaryota > Metazoa > Chordata > Mammalia > Chiroptera > Emballonuridae > Saccopteryx > Saccopteryx bilineata. The sequence goes on from NC_089490.1 coordinate 155,871,584, forward strand.
CTCTCTCTCTCTCTGTCTCTGTTAAAATATATATATATATATATATATATTTTTTTTTTTTTTTTAAATAAAGAGGGTCCAGCTTTGCTCCCACCCTAGCCCTATCAGGTGCTGTCTTTAATGTAAAACTTGATATTTGGTTCGTCATGGATAGTTTACATTCATTTTAACTTTTTTTTTTTTTTTTTTTTACAGAGACAGAGAGTGAGTCAGAGAGAGGGATAGACAGGGACAGACAGACAGGAATGGAGAGAGATGAGAGGCATCAATCATTAGTTTTTCATTGCGCGTTGCAACACCTTTAGTTGTTCATTGATTGCTTTCTCATATGTGCCCTGACCGTGGGCCTTCAGCAGACCGAGTAACCCCTTGCTGGAGCCAGCGACCTTGGGTTCAAGTTGGTGGGCTTTTGCTCAAACCAGATGAGCTCGCGCTCAAGCTGGCGACCTCGGGGTCTCGAACCTGGGTCCTCTTCATCCCAATTGGATGCTCTATCCACTGCACCACCACCTGGTCAGGTCATTCATTTTAACTTTTTATAAAAACATTGCATGACCTGACCAGTGGTGACACAGTGGATAAAGCATCGACCTAGGATGTTGAGGTCCCAGGTTTGAAACACCGAGGTTGCCAGCTTGAGCACAGGGTCGCCATCTTGAGCATGAGATCATAGACATGATCCCAAGGTCACTCACTGGCTTGAGCCCAAAAGTTGCTGGCTTGAAGCCCAAGGTCTCTGGCTTGGGGTCACTGAGCTGAGCAAGAGGTCACTGGCTCAGCTAGAGCCCCTGGTCAAGGCACAAATAAGAAGCAATCAATGAACAACAAAGTGCCACAACTAGGAGCTGATGCTTCTCATCTGTCTCCCTTCCTGTATCTCTTGCTTACTCCCTTACAAAAAAAAAAAGGCCCTGGCCAGTTGGATCAGTGGTAGAGCGTTGGCCTGGCGTGCAAGAGTCCCGGGTTCAATTCCCGGCCGGGGCACACAGGAGAAGCGCCCATCTGCTTTTCCACCCCTCCCCCTCTCCTTCCTCTCTGTCTCTCTCTTCCCCTCCCGCAGCCAAGGCTCCATTGGAGCAAAGTTGGCCCAGGTGCTGAGGATGCCTCCATGGCCTCTGCCTCAGGCGCTAGAATGGCCCTGGTTGCAATAAGCAACGCCCCAGATGGGCAGAGCATCGCCCCCTGGTGGGCATGCCGGGTGGATCCCGTTCGGGCGCATGCGGGAGTCTGTCGGACTGCCTCCCCGTTTCCAACTTCAGAAAAATACAAAAAAAAAATGCATGAAATTATGAGTCATCATGATGGCTAAGCTGTCGGCACCCCTTAGATTTTTGCGGCCACAGTGAGTGCCTTACCTGCCTCACTCCAACGTTGCCCAACAGTAACAGTGACTGTGAACATGAGGGCGATCTGAAATGTGTGGCCAGTTCCCTGTGGCTACAGAAGCTGCAGTCTCTGGTCCTTTCATGCTCTCTGTCAGTAAAGCACAATACGCACCCATTTTCCTGCCAGGGCAGTCAGGGCAGTCGCCAGAGATCTGAAGGGAGGAGCGTGTTTCCCTGGGATAAATGCATGCACAAGGCTCTTGGCAGAAGCCACCTTCACCAGGCTCAGGTGTCAGGAGAGCAGGCTTGGACTGCCGGTTGCATGTTGTGGGTTTAGGTCCCTGTGGTGCAGTACCTGCTGGTGGGAACAACACAAAGCCTCAGCCATCTCCAGTCGAGCTGTGGCTATAAACAAGCACAAAGCCACCTGGCCTTGCTCCCAGGCAACCTAGCAGTGCTTGCTGTTGCCCACTGTCTCTTCTCTTTCTCACCTCCCACCGACCCTCCTCTGTCTGCAGTTTCTGCTCCACGACTCAGCAGACACTTATCAGGCTCTGACTATGGGCCAAACCTGGCCGTTCTGCCTTATTTTTTTCTCACAGGAGCCCAAGATACTGGTTTCCTTATTCCTATTTTACAGGTAGGGATATTGAGGCGTAGCAGTAGAAAAATTTGGCAAGGCCCACTGCCTAGTGGACACAGGCCCAGGATATGAGTTCATGTCTCTCTGACCACGAAGCACCTGGCAGTTCATATAAGTCAGGGTTCTCCAGAGAAACAGAACCAACAGGCTGTATATATGCAGAGAGGTTCGTTTTAAGGAAATGATTATGGAGTCTAACAAGTTCAAAATCTGCAGGATGGAGACCTGGGAGAGCCAAAGATGCCGTTTCAATCCAAAGGCTATCGCTGGAGAATTCCCACTTAATAGGGGAGATCTGTCTTTTGTTGTATTCAGACCTTCAACTGTTTGGACGAGGCCCACCTGCATTTGAGAGGGCAGTCTGCTTTACTAAAGGTCCACTGGTTTAAATGCCAATCTCATCCAGACACAACCTCACAGAAACATCCAAAATAATATTGAACCCATGGCCCAACCAAGTGGACATGCAACCACTTGCCCCTCAGAGCCTTCCAGCATGGTCAGTTTTCCTGGGGTGTCAGGAAAGGGACAGCAGCTGGTCTCACCCAGTAAACTGCATTCTTACCTGGAGGTTGAAATGGGAGAGAACCTGCTTCTGAGCTCCCTCAGGGTACTGGCAGAATTCTTTTGCTAGCATGGTAGGACTGTGGCCCTGGTCTCTTGCTGCCTCTCATCTGCAGTCTGCCATCAGCTCCTAGGGGAGTCCCACAGCTCCTTGCCAGGTGGGCTTTTTATACATAGCTGCTTACTTCATCAAGCCAACCAGCATGAGATCACATTCCTGAATTCTGTGCATTTTCCCCACTTTCTGTGTTCCAGTTTGGGCCCAAACCATCCTTCCTAAGTCTTGCACAGACTGAGCAATGGGCGCCTAGCCCCGAGGTAGTCACAGTTCCCCTTTCCCCAGTAGACTTCAGCACTACAGGGCAGCCTAGGGCTGGGTAGCGTCTCAGCACTAACAAGAAGACGTGTGATAGGATTTAGATGGATGCAAAAGGGGATGTCAGCATGATCAGAAGTAGACACTCAGTTTCATTGTTAGAAAATCCTTGTGGGTCATTGAAACCTTATTTCAGGGCAGAGGCTGCTGGGATAAACTTACTCTCGCGAGGGGTTTTCTACAAAGCCAGAGCTGGCCCCCTGCAGCCCTGTTGCCGCCTGTGTGTACCAGGGCGTTGGGATCCTTAGCCGGGCCTCTGCAATTGCCCTTCTCTGGAAGGTTGCACAAGAGACACCAATTGCCACACTTAGCACCACAATGCTGATGTGGATCCTTCCGTCCCAGTCATGTCCCCAGATGGGGGCTCAGCCCAGTGACACTTCACTGGTGAGTCCCAAAGCCCTTTCTGCCTACACTGGCCAAAACCTGCATCCTGGACCCAGACTTTTGCTTTTATACCCTCCGACCTTCACATTGCTGTGCTTCAGGGTCAAGCTTCCAGCCAGACACAGTGGGTTGGCACCTGAGTGAGGGTCCCATCCAGATGTCCAGATGGTCTTCTGTTGGGCAGGGCACCCTGACATTTGACCCCAAACCTTCCTGTCCACTCTTCAATTTTTTGTTTGTTTGTTTTTGTATTTTTCTGAAGTTGGAAACGGGAAGGCAGTCCGACCGGGATACACCCAACATGCCCACCAGGGGGCGATGCTCTTCCCATCTGAGGCGTCGCTCTGTTGAAACCAGAGCCATTCTAGCGCCTGAGGCAGAGGCCATGGAGCCATCCTCAGTGCCTGGGCCAACTTTGCTTGGCTGTGGGAGAGGAAGAGAGAGACAGAGAGGAAGGAGAGGGGGAGGGGTGGAGAAGCAGATGGGCGCTTCTCCTGTGTGCCCTGGCTGGGAATCGAACCTGGGACTCCTGCATGCCAGGCTGACGCTCTACCACTGAGCCAACCAGCCAGGGCTTCCTGTCCACTCTTGATGGGCATCTGAGGCTCCTCAGAAGTTGTGACCTGCCTCAACACTGAGGATTCATGACATAAGCCAGGAGCGGGAGCCTGGGAGCCACATTGGTAGTCTCGACCCACCTGGCTTCTCACTTGAACCTGGTGAGACCAAAACAAGGGACATACCTCACAGGAAACTGGCTCCTGAGCTGGATATTCCTCAGACCAGGGCTCTCCCTTGGCACTGCTGATAGTGGGAATGAGTCATCTTCTGTGAAGGGCCATCCTGGACACTGTTGAGCAGCTTCCCTGGCCCCACACCTTCCATTGTGATGGCCAGAGATGTCCCCAGATATCTCCCAGTGTCCCCTGGGGACCACCCCAGTGAGAACCCTCTAAAACTGAATTAATTAACTATTCAATTAATCACATTGTTGGCTGGGTTGTTTTGGGGTTTTTTTGTTTGGCTGGTTGGTGTTTTCATTTTTAACATGAAAAATGCCCCTGCCATAGCCTGACCAGGAGGTGGCGCAGTGGATAGAGTGTCGGACTGGGATGCGGAAGACCCAGGTTCTAGACCCCGAGATCGCCAGCTTGAGTGTGGGCTCATCTGGTTTGAGCAAAAGCTCACCAGCTTGGACCCAAGGTCACTGGCTCGAGCAAGGGGTTACTCGGTCTGCTGAAGGCCCACGATCAAGGCACATATGAGAAAGCAATCAATGAACAACTAAGGTGTCGCAACAAAAAACTGATGATTGATGCTTCTCATCTCTCTCCATTTCTGTCTGTCTATTTCTCTCTCTGACTCTCTCTCTCTCTCTGTCTCTGTATAAAAAAAATGCCCCTACCTACTTAGGAAGCACTTCTGGACCTGTTTTATTCTGGGACTTGAACAGCATCAGAGGTGGAGTGGGCATCCCTGGAGATCCACAGGTGCTTGGTGACCACCCAGCGTCCTGTGATGTGGTCTTAAGCTGGTACACTGAATGGTGACCAGCAACCCAGACAGCTCAGAGGGAGCTCCAACGATCTGGGTCTGGAGCCATTCTGGGGGATGTGTGCCCTGCCTAGTCCAACAGGTATATCCAAGTGCTCTGCCCCAAGGTGCCTGGCCCTGGGGACAAAGTGAGTTCCTCAAGGATTCTTATTGGTAAACACCTTCAATGTGGCCACCAGTCTCTTTTCTATCCAAGTGGCCCTTTGTTGCTCAGCTTCCTGGCCACAACCCCCCAAAACACCCATGTCCCAATCCCCAGGATTTGTAGATGTAGCAAAAAGGACTTTCCAGGTGGGATTAAGTCAAGGACCCTGAGATGGAGATGACCTTGAATTATATAGAGGGAGCCCGGTGCCATCACAGGGTCCTCATAGAGGGAGGCAGGAGGGTCAGAGTCAGAGATGGAAGAGGCTGCGCTGCCGGCTGTGAGGATGAGGAAGGGGCTGGCCAGGGATGCGACGCCTCTAGAAGGTGGAAAAGGCCAGAAACGGTTCTCACCTGGAGCCTCCAGAATGGCCAGCCTACACCTGGGTTTAGCCCCAGAACACTCTGAGAATAAATGTGTGCTTTTAAGACACCAAGTTGGTGGTAATTTGTGACAACAGCCACAGGAAACAGATACAATGCCTAAGAAGTGTCCAAGGAGCTGTGGATACTCTGAGGGAAAAGGGGGTTGAGTGCAGCCTGGTTGGGCATGGACAGCAGGCCAGGTGCTTCTCCGAGATGACACTTCATGGGGCTTGGCAGGGTGTAGCAGTTTGTCCAGCCCAGGTGGAGAAGGACCTGTTGAGCCAAGGTGGGAAGGCCTGGGTCTCCTTTCTCCCTTCCCAGTCCTCCTGCCCTTCGGCTCCTGAGCTGCACCCTCACTGGGCCAGGGTGACAGTGCATCCTCAGTGCCAGAAAGCCAGAGCAGAAGTGCCATGGAAGCGTTCGGCGTCTGGCCCAGCCCCGTTCCCAGGCTTACAAATGCTCACATGACTAGTCATCCTCCGGGTGGACAGAGAAAGCCTTTTCTTCTGCCCGCGCATCAGCTGCATCCGTCACCCTCCGTCACCTCATGCTCATTGTCCACTTGCGCCCACAGCCACTTATTCCGGGCTCCACACACCCGGCCACAGGCAGTATCTGCCTGCCCTGCTGCTCTGTTACTCCCTGGCTTATGGGCACCTCATTCATTCCCTTTTCTCTGGTTTTTTCTAAATATAGCTGCCTAGGGACTGATTTAGCTTGTGCACAAAGGGACTGGTGACAGAGAGAGTCACAAGACATGGTTCTGCAGTGGTGCGTGCCTTCTCTTGGGAAACATCTTCCTGACAAAGTCCTCACTACACTACGATTTTACAGCCCCCACAGTTCTACCAAAAACCCCTCACGTGGTCACTCTTCCCCATACTGATCAGGGTGACCATGACCCTGGAGGAGCCACAGGCAAAGGGGAGGGGGTGGGAAGAAGCCCAGTGTTTGAAGGCCTGGTGAGCATCAGGGGTGAGAGGGGTGAGGACAGAGGCAGAAGGTGCTCGCTTGGCCTCTGACTGCTGGGGGAGGTACATCAAAAAGGTCCTGTGTCTGCCTTGGACTGAAGTTCAGAGGCCAGCGCAGCACCTGTGTCTCTCTGTAGATCCCCTCTATGGGGTGAGCCTGCTAGGGGTTGGGAGACAGCCTCATCCCAGCTGCTGGAGACACATCAAAAGATCATGCCCCTCCCTGACTCTGTTATCCTGATGTCCACGCTGTGTGAACATTTCTGTAGATTCTAGAACAGGGTCTCGCCTGACCAGGTGGTGGCGCAGTGGATAGAGCATCGGACTGGGATGCGGAAGACCCAGGTTCGAGACCCCAAGGTCGCCAGCTTGGGTGCAGGCTCATCTGTCTTGAGCAAAAATAAAGTTCACCAGCTTGGACCCAAGTTCACTGGCTCCAGCAAGGGGTTACTCGGTCTGCTGAAGGCCCGCGGTCGGGGCACATGTGAGAAAGCAATCAATGAACAACTAAAGTGTCGCAATGAAAAACTGATGGTTGATGCTTCTCATCTCTCTCCGTTCCTGCCTGTCTGTCCCTGTCTATTCCTCTCTCTGACTCTCTCTCTGTCCCTGTAAATAAATAAATAAATAAATAAATAAATAAATAAATAAATAAATAAAAAGAATTAGAACAGGGTCTCCCCCTCAGTGCTGCTGATATTGGGACTAGGTCATTCTCTACAGGGCTGTCCCGGGCTCTGTGGGGTGCTGAGTAGCATCTCTGATTCCCACCACAGTGCCAAAAGCACCCTCAGTTGTGACAATCACAGATGTCCCCAGACATTGTGCAGTATCCCCCGGGGGGCAAGACTGCTTAGGGTGAGACCCCTGTTCTAGGGGCTTCTGTGACATGGACAGTGGTACAGAGGTTACCCCTGAAGGTGTTACAGAGCCAAGGCGTGGTGCACACAGTAGGTGTGCAAGAAATGTTTATCGATTGAGATACCTGTGATTGAACTTCTGCAAACACAGCTCCTGTACTGATCCTAATAGTACTTCAGAGCTGCTTTTCTCCCTAACCTACATCTCATTTTGTTTTGGTTTGGGATTGTTTTTCCTCTTTCAACAAAACACCCTCTCTTCTTCTGATCACGACATGCCCAGGAACAGTCAGCCCTTGGCCCAGGGAAGAGCCTGCATCCTCACCCTGCATGGTTTGTCCTCCTTTCAAATCTGGCTGCAGGTTTTTTTTTTTTGAGGGGGAGCTTATTTCTTTACTATTTAATGGTAAGCAGGGTGAGCATCTGGCTGCTGGGCCCTGGGAGGAAAGAATTCAGAAGCTCGGTGAGCTGTAAAGCTACTGGTTCCGGAAGTTTTAAAGCAAAATGAAGGCTGTTCTTCTGAAGACAAGGAGTCACTGACGCCCGCCTGCTCCCCCTCCTCCCCCAGCTTGCTGCCAGGAAGCGTGAGCTAAGCCCTGCAGAGGACTGCCAGCTGCTCCCCACCCCATCCCCACCACAAGGCCACCTTCCTGGGCTCTGACTCATGGGGCAGGCCGGCCACACAAGCCTGGATGAGGAGACTGGAGGCGAGCATTGTGGAACTGCTTGGAAGCAGTCAGGGCTCTCTGTGAGCTGGAACTCCCTGAAGCCTGAGCCACCAGGGCATTAAAGGCATGCAGCACTGATACCCAGTTCACAGGAACCACAGGGAACCGTTTGAGCCACTAGTGGAGAAACCATCAGAAAGTCCTCTGGCTTTAGTACTACACCTGCATATCAGGGCTGCTATAAAGGCAGTGGGGGCATATGCAGCCCCCTCAGCTCAGTTTCCATGCTCAGCAGCCAGTAATGAATGCTAGCTGGAATTACCTCTAGCAACGTGACCAGCATCTAGCACAGACACTACTAGAAAGACTCCAGTCCAACTGAGGAGACACCGTTCTGGTCTCACCCTGGCCTGTGTATCAGCTATCTGGGCTGCATAACAAACTCTTGTAAACTGAGCCACATACACCACGCATGTGCTGGCCCATGATTCTGGAGGTCAGAAGCCAGACTGTGGCCCGGCTCACCCATTCAGATTATTGCAAAATTCAGTTTCTTGCACCTTCATGATGAGGTCCCTGTTCCCTTGCTAGCTATCAGCTCCTAACAGTTGGCCCCATTCCTCGCCTCCTGGTCCCCTCCATCTTCAAAGCCAGCAACAGAGGATCTCCCTTGCATTGAATCCCTTTGAAGCTTCAGATTATTTCTGCTCCCTTTTAAGATTAGATCGGGCCCACCAAAGACTACCAACATTTAAAAACATGTTTTTTATTGATTTTTAGAGAGAAAGGAATGGTGAGAGAAAGAAACATTGATTTGTTGTTCCACTTATTTATGCATTCATTAGTTGTTTACTGTATATTCTCAAACACACAACATTGGAATATAAGGACAATGCTCTGGCCTGAGCATATTCCAGCATATCCTCAGGTCCCAGGTGAGATTGAGCCCTGACTCAGGATGGGGCCTGAAGCCAGAAACACAACATCAAACAACAACAAACCTTAATTCCCATTTCCTGTGATTCTTTCTTGTGTTTAATAGCAAAATTCAGGAAAGATGCATCGATGTGGGGGGCTTTCTTGAAGGGCTCTCACACAGCCTTCCTCCCCGCCCTCCCCCGCCCCTGGGACACTGGGCCATGTCTGGGTACAACCAGGGTTGTCACACTGAAAGATTGAGTGGGTAGAGACCACGGATGTTACTCAAACTTACAGAGCCCAGGAAGGCCCCCCACACAGAGAATGACCCACCCCAATGTCAGCAGTGGAGGTTGGTGGGGACACTGCATAGTCCCTCCTACTCATAACATTAGTAGCCTTTTTGGAGCACTTAACTCTGAGAGCCATGAGCCATGTGGGCTCACCAACCCACCTCATCCAGGCCTGGCAGTCATGTTGCTTTGGATGATGTGTCTCAGAGACACAGAACAGTGAGGTAGCTGGCTTGTGGGAGAACTGAATCCTGAACTCTTATCTTCCAGCGCCATCAGCTCCCATTTTCATGAACCTAGGAATTAACCTGGGGCCCATCTCTAGGAACCTCAACATGGAAAATATATCTGAGAGACAGGGCTGTGGCCTCCCCGGGGTGGGGGGGGGCAGCCTGTCTTACACTCAGTTTGCAGGGCCATCAACCCTCCAGCACACAGGATTGACAACATAAAACCCCTAGCTGCCTACTGCGTGTTCATCTGCTGCAGGCAGTCCCTGGAAAGCCGACATCAGCCCTGATCTCCCTTCTTTCAAACAGGGGTTGTATGCCCTAACCAGATAACTCAGTTAATTAAAGTGTCGTCCTGATGTCCCCAGTCAAGGCACATGTAGAAACAGATTTCTCCCTTCCTTTCTCTCTAAAATCAAACAGGGGTTGAGGCTGCTGGGCCTCATACCTGGGAGGGGTCCTCAGTAGCCACCAGAACTAGGAGCTGCTCCTCGAAGGCCCTTCTTGCCTTGCCTCAGCCCCATCAGGCACATTTTTCACATTGTTTTCCTTTTATGCAGCCCAGCTGGCTAATGTTCAGGAAGCCTCCGCTGGCATCCAGTTCTTTCTCTTCTGGTAAGCAGCAGCTTAGGTCGGTTTCTCCAGCAGGCTGGGAGTGGCACTCGTCCCAGCTATGAGAGCTATGTACGGAATTCAGAGGGATTGCCGGCATTTTTGTGTCTTGCTATCATTGCTTCCTGTGCCACTGGAAAACACCTCTGAGGGTAGAGATGGCATCACAGGCCCACAGAGGAGCTGCGTCAGCTCTCTGGGTTCTCCAGGGAACTCCAGCCCGGCCCGGTGTCAGCGCGGGCTTCTGTCTCCACAGCTGAAGCATTCCTGGCAGGTTTGAGCTTCTCTGGATGCCCCGGGTGTGTGCCAGGGAACCAGGAAGCAGATCTACTTTCCTGGCAGCCCTGGAACTCTCCGGTCCCTGCAGAGACTGTTGTCTACATCTTGGCTTTGTACTCAGGACATGGCGGTTCAGACTGCCTGCTCCCAGGGGGGTGTTGAGTACCTATTTGCCATGCATCCTCCTGTGAGCAGTCGGTACACACAGTCCAGTGTCTTGGCAAGACCTAGAGTTAAATGACGTTTTAGAGCAGTGGTTTTCAACCTCTTTACAGCTGGGGACCAGTGACCTAGTCAGCCAGAAATGGAAACATACAATGAATAAAGTTTTATCTTACTGCACATAACAGTGCAACATGGTACAAGCTGGTGCTTGATTTCCAAACTCCACATGCACGACAATACATTGAATACTACATAAATTTGTCTACAAAAGTTTGTCTGAGCCTGACCAGACGGTGGCGCAGTGGATAGAGCACTGGACTGGGATGCAGAGGACCCAGGTTCAAGACCCCAATGTCGCCAGTTTGAGCGTGGGCTCACCTGGTTTGAGCAAAAGCTCACCAGCTTGGACCCAAGGTCGCTGGCTCGAGTAAGAGGTTTCTCGGTCTGCTGAAGGCCCAGGGTCAAGGCACATGTGAGAAAGCAATCAATGAACAACTAAGGTGTTACAACGAAAAACTGATGATTGATGCTTCCCATCTCTCTCTGTTCCTGACTGTCTGTCCCTATCACTCTCTCTGACTCTCTCTGTCTCTGTAAAAAAAAAGGTTTGTGTGAATGCTTTTTGTCTATTGCACATGATTCTTAAATGCTCTGCACGGTGCAAAAGGTTGTTTTAACAAGCCAACAAGTTCCAAAGATATCTAAGACAACCTCAATAGTATTTTCATCAATGGTACAAGCTGATTAGTAGCAGTCACCCTGTGTGTAAGCAAATTCAACTAAGATCATTGGGTCTATAATCTTCATACAACATCAGGGTGATTAACTCTTTGGTGGACTATCAGGAAATTTCTGGCAGACCACTGGCTGAAAAACACTGTCTGAGAGCCGACTCCACCTAGCCACACAGCCTTAGGGTGTGCCGTTACTTTGTCTGACTTGCCAAGATGGAAACAGGACTCAACCGCCACAAAACCCTGGAGAGGGGACAGAAATACGATCTTGAAAAGTCTCCCAGGGGTCTTCCACATTGTGCAGAAGTGACAATGCCTTTCAAGGAATGCACAGGTTTCTCAAGCGCACTCAAGCGGCCCTGTCCGAAGCTGGCAGGAAAATCTGCTCTAGTCCTTGGGGAAAAGTGTCCAGGACCCAGCCTGGTGTGGCTTACAAACCACTAGACAGGAGGCATGAATCTAAGGCTTTTTTTTTTTTTTTTTTTTTTTGTATTTTTCTGAAGCTGGAAACGGAGAGAGACAGTCAGACAGACTCCCGCATGCGCCCGACCGGGATCCACCCGGCATGCCCACCAGGGGCGATGCTCTGCCGCGACCAGAGCCACTCTAGCGCCTGGGGCAGAGGCCAAGGAGCCATCCCCAGCGCCCGGGCCATCTTTGCTCCAATGGAGCCTTAGCTGCGGGAGGGGAAGAGAGAGACAGAGAGGAAGGGGGGGGTGGAGAAGCAAATGGGCGCTTCTCCTATGTGCCCTGGCTAGGAATCGAACCCGGGTCCCCCACACACCAGGCTGACGCTCTACCGCTGAGCCAACCGGCCAGGGCCTCTAAGGCTTTTTTTAATTAAATGTCACTCACATTTTTCACTAGGCCCTGGTGGCCACAGTATTGCCCCAGACCCAGCACCCCCATATTCTTACTATTTCTAATTCCATTTCTGCAACTTGATAGCTGGGTGACTTGGAACATATCACTGCCTATCTCCAAACCTGTTTCCAAGGTTGCAAAATGAAGTAAGGACAGAACAAAACCTCTTGGCTTCTGAGCGGCAGTCCTCTGAGCTTTTGGGGATGATGGATGTGGCCCTTGATTGTGGTGTTGGTTTCACAGGTGTATGCACATGTCCATGGTCCTCAAGTAGAGTCTTCCAGATGCTCAGTTTATTGCATATTGGTTGAAGCTATTGTAAGAATTTTTAAATTGTGTGTGTGTGTACACAAAACAATGGAGATGGAACACCAAATTTTATAGAAACTAAGGGTCACTGCTGTGGCAGTGCAGGGAGGGGCCAGCTGGCCTAAGGAGAAATGGGGACAACTGAACTTGAGTGCTGTCATGCTTGCCCTGGACCAGTCGTGGCACATGAAAATGAATAGTTATTTTTTTTCACATGCTGACTTCATCCTTTCCTGTGAGTAAACTCACTCAATTCAAATAAGATGTTACTAGCAAGCTCTTCAAGTAATATTGAGGACTACAATCACTGGACTCGAATCACCGGAATAGTGTAATAAAAAGTAGTACTATAAAATTTTTAAGGCAGCCACATAGAATGTCGTCTGTGGATAAGCTGGTTAGGGCTGAGTATATGACGAATTGGCAGGAGTTTACGGTGCATGATTCATGTGTGTTCTAAAGGCTTTTTGCTTCCGGTTTCTTTTCCACAGGAACTTTCTCATTATTTCATCAAGTTCCTTTCCTTCCTCAACTTTTGCTTGTTTTCAGTCTGTCTCAAATGTCGTACTTTTCATCTGGGATCATTTTTCTCTAATATCCTTTCATTTTACCTTTAATAAGGCAGGCCACTGATAAGAAAGTCTGTTTTTGTTTGTCTGAAAATGTCTTTATCTTTTCCCCTAATTATAATTGTTTTATTGATTGACTTCAGAGAGACAGAGAGAGGAAAAGGGCAGAGAGAGAAGAGACATTCATTTGTTCTACTTAGTTGTGCACTCATTGGTCAGTTTTTGTATGTGCCCTGACTGGGGATCAAACCCACAACCTTGGTATTTCGGGGCAATGCTCTAACCAACTGAGCTAACCAGGGCCTCCACTGATTTCTTTTTTTCAAAAAAATTTTTTTAAGTGAAAGGAAGGGAGATAGCAAGACAGACTCCCGCATGCACCCTGACTGGAATCCACCTGGCAACCCCCATCTTGGGCCAATGCTCAAATCAGCCAGGCTACTTTTAGTGCCTGAGGCCAATGCTCCAACAAACGATTCTCAGCACCCAGGGCCAACACTCAAACCAATCGAGCCATCAGATGTGGGAGGGGAAGAAGGAGAGAAGGGAGAGAGGGAAGGGGAGAGAAGTGGATGGTTGTTTCTCCTGTGTGCCCTGACCAAGAATCAAACCTGGGACGTCCATACTCCAAGCTGATGCTATATCTACTGAGCCAACTGGCCAGTACCCCTCCACTGATTCTTTTATTTATAAATTTTTTTTATTCATTTTAGAGAATTAGAGAGAGAAAGTAAGGGGGAAGGAGCAGGAAGCATTAGCTCCGATATGTGTCTTGATCAGACAAGTGCAGGGTTTCGAACTGGTGACCTCAGCATTCCAGGTCAACACTTTATCCACTTCCTCCACTGATTCTTTTTTTTTTTTTTTTTTTTTTTTTTTTTTTTTTTACAGAGACAGAGAGTCAGAGGGATAGTTAGGGACAGACAGATGGGAACGGAGAGAGATGAGAAGCATCAATCATTAGTTTTTCGCTGTGACACCTTAGTTGTTCATTGATTGCTTTCTCATATGTGCCTTGACCGTGGGGCTACAGCAGACCGAGTAATCCGTTGCTTGAGCCAGCAACCTTGGGTCCAAGCTGGTGAGCCTTGCTCAAACCAGATGAGCCCACGCTCAAGCTGGCGACCTCAGGATCTCAAACCTGGGTCTTCTGCATCCCAGTCCGACGCCCTATCTATTGCCTCACCGCCTGGTCAGGCTCCTCCACTGATTCTTAAAGTTTATTTTTAGCAGGTCTAAAATTTTCCACTTAATTTTTGGCCCCTTTTCCTCTGGCAGCCTGTTTATTTATTTGTTTGTTTGTTTGTTTATTTTGTAATTAAATGATTGTATTAAGGTAGAATTCATATTTAGTAAAATGAATAGGTCTTAACTATACAGTTTAATCAATTTTGACAATATATACACCTGTGTACACCAACTCCTCAATCAAGATATAGAACATTTCTGCCCTAGCGAGGTGGTCCAGTGGATAGGAGTGTCTTCCCCACACGCCAAGGTCTCAGGTTTAATCCCTGGTCAAGGTGAGAAGCAATCAATGAGTATACAACTAAGTGGAAGAACAAGTTGATGCTTCTCTATAAAAAGAAGCATCTTCCTTTCCCTCCCTTTCTCTTTCTCTTTCTTCCTTTACACTCTCTCAAATCAATGGAGAATTAAATATATATATTTAATACACACACACACACACACACAGAACATTTCTAATGACTATCATCTTTTGCTTGCAAAATACTTTTGAGATTCACACGTGTGGCTTTATCTATCAAGACATTGTTCTTTCTCATTGTGGAGTCATATCTAATGGTATGAATGACCACAGTTGTTTATTTGTTCTCTTGTTGACAGGCATTTGGGTTCTTTCCAATTTTTGCTATTATAAATATAAAAATGTACAAACATCTTGTACAAATCCTTGTGTGGAAACACATTTTAATTATCTTAGGTAATTCTCTAGGAGTGGAATTGCTGGGTCATAGGTTAAGTATATGTATATAGCCTTATAAGAAATGGCTAAACTGTTTCCCATCAGTAATGTGTGAAACTCTCAGCATTTCTACATCCTGCCCCAATACCTAGTATTGTTGGCCTTTTTAATTTTTGCTATTCTGGTAGTTATGAAGCAGCCTCTCATTGTAGTTTTTATTTCTATTTCCCTGATGACTTAGTCACTGAGCACCTTTTCATGGGCTTAATGGTCATTTCTCTGTTGGTTCTTAAGATATTTATCCTGCCTGAGGTTCTAGGTCTTGTGGAATCTGTGGCTTAAGGTCTTTATTTTTTTTTAATCAGTTTTGGGAAATTATCCATCATTATCTACACAAAGATCACTTCTGTCCCTTTCTCTCCCCCTTCCAGACTTCCAGTTACCCGTGTATCAGAACTCATTGCATCTCTACATCTACCTTCTCTGCTGTGTTTTCTTTCCCTTTGTGACTCCATGCTTCATTCTGGATACTTCCCCTGAACTATTTTCCAGTTCACTAACTTTCTCTTTAGTTGTCTTTAATGACACTATTTCTTCCATTGTGTTTTTTTCTTTACAAGTGTGCACATAACATATTTCCAAAGAGATTTCTCAGCTTGACCAGGCGATGGCACAGTGGATAGAGTGTCAGACTGCAATGCAGAGGACCCAGGTTCGAAACCCAGAGGTCGCCAGCTTGAGCGTGGCTCATCCAGCTTGAACACAGGGCTCATCAGCTGGATGGAGCGAGGGGTTGCTGGCTTGAGCATGGAATCATAGACATGACCCCAAGGTCACTGGCTTGAGCCCAAAGGTCGCTCGCTGGCTTGAAGCCCAAGGTCACTGGCTTGAGCAAGGGATCACTCGCTCTTCTGTAACCCCCCCAGTCAAGGCACATATGAGAAAGCAATCAATGAACAACTAAGGTGCCACAATGAAGAATTGATGCTTCTCATCTTTTTCCCTTCCTGTCTCTATCTGTCTCTGTCTCTCTGTGTCTCTGTCACACACAAAAAGAGTACTTCCCATATAGTAAGCTTTTAAAAATAAGTAGTCTGTGGGACTATATTCAAGGATTGACAGATTTGGGGGAGGAACACTTTATATACTATACTATCTATATATTCTGGACAAAAACAAACATTATGAAAAGTATAAAAATAGACCAAAAGATACAAACACAACATACTTTGGTTGGAATTTCAGGGATTTGTTTTTCTTCTCTTTCCCCTTCAAAAGTTATCAGCACTTTTAAAGCAGCATGTGTAGGCAGCCTCCATTCCCCTAGCCTTGTGAGGCTAATAGAGGTATCCTTCAACCTCTCAGCAAATCCTCCACTCATGAAAAAGTAGCCTCAAAAGCTAGGCTCCTGGGCGTCTATCATTCCCCAGACCCTGAGTGGAAATTCTTCTCCGTTTTAATAGCTCTCCAGTGTCACTAAGCAGATGTTTCTCTGTTCTGTCCTGCTTATCTGGTTGCCCTCAGAAAGAGCCTCTGCATGTTAGCCAGCCCGCTGTTGTGCAAGCCAAAATCTGTACGGATTTTTACCTAAAGTCCAGGTGACTTAGGAGGAAGCTATGAATGTAGATTATCCTGATCTCAGAGCCACAGAATGACAAACTGGGACCCGCTCTCAGCTTTTATAACAACCCATTATGTAAAGAAGCTAAGACCCAGGTCAGGTTTCCACGTCCAGACATGTCCTGTATGTTGTATCTTCAGGAACTAGGTCTGCCTTTGTCCTGTGGAATGAGGTCCCTGGAAATTGCCCTACTTCTTCCTGATACTTCCAAGAGTTTTGCAACTCAGGGTCACCAGAGGCTAAAACACACTGAAGTGTTTCCCAAAATGACATGTAAGTGACTTAGGTATGACTGTCATCATGGATACTGGGAACTCAGAGCATACAAGAATCTAGTCTCACTTTATGGCTCTGAAAGGGAAAGGATTTACATGCTTTAAGTCAGACAACAGGAAAATGGACTGAATTTCTGGCTCTCCCACTAACTTGATCCACTCTTATTTTAAATATGATCAACTTCAAACTGTGCTCAGGTCTCCCCTGAGCCAGGTGGACTTCATGACTCCCTAGCCCCCCCCCCCCCACCCGCTGGGCACAGTGTCCATATCACCTTGTCTTTCATTCATCCCTCCAACAGTTGTGTTTCTATTTGACAGTTGCCACAGGTCCCTGAAAGAGATCCCTCTCCATGGCTGCTGGTAGGATCTGGTTTGCCAGCAGGGAGGGAATGTCGCACTGAACATTCCAGCAGAGTTCAGAAAGGGGAGGTAACTTTCCCAAAGCCACACAACTTTGGGATTGGGGCAGAATTCAAGTCTGCTGCTTTCCATGGTAGCTGCACCTTCCACTTCGCTGCTCTTGCCCCCTTTGAATCTATTGTTTGCTGAGTTGAGGGGTAGCTCTGACCCTGTGTGACTGACTTCTAGTCAAGAGGGTTTGGATGCTAAAAAAATTAAACCCCCGTCCCGGGTTTGATTCCCAGTCAGGGCACACAGGAGAAGCGCCCATCTGCTTCTCCACCCCTCCCCCTCTCCTTCCTCTCCGTCTCTCTCTTCCCTTCCCACAGCCGAGGCTCCATTGGAGCAAAGTTTGCCCGGGCACTGAGGATGGCTCCATGGCCTCTGCCTCAGGCGCTAGAATGGCTCTGGTTGCAACAGAGCAATGCCCCAGATGGGCAAAGCATCGCCCCCTGGTGGGTGTGCCGGGTGGATCCTGGTCCGGCGCATGCGGGAGTCTGTCTGACTGCCTCCCCGTTTCCAACTTCAGAAAAATACAAAAAAAAAAAAAAATTAAACCCCCTTTTATTTTTTTAAACATATTTATTGATTTTAGAGAGAGAGAGAGAGAGAAACATCAATCTGTTCTTGTACGTGCTCTGAAGAGGCATTGAATTCACCACCTTTATGTATTGGGATGGCGCTCTAACCAACTGAGCTATCTTCCAGGGCTAAACCCCCTTTTAAAACAACTTTTTGCACTGCCAGATGTTTAGGTTGGTTAGAGCATCATCCAAAGTGCAGAGTTGCCTGACCAGGCAGTAGCACAATGGATAGAGCGTTGGACTGGGATGCAGATGACCCAGGTTCGAGACCCCGAGATCGCCAGCTTGAGCGCGGGCTCATCTGGTTTGAGCAAAAGCTCACCAGCTTGGCCCTGGCCGGTTGGCTCAGCGGTAGAGCGTCGGCCTGGCGTGCGGGAGTCCCAGGTTCAATTCCCGGCCAGGGCACACAGGAGAGGCGCCCATTTGCTTCTCCACCCCCTCCCCCTCTCCTTCCTTTCTGTCTCTCGTCCCCTCCCGCAGCGAGGCTCCATTGGAGCAAAGATGGCCCAGGCGCTGGGGATGGCTCTGTGGCCTCTGCCTCAGGCGCTAGAATGGCTCTGGACGCAACAGAGCGACGCCCCAGAGGGGCAAAGCATCACCCCCTGGTGGGCATGCCAGGTGGATCCCGGTCGGGTGCATGTGGGAGTCTGTCTGACTGCCTCCCCGTTTCCAGCTTTGGGAAAATGAGAAAAAAAAAAGCTCACCAGCTTGGACCCAAGGTCGCTGGCTCAAGCAAGGGGTTACTCAATCTACTGAAGGCCCATGGTCAAGGCACATATGAGAAAGCAATCAGTGAACAACTAAGTCTCACAACGAAAAACTGATGATTGATGCTTCTCATCTTTCTCCGTTCCTGTCTGTCCCTATCTATCCCTCTCTCTGACTCTCTCTGTCCCTGTAAAACAATAAAATAAAATAAAAATAAAACAAAGTGCAGAGGTTACGAGTTCGATCCCCTGTCAGGACACACAACAGATCGCCATTCTTGTCTCTCTCCTCTCTCTAAAATCAACAAATAAAAATTTAAAAAACAGCCTGACCAGGCGGTGGTGCAGTGGATAGAGTGTCGGACTGGGATGCGGAGGACCAGATTCGAGACCCAAGGTTGCCAGCTTGAGCACAGGCTTATCAGGTTTGAGCAAAAAGCTCACCAGCTTGGACCCAAGGTTGCTGGCTCCAGCAAGGGGTTACTCGGTCTGCTGAAGGCCCGCAGTCAAGGCACATATGAGAAAGCAATCAATGAACAACGGAAGTGTCACAACGAAAAACTTGATGATTGATGCTTCTCATCTCTCAGTTCCTGTCTGTCTGTCCCTGTCTATCCCTCTCTCTGACTCTGTCTCTATTCCTGTAAAAAAATAAAAAAAATAAAAAATTTCTGTTTTTTCATTCAAGACTATTTCAATTCACACTGAACCATTTCAGTTCCAAAAAAAGCTGTTTACAGTTTGCCTAAATGTGCCTCATTTAGCTGCAGGTTTTCTTCTGATAAGGGAGTTCCATAAAGGCCTTAAATTCTGCCCCCAGGGGACACTGGGGTGTCTGGTGATGTCTGTATTTGTCACAACTGAGAGAGCTCCTGGCATTGAGGGGGTGGGGCCAGAGGTGCTGCTGACCGTCCCAAGGTGCCCAAGATGGTCCCCACATAGAGCGACCAACCGGACCACAAAGTTGGCAGTGCCTGAGGGAGATACTGTTCTAAAGTAGGTGTTTCCCCATTTTGCCATCCCCGCAGCCCCCACTAAAGAAAGACCGACTTGCCCCATGGTTTTGTTTAATCTTTCTGTGCTTTGGAGCCTTGTGTCTCAGCTCAGATCTATATTTTGGGGTGACTAGCCTCCCTTTTAACACAGCTTCCCAATGCTTACAGGGAGGGGGGGCTTCATCGTCCTTGCCTTTGAGACACGAGCATGCTCAATTCTTCTGCAGGAGCAGAACCAGGTACAACCTGGTGTGACTTCCCCTTCACTGGGAGGCCAGCCCAGGGCCTAGTGGCATCTGTCAAGGTTCTATTTTTAGGCTAGCCTCACCCCACATCTTATCCTGAGGCTCACCAATCCTGAACTAGCCTCCCCGCAGAAGCTGAACCCAAACTAAGAACCTGAAGGCTGCCGGCAGCCCTGATCACCACGTCCCTCCCTCCTGGAGCAGCCTGCTCCACCCCCACCCCCAGCTTCCCAAAGCCTTGCCAGTTTCTGGGGCCTTTGGAGGCTCTGCTGGGCCTGGGCAGGCCCTGCCAGGTCAGGTGCCCACTATGTCACATGCCTCTCATGGAGAGGCAGCTGGTGAGGAGTGTTCCCCAAGCTGACTCATCATGCTGCCTATTCTGCTGGCCTTGGTGTCATCCCAGAGGGCATGGCTGGTGCATGAGTCAGTGACTGGCTGTGACACCAGCCAGGACAAGGACTGGAGTCTGCTACATGGGCTTGGTGACGAAACCAGTGTCTGAATCTTGGCATGTTGGCACTCTCACATGCACACGTATATATACATAGACACACGCATGTTCACACACATGTATACATGCATATACACAGTTGTGTGCACGCATGTCACATGCACACATGTACATGCTGGCATACATACATACATACAAATATATACAAGCATGCATGCTCTCATACACAGACACACAGGACACTCACAAACATAGACACTCAGGCACAAGCACAAACATGCATGCACACTTACGTGGACACACATAACTCACACATACACATGTATACACGCGCATACCCAGGAATACATATATACTCACCCACTCACGCATGCACCTCTCTAACTGGTTTCTGGGGCTGCATGCCTGGCATAGAAAGCCAGCACCGCTTTGGCCTCAGTGTTCAGGAGGGAGACCACAGCTGGGGTGGCTGCACGAGGTGGCCGTGGGGCCTGGGGGCCTGCTGGACACACTGGACGCTGAACAGGACTCCTGGCCTTCCAAAGTAAACACTCCTGGGGCCACCCCGTTTGTTCTCTGTACACATCTATATTTAGCGCTGAGTAATTTAGGTATTTTTGAGCCGAACCAGGGCGGTTTTCCCTGAGTTGGATGTTTTGTGGCTGCTTTGAAGCTATCTGCTGAATCAGAGCTCTGGAAGCCCACACATGGGCTCTGTGTGTCCCAGGCAGACACACATGGGCCTCTTCTGACCCAAAAGGGGCTGGATGTCTGCCCGACTCAGGGAGCAGGCCCTGTGGAAGGATTTCTTTTTATTTTTTTAATTGAAACTTGAGTGGAGATCACTGTAGATTCACATGCCATTGTAACAAATCAGAGAGAAAGTTCTTGTATCATTCCCTCGGTTTTCCTCAGCAGTAATTTTTTATTGAATTTATTCAGGCTAGATTGGTGAATAAAATTACATAGATTTTAGATGTATAATTCTACAGCACATCAGCTGTGTATTGTACTGTGTGCTCACCACTCCAAGTCCTGTCTCCTATCACCATTTATACCCTTTTCTGCCTTCCCCTACCAACCCCAGCCAGTGGTAATATTTTGTCCAAATCCCTGGTCAATATCACAGCCATGATGTTGGCATTGACATAGCCCACTGACCTTATTCAGCTTTCTACAGGGTTTTTTGTGTGTGTATATTATGATAAGTTCCATGCAAGTTTATCACCTGAGCAGGCTCATGGATCTACCACCAGTCAAAATGGGCCACATTTCGAGAACCACAGGGACCTTTATGTCACCCTTTTCTCCCAGGCCCCCCCACCCCAACCCAGCCCCTGGCAACCACCCGTCATTCTTCATCCTTACAATCTTGTCACCTCAAAAATAGCCCATAGCCTGACCAGGCGGTGGCGCAATGGATAGAGCATCAGACTGGGATGCGGAGGACCCAGGTTCAAGACCCCAAGGTTGCTAGTTTGGGCGTGAGCTCATCTGGCTTGAGCAAAAAAAAAAAAAAAGCTCGCCAGCTTGGACCCAAGGATGCTGGCTCGAGCAAGGGGTTGGTTACTCAGTCTGCTGAAGGCCTGTGGTCAAGGCACATATGAGAAAGCAATCAATGAACACCTGAAAGTGTTGCAGTGAAAAACTGATGATTGATGCTTCTCATCTCTCTCTGTTCCTGTCTGTCCCTATCTATCCCTCTCTCTGACTCTCTGTCCCTGTAAAAATAAATAAATAAATAAATAAATAAATAAATAAATAAATAAATAAAAATAGCCCAGAAATGGCACTGGACAGTATTTTATCTCAGGGATGGCTTTTTTCACTTATTTCCCTAGAGCTCCACCCAAGGCATGTTTATTAATAGTCCATTCTTTTGGATTGCCAATTAAGAAATTTTTTTGAAAATCCGCCTTTAGGGCCTGACCTGTGGTGGCGCAGTGGGATAAAGCGTCGACCTGGAACACTGAGGTTGCCGGTTCGAAACCCTGGGCTTGCCTGGTCAAGGCACATATGGGAGTTGATGCTTCCTGCTCCTCCCCCTTTTCTCTCTCTCCCCTCTCTCTAAAAATCAATTAAAAAAAAATCCGCCTTTAATTTTCTGTAGCCATCTGGCCTTACTGACTACCAAGCAGACAGTGATACACTATATGGCAACAGAAACGGAGTGCTACCACCTGACCAGGTGGTGGCGCAGTGAATAGAGCATCGGACTTGGATGTGGAGGACCCAGGTTCAAGGCTCTGAGGTCGCCAGCTTAAGCATGGGCTCATCTGGTTTGAGCAAAGCTCACCAGCTTGGACCCAAGGTCGCTGGTTTGAGCAAGGGGTTACTCAGTCTACTGAAGGCCCACGGTCAAGGCACATATGAGAAAGCAATCAATGAACAACTAAGGTGTCACACTGAAAAACTGATGATTGATGCTTCTCATCTCTCTTCGTTCCTGTCTGTCTGTCCCTATCTATCCCTCTCTCTGACTCTCTGTCTCTGTAAAAAATAAAAATAAAAGACTTCATGTTCTCACGAATGTTGATTGCAGCTTTATTCATAATGCCCAAAATGTGGAGTCAGCCCAGATGTCCTTCCACAGGTGAATGGTTAACCTGTGCACATCCCTGTCATGGAGCACAACACAGCCATGAAAGGAATGACCTACTGATATAGGCAGCAACCCAGATGGAGCCCCAGATAATGATGCCAAGTGGGGAAAAGCTACATACTGTGTGCTTGCATTTATATAACACTCTCCAAATGCTGGACATGTGGAGAAGGAAAACCTATCAGTGGTCGCCGGGACGGAGGTGGGTTGCGAGATCTGGGTGTGGCCATCTAAGGGCCATAGGAGGTACATTGGGTGTGGAAATGTCCAGTGTCCTTCCTCCATCAGTGCCACCTTCTGGTTATGGTCTCACTACAGTTTTGCCCATGGGGGAAACTGGGTAAAGGGCTCTGGGTCTCTATCGCTTCCTACAACTACACATGAATCGACAGGCATCTCAAATTTTAAAATTTAATTTAAAATAAATAAAGCCATGGCCAAGTAACTCAGTTAGAGCATTGTCCCAGTATGCCAAAGTTGTGGGTTTGATCCCAGGTCAGGGCACATTCAAGAGTCAACCGGTGTGTGCATGGATGGGTAGAACAACAAATCAGTGTTTCTTCTTTCTCTCTGTCTCTAAAATTAATAAAAAATTTTCAATAAATTACTCCGGAATGAACATAAAACCCATCTCAGCCCTGGCCGGTAGTGCAGTGAATAGAGCACCACCACTCCAGAGCACCGAGGTCACCAGTTTAAGTGCCAGTCAGGGCACACATGAGAAGCAATTAGTGGCGCAACTAAAATGGTACAACAAGTTGATGCTTCTTCTCTCCCTGCCCTTTCAAAAAACAAAACAAAACAAATAATTGCAAATAAGAACAAAGCAAGAACTGCTGGCATAATAAAGGTGAGTATTCTTTTTTTATTTTTAGAGAGAGAGAGAGAGAAGGGGGAAGGGGCAGGAAGCATCAACTCCCATATGTGCCTTGACCAGGCAAGCCCAGGGTTTCAAACCGGTAACCTCAGGGTTCCGGGTCGATGCTTTATCCACTGCACCACCACAGGTCAGGCTAAAGGTGAGTATTCTTTTTGGTAAGGAAGCAGATGGAGGGGTGTGCTGAAATGTGACACATGACACCTGAATCCTAAGGGTTCTGGGGAGACAGGTTTACAGGTGGGCTTTGGTGCAGAAAAAAAGCAGCATGAGCCTGACCTGTGGAGGTGCAGTAGATAAAGTGTCGACCTGGAATGCTGAGGTCGCCGGTTCAAAACCCCGGGCTTGCCCGGTCAGAGCACATCCAAAATGCAACTATAACTTGATGCTTCCCGCTTCTTCCCCCAGTCTTTTTCTCTCTCCTCTCTCTGAAATCAATAAAAAATAAATAAAAACCAGCATGAGATCTCTCATCCTGGATCTGAATTAGTTGAAGATCTCCTGGCAGGGGGAGGAGTATCTGGAATCATCTACCCACATGCAGTGGGTTGCTCCAAGTACACCATCCACATGTGGGGAAACTATAGGGTCCCCCAACATCTGTGTTTATTTGGAACCTCAGAATGGGACCTTATCTGGAAGTAAAGCCATTGCAGTTGTAATTAGTTAAGATGACATAACATTGAACCCCGCCTGACCGGGTGGTGGCACAGTGGATAGAGTGTTGGACTGGGACGTGGAGACCCAGGTTTGAGACCCCGAGGTCACCAGCTTGAGTGCAGGTTCATCTGGTTTAAGCAAAGCTCACCAGCTTGAGCCCAAGGTCACTTGAACAAGGGATTACTTGGTCTGCCGTAGCCCCCAGTCAAGGCACAATCAATGAACAACTAAGGTGCCGCAATGAAAAACTGATGTTTCTCATCTCTCTCTCTTCCTGTCTGTCTGTCCCTATCTGTCCCTCTCTCTGACTCTCTCTGTCTCTGTAACCAAAAAACCAAAAAAAAAACACTGAATCCAATGACTAGTGTCCTTAGAAGAAAATGAAGATATAGACACACATCGGCCATGTGACAACAGAGACAGAGATTGGGGTGATGCAGCCACAAGCCAAGGAACACCAAGGATGGCCACCACCAGGCCCTGGAAAAGGCAGGAAGGACCCTTCCCTGAAGCCCTCAGAGGAAGCACGTGCCTGCATTACCCTGATCTCAGATTTCAGGCTCTAGATATGAGAGAATAGATGTCTGTTGTTTCAAGCCACCCAGTCATGGCCAGCCGAGGACACTAATAGAGGAACGTGATTCCCAGCACATTGGAAAGCTCTGGAAACCCGAAGGACCAAGCAGGCTCCCTCAGTCTCTGGCAACCACCATTCCAGAATTTATGACATAAATCAACTCCCCTATGACAGTCCCACCCACCCACCCCAAAGCCTCTCCAGAGCAGAAAAGAGCCAGCACTTTTTGCTCTTGCCCTGCCTGGGCAGCCGGGTGTGGAAGCTCAGGTATGGGTTGGGCCAGGAGAAGGACGAAAGTCTGAACCGGGTACCCACGTACACATGACTCATTAGCTTGATGCTCAGCGTTATGCCTGGTATGTGGCAAGACATTTTCTGTGAGAATGTGCTGAACAAATAAGTGACTGAAGGAAGGAATAGCCCTGGCTCTCCAGAAAGGGGGTGGTAGACCCAAGATCCACAGTGTGGTACCCACATGTGATCTGCCTCAGACAGAGTCAGGGATTCTCAAAGAGGGATGATCTGCCCCTCAGTGGAGACTAAGCCATGTCTGATGACAAATGCAGTCATCATAACTGGGTGAGCTCCTGGCATTGGGAAGGTTGGACCAGGGATGCTGCTCAGTACCCTACAGTGCCCCCAGAGAGTGACCCAGCCCCACTTATAGAGACCCTGGGGCAGGAGCAAGGGTCGGCGAAAACTGGTGCTTTTTCCCTGCCAAGCCCCTCATCCACAGCCAACCAGGAGCCAATGTTATGGTTTCATGAACTCTCCTGGGGACCCTTGATCATCACAACCAACAACTGGCCACAGGAGGAAACTGGGGAAAGGGGTTCAGCTGTGCTTTCAACCTCTAACCTGAGGACACAGACAACATGGCCAACCCCAAGAGCAGGGCTGCAAGGTGGTGGGGTGGGTGGCCAGAAGGCTCCCAGAAGGGGCAGTGTTCTGCCTCTCTGTTCTGGGCTGCATGAGGTCCTGGGGCAGCTCATGTTGTCTGTTTCCCCACAGCTCTCTGGACAACAGGGCCCAGAGCTGATGGCAGACAATGTCAGCCACTAACAACATCGCCCAGGCCCGGAAACTGGTGGAGCAGCTCCGCATTGAAGCTGGGATCCAGCGTATCAAGGTGAGCAGGGCAGCAGAAAAGAGGGGAGATACCCACGGGGAGCAGAGAAGGGAGAGACCCGCGAGGGGAAAGGGGAGACCCATGGGTGGCAGGGGGGAAGGGGAAGACCCATGGCCACAGCGGCTTGCTGGGCAGGAGGATGAGCTGGCACTGCAGCTGGGCCTCTCATTGTGCATCCTCAGGCCATTCACTTAACCTCTCTAAGCCTCAGTTTCCTCAACAGAAAGACATAGCTGACGTAAAGCTACTTCATGGGTTGTGATAATCTTGCGTGCCAAAGTGATTTATAAACACTGACGTGGCACCCAGCCCCTGGGATCCTTACCTGGAAGCCCCGGTGAAGGCCACGTCAGGCCCTGCCAAAGGACTAGCTAAGGCAGGCACTTTCTTCTGTCCCCTCCCTTACAACAGATGCAGATAGGAAGGAGTTAGAGACCTGGTCCTGGAAAGGGTCAAGACAGCCTTCTCCCCACCTGCTTTCTTCACCTCTGCCTTGTGTGAATTTTTTAAAATAAGCATGTTTGGCCTGACCTGTGGTGGCGCAGTGGATAAAGCGTCAACCTGGAAACGCTGAGGTTGCCGGTTCAAAACCCTGGGCTTGCCTGGTCAAGGAACATATGGGAGTTGATGCTTCCTGTTCCTCCCCCCTTCTCTCTCTCTCTAAAAAATAATAATAAAAATAAAAATAAGCGTCGACCTGGAAATGCTGAGGTCGCCGGTTCAAAACCCTGGGCTTGCCTGGTCAAGGCACATATGGGAGTTGATGCTTCCAGCTCCTCCCCCCCCTTCTCTCTCTCTGTCTCTCCTCTCTCTCTCTCTCCCACTGTCTCTCCCTCTCCTCTCTAAAAAAAAATAATAATAATAAAAATAAAAATAAAATGGATAAGCAGTTTCTGTTCACAGACACTTAACCCATCAGAGACCAGAAACATGGAAAGCAAAATAGTGTCGTTGCACTATCAGTTCTATAGACAGATTTTTAAAAAAATAATTTGCATAACATCAAATTAACCATTTATTTATTTACTTGTTTATTTATTTATACTTTTCAAAGTGAGAGGAGAAGCTATACGGACAGACTCCCGCATGCACCCTGACTAGAATTCACCCAGCAACCCACATCTGGGGCCAATGCTCTGCCCATCTAGGGCTATTGCTCACAACCGAGCTATTTTTTGTGCCTGAGGCTGAGGCTCCATCGAGTTGTCCTCAGTGCCTGGGGCCTATGCTCTTCTTTTTTTTTTTTAATTAATTTTAATGGGGTGACATCAATAAATCAGGATACATATATTCAAAGAAAACATGTCCAGGTTATCTTGTCTGGGGCCTATGCTCTTGACCCAATCGAGCCATGGCTGCTGGAGGTGAAGAGGGAGAGAGAGAGAAAGAAGGTGGTGTGGAGAAGCAGATGGTTGTTTCTCCTGTGTGCCCTGACCGGGAATTGAACCCAGGACATCCACATGCCTGGCCAACGCTCTACCACTGAGCCAACCAGCCAGGGCCTAACCATTTATTTTGAAGCGCACAATTCAGTAGCATTGAGTGCATTCACCATGTTGTGCAACCATCTCCTCTGTCTAGTTTCAGAATGTTCCATCACCTGAAAAAGAAACCCTGTCCCCATTAACAGTCACTTATCTGACTCCCTCCCCGGCCTCTAACAGCCATTTCCTATGTCTGTGTACCTGCCTATTCTTGCCACTTTGCATAAATGGAATCATACTCTAGCCTTTGTGTCGGGCTTCTCCATGAGCACCGTGTTCTCAGGGTCCATCTATGTTGTAGCGAGAGTCAGTGCTGCACTTTTTTCATAGCTGAGTAATACTCCAGAGTGTCCGTAGACACGCTGTATTTATGTAGATGAATTTTAAGTACATAAAGGGACATCAGGACACCATCCAAGGCACACATGTTTTCTCCTTTCCAAGAATATGGACCAGTGGGCTAATGGGCTAGTCACAGATGCTTAAACAAGAAGGATGCCTGACACTTTTCAAAGGCACCTTCTCACCAAACCCGTGTCCACTTTGCAAAGGACAATGAAGTCCCACCAAAGGGCTGTTTTCCTGCCCCAGGCCCTAGCTTGCAGACAGCCCAGTGCGGACCAGGGAGTCTCCATCCAGAGGGCCCAGTGCTATATACTTCTAGATTGTCCCTGCTCCAGCTAGCTGCTGGGTTAGTCAGGGTTCTGCACAAAAACAGAACCAACAGGATGTGTGTACATGTCTATATATCTGTGTCTATCTGTCTATCTCTCTATCTTATCTGTCTGCCTATCTAGATATGTATTTTAAGGAGTTGGTTCATGCCATCATGGGGGCTGGCAAGTCTGAAGTCTGCAGGGCAGGCCGGCAAGCTGAAGACCCAGGGAGGAGTCAGTGTTGGAGCTCAAATCTCAAGGCCATCTGGAGGCAGAATCCTCTCTGTGGGGACCTTAATCTTTTCTCTTAAGGCTTTCAACTGATGAGATGCAGTCCACCCACATAATAGAGACTAATCTGCCTATTCAAAGTTGACTAATTTAAATGTTAATATTATCTAAAAAGTATCTTCATAGAGACATCTAGAGCAGTGTTAGATGAAATATCTGGGTGCCGTGGCCTAGCAAAGCAGAAACACAAAATCAGCTATTAGCCCATGTTCTGTTCAGACTCGCTTTCCCGAGCACCTGTCATTCCCCAGTTGCTGCTGGTCATGGGAATTCATTCGGAAGGGATGGTGGGCCAGGCACAGACGGACTCACACCTGACAGCCAGGCAGCAGATGAGTGGGAAATGGTGGGCGCCTGGGCCTCCACCAGGCTGTTGGGGTGGGGTGGGGGGCTTCTGCAGGAGAGGGGAGTGCCTCCCAGGAGGTGGCTGAATGTTCCAGAACTCTGCACATTCAAAGCATTCCTTCAGGCTGAAGAAAAGAAGGGCCCGGTTGAAGTGGTTTTCCTTTGTGAGCGGTGCCAGCTCCCAGCCCTGGCGGGGCAGTGATTCATCCCACCCGTTTGATGTTCAGGCGCAGCCCCCGGCTGCCCCTTTGAAAGTCGGGAGACGGAGAGTCAGGACGTGACCCACTCTCCCTCTGGTCCCGCTTGAGGTTTTGTGTCCCCCAAAAACAGCAACCAGAACCACAGAGCATCAGCCTGCCCGAAAGGCCAACCTGGCCATGGCCTGGCAGTTGAGAGGTGCCCCACGGCCTAGACGTGTGGTGGCATGGTGGCCCTGGCACTGTGGGCAGAGCCTTCCTGTTAACGCCAGGGATAAGCGGAGGGGGAGGCACAAGCTGGAGCCACAGCATCAGCTATTTTAGGGCCCGGTGACTATTTTTGTCGTCTGGGAGGGGTGTTTTCCAAATAGGACTCTAGAAACCAAACTCCATCTGCTCATCAAAGGCGGCCATCCTGCAAGTGGCTGGCACACTCACAACCGACAATTGTCGCTGTCTGAGGACAGGCGCATCCCCCAACACAGGACAGGGTGGCGATGTCCTTGGCATTCAGAGGCTTTTCAGGGCATGGTCTCTCCCCCTACACCTCATCTTGCACAGCAGCCCCTGAGAAAGCAGGGAGCTAAGAAAACGAGCTCTGTGGACAGATAGTTCCTGCCCTGGGAGGGATCCAGGGGCCCAAGGGTATGTCCTGTTGGCCCTGGCTGAGGACACCTGCAACCCCGCCCCCCAGCCCTGCTGGGGCCAACAGAGTGGGACAGCCCCAGCAGTACCCCCAGTGCATGACCAGGAGCAACAGGGAATGTGGCCAAGGGGGGCACCTTTTGTAATGACCCTCAGCTCCCCAGATGCTAAATGCCATGCTTTCACCATGTCGGCTTTCCCGGGGACCCTCCCTTCTCCTCCTTCCTCTCTTTGGACTCTAATGCAGGTAGTCCTAAGGGTCAGTGCCCCCGCCAGAGGTTCAGACTGCACAGAAAGGAAGTGCAGATGGGCTTGTCTTGTACCCCTCAATTGTGCCAATGTCCAGGCGGTGGTCTTCCTGTTCAGTCCTTTCTTAGGATGGAGTCAGGCTGACCCGTAAAGAGGCTGCATCTCGTTCTGACCTTTCTGTTCAAAATCCGGGCAACTCTTGCTGAAGGAGGCTCAATCTTTCTTTATTCTTTTAATTTAATTTTATTTTATTTTTATTTATTCATTTTACAAAGGGGGTTAGGAGAGAGAGAAAGAGAGAACAGGGGAGGAGCAGGAAGCATCAACTCCCTTGTGTGCCTTGACCAGGCAAGGCCAGGGTTTCAAACCGGCAGCCTCAGCATCCTAGGTCGACGCTCTATTCACTGCACCACCACAGGCCAACAGCTCAGTCCTTTTTTAATTAAAAAATAATAATAATGGTAAAATACACATAGCATAAAATTTATCATCATTGGTGATATTTAGTATGTTCCGGGTTGTGCCATCATCATCTCTATCCAATTCCAAATCATTTTATCACCACAAAGAGAAACCTCATCCCCATCAGTAGTTACTCCACACCCCCCTCGCCAGCCCCTGGCACCCACAATCCACTCTCCATCTCTGTGGATGTGCCTGTTGTGTACATTTCACATGAATGGAATCACTCACTATGAGCCTTTTGTGTCCTGCTTCTCTCCCTGAGCATCATGTGCTCAGGATCCATTCTTGCCATAGCGAGTGTCAGTGCTGCACTCCTTTTCCTGGTTGAGGAGTAGTGTGTGGCTAGACCTCATTGTGTTTATCCATCATTAGCTGATGGACATTTGAGCTGTGTCCACCTTGTGGCCGTTGTGCTTATGCTGCTGTGAACACACATGTACCAGCCTCTTACCTTTTCTCTCTCATCCTTGTACCCATGCCCAGGTCTCTAAAGCCTCATCGGAGCTCATGAGTTACTGTGAGCAGCACGCCAGGAATGACCCCCTGCTGGTCGGAGTCCCCGCCTCTGAGAACCCCTTCAAGGACAAGAAGCCTTGTGTCATTCTATAGCTTGGTTTTCTCTTTGTGTTCTCTCTCTCTCTCTCTTCCTCTTTCCCCCTCTTCACTCCCCTCCTTCTTCTTGTCCTTCTTCCACTCTCTCTGTCAGGGCATCATTCAGTACATAGTTGAAGCAAAGCATTTTAGGTCCCTGAAACTTTTAATGCCAAAAGAAATGGAAAACGTTGCTCCTGCCCAGATGGAGTAAAATGTACCCACTGGGAAACGATGGGTTTTCAGACTGAACAGCATAGTCCTCAGGGCCTGGCCGAAACATGGATGCTGGCCGCACAACCACTTCCGATTAGGAAGAACTGAGATGCCCAAATGATGCGGTCACCATTTTTTAAAACTCTCACTTGCCATTTGAGCTGTGGTCCAAAGCCGAGCTGGTTGAGAAAGGGAAGGGAAGGGAAGGGAAGGGAAGGGAAGGGAAGGGAAGGGAAGGGAAGGGAAGGGAAGGGAAGGGAAGGGAAGGGGGCACTGACCACTGACCTTGGGTGACCTGGGTAACCTGGCCAACTGGCCATTCTCATGCAGTTGGCCGTTTGTAAAAAGACATGCTATAGTGCTTTTTTCTTTTTAAGCAGAGTAAAATTTGGAGGTGGGGAACATAATGAACTTTTCAGGAAAAATCTTTTCATTTAAAAATTGATTATTCTATACTACTAAAAGCAGATTTTGATGGCTGTACGTGTGGTCAAGCTGTACTATGTAATAATGCACAAGTGAATTTCAGGGGAGAGGAAGGGGTTTTGCCTGGGAAATGCACCCTGTGTCGCCAAGTGTCACCTGCTGTATGGTATCTGTATGGCATATGTGTGTCACTGTCCAGCCACACTGACCTCTCCCTTTCCTGGGGATGCCACCCATCACAGAAATGGATTTTCAGCAACTTGCCCTTGTCCCTGGAGTGGCCAGCTGGGTTTTATTTTGTTTTAAGCACCTGATATCAATGTGGCAGTTAGAAGCTGCAATCATATTTGGCTCTTCAGGATTTTTTGTTTTGGGTTTTCTCCACTTTCACTTGCCACCGTGGCCATTTTTCAGACAGCTGCAACCTGGTGCACAGGGCCACCTGACGCCTGATGTGGAAGGTGTTAAGTGATCTGGAAGTAGCTGAGGCCTCAGAGGCTCTCTGTTCACTTTCACACCCTTTAGACCTAGAACTCAGGCTGGAGGAAGTGAGAGGCATATGAATACAATTCATCACTCTTCCCAACAGCCTTGGAAATTTGATATGTCATGGAGTCGGGGGTTGGGGCAGGGGACCTTATTTGAAATTACTTTTTCTTCCGTTAAGACAGTTAAAAGAGCAAGAGGATGGGGCTAAATATAGCCCCCCTTCCCCTGCCAGTGCCACCTATGGCTGCCAGGACCCCATATAGCCCTAAACTCAGGGGGTCCGCCCTACCCTGTCATGGGGTTGGAGGCAAACTGTGGGAAGAAACAAGCCCAGCTCTGCCCTGTGGCCCCAATGGACGTCAGAGTCTGAGGCCCACGCCAGCAGGGTCCTGGACAGCTGCCAGGCCCAGGCCCAGGCCCTCACCTCACAGCCAGGGCCGAGGCTTAGACCTTGCCAGAGCCAAGAAGGCTCCAGTGCATGCCGCCCCCCCCATCCAGCTCCCACAGGGTTCGGGCTGGCGGGCTGTCTTTTTCCCCGGCACCCTGCTCTCTCCAGCTGGTCTGGGAGCATCAAGGGGCTTTGGGAAGCCCGGAACCTCCAGACCTGTAGTTGGTCAGGGAAAGCCATGGAGGCACCCATGCTGCAGCCACCTTTCATGGACAAGGAGCCTGTGCCAATCACTGTCCCCAACAGGATGGAACAAAACCCTGTCCTAGGGTTGGTGGGAATTAACCCAGGAGGGCAGGGAGTGGTGGCAGAGTGAAGCTTGTAGAGACCACATCTGCCGCCCCTCCCACCAGCCACCTGGTGACTAGTGCCCCCCTTGCTCTGTGAGAGAAGCCTTAATCCCTGAGCCTGCATAAGACCCTTGCACACCCTCCTTCTTCCTGTGCCCCCCCCACTGTCTGCTGCCAGGCCTCAAAGAAGATGGGAGGTCCTGATCTCAGCATCAGGAGCCCCCCAGGGGCCCAGACCTCCCCTCCCTCCACCCCTAGCCCTGCCAGCCATTCCAAGCCCAACCCTGCCATGTGTCCCCTACCCGAGTGACTGGAGAAACCAGTGAGAAGCAAAGCTAAGTTCCCCGGCTGAGGGAGGTGGCCTTGAATCCGAGTTCATCAGCTCCCTGGCCTGCTATGGGCTCAGCCTACCAGTGTGTTCCCTACCCCCAGCCCTGAACAAATGCCAGCCTGGGCCTGGAGAGACTCCTGAGTCAGAAAACCCAGGGACTGAGTGGTCTGGGTAGACAGAACCCCAGCAAGGGTTAGGACAGTCGATTTCCTACCCTATTGCTGTACCTGCTCAGCTGCCTTCCCCCGTGCCCACAGCCTCAGACCCCAGGAGGGTAGCGATCAGTAGAAGTACTGCTGTGGCTTTTTTTTTTCCATTTAGAGTAAATTGCACTGTCCATAGTGTAGAACTAAGCATTAGTGCACTTACAGCAACAAATGCTGCTTGTGCGTTACTGGTACAAGCATCTGCCATGAAGACAGTTTCAAGGCGTTTGGAGATTGGACGTGCCCCATGCATTAAGGAGCTGGTGGTGGTAGCAGCACAGGCCTTGGGGAAACTAGCTTCTCTGATCATGTCATGAGAAGAGGGGGGGTGTTAAAAACACATACACAGAAGGCAGGAGTGGAAGTGCGAAGTCTTCCTGTCTCCTGCAGTCTGGTTCAGTGTTTCTAGTGGCCTGGCCTGTGTGGCTTGACTGAGCCCTTGATCTGGTGACCCTCACTCCAGGGAAGAGCTAGACCATGCATCCCTGCCCCATCCTCCAAAAGGTGACTCCCAGGCCAAGAATGAAGTGACTCAGTTGTGACTTCCAGCCGGGGGGTTGTAAATCCACTGGGCTGGGTGGAAGGTGCTATCTTTCCAGCTTTGATGTCCCTGCCACACTGGTCCAGGACAGCTCTGGGCCTCTAGGCAGCATCTATCTGGTGAAGAGCCCTAGGCCTGCCCGAGCTCTAGGCCAGCAGGAAAGGTTCCTCAGATTCCCACCCTAAGCATGAGTGACCAGGGACAATTTCTGGCTGAAGTGAGGTCACCAAGAGTTGCTCATCCTTTAAGAGCACTTATAAAAAGGCAGCCTGCCACGGGGTCCCCTGAAAACAAGCCATGTGTCAAATGCTCCATCCTTTCCCTCCTCTGTCCACAGAACCCATTGCCAAATGTAACAACTTGGTCCTGGTTTTCAGAAGCGATCTGTGGTTCTCACAGGTTCTACCCCATCTGCCTTTGGATGTCTGGTGGTTTTTATTTCTGATTTTTAAAAAATTTCCAGGTGTGCCACACCTACTTTCTTGCAGTGTTTTAATATTGTGTGGAATTGTCAATACAAAGTGAATTAATCCACAATAAAAAGGCTCACTGCTCCTTGTCTCCAGCTCTGGGCCCTTCCGTCTCTCCCTGGCCACTGCTGCGGGAGGCTGCCTCACATTACCCCCACTCCCCTCCTCTGCTCCTAGGAGGAGGCAACATGGCTGGAACCCACTTTGGACAGCAGCACTCCAAGGCCTTCAGCTTTAATGAGTTTTGTGATTTGTAATTAGAAAATAGAGGGGAAAAGGCTATTTGTATGGCATGAACTATGTACCCCATGGATTGGGAGTGTTTGGCATGGCCCGTGGGAAGAGCATCACTGAAGGGCTCGAAGCCTGGGGAAATTCCAATCTCGCCCCCACTCACCAGTCACCTGAAGACCACCCCTGACCACCAGAGAGACTCTGGGAAAATAGTCATGGCCCAATTCACACTATACTATGAAGAGTTATATTTTTTTTTATTGATTGATTATAGACAGGCAGAAAGAGGAAGAGAGAGAAGAGAGAAATATTAATCTGTTGTTCCACTTATTTGTTATATTCATTGGCTGCTTCCTGTATGTGCCCTGCCTGCATATTGAACCCACAACCTTGGTGTTTCAGGACAATGCTTAACCAATGGAGCTAGCTGGCCAGGGTTAGAGTTAAATTTTTAATACTAAATCTACAATTCAGATCTCTGAATAGAGAAGAACTTTCTTTATATAAAATATTTATAAATTCAACTACATAAAAAATATCCCTTGTGTATCAAAGTGTATAAGATTAGCCCTGGCTAGATAGCTGGTTGGTTAGAGCACTGTCTCAGTGTGCAGAGGTTGCCGGTTTGATCCCTGGTCAGAGCACATATAGGAACAGATTGATGTTTCTCTCTGTCTCTCTCTCTCTCTCCCTCTCTCTCTAAAAATAAAAAAAATAGGCTCTGGCAGGTAGCTCAGTGGATAGAGTGTTGGCCTGGCATGCAGGCGGCATGCAGACATCCCAGATTCAATCCCCAGTCAGGAAACATATGAGAAGCGACCATCTCTTTTTCCCCGTCTCCCTCTCCCCTTTCTCTCTCTCTTCCCCTCTTGCAGCCAGTGGCTCGGTTGTTTGAGTGTTGGCCCCAGACAGGGGTTGCCAGGTGGATCCCAGTCTGGGTGCATGCAGGAGTCTGTCTCACTGTCACCCTTCCTATCACTTAAAAAATAATATTAAAAATAAAATTAGCCTGACCTGTGGTGGTGCAGTGGGATAAAGCATCAACCTGGAACACTGAGGTTGCCAGTTCGAAACCTTGGGCTAGCCTGGTCAAGGCACATATGGGAGTTGATGCTTCCTGCTCCTCCCCCTTCTCTCTCTCTCTCTCTCCTCTTTCTCTAAAAATCAATAAATTAAATTAAATTAAATTAAAAGTTAAAACAAAATATTAATAACAAGTAAAATGTGCCTGACCTGTGGTGGCGCAGTGGATAAAGCGTCAACCTGGAAATACTGAGGTAGCCGGTTCGAAACCCTAGGCTTGCCTGGTCAAGGCACATATGGGAGTTGATGCTTCCTGCTCCTCCCCCCTTCTTTCTCTCTCTCTCCTTTCTAAAATGAATAAATAAAAAATAAAAATAAAAAAAAAAATTTAAAAAAAAAAAAGAAAAGAAAATGTTTAAAAAAAAATAACAAGTAAAATGTTTATTAATTTTTATTAATAATTAAAAAGAATAATCACAAAATTTTGAGTATAAGATTAGAAGGCAGTTCAAAATCTAAACAAAATTACCACACGACCCAGCAGTCCCATTTCTGGGCATATACACACAGAAGCATTGAGAGCAGGGACTCAGGTACACAGATGTCCTTGGGTTACAGCTTCATTCCTACAACAGTGATGTAACCCAAATTTTGGTGTAAGTCAAAATGTACCCTAGCCTAAGTCACTTAATTATCCTAACACAGTTATAAAATTATAACCTAAAACATAAAAACACAACTAAGCCACAGAAAAAGGAAAGGACATAAATATGCTGTATTATACACTGTTCTGCATATTCTTCCATCACACACAATCAAGCTAGACACTAACGGCGTAAGCTAAAACAGTCACATCTCGATTTTTTAAAAGTTTTTATGGGAGTGAGCATCATAAACTCAAAACATTGTATGTCGAGACTACTGTAACCTGTGGACCCTCTGTATTTGCACACCATGTTCACGGCAGCAGCATTCACAACAACCAAACAGTGGACAACCCAAATGTCATGGTGGGTGATGGAACAACACAATGTAGTCCATCCACACTGGAATGTTCTTCAGCCTTGAAATGGAAATTCTTATGCCTGCTACAACCTGGAGGAACCTTGAGGATACTATTCTCAGTACAATAAGAACAAATACTGTGTGATTCCACTCCTCTGAGGTCCCTGGAGGAGTCACATTCATAAAGACAGGAAGTAGATGGTGGGTGTTGGGGTATGGAGGAAGGGGGCAGGAAGTCAATGTTTCACAGAGCTGGAGTTTCTGTTTGGGAAGATGAGAAAGTGCTGGAGATGGATGGTGGGGATGGCTATATGATACTGTGAGTATATATAACACCAAAGAATTGTACACCTAATGATTAAAATGCTAAATTTCATGTTATGTATATTTTGCCAGAAAAGAAAAAACACAACCTTACCCAACATTCCCCTTTAGGGCTAAAATTTAAAATATTGGCATTGTTGAAGATGTGGAGCAGCCGGGACTCAGAGCTTATTGGCAGAAGTGTGAAATGCTACAACTACTTTGGGGAAAGGTCTGGCAGTTTCTTATAAAACTAAACATACACCTACTCTATGATTCAAGAGAACTCAAAATGTGTCAAGACAACACCAAGCCTAGACTCAACCAGCTCTACAAACAAAACACCCAAATACATAGATGTGAGAAGACAGAGAAGTGCAATCCAAATGAAACCACAAGAGAAACATCCAGGAAATGAACTGAGTGATATGGAAATAACCAAACTTCCGGATGGGGAGTTCAAAATAATGATTGTAAGGATGCTTAGGGATCTTAGAACAACAATGGATGGTCATTACGAACACCTAAATAAAGAAATAGCAAGTATAAAAAAGGATATTGAAATATTAAAAAAAGAATCAGTCGGAGATGACAAATACAATATCAGAAATGAAGACCACAATGGAAGGAATTAAAAACAGGATGGAGGCCTGACCTGTGGTGGCGCAGTGGATAAAGCGTCGACCTGGAATGCTGAGGTCACCGGTTCGAAACCCTGGGCTTGCCTGGTCAAGGCACATATGGGAGTTGATGCTTCCAGCTCCTCCCCCCTTCTCTCTCCCTGTCTCTCCTCTCTCTGTCTCTCCCTCTCCTCTGTAAAAAAAAAAACAAAAAAAAAAACAGGATGGATAGAGCTGAGGATCAAATCAGCAAGTTGGAGGACAACTGGAATGAAGGCATAAAAGCAGAGAAGAAAAAAGAAAAGAGACTCAAAAAGTCTGAGGAAACTCTTAGAGAGCTCTGTGACAACATAAAGAGAAATGACATCCACATTATAGGAGTTCCTGAAGAAGAAGAAAGAATAAGGGATAGAGACTTTGTTCAATCATATCATAGCTGAAAACTTCCCTAAATTAATGCAGGAGAAACTCTTACAAGTTCAAGAAGCACAGAGAACTCCATTAAAGAGAAACCCAAAGAAACCTACACCAAGACACATCATAATTAAAATACCAAAGCTAAGTGATAAAGAGAAAATATTAAAAGCTGCTAGAGAACAAAAGGCTATCACCTACAAAGGAGCCCCCATAAGGATGACATCAGACTTCTCAACAGAAACACTTGAGGCCAGAAGGGAATGACAAGAAACATTCAAAGTAATGCAGAACAAGAACCTACAACCAAGACTACTTTATCCAGCAAGTCTATAATTTAAAATTGAAGGAGAAATAAAAAGCTTCCCAGACAAAAAAACCTCAAGGAATTCATTACAACCAAACCAATGCTGCAGGAAATGTTAAGGGGCATGGTGTAAAAAATCAAAGTGGGAAAAGAATATAGCAAAAGAGGAATACAGCTTTACAGAATAAAATGGCAATAAACAACTACATATCAATAATAACAAATGTAAATGGATTAAATGATCCAATCAAAAGACATAGGGTAGCTGCATGGATAAGAAAACAGGATCTGTACATATGCTGTCTACAAGAGACACACCTTAAAACAAAAGATGCGGCCCTGGCCAGTTGGCTCAGCGGTAGAGCATCGGCCTGGCGTGCGGGGGACCCGGGTTCGATTCCCGGCCAGGGCACATAGGAGAAGCGCCCATTTGCTTCTCCACCCCCCCTCCTTCCTCTCTGTCTCTCTCTTCCCCTCCCGCAGCCAAGGCTCCATTGGAGCAAAGATGGCCCGGGCACTGGGGATGGCTCCTCGGCCTCTGCCCCAGGCGCTAGAGTGGCTCTGGTCGCGGCAGAGTGATGCCCCGGAGGGGCAGAGCATCGCCCCCTGGTGGGCAGAGCATCGCCCCTGGTGGGCGTGCCAGGTGGATTCCGGTCAGGCGCATGCGGGAGTCTGTCTGACTGTCTCTCCCCGTTTCCAGCTTCAGAAAAAAATACAAAAAAAAAAAAAAGAGACTGCACGTAGACTGAAGGTAAAGGATGGAAAAAAACATTTCATGTAAATGGAAATGAAAAAAAAGCTGGGGCAGCAATACTTATATCAGACAAAATGGACTTTAAAACAAAGAATAAAGTAAGAGATAAAGAAGGTCACTACATAATCATAAAGGGAGCAATCCAACAGGAAGATATAACTATTATAAATATCTACGCACCTAATATAGGAGCACCTAAATATATAAAGCAGACTTTGATGGATATAAAGGGCAAGATCAACAGCAATACTATAATAGTAGGGGACTTTAATACCCCTCTAACATCACTGGATAAATCCTCAAGAAAGAAAATTAACAAAGAAACAGCAGACTTAAAGGACACACTAGATCAACTCGATTTAATAGACATCTTCAGAACCTTTCACCCTAAAACGGCAGAATATACATTCTTTTCAAGTGCTCATGGTACATTCTCTAGGATAGACCACATGTTAGGGCACAAAAGTGGTCTCAACAAATTTAAGAAGATTGAAATCATATCAAGCACTTTCTCAGATCACAATGGCATGAAACTAGAAATCAACCACAACAGAAAAGCTCAAAAATTCTCAAACACATGGAAACTAAATAGCAGATTCTTAAATAATGAATGGATTAAGAATGAGATCAAAGGCCTGACCTGTGGTGGTGCAGTGGATAAAGTGTCAACCTGGAAATGCTGAGGTTGCCGGTTCAAAACCCTGGGCTTGCCTGGTCAAGGCACATATGGGAGTTGATGCTTCCTGCTCCTCCCCCTTCTCTCTCTCCTCTCTCTCTCTCTCTCTCTCCTCTCTATAATGAATAAATAAAATCTTAAAAAAAGCAAAACAAAAATAGTTGACCTTTAAAAAAAAAAAAAAAAAAAAAGAATGAGATCAAAGAAGAAATAAAAAATTCCTAGAAATGAATGATAATGAGCATACAACAACTCAAAATTTATGAGACACAGCAAAAGCAGTACTGAGAGGGAAGTTCATAGCACTACAGGCACACTTTAAGAAACTAGAAAAAGCTCAAATAAACAACTTAACCCTGCATCTAAAAGAACTGAAAAAGAACAGCAAGTAAAGCCCAAATGTAGTAGAAGGAAGGAAATAATAAAGATCAGAGCAGAAATAAATGACATAGAGGTTAAAGAAACAATACAGAGGATCAATGAAACTAGGAGCTGGTTCTTTGAAAAGGTAAGCAAGATCGATGAACCTTTAACTAGACTCACCAAGGCCCTGGTCAGTTGGCTCAGTGGTAGAGCATTGGCCTGGCGTGAGGAAGTCCCGGGTTTGATTCCTGGCCAAGGCACACAGGAGAAGCGCCCATCTGCTTCTCCACCCCTCCCCCTCTTCTTCCTCTCTGTCTCTCTCTTCCCCTCCTGCAGCCAAGGCTCCATTGGAGCAAAGATGGCCTGGGTGCTGGGGATGGCTCCATGGCCTCTGCCTCAGGCGCTAGAGTGGCTCTGGTCGCAACAGAGCAACACCCCAGATGGGCAGAGCATCGCCCCCTGGTGGGCGTGCTGGGTGAATCCCGGTCGGGTGCATGCAGGAGCCTGTCTGACTGCCTCCCTGTTTCCAGCTTCAGGAAAAAAAAAATACAAAAAAAATAATAATAACTAGACTCACCAAGAAACAAAAGAGAGAGGACTCAAATAAATAAAATTAGAAATGAGAGTGGAGAAATAACAACTGACACAACAGACATACAAAATATTGTAAGAAAATACTATGAAGAACTGTACACCAAAAAACTAGACAACCTAGATAAAATGGACAAATTCCTTGAAACATATAATCTTCCAAAAATCAATCTGGAAGAATCAGAAAACCTAAACAGACTGATTACCAAATGAGATCGAAACAGTTATCAAAAAACTCTCAACAAAGAAAAGTCCGGGGCCCGATGGCTTCACAACGGAATTCTACCAAATATTCAAAGAAGAACTAACTCCAATCCTTCTCAAGCTATTTCAAAAACTTCAAGAGGAAGGAAGACTTCCAAGCTCTTTTTATGAGGTGAGCATAATTCTGATTCCAAAACCAGGCAAAGACAACACAAAGAAATAAAACTATAGGCCAATATCCCTGATGAATATAGATGCTAAAATCCTCAACAAAATATTAGCAAACCGGATCCAACAATATATGGAAAAAATCATACACCATGATCAAGTGGGATTTATTCTGGGGAGGCAAGGCTGGTACAATATTCACAAATCAATCAATGTGATTCATCACATAAACAAAAGGAAGGAGAAAAACCACATAATTTCAATAGATGCAGAAAAAGCATTTGATAAAATCCAGCACCCATTCATGATCAAAACTCTCAACTAAGTGGGAATACAGGGATCATATCTCAACATGATAAAAGCCATCTATGACAAACCCACAGCCAACATCATACTCAACGGGCAAAAATTAAAAGCAATCCCCTTAAGATCAGGAACAAGGCAGGGGTGCCCCCTTTCACCACTCTTATTCAACATAGTCCTGGAAGTCCTAGCCACAGCAATCAGACAAGAAGAAGAAATAAAAGGCATTCAAGTTAGAAAAGAAGAAGTAAAGCTATCATTATTTGCAGATGATATGATATTGTATATAGAAAACCCTAAAGTCTCAGTCAAAAAACTACTGGACCTAGCCCTGGCCGATTGGCTCTGTGGTAGAGCATCGGCCTGGCATGCAGGAGTCCCAGGTTCAATTCCCGGCCAGGGCACACAGGAGAAGCGCCCATCTGCTTCTCCACCCCTCCCCCTCTCCTTCCTCTCTGTCTCTCTCTTCCCCTCCCGCAGCCGAGGCTCTATTGGAGCAAAGTTGGCCCGGGTGCTGAGGATGGCTCTATGGCCTCTGCCTCAGGCGCTAGAATGGCTCTGGTTGCAACAGAGCAACGCCCCAGATGGGCAGAGCATCACCTCCTGGTGGGCATGCCGGGTGGATCCCGGTCGGGCGCATGCAGGAGTCTGTCTGCCTCTCCGTTTCCAACTTCAGAAAAATACAAAAAAAAAAAAAAAAGAACAGGCACATAGATCAATGGAACAGAGCGGAGAACACAGAAATAAACCTACAGCTCTATAGACAACTGATATTTGACAAATGAGGTAAGGGCATACAATGGAGTAAAGACAGCCTCTTTAATAAATGGTGTTGGGGCCTGACCAGGTGATGGCGCAGAGGATAGAGCATCGGACTGCGATGCGGAAGACCCAGGTTCGAGACCCCGAGGTCTCCAACTTGAGCACAGGCTCATCTGATTGGAGCAAAAGCTCACTGGCTTGAGCCCAAGGTCACTGGCTTGAGCAAGGGGTTACTCGGTCTGCTGAAGGCCCGCGGTCAAGGCATATATGAGAAAGCAATCAATGAACAGCTAAGGCGTTGCAACATGCAACGAAAAACTAATGATTGATGCCTCTCATCTCTCTGTTCCTGTCTGTCTGTCCCTGTCTATCCCTCTCTCTGACTCTCTGTCTCTGAAATAAATAAATGAATGAATGAATGAATGAATGAATGAATGAATGAATGGTGTTGGGGCCTGACCTGTTGGTGGTGCAGTGGATAAAGCGTCATCCTGGAAATGCTGAGGTCGCCGGTTCGAAACCCTGGGCTTGCCTGGTCAAGGCACATATGGGAGTTGATGCTTCCAGCTCCTCCCCATCTCTCTCTCCTCTCTCTCTCTCTCTCTCTCTCTCTGTCTCTCTCTCACCCTCTCTCCTCTCTAATATGAATAAATAAAGTAAAAATTTTTTAAATAATAATAATAAATGTGTTGAGAAAATTGGACAGCTACCTGCAAAAAAATGAAACTAGACCACCAACTTACACCATTCACAAAAATAAACTCAAAATGGATAAAAGACTTAAATGTAAGCCGTGAAACTATAAGCATCTTAGAAGAAAACATAGGCAGTAAACTCTCCGACATCTCTCGCAGCGATATATTTGCTGATTTATCTCCACGGGCAAGTGAAATAAAAGACAGGATAAACAAATGGGACTATATCAAACTAAAAAGTTTTTACACAGCCAAAGACAATAAGGACAGAATAAAAAGACAAACTACACAATGGGAGAACATATTTGACAGTACGTCTGATAAGGGGTTAATAACCAAAATTTATAAAGAATTTGTAAATCTCAACATCAGAAAGACAAACAATCCAATCAGGAAATGGGAAAAAGAAATGAATAGACACTTCTCCAAAGAGGACATACAGATGGCCAATAGGCATGTGAAAAAATGCTCAACATCACTAATCATTAGAGAATTGCAAATTAAAACCACAATGAGATATCACCTCACACCGGTCAGAATGGCGCTCAACAACAAAACAACACAGAATAAGTGCTGGCGAGGATGTGGAGAAAAGGGAACCCTCCTGCACTGCTGGTGGGAATGCAGACTGGTGCAGCCTCTATGGAAAACAGTATGGAGATTCCTCAAAAAATTAAAAATTGAACTGCCTTTTGACCCAGCTATCCCACTTTTAGGAATATACCCCAAGAACACCATAGAACTGTTCCAGAAGGAGAAATGCACCTCCATGTTTATGGCAGCATTGTTTGCAATAGTGAAGATCTGGAAACTGCCCAAGTATCCGTCAGAGGATGAGTGGATTAAAAAGCTCTGGTACATATATACTATGGAATACTACTCGGCCATAAGAAATGTCGACATCGGATCATTTACAATAACATGGATGGAGCTTGATAACATTATACTGAGTGAAATAAGTAAACCAGAAAAAACTAAGAACTATATGAACCCATGCATAGATGGGACATAAAAATGAGGCTCAGAGATATGGACAAGAATGTGATGGTAACATGGGTGGGGGTGGGGAGGGGGGGTGGGGAGGGGGGTGAGGAAGGAGAGAGAGGGAGTGGGGGGAGGGGAGGGGCACAAAGAAAACCAGATAGACAATTTGACTTTGAGTGAGGGGTATGCAGCATAATCAAATGTTAAAATAGGCCTGACCTGTGGTGGCGCAGTGGATAAAGCGTCGACCTGGAAATGCTGAGGTCACCGGTTCAAAACCCTGGGCTTGCCTGGTCAAGGCACATATGGGAGTTGATGCTTCCTGCTCCTCCCCCCTTCTCTC
This sequence comes from Saccopteryx bilineata, assembly GCF_036850765.1. NCBI lineage: Eukaryota > Metazoa > Chordata > Mammalia > Chiroptera > Emballonuridae > Saccopteryx > Saccopteryx bilineata. Next base: position 155,915,556 of record NC_089490.1, read on the forward strand.
TCTTTCTCTTCTTTCTAAAATGAATTTTAAAAAATGTCAAAATAATCTGGTGATGTTTTCTCGGAACATATGTACCCTGATTTATCAATGTCACTGCATTAAAATTAATAAAAATAAGATTTAAAAAATGTGTCCACAAAGTCTTGAAAGGAATGTTTAGAGCAGCTCTTCTCATAATAGTCAAAATCTGGAAACATCTCAGGTATTCAGCAATAGGTGAATGGATAAAAAAAGTCTGTGGTTCAGTCCTGGCCCATTGCTCAGTGGATAGAGCATCAACCTGAAGTATGGACATCCTAGTTCGATTCCCTGTCAGGGCACAGAAGAAAAGTGATCATCTGTTTCTTTCCCACTCCTTTTTCTCTTCTCTTCCTACAACCAGTGGCTCAGTTGGTTCAAGCATCGGCCCCACATGCTAATAGCTTGGTTGGTCTGAGCACGTCAGCCTCAGGCACTGAGGATAGCTCCGTTGATTCAAGCATCAGCCCCAGATGGGGTTGCCGGTTGGATCCTGATCGGGGTGCATGCGGGAGTCTGTCTTACTATCTGCCTTCCTCTCACTTTAAAAAAAACAAAACAACTATGGTCTGTTCATACCCCAGAGTCCCACCCAGCATGTAACAGAATAAACTAATTCTAAACACAATAATCTGAGTGACTCACAAAACTTCACACCAAGTGAAACAACCATTATACAAGAGGAGAGCTGGTATGATTCCGTCTCTGTGATGTTCTAGAACAAGCAAGCCTGTGCACAGGTTGTGCTGTGCTGTCAGAAGCATGACCCCCAAAGATGTCCACATCCTAATCTCCAGTACCTGTGGCTATGTCACTTTATGTATGGTAAAAGGGACTTCGCAGGTGGGATTAAGTCAAGGACCCTGAGATGAGGACAATCCTAGATTCCCTGGTGGGCCCAGTGTTCTCAAAGGGTCCTCATAAGAGGGACTCAGGGAGGTTAGAGTTAGAGATAGAAGAGGCTGGGACCACGAGCTAGGGATGCAGCACCTAGAAGCTGGAAAAGGCAGGAAATAAATGAAAGAAGTAAAAAAAAATAAAAATAAATGAAAGAAGTCAGTATGAAACACCTACACTATATGATTCCAACTCTGACATTCTGGAAAAAACCAAAACTATGGAGACAGTAAAAAGTTGAGTTGGGAGACGAGTAAATAGAGAAGCACAGGGGGTTTTTAGGACAATGGCACTTCTGTAGAGCACGGTCATGATGGAGACATGACATTATACACTTTGCAAAACCCACAGAATGGAGTGAACCTGTTGGAAACCATGGACTCCAGTGCATGCAGTGCAGAATACAGACATCCTGCCCCCATGAAGTGGAAGGGTCGGGCCATGGGGCAAACTGGCCCTATGCTGGCATTGATAGGAAGGAGGCTGGCCATGTCCCTAACTGGATGAGAGTGACACACCCAAATGAATATGTTGCCTCCCAGAGAGTAAACAAAGAAATTCAAAATAATCATCAATGCAGGACACGAGCCCAAGACTTCCAGAATCTTCAACTTCAATTAGTTCACGGAAACCAAACAGGGAGAAAGAAATGGCCAATTCTGAGTCACAGAGCTTCGATGGGACCTGGTACAGAATTAGCAGGTTCCCTTGTTCAAAAATTAAGAATTTCCAGCCTGACCTGTGGTGGCATAGTGGATAAAGCATTGACCTGGAACACTGAGTTCACTGGTTTGAAACCCTCGGCTTGCCCGGTCAAGGCACATATGGGAGTCGATGTTTCCTGCTCTTCTCTCTCTCCTCTCTATAATGAACAAATAAATTTTTTTTTAATTAAGAATTTCCAGGGGTGTTTTAAAGTACAGCATAGGGAATACAGTCAATAATATTGTTAATAACTCTGCATGATGCCAGGTGGGTACTAGACTTATCAGGGAAATCAATTTGTAAGTTATGTAAAAGTCTAACCATCATACTATACACTTGAAACTAATGTAATATTGAATATCAACTGTAAATGAAAATTTTTAATTTAATGAAGAATTTCAAGATGGTGGCTCTGGCCAGGTAGCTCATTTGGATAAAGTGTCATCCAGGCACGCCAGAGGTTGTGGGTTTGACCCCTGGTCAGGGCACGTACAAGAAACAATCAATGAGTGCAAAACTAAATGGAACAACTAAGTGAAATAACAAGTTGATGCCTCTCTCTCTCTCTCCCTTCATCCCTCTATCTCTCTCAAATCAATGGGGAAAATTATTTTAAGCATTTCAAGATGGTAACAGTGCTTCCCATTCCTCTCTCCCCGTCTTTCTCTCTCTCTCTCCATATATATATATCTATATATATAATCAATAAATAAGAAAACTTAAGAAAAAAAGGATGGTAGCAGCAGAGCCTTTACCCAGGAGACTGAGGGGTCTCATGCCCACAGCACTGGCCCTGCGTCTCTGTGCAGGAACTTCGAAGAATAGGGAACCTGTAACCCTCCTTGCATTTGCAGCTAGCTTTTCAAGAAATGCAATGCAAAAGACATTCACTGACCTTGAGTTCTACTTCACAAAACCTCTTTGCTCAGGAGATGGCAAAAATTTCAACAAAAAAAAAGGAAAGAGCCTATATGCCTTTCAAATAAAAATGATTGCATTTATGAAGTTGAGAGGCTAACCTTTAACTCCAGATCAGTTTTTCTTTTATCTTTCCATTGATTTGAGAGACAGACAGACAGAATCATCAAGTCGTTTTTTCTCTTAGTTGTTCTATTTAGTTGTGCAGTCATTGATTGCTTCTCATATGTGCCCTCACCAGGGTTTGAACCTGTGACCTCTGGCACACCGGTACTATGCTTTATCCACTGAGCCACCCAACCAGGGCCAGGATCGCTTTTTAAAGATGTTCAGAGACAGCCTGACCAGGCGGTGGCACAGTGGATAGAGCATTGGACTGGGATGCAGAGAACCTAGGTTCGAGACCCCGAGGCCGCCAGCTTGAGTGCGGGCTCATCTGGTTTGAGCAAAAAGCCCTCCAGCTTGGACCCAAGGTTGCTGGCTCCAGCAAGGGGTTACTCGGTCTGCTGAAGGCCCGCGGTCAAGGCACATATGAGAAAGCAATCAATGAACAACTAAGGTGTTGCAATGCGCAATGAAAAACTAATGATTGATGCTTCTCATCTCTCTCCGTTCCTGTCTGTCCCTGTCTATCCCTCTCTCTCTCTCTGGGAAAAAAAAAAAAAAAGATGTTCAGAGACACAACTGTCACATACATCACAGCAGCACTCACAACTGGGCCAGTTAGCACAATGGCTATTCGGGCACACCATGCTTATTCATTCTTTTATTTTATGAACACAAAATACTGAACAATGCAGAGCAGCGACATGATTATGGTGGCAAGTTCACTGAATTATCACCCAGATCTATATTCAGTTCTGTAACTGACCCTAGAGCCTCTTTAGACTTTTGTGCTCTCTCCAAAAGAAATTATGTAGGAAAGGCATAGATTGACAAGATTGGAAGACAGCAGTCATCACACAATTTTAAATCTGTTTGCCATTACCAGCCCACATCACCTATGATGAATTCATATTTTTACATATTTTGTCATTGTTTTGTAAATAGTGTATTATACTTTTTCTTCTAACGACCTATATTCTTTTTCTTCTACAATTTTTTTTTCTGTTTTGGTGTTTCTTCCTTTCTTATTTTAAGTACATTTTAGCCTGACCTGTGGTGGCGCAGTGGGATAAAGCGTCGACCTGGAACACTGAGGTTGCCGGTTCGAAACCCTGGGCTTGCCTGGTCAAGGCACATATGGGAGTTGATGCTTCCTGCTCCTCCCCCTTCTCTCTCTCTCCCCTCTCTCTAAAAATCAATAAAAAAAAAAAAAAGTACATTTTAAAAACCTCAACAAGTGGAAACAGCCCAGCCTCCCTGTGTCCTTGGGCAAATCACTCTACCTGGTGCTAATTTTAGAGCTGAAAGCAAGGCCAAAAGCATCCAATGGGACCTTCTGGGTTTTTTCAATGATAAAAGGCACAATTCACAGCCACGATGAAACTCTCACCAATAACACTGTGGCAAAATATCAACAGTCAGAATTATAGGACCTGTAAGGGTCCGGTAGTAGTTCTTGAAGACTTGTCCTGAAGTTCTTTTATTTCTATAACCTCAACCTCATCGCCCTCCAAAAGGAAATGCAGTAAACAAAAGCACAGTTATCACAGTGCTAGAGAAGCAGGTTGGGTTCTCTGGGAAACAGACACATTGAGTTCAGGATGCTTATTAGAGAAGACTGTGAGGAGCAAAACATGTGGAAGAGCCTGTGGATAAAGTGGATCAAGAGTCAACCTGGGCCCTGGCCAGTTGGCTCAGCGGTAGAGCGTCGGCCTGGCGTGCCGGGGACCGGGGTTCGATTCCTGGCCAGGGCACATAGGAGAAGCGCCCATTTGCTTCTCCACACCCCCCCCTTCCTCTCTGTCTCTCTCTTCCCCTCCCACAGCCAAGGCTCCATTGGAGCAAAGATGGCCCGGGCGCTGGGGATGGCTCCTTGGCCTCTGCCCCAGGCGCTAGAGTGGCTCTGTTCGCGGCAGAGCGACGCCCCGGAGGGGCAGAGCATCGCCCCCTGGTGGGCAGAGCTCGCCCCTGGTGGGTGTGCCAGGTGGATCCCGGTCGGGCGCATGCAGGAGTCTGCCTGACTGTCTCTCCCCGTTTCCAGCTTCAGAAAAATACAAAAAAAAAAAAAGAGTCAACCTGGAACACTGAGGTTGGTGGTTTGAAACCCTAGGCTTGTCTGATCAAGGCACATACGAGATACAACTACTACTGCAACACATGTGGAAGGGAGCAGAGGGGCCTCAGGCTTCCCCGGAGGGTACAGGCCTTTGTACCTCCATCTTGATCAGCCACTGGATAGGCTGCCTCCAGAATGCTGCAACCTTGGGCAGGATGCTGTCTGCAGCTGAAGCAATTCCTGTAGGACTGAGAACTGAAGGATGTCCCCTGGCAACACTCCCAGAAGATAGGGCAACTTGTCCTTCCTTAAAGGGATGTGGGCAGCTCATCCCCACACCCACCAGACTTGTCTATCTTTAGCTTTCATAGTTAACATTCTTCTTCTATACAAAACATTTAGCCTGACCAGGCGGTGGCGCAGTCGATAGAGCGTTGGACTGGGATGTGGAGGACCCAGGTTCAAGACCCCGAGGTCGCCAGCTTGAGCTCAGGCTCATCTGGTTTGAACAAAAAGCTTACCAGCTTGGACCCAAGATTCCTGTTGAGCAAGGGGTTACTCGGTCTGCTGGAGCCCCACAGTCAAGGCACATATGAGAAAGCAATCAATGAACAACTAAGGTGTCACAACAAAAAACTGATGATTGATGCTTCTCATCTCTCTCCGTTCCTATCTGTCCCTATCAATCCCTCTCTCTGACTCTGTCTCTGTAAAACAAACAAACAAAAACATTTAGCACAAGTCTGACCAGGCGGGGGTGCAGTGGATAGAGCATCAGAGTGGGACAGAGGGCTCGAATTCAAAACCCCAAGACTGCCAGCTTGAGCGTGGGCTCATCTGGCTTGAGAAGGGGCACACCAGCTTGAGCGCAGGGTCACTGGCTTGAGCGTGGAATCATAGATGTGACCCCCATGGTCGCTAGCTTGAGCCCAAGGTTGCTGGCTTGAGCCCAAGGTCGCTAGCTTGAGCCCAAGGTTGCTGGCTTGAGCAACAGGTCACTCGATCTACTGTAACCACCCCCCCTCCCCGATCAAGGCACACATGAAAAAGCAATCAGTGAACATCTAAGGTGCCTCAACAAAGAATTGATGCTTCTCATCTTTCTCCCTTCCTGTCTGTCCCTATCTGTTCCTCTCTCTCTCTCTCTCTCTCTCTCTCTCTCTGTCAAAAAATTTAAAAAAAAAATTAGCACCAACTAAAAAAATACATTTAAAAAAAAAAATTAGCACCAATCAACTCCATTATAGAGAAACCTTTGGAAACTGGCTGGCACAAATGAGAAAATATAACAGAGTACCACCAACCAGACTTCATATCACACACATTTTATTTGTAATATTTAGTCTGTTTTCATACCAAAGGAAGGGTAAATGAGACTCTTATAAGGTTATGGTGCAGAAGTAAAAGTGTTAGCAATGACTTTAATCTCGTCCATTAGGACTTGTGCCTTTAACCCACTGCCAGCTTCCACTCCTTCCCAGTGGGATCATCTGTCCTGCAGAAGCCTGCCTGCTCGCCAGTTCACACCTTCCTGGCTAGTTAGTCGCTGTGATCCCAGGAAAGTCCTTCACAAGAGATGGCTGGGCTCTGAAGCCTCAGCAGCCAATGAGGAGGGGAGGAGGGCTCAATATTCAGTCTTTTCCAGGGACCCAAAGAACTGGGATGGGGGGAATCCCATACTTGGGGCCTTGAAGCAGCCATAAGTCTCCAGGATGGGGGTTCCCCCTGGGTGGCCACATCAGGCTCAGCACTTTCTGCAGCACACGTGTGGCTGATCTGTGAGAGCCAGCACAGGCTTTACAGTGGAAAGAGTGATCAAGGCCTCGCCAGCAAGCCAGCCCTAAGAATGTGGCACTCTTTCTCACCAAAATTTATCACTCAGGAAAGAACTCCAAGCCCCAGGTTGAGAAAGAAATGTTTCCTCTGATGAGAAGGGTATAGTCTGCCCAGCCTACATGACACAGGACAGGGTGAGGTGGAGAACTGGGCTAGCGAACAGGTATCAGGGGTCTTAATCCAGCTCTGACCCTCACTTGCTCTATGATCTCACATAGCAACCACATCCCTTTTTGTACCTTTGGTTTCCATAGACAATCTCAGTGTTGTCTTACTCTATGCTTCTATGTCAAGAAAATGAATAACCACAGATTGAGTAGCATTGGGATTCCACAGCTTTAGATTTCCATTCTAAAGCCTTACATCCTAGGTATGAGGTTGGCTTTCAGCAGGAGAAAGGCAAGTTCCAACTATAGGGTCAGCAAAATCTCAGCTTGCACTGCCAGGTGGTTTAACTGCCCCCAACCTACACCCCAAAGTATAAGGAGAATCTAAAAAGGTCTGAATTTGGCAAACATTCATATCTCCGTCCTCAAAGCCACATAGAAAGGAAGACTTCTGGAAAGGAAGACTTCTTTTTCAGACCAGAGTCTAAAAGTTTCATAGGAGCTTTACACAGTGGCAGTATCATAGCCAGCGAGGTTTATCTGAGGCACGATTATTGCTAATTGAAAAAACAGAAGTTTCATAGGACAACCTTTGCACAACTATGGGGTCATAGTTAGTTATCCATCTTGTGAAAGGCATGCTAGAGGCTGGTTTAGGGGGTCAAAAAAAAGCCAATGCGCCTGACCAGGTGGTGGCGCAGTGGATAGAGCGTCGGACTGGGATGCGGAAGGACCCAGGTTCGAGATCCCGAGGTCGCGCGGGCTCATCTGGCTTGAGCAAAAAGCTCACCAGCTTGGACCCAAGGTTGCTGGCTCCAGCGAGGGGTTACTCGGTCTGCTGAAGGCCCGCGGTCAAGGCACATATGAGAAAGCAATCAATGAGCAACTAAGAAGTCGCAACGCGCAACGAAAAACTAATGATTGATGCTTCTCATCTCTCTCCATTCCTGTCTGTCTGTCCCTGTCTATCTCTGCCTCTGTAAAAAAAAAAAAAAAAAAAAAAAAAGCCAGTGCCTCACCCTTGGATCATGGAACTGCTCTCCCAACAACATCCCCCCACTGGGAGGAAGTAGTGGAAGCTGCCATCCTCCCAGCACTCCTGCTGTCTTGTCTATCTGCCACCTTTGGAGCAGAGCAAGGGAGCAAGTGCCCTGCAGGTCTGGTCTCTTTCCTGGTCAATGCACTTTGGAACGTTCTCTCTGCAGGCTCTCAGAGGTTGTTTTCAGAAGACACCTCAGATCAGGAGAGCACACTGGGTTTGGGCCCAGGACTGGGGAACATACTATTCTCCTGTGACTGCTGAGGGAGGAACAAGGGTGGCTCGGTAGTGGATCTGTGTAACCTCTAACATGTTCCAACAAGAGGCAGCAGGTGAAATGCTAAAGGATCAGGTGGGGCAGTTACCACCAATTTAGCTGGGGGACTTCTTCCAGCAAGTCATGGCTCTGTGTGGCAATTCCCTCATCTGCAAAATGGGGAGAATTAGGAGCGCCAATGTTGTTGTGAAATATGTAATAGGCAGAAAGTGCATAAGAGAGTCCAATAAGTAAAATTGGCCAACAGTCTTAAGATGCTGTAGTGCCTTCAACATCCAAGTGGCCTGTTGTGCGAGTGACAGCTGTATCCTCTGACTCCCATAAGCATTTCCTGCCAAATTCTGAACCACCTGTATTATCTGTTCCTGGGATTTATCTCCATAGGCAGATTCATCTTTTGGAGAGTTGCAATGGGCTCACAGAAATTAACTGGCACCACTGAAAATAATTAATTAAAAAACTACAAGCCCTGCTTGACAAGGTGGTGGCGCAGTGGATAGAGCATTGGACTGGGATGCGGAAGGACCCAGGTTCGAGACCCCGAGGTCACCAGCTTGAGCGCGGGCTCATCTGGCTTGAGCAAAGAGCTCACCATCTTGGACCCAAGGTCGCTGGCCCCAGCAGGGGATTACTCGATCTGCTGAGCACCCACGGTCAAGGCACATGTGAGAAAGCAATCAATGAACAACTAAGAAGTCGCAACGTGCAACAAGAAACTGATGATTGATGCTTCTCATCTCTCTCCGTTCCTGTCTGTCTGACCCTGTCTATCTCTGCCTCTGTAAAAAAAAAAACAAAAAACAACAACAACAAAAAAAAACTACAAGCCCTGGCCAGGTAGGTCAGTTGGTTAGAGCATCATCCCCATATGCCAAGGTTGTTGGTTTGATACTAGTCAGGACATATACAAGAGTCAACTGCCTGAGTGATGGTGGTGCAACAGATACAGTGCCAACCTGGGATGCTGAGGTCCTGGTTTTGATTGAGTGCGACTCATCTAGCTTGAGCACAGGCTCGCCAGCCTGAGCGTGGGGTCACCAGCTTGAGTGTGGTATCATCGACATGATCCCATGGTTGTTGGCTTGAGCCCAAAGGTCACTGGCTTAAGCAAGGGGTCACTGGCTTGGCTTGAGGACCTCAACTTCCCATCAAGGCACTAACGAGAAGCAATCAATGAACAACTAAAGTGACACCATACAGGAACAGATCGATGTTCCTGTCTTGCTCTCTCTCTCTCTTCCTCTCTCACTAAAATCAATAAATAAAACCTGGTCAGATAGTTCAGTTGCTTAGAGCACCATCCCCAAAACACAAAGGTTGCCAGTTTGATCCCCAGTCAGGGCACATACAAGAATGGATTGATGTTCCTGTCTCTTTCTCTCTCTCTCTCTCCTCTTTCCTCCTTCTTCTCTTGCTAAAAATCAATAAAAAATGTTTAAAAAAAGAAAACGTGATGGCCCTGGCTGGTTAGCTCAGTTGGTTAACAGTGTTATCCCAAAATGACAAGGTTGTGGTTTCGATCCCTGGTAGGGCACACACAGGAAACAACCAAAGAATGCACAACTGAGTGAAGCAACAAATCAGGGGTAGTCAACCTTTTTATACCTACCGCTCACTTTTGTATCTCTGTTAGTAGTAAAATTTTCTAACCGCCCACTGGTTCCACAGTAATGGTGATTTATAAAGTAGGGAAGTAACTTTACTTTATAAAATTTATAAAGCAGAGTTACAGCAAGTTAAAGCATATAATAATGCCTGACCTGTGGTGGCGCAGTGGATAAAGCGTCAACCTGGAAATGCTGAGGTCACCGGTTCGAAACCCTGGGCTTGCCTGGTCAAGGCACATATGGGAGTTGATGCTTTCAGCTCCTCCCCCTTCTCTCTCTCCTCTCTCTCCCTCTCTGTCTCTCTCTCTCTCCCTCTCTCTGTCCTCTCTAAAAATGAATAAATAAAATAAAAAATTTTAAAAAAAGCATATAATAATAATTACTTACCAAGTACTTTATGTTGGATTTTTGCTAAGTTTGGCAGAATAAACCTTTTTTCTTTTTTAATTTTTTTTTATATTCATTATAGAGAGGAGAGAGACAGAGAGGGAGAGAGAGAGGAGAGAGAGAAGGGGGGGAGGAGCTGGAAGCATCAACTCCCATATGTGCCTTGACCAGGCAAGCCCAGGGTTTCGAACTGGCGACCTCAGCATTTCCAGGTCAACGCTTTATCCACTGCGCCACCACAGGTCAGGCGGCAGAATAAATCTTTATAAAACAACTTACTGTTGTTAAATCTATCTTTTTACTTATACTTTGGTTGCTCCGCTACCACCCACCATGAAAGCTGGAATGCCCACTAGTGGGCAGTAGGGATCAGGTTGACCACCACTACAACAAATGAATGCTTCCCTTCCCCTTCCTCTTCCCCCTTCCCTCTCTCTGTCTCTCTAAAAATCAACAAAAATTAAGGCCTGGCCAGATAGCTCGGTTGGTTGGAACATAGTTCAAGAGTGTGAAGGCTGTCAAGTCAGATTCCCAAGTCAGGACACATACAGGAGCAGCTTGATGTTCCTGCCTCTGTCCTTGGCCCTCTCTCAAAAAAAGCAAAACAAAACAAAAAAAAAGTGACACAACTACAAGTTGATGCCTTGCATCTCTCTCCCTTACTGTCTCTCTCCCCCATCTCTAAAAAAGAAAAAAAAATAACCAATAAATGCATAAATAAGTGGAACAAATTGACCTCTTTTCCTCCCTTCCTCTCTCACTCTAAAATCAATAAATAAAAAAGTTTTAATAACTAAAAATAAGAAACTACATCGCCTCTGTTGCTGTCATGCCTGCTCTGATCCAAGGCAATGTAAAAGGCTGGGGAGTCTGAGGGTGCATTCTTCCATCACAGACCCCACAAGAGGTCAGGGCTGGGGCAGGGCTGGCCAGGCCTCCAGGCTGAGCTGACTTCCCCCTAGGTCTGCCGCTGCTTCCCCTTGTTTCCGGCCCATTTCTCCGAAGCCAGCCAGCTGTCTCCCTTTCTGGGCTGCTCAGGGCAATCCTGCCTCAGTTCTGTGAATCCAGAAGACAACCCCGGGGTTAGGATCCTGCACTCTTCTCAGAAGGAGAAAGAGGCCTGAGAGACCAGGGGCCCCACATGAGTGGTCTCAGATAACACCAAAGCTCTTATAAGGGTTCGTCGCAGAAAGGCCAGGCCCGCTCCTAAGACTGATGCGAACAGCCAGGCCAAGGCACCCAGGGTGGTTATAGGCCGCCCAATGGCCTGAACACCAAATCAGTCTCTAGGGTTTTTCATAGAGCTCCACCTTCCCTGCTCCTCATACGGTGGTCACAAGGGTTATTTGTGAGGGAAACCAGGGCGAGACCCCACCCCATCACAAGGTTTTGCTCCCCCTCCCCCCTTGCTGTGAGGTTGCACAGAAGGCGCAAAGCTAGATGGGCTGGGCAAGCGCAACCCCCTGAAGGGCAGGATGCCCTTGTTTAGGTGTGAAGGGTGGAGCCTTCAGCATATGGCCCACCCACTCTAAAGCTATAATACAGTAAGAAGATTGTAGAAAATCACTAAGTGGGTACTGAACTGGAGAACCCAACTCTAAATCTAGGTCCCCAATCTCCACGCTACCACCAGAGCTATCCTATTTCTTTTTTTTTTTTTTAATTTTATTTATTTATTTATTTTTTACAGAGACAGATAGTGAGTCAGAGAGAGGGATAGACAGGGACAGACAGACAGGAACGGAGAGAGATGAGAAGCATCAAACATTAGTTTTTCATTGCACCTTAGTTGTTCATTGATTGCTTTCTCATATGTGCCTTGACCACGGGCCTTCAGCAGACCAAGTAACCCCTTGTTGGACCCAGCGACCTTCGGTTCGAGCTGGTAGGCTTTTGCTCAAACCAGATAAGCCCGCGCTCAAACTGGCAACCTTAGGGTCTTGAACCTGGGTCCTCTGCATCCCAGTCCGACACTCTATCCACTGCGTCACCACCTGGTCAGGTGAGCTATCCTATTTCTAACACACATATCAGCATATTTATTCCTTAAAACCTTTCCATGATCAGTTTTTTTTTCCAAGTGAGAGGAAGGGAGATAGACTCTCACATGTGTCCCACAGGGAAATCTACCTGTCAACCCCACTCTGGGGAGGATGCTCTGCCTATTTGGGGCATGCTTGAAACCAAGCTATTTTTAAAGCCTGAGGTGGAGGCTCCAAGGAGCCATCCTTAGCGCCCCCACCAATGTGCTGGAGCCACTGCTGCAGGAGGGGAAGAGACAGAAAGAGAGAGAGAGAGAGAGAAGGGAAAGGGGGTGGGTTGTTGAAGCAGATGGTCGCTTCTCCTGTGTGCCCTGACCAGGAATCAAACGTGGGACATCCACATGCAGGGCAGATGCTCTACCACAGAACCAACTGGCCAAGGCCCTGTGATCAGTTTTAACTTGTGATCTAGTCACATATGGGAAGAGTATACAGCTAGTTTCTTTTAGTATAAGACTCAACTATTAAATGATATATACTAAACTTTTTTTAGTATAAGTATGTCCCAGATAGTATATGGAATATATTTATACTAAAATTAATCTATGAATCTAAAATTCAGATTTTCCCTGTCCCCATGTAGCTCAGTTGGTTGGGGTGTCATCCTGATGCACCACGGTTATAGGTTCAATCCCCTGTCTGAACAAATACGAAAATAAATGGGTGGAACAATAAGTCAATGTTTCTCTCTCTCTCTCTACCTTCCTCTCTCTCTCAAAATATAAAATATAACTTTTGGCCCTGGCCGGTTGGCTCAGTGGTAGAGCGTCGGCCTGGCATGCAGAAGTCCCAGGTTCGATTCCCGGCCAGGGCACACAGGAGAAGCGCCCATCTGCTTCTCCACCCCTCCCCCTCTCCTTCCTCTCTGTCTCTCTCTTCCCCTCCCGCAGCCAAGGCTCCATAGGAGCAAGGATGGTCCAGGCACCAGGGATGGCTCCATGGCCTCTGCCTCAGGCGCTAGAATGGCTCTGGTGGCAACAGAAGCGACGCCCCGATGGGCAGAGCGTCGCCCCTTGGTGGACGTGCCGGGTGGATCCCGATCAGGTGCATGCGGGAGTCTGTCTGACTGCCTCCCCGTTTCCAGCTTCAGAAAAATACAAAAAAACAAAAAAACAAAACAAAACAAAAACAATTTTATATATATATATATATATATATATATATATATATATATATATATATATAACTTTTGGCAATCCTATTTATAATTATGCATTCATCATCGTGACTATCTGATTAGTTTGGCCATGGATCCCAGATTGTGAGCTCAAGGACAGGTACCGTCAGCTTTTGTCCCTCACTGTCCAGCACCCAGCAGGGTCTGACCAAAGAAGGTATCTGTGGTAGGCTGAATAGCAGCCCTACCGCAAAAGATGTCCACATCCTAATACTCAAAACCTGTGAATATTTTCCAGATAGCTGATGGTATCAAAGAACTTGAGAATATTCTGGCTTTTTCAGGTGGGCCTATTATCATCATAAATGTCCTAATAAGAGAAAGGCAGGAGGATCAGTTAGAAACAAAAGATGAAATGACGCCTGACCAGGTAGCAGCACAGTGGATAGAGTTTTGACATGGGATGCTGAGGTCCCAGATTTGAAATCCTGAGGTCGCCAGATTGAGCGCAGTGTCGCCAGCTGGAGCTTGGGATCATCAACATGATCCCATGGTCACTGGCTTGGGCCCAAATGTCTCTGGCTTAATGCCCAAAGTTACTAGCTCGGCTGGAGTACTCCCTCCAGCCCCCCCCACCCTGTCCTGGTCAAGGCACCCATTGGAAGCAATCAGTGAACAACTAAAGTGCTGCAACTATGAGTTGATACTTCTTACCTTTCTCCCTTCTTCTCTGTCTCTGTCTGCCTGCCTGTTTGTCTGTCTCCCTGCCCCCCCCAAAAAAAAGATGAAGTGAAGATGGAAGCAAAAGAAAAGGCCTTGTGTTTGGGGCCGTGAACCAAGGAATGTGGGCACCTTTAGAAGCTGGAAGAGTGGAATACACCCATTCTCCCCTAGGGCCTCCAGAAGGAACGCAGCCTTGAGGAAACCTTGACTTTTAGCATGAGACTAACTTCTGGCTTCTGACCTCCAGAACTATAAGAGAATAAATTTGGGTTGTTTTAAGCCACTAAGTTTGTGGTGACTTGTTATAGCAGCCCTAGGAAACTCATACAATGCCCAACAAATAGTTGCTGAATGAGTGAAGAACCAATGAAAGAATGCAAAAGGCAGCTATGGAATACTGTGTTGGTCAGAGCCAGAAGTATCAGGAGATTGTGCTGGCCTCCCATGTGTCACCAGTCATGAGACCCTGGGCTTACTAAATTATTTTAAGGCCTCAGTTTCCTAATTCCTCGCATGGGGTCACTCCTGCCTAACCCCTGTGAGGAGTGAGAAGGTAGCTGGAGAGTGGTCTCAATGTGTGGAGCCAGCTAGAACCCAAACTATTCTTCACAGCTCTACCCGGACCAATCTCAGCATCCTTTCTGGGACCACCTGCTCCATCGTGTTCTAAGATCCTTAATGTATTCACTTACATTTTTACAACAATTTACCCCATTTTCCCAATGGAGGGAGCTAAGGCACAGAGAGATGAGGTCACTCCCCTCAAGGTTACCCAGCTGTTAAGAGTGTGGATTGAGATGAAGCCAGCAGAGAATAAGCCTAAAATGTAACCAATTCCTTCATCCTCCCTGTGCCTCAGTTTACTCTCACTGAACACATCTTCTAGGGGACATTGGAGCCCTCCATCAACCAGTGTGGTGGTTAAGATTTGTTTTCAGCAGGGCAGACCTGTCACAATCCTGAAAGGAGCTGAAAGGTCAGAATCAGGGAGCTCCACCCTGCCCTGGAAATGGAATTCAGATGTGGGATGTCATAGGTTCCTTGAGGCTGGAATGTCTGGCTCACCTGGAACGTGGGAACGCCCTTCAGAGCCCCCCTTCCCCCACCAACCAGGAAATGCAGGAGTCTCCACACTCCAGGCCTGCCCCAGGGGTGACTCCTGCTCCAGGGGGCTGTGTGTCTCTCTGCCCTTAATAAGCAAGGCAAGCCTTGGAGTGGCAGACTAGGAGAAGAAGGAGAACAGAAGAAGGCCGAGAGGCAGGGCAGCCAGCCTGGTTGGAGGAATCCCCAAACCAACTAAAAATAGCCGGGGAAATTATTCCAACACCTCCCCAAAATAGAAAGCAGCCTCCCCGCCCAACAAAAGGCCAGAAAGGGGTGGGGTTTAGGGAAAACTGGCCTCGGACGACCCCTCCTCCCACCCCAAAGCCTACCCCACTCCAGGCTTTTTCTCCTCTGCTGGCTTCCCCAAGGCAGGAGGGAAGCGTAAGGGCCGGGCTGCTTGATCCTGAGATTTGGGATGGGACGTCCAGGAGGGAGGGGTGAGGGCCCTGGAAAGTGGAAGCTCCCCCCCCCCAATCCATGGCCCCCGGGCCCAGATCTGCTGACCGGGGAACTGGGAGTGCCCCGATCCACTGGTACTAAAAATAGCCCTTGCCTCCTCCCGGGCTATTTTTAGAATCCATTAGTCCAGGCCTCAGCACAAAGGTAGCCAGCCGTGGGCACGCCCAGCCTTGCAGCCCAGGCGCCCTGGCTAGGACGGGGCCACTGCCTCTGGCCACGGCAAGGGCCAGAGCTGGGGAGATACCAACAGTGAGAACAGATCTGGCCTAAGCATCTGCCTTGCTGGATGGCGCCAGGGCACCACACTCCCTCTCTGAGCCTGGTTGCTGCAGAAGAGGGAGGGAGACACGGGGTAGGGAGTCTGGATCCCAGAAAGCTCTAGGCAAAGGGGACCCTCACTCTGGACTGAGGACTCTGAGGACCCTGAGAGAAGAACAGAGCATCAGCCTATGTGCTAGGCATGCGTCCAGCGATTTACAGAAATTTCACAGATGAGAAGAAACTGTGGGCCTTATTTTACCAATCTGTGAAACGGGGAAATTAGCAGCACCTGAATCAGCAGCTGTAGGGGCACAGCGCTCAGCCACTGGCCAGGCGGGTACAAAGCCCAGCGTATTTGTTGCCAACTCGTGTCACTTTAGTTTTTCCAGTCCCCTCCCCCGCCCAGGCCGATTCCAGAAACGCAGCAGGTGATGTAATCGCCAGCCGGGTCCATCCTCCCAGAGACGGACGCAGGCTGGCGCCGCCGTCACGGGCGTTCCTGCGCCAGGGAATCCCGGCCGCGCGCTGGGGCCCCAGTGGAAACCCGTGACGCCAGCGCCCGCCCGCCGCTGCAGGTCTTCCGGGCCTGCGCCTGCGTCTGGACTGGCTTCGGGGGTGGCGGGTACTAGCGCGCGGTGCTTCACCCGGAAGCTGGCTGGGGACATGCGCGGCTCTCTCTGTGCGCACCCAGCCGACGCGCTCACTTTCTACGCATCAGAAGTACCCTGGGCGCCCATAGGGACAAACACTTCAAATAAGACTCTTGGGCATGCCTGGGGTGTGTAAGCATTCATAAGTTCACGGGCCTGCATATGCATTCCCAAAACTCCCGGGGCAGGGTCCTGCGTGGCAGCCACCTTAGGCTTGCATGGCCCTGGCTGGCTCTAGGAAGGGCTGGAAAATTCTGGTCTGACTCTCCAGGGCCTGTCTGTAATACCTAGGGTGGAGGGGAAGGCGTCCAGCCTGGGCACACACACACACACACACACAGCCTGTTGCTGGTGGCCTATGGGCGTGGGGCGATGACTCGGAGCCTGTTCACCGTCTTCCCGCCAGTCTGGGAACTAATTACTGTCAGGACGAGACGGGATGGCTGGAAAGATGAACAAATCGCAGTGTGTCTGCAGCACGTCTGGGTCTGCAGACCCCGCCAGCATCTGTTCTAGGGATGTAGGGTGTGACAATCATGCAGCTGTGTGCACCGGGGGAACCCTGGGCATATGCTCAGTCCTGGAGGGCCACTGGTGGGTGTTTGAGGCAATATTCTTGTCTGGGGGGTGTGTGTGTGTATATATGTGAGAGAGAGAAAGAGAAAGAGAGAGAGATGTAGGAGAGTCCTACTCTTGTTATATATAAAGTGGATCTAATAATAGTACTTACCTCAGATTATGAGGAACAAAGGAATTAATAAACGTAGGTGTTTACTCATCATGAGACCCAGGCATCCCTTCCCTAGGTATGATCCAAGAGAAGTGAAAACAGGTCCACACCAAGACCCCAAGCAAATGCTCATAGCACGTTACTTCTAATCCTCCCAAAATTGCAAACAGCACAGCTGTTCATCCCTAAGTGAACAGGTAAACTGAGGTTCATCCATAGGATGGAATACTAGTCAGCAAATGAAAAAGAAACCAAAAAATTAACCTTGAAAACTCTTGGTTGCCCTGGCCAGGTATATAAGTTGCTAAGGTGCCCTCCCAATTCAACAGGGTTGAGGATTCGATCCCTGGTCAGGGCACATACAAGAATCAACCCATGAGTGCACAAATAAGTGGCACAGCTAATTGATGTCTCTCTGTCTCTATCTCTCTCTCCTTCTCCCTTCCTCTCTCTCTAAAATCAATAAAAAAAATTTTTTTAAAGAAAAATACCTGAGGCCTGACCTGTGGTGGCACAGTGGATAAAGTGTCGACCTGGAAATGCTGAGGTCGCCGGTTCGAAACCCTGGGCTTGCCTGGTCAAGGCACATATGGGAGTTGATGCTTCCTGCTCCTCCCCCCTTCTCTCTCTCTCTCTCTCCTCTGTCTCTCTCCTCTCTAAAAATGAATAAATAAAATTTAAAAATTAAAAATAAAATGTTTAAAAAAAAAAAGAAAGAAAAATACCTGAAAGTAAAAGAAGCCAAACACACAGGGCCACAGTGTGAGAATCCATTTATCTGAAATGTCCAGAACAAGAAAATCCACAGACAGAGAGTGAGTTTGTGCTTGTCTGGGACTGGGGGAAGGGGAGGGGATGACTGCCAAGGAGGACCGGGCTTCTTTGGGGTGATGGAATGCTCTAGAATTACTGTATTTCCCCATGTATAAGACAATCCCATATATAAGATGCACCTAATTTGGGGGTCCGAAATTTGAAAAAAAAATGTAATTATTGAACTCAAGTTTTATTCATTATAAAATTCATACAACTCCTCATCACTGTCAACACTCCCATCATTAGCTTGCCCTCATCTGTGTCTGATGATGAATCACTGTCTTCAACAATGGGCGCAAAAACAAGCACAAAAAAGCAGAAAATGCAAACATAAAAACTACAACCACTGTATAAGACGCACCTAGTTTTCTGACCCAAAATTTTTTGGAAAAAAAGCACATCTTATACATGGGGAAATACTGTAGGTAGAGGTAATGGTTAAACAACTCTATGAATATACTAAAAAACACTAAATTATACACTTTAAAAGGGTAAATTTTATGGTATTTGAATTATAGTTCAATTTCTTTTATAAAAGGAACAAGCTACTTATACATGCAACAACAAGGCTGTGTCTCAAATCATTTTGCTGAGTTTGAAAAACTGAATCAAAAGGCTACATACTGTGTAATCCTATTTATGTGACTTTCTGAAAAATGCCAAACTATAGGGACTGAGCAGACTGGTTGTTTGCAGGGGCTGGTGATGGGAAGAGAGCACTGATGGCACAAAGGGGCAAGAGGGAACCTCCAGGATGATGGACCTGCTCTGAGTCTTGATTATATAAAGTTTGCATGACTGTATCAATTTGGCAGGATTCATCAAATTGTACACCTAAAAAGTACGTATTTACTATTTATGAATTATACCTCAGTAAACCTAGTTTAGAAAAATAAATGTGCCTGGCATGTGGTGGCGCAGTGGAAAAAGCATTGACCAGAAGTGCTAAGGTGGCTGGTTTGAAACCTGGGCTTGCCCAGTCAAGACACATATGACAAGCAATCAATGAACAACTAAAGAGAAACAACTATGAGTTGATACTTCTCATTCCACCACCCGACTTTCCTCTCTCTGTTAAATCAATATATTTTTTAAATCTTTAAAAAAGAAAGAAAGAAAGAAAGAAAGAAAGAAAGAAAGAAAGAAAGAAGCCTGACCTGTGGTGGCGCAGTGGATAAAGCGTTGACCTGGAACACTGAGGTCACTGGTTCGAAACCCTGGGCTCACCTGGTCAAGGTACATATGGGAGTTGATGCTTCCTGCTCCTCCTCCCACCTCTCACTCTCCTCTCTAAAAAATGAATAAATTTTAAAAAATAAAGCAAAATAAATATAAGGTGTTTAAAGAAAAGCCCCATACAGCCTGACCAGGCAGTGGCGCAGTGGATAGAGCATCGGACTGGGATGCTGAGGACCCAGATTCGAGACCTTGAGGCCGCCAGCTTGAGCACGGGCTCATCTGGTTTGAGCAAAAGCTCACCAGCTTGGACCCAAGGTTGCTGGCTAGAGCAAGGGGTTACTCGGTCTGCTGAAGCCCGTGGTCAAGGCACATATGAGAAAGCAATCAATGAACAACTAAGGTGTCGCAATGCGCAACAAAAAACTAATGATTGATGCTTCTCATCTCTCCGTTCCTGTCTGTCTGTCTGTCTCTCTCTCTGTGTCTCTGTAAAAAAAAAAAAAAAAGCCCCCTATACATAGTAAAGAAACAATAGATGAAAGCTGTTACTATTATTGATGTTGTTGTTGTGTGTGCAAGCTGCTCCAGGCCCCAAAAAACCAGATCCCCCAAAATAGAAAAGGAAAGGCCTGGCTGGATTGCTCGATTGGTCAGAGCATCATCTCGATGCACAGAGGTACCGGTTCAATTCGCAGTCAGGGCACATACAGAAACAGCTCAGTGTTTCTCTCTCTCTCTCACTCTCTCTCGCTCTCTATTCTCCCTCTCTCTCAAATCAATAAATAAATTTAAAAATAAACAGGGTGTCCTGAAGTTGAGATTTTTTAAAAAAGAAAAAAGAAACCAGATCCCCGAGTTGGATGCTTGGGACACCTGGAGCACTGGAACTTCCCTGTCCAATACATACTCTCAAAACACCACACACTGCATACCCACAAACATGTGTGTGCACACTAAGCGTGCACAAAAGTAGTGTGCATAGGAATACCTTTATGTGCTCACACACACCCAGAACACATTTACACAAATGCAAGTATGCACACAATTATACATACATATACAAACATACACAAACGTGTGCACACATGGCATCCACGAAAATATGCACACACATCTACATAAACACACACATACAAACAAATGTAATTATTACCCAAAACACCCACACACTTGCACACTCACACAAAAACACACATAAATACAAGTTAACTACAAAAAAAAAAAATACAAGTTAACTACACACACACCAAAAACACAGGCGCTTTCTCTCCTCCCACCCCGGCAGGCCAGGGGTCCATCTGGAGGCTGGGGAAGGAGCATCTGCCACAGGAAGGGGCTGTGTCTCTGTGTCCCAGATTAGGTCTCTGTCTGCTGTGTGTGTCTGTTTGCAAGGTGTTTCTGGGCCTCCTGTCTTGGCATCTGTCTCCAGGACACAGCCAGGCTCCGCCTCCCTCCGCAGGCCTCCTCCTCACATCACTTACCCCCACCTTTTGATCCCCACCCCAGACCCCTAGCCCAGGCCTGGGAACCTACTGTTTAGGGCAGCAAGGGGATAAGAAAGAAGAGGAGACAAAGCAGAGCATCTGCTTCTCACAGTGTTCTAAACCTCAGTTTCCCAGGCTGTAAAACAAAAGGATGGACTTGGGAGATGTCCAAGAGCCACTCCTCCAAGGCTGCATCCTGCACAGCTCTGATCCCACCAACCTACTGCAGAAACAGCTTAAACCCGAGGAGTTCAAATGGTGGAAATTCCAGGCAGGGTTTTTTTGGGGGGGAGTGTGCATCTTGTAATATAACCCTCAAAACCCAGGTTTGAACACTCTGTGGCCTCTGAAGGGGAGATCTGGAGGGGTGCCTGAGTGGATCACACAAACAGCTGGCAGGGAGAAAAGAGTTTTGGAAAATTGTGTGTACAAATATGTGTGTGTGGTCTTACCTGTGGTGGCTCAGTGAATAAAGCTTCGACCTGGAAATGCTGAGGTCGCCGGTTTGAAACCCTGGGCTTGCCTGGTCTAGGCACATATGGGAGTTTATGCTTCCAGCTCCTCCTCCCTTCTCTCTCTCTGTCTCTCTCTCCTCTCTAAAAATGAATAAATAAAATTTTAAAAAAACCCAACAAACCAAATATGTGTGTGTGTCCACGAGGGCTGGGTGTGTACAACTGACCTTGGTTTCTGCAGGTGAAAGAATTAAAGTGGACTTAGGTGTTTCCTGATCAATATGTGTACTCACAGATATGTGCAGCTGTGAGCTTATTCACAGCCCTGCACACATGTCTTGAATGTTGGTCCAAGAATCTTTTTGTTGTTTTCAGAGGTACAAGTGCCCAACACATGTAGACACTCAGTACATAGTTGTAAAATGATGTGTCCCCTTATTCATTGGTTCGCTCTACAAATATTTATGGAGTGCCAACCAACCGTCAGGTGCTAGAGACACACAATGAGCAATGTCCTGTGAAGCCTTAGGGTGAATATGAACCCCTGGGGCCATTGCCTGTGTCATGTGGTTCACATGCAACACACAAGTGCAAGCCTGTGTGTTTGCACAAGCACACAAGTTTTCATGTAGGGAGCACACGCATGCATACAGGTATGTGTGCACTAACTAGTCCATCAGTGGCTCTTGTGCGGGCATGTGCAGGCTGGGCCCTGGCTCATCTTTGGCATTGCCTGCCTGCCCTGCCCATCTGCCGAGAGTGCCCTGGGCCAGGTGGGGCCAGGTGGCCCGGAAACCTCTCCCAGCTGCTGTGCCCAGTTTCAGGGAAGCCACCCGTTGGCATTCTGCCCACAGAGGCTGCCTGCCTTTGCACCTGTCACCTAGGCTTCCAGGAAGGCCCCAGGAGACCCAGCCTCCAGCCCTGCAAGTCTGAGTTCACAACCCAGACCCACACAATGCAGGGGGTTTGCAGCCCACTTCCTCCCACACTTTCAGAGCACTTTTCAGTCTGAACCAGAAGCAATCAAGCAGAAGAGTCTGCAAGTGGAGTAAAGGCATTCACATGACCCTCAGAGAGGGTCTCAGTGTCCATGTGGATCTCTGCACACAGTGGGTATTTGCAGGCACAGGGGCTCTACACAGTGAACATTTGAGTTTGGGAAATGTTTACACTACCCTGATGACCACATGCATACACATCAGAATGCTGGTGTGCATGCAGTAGGGTTTTTACCCCCATATGGGTGCTTGCCCAGACCACTGCATTTCAAAGTATGATACATGCCCCCCTCCGCATATGTTTGAGAATGTGTCTGTGCCTGTGCTCAGTGGGTGTGTGCTCACATAGGTGCTATACACAGTGGGTGGTTGAAATGTCAGTGCCTGCACACAGTGGGTGGTTGAATGTCAGTGTCTATAGGTGTTTGTAAGCAGGTAGGGGTCTACACAACATGGGTCTTGCATGTAGGCTGAAGTCTGCACATGAGTGTTTGCATGCAGATAGGATGTGCATATAGGCTTTGCAGGCAGTGGTCTGCACACAATAGGTACTTGCACCCTGCAGACGGACTGCTTACAGTATGCACTGTACAAAAAGGGACTGACACAGTGGTCGTTGCATGTAGGTGGGGGTCTGTACACAATAGGCCCTGCAGGCAAAGGAAGGGTAGGGGCCTGACACACACAGTGGGTGTTTGCAGAGGGGTTGCACACAGTAGGTGCTGTTCACAGACGGGGTTGACACAGTGGGCGACTGCATGTAGATGGGGGTCTGCACACAGTACTGGCTGCATACAGACAGGCCAACACAATGGGTATTTGCTCCCAGCAGAGGGGTTCTACACACAGTAGGCCTTGCTGCTCTCGGTCGGGCAGGTGACGGTGCAGCCATACCCCTGCCGCTGAGCAAGCACCGGGTTCCGTGCCGCGCGGCCCTACCTCCCCACCCCCACGCCCGGCCGGGCAGGTCAGGCGGCTCCTGCGGGGCGTGGGGCGGCCGGCAGGGCAGGGAGGCTATTCTGGGCCCTGGCGCGGTGCCCTAGCCCTGCGCGCCAGGCCGCCCGGGGAAGGCGCCGCTTACAAAGGGAGGGTGTGTTCAGACGCCCCGCCCTCGACCCGGCCGCCAGCCGCCTGGGGCTGGGGGAGGGAGACGCCGCTGGGTCCGCCGCCGGCGCGCATCCCCGCCCCCGCCCCCCTCCCGGGGAGGCGATCGTAGACACTGCGCCTGGCGGGCACCAGAAGAAGGCTGGCCCTGTCGGCCTCGAGAAGGGCTCGGCGGCTGGTGCTGGGTTCTCCTGAGCGCACAGGCTGCGCTCTCAGAGAGCACCGGCGTGGCACTGGTGAGGGTTAGGGCCTCAAACCTCCAGAAACTAGGAGGACAGGCCCCTGCACTTCGCCCACTCGGGAATTTCGCTGTCTCTCGCACAGCCGCCTGTCTCCAATTATGTAATTTACAGACCGAGGAAGCCGGGACTCCCGCCTGCTGGGGATGAAGGGAGGGGTGTCTGGGGCCAGGATCAGCGCCCCTCTCCACCCCCAGAATGTCTGGCGAGGGAGGGTGGGGTGGAAGCAAGGCGTAATGAGGGTTCTCAAGGCCAGCTTTGTGCTAAGCGCTTCCGTGCATTATCTGGTTTCACGTCACCACGTGGGAGGGCGATGCGACTTTCCCTTTTATGAATGGGGAAACTAAGTCACACTTGTGCTACGCTAGCTAGTAAGCCCCGAGATCAGATTCGAATCTGAAGCTCGCTACTGTCCCTCCCTGTGTGGCCTGAACGCTGCTCCTCCCCCATGCAGCTATCTCAAAGGCATTTATGGCACGCCTGTTGTGTACGCTGTGGCACAAACACGGCCCAACGCGAGCACGCGTGTGAACACAGGCTCACGCTTCAACATGTGTTCATGCATGGGGCGAGGCACGAGACCCCGTGTGTACGAGGATCTTTGGCTGCCTCGCGACGCCCCTCACCCCACCCCACCCGTGCCCAGAGCCTGGGAACCTCCAGTACCCAGGAGGAGGGGGTGGGGTGGGAATGAGGTGGAACGAACAATGAAGGGAAAGAACAGGGAGGGGCTGCGAAAGGAAACCCCCCTGCCCTTTCTCCAGATGGAGCTTCTGCATGTGTCTGTAGTGTGTCTGCTGGCTCCCTGGCCTCCCTGGGGGGATGGGTGTCACAAAGGGTTGTATGTCACTCTGGTTCATCTGGGTCTCTGGAGGCGATTGCTGGTCACCATCAACCCCTGGATATCTATCTGCAAGGCTGTTGGTCACTGGCATACACATACACGTGGGTGCCCACTTTACTACACTGAGGACTGGGGGTGCCAGTGTACAGGTCTCTGAGACACCATGGTTGCACAACTCCAGGAGGCAATATTCCCAGACTTCCCAGTCCCAACAGATAAAGCCATGCTCCTCAATTGCTTCTGCACAAACGTGTGTGTCCAGTTCCCGTTGGGCACTACTGGGACACTGAAAATCTAGCAGAGAGGTCACATCCTGTGCCTGGGAATTGGGGTCCAGAGAGAAAAGAAGAAGCAGGGGTGAGGCACATGCCAGAGGCCCAGGGAGGGCACCCCAGGCAGGGGGACCACAGAGGCACCATGGAGAGACAGACAGGGAGCTTTTCATTGATGGTGGTGTTTTGCAGGGTGAAGGGAGAAGGTGAGGGACAGAGTGCTATAGGGCTAGAGGTGTGGCCCTGGCCCCTGGGGATAGATACCTGGTCTCTGGGGTACCATCTTACCTACCAAATGAAAGGAGCCAGAGCGTGATGCCATGCCCCTGGGCTGCCCATAAACCTGAGAACTGCTCTTCACGTGCTACCTCTGTCCCTTCAGCTACCCCAGAGGCTTCCCAACACCCCACAGCTTTGCTGAGGCCTCTCTCTACCCAGACACCCTCTGGATAGACAGGAAGGACCAGGAAGTTGATGTATCAGCAGAGGGGCTGGGTGAGTGTTGGTACATCTGTGTGTCTGAGACTTGTGGCCCTGGGTGTGTCTTTTTACTCATTTATTGGGCCCCTGCTAGTAGTGGAACCATAAGAGGGAACAAGATAAAGGGAGATATCTGTTGGTGTGTGTGTGTGCCTGTGTACTGGTCTGTCTGTCACATGTGAGCCCAGGAGATCTAGCATCTCCATGTGTGCCTGGCAGTACATGCTTGGGTATTTTGGCAGGGGGGAAGTTATGGGTTGAATTGTATCCCCTCAAAAGATGTTGAAGCCTGGCCCTGGCCGGGTTCGATCCTGGATCAGACCACATGAGAAGCAATCAGTGAGTGCATAACTAAATGGAACAACTACTTGGAACAATGAGTTGATGCTTCTCTCTCCCTCTCTTGTCCTCTCTCAAATCAATGGAAAAATTAAAAAGAGAAGAAGATGATGTCCTTGCCCCCTGAAACCTGTGAATGGGACCTTATGGAGGTGATGTCTCTGCAGATCACCAAGTTAAGATGAGGTCATGAGGGAGGGTGGGGAGGGCAGGCCCTAATTCAATACAACTAGTGTCCTGAGGAGAGAACATTTGGACACAGAGACACACCTAGAGCAGACCATGTGAAGACACAGGAGAACATTACAAGCCAAGGAACATAGGAGGCCACCAGAAGCAGGAGAGGCCTGAAAAAATCCTTCCTCATGGCCTCAGAAGAAACCAGTCCTATCTACATCTTCATTTAGGATTTCTGGCCTCTAGAACTGGGAGCCCATAAATTTCTGTCAGTCTATGACCCCACCCCCAGTCTGTGGTTCTTTGTTACAGCTGCCCCATGAAATTCATTCCATGGGCATTCAGGAGAGTAAGAACTAGTGTGGCCTGACCAGGCGGTGGTGCAGTGGATAGAGCGTCGGACTGGGATGTGGAGGACCCAGGTTCGAGACTTCGAGGTCGCCAGCTTGAGTGCGGGCTCATCTGGTTTGAGCAAAAGCTCACCAGCTTGGATCCAAGGTCGCTGGCTTGAGCAAGGACTTACTCAGTCTGCTGAAGGCCCGTGGTCAAGACACATATGAGAAAGCAATCAATGAACAACTAAGGTGTTGCAACGCAAAACGAAAAAGTAATGATTGATGCTTCTCATCACTTCGTTCCTGTCTGTCTGTCCCTGTCTATCCCTCTCTCTGACTCTCTGTCTCTGTAGTAATAAAAAAAAGAACTAGTGTGTGTGTGTCCATGCCTGTTTGCAAGTCTGAGTACCTGACTGCCTGACTGCCTGCTATGCACATATATAAGCACACATGTGTACCTGCATACATACATGTGGCCATCCATGCCCACTACTTAGAATAAACAGTCCTCTGGCCACCAGACACATTTGCTGCCCCCCTGAAGAAGTTAGACCCTAGGGCCACTTTACTTCCCTGGGAGATGCAGAGCTGTGTTGCAGTTTCTGAGTTGGGATAAAGTGGGAGGTGTCAAGGTAGAATCATGGGACCCCAGTTGGTCAGGAGTTCTGGGAAGCCAGGCTCATTCTGGGAACAACTCCAGAGGCCTAGCCACACGTGCCTGTGTGCTGCCACGACTTCATGTAGCAGCACAGATCCTCATGCCCGAACCACGGTTATGTGGGGAGATTCATAGACGAGTCCTACTACTCACAGGAACATAGGCGGACAGGCAGACACACCAAGTCCAGGTAGAAAACATCATAAATAGTCGCATACCAACTCACATAATAATACCTCTCTGGAAGGCTCCCCAGTGTTCTGAATGCCTGACATATTTTCACTGGTTTAATGCTCACAACAGCCTTGAGAGATGGTCACTCCCACTAATCTCCCCATTGGATAGGTAAGGAGACTGAGTCCAAACAGGTGAAGCAATTTGCCCAAGGGCACGTGGCCTGCCGCCTCCACAGACAGGTTCCAGCTTCCCTGGGCTGGGTTGTATCACTGTATATGGCCAGGACCCAGCCCTTGGCAGGCCAGTGTGTGTCCTTTAGAGACAAAACAGTCTGTCCTGGAGAAGGAGGTCAATGATAGGTCAATCTCTAGTTGTACAAGACTCGGGTCTGGGGCTTGAGTCTATAGGCCACAAACATTTATGACATGCTAACTGGCTCCCAGGCCCTAAACTCTGCAGTTTAACATGGGGTCAAAGGTGAGAAAAGACCCTCTCTCAGCCCAACACAGGACACAGACAAGAAACCAATGATGGCAGGACTGAATATGTCATTACAAATGGGTAAAATGCCAAGAAGAGGAGGTGGGAAGAGCTGGAGACAGGCTCTAAGGGTCCTGTCTAGAGGGCTTCCCTGAGGAGGGGGCATCCTCAATGAAAGCAAAAAGGAGAGCAGAAGTTAGCTTGGGGAAAGGGGGTTGGAGAGGAGGGTTCTAGGCAGCATGATTAGCACGTGCACAAGCTAGAGGTTAGAGGGCCAGGTGTGCAAGCATGACTGGATGCAGGGAGTATTGTGAGGGGGGGAGGGGTGCATGCTAACTATAAACTGTATTCGTGACTCAGAGTGCCTTCCTCTGTATCCTGTCTACACAGTAGTGTGCTACACAGACACAGGGCAGCGATACAAGTCCAGACTCTGAGAGTGACCCATGCTATCGCACAGATGAACCCCCAAACATTATTCAAGTGAAGGAAGTCATAGTGTGTAATTCCATTGATAAGAAATGTCCAAAACAGGCAAATCCACAAAGATGGAAAGTGGATTTGTGGTTGCCAGGGGCTGGGGGAGGGGGATATAAGTGACTGCTCATGAGTTTTCCTTTTGGAGTGGCGGAATGTTCTGGAACTAGATAGTAGAAATGATTGCACAACTTTGTGTAGTACACTAAAAATCACTGAATTATACTTTTTGTGTGTGTGTGACAGACAGAGTCAGACAGAGAGATAGACAGGAAGGGAGAGAGATGAGAAGCATCAATTCTTTGTTGCAACATCTTAGTTGTTCATTGATTGATTTCTCATGTGTGCCTTGACGGGGGGGGGGGGGGGGGGTGTTACAGAAGACCAAGTGACTCCTTGCTCGAGCCAGCAACTTTGGGCTCAAGTTGTTGAGCCTTACTCAAACCCAGGGGTTGGGAACCTTTTCGGCTGAGAGAGCCATGAACACCACATATTTTAATTTTTAATTTTTAATTTTTTTTTTTTTTTTTTTTTTATAGGGACAGAGAGAGAGTCAGATAGAGGGATAGACAGACAGGAATGGAGAGAGATGAGAAGCATCAATCATCAGTTTTTCGTTGCGACACCATAGTTGTTCATTGACTGCTTTCTCATATGTGCCATGACTGCGGGCCTTCAGCAGACTGAGTAACCCCTTGCTCGAGCCAGTGACCTTGGGTCCAAGCTGGTGAGCTTTTTGCTCAAACCAGATGAGCCCGCGCTCAAGCTGGCGACCTTGGGGTCTCGAACCTGGGTCCTTCCGCATCCCAGTCTGACGCTCTATCCACTGCGCCACCGCCTGGTCAGGCAACACCATATATTTTAAAATGTAATTCCGTGAGAGCCATACAACGACCCGTGTACTTTAAGCAATAAAAATTTGATGTTGTCCAATAAAAATTTGGTGTTGTCCCGGAGGACAGCTGTGATTGGCTCCAGCCACCCGCAACCGTGAACATGAGAGGTAGGAAATGAATGGACTGTAATACATGAGAATGTTTTATATTTTTAACGTTATTTTTTTAATTTTATTTATTGATTTTTTTAGAGAGGAGAGAGAGAGGGATAGAGAGAGACAGAGAGAGAAGGGGGGAGGAATTGGAAGCATCAACTCCCATATGTGCCTTGACCAGGCAACCCAGGGTTTAGAACCAGCGACCTTAGCATTTCCAGGTCGATGCTTTATCCACTGCGCCACCACAGGTCAGGCTTAACGTTATTATTATATATATATATATATTTTTTTTTATTAAAGATTTGTCGGCCCTGGCCAGTTGGCTCAGTGGTAGAGCATCGGCCTGGCGTGCAGGAGTCCCAGGTTCAATTCCCGGCCAGGGCACACAGGAGAAGCACCCATCTGCTTCTCCACCCCTCCCCCTCTCCTTCCTCTCTGTCTCTCTCTTACCCTCCCGCAGCCGAGTTGGCTGGGCGCTGAGGATGGCTCTGTGGCCTTTGCCTCAGACGCTAGAGGGGCTCTGGTCACAACAGAGCCACGCCCCGGATGGGCAGATCATCGCCCCCTGGTGGGCGTGCCGGGTGGATCCTGGTCCGCATGCGGGAGTCTGTCTGACTGCCCGCCCGTTTCTGGCTTCAGAAAAAAATCAAAAATCAAAAATAAATAAATAAATAAAGATTTGTCTGCGAGCCAGATGTAGCCATCAAAAGAGCCATATCTGGCTCACGAGCCATAGTTCCCCAACCCCTGCTCAAACCAGATGAGCCCGCGCTCAAGCTGGCGACCTCGGGGTCTCGAATCTGGGTCTTCCATGTCCCAGTATGACGCTCTATCCACTGCGCCACCACCCATTCAGACTGAATTATACTTTAAAGAGGTGAATTTTGCCTGACCAGGCGGTGGCACAGTGGATAGAGCGTCAGACTGGGACGTGGAAGACCCAGATTCGAGACCCCGAGGTCGCCAGCCTGAGCTCGGGCTCATCTGGTTTGAGCAAAAAAGCTCACCAGCTTGTACCCAAGGTTGCTGGCTCGAGCAAGGGGTCACTCAGTCTGCTGAAGGCCTGCAGTCAAGGCACATATGAGAAAGCAATCAATGAACAACTAAGGTGTTGCAAGGAAAAACTGATGATTAATGCTTCTCATCTCTCTCCATTCCTGTGTGTCTGTCCCTATCTATCCCTCTCTCTGACTCTCTCTGTCCCTGTAAAGAAAAAAAAAAAGGGTCAAGAGGTGAATTTTATGGTATGTGAACTATTTTATAATATATATTTCCATTAGATATAAATAGCAATTGGTATAAAGTCCTAATTCTGAATCACACAGGCCTTGGCTTGGTCCCTAACTCTACCACCATCCAGCTCTGTGACTTTAGGCAAGTCGCAGCACCACTCTAAGCCCTTTTGTTCCCTTTCTGCAAAAAGCAGATAATAACAGTCCCTACCTTGTAGGATTGTTGGGAGGAGGAAGAGATAACAGGGTGGAAGGGCTGCCCAGTGCCCTGTCAGTGATGTTTGTATTGCTCCTCCGACATCACTACCATATTTGGCTGTCTTATTACCGGCCCCCCATAAGATGCTGGTCCCCAGGTTCAGGGATATGTTATATGCTTCATGACATACTCACAAGAACATCCCCTTTCCCCAGGCAGGAAGGGATCAAGAAGAATAGCTAGAATCCTACAAACCCTTGAGACCCAGTGCATTTTTTTTTTTTTAAACAGAGAGTCAGAGAGAGGGATAGACAGGGGCAGACAGACAGGAACGGAGAGAGATGAGAAGCATCAATCATTAGTTTTTCGTTGCACGTGCGACACCTTAGTTGTTCATTGATTGCTTTCTCATATGTGCCTTGACTGCAGGCCTTCAGCGGAAGTAGTAGCCCCTTGCTTGAGCCAGCGACCTTGGGTCCAAGCTGGTGAGCTTTGCTCAAACCAGATGAGCCCGCGCTCAAGCTGGCGACCTCGGGGTCTCGAACCTGAGTCCTCCGCATCCCAGTCCAGACACTCTATCCACTGCGCCGCCGCCTGGACAGGCGAGACCCAGTGTATTTACACATCAGTACCATGTGCAGTGATTCTGTGTCCCCACTGGCATATGGGTACATATGTGACGTATGCTGGAGAGAGGCGGTTTGTCTATTAGACAGAAAAGGAAAGGCAACTCAGAGTAGCTAAGCGGCTGGCCCCAGGGGATCAAGATAAGCTTGGTGGACCTCAGTGGGTGACAGAGTGTATGGGGTTTTGGAAGCTGTATGCGTGGCTTCGTGTATGTGTATGTCTACGTAGGGAGGTGTGTGCCTGCATGCGTGCATGTCTTGGTCCCATGGGTGTAAGTATGAACAGAGACAGCATGGGTACCCCGAGGTGAGCATGCACTCCAGCCATCCAAGCTGGGGAAGCATGTTTGCCTACACCCTTCTGGTGAGGTTGCAAAGTGTCTCTTGGTACCAGCCCCCAGTGGTGGGAGCCCAGGGAGTCATCTACAGCTATGACTGAGCCTGATGACCTGTGGCAACTTCTCCCAGGCCCAGCCTAAACTTTGGTGTTGGGAGAATAGTGGGGGTGGTGCATCCTGCTCCCTCTGTCACCCTGGGTTTCCCACAATGCAAGACTCCTGGCCTTCACTCTGGGCCTCAGTCTCCGCTTCTGGAAAATGAGACAATAGCCCTATCCTCAGGGAGCTGCAGACAAGGGTAAGGGTTATAAGGTTAAGAGCAGTCAAGGTTAAGGGAAGACTGAACTGCTGTTACTAACTCAGTGTAACAGCAGCATTTAAAGCTGATTTCTGGCTTGACCGGGCGGTGGCACAGTGGATAGAGCATCAGACTGGGATGCAGAGGACCCAGGTTCGAGACTACGAGGTCACCAGCTTGAGTGCAGGATCATCTGGTTTGAGTAAGGCTCACCAGCTTGAGCCCAAGGTCGCTGGCTCGAGCAAGGGGTCACTCGGTCTGCTGTAACCCCCCAGTCAAGGCACATAGGAGAAAGCAATCAATGAACAACTAAGGTGCCGCAAGGAAGAATTGATGCTTCTCATCTCTCTCCCTTCCTGTCTGTCACTCTCTCTGACTCTAACTCTGTCATAAAATAAATAAATAAAATTTAAATGCTTTAAAATTTTTTTAAAAAAATAAAGCTGATTTCTGAACACTCTTGGTTTCAGGAAGGAAGACTTAATAGTTTTATTAATAACAGCAAAAATAACAGTAATAGTAATAGGAGAACTACCCATAAGAGCCATGGCCCTCAGTGTTCATGCTTATGACAGTAAACAGAGTTCGGGGTCCTGGGAAGTCACACCTTGCCCTGAGCCTTCACTTCTTTACCTGCAAATCAAATATTAAAAGTTTAAACAAGACAGGATGGGGACAGGGCCTGCTGAAAGGTGTTGGAACCTGAGACAAAAGGAATAATCAATAATGTTGATATTATTATTATTATTTTTTTTTTTTTTTTTTTTACAGAGACAGAGGGATAGATAGGTACAGACAGACAGGAATGAAGAGAGATGAGAAGCATCAATCATTAGTTTTTCTTTTTTCTTTTTTTTTTGGCACACTCTTAGGTAAGAGGTGCTTTTTTTTTTTTTTTAATTCATTTTAGAGAGGATAGGGAGAGACAGAGACAGAGAGAGAGAGAGGAGAGACAGAGAGAGAGAAGGCAGGGAGGAGCTGGAAGCATCAACTCCCATATGTGCCTTGACCAGGCAAGCCCAGGGAATCATTAGTTTTTCATTGTGAAACCTTAGTTGTTTATTGATTGCTTTCTCATATGTGCCTTGTCCGTGGGCCTTTAGCAGACCAAGTAACCCCTTGCTCAAGCCAGCGACCTTGGATCCAAGCTGGTGAGCTTTGCTCAAACTAGATGAGCCTGTGCTCAAGCTGGCGACCTACGGGTCTCGAACCTGGGTCCTCTGCATCCCAGTCCAATGCTCTATCCACTGCACCACAGCCTGGTCAGGCTGTTGATATTATCTTGATTTACAATTTTGTTTACTGGGGAGTTTCTCTTTTATTTATTTATTTTGTGTGTGTCATGGAGGCTCCTTAGTTGATTGCTTTCTCATATATGCCCTGACCGGGGGGGAGGGGGGCGAGGGGACTAGAGCAGAGCGAGTGACCCCTTGCTCAAACCAGCGACCAGCAGTCAAGCTGGTGAGCCCGCTCAAGCTAACATCCTCAGGGTTTTGAACCTGGGTCCTCTGCATCCCAGTCCAACATTCTATCCATTCCGCCACCACCTGGTCAGGCTCTCTTTTTTATTTTTTGCTTTGCATTTGAGTTTATAAAATAGTGCTTTAAAATATTCTTTATTGCCTGACTGGTGCTGGTACAGTGGATAGAGAGCATCTATCTGGGATGCTGGGGACCCAGGTTTAAAACCCTGAGGTTGCAGGCTTGAGCGTGGGATCTATCATCAATATAATCCCATGGTCACTGGCTTGAGCCCAAAGGTCTCTGGCTTGAAGCCCAAGGTCACATTGGCTTGAGTCCAATATCGCTGGCTTAACCCCAGAGTTGCTGGTTTAAGCAAGGGGTCACTGGCTCAGCTGGAGCCACTCAGTCAAGGCACATATGAGAAGCCGTCAATGAACAACTAAAGTGAAGCAACTACAAGTTGATGCTTCTCATCTCTCTCCCTTCCTGTCTGTCTCTCTCTCTTGCTCAAAAAGAATTCTCTCTTGCTGACTGAATTTTTGGACATGGCTCTCCTAAATTTTGCACAAAGGCAGATCTCCCTGGCCTTACCCTAGCCTCCACTGGGCTGTGAGAGGATTAGGGGTGATTCTGGAAATGCAGGGATATGATAGTGCTGATAATAGTAGTATTAGTAATAATGGTGAATTTTTATACTTTCTATGTAGGAGGTGCTGATATAAGAAATGTATATTTCATTAAACCGCAGCAACAGCTTGAGTAGGTAGCATTATTATTCTCATTTGGCAGAGGGGGGAGAGGCACAGAAAGAGTAAGGAACTGGCGGTGGGGTCACATAGATGGAGTCCCACCCTCGGCCTGAATCTCCTTGGGGCCGGGTACCTGGGGTCTTGTCCCTACTGCACAAAGGACCTAAAAATGAGAGGGTCAGAGGTCATTCGGCCCTTCTGGACGACCAGGGTCACGATGGGAACAGAGTGGCCCAGCCTTATGAATGGAACCAGCAGGGATGTGCCACCCTGGGAGGAGCTGACCTGACATGGAGAGCCTGAGTTCCAGGCCCCAGCTGGGCTGCCCCTTGTCCATTAGTCCATCCTTAGTCCATCCGCTCTAGGTTCCCCATCTCAGGGGGGATCCCTCAATCTCTGCTACTCCTCCCCTGGCTCCTTCCCTGTCCCAGCTCCCTCTCAGGGATCTCTTTCCCATTTACCCTGCCCCAAACATGCCTGGAGTACCCCTTCCTTCAGCAGGGGCCCTGGTCTCCCCACTTGTCTCCCCTATCCCCTACAGCGATTTATTGCAGCCTCCTCCTTAAGCTCCTCTGGGTTGCCTCTACCTGCGCTCCATACAGGTGTGCTTCCCACCCCACCACCGCTTGGGACTTGGGTCCGTTTTAAGACTCTCCCCTCCCCCATCTCTTACAGGTGATCCTCTGCCCCTCCACCCCCAAGTTCCCTCCTCACTCAGGGCTCCTCCCCACTTGTGTTGTCTCCTCCTCCCATCCCTAGAAGGAATCCCTCCTTCTGGGACTTCCCCCTCTATCTTTCCCTCCCTCATCCTCCCCCGCGGGGCTCCCCCAGCCCCATGACTCCTGGGGGTGCCGCTGGGGGTTTTCCTCACACGCCCACGTGGACTCCATGGAAAGGTCGTGGCCTGCGGTCGCTCGGATTTCCCCGCCTGGCTGAGGGGGGCCAGGTTGCCCAGGTTCAGCCCACCCCTCAGACTAAGGCCGCTCCCAGCACAGGGCAGGAGAGTCACCACACTTAACTTAGGGAGAACAAAGAGGTGGCCGCCTCTAGTTTCGGTTTAGAGGCAAAATGCAGCAACAAGCCAAGCCCAGCTGACAGCTGGGCCAGGAGTAAGACTTCCTGGAGTATTTTTCTGCTTGTTGCTTTTAGTTTGGGGGTAAAAGTTTTATTTTTTCAATGCAGTGAAGAGGCCCATCCTGACAGGAAGAAGGCCCAGGTAGGGGGCACACCCTGGGACATCACCAGAGAAATTTCCTGCGAGGTCCACACTGTCCAGAATCATATCTGGGCCAGCCTGCCTGTATGGTCACAGGTGCCCCCTCGACCTCTCTGGACCTTGGGCTGCAGTGGTGGCTGAGTGGGAGGAGGTACAGTGTCCCCCTCATTGCATCTGTATATGCCCAAGGCTTGGGGTTGGCTCCGGCACAGCCTGTAACAGTAGTGGCAAGGCTGCCAGGTTTCGTAATAAACCGGTCTTTTAATTGCTACAGGGCAGGAGGAGGGAGAAGAAAAAAAAGGCTAAGATTTGTTGGACTTGGGTGGCGCCGGCTGCAGAGAGAGGAGGCACTGTTTTTGCGAAGGAGCCTGGAGCTGCTAACAGGGACTTAAGTAACATTTCCTGGTGAGCCTGCAAGAGGGGGTTGGGGGCAGGGCTGCTGCAGTGTGAGGGGGGCAGGGGTCCTGGTCCCTCTTGGAGGCAGCACATACACAAGAACCCAGAAGCTTTAAAAATTTATTACAAGACCATTATCGTAGAAGTAAAATAGATTATGTATCTGTAAGCTTCCCGTCTCTCAGTGGTTCAAGTCACAGTGCAAGTAACAAAATAGATTGTCTATTTAGTTTGCAAACTGGGAGTTCATGGGTATAGAGCAACATCAGCCCCAGTTCCCAAATCCCAAAGTTTAGTCCTGGTGAGGGCTGCAGACCCTCGTCAATCATCAAGGCCCATTTGAAGATGTCAGCTCCAGCCTCGAGAAGGGTGGGGGATGCCATCAGTCTCACCCCAGCCCTGAGGTGTGTAGTCCAGGCCCTCCCCCACTGCAGCTTCTGAGCTGTCACCAGGCCTGAGCTCCAGGGTCCCTCTCCTGCTGGCCTGAGCCCCCCTCTCTTCCTCTCGCGGTTGGCGCTGTTCCAGGCTCACCATCCTCTGGGTGGCCGTGCACTCCCCTCTCCTTGTCTCCTCCAGTCTCCAATGATTCTGCCCCCGATGGTCTCACGGGTTAGTTTGTTTTGAGGGGTTGTTCTGGGGGGGAGGGGCGTCAAATATTTTATTTTATTTTTTTGGCAGCAACTTGACAGGTTCTGATGCTGGGAAGTGTCTCAGCGTTCCTGAAGGGAAATGTAGGGGACCCACTGGTTGTTCACCCGGCTCTCTTCACAGTAACTGGCTACCTCCACCAAGCCGTGACTCTTCCAGGTATCTGTGTGAGGGTTCTGTGGGAGGGAGAAAATATGGGGTTCAGTAGGAGCCCCAGCAGTGTGCAGCGAACCTCCCTCTCCCAGGGCCCCTGTGGGGAAAACAGCCGAGCTCAAAATAACTTGCTGAGCGATGAGGCCCTGACGGGGCTGCCCACGGGACATGCCTAACGTGGCTAAGCACTGAGTTGGTGCAAGACAGGCCAGCTTGACTTTGTTGACAAACACAGGCCCAGGTACTTGGGCGGGGCAGACCCAGGATGCCCAGCTCACCGTGACTAGGAGGCAGTGCAGGTCTCGGGCCTCGGTGGTGCCCTGGGTATCGGCTGGCTCACCCAGCAGCTGTGCGAGGCGTTGCATGCCAGACACCCGTACAATGTTGATGTCGTTGTCACAGCAAAAGGACTGAATGAGCGTGAAGTGGATCTGCAGGGCAATGTCATCCTCTTCCTCCTCGTCAATGGCCAACAGGCAAAGAACCACACTGTCAGGGTCCCTGAGGGAGCCAAAGCAAGAGTACTGGGTCAACTAGGGACCTGGGGAGGGGCCACCGCGCACTGGGGAGTTTACAAAAACAAAGAGAAACCGCAGGTGTGCAGGAGACAGCGTGTGCAGGCAGCCCGAGGAGTGGGGAGGTGGAGGGGGGAGCACGGCTCATAGTACTGAGGGAGGTAAAGTAGGAACATAATGGGGGGGGGCGCTTGTAGCTGATGCAGCGTCAAGATATTGCAGCCACTCCCACCCCCCAAAAGAGCGGAAAGGTTCTGCATCCACAGTGGGGGCTCTAGGGGAAATCTCAAACCCCGTGCAAGAGAGGGGTGCAACAGAGAGCGTGCAGGGTGGAGGGGGGGTCCCCACCCGCGCCCAGCCGGTGGACGGGTTTGACTCACACATTCATCAGCTTGGCCGACTCGTACACCCCCACGGTAAGGCGGTCCTGGCGCTGCGCGGCCACCAGCAGTTCCTCCACTGCGGCGCTCACCGTCTGCATTCTAGGGCAGGGGAGAGGGAGGTCAGCACCCGTCAGGTCACCGGACGCTCGGGTCCCCGCCCGGCCCAGCCCAGTCAACTTCAGGTTACTTACTTCTGCGCCGCGTTATCGCACGCCACCAGCTCTTCCAGAGTCATGTTGCAGTTATAATCCACAGTGGAAAGCAGCCCACGACAGTCCCAAGAGAGAAAAGGCAAACTCCGACCGGAGAGCCCAAATCCTTCCTACGGAGCCTGAGTGCTCGGAAGGCAACAAAATCCTCCCCTCAAAAAGCGAAAAAAAAGTGCGAAGTCCTCAGCATGAATAATCCAGGTCCCAATGAATTTAACGCTCCACTGTTCGGCTTCAGCGATCTGATCCAACAGCCCGCGGCAGCGCCTTTTAAAGAGTTATACAAATAAGGGCGTGGCTTAAGCAACTAACCGTCACGCCCCCTGGAGAACTCACAGAGGCAATTGGTTGGAGGCGGAGAGGAGCGGGGGCGTTGTGCCGGCGGGGGGCGCCCCACGTGGGGCAAGAGCCTAGAGGAGGGCGCGGGGGAGGGGAGCGTGAGTGCCAGAAGAGAAAAAAAAGCAGAAGTTTTTCTCCTGATTTCCTGGCAGCCGCGCCGCGTTTCGGGGCGCGCGCGGGATTTCCAGCGCGCGAGGCAGCCTGCAGTTTCGGGGGGGCCTGGAATCCCCTCCCAGTCCCCGGAGAGTCCCCAGCCTGCACCTTTCCCAGGTTGTACTAGGGGGGTTGTAAAGGGATGGGACCCGGCTTGCAGACTTATTCCTTCCAGGTGGTGATAGTGGTGGGTTTCCCCAGGCTGCGAAACCCACTGGGTTACTTCTCTGGGCCTCTGTGTCCCTACCTGTCCAATGGGCAAGCAATGCTGGCCTCCTTGGTTTGGAAGGAGCGTTAAAAAAAGGGGGGGATACACAATAAGCACTTAATAAACTGGTGGTCATGGGAAACCGCCTGGAGGTTCCCAATGTTAGGGGCTACGAAGATCTGCCTGTTTTCTACCCTTCCTATGAGAATGCACACTGGCCTCTTTGGGTTGCAGGTAGTATTACCTACCAGGTGGTGGCGCAGTGGATAAGGCGTCGGACTAGGATGCTGAGGACCTAGGGTCAGAGAGCTTGAAGGCGGACTCATCTGGTTTGAGCAAAATCTCACCAGTTTGGGCTCAAGGTCACTGGCTCGAGCAAGGGGTTACTCAGTCTGCTGAAGGCCCACGGTCAAGGCACACATTGAGAAACAATCAATGAACAACTAAGGTGTCGCAAGGAAAAACTGATGATTGATGCTTCTCATCTCTCTCCATTCCTGTCTGTCTGTCCCTATCTATCCCTCTCTCTGACTCTGTTAAAATAAATAAATAAATAAATAAATAAGGTGTACCGAACAAACGCTGGATAAATGTCACTTGATGGTCGCGGGAGGCTCCCTCGAGGTCCTTAGAAGCAGGGGCTGCAAGTCCTAGGCACCCTAGGGACAAGCAGGGCGCCCTCTCCCCACCCGCTGAGGTTTTTCAGGGTGAGGCGCGCGTAGGAGGCGCAGGTGGCTGGGCCTCAGTGCGCTGCGCGCCTCCTGCAGTCGTCTCGCGTTCCATCATTTGACCACTTCTGGACACCTGGCCTGGGGAGAAATCAAGGTCGGAGAGAAAGCCTGCGGGAAATATGGGTCATGCTTGCGCCGCATGGGGTCACCTAGGGTCCCCTGCAATGATGGTCTCCACTTTTATTTCCGTCCGGGGTGGGTGCTAATATGTATTGAGCGTGTAGTGTTACCAGGCTCCCTTTATCATGGTTCATTTAATTCTCAAGGACCCGTGAAACAGGGGCCACACTTATCTGCACGATGCAAAAGCGGAAACTGGGCGTTGGTGAGGCCGCTACGCCTCCAAGGTACCGGCTACTTGTTCTTGAAGTCCCACGTGTGCTCCAGGAACGCACGCACGAATGTACTGCCGCCAGCCTCAGTCTACCCGGGAAAGCAGTTCACAAGCCTGGCGGGGAGGCCCACGGAGTATTGTCTCCCACGGCCGATTGGGGGCTCCCGGGTGACTCACGGCTGTGTACCCTCCCCCGCCAGCCTGGAGTCTGGCCTCAGCTCCAACGCTTGGTTCCTCAGTCACCCCAGCCCGCGAGCGGACTGACGTAGCGCGCTGCCTCTGCACCGCCCACCTTGGAGGCGCCCGAGGTCCCGGGCGCTGAGAGGCGTGATGGCGCTACCTTGTGGCCGAACTGGGTCTCTGCGCCCGCAGAGACGGAAGGGACCGACCCGCGGGAGTGGTGGCTAGCTGAAGAGGGCTGGGACTTGAATGGCAATTGTAATACTACTTTATATACACAATATTTTACATATGCTACATGTACTTAATAATATACTAATGCAAAATATTTTAAAAGTCAACAATTATGCAACAAAGCCCATCTATGACGAACAAAATATTAAAATTTTAAAACGTAGATGGGATTAGGGCCAGGATTTAGAGGAAGGCCAGGGAGGTGAGCTAAACAGGCGTACGGCCAGATCCTGTTTATTTACAGTTTTTATTTTTTTGTTTATCGTGGACTGTTTTGCATTGATTTTGATTTTTTAAAAATATTTTATGAGCCTGACCTGTGTTGGCGCAGTGGGTAAAAGCATTGACCTGGAACACTGAGATCGCGGGTTCGAAACCCCGAGCTTTCCTGGTCAAGGCACATATGGGAGTTGATGCTTTCTGCTCCTCCTTCCCTTCTGTCTCCTCTCTCTAAAATTAATAAATAAAATCTAACTTATTTCATGAAAATAAGTTTATGATTGAGTTTTATGGAGCCACTTCAAATTTTGTTCTTCAGGCAGATGCCTCACCCACTCTACCCAAGGCCCAGCCCTAAGGATGTCCCTGCCTGCCCCAAAGGGAGGTGACCCACCTATGAGGTGGAGATGACCCACAACACCCTTCCCTCAGATTGGAGAATGTGTAAGGCAGGGAGTTCCCCAGCCAGAAAAAAAGGGACATTTCCATAATCCTTTTGCAAATAAGAATCCAAGTGTAATTACTCTTTTTATTAATGTTGCATTGCATTGAAGATACTAATAAGAACAGATGTTTACTGAGTGTTTACTACGTGCTAAGCATTTTGTGAGCAGTTTCTACTTCAATACACTGGTGTGATTGTTCCAGGCTTGCAGAGGAAGGAACAGAGACTCAGGAAGGCAGTGTTATTGGTTCAAAGGTGCAGAGCTGGAGTTCCCTGAGGATATTCCCAGACACTGTAGGTATTCCAAGATGGGGAGTGGTTTAAGAGGGGATGTTTGGAATCTTGAGGGAGAGGGCTGGGGGGATGTGGGTCAGGAAGGTCAGACTGAGGGTGAGACAAAGCAAAGTGAGCCCTGGAGGATAAGTATTTGTTTTCTTGGCAGAGGGCACAGCCCAGACAAAGTCTTGGCCTCTGGGGAAAGGCTGTTAAGGTTGATACAAAGGAAGAACCTGGACACATAATCTTTGAGGCCCTGCTTTGCCCTCCTTAGCTGAGAAGAACATTCAAATTTTAGGCACAAAATTTAAGAGGACCCCCCAAAAAACTCAGTATCAAGATAAGTAATCTTTTCTCACTTTTTAAAAGTAAATTTTAATTCACATTCCAGAGAATTCACTCTTGTAGTGAACTTAGGGATTTAAATTTTTTTATCAATATATTGCTTGACCAGGTGGTGGCGAAGTGGATAGAGCTCTAGGTGAGGACACAGAGGACCCAGGTTCAAATCCCTGAGGTCTCTGGCTTGAGCGCAGGCTCACCCTGCTTGAGTGCGGGCTCACCAGCTTGAGCGTGGGTCACTGGCTTGAGTGTGGGATCACAGACATGACCCCATGATTGCTGGCTGGAGCCCAAGGTTGCTGGCTTGAGCAAGGGGTCACTTGCTCTGCTGTCGTCCCCCCTCAAGGCACATATGAGAAAGGAGTCAATGAATAAGTAAGGTGCTGCAATGAAGAAGTGATGCTGCTCATCTCTCTTCCTTCCTGTCTGTCTGTCCCTATCTATTCCTCTCTGTATCTCTCTCTGTCTCTGTCACACACAAAAACCATTTATTTATTTATTTTATTGATTGATTGATTTCAGCAAGAGAGGAAGGAGGGTAAAGATAGAGACAAGAAACTCTAGTTGTTACTGTATGTGCCCTGATCAGGAATTGAACTAGCAACCTCTGCACTTTGGTACAATGCTCTAATCAGCCAAGCTATCCAGCCAGGGCCACTGGGATTTTGCATGTCATAAAGTTATACAACTGTCACCACTACTCCAGAATGTGATTTTATATATATATACATATAGATAGATAGATTTTATTTATTTATATTTTTTTTTTGAGAAAGAGAGAGACAGGAAGGGAGATAGGAAGGGAAAGAGTTGAGAAGAATCGACTCGTAGTTGTGTCACTTTAGTTGTTCATTGATTGCTTCTCCTACATGCCTTGATGGGTGGGCTCTAGCTGAGCCAATAACTCCTTGCTCAAGCCAACAACCTTCAAGTCAGCAACTGTGGGATCATGTTGATGATTCCACACTCAAGCCAGCGACCCTGTGCTCAAGCTGGTGAGCCTGTGCTCAAGTCGGCAACCTTGGGGTTTCAAACCAGAGACTTCAATGTCCCAGATAAACACTCTATCCACTGTATACCACCGGACAGGCGAGATAATATTTTCAATGTGATAGTTTAAGTCAAAACTCATGTTACCCTAGCCAGATAGCTCAGTTGATTAGAGCATTGTCCTGAAACACAAAAGTTTTTGGTTTGATCCCTGGTCAGGGCACATACAGAAACAGATCAATGTTTCTGTCTCTCTCCCTTCCTCACCCTAAAAATCAATAAATAAATTTTTAAAAACTGGCCCTGGCCTGTTGGCTCAGTGGTAGAGTGTCAGCCTGGTGTGTGGAAGTCCCAGGTTCGATTCCCAGTCAGGGCACACAGGAGAAGCTACCATCTGCTTCTCCCCCCACCCTCCATCTCTCTCTCCCCTTCCGGTAGCCATGGCTCAAATGGTTCAAGCAAGTTGGCACCGGGTGTTGAGGATGGCTCCATGGCCTCACCTCAGGCACTAAAATAGCTTGGTTGCCAAGCAACAGAGCAGTACCTAGATAGGCAGAGCATCATCTGGTAGGGGGCTTGCTGGGTGGATCCTTTTTTTTTTTTAATTTTTATTTATTTATTTATTCATTTTAGAGAGAAGAGGGAGAGACAGAGAGAGAGAAGGGGGGAGGAGCTGGAAGCATCAACTCCCATATGTGCCTTGACCAGGCAAGCCCAGGGTTTCAAACCAGTGACCTCAGCATTTCCAGGTCGACTCTTTACCCACTGCGCCACCACAGGTCAGGCCAGCTGGGTGGATTCTTGTTGGGGCACATGCGGGAGTCTGTCTCTGCCTCTCCACCTCTCACTTAATAAAAATTAAAAATAATCTTTTTTTAAACCCCCATGTCACAACATCTATAACGAACAGAATATTAAAATTTCCCACTTCAGGCAGATCAGTGATAGTGCCACACCAAACCACATTAGAGCCCAGGGCAAAAGAAAAAATCATTATGAATGATTGATCCTATTTTGATTTAAGTTACTTTATTTTATTTTAATGATTTTAGAGAAAGATGAAGGGAGAGAGACAGAAATATCGATCTATTCCTGTATATGCCCTGACCAGGGGTTGAACCCACAGCATTTGTATATCAGATACACAAGCTATCTGGCCAGGGCTGATACTGTCTCAATTTAAAATTTTGAAAATGTTTCCAGCCCTGGCCAGGTAGAGTGTTGTACATCAAGGTTGTAGGTTATATCCAGGACAAGGCACATGCAAGAATCAACCAATGAATGTATAAATAAGTAGAACATAATCAATATTTCTCTCTCTCTCTCTCCCTTCCTTCTCCTCCTCCTCTCTCTCAAATCAATAAATAAGTAAACAAAAGAAAATGTCTCCAGCCTGACCTGTGGTGGTGCAGTAGATAAAGCATTGACCTGGAAATGCTGAGGTTGCCGGCTCGAAACCCTGGGCTTGCCTGGTCAAGGCACATGTGGGAGTTGATGCTTCCAGCTCCTCCCCGCCTTCTCTCTCTCTGTCTCTCCTCTCTCTCTCTGTCTCTCTCTGTCTCTCTCTGACTCTGTCTCTCCCTCTCCTCTCTAAAATGAATAAATAAAAAAATTTTTAAAAAAAGAAAATGTCTCCAGCATGAAAATTTTCTTTTGCATGTGTTTTTTAAAAAATTATTTATTGATTTTTAGGGGGGGAGAGAGAAATATTGATCTGATCCTGTATATGCCCTGACCGGGGATTGAACCGGTAACCTCTGCACTTCAGGACAATGTTCTAATCAACAGAGCTATCTGGTCAGGGCCACGTGTGTTTTTTTAAATTACACTAAAATATAATTTTAAAAAAAAATCATGACTAGGTTTTTGCCTGACACTAATAGGGGAACCTGAGAGTTAAAATCTTTGCTTGAATAACAGTGGCTTTGGTTATGATCAAAGTGATGGTTAATGCAAGTAAAAGCTTTGTTCCAAGAATTGGGATACCCGGCCCTGGCCGGTTGGCTCAGTGGTAGAGCGTCGGCCTGGTGTGCAGGAGTCCCAAGTTTGATTCCTGGCCAGGGCACACAGGAGAAGCGCCCATCTGCTTCTCCACCCCTCCCCCTCTCCTTCCTCTCTGTCTCTCTCTTCCCCTCTGGCAGCCAACACTCCATGGGAGCAAACTTGGCCCGGGCGCTGAGGACAGCTCCATGGCCTCTACCTCAGGCGCTAGAATGGCTCTGGTTGCAACAGAGCTACGCCCTAGATGGGCAGAGCATTGCCCCCTGGTGGGCATGCTGGGTGGATCCCAGTCGGGCACATGCGGGAGTCTGTCTGACTGCCTCCCTGTTTCCAACTTCAGAAAAATAAAAAAATAAAAAAAAATAAAAAAATAAAAGGAAGAGCCTGACCTGTGGTGGCGCAGTGGATAAAGCGTCAACCTGGAAACACTGAGGTTGCCAGTTCAAAACCCTGGCTTGCCTGGTCAAGGCACATATGGGAGTTGATGCTTCCTGCTCCTCCCCCTTCTCTCTCTCTTTCTCTCTCTCTCTCTCCCCTCCTCTCTAAAATAAAAAATAAGCCTGACCAGGCGGTGGCGCAGTGGATAGAGCGTCAGACTGGGATGCAGAGGACCCAGGTTCGAGACCCCGAGGTCGCCAGCTTGAGCGCAGGCTCATCTGGTTTGAGCAAAAATTCTACCAGCTTGAGCCCAAGGTCGCTGGCTCCAGAAAGGGGTTACTCTGTCTGCTGAAGGCCCACAGTCAAGGCACATATGAGAAAGCAATCAATGAACAACTAAGGTGTTGCAACGCGCAATGAAAAACTAATGATTGATGCTTCTCATCTCTCCGTTCCTGTCTGTCTGTCCCTGTCTATCCCTCTCTCTGACTCACTCTCTGTCTCTGTAAAAAATAAATAAATAAATAAATAAATAAATAAATAAAATAAATAAAAAATAAAAATAAAAAAAACAACAAAACTTCTTTAAAAAATAAAAAAAGGGAAGAATTGGGATACCTGAACAGGCCTACAGGATTTAAGGAGATCAATGAGGCATCCACCTTGTGCCCCAGGGGATTGCAAGTAATCCTCTTTTTTGCCCCAGGAGTCTACAAGCAAAGCCTTTGTGCTACAAGGATGGAACTCCACTGACTGTGATCCAATTAACTCTGACTGTGATCTGATTAACTCTCCCTTGAAATTCCAGAACT
Organism: Saccopteryx bilineata; assembly: GCF_036850765.1. Lineage (NCBI taxonomy): Eukaryota > Metazoa > Chordata > Mammalia > Chiroptera > Emballonuridae > Saccopteryx > Saccopteryx bilineata. Next base: position 155,960,170 of record NC_089490.1, read on the forward strand.
CTTTTTTTTAATTAATTAATTAATTAATTAATTTTTTACAGAGACAGAGAGTGAGTCAGAGAGAGAGGGATAGACAGGGACAGACAGGAACGGAGAGAGATGAGAAGCATCAATCATTAGTTTTTCATTGCGCATTGCAACACCTTAGCTGTTCATTGATTGCTATCTCATATGTGCCTTGACCGTGAGCCTCCAGCAGACCGAGCAACCCCTTGCTGGAGCCAGCGACATTGGGTTCAAGCTGGTGGGCTCTTGCTCAAACCAGATGAGCCAACACTCAAGCTGGCGACCTCGGGGTCTCGAACCTGGTCCTCTGCATCCTAGTCAGATGCTCTATCCACTGCGCCACCGCCTGGTCAGGCTCCAGAACTCTTATTTACCCTTTCTTCCCCTTATAAAAAACTTGGCTGGGAACAAGGAGTTGAGACAATTTGGGAATGTAACCCCCATTTCCCCAGATTGCCAGCCATCCTAATAAAGTGCCCATAAAAGATTCAATCCCTGTCTCTACTTACTGTATTTGGCTGAAATGGTGACAGGCAGCACAAACTCTGATATTTCCTGTTTTATTTCTGGTGACCACAAAGGGACAGTTTGGGGACTCTCTGCTAAGTCTGGGTATTTAGCAGGGAATCCCATTGGCTGTCTGGACTGTGGGGCCCTAAGGTGGGAATTTGGAGACTCCCTAGCAGTTGCTGAGTGAATTCACTTGGGGACTCTCCTCCATTTCCTAGCATCCTCCATCACCTTCACCTCTGATTGAATTACTATTCTGGTTTTTACAACCTAGATTGGTCTTCAGGTTAAGGTGCCTTCTGGTTTCTGGTTTGGGTCTTATAAAGCCAGTAAATGCAGCCACCAACACAGTTGCCTGGTCCAGGCAGGTTCGCATTTGATTCAGACAGTAATGAAACAACGGAGACAACTGGTGGGCCATTAGCTTTAATCCTAGCTTGTACCTGGCAGGCGAGAAATACACACAGTGGGAAAATACTTCCCTTTCCATTCAGGGCTCCCAAAGCCACTGACTCATCTGAGCATTCCTAGAATCAAAGGCCCCAACAGCCTTATTCACCTCTGTTCCCCATGTTCTTCTCTCTACACCAACTCTGCACAAACTGGCTACTTCTTTAGCACTCCGCCATCTTGGCTGCTTCTCGCCGGTTTTAACCCTGAACTTGCCTTCTCAAGGCACATATGGGAGTTGATGCTTCCTGCTCCTCCCCCTTTCTCTCTCTCTCCTCTCTCTCTTACTCTCTCTCCTCTCTAAAATGAATAAATAAATAATAATTTAAAAAAAGAAAAAAATACATTCATAAACCTTTTAGTGTCTATCTCTCCTCCTTTGCCTAGAGGTACATGTTAATCTCAGGATCCCAGGAAGGGAGGGAGAGCCAAAATCAGTGTAGGGTGGTATGTAAATTTTGTCTCCTATTGAAAGGGAAAGGAAGTTCGTCAGACAACCTTAATCCTTTCAGAGAACTAAAACTGAATGACCCAGTTGTCCTTGTAAATCAGGAGACTTCTATATTCTTTTCCCTCCATTTTCCAAAGAAAGGATGGGACAGAAAGCCTGACTTTTCCTCTTTAAAATAGCGTTACCAATACTAAGTTTTACAGTTCTTTGGCACCTACCACAATGTAAGCATAATTACAATATAAAATATTACAAGTGTTGGCCTGACCTGTGGTGGCGCAGTGGGATAAAGTGTCGACCTGGAACACTGAGGTCGCCGGTTTGAAACCTTGGGCTTGCCTGGTCAAGGCACATATGGGAGTTGATGCTTCTTGCTCCTCCCCCTTCTCTCTCTCTCTGTCTCTCTCTCTCACTCCTCTCTCTCTAAAAAAATCAATAAATAAAATATTTAAAAAAATAAAAAAATAAAATATTACAAGTGTTTTTGGGCAGATAAAATATATTATGCTCACTTTGTTAAAGATGGCGCTGCCCACATGAAAGCCAGTCTCCCAGGTGATGATATTAGTTGCCCTTATGCTTGGAATGGGCGTAATTATATTAATGTGTGTTGGGGGCAGGCTGTGGGCAGGCAGGATTTTTTTTTTTTTGTGAACATAAACTGTTAAGTTTTATTTGATTGCAAGTGATGTAACCTATGTACACATTTTTTTCTCTTCTAAGTTCTTTAACTGCTAAAATTGCCCTTAAAGAGATTGTTAATCCAAATTCGGAGGGACCCGAATTATGGAAGACAGGAGAAAGGTTCCTCGTTTACACATTAAAGCTTTATTGTCTAGCCTGACCTGTGGTGGCGCAGTGGATAAAGCATCAACCTGGAAATGCTGAGGTCGCCGGATCGAAACCCTGGGCTTGCCTGGTCAAGGCACATATGGGAGTTGATGCTTCCAGCTCCTCCCCCGTGTCTCTCTCTCTCTCTCTCTCCTCTCTAAAATGAATAAATAAAATAAAAATTAGAATCTCCACAATCCATTTAAAAAAAAAAAAAAAAGCTTTATTGTCTAGCTTGGCCAAGCGGCGGGAACTCGGACAGAAGTCTGACGGAGAGCGCGCTGGCCCTTTGTTCTATTTAGTTTTTATAGTTTTGTAAGTGGGAAGTACAGAAGCAAAAATTGCAATTAGGAGCCCCTAACCGCTATTGGTTATAGTCATATGTCCTTTAACATGATAGGACCACGTTCAATTTGCAAACCATACATCACTTTGGAGAAAACAAAATTTACAAGTCAACACAATGGTAGAAAGATATCTCTTGACATATTAAAAGGCCTTCCTATATTTTCTAGTGTTCATCTGCCATCTCTCTGTCCAGAGTCAGAGGTATTAACCACATGCATTTACATAAGAGAGGTAGTTTCCGTGGGGACAAATGCCCGCAAATGGCTCATAGTTATAAGAAAAGGTTTATTTTGGCTTTTCCCTTCCTGCACCTGGCTAGCCATTCACTCCTTTCCCCAGAGGTGTGGTGGAATGTCAGGGAATCTATGCTTTCCTTCCCTTTTCATTTACAATACAATGGCAAGAGCCATCCTGGTTATGCCAATCACACAGTACAGAGACTATTCTCACAATTTCTCGACACACCTTAACCCAAATTAATAAAATGTTCTCCAAGCCTCCTAAAATATTAATATTAATTCTGTAGCCTTTGGTACTTTACAACACCTGCGGGTGAAATGGCTCAGTGGCTCCTCAAGATCACACTGTAAAATGTGTTTACTAATTTATTAAAATTTCTTGTCAATTGATGCATTCTGTGTGGAGTCTTTGAAGGATGTTTTGTTTATTTATTTATTTTTTTTGTTTTTTGTTTTTTTTTCATTTTTCCAAAGCTGGAAATGGGGAGGCAGTCAGACAGACTCCTGGATGCACCCGACCAGGATCCACCCAGCATGCCCACCAGGGGGCGATGTTCTGCCCCTCTGGGGCGTCGCTCTGTTGCATCCAGAGCCATTCCAGTGCCTGAGGCAGAGGCCACAGAGACATCCCCAGCGCCGGGTCCATCTTTGCTCCAGTGGAGCCTCGGCTGTGGGAGGGGAAGAGAGAGACAGAGAGGAAGGAGAGGGGGAGGGGTGGAGAAGCAGATGGGCGCTTCTCCTGTGTGCCCTGGCCGGGAATCGAACCTGGGACTTCTGCACGCCAGGCCGACGCTCTACCACTGAAAGCAGATGGTTCTGTAGAACTTACAGGTAATTGCAGGCTCCTTAAAGTCACAACATACTGGCCCTGGCCAGTTGGCTCAGTGGTAGAGCATGCAGGAGTCTGTCTGACTGTCTCTCCCGGTTTCCAGCTTCGGAAAAATACAAACAAACAAAAAAAAGTCACAACATACATATATTTCAACAATTAAGTAGAAACCTATTTTCATTTAAAGTAACTTTCTCTCACTTTCTCATAAAAATATAAAAAAAGACAACATTCATAGTTGTCAACCTATATTGAACCCAAGTCAAGATTTCTCTACAAATATCTTTCCAAGAAGTATAAAAGACATCACAGAATAATGTGTGGTTAAACTAAATAATCTCACCACAGCAGAGTAATTTACTTTTTTTTTTTTTTTTTTTTTTTTTAAGGATCAATCTTTTTTTTTTATTTTTTTTTATTTTTATTTATTCATTTTTAGAGAGGAGAGAGAGACAGAGAGGGAGAGAGGGAAGAGAGAGACAGAGAGAGAGAGAGAAGGGGGGAGGAGCTGGAAGCATCAACTCCCATATGTGCCTTGACCAGGCAAGCCCAGGGTTTCGAAACGGCGACCTTAGCATTTCCAGGTCGATGCTTTATCCACTGCGCCACCACAGGTCAGGCAAATTTACTTTTAAGAAATATTGTGTGACCTGTGGTGGCACAGTGGATAAAGCGTCGACCTGGAAATGCTGAGGTCGCCGGTTCGAAACCCTGGGCTTGCCTGGTCAAGGCACATATGGGAGTTGATGCTTCCAGCTCCTCCCCCCTTCTCTCTCTCTCTCTCCTCTCTAAAAATGAATAAATAAAATAAAAAATTAAAAATTAAAAAAAAAAGAAATATTGTGCAGTATTGTTTAATCTTTCATGCTAGATTTCAAGTGTGTATGTGCTATGTTAACACACCAAATCAATCCAAGTCTTTCATAGTTATGCAATAGACTGTTGTATATGACCAATTACCACACAAACTGCCCTTCTGCATTTGCAAAAATGGTAAAAGGCAATCTTCATGAAAGCTTTAAAAAATCTTAATAAAATACAACCAACACCGCCCTAATTCTCTGTAAAAATTACCTTTCTTCCTCCTTTTTCCCCTCTTTGAATTGTACCTTTTATAGCATATCAACAGAGATATTCATATCACTTTACTTTAAATTTTTTTTTTTTTAATTCATTTTAGAGATGAGAGGGAGAGAAAGAGAGAGAAAGGGGGAGGAGCTGGAAGCATCAACTTCCATATGTGCCTTGACCAGGCAAGCTTAGGGTTTCAAACCAGAGACCTCAGCATTTCTAGGTCGACGCTTTATCCACTGTGCCACCACAGGTCAGGCTTCATATCACTTTAACTTATTAGCCTTTAAATGTTTTCTTTCCTGATACACTGAATTAATCAAAAGGCACAAAAATTCCTAAGTAGTTCCAGAATTTTTTTTTTTTTTTTTCTGAAGCTGGAAACAGGGAGAGACAGTCAGACAGACTCCCGCATACGCCCTACCGGGATCCACCTGGCACGCCCACCAGGGGCGAGGCTCTGCCCACCAGGGGGCGATGCTCTGCCCATCCTGGGCGTCGCCATGTTGCGACCAGAGCCACTCTAGCGCCCGAGGCAAAGGCCACAGAGCCATCCCCAGCTCCCGGGCCATCTTTTGCTCCAATGCAGCCTTGGCTGCGGGAGGGGAAGAGAGAGACAGAGAGGAAGGCGCAGCGGAGGGGTGGAGAAGCAAATGGGCGCTTCTCCTGTGTGCCCTGGCCGGGAATCGAACCCGGGTCCTCCGCACGCTAGGCCGACGCTCTACCGCTGAGCCAACCGGCCAGGGCAGTTCCAGAATTTTTGCTCATTTTAAAATTCCTCTAGAATGATGTTTCTCAAATAAGTATCACTAGAAGAACCAGAAGAAAATGAATGATACAACACAATAACTTGAAACTTGTACCATTAAAAAAAGGAAGAAATATATTAATAGGTTCCTTGAACTTTTCACTTAGGACAAGAAGTCAAAATAACTTTCTGAACATAAACATAAAAATAGAGCACATTTATAAACAGTAGGAAAACTCCTAACCTTATAACAATGATGTATTAAATCTGACATAATAACACACAGCCAAAAGCATTAGAAATTCACTGCCAAATAGTCTGATGCATTATCCTGAAGATATGCCTGATACATAACATTAACATATAACAAAGTACAGCATTTATTTCACAGGTTGAAAGACAAGTTTTATCACAAAAACAGATTTACTGGATTTCAGCTTTTGATTAAGAGTTAGAGATACATTTTTTAAAAATTTTTATTTTTATTTATTCATTTTAGAGAGGAGGGGGGGGAGAGAGAGAGAGAGAGAGAGAGAGAGGAGAGAGAGAGACAGGGAGGAGGAGCTGGAAGCATCAACTCCCATATGTGCCTTGACCAGGCAAGCCCAAGGTTTCGAACCGGCGACCTCAGCATTTCCAGGTTCATGCTTTATCCACTGCACCACCACAGGTCAGGCCTAGAGATATATTTTAAAGATAAAAAAGAAAAACAAGATTCACCCTTACAATAAAAAAGTATATATATATAAAATCCATTATTATCACTTCTTATGCTCTTATAATGTAAGACATTTAGAAACTTTTGAGCTTTCAAAATTTTGGCCAGTTAATCTATTTGGCTTTAACATAGTCTAAATTCCCTTTTGAGAATCAAATTGAAGTTTTCAGTCCATCAGTCCAACAAGGGTGGGGTGATCCTTTTTCTTTTTCTTTGGTGGTTCATCTCGGAGCTGCTGTCCCTGCTGGTGCTGCTGCTACTGGAAGAGCTGGAATCTGAGTCTGAATCCGAGGATGAGGAAGAGCTTGTGGAGGAAGCTGAAAGATGACGAACTGGAGGAGCTGTCATCAGTGTCACTGTCCTCAGAGGAGGATGAGGTAGACGTTTCTTCACTCTCTGATGAAGAATTCCTGGCTGAACTGTCACTGCTATTGCTACTGGAACTGGTCACACTCTTAGACCTTTTTTTCTTGGTCTTTCTTTCTGCATTAGTTTCTCCAATGCTTTGTTGTAACCATAATGTATTTTCTTTTTCTTTTAAAGCTTTCTTTAATTCTGCTGTTCTTGAAGGCCTATGTAGGTATTTTCTTTTTCCTGTGCATTCATAAGTCCAATGTCCAAATTCCAAGCATTTCTGACATCTTACGTGTTGCTTATTTGCTTCAGCTCGTCTCCGGGCTATGAGCTGATGCATGGGAGTCTCCATCTTAGTGCAGCCGAGGCAGGCAGGATTCTTGTGGCCTGGGGCTTGGTTTTAGGACTAAGCCTTTCCCACCCTTTTTGAAGTGGGGTGGTGAAATCCCATCATGCCCCAGATAAGTAACTTTGTATTAGAGACTTCCCTATTCTGTATATTGGATTAAAGGTTTTGATTTCTGCACTATAAAATGGGGGCAGACCGGGAGCTTGCTCTCTCAGGTCCTGAGATTAGCATTAGAGGAGAGAGCAGAGAGGAGAGCAGAGAAAGGCCATGTGGAGGAGGCCAGGAGAAGCAGCCATGATGGTAGAGTGCTGAGTGAGAAGCCAGTTTGTGCAGGGAGAAGGGAGGAGATGGGGAACAGAGGTGAATAAGGCTGGTGAGCTAGAAACCTTTGATTCTAGGAAACTCGGATAAGTCAGTAGCTTTGTAAGCACTGAATGTGAGTGGGTTTTGGAGCTCAGTGTGTGTTTATACTTGACTGCCGGGTGCAAGCTAGGATTAAAGATGATGGCTCACCAGTTTTTAGCTCCATTGTTTCTTTACTGACTGTCTGAATCCAATGTGAACCTGCATGGGCCAGATGGCTGTAATGGTGGCCCTGGCTACTGCAAGTGGTTGTTTTTTTTTTACAAGTGTTTTTATTTCGCATTTATCATATAGTGTATTACTGTTGCTGTAAATAAAATGTTTCTTTTATTTACAATATTGTTTTCTTCCATTTATTTTTGTCCTTTTCATTGTAAAAAAGTTGGTCACCTTATATTGGATAAGGCAAAAGAAGGGGCTCAGAGACTATATGGAGAAAGGCCAAATGGGGTCCCTGACCCAAATCAGGCAATACCTTTAACTGAGCTTGACTAGGACCCTAATAAGAATGGATTTCCTCTCCTGAGCATTATAAAAGGCATCCTTGAAGGTCTGAAGAAAGGAGTCCTAAAATAGAAAAGTCTGAATATGGTACAGGCAGTACAACAAAAACCCTTTCTTTCCCTCTTTCTTTCTTTCTTTCTTTTTTTTTTCTTTCTTTCTTTTATTCTTTCTTTCTTTCTCTCTCTCTCTCTCCCTCCCTTTCTCTCTCTCTCCCTTTCTTTCTTTCTTTCTTTCTTTCTTTCTTTCTTTCTTTCTTTCTTTCTTCTTGTGACAGAGACAGAAAGGGATATATAGGGACAGACAGGAAGGGAGAGAGATGAGAAGCATCAATTCTTCATTACGGCGTCTTAGTTGTTCATTGATTGCTTTCTCATATGTGCCTTGACCGTAGGGCTACAGCAGACCAAGTGACCCCTTGCCAAGTGACCTCTTGCTCAAGCCAGCTACCAGGGTTCAGGTTATGATTCCACAATCAAACTGGTGACCTCGGGGTTTCGAACCTGGGACCTCAGCATCCCAGGCCAACACTATCCACTGCACCACCACCAGTCAGGCTAGACTTTTTGATTGATACCAGAATGACAGGTTCTGTGCCCAATGAACCTCTGAATCCTCATGGCAGGCTGACTGTAAGTGGAATTTGTAGGAGTAGCTAAAGGAAATGATCTGGCCAGTGGAGCAGAGAAAGAGACTGCTAAGGAAACAGTTATAATGCCTTTGATACCTCTTCTAGATTTGTCACATTTGACCCTGAATATTTGACTGCAGACTTAAAGAGAGCTAAGAGCTGGGACTTTGATGAAGAGGGCCGTGGTAGTAGATGGAGACAGAATAAGAAAGGAATTATACTGCCTGACCTGTGGTGGCGCAGTGGGTAAAGCGTCAACCTGGAAATGCTGAGGTTGCCGGTTCAAAGCCCTGGGCTTGCCTGGTCAAGGCACATATGGGAGTTGATGCTTCCAGCTCCTCCCCCCTTCTCTCTCTCTGTCTCTCTCTCCTCTCTAAAAATGAATAAATAAATAAATTAAATAAATAAATAAATAAAGGAATTATACTGCTTCCTGAACATTTAGTGGAGCCAGTCATAAAGCATTTGCATGAAGCCACTCTCTGTGGAGCTAGATGTGTTGTGTGCCAGAGAAACAACCCCAAGACAGATCACCTGAATGGAAAGGGAAGTGTTTTCCCACTGTGTGTATTTCTTGCCCGCCGGGTGCGAGCTAGGATTAAAGCTAATGTCTTACCAGTTCTTTTTTTGTGTGTGTATTTTTCTGAAGTTGGAAACGGGGAGGCAGTCAGACAGACTCCCGCATGCGCCCGACCAGGATCCACCCGGCATGCCCACCAGGGGGCGATGCTTTGCCCACCTGGGGCGTTGCTCTGCCGCAACCAGAGCCATTCTAGCGCCTGAGGCAGAGGCCATACAGCCACCCCCAGCACCCCTGCCAACTTTGCTCCAGTGGAGCCTTGGCTGCGGGAGGGGAAGAGAGAGACAGAGAGGAAGGAGAGGGGGAGGGGTGGAGAAGCAGATGGGCGCTTCTCCTGTGTGCCCTGGCCGGGAATTGAACCTGGGACTCCTGCACGCCAGGCCGATGCTCTACCACTGAGCCAACCGGCCAGGGCTGGCCCACCAGTTCTTGACTCCGTTGTTTCATTACAGTCTGTCAGAATCAAATGGGAACCAGCATGTGCATGGGCACGATGGCGGTCCCTGGCCTTACAGATAGTTTAAAATTAACATGGGGACTGATAGGGGCAATTAAAGAGTTAAAATCTTAGCTTGAGTAATGGTCGCTTTGGTTATGGTCAAAGCAATGGTTAATGCAAGTAAAAACTTTGTTCCAGGAACTGGCCTCTAGGACTTAAGGAGATCTGTGAGGGATCCACTTTTGTGCTCCAGGGACCTGCAAGTAAGGCCTTTGTGCTCCAATGCCAGTTGACTATGATCTATTAACTTGATTCAATTGACTATAATTTGATCAACTTCCCCTTGAAATTCCAAAACCCTTAGCTACCCTTTTCTTTCCTTATAAAAAGGATTGGCTGGGGGTAGGGGATTGAGATAATTTGTGGATGTAACTACAGTAACACCCATCCCCTCAGATTCCTGGCCACCTGAATAAAGGACCCATAAAAGATTCAATCCTGGCCTGACCTGTGGTGGCGCAGTGGGATAAAGTGTCGACCTGGAACACTGAGGTCGCCGGTTCGAAACCTTGGGCTTGCCTGGTCAAGGCACATATGGGAGTTGATGCTTCTTGCTCCTCCCCCTTCTCTCTCTCTCTGTCTCTCTCTCTCACTCCTCTCTCTCTAAAAAAATCAATAAATAAAATATTAAAAAAAAAAAAAAGATTCAATCCTGGCCGAATTACTCAACTGGTGAAAGCATCATCCTACTGTGCAAAGGTTGCTGGTTTGATCCCCAGTCAGCACATACAGAAACAGATTGATGTTTCTGTCTCTCTCTCTCTCTCCCTTTGTCTCTCTCTACAAGTCAATAAAATAAACATTAAAAAGATTCAATTCCTGTCTCTATTTATTTGGTTGAAATACTGACAGGCAGCACCAATTCCAATATTTCCGGTTTAAATACTAATTCAAAACCTGCTTCTTGGGACCCTGTTTTTTATTTGTTTGTTTTTGTTTTTTGTGGCAGAGACAGAGAGAGTCAGAGAGAGGGACAGATAGGGACAGACAGACAGGAAGGGAGAGAGATGAGAAACATCAATTCTTCATTGTGGCTCTTTCGTTGTTCATTGATTGCTTTCTCATATGTGCCTTGACTGTGGGGCTACAGCAGACCGAGTAACCCCTTGATTGAGCCAGCAATCTTGGGTCCAAGCTGGTGAGCCTTGTTCAAACCAGATGAGCCCGCGCTCAAGCTGGCGACCTCGGGGTCTTGAACCTGGGTCCTCCACATCCCTGTCCGACGCTCTATCCACTGCGCCACTGCCTGGTCAGGCTTGGGATCGTGTTTTTATAAACATATTTTTAAATTGATTTTTTTTTTTTAATATTTTATTTATTGATTTTTTTTTTTAGAGAGAGAGGAGTGAGAGAGAGAGAAGGGGGAGGATCAGGAAGCATCAACTCCCATATGTGCCTTGACCAGGCAAGCCCAAGGTTTCGAACCGGCGACCTCAGTGTTCCAGGTCGATGCTTTATCCCACTGCACCACCACAGGTCAGGCCAAATTGATTTTTAATGAAAGAGGAACATCACTCTGTTCCTGTGTGTGCCCTGACCTGGGATGGAACCAGCAACCTCTGCACTTTGGAACAATGCTCCAAACCAAGCTATCCAGCCAGGGCTAAAGTCCCTGTCATGGCAGGAGCTATCATGGACTTAATGCTTGTGTCCCTTCCAAATTCATATACCGAAACTCTAATGCCCAGTGGGCTCTCAGGAGGAGGGGCCTCGGGGAGGTGATTAGGGTAAGATGAGGTCATTCGGGTGGGTACCTTAATGGGCATCCTTCTAAGAAGAGTTTCTCTCTACCATGTAAGGACACAGGAAGAAGGTGGCTATCTAAAATCAGAAATTAAGACTTACCAGGAACTGACCCTGCTGTCACCTTGACTGTGGACTTCCAGCCTTCAAAACTTTGAGAAATCAATGTCTGTGTTTAAGTGCCCATTCTATGACATTTTGTTACGGCAGCCTAGGCAGACTAGGATAGAAGGGGGTGAGGGGCAGGGGTGAGAATGGGGCCAGACAGAGCCCCCACACAGAGCACATGGGAGGGACGAGATGCCTGGATTTGCATTCCAACTTCTCTCTTGGCCAGCGGTGTGTGCTTGGGCACATCATTTCTCTACCCTCACACTCTCATGCCTCAGTTTCCCCCTCTGCAAATGGAAATCCTAGCATTATTTAGGTTTATTGTGAGTTCCTTCTGGTCCATACTTAGAAGACACTTGCCCATATATATGAACTGCCCAAGAAATGGGGGCTATTACCTAACTTTTAGACATTAAATGAAGGTCTACTGGGTGATGATTCAGCCCTGGGGGAGGGATACAGCTACTTCAGGTGGGGTGGTTGGGTGGGCTTCTCTCAGGGGTGATCTTGACTTGAGACCTGAGTGACATGAAGAGGTCTTAGGAAGCTGCAAGGGCAGTGCTCCAGGCCCTGCACGTGCAAAGGCTTTGAGGTGCGGCTGTACCTGGCTCATCTGGGGAGCTGCTGGGAGGCCCAGGTGGCTGGAGCAGAGTGAGTGGGGGGCGAGTCAGGAAGGTGGTCTGGGCAGCTGTGGTGAGGGGTCTGAATTTGACTCCAGTGCACTAGGAATGCATTGGCATGTCTGAAGCAAGGGCAGGACTGGTCTCTGACATAAGTTTTTTGTTGTTGTTTTTTCAGCGATTAACAAGATGTGATTCCTGTCCCCAAGGAGAGGCTTTCTGGTGGTGAGTCATTGTCTGAACTTTGAGATGTTGGTAAGACGGTGGGCTAGCAGGAGGTGAAAATGACACACCAGGTGTGGAAGATGGCAGGAGCAGAGGTAAGGAGGTTGGAAGGCCAGGCATGTTGAAGCCACGGGAGGACTCCACTGTGAGGTCAAGCTCACCTGGTTCAAATCCCACCTCCACCACTCACAAGCTGTGTGTCGTTGAATTGGTGACTTAACCCCTCTGAAACTCCAGGTTGTCGAAAAAGATGACGAAAAATATATGACCTCAGCCCTGACTGAGTAGCTCAGTTGGTTAGAGCATTGTCCTGACATGCCAAGGTTGTGGGTTCGATCCCCAGTCAGGGCATATGCAAGAATCAACCAATGGCCTGACCTGTGGTGGTCAGTGAATAAAGTGTCGACCTGGAACCCTGAGGTCACCAGTTCAAAACCCTGGGCTTGCCTGATCAAGGCGGATACAGAAAGCAACTACTATGAGTTGATGCTTCCTACTTCTCTCCCCTCTTTCTCTCTCTCTCTAAAAAAAAAAAATCAACCAATGAATGCATAAATAAGTGGAACAACAAATTGATGTTTCTCTCTCTCTCCCTTCCTCTCTCTTTAAAATAACAAAAATACTTATTTTAAGAAAAGGAAGAAGCATGCTGGCCAGATAGCTCGGTTGGTTAGAACATCATCCTGAAGCACAGAGGTTGCCAGTTTGACTCCCTGGTCAGGGCACATACAGGAATAGATTGATGTTCCTGTCTCTCTCTCCCTCTCTCCCTTACTCTCTCTCTAAAATCAGTAAAACAAACATAAAAAAAAAAAGAAACATGATACAATGTACGTGTGCCAAAGATTGTATTTAACTAATGAGGGAATTAGAAACATGTCACCACTGGTTCAAAGAACTTCAGGAACGGCACATTTCTAGGGAATCAAGATATGAAAATGAATTTGCTTAGTAGGTACAGATTGATATAGGATGATCTTTAATTTTTTTGTCAGATAATTAGTTACCTTGGAAGCATGGAGTTTAGCCAATTACATGGTTTGAGGGCACAGTTCTGATAAGAGTGCCCTTGTTTCAGACACCAGCTGCAGGCTCTGGGTCCCCTGAGACCTCCCTCCCTTCAGACCAGCTGGCTGCAAATGCAGAGGGTCCCACCTTTGACCCAAAAACAGTTCTTTTTTTTTTTTTTTTACAGAGACAAAGAGAGAGTCAGACAGACAGATAGACAGAAACGAAGAGAGAGATGAGAAGCATCAATCATCAGTTTTTCGTTGAGACACCTTAGTTGTTCATTGATTGCTTTCTCATATGGACCGAGTAACCTTTTGCTTGAACCAGCGACCTTGGGTCCAAGCTGGTGAGCTTTGCTCAAACCAAATGAGCCCGCGCTCAAGCTGGCGACCTCAGGGTCTTGAACCTGGGTCCTCTGCATCCCAGTCCAACACTCTATCCACTGCGCCACTGCCTGGTCCGGACCAAAACAGATCTTAAATCAATCTCTCTTTCTATCTTTTGGCTAATCACCAGCAAGCCTTCCCCTAATATTTGTGAGACTAAGAGCAAGACTTCCAGAGGGCCACTAAACCATAGCTAAGTATTTTTAAATTATATATTAAATAACAAACTGCTGAATGAAACATGTTTTATCCTTCCCAGGAACAAACACTCCAGTGGACTCATGAGATACCACTTCACACCCACTAGGACGGTTACACAAAAAGACAGATAATAATAAATGTTAAGAGGATGTGGAGTCACCAGAACCCTCACTGCTGGCAGAAATGTAAAAATGGTACAGCCATGCCTGGATTGGGGTGGCGCAGTGGATAGAGCATCAACCTGGAACACTGAGGTCGCTAGTTCAACACCCGCGCTTGCCCAGACAAGGCACATACAAGAAGCACCTACGAGTTAATGCTTTCCACTCCTCCCCCCTCTCTCATCTCTCTAAAATAAATAAACAAAATCTAAAATAATAATAATAATAATAATAAAGGAGTTGTTATAAATATTTTCTTTTTATTAATTTTAATGGGGTGACATTGATAAATCAAGGTACATATGTTTAGAGAAAACATCTCCAGGTTATTTTGACATTTGATTATGCTGCATTCCCATCACCCAAAGTCCAATTGTCTTCCATCATCTTCTAACTGGTTTTCTTTGTGCCCCTCCCCTCCCCAAACCCCTCCCTCTCCTACCCCTCACTCTTGTCCATGTCTTTGAGTCTCATTTTTATGTCCCACCTATGTATGGAATCCTATAGTTCTTAGTTTTCTCTGATTTACTTATTTCGCTCAGTATAATGTTATCAAGGTCTATCCATGTTCTTGTAAATGATCCGATGTCATTTCTTTTTTCTTTTTTTTTTTAACAGTTTTTATTTTTTATTTATTAATTTTTTTTACAGAGACAGAGAGTTAGAGGGATAGACAGGGACAGACAGACAGGAACAGAGACAGATGAGAAGCATCAATCATTAGTTTTTTGTTGCGAGTTGCGACTTCTTAGTTGTTCATTGATTGCTTTCTCATATGTGCCTTGACTGTGGGCCTTCAGCAGACTGAGTTACCCCTTGCTGGAGCCAGCAACCCTGGGTCCAAGCTGGTGAGCTTTTGCTCAAGCCTGATGAGCCCGTGCTCAAGCTGGCGACCTCGGGGTCTCGAACCTGGGTCCTTCCACATCCCAGTCCAACGCTCTATTCACTGCGCCACGGCCTGGTCAGGCCGATGTCATTTCTTTTTCTTTTTTTTAAAAAATACTTTATTGATTTTACAGAGACAGGAGAGAAAGGGGAGCATGGAATGGGAAGTAACAACTCATAGTTGTTTCAGGCTAGTTGTTCATTGCTTGCTTGCGGTATGTGCCTTGACCAGGGAAGCCCGGGGTTTCGAACCGGCAACCTTGGCATTCGAGGCTGAAGGTTTATCCACTGCGCCACCACAGGCCAGGCGATGTCGTCATTTCTTATGGCTGAGTAAGAATATACATATTCCATAGTATATATGTACCAAAGCTCTTTTTAAAATTTTTTTTACAGAGACAGAGAAAGAGTCAGAGAGAGGGATAGACAGGGACAGACAGACAGGAACAGAGAGATGAGAAGCATCAATCATTAGTTTTTTGTTGCGCGTTGCAACACCTTAGTTGTTCATTGATTGCTTTCTCATATGTGCCTTGACCGTGGGCCTTCAGCAGACCAAGTAACCCCTTGCTGGAGCCAGTGACCTTGAGTTCAAGCTGGTGAGCTTTTGCTCAAACCAGATGAGCCCGCGCTCAAGCTGGGGACCTCGGGATCTTGAACCTGGGTCCTTTGCATCCCAGTCCGACGCTCTATCCACTGCGCCACCACCTGGTCAATCTGTACTTTTTAATTAAAAAAATTTTTATTGATTTTTTTTAGAGAGAGGAAAGGGGAAAGAGAGATAGACAGAAACATTGACTTGTTGTTCCACTTATTCATTGGTCGGTTCTTTTTTAAAAAATTTTTTTATTTATTCATTTTTAGAGAGGAGAGAGAGAGGGAGAGAGAGGAGAGACAGAGAGAGAGAAGGGGGGAGGAGCTGGAAGCATCAACTCCCATATGTGCCTTGACCAGGCAAGCCCAGGGTTTCGAACCAGCGACCTCAGCATTTCCAGGTCGACACTTTATCCACTGCGCCACCACAGGTCAGGCTCATTGGTTGGTTCTTTTATGTGCCCTGATCAGGGATCGAACCCGCAACCTTGGCATATCAGGCAACACTCTAAACAACTGGCTAAACAATTGGCTCTCTAACCAACTGAGCTACCTGGTCAGGGCAGGTTATTCTTTTTTTATATATATAAAAAGAGATATACTTGACATATAACATTGTGTAAGTTTAAGATGTGTTGATTTGATACATTTATATACAGCAACATGATTTACCACCATAGCATTAGTTAACACCTCTATAAGTTCACCTAATTGTTTCTTTTTCTTGATGGGATATTCTGTTTCTTTCTTTCTTTCTTTCTTTCTTTCTTTCTTTCTTTCTTTCTTTCTTTCTTTCTTTCTTTCTTTCTTTCTTTCTTTTTTAACAGAGACAGAGAGAGGGATAGATTGGGACAGACAGGAACGGAGAGAGATGAGAAGCATCAATCATTAGTTTTTTGTTGCGACACCTTAGTTGTTCATTGATTGCTTTCTCATATGTGCCTTGACCGTGGGGCTACAGCAGACTGAGTAACCCCTTGCTCAAGCCAGCGACCTCGGGTCCAAGCTGGTGAGCTTTCTTTGCTCAAACCAGATGAGCCTGCGCTCAAACTGGCAACCTCGGGGTCTCCAACTTGGGTTCTCCGCATCCCAGTCCGACGTTCTATCCACTGCGCCATCGCCAGGTCAGGCTATTTCAGGGGTCGGGAACCTATGGTTTGTGAGCAGATGTAGCTCATTTGATGGCTGCATCTGGCTCGCAGACAAATCTTTAATAAAAAAATAATAACGTTAAAAATATAAAACATTGGCCCTGGCCGGTTGGCTCAGCGGTAGAGCGTCGGCCTGGTGTGCGGGGGACCCGGGTTCGATTCCGCCCAGGGCACATAGGAGAAGCGCCCATTTGCTTCTCCACTCCCCCCTCTCCTTCCTCTCTGTCTCTCTCTTCCCCTCCCGCAGCCAAGGCTCCATTGGAGCAAAGATGGCCCCGGGTGCTGGGGATGGCTCCTTGGCCTCTGCCCCAGGCGCTAGAGTGGCTCTGGTGGCAACAGAGCGACGCCCCAGAGGGGCAGAGCATCGCCCCCTGGTGGGCAGAGCGTCGCCCCGGGTGAGTGTGCCGGGTGGATCCCGGTGGGGCACATGCGGGAGTCTGTCTGACTGCCTCTCCCCGTTTCCAGCTTCAGAAAAATACAAAAAAAAAAAAAAAAAAAAAAAAAAAAAAAAAATATATATATATATATATATATATATATATATATATATATATATATATATAAAACATTTTCATGTATTACAATCCATTCATTTCCTATCGCTCATGTTCATGGTTGCAGATGGCTGGAGCCAATCACAGCTGTCCTCTGGGCCAACACCAAAATTTTTTTAATTTTATTCATTTTTAGAGAGGAGAGAGAGAGAGGGAGAGAGAGAGACAGAGAGGGAGAGAGAATAGAGAGAGATAGAGAGAGAGAGAAGGGGGAGGAGCTGAAAGCATCAACTCCCATACGTGCCTTGACCAGGCAAGCCCAGGGTTTCGAACCAGCGACCTCAGCATTTCCAGGTCGACGCTTTATCCACTGCGCCACCACAGGTCAGGCCCAACACCAAATTTTTATTGGATAATGCCTAACTTACCCAGGTCATTGTATGGCTCTCACAGAATTACATTTTAAAATATGTGGCATTCATGGCTCTCTCAGCCAAAACGGTTCCCGACCACTGGGCTATTTCTGTTTTTTCTTTTTTTAACATTTTTAAAATTTATTGATTTCAGGGGTTGGAGAGAGAGGGAGCAAGAAACATTTGTTTGTGCCTTGATCAGGCAAGCCCCAAGTTTCTAACCGGTGACCTCAGCATTCCAGGTTGACACTCTATTCAGGGTGTTACCACAGGTCAGGCATGATATTTTATTTCTGTTGGGACCATGTTGTTCTACATAGAGGTCTGAATAAGGTTGTTTTACTTTCCTTCATTTTTTTTTTTTTTTTTTTTACAGAGGCAGAGATAGACAGGGACAGACAGACAGGAATGGAGAGAGATGAGAAGCATCAATCATCAGTTTCTCTTTGCGCGTTGCGACTTCTTAGTTGTTCATTGATTGCTTTCTCACATGTGCCTTGACCGTGGGCCTTCAGCAGACCAAGTAACCCCCTGCTGGAGCCAGCGACCTTGGGTCCAAGCTGGTGAGCTCTTTGCTCATGCCAGATGAGCCCGCACTCAAGCTGGCGACCTCGGGGTCTCGAACCTGGGTCCTTCCGCATCCCAGTCCGATGCTCTATCCACTGCGCCACCACCTGGTCAGGCTCCTTCATTTTTGAAATAGGAACACCCAACACAAAAAGAGCCTCTATGATACATATCCAGTTTATGGAGATATTCACAATCCCTGCGTTTACAAAATAGGATGTGGCCACCATGTTAAAGCCCGACTGTATGTGTACTTATTGCTACATGCCACCTGCTCTCCCCTCTGGACTGAACCGCCATGCTGATTTCTGGGTTAACCATGTCTCTACTTTCCTTTCAATTATATCACATTTGGAGCACCCTGAAAAAACATAGTTAGTTTGGCAGGGTTTTGAATTTTATAAAAATGGCAGGGGGCCCTGGCTGGTTGGCTCAGTGGTAGAGCGTCGACCTGGCGTGCAGGAGTCCCGGGTTTGATTTCCGGCCAGGGCACACAGGAGAAGCGCCCATCTGCTCCGCCACCCCTCCCCCTCTCCTTCCTCTGTCTCTCTCTTCCCCTCCTGCAGCCAAAGCTTCATGGGAGCAAACTTGGCCCGGGCGCTGAGGACGGCTCCATGGCCTCTGCCTCAGGCGCTAGAATGGCTCTGGTTGCAACAGAGCAACACCCCAGATGGGCAGAGCATCGCCCCCTGGTGGGCATGCCGAGTGGATCCCGGCCGGGCGCATGCGGGAGTCTGTCTGATTGCCTCCCCATTTCCAATTTTGGAAAAATACAAAATTAAATAAATAAATAAATAAATAAATAAATAAATGGCAGGGTACTGCCTGACCAGGTGGTGGCGCAGTGAATAGAGCTTCGGACTGGAATGCCGAGGACTGAGGTTCGAGACCCCGAGGTCACCAGCTTGAGCACGGTCTCATCTGGTTTAAGCAAAAGCTCACCAGCTTGGACCCAAGGTCACTGGCTTGAGCAAGGGGTTACTCGGTCTGCTGAAGGTCCGTGGTCAAGGCACATGTGAGAAAGCAATCAATGAACAACTAAGATGTCGCAATGCGCAATGAAAAACTGATGATTGATGCTTCTCATCTCTCCATTCCTGTCTGTCCCTGTCTATCCCTCTCTCTGACTCTCTGTCTCTGTAAAAGAAAAAAAAGTGGCAGGGTACTGTAGGTATTATTTTGCACTTTGCCTTTTTTGCTCAATCTTATGTTGGGGAGGTTATCCTGTGGATAGGTGTTGCATTCATTTTCACTCTACACGAAGGTATCAGTCTGTACTAATTCATGAATTTTTTAGTTGTTTTCAGTTGTTTGCCATTACAACAAACAGCGAGAGTTTCAAAACCCACATCAGATCCTCTCTTATGTGATGAGGAACTGAGATAGCCCCTGGACAGCAGCCAGCAGGGACCCGAACCCTTCCAATAACCCTGTCCCAGCTGATACCTTGATTGCAGTCTTGCGAAGTCTCTTGGCAGACAACCTATCTAAGTGATTCCCAGATTCCTGACCCATGGAAACTAAGATAAGTTGCTTTAATAAAGACACTACATTCCCTGGCCGGTTGGCTCAGTGGTAGAGCGTCGGCCTGGCGTGCGGAAGTCCCGGGTTCGATTCCCGGCCAGGGCACACAGGAGAGGCGCCCATTTGCTTCTCCACCCCTCCCCCTCTCCTTCCTCTCTGTCTCTCTCTTCCCCTCCTGCAGCAAGGCTCCATTGGAGCAAAGATGGCCTGGGCACTGGGGATGGCTCTGTGGCCTCTGCCTCAGGTGCTAGAATGGCTCTGGATGCAACAGAACGACGCCCCAGAGGGGCAAAGCATCGCCCCCTGGTGGGCATGCCGGGTGGATCCCGGTTGGGCGCATGCGGGAGTCTGTCTGACTGCCTCCCTGTTTCCAGCTTCCGAAAAATGAAAAATAAATAAATAAATAAATAAATAAAATAAAGACACTATATTTTGGAGGTATTTAAATTATTTATTTATTTATTTATTTATTTTTACAGAGACAGAGAGTCAGAGAGAGGGATAGATAGGGACAGACAGGAACGGAGAGAGGTGAGAAGCATCAATCATCAGTTTTTCGTTGTGGCACTTTAGTTGTTCATTGATTGCTTTCTCATATGTGCCTTGACTGCGGGCCTTCAGCAGACTGAATAACCCCTTGCTCAAACCAGCGACCTTGGGTCCAAGCTGGTGAGCTTTAGCTCAAACCAGATGAACCCGCGCTCAAGCTGGTGACCTCGGGGTCTTGAACCTGGGTCCTCTGAATCCCAGTCCGATGCTCTATCCACTGCGCCACCGCCTGGTCAGGCAAAAAAAATTTTTTTATTTATTGATATTAGCGAAAGAGGAAGGGAGAGAGAGAGAGAGAGAGAGAGAGAGAGAGGCAGGAACATCGATCTGTTCCTGTATGTGTCCTGACCTGGATTGAACCCGCAACCTCTGTGCCTCCCAAGGGTGCTCTAACCAACCAAGCTCTCCAGCCAGAGCTGGAGCTATTTATTGCAGAGCAATACAAAACTGATACGCCAATGTTATATATTACATATTATACATATTTTTGTTCTTTGGTATCTGTTTCTTTTTCTTTCTTTCTTTCTTTCTTTCTTTCTTTCTTTCTTTCTTTATTCATTTTTAGAGAGGAGAGAGAGTTAGAATGAGAGAGAGAGAGAGAAAGTGGGGAGGAGCAGGAAGCATCAACTCCCATATGTGTCTTGACCAGACAAGCCCAGGGTTTTGAACTGGTGACCTCAGTGTTCCAGGTCAATGCTTTATCCACTGCGCCACCACAGGTCAGGTATCTGTTTCTTTACTATCATGAAAAGCTCTCATTCATTGCCATGTCCACCATGCCTAGAACCTGACTTTGCACTGTCTGGTCCCTCCCTGAAAGGGTTTCCCATCACATATTCACCTGGTTCATCCCTTCCTTCTCTCTTAAGTCCTTGCTCTAGCCTGACCTGTGGTGGCACAGTGGATAAAGCATCGACCTGGAAACACTGAGGTTGCCAGTTCAAAACCCTGGGCTTGCCTGGTCAAGGCACATATGGGAGTTGAAGCTTCCTGTTCCTCTCTCTCTCTCTCTCTCTCAATCTTTCTCTCCTCTAAAAATTAATAAATAGATAAAAATAACTAAGTCCTTGCTCTACAAATCACCTTCTTCAAGAGGCCCACCCCATTTAAAAATGCAGCTCCCTCCCCCACATGCTCCCAAGCTCCCTTACCCGGCTTGCTTTCTTCTTCCACACTTAATATCTTCCAAATGTACATATTTGTTACACGTACTTGTTTCATCTCATGTCAGCGCCCCAAGAACAGGATCTTTGTTTTGGACTCTGATGCAGTCCCTGTGCCAGGGCACAGGAGATGATCAATCAATATTTATTGATTTCATTATTCCGTTTAGCCACTTAACAAATAGCTGTTGCCATAAATTCCAGCACTACCCGCCTCCAAATTTTCAGTTGGAATTACAGGTTTCCAGCCCCAGGTTCCCGAATTCAATTCCTAGATTCCAGGCTTAGCCTTCTGGATCTGGAATCTGGGTTCCAAAACCCTCCCTCCTCAGGCTGTGGAGTGGGGGGAGAGCCCAGATCCAGACTCTGGAATCCCGGAACCCCTCACGCTCAGGCTCCGGACCTCGGGATCCCCAGACTAAAGCTTTGCAATTAGTCCTTCCCTCCCCCCTCAACCTCCAATCTAGGCTCCAAAATTCAGGATCCAGGCTCGCGATCTGGGCCCGGAGCCAGCGGCAGCCGTTGCACAAAGATTTTGAAAAAGCTGGCGCCTGACTCCGGCATGGATCAGAAGGCGGGGTGGGTGGGTGGGTGAGGACCGCCGCGCAGGTTATGGCCTCGGGAGGCGGGGAAGGATGCGGACAGAGCTGGCGGTGCTGGACCGACCTGGGGTCAGACTTTTCGCCCACCGCCCGCACCCGCTACCCTCAAAGCAGACAGCAGTCAGTCATTAATCTAGCGCCCTGAAGTCAGAGGGTTCCAGGTTACAATCCCGACCCTGCCACGCCCCTGCTGGGGTCCCTGGACAGGTTTCCAAAAAATAAATAAATAAATAAATAAATAAATAAATAAATCCCTGTTTGCCGCAGTTTCTCTTCCTGGAAATAGGCCCCAAGGCCCCGCTGCGTGTTGGGGAGCCCATGGAGTATACGGGCCAGCTGGGCAGGAGCCTCAGACCTTGGGTTCCCGTGGAAAAGCTTGGGGGGCACGGCCGCAGCTGTCACCGCCCCGCCCGCTCAGCGCCAAAATTTGAAAATTGCCAACGCCTCCCAAACAGCGCACGAGGAGGGGAAACCTGGGCCCCACCCATGGGAAGCGCGGGGCTTTCTGGGACTTGGAGTCCAGCCCCTGGGGGTCTCGCAGGGGCGAGGTGCTCCAGCCCAGCGCTGAGAGATCTGGAGTAGGGGGGCAGACTTCATTTGACGGAGGGAAAGACAGGCCTGCTGTGCAGCCAGGATGGGGACAAGTGCCAAGAGGGGCCAGAGTGGTGGGGGGTGGGACCCTGCAGAGCCTTGAATGTCAGACCAGTGGGTATCAGGTGGGTACAGTGGCCCCAGGATGGTGGTCAGCTAGAGCTTTGATGGAGAGGGATGTGCAGTTAAGTCTGGCTAATGGAAGGTAGGAAAAGTGACCCTATGCCACCCCAACTTCAACCATATTCTCCCTTTTGGCCTTGCCTTCTGTAGTATCATTTACTAATATTTTGATTTAAATATCAACTGTCTTAAATATTTTCTGTTTTTATGAGGAGAGAAAAACAGTTGGTCCACAGGCACAAGGTAACTTTCCAGAAGAGAAGACAGTAGTCACAGTCTATCCAGGGACTCACTCCTGCCTGTCTGGGTTCTAAGGCCAGGTCTTTTGCTTCCGGTGTCCCTGAGGGAGGCTGAGCCAAGTGAACCAGGTGTGATATGTGGGGAGGAGGAGTTCTAGCAGAAGGAACACCTAGCAAGTTCCAGGGCAACAAAGAGGAAGTGGTTTTCAACTGGGGGCAATTTGCCCCCCCCCCCAGGTGACATGAGGCAGTGTCTGGAGGCATTTTTGGTTGTCCCGACTGGAGGCAGTGGTGGTGTTATTGGCATCAAGTAGTGGTGGGTGAAGAGCAGAGAAGCTGTTTCACATCCTACAAGCAGCACCATGGCCCTCCACCACAGCCAGTGACAGGGCCCAAATGTCCACAATGCCCAGACCCTATTTTATCCATTTGCCTCTTCTGGACATTTTATATAAGTGGAATCATATGTACTGCTCACAAACATTAGGGGATCAGAGAACATGCAGATACTCCAGTACTTTCAGCCTTTTGTATAGTACATTTTCACTAATGAAATAAAAGTTGGTTTTGCATCTCATTTGCATAATCGAACAACTTTCTTTGACTTGTTTGCTTTTCTGATGTTCTTGTTTAATACAAAGAAATCAAATGCTTTTTTTTTTAATCTATCGCTTCATATTCATTTAAAAATATCCTCCAATTTCTGTAAGCAGTGTAGTATGTGGCCTTTGTGTCTGGTTTCTTTCACTGCACGTATTATTATTATTATTATTATTATTATGTGAGTGGCTGGGAGACAGAAACTGACTCCTGCATGCGCCCTGAGTGGGATCCACTGGGCAAGCCCCCTATGGGGAGATGCTCTGCCCATTTGAGGCCATTGTTCTGGCAACTGAGCTATTTTAGCACCTAAGGCAAGGCCATGGAGCCATCCTCAGCACCCAGGACCAACTTGCTCAAACTGTTTGAGCCTTGGCTGTGGGAGAGGAAGAAAGGACAGGGGGGGGGGTGGAGAAGCAGATGGTTGCTTCTTGTGTGGGAATCGAACCGGGACTTCCACATACCTGGCCGACGCTCTGCCACTAAGCCATCCGGCCAGCACCAAGTGTGGTGTTTTGGTTTTTTTAAAAATTAATTAATTTATTTTTTACAGGGACAGAGAGAGAGTCAGATAGAGGGATAGACAGGGACAGACAGACAGGAAGGGAAAGAGATGAGAAGCATCAATCATCAGTTTTTCGTTGCGACACCTTAGTTGTTCATTGATTGCTCTCTCACATGTCCCATGACCACAGGCCTTCAGCAGACCGAGTAACCCCTTGCTCGAGCCAGTGACCTTGGGTCCAAGCTGGTGAGCTTTTTGCTTAAGCCAGATGAGCCCGGCTTCAAGCTGGCAACCTTGGGGTCTCGAACCTGGGTCCTTCCACATCCCACTCCGACGCTCTATCCACTGTGCCACCACCTGGTCAGGCAAGTGTGGTTTTTTGTTGTTGTTTTTTTGTGACAGAGACAGAGAGAGTCAGAGAGAGGGACAGATAGGGACAGACAGACAGGAAGGGAGAGAGATGAAGAAGCATCAGTTCTTCGTTGGGGCACCTTAGTTGTTCTTTGACTGCTTTCTCATATGTGCCTTGACCCGGGGGGCTACAGCAGACCGAGTGACCCCTTGCTCAAGCCAGCAACCTTGGGCTCAAGCTGGTGAGACTTGCTCAAACCAGATGAGCCCGTGCTCAAACTTGCGACCTCGGGGTTTCAAACCTAGGTCCTCCACATCCCAGTCCAACTGACACTCTATCCACGGTTCCACTGCCTGGTCAGGCCCAAGTGTGTTTTTTAACTGAATATAATGGCATAACATTAGTCTCAGGTGTACAACCTAATGATTCAATATTTGTATCTAGTGGGAAATGATCACCACCATAAGTCTAGTTAATATCCATACATAGTTGCGATATTTTTGCGCTTTTAATGAGAACTTGAAAGATCTCTTGCCCTGGCCAAGTGGCTAGGTTAGTTGGAGCATCATCTGGAAGTGCAGAGGTTCCTGCTTCGATCCCTGGTCAGGACACATACAGGAACAGCTCGATGTTTGTCTTTCTCTCCCTGCCTTCCTCTCACTGAAATGGATTTTAAAAATCTCTTATAGCAACTTTCAAATATAAGGTATTGTTAATTATAGTCCACGTGCTGCACATCACATCCCCATGACTTATTTGTACCTTTTGACCCCCTTCAGCAATTTCGCGCCCACCCCCATCTGTTCTCAGTATTATGAGCTTGGGTTTTTAATTATTTCTTTAGATTCTAGGTATAAGTGAGATCACAACATTTTTCTATTGTATACAGTTTATTGTTTTAAATGTTCATACATATTAAATTAACATAATACACTGAATAATGAGAGGGGTAGGGGCGCTGACTGCCATGCAGTGAAATCACAGCATTTTTTAAGGGTTCTTCATCATTTTAATTTTAAAAAGACTTCAAAGAGATAGGTAGGTGATACAAGTGGTGAAAAAAAAGAAAGAAACCCAGTGTTACACCGTGGCGGAGGTGGGATTTTGAAGCCCAACCGGTTTGGCTCTGGACCCATCGCCTCCCGCTAGCTGTTGAACAAACAGCTGATAAACAGCGGGAAACTGAGCAGAAGTTCCCCCTCCTACTCCTTGCCGCAACTACAGCTCCCAGCATGCCTCACAAAGCGTTCAGGTGGACTGCAAATCCCACGTTGCCTCGCGCCGGCGGCAGCGGGCGGCGGGCGGCTGGCGCCATCTTGGTCGGCGGCGCGGATTGAATGAGCCCGCCGATCCGCGGCCGCCGTCGGGAGCCGCGCGAGTCCTGAGCTGTCGCCACTGCCACCACCGCCACTACCACCGCCACTACTATCACCATGGCCACGCCACTGGCCGGCCGCGCGGGCGGTCCCGCCACGCCACTGTCGCCTACGCGTCTATCGAGGCTGCAGGAGAAGGAGGAGCTGCGCGAGCTCAATGACCGCCTGGCGCACTACATCGACCGCGTCCGCGCGCTAGAGCTGGAGAACGACCGACTTCTGCTTAAGATCTCCGAGCGGGAGGAGGTGACCACGCGCGAGGTGGGCACGGGCCCCGGTCTCCATTGGGGGTGTCCACTGATGGGTCCCCAGAAGGTTTGGGGGGCCCTGAGAGAGGTTTATGCGCCAGGGCAGGCCCCGCCCACCGGGAGATCTCTAGGGGGTTTCGGGTATCCCTTAGCGGTGCAGTCTTAGGCAGACCCATGCTCTGAGGGCTCCCCTGGAGGTCCCACTGTGCGACAGGTGTAGGCCCCGCCCACCGAGGTGTTCGAGGATTTTGGGGTCCCTTGAGTGAGGGAGTGTGAGCTAGGCGAGAGCCCCGCCCCTAAGGGGGTTGTGGAGCGTCTCCCCGGATGCGTTTGGCTATCGTGACGTCCTGGAAGAATATTTGGGAGTTCTTTGGTCACTGAGGAGCCCTGAGAAGTGGCGGAGAGTTTCACGCGGGGGCGTTCCTGGGCGACTCACGTGGTCAGTTCTCCCTCGAACTTTGCAGGGGTCCCGTGATGAGTCCTGGGAATTTGGGGGCTGGGTGGGGATTGGGCAGTAGGCGCCATCTCCTACCCGGGCCTGGGGTGGGATCCTAGGGGAACGGTCTGGTGCCTCGAGTGTCAGGCAGGAAATTAAGGAGACTTTCAATTGGCCCCGCACTCCGTTGACACTTTTTTTTTATTAAACATTTTTTTTTAATTCCAGGTTTTGTTTTTTAATTTATTCATTTTAGAGAGGAGAGGGAGAGACAGAGAGAGAGAGAGAAGGGGGGAGGAGCTGGAAGCATCAACTCCCATATGTGCCTTCACCAGGCAAGCCCAGGGTTTCGAACCGGGGACCTCAGCATTTCCAGGTCGACGCTTTCAGGCTCCGTTGACTCTTGAGTGGGAGCCTGGTAAGCCCTGTCCCATGAGGGGATGTGAGGAGAAGTCGTGAGGTATTGGGGAACCATTGGGAAGTTATGGGATCCAGGTTGGATCTGGGGCTCCGTAAGCCCCGTCTCCTAAGGGGATGTAGGGGCCGGGTGCCTGCGGGGGGGGGGGGAGGTGTCTCCGTGAGATCTCATCCAGGCTGAGGACTGTGGCTGCCCACTCTTTTCTCCCTCCTACCGGCCCTGCCCAACCCAAGGGTGGGTCCTCCAAATAAGGGGGTGTGTCTACCACGTGCTTATCCCTGTGGGCCTGGTGCAAGAGCCACATCAGCTGAGTCGTGCCTTCGCTATCTGGAGAATGGGCCAAATGATGGACTTATCGGAGGAGAACAGCTGGGGCCGGGGTCAATTCTGGGAGCCACTTGCCCTCTGTGTGACCTTGGGTCTCACTGCCTTTTCTGTAAAGTGGAAATAATCTCATCTTTTGGGCTTGTTAGTGAGGCTGTGATGAGTTAATATTTGTTTTGTAAAATAAAATCAATAGAATACAGGACAAGTGGCCAGAGGAAACACTTTTTGGGTCCTGGGACCTGCTCAGAAGGTGGAGGTTGGGTGTTGGTGGGGGAAGATCATCTGATGGTTGGTGATGTTTTTCTAAATTGCTTGGGATTGGATTCATACCTGGCGTCCAAACTCTACTTTTAATCTGTGTGACCTTCGGCAGATCAATCAGCCTGTTGGAGCCTCAATTTTATTATCTGTTCAGTGGGGTTAGAATTGTCTACCCAGATAGTGGCTACCTGCCTTAGCAGTGCAAAAGTTAGGTTGCCAGCTGTTTTCTTCTGCTGGGCTGTTCAGTGCCCCATGTTTGAGCTGGTTTCTTCTCTCTGTCCCTCCTCCCCCAAGTTGTCACATCTGCTAAATTGGGTGAGACTTGTACTGACTTTTGGGGGGTGCTGAACCTAGTGGGCTCATTGAAGGGCGTGGCATTGACCCCTCTCTATTTGGGTGTGGCTGTTGCTAAGCTGCTAAGCCTTGCTGGAATGCAAACTAACACCTGGGAGCAGGGGGTTCTGTGAAGGTTAAGCCTGGCCTATGAAGGGAGTGTCTGTAGGTGATGACAAGTGTGTTCACAGTGAGAGCTAAGGAGTTTCAACCACCTTGTTCTCCTGGTGCTGCTTAGGGGTGAGGTGATAAATGCTGGTCAGTGGAGATTGATACACCTACTGGAGAGGGGATCTGGAACAGTGGGTGCGGGGTGGTCAGTGGGCTCTGAGGAGGAAGTGACCTGCAGATGGCCTTGGGGTATGATGGGGAATCCAGGCCTCAGGTTGTAAGGGGACAGGATGAGGCAGTCGGCAGCCTTAGCTCAGGCTAGTGGGAAGTGGGCGATGAATGAGGGCTGCGAAGGTGGCTGTACTAGGAGAGACGTGGATGTGTTTTGCTGAGGAGTGTGCAGATTACCTGTACGGCATAATCTCACTGGGGTGTCCAGGGGACACGTCAATGTCTGGGGACATTTCTGGTTGTTAAGACTTGGGGTGGTCCTGGCATCGAGTTGGTAGGGCCAGGGATGCTGCTCCACACCTCACGGTACCCATGATGGTCCCAAATGCCAGTAGTGTCAAGGCTGAGAAGCCACATAATAAGTTCTTGAAGATGCCATTTAAAATGTTAGTATACCACACACTTGTACTAAAACCCACACAATTCAGGTGCCCAAGGTAAAACTTAAGCTTCACCCCCCCCCACTGGTGCCCGTCTTGCCCCTTTGTCTAGTCTACACACACTCTTCCTTCATACTTGCTGATACACAAACTTGTCCACATGTGCATTCCAAGTCTTACCCATTGAACATCAGTTGGTTCTTCTTGGCCAGGCAGGCAATACGGGGTGAATAGCCACTGTAGATATCACTAGGAGGGGTTCTGGAAGGTGGGGGCTCGGGCCGGCCAGATTTCTGTTTGGGAAAGATCACGGGTGCTGGGAGTGGATTGTTGTGGGCCAAGGAGGGGTGGCTCTTCCGGGATCCTCCCAGGCCTGGTGTGAAGTTCCTCTCGGCTTCAGTTTCTTTTCCCTTACCTGCCTAGGTGTCCTGTTGCTACTGGGAGAGTGGTAGTACTCTCCAAGTGGACCCAGGGAGTAGGGGCTGTATCCACGCTCAAGAACCCATGTTTGGATTTTAACTGTAGAGCTGTGATTTTGTCCCTTCAGGGACACAGGCAACAGGAAGAGGCCACCTCAGGTTATCTGTACGTACACACACACACACAACCACCCCACCACACTACAGCCAACATGTGCTCACACATTTGTTGAGATTCCTCACATTTGGCACTTGTGTAAGTCATAAAAGGAAAATGGCCCAAGTTGTTCCTCTCCTCTTGTGGCACTCCAGTTTTCTGCACTAACCACAGTGCTGGTCACAGGTGCAGGGAAGCAAGGGCCTGCTGGGAGAGCACCTGTTAGTGCTCTGAAAGAGTGTTTGGGAAGTTGGCTGTCTGTTTGTCTTTCTCTAGACAAGAATTTTCTAAATTGTCCCAGTTCCATAGATCAGGGTCAGCAGATGTTTTCTGAAAACGCATTTCAGCCCTTGGCCAGACCATCTCAGTCACAACTACTGAACTGAGCCGATACAGGGAAAGCTGCCACAGGGAGATGGAGGCATGGGCCAGGCTCAGCCCTGGTAAAGCTTTATACATGTAATTGCCTGCCACAGAGTATCTTTTTCTTTTTTCCCCCCAGCCATTTAAAAATGTAAAAACAGTCTTGCACTTTTACTTGCAGGCTGGACAAAAACAGGCAGAGGGCTGGGGTTTTAGCCGATGGGTCTGAGTTTGCAGACCTAGCTAGAGATGCCTTAAGACACACATAGCTGGCCTGACCTGTGGTGGCGCAGTGAGATAAAGCCTCGATCTGGAACACTGAGGTCGCCGGTTCGAAACCCTGGGCTTGCCTGGTCAAGGTGTATATGGGAAGTTGATGCTTCCTGTTCTTCCCCTCTCTCTCTCTCTCTCTCTCTCTCTCTCCCTCTCCTCTCTGAAAATTGAATAAATAAAATCTTAAAAAAAAAAAAAAAAAAAAGACACACATAGCTGCCTGACCAAGTGGTGGTGCAGTGGATAGAGCGTCGGACTGGGATGTGGAGGACCCAGGTCCGAGACCCTGAGGTCGCCAGCTTGAGCACGGGCTCATCTGGTTTGAGCAAGGCTCACCAGCTTGAGCCCAAGGTCGCTGACTTGATTGAGCAAGGGGTTACTTGGTCTGCTGTAGCCCCACAGTCAAGGCACATATGAGAAAGCAATCAATGAACAACTAAGGAGCTGCAATGAAGAATTGATATTTCTCATCTCCTTTCCTGTTTGTCTGTCCCTCTCTCTGACTCTCTCTGTCTCTGCCACACACAAAAAAAGAAAAGACACGCGTAGCCCAGAAACACCATGAGAACAGAGTGCTTCGTTTTACTTATTTATTTACTTTTAGCAAGAGAGACAGGAAAGGAGAGAGAGGAAAAGCATCAGCTTGTAGTTGCGGCACTTTAGCTGTTCATTGATTGCTTTCTCTCTTTTTTTAGATTTTATTTATTCGTTTTTAGAGAGAGGAGAGAAAGAGAGAGAAGGAGGGAGGAGCAGCCCAGGGTTTCAAACTGACAGCCTCAGTGTTTCAGGTCGACGCTTTATGCACTGCACCACCACAGGTCAGGCCAATGGCTTTCTTGTATGTGCCTTGAGCAGGGACTCCAACTGAGCCAGTGACCCTTTGCTCAAGCCAGTAACCTTGGGCTTCAAGTCAGTGACCTTGCTCTCAAGCTGGTGAGCCTGTGCTCCATCTACATAAGCCAGCTCAGAAGCTGGCAGCTTTGGAGTTTCACACTTGGGTCCTCAGTGTCCCAGGTCAGTGCTCTATCCACTGTGCCACCAACTGGTCAGGTCAGAGAAGACTTTTAAATAAGATGCTGGGATGGCCCAGGAGCCTGGAGCAGGGTTGTAAGTGGGGTACTCACCTTGGGCATGGAATCTAAAGGGGGTGCTAAAGTTTCAGTCATAGAGATGAATGATATATTTTTAATTACTTAACCTTATCTTAGGTCAGTTTTAGATTTACAGAAAAATGACAAAGGTAGTACAGAGTTCCCATGTACCCCAACCCAGTTTTTGCTACTAACATCTTACATTAGTGTTTCTCAGACTCTGCCTACTAATATCAATTCATCATTGTTAACTAACACCCACACTTTGTTCATAACTTCTTAGTTTTTTCCTGAGGTCCCAGGACACCATCCAGGATTCCATGTGACAGGTGTCACATCTAGGACCTCTCTGGGCTATGATGTTTCAGACACATTCCTCAATTTTCATGCTCTGGGCAGCTGTGTGAGGAGGATGAGTCAAGAGTTTGGTAGATGCCCCTTTATTGGGGTCGTCTGGTGTTTTTCTCATGGTCTGGCTTTGGCAGTGGGATGAGTAATATTTTAATGAAATGTTTTTTAAAATTGGAACTAATGCAAGAGAAATCCATAGTGAACAAAATATCAAAAATTTAAATCCTGGCCTAATCTGTGGTGGTGCAGTGGGTAAAACATCAATCTGGAACACGGAGGTTGCTGGTTCAAAACACTGAGCTTGCTGGGTCAAGGCATATACGTACGACAGGCAACGAGCAAGCAATGAACGACTAAAGTGAAGCAACTATGAGTTTACACTTCTTCCTCCCCACCCTTGGTAAAATCAGTAAATACAATCTTTAAAAAAATTATTTACTTTAAGAAAAAACAAACCTTAACCCTTTGAGTAGTATGAACATTCATGTATGTCCTCGTGCCTCCTGACCATCCAGAGTACGATTGTACAAAAAAAAATTTTTTTCTTTACAGGGACAGAGAGAGAGTCAGAGAGAGGGATAGATAGGGCAGACAGAAAGGGATGGAGAGAGATGAGAAGCATCAATCATCAGTTTTTTGTTGCGACACCTTAGTTGTTCATTGATTGCTTTCTCATATGTGCCTTGACCGCGGGCCTTCAGCAGACCGAGTAACCCCTTGCTCGAGCCAGTGACCTTGGGTCTAAGCTGGTGAGCATTTTTTATTTTGCTCAAGCCAGATGAGCCCGCGCTCAAATTGGCAACCTCTGGGTCTCGAACCTGGGTCCTCAGCATCCCAGTTCAACGCTCTATCCATTGTGCCACTGCCTGGTCAGGCTATACAAAAATTTTTATTTTAAAAATGTGTAAGGCAACATTAATAAAAGGCAATTGTATGTTCTTCTTGTTTCCATAAATTGGTTATCAAACATTTTAAGTTAATACAACTGTAACTGTAACTAATTTCATTTTTTGAAAAAACAACAACACTCATTTCCAGGGGTCAGCGAGCCTGAAAAAAACCTCACTACTCAAAGGGATAAATCCTGTATCAGAATTGCTGGTTATCCCTTTTGCCTGAGCTCTAACCTGGTTTCCCTTTGTGCTGCTGCAGACTGAGACCCCTGCTGTCCAGGGAGAGGAGGGTGTGAGAGAGAGAAAGGGCCTCAGTAGGCCAGCCTGGCAGAGACAGGCATGTGAAACCAGGTACCCCACTATCTTTGGCGAGTGGGGCCAGCAGCTTTTTGTGAGTTCAGAGCTTATTCCAGAAGGCAGTTCCTAGAGGACAGAAATGGAGGAAGTGGCCCAAGGTGACCACCTCTGTGGGGAGGGGGATGGAGGGAGTGGGGAGTGGCCAGGGTGCAAGAGGGAGAAGCTTGGTTTGTCTCTGCTCTGTTCACCATGTACCCTCTCCCCCTCTTGGAATTGCCCCCAGCAGACCTGTTCTGTTCTGTTCTGTATTTTCACAGGGCAAGAGAGGGCAGTTTTCCTTTTTTTTTTTTTAATTATTTTTTATTTATGTTTAAGATTTTATAGAGAGAGGAGACAGGAGGGTGGGAGCAAGAAGCATCAACTCATATTTGCTTCACTTTAGTTGTTCATTGATTGCTTGTCACATGTGCCTTGACCAGGCAAGATCAGGGTTTTGAACCTGTGACCTCAGCATTCCAGGTTGATGCTTTATCCACTGTGCCACCACAGGCCAGGCAAGGTCAGTTTTCTTATCTGTGAAATGGGGCCAGGAACCCATATCCTGCTCTGTGGGATGACGTGTCTGGGAGCTGCTGGAGTGAGGTGGGACATCCAGGCCTGGGAGGGTGTGAGGCAGAGGTCTCAGACAGGCTCTTTAGTCTTACCTTGTCTGGATTTGCCCCAGACATTCTGGTTTTTACCCTGGAAAATCCCATATCCAGGAAACCCCTCAGTCTCATGCAAACTGGCACCATGGATCACCCTACTGATTTATAGGTCCTTGACAGCTCCCCTTAACTCCTCTGCTCAGGGGCCTTTCCTATGAAAGGGAGCACCCCAGCACAGATACGCACTGGTATCCAGCTTTGTGGCACATGTTGCAGCTGTCCACACCAGCTGCCCTGAGAGTGGGTCTGCTTGTCGTCCTCTCTGCCTTCTCAGCACCACATGAAGTCTTAACAACTTTATTGAGCTATAACTCCCATCTGATTCAGTTAACCTAATTAAACTCCACCGTTCAGTGTTTTTTAAAAATATATATATATGGGCCCTGGCCGGTTGGCTCAGCGGTAGAGCGTCGGCCTAGCGTGCGGAGGACCCGGGTTCGATTCCCGGCCAGGGCACACAGGAGAAGTGCCCATTTGCTTCTCCACCCCTCTGCCGCGCTTTCCTCTCTGTCTCTCTCTTCCCCTCCCGCAGCCAAGGCTCCATTGGAGCAAAGATGGCCCGGGCGCTGGGGATGGCTCTGTGGCCTCTGCCCCAGGTGCTAGAGTGGCTCTGGTCGCAACATGGCGACGCCCAGGATGGGCAGAGCATCGCCCCCTGGTGGGCAGAGCATCGCCCCTGGTGGGCGTGCCGGGTGGATCCCGGTCGGGCGCATGCGGGAGTCTGTCTGACTGTCTCTCCCTGTTTCCAGCTTCAGAAAAATGAGGAAAAATAAATAAATTAAAAAAAAAAAAAATATATATATATGGTATAGTCATCACCACTATCTAATTCCAAAACATTCCATTACCACCAAAGAAACCCTGTTCCCATTAGTAGTCACTCTCTAACCCAGGGGTCTCAAACTCAACTCAGCATGTGGGCCGCAGAGCAAGATCACAGCCGTTTGGCAGGCCGCACTAGGTCTACAAAAGACAACTGTTACCCAACACTTTTCTCACTGCAGTTGAAAACAAAAAAAAATCAGTACAACAAGCACAATCGAACATGCAGTTTACTCAGTGTCACAAAACGACCAGAAACTGTAGTTCGCATCACAACTGCTGTTAACTAAGCTAATATCTAGCTAGGATGCTAGAGAAATGAAAAATACAAGTAGGCCCCTAGGCTTACTTAATTTTATCCAAAATATTTTGAACTTCCTGGATTAGTCTGCGGGCCGCACAAAATTGTTCGGCGGGCCGCGAGTTTGAGACCCCTGCTCTAACCCCTGACAACCACTAACCACTTTCTCTGTGATTTGCTGTTTCTGGACATTTCACATAAAGGAATCACACACTCTGTGGCTTTTTGTATCTGGCTTTTTACAGAGCACCATGTTTTCAAGGTTCATCCATGTTATAGTGTCAGTTCTGCACTCCTTTTCGTGGCTGACTAACATTCCAGTGTGTAGAGGGA
Organism: Saccopteryx bilineata; assembly: GCF_036850765.1. Taxonomy (NCBI): domain Eukaryota; kingdom Metazoa; phylum Chordata; class Mammalia; order Chiroptera; family Emballonuridae; genus Saccopteryx; species Saccopteryx bilineata. The sequence goes on from NC_089490.1 coordinate 155,994,586, forward strand.
CCACATTTGTGTATCCATTATCTGTCAGAGGACATTTGTGTTTTCACTTTCTAGCTGTTGTGAATCGTGCTGCTGTGAGCACAGGTGCAGGTTTTATATAAATGTTATTCCTTCTGGGGGGATCTCTAGCAGAAGAATTGCTGTGTTATGTGGTTAGTCTTTGCTTAACCGTCTGAGCAACTGCCAGACTACCTTCACAGCGGCTGCAGCACTTTCCATTCCCACCCTCCACGAGCAGAGGTTCCCACTTCTCCACGTCCTCACCGGCACTTGTTACTATTTGTCTTCTTGACTCTGCTGTCTCAGTGGAAGTGAGGTTGTGTCTCACTGTCCTGCTTTGGTTCCAGGTATTTGTAAAGGTGTACCTCCATGTGAGGAGGGTGGGACAAGGAGGCTGACAGGAAGTTTGCTGGCAGAGGACAAGTGATGGGGTGAGGGGGCAGGTCAGGCAGTCACCTGGGGTCTCCCAGAGGTTGGTGGAGCTGAGCTAGTTGGGAGGCTTCCAGTGTTAGTAGGTGTATCCAGCCTGGGACACCTGCTGTTGCAGGGGGCTTTCCTTCACCTGGGCCTTGCTGTCTCCCCAGGTAAGCGGGATCAAGACACTCTATGAGTCGGAGCTGGCTGATGCCCGCAGAGTACTGGATGAGACGGCCCGAGAGCGTGCCCGGCTACAGATCGAAATAGGAAAACTGAGGTCTGAGGTGGAAGAGGCCAACAAAAGGTAGGGGGTGCAGCTGGTGTGATGTTGCTGATTTCAGGACCATGGTGATTTCAGGGTGAGGTGGGAGCCGCTGGCATGCCAACCTCCCTGTCCAACATGTGGTATGCCAACCCGCTGTCTCACATGTGGTAAAGTGGCTTTCATCTTCTGTGCCTCTTCTCAGGGTCCCCATCCTGGGAAACTTTGGGGCCAGAATTCCCCTCCTCCCACCCTTGCTCCAACTGGACCCATTGCAGCCTGGTGACCTTTTAGGCTGAGCCTTTTCTCTTATTTGCAAAGCATACTCTTTGCCTACTTATGACTAAAAGTCTGAAAATTTGGAGAACAAGATGTGCTGGTGATGATATTAACAGAAGCAATAAAGTAATTTAAATGTGTCAAGTATTAAAGTAGTAAAGGGATACCATGAGTATCACCAAGTTCAGTCATGATCCCCTTTTATCCTCACAGATTCTTATCTTCATTTATAGAGGGGGAAACTGAGGCACAGAGTTGAGGACTTGTTCAAGTTTCCTCAACTTGACAGTGACCAGGACTGAGTCTTGGACTCTGGTTTTCTGAGTCCCTCTTATAGTTCCAACAGCCAGTAGTCACCTTTATATTTTTGTTTTTTACAGAGATAGTCAGAGAGAGGAATAGGTAAGGACAGACAGACAGGAACAGAGAGAGATGAGAAGCATCAATCATCAGTTTTTCATTGCGACACCTTAGTTGTTCATTGATTGCTTTCTCATATGTGCCTTGACCTCGGGCCTTCAGCAGAATGAGTAACCCCTTGCTCAAGCCAGCGACCTTGGGTCCAAGCTGGTGAGCTTTGCTCAAAGCCGATCAGCCCGTGCTCCAGCTGGCGACCTCGGGGTCTCAAACCTGGGTTCTCGGCATCCCAGTCCTACGTTCTATCCACTGCGCCACTGCCTGGTCAGGCTATTTATGGTATTTTTTTTCCTTGATTAGTAAACATTTTTTTACTAATGGAAAAGTTCAGTTACTAGTGGAAAGTTCAGTTTCAAAAATCTCCCCTGGAGTGTCCCCATTGTCAACATCTTGTGTTAATAAGTGAGCTATATTGTTACAACAGATGAGGCAGTTTCTATATATTATTATTTTTGTTGAATTTAGAGAGAAAGGAAGGTAGAAAGAGAGATTTGTTCTGCCCATCCATGCATTCATTGGTTGATTCTTATATGTGCTTGGACCAGGGATTGAACCCACAACCATGGCTTATCAGGTTGACATTCCAACCAACTGAGCTAACTGGCTAGAGCATGTCTATACATGATTATTGACTGAAGTTCAGAGTTGACATTCTGCCTGCCTTTTCTGGTCTGAGCCAAGAAGTCATGTTTTTTCTGTTTATTAAGAGTCATAGATGTTCACTGTTGAGAATGGAAAATGCAAGATAGTGCAAAAAAAAAATTAAAATGTCTATGATCCTCCACCCAGATGGAATTGCCATGACCTATCTGGTACATGCCTTTTCAGCCTTTTTAATTTAAATTAAAGGTGGACACAGTCAGCAATGAAGATTCTTTCATTGTAGCAAGCCTCTGTCTCCTTAGTTATTGCTGTCCTCTGTGATGTCATGTCCCAGCTGCTGGCATATACCAGCATCTGAGAGTATGTCACCAGAGGCTGCCATGGCTCAGTTAGGCTGTATGTACCCAGTGGTGGGATTCAGCCAGTTCTCACTGGTTCTACAAAACCAATACCTAATTTTTTTTTTTTTTTTGTATTTTTCTAAAGTGAGAAGCGGAGAGGCAGAGACAGACTCTCTCATGTGCCCGACTGGGATTCACCTGGCATGCCCACTAGGAGGCAATGCTCTGCCCATCTAGGCCATTGCTCTGTTGCAGCCCGAGCCATTCTAGCACGTGAGGTGGAGGCCATGGAGCCATCCTCAGCGCCCGAGCCAATCCAACCTTGGTTGCAGGAGGGGAAGAGAGATAGAGAGAAAGGAGAGGGGAAGGGTGGAGAAGCAGATGGGTGCTTCTCCTGTGTGCCCTGACCAGAAATTGAACCCAAGACATCCACATGCTGGGCTGATGCTCTACCACTGAGCCAACCGGCCAGGGCCAATACCTAATATTTTGAGTTCAGCAAATGGGTCGTTAAAATGGCACTTGTAAGCAGGTCTTCTATAAGGTGGGCACTTGAGCAGCCGCCCAGTGTGGAAATCACAATTTATATTCCTTACTCTTTTTTTTTTTTGTATTTTTCTGAAGCTGGAAACGGGGAGAGACAGTCAGACAGACTCCCGCATGCGCCCGACCAGGATCCACCTGGCACGCCCACCAGGGGCGACGCTCTGCCCACCAGGGGGCGATGCTCTGCCCCTCCGGGGCATCGCTCTGCCGCAACCAGAGCCACTCTAGCGCCTGGGGCAGAGGCTAAGGAGCCATCCCCAGTGCCTGGGCCATCTCTGCTGCAATGGAGCTTTGGCTGCGGGAGGGGAAGAGAGAGACAGAGAGGAAGGAGGGGGGTGTGGAGAAGCAAATGGGCACTTCTCCTATGTGCCCTGGCTGGGAATCGAACCCGGGTCCCCCGCATGCCAGGCCGATGCTCTACCGCTGAGCCAACTGGCCAGGGCCGTTCCTTACTCTTTTTTTTTTTTTTTCATTTTTTTTTTTTTCATTTTTCTGAAGCTGGAAACAGGGAGAGATAGTCAGACAAACTCCCGCATGCGCCCTACCGGGATCCACCCAGCACGCTCACCAGGGGCGATGCTCTGCCCATCCTGGGCGTCGCCATGTTGCGACCAGAGCCACTCTAGCGCCTGAGGCAGAGGCCACAGAGCCATCCCCAGCGCCCGGGCCATCTTTGCTCCAATGGAGCCTTGGCTGCGGGAGGGGAAGAGAGAGACAGAGAGGAAAGCGGAGGGGTGGAGAAGCAAATGGGCGCTTCTCCTGTGTGCCCTGGCCGGGAATCGAACCCGGGTCCTCCGCACGCTAGGCCGACACTCTACCGCTGAGCCAACCGGCCAGGGCACCTTACTCTTTTTTAATGTTTATCTCTGCAATAGCATATTCTGTGTGCCCGTAGTGTTCATTCCATCTGTAGGTGAAAAAATTTGACAGAACTATGCTTGTAATATTTATGTATTTGTTTCGTAAAACTCATGATACCTTTGATGAAATACACTACATTTAATTCCTCATATTTATTACTTCAGTAGAAAGTGAGGACACCAATCAAGAAGCAATATGGAGTGCCTGACCAGGCGGTGGCGCAGTGGATAGAGCATTGGACTGGAATGCGGAAGGACCCAGGTTCGAGACCCTGAGGTCTCCAGCTTGAGCACGGGCTCAACTGGCTTGAGCAAAGCTCACCAGCTTGGACCCAAGGTCACTGGCTTGAGCAAGGGGTTACTCGGTCTGCTGAAGGCCCATGGTCAAGGCACATATGAGAAAGCAATTAATGAACAACTAAATTGCTGCTACGAAGAATTGATGCTTCTCATCTCTCCCTGTCTGTCTGTCCCTATCTGTCCCTCTCTCTGACTCTGTCACAAAAAAAAAAGGAGAAGAAGAAGCAATATGGGAAAACCTTAAATAGTTTTATCTTTTTTCAGGTATTATTTAATGTTTTTTCATTAATTTTTTTTTTTTTTTTTTTTTTTTTTTTCATTTTTCTGAAGCTGGAAACAGGGAGAGACAGTCAGACAGACTCCCGCATGCGCCCAACCGGGATCCACCCGGCACGCCCACCATGGGGCGAGGCTCTGCCCACCAGGGGGCGATGCTCTGCCCATCCTGGGCGTCGCCATGTTGCGACTAGAGCCACTCTAGCGCCTGAGGCAGAGGCCACAGAGCCATGCCCAGCGCCCGGGCCATCTTTGCTCCAATGGAGCCTTGGCTGCGGGAGGGGAAGAGAGAGACAGAGAGGAAAGTGCAGCGGAGGGGTGGAGAAGCAAATGGGCGCTTCTCCTGTGTGCCCTGGCCGTTTTCATTAATATTTTAAAATTCTTTATTTTTTAAATTTATTTTTATTTATTTATTTATTATTTTTACAGAGACAGAGGTCAGAGAGAAGGATAGACAGGGACAGACAGATAGAAACGGAGAGATGAGAAGCATCAATCATTAGTTTTTCGTTGCACATTGCTACACCTTAGTTGTTTATTGATTGCTTTCTCATATGTGCCTTGACTGCAGGCCTTTAAGGAGACCGAGTAACCCCCTTGCTCGAGCCAGCGACCTTGGGTCCAAGCTGGTGAGCTTCCGCTCAAACCAGATGAGCCCGCGCTCGAGGTGGCGACCTCGAGGTCTCGAACCTGGGTCCTCTGCATCCCAGTCCAATGCTCTATCCACTGCGCCAACGCCTGGTCAGGCAAAATTCTTTCTTATAATATAGTTTTGTGTACTTTTATTGTTATTATTTAAGTATTAAATGCATGAAATAATAAACTACCTTTTTGTATATCATTTTTTTATACTTAAAACGGTCATTAGGGCAGAGAACTGGTTGTTAAATTATTTGAATTCCACCACTGGCTGTACCCATTGTTCTGTGATAGCTTCTTTGGGTAACAGCTGTACCTGTTGTCAGGACAGTCATTTCCCTTGGCTTGTAACCAAGACTCTCACCTGATCCTAGGCATGGTGGATGACTTGTTCATTTTAGGTCCCCACTCTGGAAAGATGACCTCCTGGACTCACTAGGCCTGTGGCCTTTTCCTTTTCTGGTCGCTGGCCTTTAGTATTTATAGATCTGTGGGTGCTTCTCTAGGTTGCCTGATTTCCTGTTCCTTGTCCTCAAGTCCTGTTCCTGCAGTGTTGGGCTGTAACCCCAAATGTGGCGTACTTCCCAGAAGGTTACATCCAGTGCTTTTCTTTTCCTGACAAATTTATCACCAGACCCCCTTCATGGTAGATCTCAGGTAGCCATGTGGAGGACTCAATAAATAGGCCAGATTCCCCCACATAATCCTCCAGGAATTATGGTTACATGGGCAAGGAATCTGCTTTAACACCTCGAAGCTCTTAAGAAACAGGTGCAGAGTAGTCAGAGCCACCACTGCCCCTGCCTTCTGACCATTCTGTGGAGATCTGCAGACCCTAAAATTGGATCAAGTTGTTTAGAAGTTTTCCACATTTCCTGATTCCTCTGCTCCTGTCACCTGGCCTGTTGCTAATTGTGAACTTGCCTGGGCCTTAGTATTTCTCTTTCCTGGGCCTGAAGTCTCATCTGCTGGAAATACTGGACCTATTGTGTTCCCAGCACCACCTCCCACAGGGCCAAGGCATGTACCACTTAAAGGTGCTGCTCCCACCCAGCACATGCTTGGTCCCCATCTCCCTTCCCTGCTCTGTTTGTCCGTACAACAGATTCATGTCTGATGTTGCACTGTTGTCTGCTTGTGGGCAGGACTGTTCTCAGATGTATCTCTGGTGTGAAGCCAGCATTCTCCAGGCTGAAGCCACTGGTCTTTAGACTGCTGCAGTTTAGACCGCTGCAGTTCACACGAGCTTATGCATTATCTTCAGTGGTTCTCAACCATGGTGATTCTGCCTTCGGGGAACACTGGGTGATATCTGGAGACATTTGTGGTCATCATGACTGGGGTGTTCCTGGCCTGAAGGGGATGGGGGCAGGGGATGCTGCTCAACCTCCCACAGTGTACAGGACAGCCCCACAGAATAATCAGCCCTGATATCCTCAGTGCCAAGGGGGAGACTCTGGGTATCCCCACAATTGCTAGAGATGGTTTACACAGTTCCTTGGGGGAAAGGTGGGTAAGCTTTCAACCCCAAGAACATTTGTGTAAGAAATGTATGAGCCTAAAGTTCATGCTATTAAGAGTTGCATGTTAAAGAATCCATTTATCTTTTTTTTTTTTAAATGCATGTAAGCTTTTTTTTTTTAGATTTCATTGATTTTTAGAGAGGAAGATAGAGAAAGAGGGAGAAGTGGGAAGCATCAACTCATAGTAGTTGCTTCCTGTAGGTGCCTTGACTGGGCAAGCCCAGGGTTTTAAACCAGCGTCCTCAGTGTTCCAGGTCAACGTTCTATCCACTGCGCCACCACAGGTCAGGCCCATTTGGTGTCTTAAATATTTGATATTAGAGATAATTCTGTTAGAATACCAGGTGGTCCTGTGTGAAATAGCTAAAGCTTACATAGGATATCAATTTTTCAAAGGCCAGGGTTTTAATTTATGATGTTAATTAAATCAGAGTTCTGGCCTTAATGATCCTTGTTTGTGATTATAAATCTCAGAAAAGGACATAAAAACTCATGCCTTGAACTTTTTTTCTACATCTTGTCCTACATCTCCAGGCCACTGCCTGGTCAGGCAAACATTTCTTGAATACTTGTATTTGTTAGGTTGACAGAGTTTTGATGGTGCCAGGCAGGTTTGAGGAAGGGTTAATTTTTGTGCCTATAGGCAAGGGCCCCTTACACAAGAGAGCAGGGGCTGGGTTAAACCCCAAGAGCAAAAGGGCCCTGGGCTCAAAGGCAGAAGTAAACTTGTCCTTGTCCCTCCCTAGGCTCCAGCCACACAGCTGCTCAACCCTCCCAGCTAACCTCTGCTCTTTACTTTCAGCTCCAAGAAGAAGGATGGCGAGCTCACAGTGGCCCAGGGCCGTGTGAAGGACCTGGAGTCCCTGTTCCACCGGAGTGAGGCTGAGCTGGCTGCTGCCCTCAGTGATAAGCGTGGCCTTGAGAACGATGTGGCAGAGCTCCGGGCTCAGCTGGCCAAGGTAGGAGTTGGGCAGACCCCAGTGTGGCGATGGGAGGCCTCAGCTGGCAGGGATATGAGGGTCCAGGGTGGGCAAGGGTCTCCTGCAGTGTGTAAGTTTGTGTATTTAAGGAGATCCGTAGGCACAAGGAGCCAGACAGGTGAGTGCAGAAGACAGACAGTCACCCCAGCTTGTCCTACATCTCCCAGGCAGAAGACGGTCATGCAGTGGCCAAGAAGCAGCTGGAGAAGGAGACACTGATGCGCGTGGACCTTGAGAACCGCTGTCAGAGCCTGCAGGAGGAACTGGACTTCCGCAAGAGCGTCTTTGAGGAGGTGAGCCTTCTGTATGGTATTGGAATATGGTCCATTTTCATATTTTTGCATATGTTTCTCCAGTTTTTCATCACTTGTTGAAGAGCCCGTCTGTACCCCATTGTATATTCTTGCCTCTTTTGTTGTAAATTAATTTAACATATTAGTGAAGACTTATTTCTGAACTTTCTGTTCTGTTCCTCCTTTTTTCTTTTTTTTTTACAGAGACAGAGAGAGAGAGAGAGAGAGAGAGAGAGGGATAGCTAGGGACAGACAGACAGGAAGGGAGAGAGATGAGAAGCATCAATCATAAGTTTTTTGTTGCGACACCTTAGTTGTTCATTGATTGCTTTCTCATATGTGCCTTGACCGTGGGGCTACAGCAGACCAAGTAACCCCTTGCTGGAGCTAGCGACCTTGGGTCCAAGCTGGTGAGCTTTGCTCAGACCAGATGAGCCCGCACTCAAGCTGGCGACCTCGGGGTCTCAAACCTGGGTCTTCTGCATCCCAGTCCAACGCTCCATCCACTGCGCCACCACCTGGTCAGGCTCTATGTGTCTGTTTTAATGCCCATACTGTGCTATTTTGATTATTGTAGCTTTACAGTATGGTTTAATCTCAGGGCGCATAATACCTCCCACTTTGTTCTTTCTCAAAATGTCTTTGGCTATTTGGTGTCTATTATGGTTTCTTATAACTTTAGGATTAGTTCTGATTCTGTGTGTGGGTGCGGGTGGTTGTGTGCATACATGCACCAAAGTGATTCTTATCAGAAAAGTTTGGCAAACTAAGGCCTTTGTGACAATTCTGTCTCTGGCCAGTATTATAAAATAAGTCTTGTAAGTGACCTGCAAGTGTCCCACCCACTTCAGTGTCACAGATAGACTCCGTGCATGGTTGAATCAATTGAATGTGCCAGAAAGTCATTGTTAAACAGATCTCAATGTTCAAACCAACCAGAGAATGAATGGCAGTGTTAATTCCTTATCAGATATATGATTTACAGTTTAGTTTTTCTTTTTTTCTTTTTTTTTTAATTAATTTTTTTGACAGAGACAGGGAGAGTCAGATAGAGGGACAGATAGGGACAGAGAGACAGAAAGGGAGATGAGAAGCATCAATTCTTTGTTGCAGCTCTTTATTTGTTCATTGATTGCTTTCTCATATGTGTCTTGACCAGGGGGCTACAGCAGAGCGAGTGACCCTTTGCTCAAGCCAGTGACCTTGGGCTCAAGCCAGCGATCATTGGGTCATGTCTATGATCCTGCGCTCAAGCCAGATGAGCCCGCGCTCAAGCTGGAGACCTCAGGGTTTCAAACCTGGGTCCTCTGCATCCCAGTCCAATGCTCTATCCACTGTGCCAACGCCTGGTCAGGCTACAGTTTAGTTTTTCAATTCTCTCACCCCTTCCCCTGTAGTGACCACCATCTTATTCTTTGCAACTATAGGTTTTTTTAATTTAATTTATTCATTTGTTTTGTTCTTTAGATTCCACACATAAGTGAAATTATATGGTATTTGTCTTTTCTCTCACTTGTTTCACTTAGCCTGATACCTTGTAGGTCCACCCGTGTTCCAAATGCCAAGATGTCATTGTGTTCTTTTTTATGGTTGAGTAATATTCCATCAGATGTATGTGCCATGTCTTTATCCAGTTATCTGCCAGTGGACACTTAGGTTGCTTCCATATCTTGGCTATTCTAAATAATACAGCAGTTAGCATAGGGGTGCATGTGTTTTGTCTTTTTTATTTTATTTATTTATTTATTTTTTACAGAGACAGAGAGTGAGTCAGAGAGAGGGATAGACAGGGACAGACAGACAGGAATGGAGAGAGATGAGAAGCATCAATCATTAGTTTTTCATTGCGCGTTGCAACACCTTAGTTGTCCATTGATTGCTTTCTCATATGTGCCTTGACTGCGGGCCTTCAGCAGACCGAGTAACCCCTTGCTGGAGCCAGCGACCTTGGGTTCAAGCTGGTGGGCTTTTGCTCAAACCAGATGAGCCTGCGCTCAAGCCGGTGACCTCGGGGTCTCGAACCTGGGTCTTCCGCATCCCAGTCAGATGCTCTATCCACTGCGCCACCTCCTGGTCAAGCTGTTTTGTCTTTTTGAATTAGTGTTTTGGATTTCTTTGTATAAGTACCCAGAATTGGGATTGCTGGCTCATAAGGTAGGTCTATTTTTAATTTTAATTTTTTTTTTGTATTTTTCTGAAGCCGGAAATGGGGAGGCAGTCAGACAGACTCCCGCATGCGCCCGACCAGGATCCACCCGGCATACCCACCAGAAGGCGATGCTCTGCCCATCTGGGGCGTTGCTCTGTTGCAACCAGAGCCATTCTAGCGCCTGAGGCAGAGGCCACAGAGCCATCCTCAGTGCCCAGGCAAACTTTGCTCCAATGGAGCCTTGGCTGCGGGAGGGGAAGAGAGAGACAGAGAGAAAAGAGAGGGGGAGAGGTGGAGAAGCAGATGGGCGCTTCTCCTGTGTGCCCTGGCCGGGAATCGAATCCGAGACTCCTGCACGCCAGGCCAACGCTCTACCACTGAGCCAACTGGCCAGGGCCTTATTTTTAATTTTTGAGGAAACTTCATACAGTTTTCCATAGTGGCTGCACTAAATTAAAATTCCACCAACAGTGCAACAGAGCAAGAGGGTTTCCTATCATCCACATCCTCCTTGATACTTGTTGATTAGTGACATTGAGCATGAGCATCTTTTTTTTTTTTACAGAGACAGAGAAGTCAGAAAGAGGGATAGGCAGGAACAGACAGGAACGGAGAGAGATGAGAAGCATCAATCATTAATTTTTTGTTGCGACACCTAAGTTGTTCATTGACTGCTTTCTCATATGTGCCTTGACCGAGGGGGCTATAGCAGACTGAGTAACCCCTTGCTCGGGCCAGTGACCTTGGGTCCAAGCTGGTGAGCTTTGCTCAAACCAGATGAGCCCGTGCTCAGCTGTTGATCTTTTTTTTTTTTTAATTTTTCTGAAATTGGAAATGGGGAGAGACAGTCAGACAGACTCCTGCATGCGCCCAACCGGGATCCACCCGGCACACCCACCAGGGGGCGACGCTCTGCCCCTCCGGGGCGTTGCTCTGTTGTGACCAGAGCCACTCCAGCACCTGGGGCAGAGGCCAAGGAGCCATCCCCAGCGCCCGGGCCATCTTTGCTCCAATGGAACCTCGGCTGCGGGAGGGGAAGAGAGAGACAGAGAAGAAGGAGAGGGGGAGGGGTGGAGAAGCAGATGGGTGCTTCTCCTGTGTGCCCTGGCCGGGAATCGAACCCGGGACTTCTGCATGTCAGGCTGACGCTCTACCACTGAGCCAACCGGCCAGGGCCTCAGCTGTTGATCTTAAGGTCTCGAACCTGGGTCCTCCGCATCCCAGTCCGACACTCTATCCACTGCGGCACTGCCTGGTCAGGCAGACATTGAACATCTTTTCATGTTTATTGGCCATCTCTTTGTCTTCTTGGGAAGTGTCTGTTCAGGTTCTCAGTTCATTGTTTAATAGGATTTTTTTTTAAAAGATTTTATTTATTGATTTTACAGAGAGAGGGATGGAAGGTGAGAAGCATCAACTCATGGTTGCTTCATTTCAGTTGTTCATTGATTGTCGTATGTGCCTTGACCAGGTAGCCCAGGGTTCCGAACCTGTGGCCTCAGCAATTCCATGTCGAAGCTCTATCCACTGTGCCACCGCAGGCCAGGCTAATAGGATTTTTTTTTTTATTGAGCTGTATTAGTTTTTTTTTTATATATATATTTCATAGCGTGTACTTACTTTTTTTTTTTTTTTTTGGTGAGTGAGAGACAAGAAGAGAGTCAGATGAGAAGCATCAACTTGTAGTTGTGGCACTTTAATTGTTCATTGATTGTTTCTCATACGTACCTTGATGTTGGGGGCTGCAGCCGAGATGTGACCCTTTGCTCAAGCCAATGACCAACTTCAAGCCAGCAACCTTTGGGCTCAAGTCAGTGACCATCAGACCATGTCGATGATTCCATATTCAAGCTGGTGATCTCAGGGTTTCAAACCTGGTACCTCAGTGTCCCGGACCAACACTCTATCCACTGTGCCATCACTAGTCAGACTCTGTATAAGTTCTTTATGTATTTTGTATATAGTCTCTTATCGATAGTATTGTTTGCAAATATCTTCTCTCATTCTGTTGGTTGCCTTTTTGTTTTGTTGGGTTTTTTTGCTGTGTAGAAGCTTTTTAGTTTGCTGTAGTTCCATTCATTTATTTTTTTTTCTTTTACTTCTCTTGCTTTTCGAGTCAAGTTCACAAAAACTTGTGTGACACCAAGGTCCAGAAGTTTAGTGTCTATGTTGTCTTCTTTATATTATATATTAACAGGTCTTACACTTAAGACTTTAATCCAGTTTGAGATTGTTTCTGTGTGTGGTGTCAGCAGTCTAGTTTCACTCTTGGTGTGACTGTGCAATTTTCCCCAGCATCATTTATTGAAGAAACTTTCCTTTCCTCGGGTACATTATATGTTTTGGCTACTCTGTTGAACATTAGTTGCCCGTATGAATGGGCTTATTAAGGGCTCTTGATTCTGTCCCATTAGTCTGTGTCTTTTTCTGCCAGTGCTATACTGTTTTGACTATTGTGCCTTTTTAACATAGTTTGAAGTTAGGGAGTGTGATACCCTTGGTTGTCATGGTACCCGATGGATTGCTTCTCTGTGTATTTGGGCAGTGAACTCTTGTTTAGATACTGCTTTGGTGTTAATAGTTTGATAGGTTCATAAGTACAGGTGTTCTTTTCTCTTCCAGCTGGAAGTGTGATAGTATAAGTTTGTTTTCCTGTCACCTCTACAAGGACACCTCTGGGGTCTGGGTGGGGTAGTGTTATCTGGGTCATGGAAAATGCCCCATATAGCCCAAGTTGGTGGGTATCCCCTCTATCCAGGTCAGGTGGGGCTCCAGGCCTGCAGGTTTCCAGCGCTGCCTTCTTGAAACCGGCTGCTGCCAGAGTGTGCCATCTGAGATGTCTGCTGCCTCTACTGGGTTCTCCCCCTACCGGAATCTGCTATGATGGGTGGGCCAGTGGTGGGCAAAGGGAGGGACTTTATGAGTGCTGCTCTGCCTTCATGCTAGTAACTGCCGTTTCCTAGTCCACAGCTGCTGCACTGCAGGGCTGCATCTCTACCTTTGTCACCAGGTTTAGCTGAAATGGGCAGTGGCCACTCAAGTGGGTGGCTTCTACCCCCTACTTCCTGATTGCTGTGTGGGGACTGCAACTGTACTCCTCCAGCACCACCACACCTGCAGCCCCCTCCATCCTTCCCCTTCCCTCCCCTGCTTGTTCCAGTTAGTGACCTTCAGATGTCCCTACTCATGGATCTCTCAGATGTGTTTTATATGCTGAACCAAGGGGTCTTCTCACTCACTGCATTAAGATGTCGGCATTCCTTTTCTGTTTTGGGGTGGGGTTTTTTTGGTTTATTTGTTTTTAACAGAGAGAGAGAGTCCGAGAGAGGGATAGATAGGGACGGATAGGAACGGAGAGAGATGAGAAGCATCACTCATCAGTTTTTTGTGATGACACCTTAGTTGTTCATTGATTGCTTTCTCATATGTACCTTGACCACGGGCCTTCAGCAGACCGAGTAACCCCTTGCTTGAGCCAGCGACCTTGGGTCCAAGCTGGTGAGGTTTTGCTCAAACCAGATGAGTCCACATTCAAGCTGGTGACCTCGGGGTCTTGAACCTGGGTCCTTCCACATCCCAATTTGATGCTCTATCCACTGTGCCACCACCTGGTCAGGTTGGGTTTTTTTGTTTTTGTTTTTAACTTTTATTAATTTTTAGAGAGGAAGGAGAGTGAGTGAGAGAGAGAGAGAAGGGGGAGGGAGGAGCAGGAAGCATCAACTCCCATATGTGCCTTGACCAGGCAAGCCCAGGGTTTCGAACTGGCGACCTCAGCATTCCAGGTTGACGCTTTATCCACTGTGCCACCACAGGTCAGGCCTGTTGTTGTTTTTGACAGACAGTGAGAGAGTCAGAGAGAGGGACAATCATGTCTATGATTCCACAGGCAGAAATTCTTTAATAACAACCTTATTGAAATATTCCCATATCATAAAGTTTCAAAGTATATAATTTAGAGTGGTTTCTTAGTACATTCACAAGCTTGAGCAACCTTCTCCTTTAATAGAATATTCCAGCCTGACCAGGGAGTGGCGCAGTGGATATTGGACTGGTACACAGAGGACCCAGGTTCAAAACCCCAAGGTCGCCAATTTGAGCACAGGCTTATCTAGCTTGAGCATAGGCTCACCAGCTTGAGTGCGGGGTTGCTGGCTTGAACATGGGATCAGAGACATGACCCCATGGTTGTTGGCTTGAGCCCAAGGTCACTGGCTTGAGCAAGGGATCACTTGCTCTGCTGTAGCCCCCTGGTCAAGGCACATATGAGAAAGCAATCAGTGAACAAGTAAGGTGCCACAACAAAGAATTGATACTTCTCATCTCTTCTTTCCTCTCTGTTCCTATCTGTCCCTCTCTCTGTCTCTGTCACACACACACATACATACATACACAAAGAATATTCCATTGCCCCCAAAAGAAGCCCTGCACCCATTAACAGTCACTCTTTTTTTTTTTTGTATTTTTCTGAAGTTGGAAATGAGAAGGCAGTCAGACAGACTCCTGCATGTGCCTGACCGGGATCCACCCGGCATGCCCACCAGGGGGTGATACTCTGCCCCTCTGGGGCGTTGCTCTGTTGCAACCAGAGCCATTCTAGCGCCTGAGGGAGAGGCCACAGAGCCATCCTCGGCGCCTGGGCCAACTTTGCTCCAATGGAGCCCAGGATGCGGGAGGGGAAGAGAGAGACAGAGAGGAAGGAGAGGGGGAGGGGTGGAGAAGCAGATGGGCGCTTCTCCTGTGTGCCCTGGCCAGCAATCGAACCCAGGACCCCTGCACGCCAGGCCGACGCTCTACTACTGAGCCAACCGGCCAGGGCAACAGTCACTCTTAATCCCCTACTTTCTTCCTGTCTGTGAATGTGCCTGCTCTGGGCATTCACATAAATGTAATCAGATACCATGTGGCCTTCTGTGTCTGGCCTCTCTTACTGAGCTTCATGTTTTCTTTCTCTTTTTAAAGATTTTGATTTTTCAGAAAGGAGAGGGGTGGGGTATGAATGAGAAGTCTCAACTCAGTTAAAAAGATTTTATTTCTTGATTTTAGAGAGAAGTGAGTTAGAAAGTAGGGTGGGGGGAGAGTATCATGTTTGCCTTGACTGGGCAAGCCCAGAGTTTTGAACCAGCAAACCTCAGCATTCCAGGTCAATTCCTTATCTACTGTGCCACCACAGGTAAGGCTCAACTCATAGTTGCTTCACTTTAGTTGTTCATTGATTGTCAAATGTGCCTTGACTGGGCAAGCCTCGGAGCTCTAGGTTGACGCTGTATCCACTGTGCCACCACGGCAAGGCCAAGCTTTATGTTTCCAAGGTTCATCCATGTTGTAGCCTGTATCAGTGCTTCACCCCTTTTCATGGCTGAGTAGTATTCTGGTGTGTGGATGGACCACATTTTGTTTGTCCATTCATCATCAGAGGAATCTTTGGGCCGTGTCCTTTCTGATAATGTGAAATGTGAATTTGATGATAATTTGTGAACAAG
Organism: Saccopteryx bilineata; assembly: GCF_036850765.1. Classification (NCBI taxonomy): domain Eukaryota; kingdom Metazoa; phylum Chordata; class Mammalia; order Chiroptera; family Emballonuridae; genus Saccopteryx; species Saccopteryx bilineata. Next base: position 156,009,951 of record NC_089490.1, read on the forward strand.
TAACCAGGGCAACTCCCCAGAGATTTCCTGTTTGCATAGTTTTACCCTCACTCACATCTGGCACTTGGGTTGGAGGCCACTGGTGAGCAGGATGGGTCGATGGCAGGGCTGGGATTGGTTACCTTCAGCCTGCCAGCATCCTGCCTGCCTCAGCAGGTCTGCTCTGCCCCCAGGAGGTACGGGAGACGCGCAGGCTGCACGAGCGGCACCTAGTGGAGGTGGACAGCAGCCGGCAACAGGAGTACGACTTCCGGATGGCACAGGCGCTGGAGGAGCTGCGCAGCCAGCATGACGAGCAAGTGCGGCTGTACAAGCTGGAGTTGGAGCAAGCCTACCAGGCTAAGGTGTGAGTGGGAAGGGACGGGTGGGAAAGTACAGGTGGCTTCCTGCCCCACATCTGATGCCTCATCCCCCTTCTTCTGTCCCCTCAGCTGGACAATGCCAAATTGAGCTCTGACCAGAATGACAAGGCTGCCAGCGCTGCCCGTGAGGAGCTGAAGGAGGCACGCATGCGGGTTGAGTCCCTCAGCTACCAGCTCTCCGGCCTCCAGAAGCAGGTCACTCACAGGGGTCCCCACCTGTCCCAGTCCCCCAACCCCAGCAGGTTCCTTCCTCCTGCCTCTGGGTGGTAAATGCCACCTTGAAGATCAGGCACCTGGCCATCCCTGTCCCATCTCTCTTTTGCCAAGTGAGGCTGCGCAGCTGGTGGACCCCATCCCCTCCAGGCCTGATCTCTGTTTCTAGCCCAGAGCTGGGTGGGCTTCTCCTCAGGATGCACACAGGCCGCCCTGACCTGGCCCTCGGGCCCCTCCCCAGGCTAGTGCAGCTGAAGACCGGATCCGAGAGCTAGAGGAGGCCATGGCTGGGGAGCGTGACAGGTTCCGGAAGATGCTGGATGCTAAGGAGCTGGAGATGACAGAAATGAGGGACGTGATGCAGCAGCAGCTGGCCGAGTACCAGGAGCTGCTGGATGTCAAGTTGGCCTTGGACATGGAGATCAGTGCCTACCGCAAGCTGCTGGAGGGCGAGGAGGAGAGGTGGGTGGGGGGTGGTGAAGAAGTACGTAGTGGGGTGAGGAGGGGGTGCGAGGCCAGGAGGAACAGGACAGGATTTGGTGGGGAGTGGTGGGTTGGAATGATGTGGGAAGTGGGGTATGGTGGGGTTTTAGGAAAGGGGTAAGGAGAGGGCAGCTGGGGGCAGGTCAGGACAAGCTGGTGAGTCTGCCCATCTGGCACTGTTTGGGTTGTCTTGGTGTGACCTTGGGCCAACAGGCCCTCAGCTGCCACCACTAGTCACCCCTGGCACTCCCCCCAGGCTGAAGCTGTCCCCCAGTCCATCATCACGGGTCACCATCTCACGGGCCACCTCGAGCAGCGGCAGCAGTGTGTCTATGACCAGGCGCTCAGGCCGCAGCAAGCGGAGGCGTCTGGAGGCGGAGGAGCCACCAGGCACAGGCTCCAGTGGCATCAGCTCAGGTGGCAGTAGCAGCAGCAGCAGTTTTCACCTGGCTCAGCAGGCCTCGGCCTCGGGCAGCATCAGCATTGAGGAGATTGACCTGGAGGGCAAGTTCGTGCAGCTAAAGAACAGCTCAGACAAAGTAAGGGGCCTTGATCCTGGGGGGCCCCCGGTTGGGTCTTTCAGAACTGTATCAGGCAGTGTCCCCTTTGCAGGACCAGTCTCTGGGGAACTGGAGGATCAAGAGGCAGGTCCTAGAAGGGGAAGAGATTGCCTACAAGTTCACACCCAAGTACGTGCTACGCGCTGGCCAGACCGTCACGGTAGGTGACTGCAGAAGGGCAGGTGGGTTATGGGGTGATAGGGAGAGTGGCCACCAGTTGGAGGAAGTGGGCAGCAGCAACCATGTAGGTGACAGATTGTGAAATGGGATCTGGAGAAGCAGGACCTGGCTTGGTGGGGTTGGGGTAGTGGTTAAGCACTGGTTCTAAGAACAACTGCCTGATGTTACAAGTCACCTGTGTGCCATCATCACTCCATTGAGCTCTCCGTGGAGCTCTTTGGAATGCCTAAGTGTCATGCCAGGATCCCATGGTGGAGATAGATCTGAGTCAAGGCTGTCTGGCCAGCAGGCACTGGCAAGATATGTAACAGTCATGGGTATGGGCCCTGGAGCTGACCTGCTTCAGATCCCAGCTCATCCTGTTTCCCAAGATGAGTGCCCTTGGCCATTGGGAATTTCAGTCTTTTCTTCCATACCGTGATGATCATTATTCCTGGGGAGGACCCAGTAAGGCTGGAAAGATTAAACGCCTGGGGCGTTAAAGAGGGGCTGTGAAAGGGACTGGCTAGTGGCACATGCACGAGGACTAGAGCCAGCATTGATGTGAGGCCCTCCTGTGTGTCCCCAGGTGTGGGCAGCTGGTTCAGGGGTGGCCCACAGCCCCCCCTCGACACTTGTGTGGAAGAGTCAGAATAGCTGGGGCACGGGCGAGAGTTTCCGGACTGTCCTGGTCAACGCTGACGGGGAGGTGAGTGCCTGGAGTTTGGGGTGTGTGGGCTTCCTTTGCCTCAGTCCTGGGGCCTCCTTTGTCCACCCCATACCAGCCGTCAGCTGGTGCTGAAGCCCTGGGGTGGAGCCTAGGCCAGCAGAGCCAGTGAAGGCAGCCCTGGGCCTGGTCCCTGGATGGCACTCTGCATTGTGGTGACACCCTGTCCAAGCATGTTAACTGCCACCAATGTGGGCTAAGTGCCCGCACCTAAGGGATTGAGTGACCATGACTCTTGTCTTACACAGGAAGTGGCCATCAGAACCGTGAAACAGTCCTCCGTGGTTCGGGAGACCGAGAATGGAGAGGAGGGAGAAGAGGAGGGAGCCGAGTTTGGTGAGGAGGATCTTTTCCATCAGCAGGTAGGGACCTTGGGGGACACACTCGTGTACATACATGTAGACTCACGCACACATGCACCCATGGGCCCTCCTCGCTGGACCCCCAGCGTTTATGTGGGCTCCTGCAGCTGTGGGCACAACTGGCCTTGCCTGGTCCTTGGCACTACCCAGGCCCCTCTGCTCCCGGCTCTGCTGGGCCCTGCAGTTTGTACCTGGAGACCACATGGGAGCAGCAGTGCTTTCAGGTGTTGCCTGTTTTGTGGACCTCAGAGTACAATCCCAGGGATCCCTGGGAGTGGGGTGTTGAAAGGTGATTGCCCTCTGCCATCACGACTTTGTGTCTGAAATTGTCTTCTGAATAGCTCTTTGAGAGAAGTTGGAGAGCCTAGGACCGTACCATATTAGATATAAGTTGTGAAACTTCTGTCTGAGACATAAAACTGTGATGTATTTTATAGCTTAGAGCAGAGGTAAGGGAGACATGGAAGGTTTGGGAACTGGGGTAGTTAAGGCTGATGCCACTGGCCCTGTTATCTTTCTAGGGGCTGGGCTTCCTGAGGTGGCTCAGGCGCTGGGCCTGGGCTCAGTCCAGCCCCTTGGCAGGGTTGGGGGCCACCAGCTACCTTTTTAAGCTCCTGGTCCCACCTCACCACAGTTCTTTTTCCATCTCCCAGGGGGACCCACGGACCACCTCAAGAGGCTGCTGCGTGATGTGAACAGAACATGCCTCATCACACATCTTTTACCCAGAGCCACTGAAAACTATTTTTATATCATTGGCTTTCTTTAGTCCTTCATACATTTCTAGAGAATTTTTAAGCAAACTGCCAGAATGTGGGGTGGATCTGTGTTCTATTCCATCAGTGGGTTTCTGTGGACCCTCCCTTCAGCCACTGTCCAAATTTCTTTTGGTGCCCATTTCCCCTGTGGGTTGAATTTCAGCCCAGGAACCTAATGGTTGACAGGTTTGGGCTTGGAGGCTGGAGGGGCCCATGTACTAGCTCTACCCCCCTTCATTACAGACAGGCCAGAATGGGAGGGGAGCTGCCTATTGGGCCTGGAGGTAGACAGAGAAGCTGTAGAAATTCAGTAGTTTGTGTTATTAAGCTTTTAAGAACCAAATTCAGTGTAGGTTTTTGCCTGGTGGAGGTAGGGGCGTCCTCTGTGGAGTTTGGTGGCTCCTTCCACCAGAACATGGTATGGGGGCACTTGGGAATCAGGTTTTATTGTCCACCTGGCTTCCAGGGTTGTTGCAACTCCTGCTCTGAAGGCGTTGGGTGGCAGGCAGGTTTGCCCACTTGTGTGAATCAGAGCATCATGGGGAAGCTCCTTGTTCCCATTCTGGCTGCCTGACCCTTGAGTTTCTGGAGCAGGACTAGTAGGACAGGAGAGAAAGAAACCTAGGGACAGGGACACTTGCTATTAGAGACTAGTAAACAGGCGACAAGTGTGATGACCTTGGTAGCAAATGTCTCACGTTCCAGGACCATGTCCAGGTGTAACACCACTTCCTGCCCTCCTGTCACGAAGATAGTGACTTCAGGGTGAGCCGTTGGATGTCTCCCTCTGTGCACCTTGTGCCCGGGACAGGTGCCAGCCTCCCACCATCTCGTATATTCTGCATATATATCACTATTCTCACTTCTATCTGTAACTCTTGCTGAAATGATGTTACTCAGGCCACTGCCAGCTGATCCCTTTAGGGTGTTTCCATGTCATGGCCAGCTTCTGGCCACCCAGTGACCCTCTCTGCATTAGCCTATCGTTTACAGCCCCCAACCTAGATACACAGAAGTTATTTTTTTAACGGATATTTATTTTTTTACATTGGTCAGTACTCAGATTGCCGATTCTGCTTCAGTGGCTCAGGCCAGGGTTACAGGGACGGTCCCCAGAGGGCCTGTCTCAGTGAGCTCTGAGCCCTCAGATGGCAAATTCCTTCAGAAAGGGCAGCTCAAGTCTTAAAGACAATACTTAGCCTGGGAGGCTTACTACCTGGGCGGGCAGTTTCAGAGCAGCCTGCTGGCTGGCCCTTTGGTTCTCTGGCTGGGAGAGGCACACCCCCAGGCCTGGCTTTCCTTGGGAATTGCTTATGGCAAGGCGGGGTGGAGGCCAGAGCCGTGGCAAGGAGAGCCCCAGTGGCTGACAACCTAAATGTGCTATTGAGTCTAGAGTTCAGCCACAACTCTTGCTTTACATCTGAGTTCTTCCCGTGGCCACCCTAAATTCCTAGGCCGTGGAGGGAAGTGTGTCACCAGAACAATTCGTGGAAGGTTTTGGTGGGCCCTTGAGAACTTCCCTGGCCTGGTGATGCAGCACCCTGTAGCCTGCCTGAGCCTTCCCTGGGGGTACATGCTGAGCCCAAGGTGGGGTCTCACTCACACACCCCACACCCCACAGCAAGACCGCTGGCCCGTGGGGGTCTGGAGAGTTTGCAATGAGGCACTGGGAGGGCAGGTCTTGGTGCCCCAAACAGAAGGGACAGTGACATCCAGTGACATATTTTGGGAATCTGGGGGATCAGAACTGTGTCCTGAAATTAGAGTTTGTGATTTGCTAACAGTCTCGCCCAGCTGTGTATGTGGATAGGAAGGGAGAGGGCCTGCCCTCTCCGCAGGCCCAGGGTCCCCCTGGTTCCTGGCAGAGGCCTCAGGTGGAGCTGGGAAGTGCTCATCTGGGCAGGGTGGTGATGCTCAGTGGTAATCAAGTATTTGGAAACATGGAGCAGAAATCAATGTGAAATTGCTTGCTGTGGCCTGGGAAACAGTGCACGTGTCCTTAAACAAGCTTAGCTTTAAGCCACTTAAAGTGATACAGAAGTGATGCCTCTGTCTGAGCCCGTCAGGTGACTGAACCCAGCACCCCTCCTAGAGAAACACCAGACTGGGGGTGGGCAGCAGTGGTGAGGAGGCGGCCTGCAGGTGGGCGCCTGAGCAAGTGTACCAGGTCCAGAGCCAGGCTCAGGGGCTCACCTGGGGCATGACGTTCAGCTAGTTTCCTAACTGAAGCTCTGACGCAGAGACCCTGCAGTTCTGTTCACATTAGCAACAAGCGGGACTAACATTCCTCCAGGCCGGCAGAGGCAGAATTTACCTGAAAGGTTTGATGTCTGTTCACAACATTCAGTGGAGTCAGCTTCCAGATGGCGGCAGGTGTACACTTTTGTTTCAGACATGTATTGGTGATTTTTAAGATGCATGCCAAATGTGTGGTTTCTTTTTTCCTCCAATGCTTTGTAATATACATTTTCTGACTGGAAACTTTTGTACAACACTCCAATAAACATTTTGCTTTTAAGTTGTGCCTCTGAGTTTAAGGCAGGGCTATTAGAGCCCAACTGCTAAAATGCCAATGGCCTTCCTAGAGTGAAAGCCACAGAGGGGTCTGGGAAGGCAGTGGCAGGCTGGCCTCCCACCTCCCAGTTGCAAACTCAAATATGTACACAGACAACAGTTATTCATCTGAGATAACCAAGGGCCGAGTGAGCAGCTGACAAGGCAGAGATGAACAGAAGGCTGGGGGCCCTCGGCTTGTAAGCATCCCTTCCACTTGCATAGAGCACCAACGGTTCCCACCTACGTTGCCCAGAGCCTTCTGCATCCAAACAAAGGGACAACAGCTAGGGCTGATGCGTAGGTACCCACTACGCTCCTACAAACCTGCCAAAACCTCCTGGCACACGCAGCCTATCTACAGAGTCCAATTTGTACAACCAGAGAGCTGTGGGGGCTCAATCCAGGGGTTTTGACTATCTTTCCTAAGCCTATTTTCGCCTGAACAGTGGGAGCGAGCGGGATCACAGCATTACTACACACAACTGGGCCAATTCTTGGGCACCAGCTCAGTTCCTACTGACTTGCCCAAACCCCCAGCACACGTAGCCTCCAGTCTACTTCCACATTAGGCCACTTTTCACAACTGGGAGAGAGCTTTTTGTTTAATTCTTATAAACCTACCTACAAAGTTAAAAAGGTAAGATATTTTTCAGATAAAAGCACAAGAAAAAACCCATAAAGAAATCTTTTTTTATTTATTTTACAGAGACAGAGAGAGAGGGATGGATGGATGGAAAGACAGACAGGAACGGAGAGATGAGAAGCATCAATCATTAGTTTTCCATTGCGCATTGTGACACCTTAGTTCATTGATTGCTTTCTCATATGTGCCTTGACTGCGGGCCTTCAGAAGACCGAGTAACCCCCCCCTTTTTTTTAAATTTTTAAAAAATTTTCATTTTAGGGGGGACGAGGGAGCAGGAAGTATCAACTCCCATATGTGCCTTGACCAGACAAGTGCAGGGTTTCGAACTGGTGACCTCAGCGTTCCAGGTCAACGCATTATCCACCGTGCCACCACAGGATAGGCGTAATCCCTTGCTCGAGCCAGTGATACTGGGTTCAAGCTGGTGAGCTTTTAGTTTTTTTGTGTTTGTTTTTTTTTTTATAGAGACAGAGTTAAAGAGAGAGGGATAGACAGGGAAAGACAGGAACGGAGAGATGAGAAGCATCAATCATCAGTTTCTCGTTGTGCATTGCGACACCTTAGTTGTTCATTGATTGCTTTCTCATATGTGCCTTAACCGTGGGCCTTCAGCAGACCGAGTAACCCCTTGCTCGAGCCAGCGACCTTGGGTCCAAGCTGGTGAGCCTTGCTCAAACCAGATGAGCCCGTGCTCAAGCTGGTGACCTCAGGGTCTTGAACCTGGGTCCTCAGCATCCCAGTCCGACGCTCTATCCACTGTGCCACCGCCTGGTCAGGCCCATAAAGAAATCTTAAGGAGCCCTAGCTGGGTAGCTCAGGTGGTTGATTTGCCAAGGTTGTGGGTTTGATCCCCAGGAGGGCACATACAAGAAAACCAATGAATTTATAAATAAATGGAACAAATTCACGCTCACTCGCTCTCAAATGAAGAAAAAAAAAAAGAAACAAAAGTAAGTAATGGCCCTGGCTGGTTAGCTCAGTGGTAGAGCGTCAGCCTGGCGTGCGGGAGTCCTGGGTTCGATTCCTGGCCAGGGTACACAGGAGAAACGCCCATCTGCTTCTCCACCCCTCCCTCTCCTTCCTCTCTGTCTCTCTCTTCCCTTCCCGCAGTCAAGGCTCCATTGGAGCAAAGTTTGCCCGGGCGCTGAAGATGGTTCTGTGGCCTCTGCCTCAGGCGCTAGAATGGCTCTGATTGCGGCAGAGCGACGCCCCAGAGGGGCAGAGCATTGCCCCCTAGTGGGTGTGCCGGATGGATCCTGGTCAGGTGCATGCGGGAGTCTGTCCGACTGCCTCCCCGTTTCCAACTTCAAAAAAAAAAAAAAGTAATCAAGTTGTTTAATATTTTAATTGTCATTAATTGTGTTCCTACTTATTAAGCTGTTAAAATCCTTTGAACTTATTTTTTTAATTTGAATTTAATTTCGATACAAGGGGGACATGTAATCAATAGATAACATTATAGAACGTTATATGGATTCTAAACTACCAAAGTAAATGTTACTACAATTGACAAAAAAAAGAAAAGAAAAAGTAATTTGCTTAAAAAGTTCAAAGAGGCTCTGGCCAGTTGTTCAGTGAATAGAACACTGGCCTAGTGTACGGACACCGCAGGCTTGATTCCAGGTCAGGGCACAGAAGAGAAGCGACCATCTGCTTCTCTTCCCCTCCCTCTTCACCTTCTGTCCCTCTTCTCTTGCAGCCAGTGGCTGGATTGGTTCGAGTGTCGGCCCTGGGTGCTGAGGATAGCTCAGCTGATTCAAGCATCAGCCCCAGTGGTTGCCAGGTGTGTCAGAGTCATAAAGATGCTGACCAAACTGGCCCTGGCCGGTTCGCTCAGCGGTAGAGCGTCAGCTTGGTGTGCGGGGGGACCCGGGTTCGATTCCCAGCCAGGGCACATAGGAGAAGCACCCATTTGCTTCTCCACCCCCCCCTCCTTCCTCTCTGTCTGTCTCTTCCCCTCTCGCAGCCAAGGTTCCATTGGAGCAAATATGGCCCGGGCGCTGGGGATGGCTCCTTGGCCTCTGCCCCAGGCGCTAGAGTGGCTCTGTTCGCAGCAGAGCAGAGCGACGCCCCGGAGGGGCAGAGCATCGCCCCCTGGTGGGCAGAGCGTTGCTCCTGGTGGGCGTGCTGGGTGAATCCCGGTCGGGCACATGCCGGAGTCTGTCTGACTGTCTCTCCCCGTTTTCAGCTTCAGAAAAAATACAAAAAAAAAATGCTGACCAAACTTAAGAGGTACTTAGGGAGAACTTGAACAAGCAGGAAATATAAAAAGAACCAAACAGACCCGACGACTACAGTAAATGGAATGGAAAATACAGAAGGGAAGCCCTGGCCAGTTAGCTCAATCTGTTAGTGTCATCCCAAAACAAGGTTGCAGGTTTGATTCTTGGTCAGAGCACATACAGGAAGTGACCAATGAATGCACAACTAAGTGGAACAACAAATGAATGCTCTCTCAAATCAATAAAAAATAAAATACAGTGAATGGGAAAAACAATGCAACATTCAATTTGTTCAACCATGCAGGGGTCCATCTGTGACACTGAAGCGGGTAGAGAAAGCTGTGTGGGCCACTTATAAGACTTGTATCTTGCCTGACCAGGTGGTGACGCAGTGGATAGAGTGTTGGACTGGGATGCTGACGACCCAGGTTTGAGACCCCAAGGTCGCCAGCTTGAGCACAGGCTCATCTGGTTTGAGCAAAGCTCACCAGCTTGAGCCCAAGGTCACTGGCTCGAGCAAGGGGTTACTCAGTCTGGTGTACTGAGACCCCAGGTCAAGGCACATATGAGAAAGCAATCAATGAACAACTAAATTGCTGCAATGAAGAATTGATGCTTCTCATCTCTCTCCCTTCCTGTCTGTCCCTATCTGTCCCTCTCTCTGACTCTGTCTCTGACACACACACACACTTGTGATCTTATGACACTGGCCAGAGAGCTATTGCAAAAGGTTTGGTTTCCTAAAGTTCTAATGAGATTCACTTTGGACACATGCACGTGCAAACACATACACACCGAATCAGAAAAATCCTAAAACGTACATGGAACCACAAAAGATCCCAAACATCCAAAGAAATTTTGAGAAAGGACAAAGTGGGAGGTATTATGCTCCCTAATATCAAACAATAAAGCTACAATAATCAAAATAGTATGGTAGCCCTGGCCGGTTGGCTCAGCGGTAGAGCGTCGGCCTGGCGTGCAAGGGACCCGGGTTGATTCCCGGCCAGGGTACATAGGAGAAGCGCCCATTTGCTTCTCCACCCCCCTCCTTCCTCTCTGTCTCTCTCTTCCCCTGCTGCAGCCAAGGCTCCATTGGAGCAAAGATGGCCCGGGCGCTGGGGATGGCTCCTTGGCCTCTGCCCCAGGCGCTAGAGTGGCTCTGGTCACAGCAGAGCGACGCCCCGGAGGGGCAGAGCATCGCCCCCTGGTGGGCAGAGCGTTGCCCCTGGTGGGCGTGCCAGGTGGATCCCGGTCGGGTGCATGCGGGAGTCTGACTGTCTCTCCCCGTTTCCAGCTTCTGAAAAATACAAAAATAAAAAAAATAAATAAATAAAAATTTATATATATAAATTTTATATATATATATATATATAAAATTTTATATATATATATATGGCATAGTACTGGCATAAAAACAGATACATAGTTCAGCGGAATAAAATAGCCCAGATATATATATATATATATATATATATATATATATATATATGGCATGGTACTGGCATAAAAACAGATACATAGTTCAGCGGAATAAAATAGCCCAGAAATAAGTCATGCCTAATACAGTCAGCTTACCTATGACAAAGGAAGCAAGAATATATATACAATGGGGTAAGGACAATCTCTTCCATAAGTAGCATTGGAGAAACTGGACAAATTCCTGCAAAAAAAAAAATTGAAATTGAACAACTTGCTTAAACCACATAAAAAAAATATATATATAGCTGGCCTGACCTATGGTGGCACAGTGGATAAAGCATTGACCTGGAATGCTGAGGTTGCCGGTTCAAAACCCTGGGCTTGCCTGGTCAAGGCACATATGGGAGTTGAAGCTTCCAGCTCCTCCCCTGTTCTCTCTCTCTAATAAAAAAAATGAGGCCCTGGCCGGTTGGCTCAGCGGTAGAGCGTCGGCCTAGCATGCGGAGGACCTGGGTTCGATTCCCGGCCAGGGCACATAGGAGAAGCGCCCATTTGCTTCTCCACCCCTCCGCCGCGCTTTCCTCTCTGTCTCTCTCTTCCCCTCCCGCAGCCAAGGCTCCATTGGAGCCAAGATGGCCCGGGCGCTGGGCATGGCTCTGTGGCCTCTGCCTCAGGCGCTAGAGTGGCTCTGGTCGCAATATGGCGACGCCCAGGATGGGCAGAGCACCGCCCCTGGTGGGCGTGCCGGGTGGATCCCGGTCGGGCGCATGCGGGAGTCTGTCTGACTGTCTCTCCCTGTTTCCAGCTTCAGAAAAATGAAAAAAAAAAAAAAATGAATAGCCTGACCAGGCGGTGGCACAGTGGATAGAACATCGGACTGGGATGTGGAGGACCCAGGTTCGAGACCCCAAGGTCACCAGCTTGAGTGCGGGCTCATCTGGTTTGAACAAAGCTCACCAGCTTGGACCCAAGGTTGCTGGCTCGACCAAGGGGTTACTCAGTCTGCTGAAGGCCCACAGTCAAGGCACATATGAGAAAGCAATCAATGAACAACTAAGGTGTCGCAACAAAAAACTAATGATTGATGCTTCTCATCTCTCTCCGTTCCTGTCTGTCCCTATCTATCTCTCTCTCTGACTCTCTCTCTCTGTCTCTCTAAAAAAATATATATATTAAAAAAATGAATAAATAAAATCTAAATAAAAATTAAAAAAAAAAAGCTGAACTCAAAATAGATTAAAGACTTCAATGTAAGACTTAAAACCATAAAGCTCTTCGAAGAAAATATAGGCAGTAAATTCTGTGACATCGCTCTTAGCAATATCTTTTTGGATATTGTCTCAGGCCAGAGCAACAAAAGAAAAGAAATGGTACATCTGTGAGAACTAAAAAGAACTAACTAAAAAAGTTCTTAAACAGCAAACAAAATGATCCATGAAATGAAAAGACAACCTGCTGATTAGGAGAAGATATTTGCCAATGATATATCTAATAAGGAGTTAATATCCAGATTTATAAGGAACTCATACAACTTAATACCAAAAAACACAGTCCAGTTAAAAATTGGCAATGACCAGAATGGACATTTCTCTAAAAAACACAATGTAGATGGCCAATAGACATGAAAAGAAGCTCACCATCACTAATCACCAGGGAAATGCAAATTAAAACCACAATGAGATACTACCTCACACCTGTCAGAATGGCCATCATCAATTAATCAACAGATAAGTGTAGGGAACCTTCATGCACTGTTGACAAGATTGTAAATTTGTGTAGCCACTTTGGAAAATAGTATGGAGGTTCCTCAAAAAATTAAAAATAAGTCTGCTTATGATCAAAATGTCAAGAGTAGGCCCTGGCCGGTTGGCTCAGCGGCCTGGCGTGTGGAAGTCCTGGGTTCGATTCCTGGCCAGGGCACACAGGAGAAGCGCCCATCTGCTTCTCCACCCTTCCCCCTCTCCTTTCTATTTCTCTCTTCCCCTCCTGCAGCCAAGGCTCCATTGGAGCAAAGTTGGCCTGGGTACTGAGGATGGCTCCATGGCCTCCGCCTCAGGCACTAGAATGGCTCAGATTGTAGTGGAGCAATGCCCCAGAGGGGCCAAGCATCACCCCCTGGTGGGCATGCCGGGTGGGTCCCAGTTGGGCGCATGGGTGGGGGGCAGATGGGTGGCAGGGTGGGGGGGTAAATGGGGGGGGTGAATGGGTGGGGGGGTGGAGGGGCGAAATGGGCTGGCTATTGAAAATGTGGAGAGCTATTAGTTCAGAGCCCCTCACCCACCCACCACAAGTGAGGGGACCCAGAACCGGGAAGAGGTGTCCCCACAACACCTGGCTGTGAAAATCATCAGGAATTCCATGTGTCTGGGTGAAACCCAGGCATTCTCTTAAAGGGCCTGCACACAGACTCACTACCTCCTGGGCACTCACCCTGGGCTCTGGAAGATGGGCAGCGGCTGGGGGCTAACAGGGGCCGTGCCAGAGAAATACAGGGAGAAACCCAGTTGTGTGGCTTCAGGGTCAGGGCTAGAGTGGCAGCTACAATCATTCCTTTGCTGAGCCACTACCTACACAGCCAGCAGGCGAGCACCATTTTTTTTTTTAATTTTTTTAAAAAAATTGTTTATTTATTTTTCTTCTTTCTGAAGCTGGAAACGGGGAGAGATGGTCAGACAGACTCCCACATGCGCCTGACCGGGATCCACCCGGCACACCCACCAGGGGCGATGCTCTGCCCCTCCAGGGCGTCGCTCCGCCGTGACCAGAGCCACTCCAGCGCCTGGGGCAGAGGCCAAGGAGCCATCCCCAGCGCCCGGGCCATCCTTGCTCCAACGGAGCCTCGGCTGCGGGAGGGGAAGAGAGAGACAGAGAGGAAGGAGGGTGGGGGTGGAGAAGCAAATAGGCGCTTCTCCCACGTGCCCTGGCCGGGAATCGAACCCGGGTCCCCCGCATGCCAGGCTGACGCTTTACCGCTGAGCAAACCGGCCAGGGCCGCGAGCACCATTTTTTGTGTTGAGTCCTCCCCCATCCAGCCAGCAGGTACAGGTGGGCACCACATCTGAATCTGCATTCACCTGGTGACACTGCTCACCTGCCCCAGTGACTCCTGAGACCCCTCACCTTGAGCACTGCTCAAACCTCTTTCAGCAGCAGTTCCTCATAGGCCCAGCCTTGGCCCACAGTGCAGACTTTCCTGAAAACTTTTCATAGTTCTGCAGGTCTCAGGCAGGTGGCCGCTGGCCTTGACATGGCCTATGTCTCTTGCTGAGTGGCACTTGCTAGCCACTGGCAACAGCCAGCCTCGGTTTGCAGCATGGCCTCTCCCATGCATCTTCAGGCCCAGCACAGGCAGCTGCCAACTGCAGGTTGCTTTGCAGTTCCTACCAGCTGGCCCTGGGCTGGGCACAGGCAGGGGCTGACCTGGGCCTGTTCCAGAGCCCCTCCCAAAAGGTCCTGGAACCAACACACCTGGTGGCCGGCTTCACACTACAATCAGCTCCACAAACTGCACCCAAAAGGTGATCTCAGCTGGCCCTGCTCAGGCAAATCCCACTCTGTGAGGTCAGCCCCTACACAGTAGCTCATTCACTGTGGTCTTCGCCACTCCTCACAGCCCTTCAACCTGAGGGTCAACTCCGCCCACTTGCCAATAGCAGTCAAGGCTCAACTGCCAAAGGAGGGTACACTTAACCCATACCAAGGACACTCTTGGAGTACCCAACTCAGGTGACCAGGAACACTGTACTGCTGGGCCCCACAGGACACCTACAGCAGAAGGCCATCCTGTCAAGACTGGGAGACAGCAGATCTATCTAATACATAGGAACAAACACAGAAAGACAGCCAAAATGAGAAAAATAAACGTCCCAGATAAAACGACAGGAGAAAATTCCAGAAAAAGACTTAAACTCAGAGGCCTGACCTGTGGTGGCGCAGTGGATAAAGCGTCAACCTGGAAACGCTGAGGTCGCCAGTTCAAAACCCTGGGCTTGCCTGGTCAAGGCACATATGGGAGTTGATGCTTCCAGCTCCTCCCCTCTGTCTTTCTCTCTCTTTGTCTATCTCCCTCTCTCCTCTCTAAAATGAATAAATAAAAAATAAAAAAAATTAAAAAAAAAAAAAAAAGACTTAAACTCAGAGACATGGACAAGAGTGTGGGGGTTAAGCCTGGCCTGTGGTGGCGCAGTGGATAAAGCGTCGACCTGGAAATGCTGAGGTCGCTGGTTCGAAACCCTAGGCTTGCCTGGTCAAGGCACATATGGGAGTTGATGCTTCCAGCTCCTCCCTACCTTCTCTCTCTGTCTCTCCTCTCTCTCTCTCTCTCTCTCTCTCCTCTCTAAAATGAATAAATTAAGAGTGTGGGGGTTACGGGGTTGGGGGGAAGGAGAGGGAGGGGGTTGGGGGAAGGGAGGGGCACAAAGAAAACCAGTTAGAAGGTGACAGAAGACAATTGGACTTTGGGTGATGGGAATGCAGCATAATCAAATGTCAAAATAACCTAGAGATGTTTTCTCTGAACATATGTACCTTGATTTATCAATGTTACCCCATTAAAATTAATTTAAAAAAAATGACCTAAACAAAATGGATGTGAGCAATCTACCAGATAGAGTTCAAAACACTGGTTATAGGATGCTTAAAGAACTTAAGGGGGCCCTGGCCGGTTGGCTCGGCGGTGGAGCATCGGCCTGGCGTGCAGGGGACCCGGGTTGGATTCCCGGCCAGGGCACATAGGAGAGGCGCCCATTTGCTTCTCCGCACCCCCCTTCGTCTCTGTCTCTCTCTTCCCCTCCCGCAGCCGGGGCTCCGTTGGAGCTGGGATGGCCCAGGCGCTGGGGATGGGTCCTTGGCCTTTGCCCCGGGCGCTGGAGTGGCTCTGGTCACGGCAGAGCGACGCCCTGGAGGGGCAGAGCATCGCCCCCTGGTGGGCAGAGCTTTGCCCCTGGTGGGCGTGCCGGGTGGGTCCAGGTCGGGCGCATGCGGGAGTCTGTCTGTCTGTCCGTCCCCGTTTCTGGCTTCAGAGGGATACAAAAAGGAAAAAAAAAAAAAGAAAAAAAAAAAGAGAGAGAGAGAGAGAAAAAAAAGAAAGAACTTAAGGAAGAATAGATGAACTAAGCAAGAAGTTCAAGAAAGAGATAGTAAACATCAAAAGGACACAGAAACTTAAAAAACCCACTCAGAGCCTGACTGGTGGTGGTGCAGTGGATACAGCATCAACCTGGGACGCTGAGGTCCCAAGTTCAAAACCACAAGGTCACTGGCTTGAGTGCAGGCTCAGTTGGCTTAAGTACAGAAGTGCAGACTCACCACCTTGAGCGTGGTATCACTGGTTTGAGCATGGGATCATGTCTATGAGCCCATGGTCGCTGGCTTGAAGCAAGAGGTCACTGGCTCAGCTAGAGCCCCTGGTCAAGGTACGTATGAGAAGCAATCAGTGAACAACTCAAATGCCACAACTACAAGTTGATGCTTTTCATCTCTCTCCCTTCCTGTCTCTCTCTCTCTCTCTCACACACACACACACACACACACACAAAAACAACAACAAAAAGAACCTGACCAGGCAGTAGTGCAGTGGATAGAGCGTCGGACTGCAAAGCTTTAGGACCCAGGTTCGAGACCCCGAGGTCGCCAGCTTGAGCATGGGCTCATCTGGTTTGAGAAAAAGCTCACCAGCTTGGACCCAAGGTCGCTGGCTTGAGCAAGGGGTTACTCAGTCTGCTGAAGGCCCGCGGTCAAGGCACATATGAGAAAGCAATCAATGAACAACTAAGTTGTCACAATGCGCAAATGAAAAACTAATGATTGATGCTTCTCATCTCTCTCCGTTCCTGTCTGTCTGTCCCTGTCTATCCCTCTCTCTGACTCTGTAAAAAAAAAAACCCAAAAACCCAAAAAACTAGAAATCAGTTACAAGAAGAAAACTGAAAAACACACAAACATGTAGAGGCTAAATAACATGCTACTAAACAATGAATGGGTTAACAATGAAATCAAGGAAGAAATAAAAAAAAATACTTTGAGACAAATGAAAATGAAGATAAAATGACTGAAAGATCTATGGGACACAGCCAAAGCAGTTCTGAGAGAAAAATTCATAATACTCCAGGCCTACCTCAAGAAACAATAAAAATCTCAAATAAACACTTTAACCTTATACCTAAAGGAACTAGAAAAAGAACAAACAAATCCGAAGTGAAATAATAAAGATCAGAGCAGAAATAAGTGATACAGGGTCTAAAAACAAAACAAAACACCTATAAAAAAGCTCAGTGAAAGTGAAAGCTGGTTCTTTGAAAAGATTAACACAATTGATAAACCTTTAAGCAGAACCCTCAAGAAAAAGAGAGGACCAAATCAATCAGAAATGAAAGAGAAGTGACAGCTGATACTACAGAAATACAAAGTAGCAGGATACAAATTAATATTTAGAAATTGGTTGCATTTGTATACATCAATAAACTATTAGAAAAAGAAATTAGAAAAACAACCCCATTTACAATTACATCAGAAAATAAAATACCTAGAAATAAATTTAACCAAGAAGGTAAAAGACCTGTACTCAGAAAATTATAATACATTAAAGAAAAAATTGAAGATACAAATAAATGGAAACATATATCATGCTCATGGTTACGAAGAAGAATTTACATTGTTAAAATGTCCACACTGCCTGACTTGTGGTAGTACAGTGGATAAAACATCAATCTGGAATGCTGAGGTCAGTAGTTCAAAACCCTGGACTTGCCCAATCAAGGCACATATAAGAAGCAACTACTATAAGTTGATGCTTCCTGCTCCTCCCCCTCATTTCTAAGAAAATCAATAAATACAATCTTTAAAAAAATGTCCACACTGCCCAAAGCAATCTCTATATTCAATGCAATCCCACAGAACTAGAACAATAATCCTAAAATTTATATGGAACCACAAAAGCCATAGCAATCTTGAAAAAGAACAAAGTTGGAGTTCATGCTACCTAATTTCAAACTGTACAAAGCTATAGTGATCAAAACAGCATGACACTGGCATAAGACACATAGATCAATGGAACAGAATAGAGAGCCCAGACATAAACCATACCTATATGATTAATCTCTGACAAAAGAGACAAGAATATATAAAGTGGTAAGGATAGTCTCTTCAATAAATGGAGTTGGGAAAACTGGACAGATACATGCAAAAAAATGAAAGTAGACCATTTTCTTTTATTTATATTGTTTTCAGTGTGTGTGTGCACGTGCAAGAGAGAGAGAGAGACAGGAAGGGAGAGAGATGAGAAGCATCGACTCATAGTTGCGGCACCTCAGTTGTTCATTGATTGCTTCTTATATGTGCCTTGACCAGGAGCTCCAGCTGAAACACTGACCCCTTGCTTAAGTAGTGACCTTGGGCTTCAAGCCAGAGACCTTTGAGTTCAAGCCAGCGACCATGGGATCATATCTATGATCCCACGCACAAGCTGGTGACCCCTTGCTCCAACTGGTGAGCCTGCACTCAAGCTGGTGACGTCAGGATTTCAAACCTGGATTTTCAGTTGACACTCCAACCACTGAGCTACCAGTCAGGCAACATTTCAATTTTTTAAAAGCACTGGCATGAGGTGGAAGATAAGGAACTCACAAAGGGAAGTAATCATCAGAACACTGAGCTCTGTTCAAAACAATTAGTCCCGAGAGTAAAGTAATAGAAGTTACATCTTGAAGCTGGCAGACTGACCACTGTTGACATATCACTTCCATCTGAAAGAGATTTTCTCATATTTGAAATTGCCCTTTTTCTTTTCAGCTTAAGGTATTGGGAAAAGGATAATACAATTCTAAAATATTCATAGAGTGCATAAATTTTTAACCATAAATTTTTACCTTACCAGTTTGCTCTAAATCACCTCAATTGAGAGGTCCTTTCCACTTGAATAACTAACTGATCAGATATCAATATAGAGGTTACAAGTCTTTCCAGCATAAGAAGATAAAAGGAATAAAACATACTTCTCACAAACTAGTAGCACTTCATTCTACCAGGACACACAAATTTGGCTCTACTGACTTGTCAGAAACAAGGGAAGATGACATCGGTCCAAAACCGCTCTTTGTGCAAGGGAAATGTGAGGCTACAATTTTTCCTTCCATATTTCCCCCTTAGGTGGTGTGTGAGGTCACCAGAATGCTGACTTTGAAGGCAGAGAGGGGGACTGTGCGCAACAGGACTGTTTTCAGTTACAGTGGCTTTCAGAGGGTTCCTACAACAGCCACAGGTGAAATAGGTGCAACCAAATTTAAAGCATTTAAGATACAGTAGCGATGCCATGATGGGTGGCCAGAAACTTGGTTGTAGGAGGTGGTCAGGTCCCATAGAGGGAGGAAGGAGGAGGGAGGAGAGTGTACCATGTATGGTGGTTGATGCAGAGGATAGGTTTGGGTGGATACAAGGGAGAGGTGGGACCCCCTTTTGTAGTCTAACCTGGTAAGTCTCAGAAGGAAGAGGAGGTTTGGTGAAATTTAACAGTAAAGTCAGGGGTTCAAAGAACAAAAACCAGGAAGGCCTGCATAGTCAAGAGTTAATGATATGGCATAACTAGAACATAGTCTAAAATGCAGAGAAGGTGACCAGCTTGTTGCAAGAGAATTCAGATTGTTACTATACCCAGGAATATGAAAACTATGAAACATAAGGATTATGAGCAGCTGGAGTTGAACTTTCCCAGCCTGGTTCTGGGTCAGCTGTCTCCTCCGGAAAACTTGGAGGTCTCCTATAGTTTGGGAGTTCCAATTAGGAGAAGGAGGTGCAAGTTAGGGAGCCTTTCTAAGTATGAAACATGAATTCATGAGACTACCTTCTAACTTTTCTGTCCAGGGACCAGTTAACAATACCCAGTATGGTTGTTTCCAGCGAGGTTGGAGGGAGTCCTCTGGAAATGTTTACCAATTCTGGATTAATTCCAAAAGTTGTTTTTTGTTTTGTTTTTTTGTATTTTTCTGAAGCTGGAAACGGGGAGAGACAGACAGACTCCCGCATGCACCTGACCGGGATCCACCCGGCACGCCCAGCAGGGGGCGATGCTCTGCCCCTGGGGGGGGCACTCTGTTGCGACCAGAGCCACTCTAGCGCCTGGGGCAGAGGCCATGGAGCCATCCTCAGCGCCCGGGCCAACTTTGCTCCAATGGAGCCTTGGCTGTGGGAGGGGAAGAGAGAGACAGAGAGGAAGGAGAGGGGGAGGGGTGGAGAAGCAGATGGGCGCTTCTCCTGTGTGCCCTGGCTGGGAATCGAACCCAGGACTTCTGCACTCCAGGCAGACGCTCTACCACTGAGCCAACTGGCCAGGGCCTCCAAAAGTTTTTTATAAGTTCTTTACACAAGTCAGAATGTCTCCTTAAGGCAGGTTTGTATGTTTCCTGATCTACTTTCCGGGGTTTTCCAGTAATTTCATAAGGAGACAATTGATGTTTACCAAAGGGAGTAGTTATTAGGTTAAGCACTATGATAGGATTGGCTTTGGGCCAAGGTAGATTAAAAAATTCAACAAGGTTCACCAATTGAGTTAAAATTTTTTTTTTATCTGACCTGTGGTGGTACAGTGGTTAACGCACTGACGTAGACTGCTGAGTTCACCAGTTCAAAACCTTAGGCTTGGCCGTGGCCAGTTGGCTCAGTGGTAGAGCGTCGGCCTGGCGTGCAGGGGTCCTGGGTTCGATTCCCAGCCAGGGCACACAGGAGAAGCGCCCATCTGCTTCTCCACCCCTCCCCCTCTCCCTCTCCTTCCTCTCTGTCTCTCTCTTCCCCTCCCGCAGCCGAGGCTCCACTGGAGCAAAGATGGCCCGGGCGCTGGGGATGGCTCCTTGGCCTCTGCCCCAGGCGCTAGAGTGGCTCTGGTCGTGGCAGAGCGACGCCCCGGAGGGGCAGAGCATCGCCCCCTGGTGGGCAGAGCAGCGCCCCTGGTGGGCGTGCCGGGTGGATCCCGGTCGGGCACATGCGGGAGTCTGACTGTCTCTCCCCGTTTCCAGCTTCAGAAAAATAAAAAAAAAACAACCAAAAAACCTTGGGCTGCCTGGTCCAGGCACATACAAACCATAAGTTGATGTCTCGCCCTCCCTCTCCTTTCTATCTCTCGCTTAAAAATCAGTAAGTAAAATCTTTAAAAATATTTTTTTCCATTGACTTGAGTGAGAAAAGCATCAATTTGTTGTTCCACTTAGTTGTTCCATTTATCCAATTGAGTTTTAAACACCCCATCATAATAAGCACAATGAAAATAGTACAATGTCAACCAAAAGTTTTTATATAGCCATTTGTAATGTCGGTGGCCGAGGTCAGGCAGGTCCACACTGGATTCGGGCAGATGGTAGAAAGACTGCAGAGCCGGAAAGGGTTGGGCCATTTAATTTAATCAAGTCTCACAACAGCAGACAAGTACACAGGCAGGGGAAACCGCCTGTCAGGCAAACAAACAGCCAAAACGGCCTCTCACAGTGGTGAGCAGTCAACCTGTGCATCCACAACCCCCCATCTCACTTGAGCACAAGCGCCAGTAGCCTTATATAGGCTGTGCACATGTGCTTCTGCTGCGTGCTCACGCACTAATCAAGCAAAGTGCTTGCAGCCAGTAAACCAGTGAGCAAGCTGAACACAGCTGCCCCACATTCCACCCCTTTAGGGTTGCTCCCCTCACAATAGGTACATTACATACATTCCAAAAATAACAATTACAAAGGTGCCTTTCACAATGTCTCCCTGAGCACTCTGCCCAGGGAGTTAACTGGAGGCCCACCTCCAACTCCCCACCCCACAGTGCCAACAAGGCCACCCATCATAGGTGGGGGGCTGGTAGAGTCCAGGACCATGTCCATTGAAACCAAAAATGTCCTTGGTGCATCTCTGCAACTGGGTGAGAGCAGCTTCCTGGTGCAGGAGGATGTCCACTGGAGCTGCCCCCCCATCAGGGTCTCTCATACTGTCCAAAGGCAGCATGTCCATCCAACAAGAGAGCCGGTGCCCCCTCTCTGGTCACAGTCCAAGAGTCAGTCCATGATAGCCCAGCTGTCTGTGCAAATCACCAAGGTAAAGGTCCATTACAGGCTACTAGGTTCACATAGAGCCTCAGGCCTCCCCCTCATCCCTGCCATTACAGCAGCTCTAAAGATGCTGCCCCAAGGAGGAGTGCGTGGCAACAGTGGCCAACCTTTCCATCTCTGCTCCAAAGAACATGATGCCATCCACCCCTATACCCTACAATTGCAGCAAGCCTACTGGGGCTTAGTAGGTACTCTTTGCTGCTGGGTTTTTGCCTTCTGGACAACCACTGGCCAAGCTCTGGGTGTGCGGAAGGCAGCTTCAGCCCGAGACTCCTCATCCTGAGAAGAGAAGCTGGAAATGACTGCTCCCGCCGACTCAGAGTCACTCCACTGGCACTGCCCCATCTTTGGCTCCTGTAGCTGCCGGCTATGGCCTGAAGCTGAACCTGCAGTTGTTCCTCCAACAACTGCCAGTGCCAATGTTCAACTTCCAGGGCAAACTGCAACTCACAAACCTGTAGATTGTTCCCAAGTTCCAGGCGCCGTCAGTGCTCTGCAGCTCTTGAACCCGGTTGGCCTCCTCCAGCGCTCGCTCCAGTTCACGCAGTTGTTGCCACTCAGTATGCAGCTCATCCTGGAGCTTTCAACTTTGCTCAGCTTCTTGCACAGAGTTCTTGGTTTCTTCTCACAGGATTGTAAAAATACCCAGCCCACAGTCCCCAACAGCAGAGCCACTGGGAACAGCCACTCCTCTATTCCACCTCTCAAGGGTGTCAGCAGCACCATACCAATCTGTTCCGAACCCTGCCCACTACATCACATGTAATGAGGGTGGCTGAGGCCAGGCAAAAGAACAGCAAAATGGTCCCTCACAGCAGTGGGCAGACAATCCACACATTCACAACTCCCTACCTCTCTTGAACACAAGCACCCACACCCTTATATAGTGCTCATGCACTAATCAAGCAAAATGCTTGCAGCTGGTACACCAGTGAGCAAGCCTAACACAGCTGCCACACTGTTGTAGAACTTTTCCTGTGAAGTGGAGCTAACTGGGGGTTTTCCAATTTGGAAAAATCCTTCCCAGAAGTATTTTAGTAACTGCTGTGGCTATAGTAATGTAAAGTTGGAAAGCTCAGAAAGCCAAGAGGCAGCCTCAGGAGGTTTGATTGAAGGAGCTGATCTTCCTAGAGTCAAAGATGACTCTAGAGGTACATCTGAACATAAGATGGCGGTTCCCCCCTAGGGCCCCCAGTGAAGATGGGGAAGGGAAAAAGAGGTCTCAGAAGCTGTTTAAAATACATATACCGCCTGACCTGGTGGTGGCGCAGTGGATAGAGCGTCGGACTGGGATGCGGAAGGACCCAGGTTCGAGACCCCGAGGTCGCCAGCTTGAGTGCGGGCTCATCTGGTTTGAGCGAGGCTCACCAGCTTGGACCCAAGGTCGCTGGCTCCAGCAAGGGGTTGCTTGGTCTGCTGAAGGCCCGCGGTCAAGGCACATATGAGAAAGCAATCAATGAACAACTAAGGTGTTGCAACGCGCAATGAAAAACTAATGATTGATGCTTCTCATCTCTCTCCGTCCCTGTCTACCCCTCTCTCTGACTCACTCTCTGTCTCTGTAAAAAAAAAATAAATAAATTTAACTATCTATCTATCTATCTATATATTTAAAAAAGAAAAAAAAAACATATACCTTTGCCTCACCTGTGGTGGTACAGTGGACAAAGCATTGACCCAGAATGCTGAGGTCACTGGTTCAAAACCCCAGGCTTGCCTGGTCATGGGAATACTAGAAGCAACTACTATGATTGCTCTTCACCCCAACTTTCTCTTTAACCTCTCTCTAAAAGTCAATAATATATATGCGCGCGCACACGCACACACACACACACACTCACACAGAGTTTGTTTTACTTCAGAGTTTTTCAAGGTGGGAATAAAATGGTATTTCCTTTGTTTATTGAGCATGCAAATAGACAAGCTTTGGGGTTTCAAATGAACCCCATCTTGGCCAACAAAGCCCGAGATCATCTCATACGATTTTTGTTCAGAGGCCTAGCCAAATGCAATTCTCTGTATTTTAGTTTTTTTAACATGTAATCAGCCAAAGTTCCTTCTGCTACCACCAGGAGGCAGCTGATTAACTTGAGAATTTTAGAGCATGTGTTACCCATTATGAGCTCCTCCTTATGGGTGGCGTTCTCATTCAGAGATCCTAGGGTGAGCACCTTCACATGCACCCTTTCCTTATGAAAGCATCCTTTTGAGTGCCCCTTAACGTGAGCTCAGCTGCAGGTGTGAATCAGCTAAGCAGGGACTCAGGTGAGGGTATCAGGTTTCATAGCCCAGTTTGCAAACTGGAGAAATACAGCTAGACACTTGAGGTCGTGGTGAGGCTAGCATATATAGAGAAGAGTACCGGCCTGTTTCCCAGTTGGTCAATTTCTATTCAAATGACCACTTCAAATTGGAAATATGATTGGCCTATATATGCCATTGTTGGCTCTGTGCATTCTGATTGGTCAATAAATATGCATATGAGACTATAATTGCATAGCTGTGATCCCATGAGACAGGTCTTCAGCCCATTGATAGATTTACCAGTTTAAGACCTTTTATAAGGGTGAATCAGCAGGCAAAAACAGTGCAGTAGGTTGGCAGCTCATTTTCCATTTTTTCCCTAAACTGCAATGTAGATGAGAGGCCCCTATAAGCAATGGCTGCTAGACTCTGGTTATGAATTCAAGGCCAATTAGCCACAAGGAGTCTTCTTTAGCAGGTGTATTTCTCCAGGTTGAGAGTGGGTAAGACCCATACACACTAAAAAAGAATCCCACTGGCAGGTGCAGACAGGCTCCACTTCCTAACCTTCCCTGGCAGTACCCGCTACCCTAGTTTTCTGCACTGATTCTACCCAACCCTCCAACAAGGACAGCATTCTCCACCAGTTGAGGAGGCCTGGGTTTTTCTTGGCTCCACACAACCTCGCGTAGCACACAGGGTACAAGCGCCACCACCCCCTACGCATGCACGGTGAGATGAGTTGGGAACTGGGCTTGAGAGCGAAAGTACCCCACCGTGCGCCAGATCAAAGCCACCTGCTGCTTGCGCAGCACCCTGACCTGGAGTCTGAACACGGGATATTGGCTCCAACGTAAAGACGGGCTTATGGGAGTCGTGGTCCGGCCCGTTGCCCCGCCCACAGCACACCCGGACTCTATTTCCCGTGGAGCCATGGGCGGCCTACTTCCGGCGCAGGTACGGGTCGGCGCACGCGACTACGGTCCGGTCGACTTTGCGGAGCCATGGAGGGTGGCTTCGGCTCGGATTTCGGGGGCTCAGGCGGCGGCAAGCTGGATCCGGGGCTCATCATGGAGCAGGTGAAGGTGCAGATCGCCGTGGCCAACGCGCAGGAGCTGCTGCAGGTCCGGGGCAGGTCCTGGGGCTGAGGGCGGCGGGCTCCGCCAGGGGGCGGGCGTTGCGACTGAGGTTTTACCTGTCCCCACAGAGGATGACGGACAAGTGCTTCCGGAAGTGCATCGGAAAGCCGGGCGGCTCCCTGGACAATTCGGAGCAGGTGAGAGACCTTTGGGGCCGACGTGGGTCGCCGGCCGGGATTGGCGAGGGCGGCGTGGCGGGGCCGCTGCGCGTGCGCAGTCTGCTGCCAGGGGTTGGAGGCACCGATCCTGGGAATCCTGAGCTGAACTGCGCCCCCTCCCTGCCTCCAGAAGTGCATCGCCATGTGCATGGACCGCTACATGGACGCCTGGAATACCGTATCCCGCGCCTACAACTCGCGGCTGCAGCGAGAACGAGCCAACATGTGACCGGGATGTGCTGGGCCCAGCCCCCCCCCCCCCCGCGGGCCGCCCCCCCCCCCCGCGGGCCGCCCCCCCCCCCGCGGGCCGCCCCCCCCCCCCCGCTCGATTTCCATAAATGTGCTTTGTGAGGCGGGGGCCAGCGTGTGCGTGCTGCCTGCCTGAGGTTTATGAGGATGAAGACTGGTGGTGATATACTTGGGATTCTGCCCCATCCCCCTTCGTCAGCCTACCTCCCACCTTCCAGCGAGTGTAGTTGAGGACTTGAGGGCCCTGGAACTTCCCAAAGTGGTGTCAGCCCAGTGGCACCTCCCGTTGGTGCCCTGGTCAACCTCATGCCCTGGTCATAGAATTCTCCTGTGGACCTGAAGGGGGCAGGTATGGTCAGACTCCACCTGAGCTGACAAATAAATTGGGGGAGGGTAGAGAGAGCCAGTGTGTCTTCCCTGCAGGGGGCCTCAGTCTGGAGTACCTGGATCTGCTACCCAGCCTCTCGGTCTCTGTTCCCCTCCCCTCATTTTTCTCCATGCTTGTTACTTGGTTGGCTGGATGTTGGGGAATGTGTTCACACAAGAAGGAACCTTGAAGATTAGGCTGGGAGTGGGTCAGCCCTCTCCCTGGGTGGCCTTGTCCCAGTCCCCACCCAATTCTTCATCCCATCTCTGGGCCCTGGATGATGGGCAGGCAAGTGGTTCTTTTTTTTTTTTTTTTTGTATTTTTCTGAAGCTGGAAACGGGGAGAGACAGTCAGACAGACTCCCGCATGCACCCGACCGGGATCCACCCGGCACTCCCACCAGGGGGCGACGCTCTGCCCCTCCGGGGCGTTGCTCTGCTGAGACCAGAGCCACTCCAGCGCCTGGGGCAGAGGCCAAGGAGCCATCCCCAAGGCCCGGGCCATCTTTGCTCCAGTGGAGCCCTGGCTGCGGGAGGGGAAGAGAGAGACAGAGAGGAAGGAGGGGGGGGTGGAGAAGCAAATGGGTGCTTCTCCTATGTGCCCTGACCAGGAATCGAACCCGGGTCCCCCGCACGCCAGGCCGATGCTCTACCACTGAGCCAACCGGCCAGGGCCGGCAAGTGGTTCTTGTTGTGATGTGAGGTGCTGAGCCAGTAACTAGGGACAAGGGATTTTTTATTGGAACAAAATATACAGTAAAACTGGATTCCACTACCCACAGCACCCCCACCCACCACCTGGACTGGTGGACTCCCCTTCTCAGGCTGGTGGCTGGCTGGTTCCTCTGCCTTCACATCTCCTGCCAGGCCTGGGCAGCCATGGGCAGTCACTCCTGGATGTTCTGTGTAATCCAGCCTCTCACAGCAGCCACTCGAGTATAGACACCTGGGAAGTGGGGCCGCCCACAGCCATAGCCCCAGCTGGTGACCCCAGTTAGCACCCACCGGCCGGATGGCTCCCTGCAGGCCAGGGGTCCCCCAGCGTCACCCTGAGGGGAGGAGAGAGTAAAGGCGCTCAGTGCAAGCCAGCACCTCTCCAATAGCAGCCTTCAGGCCAAGGGAGTATTGACTGGGACTGACCCGTTCTGCACACCATAGGTGGCTGGCCACCACAGCAGTGTTGCTAGGGTTCCTTATATTGTCCCAAGTGAGTGACTAACCCTGTGAGCCTCACTTTTATTATCCGGGAAATAAGCTCAATGCTAGGAGAAGCCATTCATTTGATTGGCAGACATTTGTGGACATCTGTCACTAGTTCTCCAGGAGAACAGGACCTTACACTATTTCCATCCCTTCCCTGCAGGGCCATGGTGAGGATGCGGTGGGCTAGCAACTGGCTCGTGATAGCTGCCTAATAAATGGAAGTCCATTGAAATCTCAGGTGGAAAAGGTTCCCTTTTTGATCAGTGTAAGTTTGCACTGAAGTAAGTGTGTGTCCTGGTTGGTCGGCTTTAGAGCCTCCTTCCCCAGTGGATGGGATCTGGACACCCCCCCCACACAGCAGAGCCCCTATCATAATTTTAAATTGTGCTCACTGAACAGCTGTCCACGCCTCCCTGTGGGAAGCCAGCACACAGCATGCGGCTGCTGATCTGTACCGGGTAGTAGCGGCGGCAGGCCTGCTCACTGAGGAGACGCACAGCTGCCTTCTGCAGCTGCCGCACCATAGAGCCTGTGGATGAGATGGGGCTGGTGGAGCCATCAGGCCGGGTTGGGTGCCTTCCTGAAGCCCCAACTGCTAACGCCCGAGGTTGCGGGGCCTGGCTTCGCCTACCTCCCTCGCGCACTGAGCCCCAGCCCGTGATGACGCAGCGTGCCCCGTCAGGGGGCCGGGGCACAGGCTCAGGCAGGCAGATGGGCCGTACCAGGCGGCTGTGGTGCACAGGCCCCACCAGCTCCAGTAGCGCCACATCGTAGTCGAGCGTGTAAAGATTGTAGAAGGGGTGCTTGTAGATGCGTGCCACGCGCTCCAGCTGCCCATCAGCACTGCTCAGGAATGGCGTGCCCAGGAAGGCCACCCACTGTTTGGGGTCTCCATAGCTGCAGGATGTTGGGGAGAGGCATTAACTACACTTCCCACCACCTGGGCCCCTCTAGACTCTCCCTTGTGGGGCTGTGGCCACATCCTAGCCTGTGCCCCAGGGGATTGGCCAGGGACTTTGGGCCAGGCTCTTGACCTTTCTGGGCCCCAAGTTGCTCATCTGGAAATGAGGCTAAGAGTCATCCCTTCTGAGAAAGCTAGGTGGTCCTAAGCCTGAAATGTAGCCAGGGCAAGATGACACAACAAACTCCATTTCTGCTCAATATTAGGGCTCTAGTGGCCAGAGGGCTCCATGGAGGGTAGGACCTCTGGCCTGGCCCACCTTGCTGAATGACTGCTATGGAAGGGACTCCCCAGTGTGTGGCCTTTGGGGGATGGAGATACCTCACAGTTCCCCAGTGGCTCCCATGTCACCAGCCAGCCTGGGCTGGGAAAGACTGTGGCCCTTTGGTTTGTGGGGCGGGGTGAGGGGAGGTTGGACTGGGCCCCCACAACCCTATGTGGTAGGTGGGCAGGGGTGAGCTGTATGGAGCAGGGGCTGTAGTGGGTCCCAGTCACAAGGGTGGGAGCATGACAGTTTTGGGGCCACAAGTCAGTCCTGGTGAAGCACCAACAGGCTGGGTATTGGGTGTGGGCCGGACTCACACGTCGAAGCAGTGCGCAGCCGACAGCAGCCACTTCTCGGCCACCAGCACAGCCCCGCAGCGGTGCTCCCGGCGCCGCAGCCACAGGCTTACCTGCCATGGCCACTCCCCAAGGCCTGCGGCGCTGCCGCCCACGATCTTGGTCAGCGCTGCCACTGGCGCCAGGCCACAGTCTGCAGGGGAGCGTACAGGTTGTTGGGATGGATGCACAGTGCCTCCCACGCAGCCCCTAGACAGGTGGGGGACCCCCCTCAAAAAAAAGTTCGCACAAAAAACACTAGACTTGGCGCTTGGTTCTACAAACGCACCTCTTCTGGGCTTTTCTCAATATTTGAAATGCATTTAAGTATTTTTCCTATAACCTCAGCATTGGGGCTGCTCTTCCTGGATGGGGGCTAGGATATTGTCCCCTCCCACCATCATCCCTTCGCAGGCATCTCAGTCCTTTAGAAACCAGGTTCCCTGCTGGCCCAGGACCTCTGCACACCCCTTGGCACTGCACAGGAGGGCCCTACCATGTCCCAGCTACTGTGCCAGCTTGTCTTCCCAGACACCCTCCAGGCTGTGACACTGCCCTCCCCCCTTCAGAACACAATTGTAGAAGGCACAAGGATGGTTTCAAGAGGGTGCCGCAGGGACCATTATCATCCACTGCTACCCACCTGATTCCCACAGAACACTGTCCACTCTGGAGCCCCCTTAGCCCCTCCCCTACCTCATTCCAGGTTTAGGAAAGGCCCTCCTTCCCTGGCCTCACCAGGAAGGAGAGAGGGTGACAAGACCACCTGCCCTATCCTTACTAGCCCCACTGCCCCTATCCTCCTGACACAGGACCTTGCCCAGGACCAGAGGCCTAGGGAACCTGGCAGAAGCTGCAGTCCCCCCTCCTGGAAACGCTGCCCTCACGGTGGACAATGCCTGCCATTCCAGGCCTTCATCCACCTCTGAGCCCTCAAAAACTCACAGCCTGTAACTACTGGAAAAGTGAAAATCATCAGGCTAGAGGCCAGACCCAGATAAAGCTAGCTGGGGAGCTAACAGGAAACACTTTCTCCGGAGAACAGTTACAGTTATACAGTATCGAGCACCGCCTTTTCTTGTGCCCTAAACCCAGACTGACAGAAAATGCTGTGAAGGAAAGGTCCCCCTCTGGCCCAGAGGGTCAGTCACTGAACTCTGCCTTGATTTCCAGTCCAGGTGCAGGGTTCAGATAAGGGGGTTCCAGGATCAACATATCACCTTTATCCTAACTGTGGTTTCCTAGGAGACAGGACCCAGATCCTCCTCACCCTCTAAAGCCACATCCAGGCCCTTGGCACAGGTCTGCTTTGGTCTGAGCCCATGAAAATCGCTTTGTTTCAAGGTCACCTATACCCCACTTTGCTCCTAGATCCTGACTTCCTGACAACCTGACTTGCTTTGTTTGGGAGCCGGCCCTGTTCCTCTGGTGTGTGAGCTCCTCTCTGCAGAGTCCATAAATCTCACTTGATGGGTTCAGGTCTGTGTCTGGATGACTTAGACTGATGGAGCCAGGATACTGTATGAAGATGTTCAGAGAGAAAAGGTAAAAACCCTCGTGACACATCACAAAGGACATGATAGGGCAGTGGGATTATGGGTAGTTTCCCTCCAACTTCTCTGTAATGGGGTTGTTACACACACACATCACTGCCCACCCATGACCTGAAGGACAGTGTGGAGCTAGGGGAGGCCCAAGGAGGGGGACTGATGATAGAGGAAAGAGGCAAAGAAATCTGTCTGCATCAGTTTCTGTAAGAGTCACCATGAAGATGACAGGACACTTGGGACTGGGAAGTATGGGGAAAGTCCGCAGTAAGAAGGAAGCTGGGTGCAGCCTGCACAGACAGGCAGCCCGTGTGCTGAGCTTCTGCCCCATTAAGGGGCTCCTCAGGAGCAGCTTGGTCCCTGCCTCCCTGCCTCCCCACCTTAATGAAAGGAGCCCTGACACGGCCCACAGAATCTGGATGTGAGAGCATCAAGTTCATGTCCCATGTCATGCGGAAGATAAAGAGTGTTTTCTCTGTGCTTCAAGACAACGCTCTAACCAACCGAACTATCCGGCCAAGGCAAGAGTGTTTTCTCTTTAGTCCCCCAGGCACTAAGTGGCTTCTGCTCACTTAGTCTTAGCTTGAGCCATATAAAGTTGCCCATATTTAATGGGGCTTTATTTTTCACCCACATATAGTTCTGTTTAATAGTTCATAAAAGTGAACTCAGCATTTTAGACATGAGTGGAAAGATCTCAGGGGTACATTCTCTGTACTGGCCAGTTAGACACCCCCCTGAGCCCACAGCGGGAACCTGGGAGACAAGCCAACCTCATGCCCAGCTTTGTTTAGCTTTACCTCCCTTTCACTCTTGATGACGTGCCATGCTATTATGAGTTTCTTTCTCTACCTTCTGGTTTCCTGCTGCATTGAGCTTAGCATGGGGTCTGGCACAGAGGAGGGCTTTATGAGCATCGGGTGAGTGGACAGAAAACTCCTCTGATGGACACTCTCCATCAGGGTCTCCCCTGTACACCTTGGCGTTCCTGAAGTTTCCTTTTAAAAATGGGAGCCAGCCCTGGCCGGTTGGCTCAACGGTAGAGCGTCGGCCTAGCGTGCGGAGGACCCGGGTTCGATTCCCGGCCAGGGCACACAGGAGAAGCGCCCATTTGCTTCTCCACCCCTCCGCCGCGCTTTCCTCTCTGTCTCTCTCTTCCCCTCCCGCAGCCAAGGCTCCATTGGAGCAAAGATGGCCCGGGCGCTGGGCATGGCTCTGTGGCCTCTGCCTCAGGCGCTAGAGTGGCTCTGGTCGCAACATGGCGATGCCCAGGATGGGCAGAGCATCGCCCCCTGGTGGGCAGAGCGTCACCCCTGGTGGGCATGCTGGGTGGATCCCGGTCGGGCGCATGCGGGAGTCTGTCTGACTGTCTCTCCCTGTTTCCAGCTTCAGAAAAATGAAAAAAAAAAAAAAAAAAAAAAGGGAGCCAACAGTGTCTGCAGATTAAGGCACTTGCCACTAGATGGTGTAGGTCTGCCCAATCAGCCCCTTTACCCATGTCCCTGGCTGTCAGGAGGATGATGGGTTGGCTTCTGTTTTCTCCAAATCCGTAAGTTAAAACCCTGATCTCGATTCCTGGCCAGGGCACACAGGAGAAGCGCCCATCTGCTTCTCCACCCCTCCCCCTCTCCTTCCTCTCTGTCTCTCTCTTCCCCTCCCGCAGCCAAGGCTCCACTGGAGCAAAGTTTGCCCGGGCGCTGAGGATGGCTCCATGGCCTCTGCCTCAGGTGCTAAATTGGCTCTGATTGAGGCAGAGCTACGCCCCAAGATGGGCAGAGCATCGCCCCTGGTGGGCATGCCGGGTGGATCCCGGTCAGGCGCATGCAGGAGTCTGTCTGACTGCCTCCCTGTTTCCAGCTTTGGAAAAATACAACAAAAAGAACAACCAAAAACCCTGATCTCCAGGACCTCAGGACGTGACTGTATTTGGAGATAGGGCCTTTAAAGAAGTATTTAGCCCTGGCCGGTTGGCTCAGCGGTAGAGCGTCGGCCTAGCGTGCGGAGGACCCGTGTTCGATTCCCTGCCAGGGCACACAGGAGAAGCGCCCATTTGCTTCTCCACCCCTCCGCCGCACCTTCCTCTCTATCTCTCTCTTCCCCTCCCGCAGCCAAGGCTCCATCGGAGCAAAAATGGCCCGGGCGCTGGGGATGGCTCTGTGGCCTCTGCCTCAGGTGCTAGAGTGGCTCTGGTCGCAACATGGCAACGCCCAGGATGGGCAGAGCATCGCCCCCTGGTGGGCAGAGCGTCGCCCCATGGTGGGCGAGCCGGGTGGATCCCGGTCGGGCGCATGTGGGAGTCTGTCTGACTGTCTCTCCCTGTTTCTAGCTTCAGAAAAATGCAAAAGAAAATGCAAAAAAAAAAAAAAAAAGAAGTATTTAGGCCCTGGCCGGTTGGCTCAGTGGTAGAGCATCGGCCTGGCGTGCAGAAGTCTTGGGTTCGATTCCCAGCCAGGGCACACAGGAGAAGCGCCCATCTGCTTCTCCACCCCTCCCCCTCTCCTTCCTCTCTGTCTCTCTCTTCCCCTCCCGCAGCTAAGGCTCCATTGGAGCAAAGATGGCCTGGGCGCTGGGGATGGCTCCTTGGCCTCTGCCCCAGGCGCTAGAGTGGCTCTGGTCGCAACAGAGAGACGCCCCGGAGGGGCAGAACGTCGCCCCCTGGTGGGCATGCCGGGTGGATCCCGGTCGGGTGCATGCGGGAGTCTGTCTGACTGTCTCTCCCCATTTCCAGCTTCAGAAAAATAAAAAAAAAAAAAAAAAAAGAAGTATTTAAGGTAAAATGAGAAATGAGGTCATTGGCGCGGGTCCTAATCCAATATGACTGGTGTCCTTCTAAGAAGAGATCAAGACAGGCACACAGAGGGATGACTGTGTGAAGACACTGGGAGACGATGGCTATCTATCTACATATGCCAAGGAGAGAGGCTTCAGTAGAAACCAGCCCTGCTAACACTCCGGCTGACTTCTGGCCTCCAGGATTGGGAGACAGTAAATGTCCATTGTTTAAGCCCCCAGCCTGTGGATGTTGTGACAGCAGCCCTAATAGACTGAAACAGGACCCCTGCCACCCACGTGTCACTCCATTCCTCCCTGTACCTGGTAGCTGGGAGTCCTTGGTGGTCCGTGAGGCATTTGGAAGTGGTGTCTGTCCCCTAGCAGTGGTGCTCATGGCAGGGGTGGTCCTGTTGGCAGGTGGGCTGGTTGCCCTGCTGGTGGTCTGGAGGGTGGGTCTGCTGGCTGTGACCCCTAGGACTGTGAGGCCAGCCATTGTCCTGGGGATATGCATGGTGGTGGCAGGCATCCTCGTGGTGGAGGGGGCAGGCTTGGGGAGAGGGTGGGAGGACATGACGTCCAGGATCCAACCCTTCAGCTTGGTGATTCGAGCATACACGCCAGGTTTCTTAGCCTGAGCACAGCCAATCCCCCAGCTGACAATACCCGCCAGATAAAACACGCCAGGGGTCTCCTCACAGGCCAAGGGGCCCCCAGAGTCACCCTATAAAACAAAGGAAAGAGGGCTGGTTATGACCATCTGGCACTGCTCTGCATTCTCACAGGGAGAGGCCTATCAGGGGAGCAAGAGGACAAGGCATAAGGCCACAGGGCCACAGGGCCACAGGGAAAGGGACAGCCTACCCTCATCCCCATGCCCATCTCCCCAGGAGCGAATCCTGTTGGACAATGTGGTCATACATGTACTAATCTGTAGTTAGATTTTCTTTTCAGTTAGTATACACTATACATCTTTTTAAATATGTGTGTATATAAAATTTGACTTTAAATATGTATATATAGATATATTTAAGCATATATACATTTTGTATATACCTACCACATACTTTTAAATTGCTACCTCATCTTCTGCTTGGGAATACTATAATTTCTCTAAATTACGCATTTAAAGATATTTAGTTCATCTCTGGATTTTCCCTGCACTGAAAATTCTTTTCCTTCTATCCTTGAGTCCATACCCGTAGCATTGCCAGGTGGAAGGGTGTGGCCGCTTCATTTGACTCCCACCTACTCCCCCTTTGGATGTTACCTGGCAGGAGTCGACCTTGCCCTCCAGGAAGCCGGCACAGAGCATCCTGTCTGTGAGTGAGAAGTTGTAGAGGGCACTGCACGCCTTCTGGTCTATGATGCCCACGGACGCTCGCTGTAGAGTGTCTGGCTTCGTTGCTGTCAGGAAAAAGAGATGCCTCAACACCATCACCACCAATGACATTTCCAGAGTGATCACCGTTCACTATCTGGTCTAGCTCTGAAAGGTACCATCCCCATCCTACAGCTGAAGAAACCAAGGTTTATGGTGTTGTAGGGAAACTGAGTCATAAGCAAGAAGGAAATGGAGCCCAGAGTCCCAACTCAGAGCCCTAGGATCTCGCCACTGTCCCCAAGCAGATTCCCTAGTACGTTGGGTGAAGTGTGGGGAGTTCTGAGTTTTTGAAGGAAGCATTAACTCTTGGGGGCTCTGAAGGGTACAGCACAAAGTTCTGAAACGTTTTCTAGAAAGCCAGCAAGTATTTTTGGCTTTACAGGCCAGTCTCTGTCTGGACTACTCAGCTCTGCTTTTGTAGCAGGAAGGACACCATGGGCCCTCAGTAAACAAATGGGCATAGCTGTGTGCCAGTAGAATTCCACATATAGGAAGCAGCCACACTGGGACCATGGCTGGAGTTCGCAACCCTAAAGGATGCAGAGGCCAGCGGTTTACAGGCAGTGGGAGCATAGAACCCTCTGGGGACTCACCGTTCCCCTCCTGTGTGTTACCCCATCCGGAGATCATGCACTTCCGGCCCACAGGGAACTTCTGGATGGCCAGGGGCAGGCAGACGGGCTGGATGTACTTGTTGAAGACCAGAGACCCCGACAGCTCCAGGACGGCCACATCAAAGTCCAGGATGCTGGGGTTGTACTGGGGGTGCAGCACTGTCCTCCTGATCCCCATTTTCACTGGGCTCCCGCCGATGCCCATGAGAGACACTGTACCCAGGTGGGCCTGCACCAGCTCCACTTTTGTGCTGCTGACAAGGGGTTGCTCAGACAACCCTGCTGCCCCCAGAAAGCCAGGAGCTGCAGGGCCCGGGCTCTGGGGAGGGGCACCAGGAGAATGGAGGAGCAGCATAGCTACTCCTCCAAAGCAGTCCCAGGCTGAGGGGCTGGGGGCAGGGCAGAGTCCTGGTCTGTAACAAGAGGGAGTTGGCCCAGCATCACAAGAGGCCCCTCCAGCTTTATGACTCTCAAAGGTCAATGTCACCTGGCTCTGCAGCAAAGGGGAAGGGGCCCTGTCTCCTCCCCAGTTAGCCCTTATTTGTTCCCCGAAGACCAGCTCAACAGCTTATCCTCCCAGAAGCTGCAGCCCAGGCCCAGGCCCGTGAGATGGCTCCTTGAGAGCCTTTTCTTCTCCTTCATGTTCCCCCTTCTCATTTGTAACCAGACATCCAGACACTAGACCACGAACCTAGGTAGAGTGAGGGCTGAGGAGAGGCTGCCTCTGCTGTGGCCACCCTAGTGCACAGCTGGCCACATGTTTGGTTATAAATGGTTTCTGAACCCATGGGGATTTGCTAGGGCTACGGGGAAGGGGACCTAGTGATGATAGGGGGAGCTGAGCAGTCTTCCTGAACCAAGGTTGGCCTTACTGGTTGAAGCAGTGGGCTGCCGACAGCAGCCAGCGGTCCCCTACCACAGTTGCTCCGCAGAAGTGCCTGGAACCCTCCTTCAGGCTGACCTGCCAGGGCACCTCCCCAGCTGTGGCTCCGAACCCACCCACGATCCGGGTGGGCTTCTCCATTGCTGGCCTGGCACCGCACTCTGTGGAGGGACAGAGAAGAGGGCCTGGGTGCCTTAGCTCAGAGTGGGAGCACCTGGAATCAGAGGGCCTCAGGACACCAGGGCATAGCCTCCTGGCTCTGACTGGGCCGGGGCAAATCACCCCCATTATACAGATGGATAAACTGAGGCTTGAAAGTACCCTAGTGTCTTAAGGTCTTGAAGCAAGTATGTGACAGCTGGGGGCATAGTTAAAAACAAGAAGATAAGGCCCTGGCCGTTTGGCTCAGTGATAGTGTTGGCTAGGCATGTGGATGTCCCGGGTTTGATTTCCGGTCAGGGCACACAGAAGTGCCCATCTTCTTCTCTACTCTTTCCCCTCTTGCTTCTCTCTCTTCCCCTCCTGTAGCCATG
Organism: Saccopteryx bilineata; assembly: GCF_036850765.1. Taxonomy (NCBI): domain Eukaryota; kingdom Metazoa; phylum Chordata; class Mammalia; order Chiroptera; family Emballonuridae; genus Saccopteryx; species Saccopteryx bilineata. Next base: position 156,046,140 of record NC_089490.1, read on the forward strand.
GCTCGATTGGAGCAAGTTGGCCTCGGGTGCTGAGGATGGCCTCTGCCTCAGGCGCTATAAAGAGCTCAGTTGCTGAGCAACCAAACAATGCCCCAGATGGGCAGAGCATTGCGCCCTAGTGGGCTTGCTGGGTGGATTATGGTCAGGGCGCATGCAGGAGTCTGTCTCTGCCTCCCCTTCTTTCAATGAATTTAAAAAACAACCACAAAAAAAAACCAAGATAAAATTATAGAGCACCCTTTCCCCATCAGCTGAAGCCCCACCAGACACAGACCTGAAACCCCCAAGGTCAGGTTTATGGGCTTGCTGTAAGGAGGGAGCCAATACCCCAGAACCATGTGGGGGGGCTCACCAAACAAAGGGAAAGTCAGGTTATCAGGTTATTATGGGATCCTGGGACAGGGTGGGGTGCAGGAGACATTTAGATGAAGCAGAGTGTTGATAGGCTCAGAGTATTGTAGGTTTGTGAGACCATAAAGGAGGATCAATATCACATCTGGACTGTGACTGGACCTGGGTCCTTGGAAACTTCAAAGTAAAGACAGATGTAGAATGTGTTTCCAGACTCAGGGCCAACAAGGTGAATAACTTAACTCTACTGAATTGGACACTCAAAAATGTTTACTATGGTTAATTTTATGTTATGGGTCACCACAATTAAAAATAAAATAAAAGGCCTGACCGCCCTGGCAGGTTGGCTCAGCGGTAGAGCGTCGGCCTAGCGTGCGGAGGACCCGGGTTCGATTCCTGGCCAGGGCACACAGGAGAAGCGCCCATTTGCTTCTCCACCCCTCCGCCGCGCTTTCCCTCTCTGTCTCTCTCTTCCCCTCCCGCAGCCAAGGCTCCATTGGAGCAAAGATGGCCCGGGCGCTGGGGATGGCTCTGTGGCCTCTGCCTCAGGCGCTAGAGTGGCTCTGGTCGCAACATGGCGACGCCCGGGATGGGCAGAGCATCGCTCACTGGTGGGCAGGGCGTCGCCCCTGGTGGGCGTGCCGGGTGGATCCCAGTCGGGCGCATGCGGGAGTCTGTCTGACTGTCTCTCCCTGTTTCCAGCTTCAGAAAAATGCAAAAAAAAAAAAGGCCTGACCTATGGTGGCGCATTGGATAAAGCATTGACCTGGAAATGCTGAGGTCGCTGGTTCAAAACCCTGGGCTTGCCTGGTCAAGGCACATATGGGAGTTGATGCTTCCAGCTCCTCCCCCCTTCTCTCTCTCTGTCTCTCTCTCCTCTCTCTCTCTGTCTCTCTCTCTCCTCTCTAAAAATGAATAAATAAAATAAAAATATTAAAAAATAATTTTAAAAATAAATAAGTAAAAGCAAAACCCTGGATAAGCTGATTTTACATGGAAAAAGAAGTATGTAAAGCATGTCTAGGAAAATTTTGAAAAAAAAAATTCTTGGATATTAAAATGTATATATATGGGCCCTGGCCGGTTGGCTCACTGGTAGAGCGTCGGCCTGGCATGCAGGAGTCCCGGGTTCAATTCCCAGCCAGGGCACACAGGAGAAGCGCCCATCTGCTTCTCCACCCCTCCTCCTCTCCTTCCTCTCTGTCTCTCTCTTCCCCTCCTGCAGCCAAGGCTCCATTGGAGCAAAGTTGGCCCAGGCACTGAGGATGGCTCTGTGGCCTCTGCCTCAGGCGCTAGAATGGCTCTGGTTGCAACAGAGCAGTGCCCCAGATGGGCAGAGCATCGCCCCCTGGTGGGCATGCTGGGTGGATGCATGTAGGAGTCTGTCTGACTGCCTCCCCGTTTCCAATTTCAGAAAAATACACACACAAAAAAAGTACATATATGTGCTGTATGTAAGTGGTATTTCTGGAAGGTTAACCACATATGCAAACTCAAAGTTAGTCTCTCTCCCACCCTGGTCCTGGAGTTATGGTCACTAGCCCCCTGTTGACCTGTGGGTTATTCTATGTTTACCCTATTGGACTGTTTAACTTTGCCAGGCCATAAATCTGAAGAATGCCCACATGTGTTTCTTAGTCTGTTCTCATGACAGACATCACTGATCAATCACTCATCTCTTTCCCATGCAGTGCTTCAGGAAGTCAGTACCAACTGATACGACCCAGCAGGGAGCAGATACCTACTTTTACCTGTCTCCCCAGGAAATACCTTGTGGCCTAGAGGCGGTCACTGAGTCCAGAGGTGCAGAGCTGGGAGCCACTGTGGGCTTGGTGGGGGTGTCGACCACCCGGCTCTTGGGACTGGTGGGCCAGGCGGTACTGGGGATGGCAGAGGCAGGAGCCACTGTGGGGACGGGAGGCTTGTTTGCCAGAGCAATCGCCTCCAGGATCCAGTCTCGCAGCCTGGTCACTCGAGCATAGACCCCTGGACGCCGGGCTTCCGCACAACCTATGCCCCAGCTCACGATGCCAGCCAGAAAGAACCTGCCAGAAGGCTCTTCGCAGACCAGGGGGCCTCCTGAGTCACCCTAGGAGATAAAGGCACACCCTCAGGGGGTCAGGGCTCCCGGCCTCAGCCAATCCAAGTCCCAGAGCTTCAGGGTCAAAGAACGGTCCCTGGATGGGGAGCTCTCCCCACACAAGCTCGCAGAGAAAATGTCGGCTGATAATTCACATCTCAGAACCGTTTCCTCTTTTCTAAAAATAAGATAGGACAGTTGGGCTATAGGACTTTTAAGATCTCTTTCAGTTCTACCTCTAGCAGTTAAAAACCCAACCCCAATCAGCAACATCCTGTCCCCTGCTAATCAATAATGTCACCCTTTACTTAGGCTGACAGTATGGCTGCCCTGCTTGAGCCTCCAGACAGCTCGCCGGCTGCTACGGCATTCTCCTGGAGTGCCTGATCGGCCTTCCCTTATCCTGTCCTGTGATCCTCTGCCTTCTGCTCACACACAGTTTATCCTGACTCTTAAATTCTCAAGCACAAGCACTCTCTTATTATTTCCCAACATTTCCTCCAGGTTCTGGTTTTGATATGGCAACCTGAGCACACGTAGCATTCTCTCCTCACCCACCAGGCTTTAGAAATGAAAACAAAAATATAAACTACAAGAAAGAAATCCAGAGCTATGCTAAGAATCAAGCAGGGGATATCCTAGCGGGGGTCCAGAAACTGTGAGGACTCCCTGTTCTGGAGAGGCAGGCAGGCCCTGGGGTGGAAAGCTGGGGGCCTTCCCCCAGCCTCCATGGGTGAGCTGATGCCTGGGGCTCCTTTGGGCACCAGGGCTCACCTGGCAAGAATCCACCTTGCCATCCAGGTAGCCGGCGCACACCATTCGGTCAGTGAGTGAGCTGCCGTACAGGCTGGCGCACAGGGTCTGGTCCAGCAGCTCCACGGTGGCTTTCTGCAGCATCTCTGGCTTGATCACTGCCCGGGACAGGAGAAACAAGTGAGTGCGCATTCCAAGGCCCCTGGCAGTCTCTGTGAATTGGAATGCTGAAGAACATCTCTTCTCTGTGCCTCAGTTGCCCCAGCTGCAAGCAGAGACGCTGCGGCGCCAGCCTTAGAAACCAGCAAAGAGAAAACGCTCCACAAATGCCCACTAACACTGGACAGCTAAGCGGTGTCCAGGTTAAAACCCCAAGGCTGAGCTGCACATCTCCTCTCCCCTTACCTGCATCTGCTGTTACCCTAGTCCTACCCTGCTGAAATTTTTTCTTTGCTCGGCAGCCAGTGCCATATTGGCTAAACATGAAATCAGATTATATCCTTGTTTTTGCTTAAACCCTCTAGGGCATGTCCCCTCTGACTCGGCCTAAATGCCCAAGACTGGACGACCTACCTCAGGGCCTTTGTACATCCTGGTCCAGCTGCCTAGCATGATTGTCCCATGGAATCTGCTTGCCTTCTTCTTTCATCTCCTTTTCTTTTTTTTTTTTTAATTTTTTTTTAAATTTATTTATTCATTTTAGAGAGGAGAGGGAGAGACAGAGAGAGAGAGAGAGAGAGAGAGAAGGGGGGAGGAGCTGGAAGCATCAACTCCCATATGTGTCTTGACCAGGCAAGCCCAGGGTTTTGAACCGGCGACCTCAGCATTTCCAGGTCGACGCTTTATCCACTGCGCCACCACAGGTCAGGCTCATCTCCTTTTCAAGGAGGCCTTTCCTTACCTCCCTATTTAAAATTGCAGCCTCCTCTCCCATCCCCATCCTGATGATTTTTCTCCATTGCTGCATCACTGTCTAATCTAACTTGTTTAGTATTTACTGTCCCTAGATTTGCTGTGTCCAATACAGTAGCCAGTGACCACAGGTGGCTATTTAAATGTAGATTTAAATGCATTCAAATGAAATAAAGACTCAGTTTCTTAGTTGCATAGGCCACATTTCATGGGGCTGGCAGCTCCTGTTGTAGGCAGTACAGACAGAGCACATCCATCACCAAGATAAGTTCTGCTGGATGGTGATGGTCTGGACTGTGAGCTCCACGTGGGCAGGAATTTCTGTCTTGAGCTACCTGCTCAGTCCCTGAATCAGTGGTTGGTGAGCTGGAGGGGCTCAAATGTATATTGATTTAATTTGGTCATCAATTACTTTCTCTCCTGATTATGTTCTTGTGGCAAATATCCTTCCTTATCACAAAAATCCTAATCTTCCAGGATCTTTCTATTTTCTCAGGCAGGTACAGATCTGAGAAACCCCAAAACATAGGCCAGTGGGCCCTGCTAGGGAGTTGGATTCTCAGAGCTTGAACTTGGGAAGCCCAAGGGCTTCCTGCACAAGGATTCCTGCCTCCCCAACCCCAAGCTTGAGAGTCATTGACAGGCACTGTCTACAAAAACCTGTATACCTGATGAACTGGTCTAAGGCCAGTGGGTACTGTGTTGGATATTGGACACGGTAGTTCTAGAATGTCCTGGACCAGTGTTGTCCAAGAGAATTTCTTTCAATGATGGGACTTTCTCCAGTCCCCTGACTGGGTTGGCTTCATTAGCTAGGTCTTAGCTGAAGTGTCACCTTCTTGGGCCCTCTCCTAAGGCTGTTCCTCCCACCCTCAATTCATATTTTTCTTTTGTAGCATTCTGTTGGTTTCCTCCCCAGCACTTACCGCTATCCAAGCACAATCGATTTTCATTATTTGAGGGAGTTCTGTTCTCTAAATTCACCATGAACACTGGATTCGTGAATATGGAACTACTACTGTTCCTAGGGAAATTCAGGGTCTGGTCACAACATTTTCCTCGAGCAGTCCATACATAACTTTGTGTTTTGTGTGTTTCTGTTTAAAGATACCTTGTCTAATATACGTTTGTCCAAAATATGGAGCCATTTTATTTATTTGTTTATTTTGAGAGGAATTGAGGTGGGACAGAGAGGGGGAGAGAGAAAGAGAGAGAGAGAGAGAGAGAGAGAGAGAGAGGCATCAACTTGTCCCACTTAGTTGTGCAGCCACTGATTGCTTCTCCTATGTGCCCTGACCAGGGCTTGAACCAGAAACTGGCAACCCCAGGATGGAACTGGCAACCTTAACACTCTGGGATGATGCTCTATCCACTGTGTCCCAGGCCAGGGCATGGAGCCACTTTATTTTTTTATTTTTATTTATTTTTTAAAAGATTTTGTTTATTGCCTGACCAGGCGGTGGCACAGTGGATAGAGCGTCAAATTGGGATGCAGAAGACCCAGGTTCGAGACCCCGAGGTTGCCAGCTTGAGCGTGGGCTCATCTGGTTTGAGCAAAAATTCACCAGCTTGGACCCAAGGTCGCTGGCTCAAGCATGGGGTTACTTAGTCTGCTGAAGGCCCGCGGTCAAGGCACATATGAGAAAGCAATCAATGAACAACTAACGTGTCATAATGCACAACGAAAAACTAATGATTGATGCTTCTCATCTCTCTGTTCCTGTCTGTCTGTTCCTATTTATCCCTCTCTCTCTCTGTCTCTGTAAAAAAAAAAAAAAAAAAAAGATTTTGTTTATTGATTTTACAGAGATTGGGGTGGGGGAGCGAGACGTATCAACTCATAGCTCCTTCACTTTAGTTGTTCATTGATTGTTTATTGTATGTACCTTGACCGGACAAGCCCAGGGCTTCGAACCAGCAACCTCAGTGTTCCAGGTTGATGCCTTATGCACTGCACCACCACAGGCCAGGCTGGAGCCACTTTAAAATGGAGTCAGAGCACCATCCCAGAGGAGCTGCCTTGAATGTCTTATCCTCAAACTTTGGAATGTTAAAACAGGACAAAATAGCTATCTGAAATATTTTTGTTTCCATTAACCTCTCATTATGATTTAGAGCAGGAGTCAGCAAGCTATAACCCTCAGGCCAGATAACGACCCACTACATGTTTTCTTTTAAAATTGAATTTTCACTGCTTGTTTTTTATAAATAAAGTTTTATTGGTACATTTAAAAAACCAGGGCAAAATAACCTTTGGACTAGGCCTAGTTATGTCCCCAAGAACTGTTTGTAAAAATGACAAGAAAGCAGATATTATTGACTACTGGACTGATAGCTACTGGACCGAAAATTAGAAACATTTTTTAGCCCTTGCCAGGTAGCTCAGTTGGTTAGAAAATCATCCTGATTTGTCAAGGTTATGAGTTCGATCCCCAGTCAGGGCTCATACAAGAATCAAATAATGGGCCCTGGATAGGTGGCTCAGTAGATAAAGTGTTGACCCGGCATGCCAGAGGTCACTGGTTCGACCCCCGGTCAGGGCACATACGAGAAGCAATCAATGAGTACACATCTAAATGGAACAACTAAGTAAAATGAGTTGATACTTTTCTCTCTTCCTTCATCCCTCTCTCTCTTGCTCAAATCAATGGAAAAATTAAAAAAGAAAAAGAAAAAGAGAATCAACCAAAGAATGCATAAATGAGTGGAACAACAAATCAATGTTTCTCTCTCTCTCTCCCCCTCCCTTCCTTTCTCTCTAAAATCAATGAATAAATAAAAAGTTTAGAACTGATAATAAAAACAGTTTTTAGAATGAACATCACTATGTCATGTTATCTGTACCAATAGCAATGCCTTTCTTCGATGGCTGTAACTGTTCCTCTCCCCTTGCTTATAAATACCCATCGCCTGTGTCTCCTAGTCAGAACACTTCGTGGATTCATTAACATCGAACTCAAGGCCAGCAGTGCTGCAAGTCATGCCTGAATGAAGTTGATCTAACATGTTATTTTCTCCCTAGGGCACGTGCCAGCCTTCCTGCACTCTGAACATTAGCTAGCATTTCAGCTCTGTGCTTGGGGGACAGCAAAATCAACCACAAAAAGTACACACACACACACACACACACACACAAAGGCCATAAATATACCATGAAATGGACTCCAGTTTAGAGTCTGAGCTGAAACAAGAAGGCAGGGCATCACCTTGTTCTGCCTTAAATGAGAACATGCTGTCCTTAACTCAAAATTTTCATCACTCTGTGCATATCCACAAATGAGCACAAAATTCCCATTTGTAGCCATCCACTTGGAGTTCCAAATTAATATTATTGAGTGGGAGAATTCCCAAATAGGGAATCACGAATTAGAAGGAGGACTGTGTGGCTAACTTTCCTCTTGGTGGTCCGTGGGGAGGGGTGCTTACGGAAATCCTCCTTGAGGTAGCCCCAGCCCGAGATTAGACACTTCTTCCTGGGTGGGAAGACGTGCGTGGCGGCAGGCAGGCACACGGGCTGGACGTGCCTGCTGAAGGGCAGAGGGCTGCCCAGCTGGAGCACCGCCACATCGAAGTCAGCTGTGTCGGGGTTATAGGAGGGGTGTGTGATAATCTGGGCCACGCGGGCCCGCACTGTGCTGGCCTCCGAACCACTGAGCTGGGTCGTGCCTGCGTAGACCACCCACTCGGTGGGGTCTTGGAACCTGCAGGGAAAACAAATGGCAGCTCAGAAGACCCCTAAGGATGGGGCTGAGGGGACATGGTTAGGTGACTAAGGCCATCTCTGGGGGCAAATGTTAACGGGTGCCCCAAAACTCAATCATTAAGACTGATATTTTCAAGCAATATTGTCAGAAATCATAATGAATGAAAAAAATCTATGGTGTGGGAATTAGCGACATTTTAAACAAAGACAGAATCTGCCAGGGCTGAGTTAGGGTAAGAAATGTTAAGGGGCACAAAAAGGATATATGATTACATATAGTGGAATATTATTCAGCCTTTAAAAAGGACATTCTCTTGCCCTGGCCAGTTGGCTCAGTGGTAGAGCGTTGGCCTGGCATGCGGAAGTCCCGGGTTCGATTCCCGGCCAGGGCACACAGGAGAAGCGCCCATCTGCTTCTCCACCCCTCCCCCTCTCCTTCCTCTCTGTCTCTCTCTTCCCCTCCCGCAGCCAAGGCTCCATTGGAGCAAAGATGGCCCGGGCGCTGGGGATGGCTCCTTGGCCTCTGCCCCAGGCGCTGGAGTGGCTCTGGTGCGACAGAGCGACGCCCGGGATGGGCAGAGCATTGCCCCCTGGTGGGCGTGCCGGGTGGATCCCGGTCGGGCGCATGCAGGAGTCTGTCTGACTGTCTCTCCCCGTTTCCAGCTTCAGAAAAAAACAAAAAAGAAAAAAAAAAAGAAAAGAAAAGACATTCTCTTTATAAGTCAGTCTCTGTTTTGCTTGTTAGTTCATTTTGTTCATTAGATTCCACATGTGAGTAAAATCATATGGTATTTGTCTTTCTTTGACTGGCTAACAGCTTGGTGGCTGGGCAGGAGCACAGGGTGGAGGGACTGAGCAAAAAGAAAGAAAAAGGAAAAAAACTCATGGACACAGACAACAGTGTGGTGATTGCTGGGAAGAGTGGGGGGTGGGGGAGGTAGAGGAGGGTTTGGGGGGATAGATGGTGATGATGGACCGAGACTTGATTTGTGGACACAATACAGTGTACAGAGATGTGTTGTGGAATTGTTCAACTAAAACCTATAATTTTGTTAACCAGTGTCACCCCAATAAAATCAATAAAAAAGGAGAGAACTTGGAAGGACATTCTGATAACTTCTACAATGTAGATGAACCTGGAGGACATTATGCTTAATGAAATAAGATAAGATACAAAAGGACAAATATTTTGTGATTCCACTCATGAGAGGTCCTTAGAGCAGTCAGATCCATAGAAACAGAAAGTGGGCGGCAGGGACTGAGGGAGGGGAATGGGAGTTAGTGTTCAAGAGAGACAGTTTCAGTTTGGGAAGATGGAAAGTTCTGGAAATGGACAGGGGGACGGTTGCATGACAGTGTGAATGTGCTTAAGGCCACCAAATTGTAATGGTTAAAATGGTAAATTTGCCTGACCAGGTGGTGGCGCAGTGGATAGAGCGTTGGACTGGGATGAGGAAGGACCCAGGTTCGAGACCCCGAGGTTGCCAGCTTCAGCGCGGGCTCATCTGGTTTGAGCAAAAGGCTCACCAGCTTGTACCCAAGGTCGCTGGCTCCAGCAAGGGGTTACTTGGTCTGCTGAAGGCCCCCGGTCAAGGCACATATGAGAAAGCAATCAATGAACAACTAAAGTGTTGCAACGAAAAACTGATGATTGATGCTCCTCATCTCTCTCCATTCCTGTCTGTCTGTCCCTATCTATCCCTCTCTCTCTGTCCCTGTAAAAAAAAAAAAAAAAGGTAAATTTATGTTATGTATATTTTACCATAACTTAAAAAATATTTTGAAAAACAAAAATTCATTCAGATTCAACCTAAAAAGAAAAGAGAGAAAGAGAAAACAAGTTCCCAGGGCGCTAAGGACCCCCAGGAGAAGTCGCCACTCCAGGTAGAAGGAAAGATGGGATGCAGGGATGGGGTTGGGGTCCGAGCCGCAGAAACATGGGACTCACTCATTGAAGCAGTGGGCAGCGGACACCAGCCACCTGGCCCCAATGACAGCGGCCCCACAGAAGTGCTCATTGTTTTCTCGGAGGCTGACTTGCCAAGGGAACTCCCCCGGGGATGCTTCCACGCCGCCCACAATCCTGCCAGCTGTCCTCCAGCCCGGCTGCAAACCGCAGTCTGCAAGACAGATCACCAACCAGGACCCCAAGGGGGCAGGACTGTGGCCATGCTCCGGGAACATCTGTCTCTGAGTCTTTCATCCCTACGGCCCCCATGCTTAAGGACACGCTTTGTGTCAAGTGGGCCAGAGAGCACAGCCAGCAGCTGACCCTGGGAAGGGGACATGGCCCAAGACCAGGCCAGACAGGCAGACTGACCACAGTGGGCCTCATCAGATCCATCGGAGCAGTCCACTTTGTCATCACACTCTGGGTTCACTTTGGTCACGCACTGGCTGTTCCCACAGGAGAAGGCATTCCCTGGGCAGTGACCTGAGGGCAGAAAAGAATCAAGTTCCTGACCTCACTCTGCCTTTCCTGGCTGTAGTGAGATTCCACTTTCTACTCAGAACCTCCACTGTGGAGAACATCTCCTGTTCACTTGCTCATTTCTGAAATGATTTTCTCAAAATTAGCATAGAAACAACACAAGAATGTCAGCAGTGAGGCCAGGGCTGAACAACAGAAACGTATATGCGCATGTGTGTAATTCTACATTTCTAGGACCCATGTTTAAAAAAAGTAAGAAGTAGCCTGACCAGGTGGTGGCACATTGGATAGAGCATCAGACTGGGGTACAGAGGGGCCATGTTCGAAACCCTGAGGACACTGGCTTGAGTGCGGGCTCACCAGCTTGAGCACGGGATCGCTGGCTTGAAGCCCAAAGTCGCTAGCTTGAGCCCAAGATCACTGGCTTAAGCAAGGGGTGACTCACTCTGTTCTAGACGCCTGGTCAAGGCACATATGAGAAAGCAATCAATGAACAACTAAGGTGCCACAATGAAGAACTGATGCTTCTCATCTCTCTCCCTTCCTGTCTGTCTGTCCCTAGCTGTCCCTCTCTCTGACTCTCTCTCTGTCTCTGTCAAAAAAAAAAAAAAAAAAAAGTAAGAAATAGAAATTAAAAATTTTAAATTGTGGCCCCGGCTGATTTGCCCAGTGGTAGAGTGTCCGCCCAGTGCATGGAAGTTTAGGGTCAACCCCTGGTCAGAGTACACAGGAGAAGCAACCATCTGCTCCATGGCCTTACTTCAGGCACTAAAATAGCTCGGTTGCCAAGCAACAGAGCAGTGGCCCAGACAGGCATAGCATCACCAAAGCTTGCCCAGTGGATCTCAGTTGGGTTACATGTGGGAGTCTGTCTCTGCTTCCCCACCTCTCAATAAAAAAAAAAATTAAATTGTGATTAAATACACAATATAAAATTTGCCATTTTATCCATTTTAAGTGTACGTTTCACATCAGAGCCAGGTCACTCTCTGTGGGGGTCTGTCCTGGGCACCGTGAGGGGTTGAGCAGCATCCCTGGTCCCCACTCACGTGATGCCAGGAGCACTCTAAATTGTGACAATTACAGATGTCTCCAGACATCACCCAGTGTCCCCTGGGGGCAGAGTCACCTCTAGTTAAGGACAATTGATATGAAGCTAAATAAATGTATCTATATGTGTGTCTTTTGAGCTGTCTGGAAAAAAATAGTTACTAAAATTTTTTTTAAACTTTTTTTATTTACTCATTTTAAAGAGGGAAGAGAAAGAGAGAGAGAGAGAGAGAGAGAGAAGGGGGGAGGAGCAGGAAGCATCAACTCCCACATGTGCCTTGACCAGGCAAGCCCAGGGTTTTGAACCAGCGACCTCAGTGTTCCAGGTTGAGGCTTTATCCCACTGCACCACCACAGGTCAGGCCAGTTACTAAAATTTTAAAAGTGATGAGATTCCAGGTGGCACTTACTCCTTTTTCTTTTTCCCCCAAACTGTTTGTTTGTTTCTTTCTTTTAACAGCAGGTTTCCACAACTTTTCAAAACAACCCAAAAACCCAGTAACATTTTCGCTTGACCACATATAATCCAAAGTGACTCATCATTATTTTTAAAAATTTTAAAGTTATTTTTCAATCATGGTGGATATATTATATTAGCTTCAGTATACAGTATAGTGATTAGATATTTAATGCCTTACAAAGTGATCCCCCCAGCAAGTCTAGTACTTACCTGACACCACACATAGTTATTTCAGTATTACTGACTATATGCCCTATGTTTACATCCCCATAACTATTTTTTTTTCTTTCTGTATTTTTCTGAAGCCGGAAATGGGGAGAGACAGACAGACTCCCGCATGCGCTCGACCGGGATCCACCCAGCACGCCCACCAGGGGCGACGCTCTGCCCACCAGGGGGCGATGCTCTGCCCCTTCGGGGCGTCGCTCTGTCGCGACCAGAGCCACTCTAGCGCCTTCCCAAGGAGCCATCCCCAGCGCCCGGGCCATCTTTGCTCCAATGGAGCCTCGGCTGCGGGAGGGGAAGAGAGAGACAGAGAGGAAGGAGAGGGGGAGGGGTGGAGAAGCAGATGGGCGCTTCTCCTGTGTGCCCTGGCTGGGAATCAAACCCGGGACTTCTGCACGCCAGGCCGATGCTCTACCACTGAGCCAACCGGCCAGGGCCCCATAACTATTTTTTATTTTATTTTATTTTTTTTATATCTTTTTTTTTTTAATAATTTTATTTTTAATGGGGCGACATCAATAATTCAGGATACATATATTCAAAGATAACTCCAGGTTATCTTGTCGTTCACTTATGTTGCATACCCATCACCCAAAGTCAGCTTGTCCTCTGTCACCTTCTATCTAGTTTTTTTTGTGCCCCTCCCCCTCCCCCTTTCCCTCTCCCTCTTCCCCTTCCCCCCCGTAACCACCACACTCTTATCAATGTCTCTCCCACCTACGTATGGAATAATGCAGTTCCTGGTTTTTTCTGATTTACTTATTTCACTTCGTATAATGCATATTTTTTATAACAAAGTGCTTCATCTGTAAATGCTGTGCACACACAGGACTATGAATCTGTCCCCTAGAAGAGGCTGGTACACAGAACTAGTGTTTACCGTATTCAAGTGTTCCCTTTGTGCACTTAAACTAAGTGTCTTAGTGGTCACTCTTGCAGTGACCACAATCAGAGGAAACCTGGCAGAGGGCAGGAACTCATGGAAAAGAGAAAAACATACCTGATTTCAAGTCTCTTTCTGTCAATGGCCCCTTCTGGCTTCCTGTAGTGTAACAGAGAACAGATACAAGCTCACTCAGTGAGTGGTGATATTCTTTGAAAACATCACATTGCAAAGCAGAGAGCAGCACTGACCACTGCAGGAGTCACTTAAAGTGTAACTTAAATCAATTAAGATGAAACCAAATGGAACACCGTGTTCCTCAGTCTCATTAGCTGCACAAGTGTTCAATAGCCACATGGGAATGGTGGCTACCATAGCAAACAGAGGAATCATGTAACATTTTCACCACCATGGAAACTTCTATTAGTGCTGGTGTCGAGGCCACTAAGACTCAGCTGGTGTGTTGGGGTTCACTGGGGGGACTATACATATCCTATAAGGCAAGGGCAAGGTGATCAATCTTTAACCTGGCAATAGTCCGATGCATTTTCAGATTTTAGAATTTAGCATTTATCTTATTTCTATATCATGGGTCAACAAACTGCAGCCCACCACTTGGTTTTATAAATAAAATTTTATCAAAACATAGCTATGTCCATTTGTTTAGACATTTGTGTGGAGATGCTTTTGTGCTATAGCAGACTTTAGTGGTCTTGACAAGATCCAATGGGCTATAAAGATGAAAATATTTACACTGGCCATTTACAGGTTGCTGACACCTGGTTCCTACCATTGAGGATGAAGCAATGTGCATGTGTTTTCTTATCATGGGGGGGAGGGGGCAATTACTGAAAACCTAAAGTTTAATGCTCTCCTCACACGCACATCCCTCTCACCTCTCAAAGTCTTAGTTCTCCACTGTCTACTTGCCTGTGAGCTCAGCGGACACGATGGTGCCGTAGGCAGCCAGGGGGATGCCATGGCCCTGCAGCGCCACTTGGAGTCCCTGCTGCAACAGCTCCTGCTCCAGGCCCAGATCCAGTGACTGCAGGGCTAGTAGAAGAAAGTGCAGCCGGAAATACACGAGGACACTGGAATTCCCGTCCCTGAAGGAAGGAGAGAGACCCGTGGAGGAAGGACTCCTCTCCCTGGAGTCTTCCAGCATCTCAGTTGTCCACCACATTTCCTTTATTCCCAAGTAGGCCCTGGCTCACCTGTAACTTAGCACCTTGCAGTCCACACAGCTGGCCTCCAACTCTGTCTTCCTAAAGCTGCTTACAAACTATAATGGAAACAACAGTGGCATATGTTGAGACCACAGCCCGGGCACCCATCCCCGAGAAGGCCTGTCATGTGTGGAAGAGCTGGAGAAGGGGGATGGAAAAGCACCTCCTCTGAGACCCAATGGATGCAGCGACTTCACAGAGCCAAGCAGTGACAGGGAAGGACATTTCAAAGTTATGTGTATAAAAATATTGTTCCAGTGATGGATGGATAAAATGGGGTCCATCTACACACAGGAATATTACTGAGCCATGAAAAGGAGTGAAGCACTGACACTCACTACAACGTGGACAGACCTTGTTAACATGACACACTCGGTGCGAGAAGCCAGACACAAAAGCCACATGTGATTCCATTTATGGGAAATGTCCCAAACAGGCAAATCCACAGAAAGTGGGGAGATGGTTGCAGGCTGGAAGTGGTGATGGGTAAAGGGGAGTAACTACTGATGTGGACAGGGCTTATTTTGGGATGATGGACTCCACAGTCCGTACCCTCTTGCCTACATCTATATTTGGGCTCTGCTACAGAACATTCCACAAAGTTCCACAATATCTATATCTTCCCTGCCCTGTATGGCAGCACTATCCACACATGGCTACCGAGCATTTGAAATGTGAATGGTGCCACTGAGGAACTGATTTTTACATTTTAGTTCATTTTAATTAATTCATGCTTAAATATTAAAATGGATACTTGATTTATTGAGCATCAGGTGTTCAAGGTCCATCCACGCTATAGTGAGTGTCAATGGCTCTCTCCTTTTTATGAATAACCAGACTTTTCCACAGCGGCTGCCCCATTTCACATTCCCACCAGCCATGTGTGAGGGTTCTCATTTTTCCACTGGAAGACAATTTATAAGCTTTAAACATGGCCTACAAGCCCCAGGGGAGTCAGTTCCCAGCTGACATCACTCTCCTCTATTCAACAATGCACCGGTCTTGGCCACACAGGCCGTGTCTTATTTTGCCCATGTGCCCTGCCTCCCCTCCTGCCTGCCTGGGCCTCCCCTGCTCAGCTTGCTGGGCATGCGAGCACCCCCTGGTGGCAGCTCCTGGCCACCCACCTTGCCCCCTTGCTGTCAGGTGCTCCTCACCAGCATTTCCAGGGTGGGTGTCAGAGTGCGGTAGTAGTCTGAGGCCTCCTGCTGCAGGCTGCGAGCATACCGGATTCCTTGCAGCATGGCTGTGTGCTCCACATCAACACCCTGTGTAGAGAGGGAGGCTGCGGGCGAGACCAGGGCTCTGTGAGAGAGCCCACTGTGGGGCTCAGCTAGGGGCCTCGAAGGCCTCCACCACCTAGGGGCCAGGTCACCCGATAAATCGATGAATGGACTGACTGCCCAGGGGTTGTCCTGATTGATTATTAACAGTGCCTCCCTTTCAACTCTCACATGTCACCCAACTGAAGGCCCCGGTGGTCCCCAGGTTTTGCTTGAGGGCAGGACTAACTCTGAGTCATCCTTGTCTCAGTGGCCATGCCTGGCCCGGAACTGAGGTCAACTTCAGCAAAAAGTGGCTGAAATGACCTCAGGATACTTTCCCTCCACTTTTGGAGAATAATCCCATCTGCTCCCTGGGAAGGGGACATCAAATACTGCAAGGGCATGACCACAGCCACGGGCATCAGGACTCTCAGACCACCGCCCCAGGATGCCACCCTCTGAAAAAACATGGGTTTCCAACTGTCAGAAAAACTTTGTCAAAAGTACAAACTAGCAAGGAATAACTTATAAAAATTTTAAATAAAGAATACAATAGCAACTACATAAACCATGAAAACATGTTTCTAACTGTCGAAAACATGTTGGAACTGTCAAAAGACACACTAGAAAAAATAATTATAATTGCAAAAGTGTGGGTTTTTTTGTTGTATTTTTCTGAAGTGAGAAGCGGGAAGGCAGAGAGACAGACTCCTGCATGTGCCTGACTGGGATCCACCTGGCATGCCCACCAGGGGGCGATGCTCTGCCCATCTGGGGTGTTGCTCCATTGCAACTGGAGCCATTCTAGCACCTGAAGTGGAGGCCATGGAGTCATCCTCAGCGCCTGGGCCAACTTTGCTCCAATGGAGCCTTGGCTGCAGGAGGGAAAGAGAGAGATAGAGAGAAAGGAGAGGGGGAAGGATGGAGAAGTAGATGGTTGCTTCTCCTGTGTGTCCCGGCTGGGAATTGAACCCGGGACTTCCACACGCCAGGCCAGTGCTCTACCACTGAGCCAACTGGCCAGGGTCCAAAAGTTTTTTTTTATTTTTCTTTTTTTTTTTTTTTTTAATTCATTTTTTAGAAAGGAGAGAGGAGAGAGAGAGAGAGAAGGAGGGAGGAGCAGGAAGCATCAACTCCCATATGTGCCTTGACCAGGCAAGCCCAGGGTTTCGAACCGGCGACCTCAGCATTTCCAGGTCGACGCTTTATCCACTGCGCCACCACAGGTCAGGCCGAAGTTTTTTTTTATTTTTATTTATCTTTTCATTTTTTGTATTTTTCTGAAGTTGGAAACGGGGAGGCAGTAAGATAGACTCCTGCATGCGCCCAACTGGGATCCACCCAGCACGCCCACCAGGGGGCGATGCTCTGCCCATCTGGGGCGTTGCTCTGTTGCAACCAGAGCCATTCTAGCGCCAGAGGCAGAGGCCACAGAGCCATCCTCAGCGCCAGGGCCAACTTTGCTCCAATGGAGCCTTGGCTGTGGGAGGGGAAGAGAGAGACAGAGAGGAAGGAGAGGGGGAGGGGTGGAGAAGCAGATGGGCGCTGCTCCTGTGTGCCCTGGCCGGGAATCGAACCTGGGACTCCTGCACGCCAGGCCATCGCTCTACCACTGAGCCAACAGGCCAGGGCCCAAAAGTTTTTTTTTAAATGATAGTAGCAGCCACATAAACTGTAAAAGCCAAGTCCCCATTCTATTTATTCTGAATGAATATTCACCCAGATAGACATTTAGATTTTATTTTTTATTTTATTATTTTTTACAGAGACAGAGAGTGAGTCAGAGAGAAGGATAGACAGGGACAGACAGACAGGAACAGAGAGAGATGAGAAGCATCAATCATTAGTTTTTTCATTGCGCGTTGCGACACCTTAGTTGTTCAATGATTGCTTTCTCATATGTGCCTTGACCGCGGGCATTCAGCAGACCGAGTAACCCCTTGCTGGAGCCAGCGACCTTAGGTTCAAGCTGGTGGGCTTCTGCTCAAACCAGATAAGCCCGTGCTCAAGCTGGCGACCTTGGGGTCTCGAACCTGGGTCCTCTGCATCCCAGTCTGACGGTCTATCCACTGCGCCACCGCCTGGTCACGCAGATTTTATTTTTTCAATAAATATTCTAAAAATTTTGTTTTTAGGTTTGTCTTCTCATTCAAGAGATTAAAAATAGCCTGACTGGTGATGATGGAGTGGATGAGCATCGACCTGGGAAGCTGAGGCCCCAGGTTTGAAGCCCTAAGCTTGCCGGTTTGAGCACAGGCTCCACAACTTGAGCGGGGGTTGCCAGCCTGAGCATGGGATCATAGATATGACCTCATGGTCGCTGGCTTGAGCCCAATGGTCACTGGCTTGAAGCCCAAGGTTATTGGCTTGAGCAGGGTCACTGGTTTGGCTGGAGCCCCCCAGTCAAAGCATATATGAGAAGCAATCAATGAATAATTGAAGTGCCGCAACTATGAGTTGATGCTTCTCATATCTTTTCCTTCCTGTCTATCTCTCTTTCTCTCTCTCCCTGTATACAGTGTGCATTAAGAAAAATAAGCTTAAAAAAAAAAAAAGAAAAATGAGTGCCCTGTTGTGAAGACAAAATTGCTTGTGTTCAACATCCAACTGAGCCTTCCTCTTTTCCCTGGAGTCACAGACTCTTAAGGAGCTGGAGAAACAGCAGAGAAATCCCAGCGCCTTCCCCTAGCTCCCCCCAAGACTAACTAATGCTTCCACCAGAAATTGTGGGCTGTCTTAAAGGGAAAAGAAATAGATTTTCATTTTTACTTTAAAACATTTAAAATTTTTTTTAAAGTTTTCAGTGCTTTTTAAAGCTTTCCTTAGTTTCAGGGGTCATGCTGGGGATGATGGTTATCTCTTGTTCACAAAATGTATCGGTACTTCTAGAAAAAAGGTGTGAAAACCTGCTCCCACCTCTCCCTGTACAAGGATACCCACACATGCATGCATACTCTTACATGCATATACACCCTTGTGCATGTGTGTCCGCGCGCGTGCGCGCGCCCACACACACACACACACACACACACACACACACACACACGAATTCAATTCCTGCACTTGATGCCAAGGGCCAGTAGAGGTCTTGGTGAGCTGTGCCTAGCTATGAGATATTCCTGATGTTCCGCAAACATATATATATTTTAACTTTGGGGGATCCACAAAGGGTTGCCAACTTATTATTTTGCCATGTGAGATCTTTGAGCATTTTCCTACAAAATACCATTACTATTATCATCTCATGAAAGTGAGGTGACTTTCACATTCCCAAATGAAACCATCAGAACCTTATCTCAGAATAAGCCCGTTCCAGAGCTGCAGGAACTCCGAGATGACTGAATGTTCTAGATTTGCACTGCCCAGTATAGTAGCCATGAGCCACCTGCGGAATGTGGCTGGTGGGGTCTGAGGAATTTAATTTTAAAGGTTATTTCATTTTAATAGATTTAACTCTAAATTGCCACTGGGGCTCAGGGCCACCATCATGGACGGCATGAATGCAGGACAACACTGGAACACGGCACAATTTGTAGAGACCTATAGATCATTCAATTGAAATATAAAAAGAACTTTCTTTGTTTATTTTATAACTACAGCCCCACACTTTATAGATGGGTCATCACTTTGCATGTTTTATCTTAAATTCTATGAATGTCTACTGGAAATAAATATGAAATGGGAGCCATTGCGTGGTGGAAATATAGATGATTCTTCATTTTTTTATACTTTTTAAATTTCCCATATTTTTACTTTATTTTGTTTTTTTAATGTTTATTTTATTGATTTTAGAGAGGAGTAGGGAGAGAGCAGGAAAGAGACAGGAACATCGGTTCCTGTATATGCCCTGACCAGGGACTGAACTGGCGACCTCTGTGCTTCAGGACGATGCTAACCAACCGAGCTATCCGGCTAGAGCTCTTCAGATTTTTTTAAAAGTTCATTTTTCTGTCCCCGTTTGTCTCCATTTCACGTGGCTATGAAAACTTCCTTGGAGAACCCGGCTGTGGGAAACCAAAATATGCAGGTATTCACTTGCTTGTTTGTGTGCCCAGTTGCCCCAGAGTATGCGCCTGCGCACCTCGCCTGCTCGTCTCATCACTTGGGTGTCTGAAGGGCCAGCGTTTAATTCCACGTTACACAGTCAGCCCTGTGTCTCTGAGATCATCATGCGGACACCACTGAGCCACATCTGAGCACCACTTCACTGTGCAAGTTGCTTAGTGTATAAACTCGTGTAAGCCATCAGCCACTTACCCACAAGGACTGCCAGGGTAAGGATGACGATGCTGGTGGCCACCGCAGCGGAGAGGGCTGCTCGGCAGCACGCAGAGTCCGGAGCACGGTCTTCTTTTGTTGCCCTGGGTACTGGTTGTAATTCACCAACGGTGGGCTCCATGGCTCCCAGACCCCCAGACAGCCACCTGGATGCCAGCGAAAGAAGGGCAGAAAAATGTCATCGTCAAAGGGTGTTTCTCTTCCCCTAAGCCATGTTGTACAGGTATGACAGCCATGAACAGTGCCCCAGGAACCAGCAGACTCTACTTTAAAACATCCTAGACTGACTTGTGATGGTACAGTGGATAAAGTATCAATCTGGAATGCTGAGGTTGCTGGTTCAAAACCATGGGCTTGCCTGGTCAGGGCACAGACGAGAAGCAACTGCTTCTCCCCTCCCCCTTTCTCTCTCTTTCTCTCCTGTCTCTAAAATCAATAAATAAGATCTTTAATTAAAAAAAAAGTCCTAAAAATGGATTCAGAGTGTTGGCTGGGCTGCGCATGCAGCCCCACAGGCCACTGGAGTCCACTGCTGGAAAGAATATGTACGAATTTCTGAAAACATCACCACAAACCTAGAGGCTTAAAGGAACACAGTTTATTATCTTGCAGTTTTGGAGGTCAGAAGTCTCAAAATAGAGGCTTATGATCTTTCTGGAGGCTCCAGGGTCTCAATTCCCAGAAAACAGAGCTGAGAGGTGGTGACAGGCTGAGCCCTGTCACTTTTGCCTCTGAAACGTTCGTCAAGAGCCAACAAACTCTCTTTATCACACAGGGAGTTGGTTTTTGCCACTTATGACAAGAAGAGCCCTAAGACAAAGCCTTAAATGTGTAACTCACCTAGCCCCCCACTGGATAATTCTCTTAGGTTGCCAAGACCTGAGCAGACCTTTACCCCAAACCCACTGTTTGCTCAGCCCCTAGAGGAACCTTTCTCTCCAGAGGGGCTGAATCATCCACGAGCTTTGTGCAGGGGTGGCTCTCATCGCCTCCCCTTCGCCTCAGCTCCTGGAGAGGTGTCTGCACCATGTGGGTAGAAAGGATTCGTTCCTGGACACTGACACATTTTCCCCATCAGAAAACCACAGAGAAGAAAGCTGGGTGACACTCCCATCTTATTTTCCTTGATAGGGCTCCATGGAGATGCCATTTGACTGGGGGCCTCCCTGAAGATTGTGGGGTCACTTTGAAGGTCACTAGGGATGAACGTCAGGCCTGGGTGTTAGATAAAATATAGAATACTCCATTAAATTTGAATTTCAGATAAACAACACATACTTCTATAGCATAAGTATGTCTCTGGGATGGTTGATTCTTTTTTATTTTTCTTTTTCTTTTTGTGTGTGTATGTGTAAGAGAGAGACAGACAGGAAAGGAGAGAGAGGAAAAGCATCAATTCGCAGTCGTGACACTTAGTTGTTCATTGATTGTCTCTCATAAGTACCTTGACCTTGCTCAAGCCAGTAACCTTGGGCTCAAGCAAGCAACCTTTGGCTTCAAGCAAGTGACCTTTGGGCTCAGGCCAGCAACCATGCAATCATGTTGATGATCCTACACTCTAGCCAGTGACTCCATGCTCAAGCTGGTGAGGCTGCACCAAGCCGGTGATCTTGGGATTTTAAACTTGGGATCTCAGTGTCTCAGGTTGATGCTCCTATCCACTGAGCCACACCACCAGTCAGGTGATTCTTCTTCTTATCCTTTTTTTTTTTTTTTTTTTTACAGGGACAGAGAGAGAGTCAGAGAGAGAACAGGAACAGACAGGAACAGAGAGAGATGAGAAGCATCAATCACCAGTTTTTCGTTGTGACACCTTAGTTGTTCATCGATCGCTCTCTCATATGTGCCTTGACTGCGGGCCTTCAGCAGACCGAGTAACCCCTTACTCGAGTCAGTGACCTTGTGTCCAAGCTGGTGAGTTTTTTTGCTCAAGCCAGATGAGCCTGCGCTCAAGCTGGCAACCTCAGGGTCTTGAACCCGGGTCCTCTGCATCCCAGTCCAATGCTCTATCCACTGGGTCACACCTGGTCAGGCTTATTATCCTTCTTTATTCTTTTTTTTTATTAAGTGAGAGGCAAAGAGGCCAACTCCCGCATGTACCCTAACCAGGATCCATCCGGCAAGCCCCTATGGGGTGATGCTCTGCCCATCTGGGGCCGTTGCTTCATTGTTTGGCAACTGAGCTATTTTAGTAACTGAGGCAAGGCCAAGGCATCCTCAGCACCTGGGGCCAACTTGCTCAAATGAGCCATGGCTGTGGGAAGGAGAGAGAGAAAGAAAAAGAAGGGAGAGAGGGATAGTCGATTCTCGTGTGTGCCCTGACTGGGAATTGAACCTGGGACTTCCACACACCAGGCCAATGCTCTACTGCTGAGCCAACTAGCCAGGGCTAATTATTCTTCCTCTTTTTTTATTTTAATTGATTTTAAAGACAGAGAGGAAGGGAAAGAGAGAGTGAGATGAAAATGGATTTGTTGCTCCACTGATTTATGCTTTCATTGGTTAATTCCTGTATGTGCTCCAACTGGGGGTTGGACCTGCAACCGCATCAGGATGATGTTCTAACCAACTGAGCTAACTGGCCAGGGCTGGGTTAGGATGGTTAATTCTGTGTGTTCACTTTGCTAGGCTACAGTGCCTCGTTGTTTGGTTAAACATTATTCTAGATGTTGCTGTGATGGTAATTTTTAAATGAAATTAACATAGAAGTTGGTAGATGTTGAGTAATGCAAAAGGCTTTTTGAACTGTGTGTGGACCACATCTAATTAGTTGAAGACCTTTAGAGAAAAGACTGAGCTCCCCCAAGAATGAATACATTCTGCCTCCAGACTCCCTTCAGAGTCTAGCTGCAACATATCTTTTCCAGGGTCTCCAGTTTGCCCTGCAGATTCTGGGCTTGCCAGCTCCACAACTGTGTGAACCAGTTCCTTAAGATCTCTCTCTCTCTCTCGGCCCTGGCCGGTTGGCTCAGCGGTAGAGCGTCGGCCTAGCGTGCGGAGGACCCGGGTTCGATTCCCGGCCAGGGCACACAGGAGAAGCGCCCATTTGCTTCTCCACCCCTCCGCCGCGCTTTCCTCTCTGTCTCTCTCTTCCCCTCCCGCAGCCAAGGCTCCATTGGAGCAGAGATGGCCCGGGCGCTGGGGATGGCTCTGTGGCCTCTGCCCCAGGCGCTAGAGTGGCTCTGGTCGCAATATGGTGACGCCCAGGATGGGCAGAGCATCGCCCCCTGGTGGGCAGAGCGTCGCCCCTGGTGGGCGTGCCGGGTGGATCCCGGTCGGGCGCATGCGGGAGTCTGTCTGACTGTCTCTCCCTGTTTCCAGCTTCAGAAAAATGAAAAAAAAAAAAAAAGATCTCTCTCTCTCTCTCTTTCTCCATTCTATTGGTTCTATTTCTCTAGAGAACCCTAAGCAATACAATCCCTGATCAGTAGTCTAGTATATCTTGGGCAATATTTGGGACATACTTATACTAAAAAACATATTTGTTGTTTAACTGAAAGTCAAATTTACCTGAGGGTTAATTTGAGTCTGTTTATTGTTAAGTCTGGAACCCTATGCTGGGGTCCTGCCAGAATGTTCCATCCTATCACAGAACTGTGTCCCTGCTGGGAATGGTTGTACCACATCTCACAGTCACATCCAGAGCTGATGAGAAAGGGGAGATGTGTGGGGGCGGCGGGGTGCAGGGCTGGCAGGGAGCAAGGCTGCATAACACATGCCCCTTTATTCTCACACTTGAGTTGAACTGCCTTCTGAGGAGCCAAGAATCTCTAAGAATCACTTGATGAAATGTTTTAGGGACAAAGACACCAAGATTCACTTCTGTGATTAAGGCTAGAAACTCAAATTTAGTGTGTGAGCTCATTGATGTCTCACCACCCCAAACACACACACTAAGTTCATTCAAGCCCAGCTGCCCCTGCTACCCCCACCCCGTGGGTTTTCTAAGGATTCCTGTGTTCTCTAAATTGTCTTGTCATCATCATCATTAGGGCACAGAAGGGGCCCTACTGCTATTTAGCATTGAATATAGAAGCACCATTCATTCAGCTCTCCATCTGTCTGATATTTATGACCTGATTGCCCTGTGCTGGGTACCCAACCTTGAGTGAGGCAGATGTAATTCTCTGAGCTCACAGAGCTTAAACCTGACGGCAAAGATCTAAATAAATTAAAATTACAACAACAAAAAAGGCTCAAAAATAGAGATGCATCCATGGGACTATGAGCTCGGATCTAGATAGGGGGTCATGGGAGGCTTCCTGAGAGAAGAATAAGTTATCTGAATTCTGAAGAATAAATAAGAATTCAGGGCCCTGCTGAATTCAGGGCCGGTTGGCTCAGTGGTAGAGCATAGACCCAATATGTGGATATCCTAGGTTCAATTCCCAGTCAGGGCACACAGGAGAAGTGCCCATCTACTTCTCCACCCCTCCCCCTCTCGCTTCTCTCTCTCCCTCTCTCTCTCTCTTTCTCTCTCTCTCTCACTCTCTTCTCCTCCCCTCCTGCAGTCATGGCTTGATAGGAGTGAGTTGGCCTCGTGTGCTGAGGATAGCTCAATGGCCTCTACTTCAGGTGCTAAGAAGAGCTCAATTGCTGAGCAATGGAGCAACACCCCAGATGGGCAGAGCATCGCTCCCTAGTGGGCTTGCTGGGTGGATCCCGGACAGGGTGCCTGCAGGAGTCTGTCTCTGCCTCCTCTCCTCACACTGAATAAAAAAATTTTTAAAAAATTCAGTAAGTGACACAGCTAGCAGAGCGGTAGTCCGGACGGCAGCGCGTGCCCTGAGCTCTCCGCCTCCCCCCGCCCCCAAGTCCAAGGCAGCCCGAGTCCATCCCGCGGCTCCAGCAGCAGCCCCCAGAGTAGCCCCAGTAGCAGCGCCATGGCCGGGTGGAACGCCTATATCGACAACCTCATGGCGGACGGGACCTGTCAGGACGCGGCCATCGTGGGCTATAAGGATTCGCCCTCCGTCTGGGCCGCCATGCCCGGGAAAACCTTCGTCAACATCACGCCAGCTGAGGTTGGTGTCCTGGTTGGCAAGGACCGGTCAAGTTTTTTTGTGAATGGGCTGACACTTGGGGGCCAGAAAGGTTCTGTGATCCAGGACTCACTGCTGCAGGATGGGGAATTTACCATGGATCTTCGTACGAAGAGCACCGGGGGAGCCCCCACCTTCAACATCACTGTCGCCATGACTGCCAAGACGCTAGTCCTGCTGATGGGCAAAGAAGGTGTCCACGGTGGTATGATCAACAAGAAATGTTATGAAATGGCCTCTCACCTGCGGCGTTCCCAGTACTGACCTCATCTTTCCCTCCCCCCACCACTCCCCACTGCTTTTGTGCCCCTCCTTCCCATACACACACATACACCATTTTTATTTTCTGGGCCATTACCCTACACCCCTTATTGCTGCCAAAACCACATGGGCTGGGGGGCCAGGGCTGGATGGACAGACACCTCCCCCTACCCATACCCCTCCTGTGTGTGGTTGGAAACTTTTTTTTTCTGAATAAAAAAAGATTCTACTAAAAAAAATAAAATAAAATAAAAATAAAAATTCAGTAAGTGCACAGTGGAAGGAACAGATGTTCATACAGTAAGAATAGAGAATGTAAAAAGCCCCATGACAGGGGAGAGGGAGGAAGGTCCAATGTAGGGAAAGTGTATCAGTCAGCTACTGCTTCGTAACAAATTATAAATATAGCAGCTTTAAAACATGCACATTGCTTATCTCAAGGATTCTATGGGTCAGGATCCCAGTATGTTTTAGCTAGGTCCCCTGTTCAGTATCTCACAAAGTTGCAAAGAAGATGTCACCTAGGCTGCACCCTCACCCAGAAGGTCAACTGGGAAAGGTCCACTTCCGAGCTCCTTATTGTTGGCAAAATGTGATTTCTTGCAATTGTAGGACTAAGATGTGCCTTCAGCTCCTAGGGGCCTCCTGACAAGATGGCAGCAACTTTGTCAAAGCCACCAGGAAAAACCAACTCCACTCAGTTAGGATAGAGTCTTACAGAATATAAAGTAATTGGGGGAGGGAGGGGGAGTTACACTCTGTCAATTTGCTCATCTAATGTGATCTAATCAAGGAAGTGACCATGGCATTCTATTCAATGGTTCTTCATACTCACGGGAAAGAGATTATATAGTTCATGTAACCCAGTAGGCTGAAATCTTAGGAACT
The DNA here is from genome assembly GCF_036850765.1 of Saccopteryx bilineata. Classification (NCBI taxonomy): domain Eukaryota; kingdom Metazoa; phylum Chordata; class Mammalia; order Chiroptera; family Emballonuridae; genus Saccopteryx; species Saccopteryx bilineata. Next base: position 156,071,948 of record NC_089490.1, read on the forward strand.
GCCTTAGAAATCTGCCTACCACAGAGACTAGTATGGAAAATGTGACCTCTGACCTTGTTGTCATCCCTAAATTCCTCACAAAGGAAGAGTCAAAAAGAGAGATTTCACACCCATTAAGATAGCTACTATCAAAAAACAGACAATAACAAGTATTGATGAGGATGTGGAGAAACCTAACTCTTGTGCACTGTTGGCAGGAATGATAAAATGAGGCAGCTGACTGGAAAACAGTGGTTCCTCAAAAAACTAAATAGCAGCACCATATGGATCAGCAGTTCCACTTCCGGGTAGACACACAAAGGAATTGAAACAACAGGTACCTGTGTACCGTATTCACAGCAACATGCTTCACAACAGCCAAAGGTGGAAGTGACCCAAATATCCACTGATGAATGAACAAATTAACACAACATAGTACATCTACACAGTGGAATATTATTCAGCCAAGAAAATGAAGCAGTGATCCTTGCTATAACGTGGATGAACCTTGAGGACATTATGCTCAGTGACAGAAGCCAGGCTCTAAAGGACGAATACTGTGTGATTTCACTTACAGGAGGTCCCTAGAGGAGTCAGATTCATAGAGACAGAGAGTAGATAGTGGGAGCCAGGGGCTGGGGGAGAGAGGGGGAGTTAGTGTTTAGAGGGGACAAAGTGTCACTTTGGGAAGGTGAGAAAGTCCTGGATCTGGACGGCGGTGACGGCTGCACAACAGTGTGACTGTGCTGAATGCCACTGAGCTGTACAAACTTAAAAATGGTTAAAATGGTCAACTTTATGTTACAAAAAATAAAGAAAAAATTTAAAAGAGAAAGAGAGAAACTGCCAAAAACTGGAATGTTAGAAGACAAAGCTGGTGTGAGTGACAGTTGAAGACTCAGAACCACAGAGTACAATGGGAGACCGTTTCTACACAGAAATATCCAGAATGAGGGGAGCCAGCAGCAAGTACCTGTGGACAAACCAGAAAGCACAAGAGAACCCCACCGGGCCAGCTCTGCCCTCCTCTGAGCCTCTTGCTCACCAGCGCACCCATGCCCTGGCTCAACCCCGCTGTGGCCCTCCTCGGAGGACAGAGAAACCTCATCTAGCAGTTGGCAGGCTTGGTGGAGAGCAGATAAAAATCGGGCTACAAAATCTGCCCCTGAACCAAGCAAGGCTCAGAAAAGGCAGTGACTGTTTGATCCAAAAATTCTGACAGTGTCTCTGGTGCTTCCACAGAAATGTCATTTTGCATGGGCACTGAGGCAGGTAGAATAATACCCCCAAAGATATCCCTGCCTGGTCTCAGGGCCTGTAAACATGTCACCTCCCACAGTAAAGGGACCTTGCAGGCAGGAATAAGTCAAGGACTCTGAGATGCGGATGACCCTGGATTACCAGGGGCCCAGTGTCCTCACAGGGAAAAGGGAGGCAGGAGGTTCACAGTCAGAGACAGAAGAGGCTATGCTACTGGCTGTGGGGATGAGGAAGGGGCTGGCCAGGGATGTGGCAACTCTAGAAATTGGAAAAGGCTAGAAACAATTTGTACTGGAGTCTACAGAAGGACCAGCCCTGCCCACACCTGAGTTTAGCCCCTTGAGATCCACTTTGTCACAGCAACAACAGGAAACTAATACAAGCTCTATGGGCAATGCTGCCCAGTGCCAACCTGGGACAGGTTGGTTGCTGATCCGGGCATTGGGCATCCATCTTCATAGGGAGAGTACCTTGAAAATGGGACTTGCCCTTCCCTCACTGTTTTCTGGAGTCATGTGGGAGGAATGTTAGTCATCAGAAAACTGATGTCTGGCCCTTACTGGTTGGCTCAGTGGTAGAGTGTTGACCCAGTATGTGGAAGTCCCGGGTTTAATTCCTGGTCAGGGCACTCAGGAGAAGTAACCATCTGCTTCTCCCCCCTCCCCCCCTTCTCACTCTCTCTAGCCCTGCTGCTGACCAGCACTTAACCCTTAAACTGCAAGGATCTTTGTCAGCTTGCAGTCTCCCATATTCCCCTCCCTCAGCCATGGCTTGATTGATTTAAGCACGTAGGTCCCTGGTGCTGAGGATGGCTCTGTGGAGCCTCCACTTCAGGCGCTAAAAATAGCTCAGTTGCAAGCATGGCCCCAGATGGGCAGAGCATCAGCCCCAGATGAGGGATGCCATGTGGATCCTGGTTGGGGCACATGCGGGAGTCTGTCTCTGTATCTCCCTTATTCTCACAAAAAAAAAGAAAAAGAAAAAGAAAACCAATGTCCACATTTCATCTTTAACCTAATTAATTTGTGATCATCAGAGGCAGTTAACCTCTTCAGGTCTTGTTACCTCTGGTTATTGATCAGGTTTGTTCTTTTAGTGCTAATTTTCTATGGCATGTGGGTGACAATGTCATTTTTGTCTTCCCAGAATTCCTTTCTTTGGGAATCATGGTGCCCCCATCAACTGGGTACCACCCCTCCTATGGCTGATACTCTCGATCAAGCCCCAGAGTCTTCTGTCACTCCTCCTTCCTCCTTCCTCTCCTTGCTGGTCAAGTCTGGCTGGCCAATCTATTTCCTTCCTCCTCTCCAGGGACTCCAGTCATCCACCCCAGTGCTCATGACCTTCACTGCTTCCCAGGGCTAGTCTCAGGCTTTCTTGCTAAGTCCAGGGTTGCCCCTACCTATCCGTTTTCCCCTACAACTAGAGATATCTGCTTATACCAGGGGTTCTCATCTGGGGATAATTCTTCCCCTGGGGGACACTAGGTGACATATGGGTACATCTATGGTTGTCACAACTGGGGGTGCTCCTGGCATTGAGTGGGTGGGGATCAGAGATGTTGATCAGCATCCCACAGTGCCCAGGATGCCCCAAATGTCAGCTGTGCCCAAAGGGAGAAAGCCTGATCTATAGATATATGGTGGCATTATTTCCCTGCTCTTCCATTGTTCTTCACTACCCTTAGCACCAAGTTCAAATTCTTGGCTTCAACATCTTCCCAGTCATCACCCAGCACCCTGATCATACCCAGACATTCAGTGGCTAGATTCACGGCTTGGGAATTGATTACAAAGTTCTACATGGATGCACCCCTATGACAGAATCTTTGCAATGCCTGTGAGTTCTTCAATGACAAACATATGCCTTCTGTACCTTCTCCTGCTCTCATCTCCCCGCAAAGTCTTTGCAAACAATTGGCCTAGATGAGACTTTTGCTGCTTGAGTACATGTTGCCAAAGAAGAAATGGACCGCGTGCTTGTTAGCTTTGCATAAAGTGTGCTACATGCCTCCAGAAATGACCTGTCTGGATTGCTTTATCTCCCATCTTATTTTGAGAAGCAGAAGCTGGAGTCATCTGGAGCTAATTATTAAATCATAAGGTAACATCCATTTAATGACCAGCTTTCCCTAAACACCTGCATTTCTAAATGGAAGTAAACTTCTGACCAAGATGTAAAAGTTCATTTAGGGCTCAACAAAAAAGTCAGCCAAATAAATTATCTGGTGTTGGGTAGATGAAAAACAAATATGCCTGTTTAGATGTATCTTTTTCTTTTCACTCAGATGGAATGGAGACAGCCTGTCTCGGACAAGTGGGTGTTTTGCTTAAGAGAGAGAGGCAAAGCAATGGAAGGCTCTGGAAGACCCTTGACATCCCTAATCTCAGACTACAAAATCTCTTCTAGGATTTGCTGTGTTTTTATTTTTTGCAAAGATGGGAGTGAGAGAGAATGGGATACAAAAGCTGAGTAGAAAGATGGAAGATAGCCGATTACAAGAAATAAGAGAGTGGAGGGGGCGACGGCTGGCCCGCACAGCCACCTTGGGCTAAGTGAAAGCCCTTGACAGGATGAGGCATAAATAATTTTTCTGAAAGCCACATAGGGGGATAAGTTACCACCTGAGCTTGAGAGATACATGAGAACACCCTAGACAAAGGTAAAGAATGAATGTGCAGTTGTAAAATAAGAGAAATGAGTGGGCGAGGGACTCGCTGTCCCCAGTTTCAGGAATGGTCCTAACAGTTTTGAGACGCCAGATCTAAGATCCAAAAGGTTCCCCAAGATCCAGGGAAAGGATCAAGATAGAAAGCAAAGCTAAATTGTGAATTGTTAGCACTGATGTCCCCAACTTGAGCCTGTGGTTTGGCCACCTCCAGCTTAACACATGCCACTTCACTGTCCTCTGTCCCAGGCGGGAGGCAGAAGGCCTGACTCTCATCCCGACTTGGCAGTGATGGTGCAACACTGAGTGAGTCACCCCAGCTGCAGTGACTGATCATCCTAGGCCACCTGGAACTGCTCCAGCTTGAACCTGGAAACCAGGACATTTGGCCCCTTTACTCCCCCTTCTGTCTTCATCTGCCAGGAAGGGTCTGGAACAAGTTGGGGGTTTTCTAAGGAGGTGCTAAGCAAGAGGGCTCTGGGAACTGAGCCGTAACTGTGGCTGAAGCGGGAATATCATCTGTTTGCAGCCTCCTGCCGGTGATACGGAGATTCTCGTTTTAAGGCCAGATGTCCTTAATGCCACTCTCACGCTTGCCAGCGTTTGTTCCCAAAAACAGTGAATCTCAAGTGAAGAACTTTCGGGGAGGAGACCCAGGCCAAGGCCTAGGGTGAGGTGATCAAGGCACTAGCCTCAGGCGGCGAAACTTAAGGGGGACCAAAAAACCTCAGTCCATAAGATAAATAACTTTTTCAGGCATCAAGGGGAAAAATAATCAAAACTAACACCAAAACCCATGATCCACAAATAGCAACACTACCTACAGACAGGATCAAACCTTTCACTTGCCCGGCTCGTCTCATCTGCCCCCTCCCCAATCCCAGCCCCGTCATGTGCCTTCTTCGCTTGAAATGTTACCTTGCTTATTGAAAACTCCTCTGCACTCAATATTTTGAAGTATTGCACTATGACACTGTTTCTCCAGACCACTGAGTTTTTGGCATCCCCTTAAATGTTGTATTCACAGTGAGGGTCAGGCTTATGCTTGCCTCGCTTAAATCTGGGCCCTGGAGGACAGTAGCAATGTAAGAACAGGGGTTTTCTTTCCATTTATTTGGAAAGTTGCACTCTTTTACTTGTTTTCTTTTTATACATGTCAGCGACCAAGTTTCTTTAAGAGAATTTTTTTAGGTTTAAAAAGTAGGCCATTTTTAAAGATTAAATAACTATTTTCATGCGCTACCTGCAGCTACGTGCCCACCCCTGTGATCACCTCCACTCTGGGGTTTTTTTTTTATAAATAAATTTTTATTTTAATGGGGTGACATCAATAAATCAGGGTACAATATTCAAAGAAAACATTTCCAGGTTATCTTGTCATTTAGTTCTGTTGCATACCCATCACCCAAAGAGAGATCGTCCTCCGTCACCCTCTATCCACTCCGGTTTTAATAACATCCCAGCCGACTACAAGCTCCAGCCCAGACTCATCTTCTGGATTCCTGACTCAGGTCCAAAGGGCTACTGGAATCTTCTTCTGGGTGACCTCAGGTGACTTCCATGACCCTCACCTCCTGGTGTTCACACCCCTGTGTAATCTTGTCCCCTTAAGTGTGACTAGGACCTATGACTTGCTTCTAACCAACAGACTATGGCAGAGGTGATGGGGCATCACTGTCATGATTATATGACATTATGTAAGACTCTGCCTTAGCAAACTGGAGCTGGCTTGATGACGTGGCCGTGCAGAAGAAGCTGGGGACAAGGAGCTGCAGGCAACCTCCAGGACCTGAGAGTGGCTATCAGCTGACAGTCAGCCATAGCCTGGTTCCTCGTCATCTGTCAGCAACCTGAATGAGTTTGGAAGTGGGTCCTTCTGCAGTCAGGCCTTCATATGAGAAAGCGGCCCAGCCAGCTCTCTGATTGCTGCTTCAAGAGACCCTGAGCAGAGAATCCTGCTAAGTCATGTCCAGACTCCTGACCCACAAAAACTGTTATACAATAAACGGGAACTGTTTTAAGCCATCACGTTTGTGGTCATTTGTCACCACACTCCACTGACTGACAAGCATCTTAAATCTGACACACATGAAACAGTTCCTGATAGCTCTTCTCACGCCCCCAAAATACCTGTTCCTCCCCCAGTTCTCCTCATCTCAGACAGAACCTACATTTCTATAATCTCTCAGAACAAAAGGTTATCGGTGACATCTTTCTCAGTGCCTGACAATGCTGACAGCTTCACCTTCAAAATATATCTAGAATTGGGCCACCTCCGCCATTTTTACCCTGGGATAAGGAGAGCACCACCTTGGCCTTATTGGGGGCTGGCTGCTTCTGTCCTCACCACCGAAAATCTGAGTCAGGCCATGTGCCACCTCTGCTAGAACCTTCCTGTGGCTTTCACTCCCCAGGGTCCCACCTGATCTTTGGTCTCTGCCGTCAGCTCCTACTTCCTCCCTCCCTTGGGGCCAGCTATAGATGTCATCACTGTTCTTCAAACATGCCAAGAACAGTCCAGCTTCAGGGCCTTTGCATGTGCTATGCCCCGTGCCTACTGTGCCTGTCTATAGCTTCCTGGCAGTCACTTCCACACCCTCGACTTTGTTTGTTTTCTCTTGAATTTTGCAATCTGTATTCATGGATAGCAAGACAGTTTCTTTGGGATGCAGAGTCTGGGGTCCCCTAGAGTCCCTTTGGGAGAAGTGGCTGACCTTTCAAAAAGGGAGCCAGGGAGAGAACAGCCACAATGTTCTCTCTGCTCTTTAGCTCAGTGTTGACCAAGAGAGTGAGTTATCTCCCTTTGCACTCTGGCCTTGCAGTTCCAGGGTGACAGTTTGATAACTACAGCTGTTACATCATCCCTCAACAGACTGGAAATGTTAGACAAAAGTGAGTGGTGCCTGACCAGGCGGTGGCGCTGTGGATAGAGCGTCGGACTGAGATGTGGAGGACCCAGGTTCAAGACCCAAGGTCGCCAGATTGAGTGAGGGCTCATCTGGTTTGAGCAAGGCTCACCAGCTTCAGCACAAAGTCACTGGCTCGAGCAAGGGGTCACTCGATCTGCTGTAGCCCCACCCCACCCTACCCCCTCCAAGGCACATATGAAAAATTAATCAATGAACAACTAAGGTGTAGCAACGAAAAACTAATGATTGATGCTTCTCATCTCTCTTCGCTCCTGTCTGTCTATCCCTCTCTCTGACTCTCTTTCTGTCTCTGTATTAAAAAAAAAAAAAAGTGAAGTGGTTACCAGTGGGAAGAGAGTAAAGAGGGACAAATATGCAGTGACAGAAAATGATTTGACTTTGGGTGATAGGCACACAACACAATCAATAGTTCAAATGCTATAAGATGTTTACCTGAAACCTATGTGTTCTTTTTTTTGTTCTTTTTTTGTGACAGAGACAGAGACAGGGACAGACAGACAGGAAGGGAGAGAGATGAGAAGCATCAATTCTTTGTTGTGGCACCTTAGTTGTTCATTGATTGCTTTCTCATATGTGCCTTGACCAGGGGGCTACAGCAGAGCAAGTGACCCCTTGCTCAAGCTAGCGACCCCATGTCTATGATCTCATGCTCAGCCAGCAACCCCACACTCAAGCTGGTGAGCCCGCACTCAAGCCAGAGGAGCCCATGTTCAAGCTAGTGACCTCGGGGTTTCAAACCTCAGTCCTCTGCGTCCCAGTCTGACGCTCTATCCACTGCGCCACCGCCTGGTCAGGCTGAAACCTATGTATGCTTATTGTCTAATGTTACCCGATTAAATTTAATTTCTAAATAAAAAAAGAGAAAAAAAGAGATTAGAAATGCGTTGAGAGAAATGCATCACACTAAATATTTACATGCATTATCTGATTCATAATCACCACTCTGCTGGAGGCCAGCAATATTCTTTTTTTTTTTTTTTTTTTTGTGCACGCAAAAGAGAGAGAGAGAGAGAGGAACAAACAGGAAGGGAAGGAAGAGAGATGAGAAGCATCAACTCATAGTTGCAGCACCTTAGTTGTTCATTGATTGCTTTCTCATATGTGCCTTGACTAGGGGGCTCTAGGCAAGCCAGTGACCCCTTGCTCAAGTTGGCAACCTTGGGTGTCAAGCCAGCGACTTTTGGGCTCAAATCAGCAACCATGTGGTCATGTCTATGATCCCACACTCAAGCCGGATGAGCCCGTGCTCAAACTGTTGACCTCGGAGTTTCAAACCTGCATCCTCAGCGTCCCAGGCTGATGCTCTATCCACTGCACCACTGCCTGGTCAGGCAAGCCATATTCTTTTTTTTTTTTTTTTTTTTCTTTAGCTGGAAACGGGGAGAGACAGTCAGACAGACTCCCGCATGCACCCGACTGGGATCTACATGGCATGCCCACCAGGGGCGACGCTCTGCCCACCAGGGGGCGATGCTCTGCCCCTCCGGGGCGTCGCTCTGCCGCGACCAGAGCCACTCTAGTGCCTGAGGCAGAGGCCAAGAAGCCATCCCCAGCGCCCGGGCCATCTTTGCTCCAATGGAGCCTTGGCTGCGGGAGGGGAAGAGAGAGACAGAGAGGAAGGAGGGGGGGTGGAGAAGCAAATGGGCGCCTCTCCCGTGTGCCCTGGCTGGGAATCGAACCCGGGTCCCCCGCACGCCAGGCCGATGCTCTACCGCTGAGCCAACCGGTCAGGGCCGCCATATTCTGATAGAAGAGAAAATGGAGGCACACAGGAGCCAGGTGACTTGCCCAAGGTCACAGCAGGTGGTAGTTTGAAAACATGTCCATGAATTATTTGCCACCATCTTTTTGGCAGTGCCAAATTTACCTCCCTTTGAGTGCAGGCTGGACTTGATGACTCACTCCTAATGTACCAGAAGCAATGGAGTATGACTTCTGAGACTAAGTCATAAAAGACCCATGGCTTCCTCTTTCCTCTCTCTCTGGGATCACTCAATGGGGAGAGCCAGCTGGCATGTTGTGAGGATGCTCAAGCAGTGCTACAAAGGGGCCATGCATGGAAAAGAAGCAGGGACCTCCCGCCAACAGCCAAATAAGGGTGCCATCCTTAAAGTTGCTTCTCCAGCCCCAGTTGAACCTTCAAATGAGGCAGCCCCAACCAGTATCTTGACTGAAAGGCTCCAGCCAGAAACACTCAGATAATCATTCTCAGATAATCATGCACAGAAACTGGAATAAACATGTATTTTTCAATCTGCTAAATTTGAGATAATTCGTTATGAAGCAACCAATATCTACTACACAGGACTCCAGAGCCTGTGATCCTTCTGTCTGTCTGGCTGTGCTGCCTCCCAGGAAGCACACACTCTGGCCCAACCTGTGCCCTTAGCTTCCACCCTTCCTGCAGTCTGCCAAGTGCCTGCCATGAATCTGCTCCTTGCCTTTAATGGACAGTTTTATCTAGTTGTTTGAAACAGTGGTTCAGCCTCTCCAAGGGAAAACAGTGCTTGGGTTCACTTTCTTCCAAGCAGGGTCAGCTATCAACTTCAACAAAACCCCTAACCCCTAACTTTATTTCAGCTTTGCCGCAGCCACCTAAACTTCTCATCCAAATCACTGTCAACTCCTTAACCATCTTGTCTGCCTGTCTGCATGACTTTTTTCTTTCTCTTAATCTAAGGTGATCCTGGATTTTAAAATCTCCCATCCCACATGTCTCCCCAATTTTGGTCCCACTGCAGCCAAAGCCTGTTTATGGAACAGGCTTGCCTACACCACAACCTCTCCTGTTTCTTTCCCCCGCCCCATCCTTGTCCTAAGATTCGAACTGAGCCAGGAAAACCTCCCTCCCCTTTGCCCCAACTTCATGAAATAAATCACTCAGCAAGCCTAAAGGAAATTTAATAAGTTTGGTCTGCTTATTCTCTTTTTGTCTGTGGAGTTTTTGTTAGGTTTTCATGGGAAGAAGTATTTGTGAGAAAACTATTTGCGGTGATGCTATCTTGTGTTCTTGTAGTCCCATAACGTGCACAGGTGAAAGGCAGTTAGAGATCCGGGGGGTGGGGGCAGGGGATAAGCCGATAAACATGGGTGATACCCAGGAAAATGGATGAAGACATGCAGAGCCGATAAAGAAACTTCCAATCACTTAAAACTTCTGTAATTTAAAATGAACACAGGTCCTGAATGCAACTGGGGTCCCCGGCTTGGATCCCAGGACAGTAAGATGACACAAGTGGGAACATGGGAAAATAAAGTCTCTGAGAGCTGACAAGGATAATTTTTTAGTTGTGATCATTGTGCTGTGGTTATGTAAGATTTTAACACCAGGGGAAGCTAGGTGAAGGGTGGATGGGGGCCCTCCCTGCCAACTTCGCAACTAAAATTATTCTGGAATTCTTTTCTTTTTCTTTTTTTTACAGAGATAGAGTCAGAGAGAGGGACAGATAGAGACAGACAGGCAGGGAGAGAGAGGAGGAGCATCAATTCTTCGTTGCGGCACCTTTGGTGTTCATTGATTGCTTTCTCATATGTGCCTTGTCTGGGGGGCTACAGCAGAGTAAGTGACCCCTTGCTCAAGCCAGTAACCTTTGGGCTCAAGCCAGCGACCCAGCGCTCAAGCTGGTGAACCCGTGCTCAAGCTGGCAACCTTGGGATTTCGAACCTGGGTCCTTGCGTCCTAGTCTGATGCTCTATCTGCTGAGCCACTGCCTGGTCAGGCTGGAATTAGTTTCTTTCATCAGCAGAGGTAAAGTGGGTAAAACAACAAAGCTTTATGCAGATATCAGCCAACAACCCTGAACAAGTTATCCTCTGCATTAATTTCAGAGCCACTCAGATTCACGTAATTAGCTTGGAACAGTCATTTGTCCCCACTTGTGTGGATGATGTGTGCTTATGCCAAGAGAAGTAGCCATGAGCACAAAGGCCATACCTAGCACTTGTGTGGCTCACAGACTTCAGTAGGACTCCCAAACCCTGCACCCTCTCTGCTACTGTTCCAGCCTCCTCCAGAAACTGCAGGACTCACCCAGCCACAGTCAGGGGGACAACTGCCTCTACTCATTCACTCTGCAGTCCCTGGGTCCTGGATAGGACCCTTGCCACCTGCCACCACAGCCCTGTCATCGTTTGTGACCTTGACAGACAGCTGTGACATTAAGAGCAGATCTTTCTGTAGCAGGCTGTTCTGAGTCAGAGTCCCAGCCTTAATAAAAGGCTGTTCAACATGCTTCTGTCAACAGACTGCAAGCTTCATGTTTTATGCCCTAAACCTTCAGAATTCTGCAGAGAGAACTTTGAAACCCACACAGATACTCAGCTTTGTGGGCCCACCCACTTGAACCCACACTTTATGAGCACACAGACATCTGGGTTTCTGTTTGCTGGGACAAGAGGGCTGCGTGCTGCAATGTGGTCTCAAGTTGTGTGGTTCTTAGCGGCAGATTTAATGGCAGGCGCACCGGGCATGCACCCTGGGCACTGACTTCTGAAGGGTCCCACAAGACCCCAACTTTACACTTTTTTCTTTTTCTTTTTCTTTTTCTTTTTTGTATTTTTCTGAAGCTGGAAACGGGCGGGGAGAGACAGACAGATTCCCGCATGAGCCCGACTGGGATCCACCCGGCACGCCCACCAGGGGCGATGCTCTACCCCTCCGGGGCGTCGCTCTGCCGCAACAGAGCCACTCTAGCGCCTGGGGCAGAGGCCAAGGAGCCATCCCCAGTGCCCGGGCCATCTTTGCTCCAATGGAGCCTTGGCTGCGGGAGGGGAAGAGAGAGACAGAGAGGAAGGGGGGGGGGGTTGAGAAGCAAATGGGCGCTTCTCCTATGTGCCCTGGCCGGGAATCGAACCCAGGTCCCCCGCACGCCAAGCCGACGCTCTACCGCTGAGCCAACTGGCCAGGGCCTACATTTTTTTCTAATGACAAAGGGCCCAATATTTTCTTCTATGCCCAGGGCCTCAACCAACCTTAATCTGCCTCTGCCCTTAGATCCGTGTGAGCAGCAATGACTCCTGTTTCATTTTCCAGATGAAGAAACTGGTAAGGGTTAATTCACACACACACACACACACACCCCATACACACAACCTCACACAACCATACACTGTTATGACAAAACCATATACAGCCTGACCAGGCGGTGGTGCAGTGGATAGAGCATTGGACTGGGATGTGGAGGACCTGGGTTCGAGACCCCGAGGTTGCCAGCTTGAGTGCGGGCTCATCTAGCTTGGACCCAAGGTCGCTGGCTCGAGCAAGGGGTTACTCGGTCTGCTGTAGGCCCTTGGTCAAGGTACATATGAGAAAGCAATCAATGAACAATTAAGGTGTCGCAACTAAAAACTAACGATTGTTGCTTCTCATCTCTCTCCGTTCCTGTCTCTCTGTCCCTGTCTATCCCTCTCTCTGACTCTCTCTCTATCTCTGTAAAGAAACCCCACCCATATACAATCACACACATGTGGTCACAAACTTAGTTATACAGACACACAAACACACATAGTCATATACAACCACACAATAAACACTCAGTGATACAACCACACACAATCACACATGACCACACACATAATTACACAACCATATACAACCTCAAACTATCTCTACATGCACAATCATACACATATGGTCATGCAGTAACACAAACACACAACACACAATCACACAACTATACCATGACACAACCACACACAATCACATACAATCTCACATACACACATAGCCACACACAATCACACACAACCATTGACACAAAAATATGATAACACAACCATACATAATCATGACCACACGAACGGTCACATACAATCTCACACATGTGGTGACACATATAGTAAGACAACTACACACAATCTCACATATATACCACACTTGGCCAGGGCCTCAGGCAGGCAGGGTGGGCTCTGGGTCAGCTGGGTTGGCACCCCATGGGCACATACAGAGGTGCTATGAAGGCCAGCACCCCTGCTTATCAGATATGACGTCCTATGGTCACAATGTACAAAATGTGTCACTTGTGTGCCCAGGTTATCATAGGCTTCTCTTCACAGACCCAATAAGTGGACACTAATTGGGGCCAGGAGGCTTGTGTGGATGTGAACACATGCTTCCCAAACCTCTGGCCACCCCAAAGCCCATGCCTCCCTGTGGGGGGTCCAGGGACCCTGGCTTGACCCCTGAAAGATGGGTAAGAAGAGTGAGGACCACAGCCATCCTCAGCCAACTCATGGGAAATAGGAAAGTTTCTAATCACATCATGAGAACTTTGAGGACATTACAAAATATGTGCCAAGAATGGCATTCCTGTGACATGTAACTGAACTCATGAAAGCCCTTTCCTCAGGCAAAGGCAACCTCACTCCCAATTTCAGGCCTATGACTACACTTACCCAAACTGTTACCCCCAAATCCTTGTCATTTATTCACTCAGCTGCAACTAAGAAGCTGAGACAAGGGACAGGGAGGGAAGTAGAATGGCTCTGTATCAAACACAGGGCAGTCTTTACCCACCTTTGTCTATCAAAGACCTGTCAAAGCTCCAGCCCCGCACCCCCACCTCTGGGATGAGGCACCACGCTTAGTTTTATTCACATTAATTCACAGAAAGGCCGGAAAACTGCTGTCTGGGATGGGGAGCCCGTGGTGACTTGCCTAGGGTGCATGCCGCGTGTGTGCCGCATCTACACTGATTGCCACATTCACACATCCCAGAGGCGTCTACACAGCCCGTCTGCGTCCACACAACCTGTCCACATGTCTACACAGCCGCGGTCTGCACAAGCCGGCCGGTCTCATTCACACACCGGGACCGCGCCATAGAGCCGGTCCACTCATCTGTTAAGCCACGTCCACACAACACGGGGCCCGGGAGAACTGAGGCGCAGGGAGGGGCTGTCCTGCCCCATTTCGGGAGCGGGCTCAGTGCCTGCGGACCCCGGACTCACCGCGCTCCGCCGAAGGCTGCACCGCGTCCTGCGCCTGCAGCGCACACTATGCCCGGGCCTTAGGGAGCTGGGCGGGGCTGGAGCATCGCGGGCTGGGCTGGGGCGGCACCTGGGCTGGGGAGGCACCTGGCCTAGGGAGGCACCTGGGCTGGGGGCGAAACGGCCTGGGGATGATTTGGATTGGGGGTGGGACCTGGGTTGAGGGCGGGACTTGTGCTGGAGGCACCTGTCCATTTAGACTGTGCTGGGCGGCACAGTGTGAGGAGGTACCTGGGCTGGGAGCCCGGGCTGGGTTGTGGGGCGGGCTCTGGGCTTGGGGCGGCAAGGGCTGGGGTCTCCGGGCTGTGGGCTCCCTTTCCCTCCCGCACCGGGGCATTGCCCGCCCCCTCCCCTTTCCTCGCTCGCCTCACGTGCGCCCTTCCCCTGCGCATCTGAAACCCGTCCTGCAGCTCTCAGCTCCACGAGGGTAGGGGCTTGGAGAAGACGCTGCGTGTGCGGGCCCTGTGCGCCGGGTCAGGAGGCCTCCGCCCGCCCAGGCGGAGTCCCAGCAGTCGACCCTCCGTTTACAGAAAGGGCTGAACCAGCAAAGAGAGGGGAGTGAGTTCACCAGGTGCCTGGGAGCCAAGGGTTTGGGAGGTCCGTCCTCGGCACCCTCGCGCTGCTGTGGATGGAGCCGGCGTCGTGTGGAGCACAAGGCCTGGGCAGGTGAGCCCACGTGGGCAGATGATCCGGACAGAGGGCAGGGGAGGGGTTCAGAGATCTGCAGGAGCAGATGCTCAAGGAGAGAGGGAGAGAGAGAGACCGAGCTTGGGGAAGGGGTGCCCCGTGTGAATAACTACAGTATTTTTTAATTTTTTTTAATTTTTAATTTTTTTTATTTTTGTATTTTTCTGAAGCTGGAAATGGGGAGAGACAGTCAGACAGACTCCCGCATGCGCCCGACCGGGATCCAACCGGCACGCCCACCAGGGGCGACGCTCTGCCCCTCCGGGGCGTCGCTCCGCCGCGACCAGAGCCACCCCAGCGCCCGGGGCAGAGGCCAAGAAGCCATCCCCAGCGCCCGGGCCATCCCCGCTCCAATGGAGCCCCGGCTGCGGGAGGGGAAGAGAGAGACAGAAAGTTAGAAGGGGTGGGGGGGTGGAGAAGCAAATGGGCGTCTCTCCCATGTGCCCTGGCCGGGAATCGAACCCGGGTCCCCCGCACGCCAGGCCGACTCTCCACCGCTGAGCCAACCGGCCAGGGCCAACTACAGTATTTTTTTAAATAAACTTTTGATTTAAAATATTTATAAAAATGCTGGACCTGTAGTGGCGCAGTGGATAAAGCGTGGACCTAGAATGCTGAAGTCGCCGGTTGGAGATCCTGGGTTTGCCTGGTCAAGGCACATAGGAAAAGCAACTACTGGGAAAAGCAACTACTACCAGCTGGTGCGTCCCGTTCCTCCCTTGCCTTTCTCTCTCTCTATCTTTCTCTCTCTCAAATCAATAAAATATTTTAAATTTTTTATAAAAAATAAATTTTGAGCCTGACCAGGCGGTGGCGCAGTGGATAGAGCGTCAGACTGGGATGCAGAGGACCCAGGTTCGAGACCCTGAGGTCACCAGCTTGAGCGCGGGCTCATCTGGTTTGAGCAAAAGCCCACCAGCTTGAACCCAAGGTCGCTGGCTCCAGCAAGGGGTTACTTGGTCTGCTGAAGGCCCGCGGTCAAGGCACATATGAGAAAGCAATCAATGAACAAAGTTGTTGCAATGCGCAACGAAAAACTAATGATTGATACTTCTCATCCCTCTCCGTTCCTGTCTGTTTATCCCTCTCTCTGACTCACTCTCTGTCTCTGTAAAAAAAAAAAATAATACATAAATAAATAAGTAAAAAAAAAAACACTTTGAGGCCCTGGCCGGTTGGCTCAGCGGTAGAGTGTCGGCCTGGCATGCAGGGGACCCGGGTTCAATTCCCGGCCAGGGCACATAGGAGCAGCGCCCATTTGCTTCTCCACCCCCACCCCCTCCTTCCTCTCTGTCTTCTCTCTTCCCCTCCCGCAGCCAAGGCTCCATTGGAGCAAAGATGGCCCCGGGCGCTGGGGATGGCTCCTTGACCTCTGCCCCAGGCGCTAAAGTGGCTCTGGCCTCGGCAGAGCAGCGCCCCAGAGGGGCAGAGCATCGCCCCCTGGTGGGCAGAGCATCGCCCCTGGTGGGCGTGCCGGGTGGATCCCAGTCCGGCGCATGCGGGAGTCTGTCTGACTGTCTCTCCCCATTTCCAGCTTCAGAAAAATACAGAAAAGAAAAGAAAAAACAAAAACAAAAAAACAAAAAAACAAAAACAAAACTTTGATTTAAGAACAGTTTTGGATTTATAGAGAAAAGTCATGAAAATAGTACTAGAGTTTTCATGTACCTGGCCCTCAGTTTCCCCACCATTGTTGACATATTGCATTAGTGTGGGACATGATCACAAATAACAAACTCATAATGATACATTATTAACAAACACATATGCTTTATTCAGTTTCCTCAGTTTCCCCTATCTCTATCCCAGGACCCCACTTGTCAGTCAGATGACTCATCCATCTCCTTGGGCCCCTCTAAGCTGTGACAGTTTCTCATTCTTCTTTCTGGACACCCTGAGCAGTGGTGAGAAGGAGGAAGTGCAGTGGTCTACAAGGAGTTTGGTAGATGCCTCTTTATTGGGGTTCTTCAGGTGTGTTCTCACAGTCCAGCTAGGGCAATGGCTAGATATCTCTCTCTCTTTTTTTTTTTTTTGTATTTTTCCAAAGTTAGAAGCAGGAAGGCAGTCAGACAGACTCCGCATGCGCTGGACCGGGATCCACCCAGCAAGCCCACTCAGGGGCGATGCTCCATTGAGCCTGGAGCCATTCTAGTGCCTAAGGCAGAGGCCATGGAGCCATCCTCAGCACCCAGGCCAACTTTGCTCCACTGGAACCTTGGCTGTGGGAGGCGAAGAGAGAGAGATAAAGAGGAAGGAGAGGGGGAAAGGTGGAGAAGCAGGTGGGCGCTTCTCCTTTGTGCCCTGACTGGGAATCGAACCCGGGATTCCACACACCGATGCTCTACCTCTGAGCCAACCGGCCAGGGCCAGCTAGATCTCTTTTGATGCACCTGGCAGGGATACATGGCAGCCCAACCTCCCTTCCCACTTCTATCTTAGATTGCTTATTCCTTCTAGGAGGCCATGCCCTTCCTTAGAACCACCATCTTTGCTCAAGACACTTCCATGATATTTTTTGAATCAGTCGTTTACTACCATTGGTTGTAACATCTTTGTGCCTTAAATTATGATTTATTGTTTTGGGAAGTGTTGCAGACCACAAAGTCCAAACCTGTGTTGGAGGGGCAGCTGTCCCACGGAGTCTCAGGTACCTGAAGCAGCGTCCCATTTACTGAGCATGCGCGGGTTCTTGGGTGCTTACGATGATCCTGCAGAAATATTACTCCTTCTGGTAGAAGAAGGCAGCTGCAGCCCCAGACAGCATTGATGTATCCAAAGTCACCCAGCTCCAGAACTGGGTTCTTCCCACTGGTGCCTCCTTCTTTGAGCCAGGACAGCTATGTGAGTAGGATCATGTGAGCTTGGGGGCCACCCTCCTTTCCCACTTGACCATCTGGTGATATGCCAGTGCCTTCCCCATGTGGCTGGTGACCCCACACTTCTCCAGCCAGAGTCCTCACCCTCCATCCTTGAATGCTGGCACCAGCCACGTTCACCTTTCCACTGCAGCCTAGAACCACCTCTCCTGTGTCTCTTGGGCTTAGCCAACAGTTGCCTCCTCCAGGCAGCCTTCTCTGATTCCTGTCCCCCAAGTTGCAGCTGGGGCTTCTCCTGCACTGACTGGTATCCTGTCCTTCCTCACCAAGCTGAGGCACCTGGGCCACAGCAGGGTCCAAAACTCACACATTAATCCCTGGGCCCAGCCTGACCAGGTGATGGTGCAGCAGATAGAGCATCAGCCTGGGATGCTGAGGACCCAGATTCAAAACCCCAAGATTGCCGGCTTGAGCACAGGCTCATCCGACATGAGCGCGGGCTCACCAGCTTAAGTAAAGGGTCACTGGCTTCAGCGTGGGATCATAGACGTGACACCATGGTCGCTGGCTTGAGCCCAAAGGTCGCTGGCTTGAACTCCAAGGTCACTGGCTTGAAGCCCAAGGTTGCTGGCTTGAGCAAGGGGTCACTGGCTCAACTGGAGCCCCCAGGTCAAGGCACATATGAGAAAGCAATCAATGAACGACTAAGGTGCTGCAACACCGAGTTGATACTTCACATCTCTCTCCCTTCCTGTCTGTCTCTCCCTGTCTCTCAAAAATAAAAATAAAAATCCTGGGCCCATACAGGGGGCCTGGCACACAGCAGGTACTCAGTGTAAATAAATGAACAAATGAAAAATGTATAACCTCTGGCCTGCTTAGTAAAAGGAAATAACTGTCCTATAGTATTGTTCAAGACATTCAGCTGTGCATCCCAATGGAGTAGAAACAAAATATGGTCTTTCCAGAGCCAAAATGCAGCTGTTTCCACTGTGAGAAATGTGTGGGGCTCTCCTCTATGAGGGCATCCTCTGGGCTCTGCCACCCTCCTAAAGGTGTGGCCCACCATCAGTCATGTAGGATGATAGACCACCAAGTCAATACAACTACTCAGCTCTGCTGACCCAGGCAATCTGACCTCAGGGTCATCTCCCATGACAGACAGTGGGTATGTCATCACCCCTAAGTCACACAGGTGAGCAACCTGCCCAAGACCATGCTAAGGCACTCCTTTTAGAAAAGCTTATTGGAAATCACTAATAGTGAAAATTTACAAACAACTATGATTTAAAATATTCTAGAATGACCTTGCAGTGATTAAGCCATTCTTTCCCAGCTGGTTTAAATTAGGATTTGCACCATCTGCCCTAAACCTCAGTAGTGAGTACATCCTTTTTTTCTGTTGGTCTCATGGAGGTTGGGGTCTTTTGCTTAAGAAGGGGGGATGGTGGGCCCTGGCCGGTTGGCTCAGCGGTAGAGTGTCAGCCCGGTGTGTGGAAGTCCCAGGTTTGATTCCCGGCCAGGGCACACAGGAGAAGCATCCATCTGCTTCTCCACCCTTCCCTCCTCTCTTTTCTCTCTGTCTCTCTCTTCCCCTTCTGCAGCCAAGGCTCCACTGGAGCAAAGATGGCCTGGGCACTGAGGACAGCTCCATGGCTTCCGCCTGAGGCACTAGAACAGGGGTTGGGAACCTTTTTGGCTGAGACAGCCATGAACACCATATATTTTAAAATGTAATTCTGTGAGAGCCATACAATATTTATTTATTTATTTATTTTTACAGGGACAGAGAAAGAGTCAGAGAGAGGGATAGATAGGGACAGACAGAGAGGGATGAGAAGCATCAATCATCAGTTTTTCATTGCAACACCTTAGTTGTTCATTGATTGCTTTCTCATATATACCTTGACCACAGGACTTCAACAGACTGAGTAACCCCTTGCTCAAGCCAGCGACCTTGGGTCCAAGCTGGTGAGCTTTTTTTTATTGTTGTTCAAGCCAGATGAGCCCGCGCTCAAGCTGGCAACCTCGGGGTATCAAACCTGGGTCCTTCCGAATCCCTGTCCAACGCTCTATCCACTGTGCCACCGCCTGGTCAGGCGAGAGCCATACAATATGTTTAACACTAAATACAAGTAAATGTGTGCATTTTATGCAAGACCAACACTTTTAAAGTACAATAAGTCTTTGAATTCTTTTTCATAACGTTATTATGCTGTTGCTAACCAATGATGAATAAAATACTTATTATTAATGCACTTCTGGTGCTGCATGGTTTTGCAGATGGCTTTTAGTCTGGTTGGTAGGTGGTGAGGTTAAACTTCATGCAGGCGTTGAGACTTCAATCTGTTAAACGTGATCGTAGGTTGGTCTTAACATTCTTTAGATGTAAGAAAGACTGCTCACATGCATATGTAGAGCCAAACATTGTCAGTACAGCAATACTCACATGCTGCAGTGTGTGGTATGTGACGGGAAGCAGTTCCAAGTTTTGACAATCAGCTGGTCCACGGACTGAAGTTTTTTCATTTCTCCCCACTTGTGTTTGCTCGCCAACTCTGCTTGCTGTCGTGCAAGTCTTTCCAAATCTTCATTCAGTGACTTGAACTTATTCACCCACATGTCTGAGGCCTTCAGGTCAGCAGCTTGTAGCTCAAAATCTCTGACGGAGACACCAGAGATGTAACTCAGGTTGGCGCTGCCCACTGCACACTTGTGTGGATGGGTGATGAACTTAAAAAGATAAGTGTGCTCACGAAATTCTCCAAAGCACCTTTGAATGACTGCAGGAGATTAGATGTGAAGCCTGCTAGCTGCTGGAGATCAAGATGTTGAGCAGGGTCACTTGCTGTGCATGCATCTTAAAACTCTCTCAGTTTTTCAAAGTGTAGTAAATGACCTGTTTCAATGTCAGGGATGAAGAGTTCCAGCTTGTTTCTAATGCAAACACTGCTTGTTGAAGGGATAAGACTGTATTTCCAACGCCTTGCATTTTCACATTGAGCTGGTTCAGATGTTCAGTCATGTCCATGAGATATAACTTCAGGAGCCACTCAGTGTTAGTTGACTCAGGATGCTTGACGTTTTTCATTTCAAGAAAAGTCCAGATTTCGCTCAGACAAGCCGCGAAACGGCTGAGCACCTTCCCTCATGACAACCAGCGCACATTGCTGTGCAGAAGCAGACCAGGTAATTATTCCTAACTTCATCCAGCAGTGTTTTAAACTGAAGATCATTTAAAGCTCGGGCAACAATAAAGTTGACCACCCGAATGACCAGTGACATCACCTCACCAAGCTGCTTGCCACACATCTGAGCACAAAGCGTCTCCTGATGTAGGATGCAGTGAAAACAGGATGGGTCTCTTTTCATGTTCGCAAAGAAGCGCTACGAATCCTCTGTTTTTCCCCACCATGCACGGAGCACTATCAGTACGCATTGAAATAAGTTTATCCATCAGAAATTTTTTCTTTAGCGAACTCAGTGAGAGACTTGAATAAATCCTCCCCTCTTGTTGTTTCTTTCATAGGCAAAACAGCAATACTTTCCTCATGTAGTGTGTCACCGACAGCATACCCTGCAATCATGCCGAACTGGGATAAAATGGCTTATGTCCGTTGACTCATCCAAAGCGAGAGAAAAGAATGGTGCTGCATTTATGTCCTTCACTTGTGTTGCCTCAATTTGACTTGCCATCATGATGGTTTTGAACGTGAACAGTTCTTGCTGACAGAGGCATGTCTTTTATTCATTTGATTATCTTGTCTTTATCCGAAAAATTGTCAAAAAGTTCATTGGCAACATCAAGCATGAATGTTTTGGCATACTCCTCATCTGTGAATGGCTTTCCATTTCTCACAATTGCTAAAGCACCAGCAGAGCTAGCCGAATTCCAGTCACCTTGTTGGATCCAAACACAGAGTTGCTGCTGACTAGCTTGCACTCTGCACAGTAGCTCTTGACATGCTTTCTTCCTGCTGTCCCCCACTGGATATTTCGATGCAAATGTAGTATGGTGTGTGTCGAAGCGCCGCTTTATATTTGACTGATTCATCGATGCAATTTTATCATTGCATATTAGACACACTGCAGAACCTGCTCTCTCCACAAAGGTGAATTCCTCTGTCCATTCCTGCTGAAAAGTACGATACTCCTCATCTTTTTTTCTTTCAGCCATCTTCTTCATCAAAAGGGTTTCTGTGGCCTGACCTGTGGTGGCGCAGTGGATAAAAGCGTTGACCTGGAAATGCTGAGGTCGCCGGTTTGAAACCCTGGGCTTGCCTGGTCAAGGCACATATGGGAGTTGATGCTTCCAGCTCCTCCCCCCTGTCTCTCTCTCCTCTCTGTCTCTCTCTGTCTCTCTCTCTCTCCTCTCTAAAATGAATAAAAATAAAATTAAAATAAATAAAAAAAGGGTTTCTGCAGCCTGACCAGGCGGTGGCACAGTGGATAGAGCATCAGACTGGCATGCGGAGGACCCAGGTTCGAGACCCAGAGGTCGCTAGCTTGAGCGCAGGCTCATCTGGTTTGAGCAAAAAGCTCACCAGCTTGAACCCAAGGTCCCTGGCTCGAGCAAGGGGTTACTCGGTCTGCTGAAGACCTGCGGTCAAGGCACATATGAGAAAGGAATTAATGAACAACTAAGGTGTCACAACGAAAAACTGATGATTGATGCTTCTCATCTCTCTCCGTTCCTGTCTGTCTGTCCCTATCTATTCCTCTCTTTGTCTCTGTAAAAAAAAAATTAAATTAAATTTAAAAAAAAAAGGGTTTCTGCAATTAGCTGACTACTTGATTAAAAGGAGGGAAGTTGGCCCTGGCCGGTTGGCTCAGTGGTAGAGCGTTGGCCTGGCGTGCAGAAGTCCTGGGTTCGATTCCCGCCAGGGCACACAGGAGAAGCGCCCATCTGCTTCTCTACCCCTCCCCCTCTCCTTCCTCTCTGTCTCTCTCATCCCCTCCCGCAGCGAGGCTCCATTGGAGCGAGGATGGCCTGGGCACTGGGGATGGCTCCTTGACCTCTGCCCCAGGCGCTAGAGTGGCTCTGGTCACAGCAGAGTGATGCCCCGGAGGGGCAGAGCATCGCCCCCTGGTGGGCGTGCCGGGTGAATCCCGGTCGGGCGCATGCGGGAGTCTGTCTGACTGTCTCTCCCCGTTTCCAGCTTCAGAAAAATAAAAGAAAAAAAAAATAAAAAAAATAAAAGGAGGGAAGTTTACTTCCTGACCTCACAACGACCCATGTACGTTATGTATTATCCAATAAAAATTTGATGTTGTCCCAGAGGACAGCTGTGATTGGCTCCAGCCACCCGCAACCATGAACATGAGTGGTAGGAAATGAATGGATTGTAATACATGAGAATGTTTTATATATATTATTTTTTTATTAAAGATTTGTCTGCGAGCCAGATGCAGCCATCAAAAGAGCCACATCTGGCTCGCGAGCCATATATGTTCCCGACCCCTGCACTAGAATGACTCTGGTTGCGATGGAGCAATGCCCCAGATGGGCAGAGCATTGCCCCCTGGTGAGCTTTCTAGGTGGATCCTTGTGGGGTGCATGCGGGAATCTGTCTGTCTGCCTCCCAGCTTCTCACTTCAGAAAAATTAAAAAAAACCCTAAAAAAATAAATAAGGGGGGATGGTGACACTGGCACCTGGAAGAATCTACACATCTCTGCTCAAATGTTGGCTGGCCCATCTTGGGATAGTTGGCCTTTGGGAATCGCTTCCTGTATGTGTAAGGAAGCAATTGATGCCTGACCTGCAGTGGTATAGTGGATAACGCATCAACCTGAAATGTGAGGTCTGTGGTTCAAAACCCTGGGCTTGCTCGGTCAAGGCACATGCAATAAATAAGCAACTACTATGAGTTGATACTTCCTGTTCCTCCCCCCTCAATTTCTCTCTCTCTCTGTCCTCTAAAATCATAAAAAAATATTTTTTTTAAAAAGGGGTGCTGGCCTGACCAGGCAGTGGCGCAGTGGATAGAGCATTGAACTGGGATGAGGAGGACCCAGGTTTGAGACCCCGAGGTCTCCAGCTTGAGCGCGGGCTCATCTGGTTTGAACAAAGCTCACCAGCTTGGGCCCAAGGTCGCTGGCTCGAGCAAGGGGTTACTCGGTCTGCTGAAGGCCCCTGGTCAAGGCACATATGAGAAAGCAATCAGTGAACAACTAAGGTGTCGCAATGAAAAACTGATGATTGATGCTTCTCATCTCTCTCCGTTCCTGTCTGTCTGCCCCTATCTATTCCTCTCTCTGACTCTGTTTCTCTGTAAAAAATAAAATAAAATAAAAAATAAAAAGGGAGGGGGCTGGTTGGTGACAACAGAACACTTGGCCGAACACTCTGACCAGCTCCCTTGGCCACACAGAGCTGACATTATAATTTGCATTCCTGCTGGAGGTCCACACTCTGGAATGTGTCCACCAAATCTGGCCCACTGTCTGTCTTTCATAGCTGCTTGCTAAAGAAAGAGCTTTATGTTTTGTTTTGTTTTTTACTTTTTGTTGTTGTTGAGGTTTTTTTGTATTTTTCTGAAGTGAGAAGCAGGGAGGCAGAGAGACAGACTCTTGCATGCGCCTGACCAGATCCACTCGGAAAGCCCACTAGGGGGTGATACTCTGCCCATCTGGGGCATTGCTTCATCGCAACTGGAGCCATTTTAGTGCTCGAGGCGGAGGCCATGGAGCCGTCCTCAGCGCCCGGGCCAACTTGGATCCAATGGAGCCTTGGCTGCGGGAGAAGAGACAGAGAGGAAGAAGAGGGGGAAGGGTGGAGAAGCAGATGGGTGCTTCTCCTGTGTGCCCTGGCCGGGATTTGAACCTGGGACTTCCACACTCTGGGCCGAAGCTCTACCACTGAGCCAACTGGCCAGGGCCCTATATTTCTAAATAGTTGGAAAATATCAAAAAGACTTTCGTGACCAGTGAAAAATATATGGGACTCATGTTTCAGTGTCCACCAATAGTTTTGGCCATAGTCACCCTGTTTGCTCACATTGTTTTTCAAAAGCAGCAGAGTTGACTAGTTGTGGCAGAGGTTGTGTGGCCTGAAAAGTCCCAAACATTCACCATGTGACCTTTATAGCAGGACTGAGGCCCACACTATAGGCAATTCCCTTTCAGACTTCTTAGGATAACCATGAATAAGCTAACACTATCCAAGACATGGGGAATAATATAAGTTACCTCTAAGCTTCCTTCAACTCTGAAATACCATTGATCAGGATACCACCCCCACACAACAATTAGTGGCGCTGCAGCACAAGCCCTGCTTAGGCACCAGCCAGGACAGTGTGGATTTGCCTGATACTTTCAAGCAGGTGTCTATGCAGGACAGCTTGACCCGCCCAGTCCCACCACACGCCCCATGTTGTGCCAGGATTCGCCAGCTCACTGTACCTCAGAAAAGGCAAAGGTCAAGTCCTACATATCAAAAGCAGTGTTTAATTATAAGATTTGAACAGAAGCAAGGCCAAAACTGCAAAGACTGTAGGAACTAACACCGCCTTTGAGTCCTGACATTTGTCCCGTTTTCCAAAACAAAAAAAAAGATTCCCATCTTTGACACCAATGTACAAAATAGCTTAGATTAAGGCGCAGGCCAAGGGGCAGACAGGGTCCATGTGGGTCCTTTGCCCAGGCTGCCTTGTGGCTATATCCAGGTCCTGGCCCCAAAGTCCAAGAGGTCCCATGGGGCCACAGGTGCAGCTGCTCTCCCTCCCTGGGGAACACATGGAACAGGTGGAAGACATCTCTTTTGTGTTTTGTGGAATAAAATTTCTCCCTTGAAAAGTGTGGCTAACAGAGATGGTTTGTGAGTCTGTCTGGCGCTGGTATTTTTGGAGTGGATCGTGGTTTGGCCCCGTGCCCATGGTCTAACAGAGGACTGGGACTGTGGCTGGAGGGTCTGTGCCTTTATATCACGCCAATAGAAACATCTTCTGAACACAAGTCTGGAGGTTGCATGTATCGATGGGGAAGAGCAGGCCTCAGGGCCACAGTCCTGGCAGTCCACAGCCCCAAGGCCCCCGTCATGGCTTCAGAGTGGGAATGACACATGCCACACGATGGTAGCGGGAAAGTGCCGGGGCATGGGGCCGCGGGGCCGCTCTACCACAGCATCTGTTGTGAGATTAAGAGGTAGAAAACAAAATGCCAATTCCAGAATATTCTCCCATGTTCCAGAAGCTCTTCACAGTGTGCTTGCCTTGCTCATGTTACAGCTGGAGGCCAGCAAGTTGTGTGCACTGGGGCGGTGTCAACGAGCAGATGCCCAGGATGTGGAAAGGGAAGCCCCCGTCCCTCTGTTGAGAGGCAGTGGAGCTGACGCGAAGGGCAACGCCGACTATTGAGGGCCCTGGGGTGCTGGACTGTGTGGACCCCACAGGCTTGGCCATCCTGCCTGGCGTCCATCCTGCTTCCAGGAAGGGCAGTCCAAGAGAGGCAACACTATCGGAATTTCAGAAAGTCATGGCTGTTTATTAAGACATGGAAGGGTTGGATGGAGGACAGGCTCCAGACAGCTCCAAGGTTGACAGAGGAACCAGGATCAGAGCTCAGCCCAAGAGCCCGTCCATTTACTGCCAACTTTGCTGGCAGCTCTGAGCCTGGCTCCTCCACTAACCCAGAGGCAGGTCCAGACCCCACACCAGATGGGCTGAGGACTTGAGTCCATACCTCTGGGCCCGGGCTCTTGGCATCTGGGCCAGCTGGACCACAGAGGGAAAGCCACAGCCTTTGGGGACAGACCATCCCCTCCTGCCCAGAACAGGGCATCTTCAGGGAAACCTGAAGAAAGCAGCAGCATGGTGTAAGCACCAAACATGGAAGATCTGCAGTCATCAGTAGGTGCAGATGATGGTTCCTGCCCTTTCTAAGTTTCCACCAGGAGACTCCAACTAGAAAGACTATGGGGCTGGGCTCGCGGGACAGGGACCTTGATGGTCCATGGGGTGTGCGGCAGCTACGCGAGCTGGGAGCAGGGCCAGGGTCAAGTGCAGCTGGGCTCGAGGAGGCAGAGGAGACATGAGCATCGGCCAGACCAGAGCACCAAGTTGGGGGGCTGGCAGGTCTTTAAGGAATGGCAAGGGGCTGAGGCTGCACTGTACTCCTAGGCTGAAGTGCCTGGCATGTCCACGGGCTCGGGGATATGGCTGGCAGGACTCGTGGGTTCCTGGGTGGATACGCCAGCCACATCCTCAGGATGAGCCAGTTCTGGAGGCTGCTCAGTGGGCAGGTTGGACTTGACCTGTGCTTCTCTTGGAGGCTGCTGGGAAAGCACGACCTCGGAGTCTTTCAGAGGCCGTGGGCCCTCGGCTGTGCCTGGTGCCCATGGAGGCTGAGGTAGTTCTTTCTGTAAGAGGAGAGGCTGGTGGTAAGGTGCGGACAAGGCCAACAGGGCTTCAAGGTTGGGGAGGCAAAGGAGTTACTGTTCCCAGAGGGTTAGGCTCTAGGCCCAGAATAAGCTGGTCCAGTCCCACTGGCCAGCACGCAGGGCACCTGAAGAGAAATCTGATTCTGGGATCATTGTCTTGTTCCGCACCCCACCCCCCTGAACCTTCTAGAATCAGCCCCCTAGCTTTGTGGCAAAGACAACAGTTGACCCAGGAGGCCTTCCCCGAGGGCCTGGCTCCAAGTCAGGTTAATTAATCAGACCTGGAGCCCTGCTCCTTGCTGGTATTTCTATGCCAGGACAGACCAAAGTGTTTTAACTTCCACAAGAACACAGCAACACCACATTAAATGATATCACTGAGCATGGTGTATGTCTCAGGCAGGGAAGCCCCACTACACCCCTTCCTTTGGGCACCGTGCTGAACCAAGGATCTGTAGGCGAGAAAGGGCCAGGCTGGCCCACACTCTCCCTGCTATCATTCATTGATGGCTGGGAGCGAGGTGCCAGGTCCCCTACAAAGCCCAGAGCCTGAGTGGTGACAGCTTTTGCCCTGCAGCGGGGCTCTGGTGCCCCCCACCAAGCCTGGCACTGACTTCTCAATGGTGAAAGCAGTCAGAAGCCAGTCAAGTGGGGTGCTACTGTGTGGCAGGACTGGCACCATCATCAAGTCACACCTGTCATGACAGCCACATGCTGTCCCCTCCACAGGGATGGTTCAGAGCCACCAGAGCAACACAGTCACAACACCCAAATCAAAACCTTCCAGAAATGGGGAGACACCAACTACAGGATGGGGCTGCAGGGTTTAGTTGTAAAACTAGAGGTTTTACTCAACTTTAATTCTAGTTAGGGCTTATGGGTTATTATCTTGCAGACAGTCATAGCAAACTGGTATTCACCGCAAAGCCACTGCCTGTCCAGAACATGCCCAGCTCCCTGCGCCACAGGGCCAGGGCGCCACTGGTGATCAGCGTGCAGGGCACCAGGTAGAGGAGGGCTGGCTGGCCACGCTGCATGAGGGCCAGGGCCATGAACGTCACCAGGAGGCCGATGCCATAGGCTGGAAGGACAGAGATTAGCAGTGTGTTACCTGGGCCAGTGGTCCCTGAGCCCAACCCCCTGCCTCTTGAAGGAATGCTGGGAGCACCAACTTCCAGAGATGTGACATAGAGGCAAGCCACCAGGAGTTGAGCACTTCCAGAAATGAATAGAACCTTCTGGCATCTTCCAGGACATATGCCCCAAGTGGTCCCAAGGGGACAGTCAAGATGTAAGTCAGGTTTCAATAAGAAGACAGGAGGAAGCAACAGTGCAGCTGAGAGGATGGGGGCACTGGGAAGAGGATAGGATACCGGGGAAAGGACAAGGACACTGGGCAGAGCAGGGGGACAGGAAACCACAGGACTTTCTAATCAGCAGCCAGCAGCTGTGTGAAAGGTATGGAACCACAGAAGTGGCTGGAGAAAGAGCTGTGAATATGCCCAAATATCTTGTTTTTATAAACCTTTAGTTTATAAAGAATTACAATAATGTAATTTTGAATTACAATAATGTACATACAGAATTAGGAAATCAAATCTTTGAGAACCTAATTGTGAACCTAGAAAAGAATGTTTTGCTCCTATGAGACACTCAGTGAAGCACTAAGGGTTAAGGGGTGTGACATCTGCAATTTGCTCTCACAACTCAAAATAAAATGTGTATTATTACATGTGTGTGAGTGTGAATATGTAACTACTGATATATAACATACAAATGCAAAGAGAGAGAATACAGTGAGGCAATTGTGATAAAACGTCAACCACTGGATATGAGAGCAGGAGTGTGGAGTCTCTTATATTAATCTTATAACGGTAACCCTGCAATTAGTTCAAAGGACCAAGTTACAAGGAAATCAGCCTTTCACTGGAAGCTTCCTCCAGAGCCCAGAGCCCATCTTCAGCATCCCCCTGAGCTCTGTCCTGATCCTCACTCCACATTTTCAAGTGATGTGTTCACTTAGGAAATGTGCCTATGTAACAGAGTCGACTGTCTGTGTGTCCTAACAAAGTGACTCCACAAAGACAGACGATGGAAGGACACAGGGGTTTGGCAACTATAGAAGATCTAAAGGGCTCTAGAAGTGGGAACTATGGGAAACTTCTGACACACTGTGGTTTAGACAGGATAGTTTTAAGGGCTGTAACTTGGAGCAAAGATTCAGATGCAATGTGCCAGAAACCACAGGCACTAGGGTGGACAGGATCTAACTGTAATGACCCAAAAATGCATCCAAAGGCCCAACTTGTGCTTTCCTGATACTATGGTAACATCTACAGGACCCCCTCCACTCTTGTGAGAGCTGCCAGGCCTGTGCACTCTGCTTCCAACCCACAAGGGGCAAGGGTCAGAAGAGTATGTCCCACTAGCCTGGCTCTCCAGCGGAAGTAGGTGGGTGTGTACAAGAGCAAGTAATGACACATTTGGGAGCTGACAGGGTGGGGACAAACTGGCTGGGAAATTTTTTTAAGTAATCAGGGCTCAGTAGAAAATGAGAAGATGTCACTTTTGTGTCACTGGCTTTAGTAACAAAAGAAACCAACAGAAGACAAGGAAGACAAAAAAGAGAAAAAAAGAAAAGACAACTACAACAATGACAGAAGAGTGAACAAAAGGACTGTAAGGTGAACAGAGGCTGCATCCCACCCCTTCCCACCTGGCTCTGTGAGCCACCAGGGAGAATGCACGACACACAGGGCAGCAGCCTGGCCCTTGTTGAACACGGTGCTTACCGATGGTGCAGGCTACGAAGTAGACCCTGGAAGACTGCACCTGGATGTCAAACCTGTGGCAATACGCCACGAGCAGCCCTGGTGGGGAAGAGAACATGGGCAAGGGACCAAGGCAGAGCCCCAGATGAGGGCCAAGTGACCCTGTGGGAAGAGACCGAGCACTGTGCATGGTCTTGTGTGATAGCTATGACTGCTATTTCACAGACAGCCATACTGCCAGCTCAGCCCAGAGCTGTGACCCCCACACAGAGGGCCAGAGCATACCCCATAGCACACAGGGGCACGGAGATCCTACCTGGGTGGACCTTGAGGGGCAGTAGACTGGCAAGGTCCACCTTTACAGCTGGCCCCAGACAGGCACATCTGTGCAGCCATGACCAACAGGGTAGGGATGCCCCTGGGGCCAAGAGGCACCTCAACCATGCACCAGCCCTGGCTGCCACCCACCTTACCTGCTAGGCCCCATCTCCACCCACTGGCCCCGCAGACCCAACATTATAAGGACACCTAGGTACCCTCAGGGCAATGGGGTCACCCATCCACATACCCAGCCCCCATACCTGGGACTAGGATGTCCCCAAAACCCAGAAGGGAGAAGGGCCGGTCACATAGGGCCAGTGGTGAGGTGTTCAGCCTGGGTACCTTCAGGACCATGGGCAGCTAGGGGGAGAGGAGGCAGTGCCTGCAGACCAGCCCAAGCCTACCACCCCGTCCAGCCATTAGGGTCCAAACATACCTTCTCATGTGTGGCCGAGTTCGCAGGCCCGGTCGCCACCTCTACCATGATGCTGTTTCCGCTCTAACACAGGGGGTGCCGCATCAGAGTGGGGGCATAGGGCAGGGGATTCAGGCAGTGTGGGAGGGGCAGGGTGAGGGTCAAGGGCTCCCACCTTGGTCAGGAAAGGCGTGATGAACACGAAGAAGACATCATAGATGAACAGCACCATCAGCAGCAGCGTGCAGGCCTGGAGAGAGGCATCCTGAGGGGCTAGCCCAGGACACCCAGATCTCCTGGCACAGACCCATCCATACAGACGTCCCCCACCCTCAGTTCCCCTCACAAAGCTCAGACTGTTCCCACTGGGACAAAGCCTTTCTGAGAAAGTAAAAACTGCCCTAATCCTTGGGCAACAGGAGACAGAGAGTGTGTTCCAGAGTGATGTCCGTTGGAGGCTTGGAGACAGAGCACAAATCACACTCTCTAAGTTTCCCAGTAATGTGAAAGGTGGCAGAGGTAAAACAGTTGGGAGAGAGACATTCAGTGATGGGTTGGCTATGGGTCTGGGAAGGTGACGATCCTCTTGGCGTTCCCATGTATTTCTAAGTTACTTCCATTGTGTCTTGTGGACAATAACCTTAGGCCCCAGGCTCAGAGGGGAAGGCCAGAGCAAAGCTGGGTGGCAGGCAGGCAGGCCTGGCTGCTCAAGTAATGGGGTTAACACAGAGAAGGCCCTCAGGACTCAGGCACCCCCTGCCTATACCCCCAGGGCCCTCACCTTGAAAGTTGGGAGGCGGATAGTTTTCAGCATGTAGAGACAGAAGGCGATGCCCAGTGTGTCCTGAAGGATCCAGGCCCACCTGGAGGACAGAGCAGCACCACCTACTGGAACAGACTCCACCAAGAGCTAGCACCCACCAGGTCCCTCCCTACTCAGCTTCTTCACCCACACCAAGCAGTTTGAAACATCCCACACCTGGCCTGACCCTGCCATGTTTCAAAGACTGAGGCACTGTTAGAGGCAGTGATAACCCTACACCCTGATGCCAAGAGGACAGATACATGTTAGGACCTTTGTCCCTCTACAGTGGCTTTCACACCCTGATTATAGGATGGGGTGTGGGAGACTGCAAGCTGACAGGGTCCTTGCAGTTTAGAATTTTGAGGGACAGGTATGGGGGACTGGCAGTAAGCTGACAGGGTCCTTGCTGCCCATCTCCCCACCTCACTTGCTTAAGTTGCTAAAGGCTAAGCTCTTTCCAATAACCTGATTGTCTGATTAAATTGCTAGAGGCAATTTACATGCCCTCTCTCTCACCCTTTGCTCAACTGCTTTGTTATGCATGGTGGGGGATTCCTGTTTATGCCTCAGATACGTGACTTTGTAATGGAGACTTCCTTATTTGCATACAGCTCTGCACTATATAATAAAGCAGACCAGGGGCTTTTCTCTGCTCTGGCTTGCCATCAGCTTGCAGAGGCCTCCTAATCCCATACTTCTTTTCTCTGAGTTCATTTCTTCATTCCACACCGTTCTCACTCAGGACCTGGATAATTACTAGCTGCGCTAGTCTGTGGCAGGTGGCACCCAAACATGGACCTGGGTATGAGAAAACTAAACTAAAGGCAGGTGATGGAACTCCCCAAGTGTGCACAGCGAGTAGAAAAAGTTTTGAGGGAGAGTCTAGTAGGAATAAATTATGGGACAGTTAGGGTCAAAAGTAAGGGACCTTTTTGTACAAATACTTATGCAGCTAGAAAGGTTTTTGTGATATGTTCAAGATGTGTGCCCTGATTCCCAGAGGAGGCAACAGTTAGTTCTGCTACATGGGAGCAAGTAGGTAAAGTTCTGAAAAGGCGGTGGTGTGAGGCGACTATGGCAGAGGAAATTAAAGTGGCAGTCTCTCTGGCAGTTGGTGCCGTGCTCTGTGGCTGGGGGGCTGGGGAACATGGGGCAATGTGGCTGCTCCTGGTTCTCTCCGGTTGCTTGGTCTGCCACTCAGCTAAAATTGATATAAGAGAAATCTCAGCATAGTCCACTTGAACTGCCAGTTTCAGCAACTATGGATTTTGAGAATGGTTAGGAGACTCAGGTATTAAAGTTACAGCTTTTCCTGTTATTGTCTGATTTTCTTTAATGTTTCAGCTACAATCCTCTGAACTATCATTTTGTTTCTCACCTATTCTTTGCCTGGAAATTAGGCAGGGGACCCCTGGTGGATGTAACTAAAAACCCTCCATCCTCCAGTGCCCGTTAGAAAATGCCCTGACTTGAGATTGGATAGCTATTTTCTGGTCTGGTTGCTCACTGAAATCCCAGGTTTCTCTCTGGTTTGTCTGATTCTATCTAGTTTTTGTCTGATGTTGTCCAAAATGTGTCTACTTTTAAGGCCTGAATTAAGTTCTTACATGCAAAATTGGA
Organism: Saccopteryx bilineata; assembly: GCF_036850765.1. Classification (NCBI taxonomy): domain Eukaryota; kingdom Metazoa; phylum Chordata; class Mammalia; order Chiroptera; family Emballonuridae; genus Saccopteryx; species Saccopteryx bilineata. The sequence goes on from NC_089490.1 coordinate 156,104,585, forward strand.
AATGCCAGCTCAAATATTAAACAAAAAAATAAAGTTTTATCCCTACATTTTGGCTTTAAAATTGGAACATGTAAGGAGCGCTCATTTAAATTTAAATAGAATAGAATTTGGATCCTAAAGACTTGCCAATTTAGTTTGTGTTTTGTGAAGCGTGCCGTTTTTTGGGGGGGGGTTGTTTTTGGAGTTGGGAGCCAAATAGCAACTCCAGTATTAGGATTAATCAAATGTATGTGTCATACTTGTGTCTCTGTACTGTAAATTGTCTCATGTGTAAAACTATACTCAGGTCTGTGAAACAAAGGAATTAAGCAAAATTAGGCAGGGCCCTGATGAGTCATTTCAGGAATTTGTCTCATCTGGCCGCTTCAGGCAGTTGGAATAGTATAAGAATGCTAATTCTGCTTGTCAGGCCACATCCCTGCAAAAGCCCCCCACCCCCAAGAGATCAGGGATTTGACTCCTCTAATGTTGCCTATTGGATTAAAAAGATAGGTCAGGGACGCCCTGAAATAGAGCTAACTATACAAGGGCATAAATTCAGAAGACCCTTTGATACAGGAGCTGATGTATGTTATTGCTGAGCAACACTGACTTTCTTTTTGGCCCACTCACGAAGCAGTCACCAAGCTGTGAGGCTTAGGGCAAAGTAAATTTCCCTAACAAAGCTCTAGTTTTTTACAATGGGAAGATAAAGTTCATACTGGATTTTTTCAGCCTTATGTGCTCCCTAGATTGACTGTTAATCTATGTGATTAAAATGTTTTGAAAGGTATGGAAGTGTTACTTGTCAGTCCTAATAAGTTAGTCAATGACAATGCTCCTGCATATATAGGAAAAGCATTTACTACATTTTGTTCGACTCCAAAATCACCCTGAGGATAGGTATTCCTTACAATCCTCAGGGCCAAGGCATTGTAGAGCATGCCCATCAAATGCTTCAAAGTCAATTAGAAAAAATAAAAAAGAGGGAGTCATACCCTGGAACTCCTGCAAATCTTCAAGCTCTTTTTACTTTAAAATATTTTAAATGCTGGCCTGACCTATGGTGGTGCAATGGGTAAAGCGTTGACCTGGAACACTGAGGTCGCCGGTTCAAAACCCCAGGCTTGCCTAGTCAAGGCACATATGGGAGTTGATGCTTTCTGTTCCTCCCCCTTTCTCTCTCTCTGTATCTCCTCTCTCTAAAATGAATAAATAAAATCTAAAAAAAAACAAAACACCATTAAAATATTTTGAATGCTGATATACAGGGCCGTTCAGTGGGCGAGACTCTGGAATCCAATAAGAAAGGCCTTCTCTTATGTGTGATGGAAGGACCTGCTCACAAGAATCTGGCAAGGGCCAGACCCTGTTCTTTTGTGGGGTTAAGGATATGTGTGTTTTTCCTAGGTTTGCTAAGGCTCCACAGTGGGTTCCTGAAAGTTTGGTAAGACACCATGAGTCAGGACAGACTCACCCCACAAGAGCAATTATGTAAGGCTTATTTTACTCTTTTTTTTTTTTAAGTTATTTTTTTTTTATTTTTTTATTTTTTACAGAGGCAGAGATAGACAGGGACAGACAGACAGGAACGGAGAGAGATGAGAAGCATCAATCATCAGTTTCTCATTGCGCGTTGCGACTTCTTAGTTGTTCATTGATTGCGTTCTCACATGTGCCTTGACCGCGGGCCTTCAGCAGACCGAGTAACCCCCTGCTGGAGCCAGCGACCTTGGGTCCAAGCTGGTGAGCTCTTTGCTCAAGCCAGATGAGCCCGCGCTCAAGCTGGCGACCTCGGGGTCTCGAACCTGGGTCCTTCCACATCCCAGTCCGACGCTCCATCCACTGCGCCACCGCCTGGTCAGGCAAGGCTTATTTTACTCTTAAAATTTTTTTGAACATTTTCTCCTCAAGACTTACTATAGTCAAGAGGCATTTACATCAGCCAAGCAATGGCTTAAGTCTCTCATGTACCAGGATATATTAACTGGCCCTAAGTGGCAAAATTCAATCAAATTACTAACTTGGGGGCAAGAATATGTTCCAATTTTGTTATCAACAGGTCGTCTTTGAATGCCAGTGAGGAACAAGGAACGTGAAGCCTCATCATAGACTGACATCAGCCCCTAGAAAGCAACCTGGTTCCAAAGATCCAGAATGCTCATTAAGCTTAAGGCAAGAGCTTAATGCGCTGGAAGCAGTGGTAATGGGACTTGGAAACCAGCTACAGAGAATGAGAATGAGACAACAGTTCCAGTGCCATGCAGACTTTTCCTGAGAGTGACTCCTGCACCTTGAGAGTTCTCAATGGGACTGAATGGGGTTGGGTTGCATCTGCAGGGAATGTGGAATGGTGATGGTGTCAACATGGACTTGGTGAACATATTCAGGACATACAAAAAAGCAAAGACTCCATTATAGATCCTGCTGTATTGGTTAAGAATTTGCTTAGTGATCTAAAAGGCTTTAATATCCCTTTAATGTATAAGACACTCATTTTGTATGTTAGTAGGCTATACTAATTTTGTTCTTTTGTTTTGTTTTTTAAAGTTCTTTCTTTTTTAAAGTTTTTTAAAATTCATTTTAGAGCATTATACATTTTTTTTTTTTTTTTTTTACTTATTCATTTTAGAGAGGAGAGAGAGAGAGAGAGAAAGGGGCAGGAAGCATCAACTCCCATATGTGCCTTGACCAGGCAAGCCTTGGGTTTCGAACCCGCGACCTCAGTGTTCTAGGCCGACACTTTATCTACTGCGCCACCACAGGCCAGGCAACATTATACATTTTTAAATAAAATATGTATTTCCGATGGCTTTTGGTGACCCCTGTGTTTTGGTTGTTTGACCCCCACCAGGGTCGTGACCCACAGGTTGAGAACCGCTGTTTTAGAAAGTAAAGAGAAAGAGAAGAAAAAGGGGGGGAGGAACAGGAAGCATCAACCCCATAAGTGCCTTGACCATGCAAGCTCAGGGTTTGGAACTGGTGACCTCAGCATTCCAGGTCGATACTTTATCCACTGTACCACCACAGGTCAGACCTGGCTATATTAATTTTTGTATTTATTTGGTATTTTTCCAGTCTGTCTCTGAATCAGAATCCAAAAAATCAGACGAGTGTAAATCTCAGCACAGGAATTGAAGTTAAAAAATAGTGAGATATGTGGAAGACTGCAACCTGACAGGGTCCTTGCTGCCCATCCCCCCACTTCACTTGCTTAAGTTGCTAAAGGCTAAGCTCTTCCCCACAACCTGATTGTTTAAGTTGCTAGAGGCAATTTACATGCCCTTCTTCTCACCCTTTGTTAGTTCAACTGTTGATTTGAGTTATGAATTGGTGGGGGACTCCTATTTATCCCCTAAGAGGATTCCTATTTAGGCCTCAGATGTGTGACTTTGTATCAGAAACTTCCTTATTTTGCATACAGCTCTGCACTATATAATAAAGCAGACGAGGGGCTTTGCTCTGCTCTGGCTTGCCATCAGCTTGCAGAGGTCTCCTGATCCCATACTTCTTTTCTCTGAGTTCATTTCTTCATTCTGCACCGTTCTCACTCAGCACCTGGACAAATACTAGCTGCGCTGGTCCATGGCAATGAGGTAAGGAGATTGTATGTTGATTGGATTTAAATTTCCTTTCAATAACAATTTTAAAATAATTTAGAAATGTGCCCGGCCAGGCTCCACAAGCTCTCTTGACCCATGAGAAATCAGAACTCAGACTACAAAGAGCAAATCCTCAAGGTCAGTATTTAGAATTTCCCTGGAATAGTCCCATGGGAACGAGAAGCTGAGGCAAGACCCATTTCAAATATCTGCATTAACCCAACACTCTCTGGGTGCCACCCTTCCACAGCCACACTCCCGAGTCTGCATACGCAGTGTGTGCTGTGAAGTCCCCCACTGAGGCTCTAAGAAATAACTAGCTTAGGCCCTGGCCGGTTGGCTCAGTGGTAGAGCGTCAGCCTGGCGTGCGGAAGTCCCGGGTTCAATTCTCGGCCAGGGCACACAGGAGAAGCGCCCATCTGCTTCTCCACCCCTCCCCCTCTCCTTCCTCTCTGTCTCTCTCTTCCCCTCCCGCAGCCAAGGCTCCATTGGAGCAAAGTTGGCCCAGGCACTAAGGATGGCTCTGTGGCCTCTGCCTCAGGCGCTAGAATGGCTCTGATTGCGGCAGAGCAACGCCCCCTGGTGGGCATGCCGGGTGGATCCCGGTTGGGCGCATGCAGGAGTCTATCTGACTGTCTCTCCGTTTCCAACTTAAGAAAAATACAAAAAAAAAAAAAAGAAATAACTAGCTTGACAGAGGGGCCGACGGGGACACGGGGCATTCACCCTGCCAAAGCCTTGGGGTGGTGAGGTCCCAACCTCACCAGCCCTGCCTGGGCTCTCCTCTCCTTTTCCTGACTCACCCTGCACCCTTGTCAGGGCTCTGCCTGCCCACCTCCCTCATCAGATGCTTTACCAACACGGGATCAAATGTCTCCAGGTCAGGGTGGGTTGAAGAACAGAGAAAGTTTGAAAACAGCGGGTGGATGCCCAGCCACGCACCCGCAGTTGGCTGCATGCGCCCAGAACAGGAACTACAGCCTGTTTAATTTTACACAATACAGAAGTCTCCTGGCTTAGATTTAACTGTGAGAGTTCATATTCTCTTTGTGTACAAAAGACTCAAAATATTTTCCCATTTTCCTTCTGCCACTTAAATCTGTTATAGCTCCAAACAAGAGGTGCCGCCAAGAAGGTTTAACTGCCTTGGTAAAGGCTCATTGAGAGCATCAGATGGTGTCAGTGATAGCTGGAGGGGGGTGGGCGGGAACAGGCCAGCTCTGTCCTCACAGCCCAGCCTGGGCTCCAGGCCACAGAGTGGGCGCACTGCCTCACAGGGGAGACTGAGGGGACGCAAGTCCTCAGAGAAGCAAGCAGCCTCCTGAACCATCGTGAGGATGCTAGCTGAGCACACCCCTTGGGCACCACCACAGGTGCAGTGGGGACAAGTGGCGCCAGGGCCCCATGGAAGCCTGGAGAACACAGCTTGGGGCGCCTGGGCCAACAGGGTTTGCAGCATCTCATATCCAGATCCAATCACAGTTCATGTGGCACCCAGACAAACCAAATGAAACTGGATGCAGGTGGCAGGCAGGGCAGCCACGGCTGGGTGGCTGTCAGCTGAGCCCAGTCAGCACCTGGATGCCATGCGGCCACTGCTTCCAGAGGACTGAAAGGAGGGCTTTTAATAACTAAGGAGGCGAACTGGCTCCAGATGCCCCCAAACGGCCTCAGGAAGATACAGGAAGGTTGGAGTCCAGCACTCAGAGCATCTGAGGACAGCCCTCAGGAGGGAGGGGCCAACCACCAGCAGGGCCCACCTCCCAGGGGGCTGCACTCACTGGTCCTCATTCCGGAAGACTCCCCACACCACGCTGACAGCCACACAAAACAATGCCAGGAACAGCATGCGGACCTGAGGGCACTTGTGGAAGTAGGGCAGGCTGTTCTCGCAGACCCTGGTGACAGGTAGGAGAGGGCAGTCGTCATAGGCAGCATGCCTCTCACCTCCCCCCACCATTAACCTCTGACCCTTACAGCCTTGTTTCCACTCAGCACCCGGGTCACCTCAACTCATGCTCAAAAGCCCCTCCCCCAAGCCTTGATTCAACAGGCACATTCCCTCCGCCTCTGGCTACCCTCCAGGTTCCAGTTTGAGAGGGGCCAATCATACCACTCTGCCCACCTGACCCTGACCCTTCCTCCACTTCACAGATTCTCTATTAAACCCACAATCCCCTTGCCTTTTATTATGTTTCTAGAAGGGAAGTCCCCAAGCACAGCAGAGCTGGGTAGGGGCAGGCACTTAGGGTGAGTAAATCTTCGCCAGTTTCCAAGCCAGCCTGCCCACAAGAGCCCACAGGAGCTGAGCCCATAGCTCTCAGCACTGTGTCTCCAAGACTGATCTGTGCCCTCTCACCCTTGTATGGCAAGGTCTTGTCCTCCTAAATCCTTGAGTAGCTGCCCATCTGCCCTCTAAGAACCAGATTGCACCCCTGCAAGCAGGGAACCCCCAGGCCTGAACCACCAGTGCATTCAGTCCCATGGTTCACAGCTGCCTTGCCTGGTACCCCCTGTACACCCACATCACCCCCACTCAGCCCCTGCATCCCCATTGGCCTATGTGCCCTGGACTGGAACCTAGGAAGAGGGAGGCTACCGGAGAAGAGGTGGTGGGAGGACTGAGAAAGCCCATTCACCTCCCCGCTCTGTTCTGCTCTAAAGACCCATGAACCCCTGGCAAGCATCAAGTGAGCATATGCCATATGCCTGTCCTGTGTCAGACTGGCAGAGGGTCACCAAAGAGTGAAGGGGTCCTTGACTCATGGAAGCAGAGCTTAGAGCTCCAGAGCCAGGAAACAGGAGAGAATAGTTGAGCCAAGAGGCTGTGGGCAGAACCCCAAGAGCAGAGCCGTCAACAAGAGGCTGAGTGGGACTGGGCAAAGGCTGCCCAAGGGAGCTCACCTGCATTTACCAAATGGCAGCCTCTGGACCAATGGCGACAGGCAGCTGTAGAGGCCCGTGGAGGAGGCCAGGCAGAAAATCCCAATGATCACATAGACTGCAGAGCAGGATGACAATGAGAGAAAGGCTGGGCCACGAGGGTGCCAGCACACCCCCAGGAAGGACCCCATGCACTCTTACACCTGGGCAAGGTGACCTGTACCCAGTAACAGGAGGGAACAGACCCTGCCCGAAGCCCCTCCTTTCACCCTGCCGTCTACTGGACTTCTCCAATGGAGCTGCAGCCAGCGGAGACACACCGAGATGGTCATAGAAGTAGTACAGGAGCACCAGCATGGAGCAGCACATGACCACAAAGACGCAGGTCATGACAGGTGTCACATCCACCGCCTCATCCTCCTGCTTCTCAGGTCCATCATCCCGTTTGTGCTTCATGTACCTTCTTGAGAAGCAAAGATGGATCATGGGACATCTGGCTGGCCAACACAGTCACCAGGACCAATGGGCCCAGAAATGGGGAAGGACGGACAGAGACAGCATATAGGTCAGCCTGTCTACCCTCTCCAGACCCATTTTGTCTCCTCAGTGCCCCACAGTGGGAGAGCCAGACCTGCCCCTCAGACTGCATATACTTGTCTAGGAACTCAGGGTCTTTGCAGACCGGGTTCCCGCAGGTGGCTCCGTGGTCACCTGAGTGACATGCTATGCACAGAAAGCTGTGGGATGCCCTTAAACACTGCTGTGGGACTACTCACAGACACCATATCCCGAGTGTAGCCCTGGCCTGGGAGGGCCTGGGCAGGCGTGGGCTCAGATCCCAGTGCCAGGGCAGAGTCTCGGATAGCAGGACCCAGAGGGCCTTTGGCTGGATCTCCTGGATATACAGTCACAACAACTGTATTCCAAAAGGTTATTTGGGAGTGTGGACACCCCTTTTCTGAGCAGTCTTATTAGTTTCACTTCACAGCATAAGTCAGACATTGGTTACACACATGCACACATGTACACATGTACACACAACACACACAGACATACAGGGCACTCACTTCTTCACGTCCCGGCTCCCAGCCCAGTAGCCCCCAAGGGCGACGGTGCCAACAGCCATGACGAAGATGATGACCATATTGTAGTCCAGCATAGGTTCATGGGGGGCGTACAATGCTGCCCTTACTGCTCGGCCAAAACTCTGCCTCAGAGAACAAATCAGAGTTCAGGACCAGGCTGCCACCATCCCTAGACCCTTTGTCCCATGCCTTCACCTGCCACTCCTGAGCCCAAAGCAATCAGCTTTGATGGAACAGCTGCACATGAGGGCAGGCAAGCAGCCCTGCATGTGAGAACACAGATCCAAGCCTAGACGTGCACTTATATGCATGAGGATGCACATCGCCTGGGGAACAACCAGGTGGCCCACCAGGGCCCCAAGGGAGAGGTGTGAGGCCTGTGTTAAGATTTTCTGTGAAATTCTGGAAGTTTCCACAAAGACTGGAGATTTCCGTATATGACTCGCCTGCTCTGGATCCAGTCCCCCAAATTAAAGATGAACATGGGCCTTGGGTCAGACAGGTTTAGGCCAAATGTGTGCAAGCAACAGGGAGAGAGCAATACTCAGTCTCCATGTATGGGCAGCAGGCCCACCAGGCCTGGAGCCTGAGTTCCTCTAACTGCTGGGTTATTTTAATAGGACCATGGTCTGTTCCTGGCTTTAGGTAGCACTGCTGGCCCACCCTCACAACATGGCTGACTCACAGTGGGCAAGACCCACCTGAGATAGGGAATCCTTGCCACAGGCCCCACCTACCACCTACTCAGATCCTGGGCCAGTAGACACTTCAGAGGGAGTGAACCCCTACCTTGAAAATGTCCAGCATGTCTTTGTGGCTGAGCAGGGCCACAGGAATGCCAATCTCCTCATACTGCGTCTTGTTGCCTCCTGGGGGGACCTGGGAGCCCAGAGGAGGCAGATATGTGGCTGACCAAGGCCCACCCAGGATGGGCTAGACAGCCAACCCATCCTGATGGCATTAACCCACAGAGCCAGCCATCTCTGAGGAAGGGGAAGATGCCCTTCTGTGTGCCAGGTTCTCAGGCAGTGCAGGAGGGGAGCATACCGGGCAGGCTCAGCACCGCTGCTAGGAGAGGAAAAGCTAGCCCTTTACTCAAACCTTGAAGTCAGGTCAATTAGGAGCCAACCTGCTTGCAGGAGTCCTGGAGGAGAGGCCGACATGTGGGCCCATGCCACCTGCTCCTCAGAAGGCAACTTAGAGTTCTGCCTTGAGGCCTTGTATCTCCTGGTCCCCAGGACTACTCTGGGACAGATTCCCTCCCAGATGAGGGTCCAAAGGTCCAACTCCATACCCAGTCAGCAAACCAAACTCATCCCTGGCTCTGGCCACCTGGACCCCAGCCAGCACCCAAGCCCACTTCAGTTGGGGCCCAGGGGCTCCACCCCACCTCCCTCCTCTATCCCTCATCCTGGGTAGGTCTTGCTACCCAGGAAGGCTCCCAGGCTGCTGTACCAGGGTCTCTTTGCTGACGATAAGCAGCCCATGTGCCCCGCTGCCTTGGGCCAGCCTCACTTTGTCGTAGAAGGTGCAGTTCCCCCGAGTCACCAGTGGAATCTGATTACTGAAGCCTTTGGCAGGAAGGTCAGACGAAGAGCAGAGCGTAGAGGTTGTCCAATCCCGCAGCTGCAGGAGAGACTAAGGGAAGGCAAAACTCGTAGCTGTTCTAGAAAAGTCAGGGCAGGACCAAGTCCTTACAGGAACCCAGGCTTCAGAGACACCTGCACAGTCACAATGAACCTTCAGTATCTAGATCACCATAGTGAGCGTTGTCCTGATGCCCCCTCCCCTCAGGTTCCACTGGATCTCAGCTCCGTGCACCAAGAAAGGATGAGAGGTGGAGGACGGGTGGAGCCTGCAGGCGTGCACGCACACACACACCAAGTGCAAGGCAGACAGGAAGAACAGAGGGTATGAGCTCAGAGAAAACCCCATAGAAAGACTCCCTGCATTTCCAGATCCACCTCCAGCATCGATTACAGATGGAATACAAGGGGCAGGAGCGTCAGCCTCTGTAGTAAGAACCTACCCCTCAAGAGCAAGCTTCAGGCCCTGGCCGGTTGGCTCAGCGGTAGAGTGTCGGCCTGACTTGCAGGGGACCCGGGTTCGATTCCCGGCCAGGGCACACAGGAGAAGTGCCCATTTGCTTCTCCACCCCCCCCTCCTTCCTCTCTGTCTCTCTCTACCCCTCCCGCAGCCAAGGCTCCATTGGAGCAAAGATGGCCCGGGCGCTGGGGATGGCTTCTTGGCCTCTGCCCCAGGTGCTAGAGTGGCTCTGGTCGCAGCAGAGCGACGCCCCGGAGGGGCAGAGCATCGCCCCCTGGTGGGCGTGCCGGGTGGATCCCGGTTGGGCGCATGCGGGAGTCTGTCTGACTGTCTCTCCCCGTTTCTAGCTTCAGAAAAATACAAAAAAAAAAAAAAAAAAAAGAGCAAGCTTCAGGACCTCTGAGTGGAGAAGCAAAGCCCAGGGAGTGGGTGGTCTCCTACAAGGCAGAGGAAGGCCCTTGCCCTACCACACACCCACCTTCTGCTGTCACTCCTTTCAGGATGCCTCTGCCAGCCAGCCCCCATCCAACTTGTGGAAGCCTAGCTGATGTTTCCACCTGGGGCCATCCTAGATAGCACTCTGGGCATCTTTCATTCATGACCAAAGAAACTGAGGCTCAGAGAGGTTGTGGGACCTCTCCAGTGTGACCAAATCCCACCCCATGATTTCCCAGCTGAGGTCCTTCCTCTGTCCTCCAACTGGCTCTCTGCAGATGAGTCTTCTCAAGGGCCCCTCTGGACACTGAGAAAATAGATGGAGGAATGGCAGCAAGACACACAAGACCCCAAGGTAGAAGGGATGCTCAGAGCCACCCAGTTGGAAGGGCCACCAGCCCTATACTCACCGCCTTGCTGAGGTCGTGTGGCAGGTGGGCCCACTGCGGGTTGTAGAGGATGCAGTAGTCCTTGCCTTTGCGGCCCCCCATCTCGGAGACCACATGTACCATGCCATACTCACAGGCCACCTGGAGCAATGGGGCAGGAGTCAGAGAACTCAGGGCGGGAGCTGGGTTATCCAGATGACACAGAGTCCAAGTTAAACAAGGATGCCTGTAAGGGCTGGGCTTGTTTCCTCCCTCAGGACAGATAGGACACAAGTATACATATCTCATAATGGAGAAAATGACGGAGGGTAGCAAGTACAGGGACCAGTCTCCCCAGGGAGACCTGGGTGTGACCTTGGCCTGGTCAGCACCCAACCATTGACTCCAACACACCACGCCTATGGGTCCTGACCCCTGAGCTAGAAGGTGGCAGCTTCTCCTGAGAACAGACACATGATGGGGGTAGTCACCAGCTGGCCCAGTGGAACCCACACCATGTGAATATGGTTTTGCCAAGGTTGGAGAGCGGTGGGGGGTTCTGATCTGGTCAAGGGTCCTGACAGACCACAGGCCCTGACACCAGGCCTGAGGCACAGACTGACTCTCAGACATCCAGACCCTCAGCAAAAGCATAGCCAAGCCACTCAGGGAGCTTCTTACCCTGGCCCTAGTCATTTGGTGATGATAGTAGCATGGAGAAAAGGTCAGGTTGCCCCAACCTTGAAGCCTGAAGGTTGACACCAAGCACTGGGTGCAAGTCCCACTTTCCATAGTCCCCAACTGCCACCATTCCAGGCAGCCCACCAGCTCTGGCACTCCCGTTTATCACTTAGAGAGACACTGACTGCCAAAGCAGTACTTACATGGTGCCGAGCTTCAAAGAAGCTGGGTGTTCAGGGAACTGTTACTAGCAGTCACAGGAGGAAAGGGCAGGGTGATGGACTGCGTTAGCACTCCACAAAGGCTGCATCCTGCCACACCTGCCTCTGTTCCCAGAGAACTTCCACACACCTCACAGGTCACCTTGGTCACCTGACCAGGGGCAGAATTAGGAGGACCCTCTTCCAGGTTCTCTCTACCAGACAGCCCCCACAGGATGCCCCTCATCCTGGCCCCAAGTACCATACCTGTTATATGGCCCCTCCAATGCTCAGAATCTTGGCAACTCCTTACTCTAGACCAGTGGTAGTCAACCTGGTCCCTACCGCCCACTAGTGGGCGTTCCAGCTTTCATGGTGGGCAGTAGTGGAGCAACCAAAGTATAAATAAAAAGATAGATTTAACTACAGTTAAGTTGTTTTATAAAGATTTATTCTGCCAAACTTAGCAAAAATCCAACATAAAGTACTTGGTAAGTAATTATTATCATATGCTTTAACTTGTGGTACCTCTGCTTTATAAATTTTGTAAAGTAAAGTTATTTCCCTACTTTATAAATCACCATTACTATGGAACCAGTGGGCGGTTAGAAAATTTTACTACTAACAGAGATACAAAAGTGGGCGGTAGGTTTAAAAAGCGTGACTACTCCTGCTCTAGACTATGGTGGGGAGCAGTAAAATCCCTCAACCCCTAGGCCTCATCGGCCTACCTTCTGTGTTTATGAATAAAGTTTCAATTGAACATGACCACCCCATGCCTGTAGCAGGACCTCCGGTTCTCTTTTTTTTTATTTATTCATTTTAGAGAGAAGACAGAGAGGGACAGAGAGAGACAGAGAGAGACAGAGACAGGGGGGAGGAGCTGGAAGCATCAACTCCCATATGTGCCTTGACCAGGCAAGCCCAGGGTTTTGAACCAGCGACCTCAGCATTTCCAGGTCGATGCTTTATCCACTGCGCTACCACAGGTCAGGCCGGCCTCCGGTTCTCTTGATTGCCAACTGCAGAGTTGGACAATTGCCTACAGTGCCGAAAATATTCACTATTCTGGGTCTTCTAGAAGTTTTGCTGATCCCTGATCCATGGGAGCCAGACGGTTGGTTAAAATTGTCATTTGTATAAAATGGCAATGGATACAATCTGGTTCTTTTTTTTTTTTTTAGTTCAGTGAGAGGAGGGGAGGCTGAGACAGACTCCCGCATGTGGCTGGACCAGGATCCACCCGACATGCCTACTAGGGGGTGATGCTCTGACCATCTGGGCGTTACTCCATTGCTCAGCAACCTAGCTCTTCTTAGCGCCTAACCCACAACCTTGACACGCCGGGATGACACTCCAACCAAGCTACCAGGCCAGGCCAAAACTGGCTCTCTTTCAAAAAGTCATTTAAGATCCCGTAAGCACATTTCATGAGCTTTGTCCTCCATGACTTGTACAATGAAGCCTGAGCTTGTAGCATACCCCAGAGAGATCATGGATTCGTTTTGAATACAGCTCCCTGAGTTAAAGGAACCAGGAGAAGCTCTTTCAAAAGGACCCAGTGCTGCAAGTGCTCACATTTCAACACAGCCCATCCCAATTTGGAGAACCAGAAACAGCCAAGACTACCAAGGACAAAGCACCTTCTGACACATCACATTCACAGAGCAGGCCCAGGAACCTCCAGGGGCACTATGCTTCAGGATTACCATGAAAGCATCCACACGAGGGGCTTTGAAAGAGGCTAATGGTTCCAGGCTGGGAAAGTCTTCCTTCTCAGAACGTGTAGTGACTTCTGGGAGAAGGCAGGAAAATAAAGACCAGATGCTTAGAAAGAAATGTTCAAGTGAAGGACAATGTGAGATGGGAGAGGACAGCTAGAGGGAGGATGGGGACAGGTGATGGTGGGAAACTGGCAGAGGAGGGGCAGAGGGCAGAGGGCAGGTGGAGGGGGGACAGGTACAGGACAGGCAAAGTGGGAAGTGCAGGAGGGAAGGGGACGGGAAGGAGAGGTAGGAAAGACAGATCATGCAGGGCAAGGTGGCACTAATATTAGTTAAGACCCGATGAGTAACAGCCCGTTTATGATCTTTATATGCCATATACCTTGTAGCAACTGGGAGAGATGGGTCTATTAGAGAAGGTCAAATCCCTCACTAGATCACAAAATGGTAGCAAGTGGGTTTAGGGTTATCAGCAAGCACTCCCCCTCCCCACTCAGTGGAGAATTAGTTTATTGGAGGAACCATACATAGCCACAACCACCCAGGGAGAGATACTGTGCCATCTCAGGGAAATATTTCCAACCAGGGTTCTGTCCTGGGAAGAGCAGTCCAACTGTGCTCCTTTCTCCAACACTCTCCTGATTCTTTTTTTTTTTTTTTTTCTTACAGGGACAGAGAGAGAGTCAGAGAGAGGGATAGACAGGGACAGACAGGAACGGAGAGAGATGAGAAGCATCAATCATCAGTTTTTCGTTGCGAGACCTTGATTGTTCATTGATTGCTTTCTCTTAAGTGCCTTGACCGCGGGCCTTCAGCAGACTGAGCAACCCCTTGCTCAAGCCAGCGACCTTGGGTCCAAGCTGGTGAGCTTTTGCTCAAACCAGATGAGCCTGTGCTCAGCTGGCAACCTCGAGGTCTCAAACCTGGGTCCTCTGCATCCCAGTCTGATGCTCTATCCACTGTGCCACCGCCTGGTCAGGTGCTCTCCTGATTCTTTTTTTTTTTTTTTTTTTTTTTTTTTTTTACAGAGACAGAGAGAGAGTCAGAGAGAGGGATAGATAGGGACAGAGAGACAGGAGCGGAGAGAGATGAGAAGCATCATCAGTTTTTTGTTGTGACATCTTAGTTGTTCATCGATTGCTCTCTCACATGTGCCTTGACCGCAGTCCTTCAGCAGACCAAGTGACCCCTTGCTCAAGCCAGCGACCTTGGGTCCAAGCTGATGAGCTTTTTTTGCTCAAACCAGATGAGCCCGTGCTCAAGCTGGTGACCTCAAGGTCTTGAACATGGGTCTTCCGCATCCCAATCCGACACTCTATCCACTGCGCCACCGCCTGGTCAGGCTCTCCTGATTCTTCATGCTCAGGATAAAGTTCAAAATCCTCAGCCAGCCCAGATAAAGTCCAAAGGCCCCAACATCTGCCTCTAACCTGCCCAGCCTGCCCCCTGGACCCCGGCCCAGGAAAGTCACATGCCCAGCTTAACCTTTACCCTCTGCCTGCAGCCACTCCTATTCTGGCCCTCCAACTAAGAAAGAAATCCCAGCCTGTCTTCAAGTGCATCTGAAGGGGTTCCTTTAAGATAACATCTTTCTCAGGGTGCAACTATCGAACCACTCTACATACCAACCACAGCAGACCCCTCACCGTTCCCAAATAAATCATCAGTTCCCACACCTCACCTGGCTCATGCTGCTCCCACCACCCTTCCTCTGCCTTCAAGACCTCACAAACACTGCTCAGATGCCAGTTTTTGAAAAGCCTTCCCAGGCAAACCGAGTCACTTCTTTCATGGTGTTCCCATGACCCTTCATTGCCCTCTCATTTTGCCCTTGTTCAAAATGTCTGGGGAGTTCAAACCCTGCCCTCAAATTGCTCATACTTCAAACTGGTGATTAAACAAGATAAGGGGAAGTACAGGAGGCTAGCAAACAGATGGGAGGGGGCATCCCAGAGAGCCTGGGGGAGAGGGGACAGCTGGAAGCGAGGCTGGAGGGATGACCAGGGCAGACCAGGGAAACAGAAAAAAACGAAGAGCAGCCTTGGCAGCTTAGCTGTGGGTTAAGAGCGACATCCTGAACTGACAATGTTGCAGGTTCGATTCCTGGTCAGGGCACACACGGGAAGCAACTAAGGAATGCATGACTGTGCGGAACAGCAAATTAATGCTTCCTTTCCCCCTCCCTTCTCTGTCTCTCTAAAAGTCAACAAAAATTAAGCCCTGACCAGATAGCTCCATTGTTTGGAGCATCGTCACAGAGTGCAGAAGTTGCTCAATGTTTTTGTCTCTCTCTCCCTGCCTCTCTTGAAACACACCCAAAAAACAAAACAAAACAAAAACAAAGAATGCCTTCAATTAACTAGAGTTGGAAAGGGAGACACACTTCCTGGGCAGCCAGATCACAGAGGCTTCCCAAATGCACAGGGAGGCCACAGGAAATCTTTCATGTGGACAAGAAAAGACCCCACACACTTTGAAAGAAATCACTACTGCTGTGTTGAAAATGGACTAGGAATGTAGGGGACAAAAGTGGCCTTGGGGAGAATGCCAGCCTTCTGAATTGCAGCAGAGACGTGGTGGTGGGGTGGAGGGTCAAGGTTAATGGCAGGGTTTGTAGGGCTGTTACCTACATCATTCCCTGAACTACTGAACCCAGGAGAGAGGAAGGATTTGGAAATGACACGCCCCTGACAATGTACATCAGCCATTTCGTTGTCGGTACCTCACTAGCACCTGAGACCCTTAACGGTAAGTGAAGTAACACTCTGCGGCTCATCACCCCATGCACCTCCTCAATGAGTCCATGCTGCATTCTCATGCTCCTTTTGCAGCAGAGCAACTGATGCCCAAAGTTACTCCCTTGCCCAAGGTCACAGAGTTAATAGTGAAACGAACTCGAACCCCTGCAAGGCTCCTCGCCACTCCCGGACACTGCGCTGGGCAACTCACCACAGCTACGAGGATGGAAGCTAGCATCGCGTGAAAGGGGAAACTGAGGGTTGGAGAGGGGCAGTCACCTGGCCCAGACCACGAAGGTAGACAGGAGGGTCCCCGGAGGCGGTTGGAGACCCCGAAATGGACCAGAGAGAGGGAGAGGGACCTCCAAACTTCAGACCCGCGCAGACCTGACTGACGGTAGTGCACAGGGCTTTCAAGAAGGGGAAGGGAGCCGGGCTGAGGACAGGCCCGCAAGGTCACAGCGGGGCTCCGGGCACGCGAGCCGCCCGCACGGGGGGCGCGGGTCCCCGAAGATGCCCTCAGACCGGGCCGGGCAGGACCCTGAGAGTGGCCAGGGACCGAGGGGCTGGGTCACCACATCCAGCGGGACCAGCAGAACCGGGGCAGCCCTCACCTGGGCCGCAAGGATAAGGCAGGCCGCCGCGAGCCGAGCCAGCACCGCCGCCGCCGCCATGTCGGCGGGTCCCAGCCGCAGGCGTCGCCAGATGTTTCCCGGCAACGCCCCGGCGCGACGCTGCGCGCAAGCTCCGTGCAAGTGCTGCGCTTGCGTACGAAAGGGGTTAAAGGGCGCGGAGGCGGTACTCGCGCGGAGAGGCTTGGCAAGGCGAGACAAGATGGCGGTGAGCGCACGGCGACGTTGGCGGGAGCGTGTGAGGGCAGATGAGGTCCCGCCGCGCTCCCCACCTCATGCGCTCTGCTTCCTCTGCAGGACAAAGAGAAGAAGAAGAAGGAGAGCATTTTGGACCTGTCCAAGTACATAGACAAGACAATCCGGGTGAAGTTTCAGGGAGGCCGCGAAGGTGAGGCTCTTGCTTCCGCAATCCGTAACGATTTGCGAGAAGTAATGAGGGGTGAGAGTGGCAGCTGATACCGGTCAGTGCTTAGGCTCTTTGCCCAGATAACTCGTGCAAGCCTCCTAGAGACCCCGGGAGGTTGGAGCTGCTCATTTGCAGCTAGGGAAACTGAGGCATGGAAAAAGGGACCAGACTTAACCCAAAGCCACAGTGCGCAGCTGGGACTAGGATGGAAGACTGCCTCCTGTGCGGTTCTGTCGCTCCATTTCTTCACTGATCCCCCAACACCAGGGTTCCTCAGGCTCCGTTAACTTTGGCGTCAAATGTTCTTGGTGTGGATGCTGTCCTGGGCACAGTGATGTGTTGAGCAGCATTCCTGTCCTTGACCCATTGGATGCCAGGAGTATTCCTTAGTTTTGACAACCAGAATGTCTCCAGACATTACCCTGTGCCCCCTGGGGGCAGAATTGCCCCTATTGTGACCGCAGTCCTACAGTCAGTGTTCTCATAGGAACCAGGCGCACCTATCAAAAACAAATCAAATCTTGTTCTCTATTCAGCCCTCTGTGGGCTCCCCGTTGTCCCAGGGTAAAAACAAACTTTGATACTTCAGAGTTACTAATGGAGCTCTTGTCTGCCACCAGGCTGTAAAGGTACATGTTTTCTTGGTTTGGTGTGCTTTCCCCAGGTTAATGGTCAGAGTTATTGCCCTGCTCTTAGCTCAAGATACTGGCTCTGGAAGCCTTCCCTGACCCCTACATCTTCTGTGAGGTCTCTTTGTTGTAACCTCCTGGTAGCACCTGTCACAGTCAGTTTGTGTGAACATGGTGTATTTACCACTGGAATCTTGTGAGGAGAGGGCAGTACAGCACTTAGTCCCTGCCTTTCAGGGAAAATAGACAAGCAGAGTGCTAACACAATGGGTTACCTATCTCCACCAGGTGAAACCAGGGCAAGGAGAGGCCTGGAAGATGAGAGGATTTGGAAAGGAGGGGTGAGGAGGTGCAGAAGCAGAAGCAGAAGCACAAATGAGTGTCAAAGTCTATAGGACGGAACAGTTGGGAGAGGCAGTAGGGGCCAGGAAGGATGGTTGGTCTGTCAGGGGCACTGGGGGCTCTCCCAGTCTCAGGTGCAAAATACGTCACTTGGTCAAGGAGCCATAATATAGGACACCCATTTGATTTTTTAATTGAGGTTAAATTCATATAACATAAAGTTAACAATTTTAAGATGTGTAATTTAGTGGTATTTGGTACCTGCCTCCTAAACCACTGTTGATCTTACACCTTTTCATGTCTCTTCTCTTCTTGGCGATTCCTACAAGCCAGTGGAATCCTGAAAGGGTTTGATCCGCTTCTCAACCTTGTGCTTGATGGCACCATCGAATACATGAGAGGTGAGCGCAGCCAGTGGGGTTTGGAGGCATCCTTGTGGGCCTTCTTCCTGTTCCATATTCACTAACCTGCCATCTGAATGATGAACGTAGTCCTTGTAGACCAGACAGCTGCTGGATATGTTTCGTCTTTCACTGTCCTAGCATTCCAGACAAGCTCAATACACAATCCTTCAGAGACTTAAATGTGGAAGTATTTTGCTAATCCACCATCACTGATCCTGAGACACCTACTGCCTGGCTTGGTTAGAAAGATGCCAAGCTACACGGGTTCGGTCAGCTCCATCTCCTGTTGTCATTCTGTGTTACCCCTGCTGCTGACAAAGGGTCCTATTACCTTTATATCCTGCCCCCAATCCCTGTACCTCCAAGTCCCCAGACCCTCCGTCCGCAGCAGCCTACAGCAGTCAGGTTATCGTTATCCCTGGCCCATCAGCCAACGAGTTCATCACCTCAGCCTGATCCAGGCATTAAGGGGATGCCAAGACCTAGAAATGAGGGAGGGTCTTGCTCCTCAGGGGACCATTAATGTCTTGTTGAGACACAAGTTACTCTGGCAAAAAGTAACACAGCTATACAGGAGTATCACAGGGCCACCAAGCAAAGTCACCGTTTGCAGGAGAAGCATGGTCTCAGCTCAGTTGGCCAGCTCCAGGGCCCTCTTGTTTTGCCCTCATTTTTTCTCTTCCAACCTGGGTTCACCCAGACTCCCAGCCCAGCCTCCCTGGGTGGATAAATTTCCTTGTCTGTTGGCCCCAACACCTGGGTCCAGTGGGGAAACCAAGTTAGTATGAGCATGCAAAGGGCTTAGGGCCAATTGGCCCTGGCAGGTGTGGCTGCTGCTCTTTCCACGGAACTTTTCCTACCAGGGGGCTGCCCTACTTGCTGAGTAAGTCTGTATTCTCTCATCTCACTCCCAGAACATTCCCTAAGAAAGGCTTGGACCCATCTGAACAGACAAGGGATGGAAAATTCAGGCCCTGAAAGCTGTTGTCCCTACAGTATCGGGGTAGAAGGGAGAGCTGCCTCCTCTCAGAGAGGGTCTCTGATTTCACTGGGCCACCTGGTTCTCCTTTCCTCCACACCCTTCAATAGCAGTAATGGGGACTTTTAGTTGCTACAACCTCAGAAGAGCTTCCCTGGATCTTGCTGTCACTGCCATGGGGTCCTTCTTGCTCTGCTGTTACATTATTTGACATGAGTGAACAGTGGCCCCACAGAGCTTCCACAAATTTGTATTCTAGCTGCCCATCTGATAATATGGCCTCAGTGCCTCTGCTGGCTCAGGTGCCAGTGCCCCCAATTAGTTTTGTTACCCAGCATTTCTGTGGTCCCTTGGGCTTCCATGTTCTCATTTGCAAAATGAGGACAGGCTTTGAATGGTTGTTTCCAGAACTCCTGGTCTGTGGGCCCTTGCAAGGAGAAAGGATGCAGGTCTAGCTTTGGGAGGTGCTTGGCCTGCTGCCTCGGCCAGCACACTTCTGAAGTCCTGGGCAGTGGGGTGAGAGAAGCGATCAGAGGACTTTTTGATTCAGGTCTTCTGACCCCATCCTGTCCCAGGCATGGTCTCAAGTTCTTACTCCTGCCCTCTCTTCTCCACAGATCCTGACGACCAATATAAGCTCACAGAGGATACCCGCCAGCTGGGCCTGGTGGTATGCAGGGGCACCTCCGTGGTGCTCATCTGCCCTCAGGATGGCATGGAGGCCATCCCCAATCCATTCATCCAGCAGCAGGAGGCCTAGTGGGCAAGGAAGACACAGACAGGGATGCCCTCAGACTTGGAGCTGTCCCTCCCGCTTTATGTGCTGCCTTCAGAAATGAAACTTTCCCTTTTGTATAGGTTATTCTTTGTTTTCTTAATAAAATTGCAAACCTCTCATTTCCAGGAGCCCCAGAGTCCTGCTTTCAGCCTTGATGTTCTGGCAAAGCCTGGTCACAGGAATTCAGGTCACCCAAGTTGTCAAGCACCAGCTGTATGGTTCATGATGAGGACTGGAGCATTCAAAGATGACCGAGGCATGCACTGTCCAGTCCAGGCTGAGGAATGAGGATGTGTGAGGTTGGAGCCTCTAGAGTCCCATCAAGGCCACAGCAGGTGCAGACATCCCAGGCCAGCCTGTGGTTCCGGGAGGGTAGGCTGGCCACCAGCCTACTCAGCAGGCAGATTCCAGTAGCCTGTCTCTGCTCTGCTTTGTTCCTTGAATGCCTCTGGATGCTGACCTGAGAGATCCCCCAAACCAGGGCCTTTCAGGTCACATTCCCACTTAACTGTGTTCTCAGAAAAAACAGATGGAAGCCTAGATCTCAGCCCTGGCCCACCCAGAGCCCTTACCCTGCTTCCCTCAGCCCAGCACTTCACCCCAACCCTCAAGTTTTCTGAGAGGACCCTCAGCTGGTCCTCTCAGGGGTAATGCTTACGAATGCTCCTCATTGCCCCATCCTTAAAAGCGGGAATTTTCCTGGCCCTTTTTTCATAAACTCAGTGTCCTTGTTAGGACTCTGTCCCCTACAGTACTGTCCTTGCTAAGAACAGCCAAGTCAGTCTGATTTGTCATGCAGTAGGCCTACAAGCGGCTGGCAATTCCCTAACTGCTGTGGTCATGCAGAAAGTGGTCAGTGGATCACTACTTGTCCAACAAAGCCCCCAGATAAATAAACCAGCTGGATCCCTGCCTATCTCAGGATATGGGCTCTGCTGTGGCCAGACAGCATTATCTCCAACTGCTGCGCATTAGCTAGGCGGCCGTGGGGCCAGTCCGTGCACGTGGTCCCTCCTGCCCTCTTTCCAGCCATCTGGCCATGCCTGCCTCCACCAGTCCCTTATCAGAGGCCTCATTCCAGAGCCAAATCCAACAGCTGGGTAGTGGGGGTGCTGGCCTAGCTGTGGGCAGGTTGCAACCCCGGGGAAGGCTGTGACCTAGAACCTGGGTACACCCAGCATGCCAACATCCAACTCTGTGCCTCAGTGTTGTAGAGTGATTCTCCTGTGTTCATTAAAAAACGGACCTATCCTGGCCAGGTGGTGGCGCAGTGGATAGAGTGTCAGACTGGGATGCAGAGGACCCAGGTTCGAGACCCCAACGTCGCCAGCTTGAGCGCGGGCTCATCTGGTTTGAGCAAAATCCCACCAGCTTGAGCCCAAGGTCACTGCCTCCAGCAAGGGGTTACTCGATCTGCTGAAGGCCCGCGGTCAAGGCACATATGAGAAAGCAATCAATGAACAACTAAGGTGTTGCAAAGTGCAATGAAAAACTAATGATTAATGCTTCTCATCTCTCTCTGTTCCTGTCTGTCCCTGTCTATCCCTCTCTCTGACTCACTGTCTCTGTAAAAAAAAAAAAAAAATAGGACCGAGACTAAAGCAGGGAGGCCACATGGTAGAGAGAGAATCCTGACACCTAGTCTATTTGCTCCACACACCAAGCCTGCCCTGTCTAAGGCCAAGACACTGACAGACCTAAGCGCTTGGGGTCAGAAGGCCCAGGGGCTCAACCCCGGGGTGGGACAAGGTGGGGAGCAGCAAACTTGGAGCCTAATCAGATTTCATTAGAGCCTGTGGGCAGTCAGGAGCCAGGAGAGAGGGACACATGGTTTTCTAGCTCCCAGCTTCTGTCTCACCAGACTCTACCTGGTACCCCCACCCCACAGTTTTGCCCCTCAAAGCAGCCCCTAAGCTCCAGGCCACTCTCCACAGATTCCCTCACCTCCCAGTGAATTGATAAGGGCTAAAGCTGCCTTCAGCGTGTAGCTTAGAGGAAGTGTAACAACTCTAAGGTCCAGTTCCTTCTCTCTCAAGTTCAAGCAAAGGCATTGCATATCCACTCTGTGGCTAGGCACTGGGCTGCAGTTGTGTGGGGAGTTTTTTGTTTTGTTTTCTCTTGTTTTGTTTTGACAGAGACAGAGTCAGAGGGACAGACAGACTGGAAGGGAGAGAGATGAGAAACATCAATTCTTCGTTGCAGCTCCTTAGTTGTTCAGTGATTGCTTTCTCATATGTGCCTTGAACAGGGGGCTATAGCAGAGCAAGTGATCCCTTGCTCAAGCTAGTAACCTTGGGCTCAAGCTGGTGAGCCCGTGCTCAAGCCAGAGACCTTGGGGTTTCAAACCTAGGTTCTCCGTGTCCCAATCCAACGCTCTATCCACTGTGCCACCACCTGGTCAAGCAATGTGTGGGGAGTTCTTTAAGAGTATAAAGCGGCCCTGGCCAGTTGGCTCAGCGGTAGAGCGTCGGCCTGGCGTGCGGGGGACCCGGGTTTGATTCCCGGCCAGGGCACATAGGAGAAGCGCCCATTTGCTTCTCCACCCCCACCCCCTCCTTCCTCTCTGTCTCTCTCTTCCCCTCCCGCAGCCAAGGCTCCATTGGAGCAAAGATGGCCCGGGCGCTGGGGATGGCTCCTTGGCCTCTGCCCCAGGCGCTAGAGTGGCTCTGGTCTCAGCAGAGCGACGCCCGGGAGGGGCAGAGCATCGCCCCATGGTGGGCGTGCCGGGTGGATCCCGGTCGGGCGCATGCGGGAGTCTGTCTGACTGTCTCTCCCCGTTTCCAGCTTCAGAAAAATAAAAAAAATACAAAAAAAATACAAAAAAAAAGTATAAAGCTTTGTGTAAGTATGAGGATGAGAGCAGAATGCTGTGGGAGCCCAAAAGAGGGAGACCTGACTTCCTGGGGTTCAGGCAGAACTCTCCAGAAAGGGAGATAAGATGAGCTCCTACCCCGAACCATATCCACCCTAGAGAGTGACTCTGACCTAGTTTATAAAAGACTGGAAGTAGGTCCAGGCCAGTTAGCTCAGTGGTTGAGCGTCAGCCCAGCATGTGGATATTCCAGGTTCAATTCCTGGTCAGGGCATACAGGAGAAGGAACCATCTGCTTCTCCCCACCCTCCTCCCCAGCCATGGTTCAATGGCTTGAGCAAGTAAGCAAGTTGGCCCCAGGCTGAAGATGACTGCTGAGGATGGCTCTGTCACCTCCAGGTGCTAAAAAGAGCTCAGCAAGGAAGAAACTCCCCAGATGGGCAGAGCATCACCCCATAGGGGGTCTTCCAAATGGCTCTGGGTACAGACACATGCAGGAGTCTGCTTCTTCTGCTCTCACTTAATTAAAAAAAAAAAAAAAAAAAAGACTGAAAGTAACCTAGCTGCCCATCCCTGGGGCTCTGCTATACAAACTCAAGTTCCTCTGACAACTACAAAGCAACTTTTTACAAACATGTTGATCTCTCTGTGCAGGGTATTTAAATATAGGCACAAATTCTCTGCAGTTCTTCCTAGCAAGGGGTGGGGGCAGTCTATTTCCACCCCTTGGAATTTGAGGGCTTGTTTTGCTGATAAGAATATGGCAGAAGTGCCCTGGCTGGGTAGGTCAGTTGATTACAGTGTTGTCCTGATAGGGCAAGGTTGTGGATTTGATCCAGGTAAAGTCACATACAAGAATCAATAAATGCATAAATAATTGGAACAACAAACCAATATTTCTCTCTCTCTCAAATAAATTCTTTTTTTAAATAAAAAATATAGCCCTGGCTGGATAGCTCTGTTGGTTAGAGCATTGGCCCAAAAAGCAGAGGTTTGCCGGTTCGATTCCCAGTCAGGGCACATACAGGAATGAATTGATGTTCTTCTCTTTCTCTTGCTCTTTTTCCACCCCACCTCCGCTTCCTCTCTGGCTAAAATATCTTATAAAAATTAAAAAGAAAGAAAGAAAGAATATGGAAGAAGTGACAGTGTGGGAAGCCCTAGTTTCTAGAGAGGCCTTGTGGTCTTCATCTTTGTCCTCTGGGACCACCGCCCTGACATAAGGAAGTTGGAACAGCTTCCTAGAGGCTGGGAAGCCACGTGAAGAAGCACTGAGGCCCCCCAGCCAACAGCTAGCACCAAGGGCCTGTGCACTAGTGAGGGTCTCTGAATTTCTGGGGGGGCCCTGCAGGTGTCTGAGACTCCTGAGTTAATCCAGGAGGAACTTTGAAGCCAACTCACCAAATTATGAGAAATAATAAGTTGTTTTATGCCATTAAGCTTGGAGGATGTTTGTTATGCAATTACTGGTCACTAAGACTTGTTCACTGAGTCCTATGACAGACTACACAGAGAAACACAAGTTTATCCTGCTGATACATCTGGTATGATACCATTTACTTAATAAATTTTTTAAATAGCTTAGGTTGCTATGCTTTTAAGTGTATAGAGAAAGATCTGGAAGGGCCTGTGTTGACCCGGGATTGTAGGTGGTGATCAAAGGAGCCTGTTAGCCTATTCTTGTTTCAATATTTCACAAGGAGAGATTTTAATATTTTGTATTATATAAAAATTTTAATATTTTACAAGGAGTCAGAAAGAGAAGGCCAAAAGCACATAGGAAGATGCAGAGACAGATTTATAGAGATGGGAATAGCAGATTGAGGCAGTTACAGGGTAGTGAGAGGGAGAGAAATGAGCACACAGCCACCTGGCCAGTGACACTGGATCCCTGTCCTCCCTGCCCTCCTGGACCTGGTATAAACCCTCAGCCCCCATGACCACCAGCCAGCCCACAATGCCATCTGACCCTTGCCCTGATCCCATCCTTCCAGCTCTCAGCCTTGCAGACCTCAGAATACTGGGTGGGGACTTCAGCCACCAGACCAGGGGTCAGCTCTGCTGCATATGCAGACATTCACCACAGCCCACAGCTTCACGGGCTTCAGAGTGCTAGTTGAGAAGCCTCACATGTTGCCTGCTGAGGTTCCGCTCTGGGAGACATTGCCAAAGCCCCCAGCAGATGCAGAGAGAAACAGACCCCAGCTTTGGCTCCGACCAGCCAGAGAGCACCGTGGCACCACCACCACCCCAACTGCAGATTCTGGAGTCTCTGAAAAATGGACAGAATTTTGACATTGGTGACAGTCAACTGTGTCATCTTCCCAGCTGCCTTGTCTCCAAAACAGCTTGTAAAGGATGGGCTAAACACCCCTTCTGGTTCACTTAGCCTTCCCTCAAACCCTCTCATTATCCTCATTCACAATTGAGGAAGCTGAGACCCAGAGAGAATGAGCAATATTTGAAGGGTCACACAGTCTCTTGCACCTTCTGCCCCTCACACCCTTCCTGTGCTCTAAAGCCACCAAAGCTGATTGTCTCATGGGTACAGAAATTAAAGCCCAAAGCTAAATAGGTGGGGGACCACGTGTGGTAGGGCGGTGCCAGCAGAGAAGGGAAGAAATACCTGCCCACCACCCTGGCTCCAGACAGAAGTTGGGAGAACAGGTGCCCTTGCTCTCTTGCTGCAGGTCCCTTCTTGCCACTAACAGTCAAAGGGAGGCCTCACTGTGATCCCCAGCTCCAGCAAAAGGACTGGACAATGCCGATAGCCTGGGACCCTTTGCCATGGAGCCCAGAAGACCCCCTATAACATCTAGATATGTCGCTGTCTGTTTCCGGATCCCAGATTCCTGGTTAGTGAAACAAGAGAGAAATCCAGTTGTTTGGACTCAGATGAGGATGTGAATGTAAGAAGAAGAGGGTTCTGTGAAGGGGAAACTTTGCAAATGTGTGTTGGGGGGTGGTTCTTGGATCCAGGGATGTTGGTATGAGCTCAGGGTCAGCCCAGGCTGAGAGAGTGAGGACACCCCTCCATCTGGCCCTCCTGCTCCCTGCTGTTCTCAGCATATCCCTCCCCAGCTCCAAGCCCGCTCAGAGCCCCTACTGTCTGCAGGACAGGTACCTCCCAACCATTAGACTAGGAGCTAGAGAATGGGAGGTCTCTGATGCCCAATAAATGTTGGCTACTGAATGAGGGCCTTCCTGTCTTTTCACACTTTCTACCTCTTTTCAGGACCCAGGTCAGTATCTTGCCATCTCTTTACCCACCCTGTCAGCTCCTGCCCACCCATCCTGGCCATGTCATGCTGACCAGAGCCAGCAGAGGTCAGAAATCACCCAGGAATGAAGAGCTGGAAGCAGAAAACAACCTTCCCGGTGTGCTAGGCAACCTAGAGGGATTAGTATCCTTTCCATGTTACAGATGGGGTGACTGGGGCTCTAAGATGTTCTGTCACACACAGCTTTGGGTCACACACAGCAGGAACCCAGCACAACCCCAAGAGTCTGGATCTGAAGCCCAAGGCCTCAATCACTCTGTATGCACTTTTGCTATACAGCACCTAATGGGTCCACACACAATTACAGAGGGGACACCATGTGTCTGGGACCACATCTGAGGCCACCTGCCCCCACAGCTTCCCTCCACCAGCTGAAACCACCAATCCTGCACATCTTGCTGGAGAAAGAGGACCAAAGGAGGAGGGATTTTAATTTTAGAAATAATTATGGCCTGACCAGGCGGTGGCGCAGTGGATAGAGCGTCGGACTGGGATGCAGAAGGACTCAGGTTTGAGACCCTGAGGTTGCCAGTTTGAGCACGGGCTCATCTGGTTTGAGCAAAAACTCACCAGCTTGGATCCAAGGTCGCTGGCTCAAGCAAGGGGTTACTTGGTCTGCTGAAGGCCTGTGGTCAAGGCACATGTGAGAAACAAATCAATGAACAACTAAGGTGTAGCAACGAAAAACTGATGATTGATGCTTCTCATCTCTCTCCGTTTCTGTCTATCCCTCTCTCTGACTCTGTCTCTGTTAAAAAAAAAAAAAAAGAAAGAAAGAAAAGAAATAATTATGGCCACATAAGAGCTCCTGCTGGCTTTCCCAGGCACAAGGGCACATGATAAGAAGAGCCTGTGGCCCCTGCTGCACCCCCACCCCAGATGAATTTGGGAAGCCCCCTTGGCAGATAGCTGCATCCCTCCCCCCAGCCCCTCCCATGGCTTCCCCATCTGGAGCCACCCTTTCCTCCTGTCTCCACAGCAACGTCCCCATCATAGGTGGTTGTAACCTTGGCAACCAGGTAACCTTGCCACTCCACTGCTTTGGGGGCTCTGACTTGTGACTACACCCTCTTCCCACGCTGTCCCTGCTCCCTATGGCAATATCCTACTGGTGCTGAGCCCAGAAAGGCCACCCAGCAGCTGAATACACCACCCTCTCCTTCTGAAGTGCACATGCCAGCCATTTGCTGAGCACCTACTATCTGCTCTAGGGATCTAGTAGTGAGCAAGACAGGAGTAGTCCCTGCTCTCGGCGGTGGGCTCACACTGGAAACAGGGTGCAGGGAGACACTGGCCAAGAACAAGACAAAACATGGTTTCAGGGAACAGAAAACCCTTTGAAGGAAAGGAGGTGCTGCTCCCTCCTGGAAACCCCACCTCCAGGAGCAAAATCTATCACCCTCAATGTTACTGGACCATTGGTTCATTCAGCCAATATTCATTGCACATTTATTGTGTGCCTATTGGAGCCACAGCAATTTTTTAAAAGGGCACACGATAAACAGGATAAATAAGTAAAATTACAGACAGAGTATCCTAACTGGGGAAAGTGACAAGGAGGTAAGGATGGGACAGAAAGAGGCAAGGGGGAGGAGATGTGAGTCAGAAAGGAAGCAAGGCAGATCAGGGCAGATGTCTGGGGGAAGGGTGGTGCAGGCAGTGGGAAAAGCCATACCAAATTCCTGATGTGGCATGTGGCCCTTGGCCTCACCCTGCTGTTCAGCCAGACGTCCAGAGCAATGACTGCAAGCTGGGCAGAGCCACTGTGGAAGACCAAAGAGGAGTCGCCCAGTCCCATTGCCAGGAAGTGGCACGACCAAGATTTGAACCCAGATTGTTGTGTTGGTTAGTCCTCCTCACCCTGTAGGCCTCATCTCCAGCAACCCCTCTTTGAGGAAGCAACCCTGATCCCCAGACTAAGTAGGGCACTGGGTGTCTCTTTGAGGTTTCCACCATACTTTGTGATTATTTTATGAGTCTGTTCCACTCCCTTCCCATGGCAAGTCCCCTTGTTCGCCACCAGCATCTCTCCCTCCCTTATTCCAAGACCCCTGAGAAGCAGGCATCAGGAGGAAGAGAGAGAAGCTCAGAGAAGAGAAGTGGCTGTCCCAAGTCACATAGCTCATCCCAGCAATAACTTCTCTGTGTAGGGCCCTGGGCTGGCCGTGGTGGGAATTCACGAGGGAGGGGCACTCACATATTCTTTCTGTACCTTTGGAGGCCAGGGGACCAGTTAGGAAACCACCCTCCTCAGCCCGTAGGGGGGCCAGCTTATGGCCTCCTGGGATGCAGTTTCTGGGCCGTGGGCCAACAAAGCAGTCTGGGAACAGAGCCTGCTTGAGTCACAGGTGGCTGAGCTGATGCCAGGCCACCATCAAAGCAGCTGGAAGGATGCAGTGATTGGGGAGGGCTAGGGGGGAACAGTGCAAGGTTATAAGCATGCAGTCTTAACCAAGGGAACCTCTCCCTTGGGTTAAATGGCACCTCTGAGCCTCAATTTGCTTATCTCTGAAATGGGAACAATAAAAGTTTCCATCTGTGGCCATGGGGGTGCTACAGGAGGTGAGAGTCCCTATTTGGAATGGAGACCAGCACACAGTAAGTGCCTGGTCATCTCAGCTGGGGTTATTAGCATGATGGGAGTATGCCTCCTACCCTTTGTCCTCTGCCCCGTGCCCCACACCCTGCAGTAATGTCCTGCTTCCCATGCCAGACCCCACAGTGTGAGTCTCCTGAATGGGGCAGTAATCATTACTGGCCAGTTCTGGGCAGGCCCAATCATAGAGTGTTAGGACACCCATTCCTGGTCCCATTTCTGCCCTGGTTTCTTTCTACATGAGAGCCACATGTCCCAGCCTGAGAGTTGGGAATAGGGACACTTTACTCTGATGTTCCATGATTCTAGGATGTCTGCTCCAATAAGATGGCTTTCATCTCACAAGGAAGGCTCCCTCCCAGGGATGCGGGCCCCCATACCATTCATTGCATGTAAAAGCTAGACTCTCATTTTCCCACAAACATCCCTTAAGCACCCTCATACTGCACAGGCCAGGAGAGAGTGTGATGATGAAAAGGCCTCATTAGTTAGACAAACCCAAGTTATTACAAACTAGCCAAGGAAGCATGGAGGGAAGGGCATTCCAACCAGGTAGAGGGAACAGTGGGTACAAAGGCCCTGAGCCTGGAGACTGTGGCATGTTTGAAACAGAGCAAGGGGATCTGCACTAGGACCAGAATGAGGGGAGGGAGGAAGGCAGGGTAGACAGATCCTGAGGGCATCACAGAGCCAGAGTTGGTTCTGGAGGCTGTGGTTAAGCTTCCTCTGGGACCCACATGGGGAATGGGCCTGGAGGTCTGGCCTGAGTGGAAGAGGCTGGGGCAAGTGTCCAAGTGGCAGGTGGTGGAGACCTGGACTATAAGGCATCGAGGAGGCACTAAATTACAGAAGGGTACAGATTAGGATCCCTGCGTTTCCTGCACTGCAGCCTCATCAGACCCACCATAGCCGCAGGGGTCCTCAGACGCGCCCCAACGCGGGCGGGGAGCACACTGAGGCTCATTCATTCTCCGTCCTGATCCCCCAACCCTTGCCTGCCCCCTGGCGCGCGTCCGGGCACCTGCGTGCACGTGTCCCCCCGCGCCCCGCAGCCCCGGACACCTGCGGCCCGGGAACCCACACCCCAATGAGCAGGCCGCGTGCACGGCGGAGCGCAGCCGTGAGGCTCGCGGCGGATACGCGCTGGCGGGAGCGCGCACGGCGGGCCCGGGAGGTGGTGGCGGCGGCGGCGGCTCGTGTCGGCTCCTACTGCCCCCGCGCTGCAGCCCGCGCCGTGTCTGCGGCGGAGCCGCCCAGGTGAGTGGCCGTGCGGGCCCGGCGACCCACTCTGCCGGCTCCCCGTAGCCCCCATTCTCGCCCCAGGGGGACTCGTCCCGTACTTCCCTCCCGGGCACATCGCCCCTCGCCAGGCCCCCGCGCTCCCCCTGGAAACTTTGGGGGCCACTCCTCAAGCTGGGGTCCCCCTCGCCCCTCCACTGGGGCGCCGAGGAACCAGGAACCGGGTGGGCGTCTCTTTGGGGCAGTGAAGACGCCTGAGGGGATGTGCCCTCCTCTATAGGGGAAAGAAGGGGACACTGCCTGGGGTTGGGGGGGACGGGAGCAGTAGGGATGGAGGCTTCCGCCTCCCTCCCTCCTCCATCCCCTACGGGGTCTGGTTGGGGCGCTGGTGCCAAGCTGCCAGAAGACGAAGGGGGTGGGCGTTTGGGTCCACACCAGGACCTGCTCAATCCCTGAGCCTGTGAACATCTCAGCCTGGGGGGAGGAATTTGGAAGGGGAAGGCTGAGGTGCTGTGAGCTAGTGTCCAGACAGTACTTAGGATGGTGGGGGGCTTCTCTCCATCCCCTGAAACTGGGCCTCGATGTTCCCAGGGCCTCTGGGGTCTGGTGAGGAGGCCACTGAGCCCCATTCAACAAGTTGTGGTGGGGAAGCACCCAGTGCCTGCGTCTGGGCACAAGAACAATACCAGCCCTTCCTTTGGAGAGCACCTTAAACCCGCTTTTTTCAACATGTGCCCTGGGCACTAAACACTCATGTACCCCAGACCCCTAGTTCTGAGGAACCAGAACTTTGGGGGTTTGGGCCCCAGACCCTGCATTTTTAACAAGTGGCCCCTAGTGAATCCATGTATGCACAGAAGTGGTTGAGAACCTCTTGCTTCTGGCAGGAGATAGGAAGGGGGCATATGGCATCACATGGCACTAGGCAAGGGAACCATCTGGGACTTGATGATGGTGGAGCTTCGGGGCCAGCAGGGCTGAGACCAGGAGCAATAAGAGGGTTCTGTCAGGTGGAAAGGTTGTGGTGGGTGAGTGCCCAGAGGTGGAGAACACAGGGTCTCAGTGTGGATTAGGCAATGAAAACAAGTGTGCAGATGCTGAGGTGGTGGTCTTTGTCTGGAGTCTAGGCCCGGGTGGGCTGTGGGCTCATTGCCTCAAAACGGCAGCTGGAAGGTGAGATCCGGTGAGACAGGATCTGAGCTGGAAGACCCCATGAGCCTACCCGGGGCTCCGCCACAGATGCAGTCTCACACTCTGCCTGGATTACTTTGGATGACAGGGGCCACCCAGCCATGGGATGGGGCTCAGAAGGGCTAAACCCAGCCTTTTGTCCTAGCTGGTGATTTCTGGCAAAGGACAGCCCCTCTCTGAGCTCCAGTTTTGAAACATACACGAACACCAGATTTATCTCACATGAGCTGAGACAAATGGCCATGCACCATGCCCAAGCCTGATGCTGCTAAAATCTAGAAGCTCAGTTAATAGGGGATTGTTATTACCATTATTATTATTATAGCAGCTCAGCCTTGCACCTGTTCAGCCTCAGTGTGCTCATCTGTAGAATGGGGGTGGTTGCTCCTAGCCGCCCCCAAACTAAGCCCAGATCTGAAGGTGCCTTGCTGAGTGGGAATTAAAAGCAGATCTAAGGCAGCAGCTTGATTTCTCGTCCCACAATGCTGTCATTCCCGGTCGCCCCTGAGTCACCACCTAGTCACCAGGTAGAGAACTTTCCAAACAAGCCTTGTCCCAGGTGGGCCTAAGGGAGCCACCCACCAGCACATATCAATCCTGAGCATCAGAATCGAGCCCTCTGCCCTCCACTCTCCAGTAGGGCTCTGGGATTTAGTGGAAAGGAGCTGGCATCAGACTGAGATTCAAATGTTGACTTTCAAGCTAAGTGATGCCAGGTAAGCTGGGGACCATTCTGAACCTCAGTCTCCTTTTCTCCAAATGGTCTCCATTATTCCCACCCTCAGGGCTGAGCTAGTGGGTGACAGCCGCAGTATCCTGTGAGTGTCCAAAAAGTGGTTCCAGATCTAGAGGCCTCACCTGCAGAGGGCGATCGACAGCCTCCCCCACCTCCAACAGGCTGGCAAGGAAAGTGGGTCTGGAGGGCTCCCCCCCCCCAGGGTTAACGGACTAATAGTAGAGGAAGGGTAATTAGGGTTTAATGAATTGTCATGCCTGAGAGCCCCAGGAGCACTCAGATCTAGGACACAGGATGCACAATCCTGGGGCCGTTGGCAGTGTATCCCCAAAAGCAGGTTAGAGGGTCCCCACCTCCCAAGTCAAGTTGAATGGGGGATGTTACCAGGCCCTGACAAATCATGCTTCCCTTGCTCCCTTCAGCCTCAGTTGTGGGCCCAGAGGCAGTACAGGGTAGGGAGTGAGCAGAGGGAGGAGTAGCCTGGGGACAGAGATGCCAAGCTTCCAGCATCTATTCCTCAACCTGCCCTGGCCCTCCCTGTGGGTTCAGCTGCTACCTCCAGTCCAGCCTGGTTTGGCCTTGCCCAGAGGAGTCTTCAGCATCCCCTAGCCTGGGAGGGGACAGGAGGATGTGTCCCATGTTGCCTGTAAGAGAAAAAGCTCACTCAGAATAAAGGAGGTAAGTGGGAAAGGGTTGGGTTCCAAGGAGAGGGGCTCACGCTCTGCCTCCCCCTTGTGTTGAGAGCTTCATGGCAAATTAGTGTAGGTTGGACAGCTTGGGTGGAGGAGAGGAGGGGTCTATTTCCCAGGTCCTCCCATGACAGACAGATTTTGGGGGACATTCCTGGGGAGGAGCTGATGCTGATCGCAGACCCTATGGGGAGCTCAGCCCCTTTCCAACTCCGGAAGCTGACATATACAGCCCACCTCCTCTTTAACACTGCAGAGACCCTGTGTGTCATCTCTTATGTCTGCTGTAATAAGTCAGCACAAACCTAGTGGCCGGGCTGCTCAGTGGATAGAACATCATCCTGGTGCACCAAGGTCATGGGTTTGATCCCCAGTCAGAGTACATACAAGAAGCAACCAATGAGGGCCCTGGCCGGTTGGCTCAATGGTAGAGCGTCGGCCTGGCATGCAGGAGTCCCGGGTTCGATTCCCCGCCAGGGCACACAGGAGAAGCGCCCGTCTGCTTCTCCACCTCTCCCCCTCTCCTTCCTCTCTGTCTCTCTCTTCCCCTCCCGCAGCCAAGACTCCATTGGAGCAAAGTTGGCCTGGGCACTGAGGATGGCTCTGTGGCCTCTGCCTCAGGCGCTAGAATGGCTCTGGTTGCAACAGAGCGATGCCCCAGATGGGCAGAGCATCGCCCCCTGGTGGGCATGCCGGGTGGATCCCGGTTGGGCGCATGCAGGAGTCTGTCTGACTGCCTCCCCGTTTCCAACTTCAGAAAAAAAAAAAAAGAAGCAACCAATG
The DNA here is from genome assembly GCF_036850765.1 of Saccopteryx bilineata. Taxonomy (NCBI): domain Eukaryota; kingdom Metazoa; phylum Chordata; class Mammalia; order Chiroptera; family Emballonuridae; genus Saccopteryx; species Saccopteryx bilineata. The sequence continues at coordinate 156,137,823 of NC_089490.1, forward strand.
AGTACACAACTAAATGGGACAACTAAGTGGAACAATGAATGAGTTGATGCTTCTTTCTCTCTCTCTCTCTCCACCTCTTCATCTCAAATCAATGGAAAAAAAGTTTAAAAACCACAAATTTATCATCTCACAGTTCTGAAGGTCAGAAGTTCTAAACGCAGGTTGTGAGCAGGACTAGTCCTGGAGGCACCAGGTAAGAATTGTTTTAGCCTTTTCCAGCTTCTGGAGGTGCCATGTCCTTGGCTCCCTCCTCCATCCTCATAGCCAGCAGCGCTGCCGCTTCCATCTCTCTCTGATCCTTCTGCCTCCCTCTCTGCCCCCTAAATGTTATTGATTGATTTTTAGAGGGAGAGGGAGAGAAAAAGAGATAGAGAGGGACAGTGGTTAATTCTTTTATGTGCTCTGACCAGGGATCAAAGCCACAACCTTGATGTATCAGGAAGATTCTCTAACCAACTGAGTTATCTGGCTAGTGCCTCCTGCCTCCCTCTTATGAGGACCCTGTGATAAAACTGGGCTCCCCAGGGTAATCCAGGACCATCTCCCTGATGTGGACGTCAGCTCATTAGCATCCTTAATTTCTTCAGCACACTTAATCCCCCTGCCAAATCAGGTAACATTCACAAGCTTCAGGAATTAGGACAGGGGCACCTTTGAGGAGCTGTTGTTCTACTGACCACAGACATCACCTTCCCTGTTTATTTTCTCCATAGCAATGCCCACATGTGCCCTGTTTAACTCTTCTCTTTCTCATTCATGTACAGAATGACAGGGGTTTTGTTGGTTTTGTTTAAAACTTTCTTGCTAGAACTAGAACAGCACCTAGCATACAACAGACACTGTCCATTAAATGCTTGTGGAATGAATGAATGAACAAATATGAATGTGGTAAAGACTTGACTAAGAGCAGAACAGCCCCTAGTACTTGGTTCCTGACCCCATCTTGCCAGTGGAGACTTTTCCAGATACAAAATACCTTCTCAGCTGACTTCTCATTTGCCGCCACCTCTCACCCCTATCAGTCAGAAAGGTGATTGCTAGTCATGGGAGTCCCTTTTACAAAAGAGAAAACAGACTCAGGGCATTAAAAGTCTGCCCAAAGCAATAGGGCGGGCTTTGATGGGGACCCAAAAGTTTTGTCCTGGCTCTGAACTCTTGCTGATTCTCTGCTCCATTCATTAGATATTATTGGGCCCATGGAAAACCAGCTCTGTGGATACTGGGAGTAGAAAGAGGAATAATATGCTCCTTGTTCTCACGACATCACTGTCCAGAGAGGAAATGAGACTTTTTGGGCTCAGGTGACATCATAGGGTCAGACCATCTTCAGGCTGCAACTCAGAAATGTCATGCTCATGCTCAGAACCTCCTATGGCTCCCCCCTACTCTCACAGTCGAGTCTGAATACCTTACTCTGGCCTTAACGCTCTGTGTGGTTTCACCCTTACCAACCCTAGTTTCCACCCCCAAACTCAGACACAGCCGGGCCACAGCCTCTCTCTGCTCCTCTGAACACCAAGCTTATTCCCATCTTGGGGCCTTTGCCCCGGAGGCTAGCCCCACCTGGAACACCATTTCTAAGACTGCCCTCCAATCAGGTCTCAGCTCAGACAGGTCTCTCCCAGCCATGCTGGACAAAGCATTAGACTGAGACAGACTCCCACTTTTCTTGAACCACCTACTTCATTATTTGTGTGATTCTTGTCTGCTTTCCCACTTGACACTATGCTCACCAAAAGCAGCCAGACAGGAAAGGACACACCATGTATGATTCCATTTACGTGAAATGTCCAGAACAGGCAGATCCACAGAGACAGGAAGTGGTTTAGCAGTTGTCAGGGGGTAGGGGAGGGAAGTGGAGAGTGAATGTTAATGGGAATGTTTTCTTTTGGGGCTGAGGGAATGTTCTGGAACTAGATAGTGGTAATGGTTGCATATATTTGTGAATGTACTAAAAAACATTGAATTGAACACTTGAAATAGGAAAAACTGCACAGAAGAAGGCTGGGATGCCGCTGTGTTCAGGGACTGGCACAGAGGAGGACTGGAAACCTGGAGAGTGACTGGGTGACAGGTGTCTGCATGTGGGCTGGCCCCCCACCTGCTCCCAGACAGGTCCCTGCCTCCTTCCCACAGCGACCACAACTGCCCTGCCAAAGGCCTCCGTGGCCTCCACTATAGCTTTTCACTCATGGTAGTGAATCTCTGTCCCCAAAACACATGTCATCTGTCCACCCCAGTCCTTCCCCTGCATTCTGGGATGGAGGAAACCCAGGCACAGGCCAGTCACCAAGGCTCCTCCGCCCTCATCCAGTCACCACATGCTTGCTGACCCCAGAGCTTTCTGTGGCATGGGAGGAGGGAGTGTTGTTTTGTCAAAGGCAGCTCTGAAGCCTCACAGTTCTGCCCAACTGGCACAGGGCAGGCTCCTGTGTCTGCAGAGCTGGCAGAACTCGGGGTTCCATGGAGGACATACCTGGGAAAACCCTGGATTATAGGATGTAGAGTTCTGGGTTTGAATCTTGAATCTGCTTCTCACTGGCTGTGTGGCCTTGGGCAAGTTGCTTCCCCTCTCTGGGCCTCTGCTCCTCTAGCTATAACACAGGCTGACAATCAGCTTATTTCCTGCTGGGGATGCCTGCTGTATGCCCAGTCCCCTCTACAAGAGTCTCACCATGGTCAATCCTGCCCCCAAGGTCTTTGGGACACGTTTGGAGACATCTGTGGTTGTCACACTGGGGGTACTTCTGGCATTGAGTGGGTGGAGCCAAAGATGCTGCTCAACACCACACAGTGCACAGCATGGCCCACTCAGAGAATGACCCAGCCCCTATGTCAGCAGAGAATCTCACTCACCCCTAGTCCCATTCTGCAGATGGGAATACTGAGGCAGAGAAGGAAGAATGTCTGTTGAGTGCGGGGGTATGAGCTGGAGCCTTTGCTGGAAGGTGGGACAGCCTGGTGGAGGCAGAAAATGCAGATAGGAGTGGATCTGAGATGTATTGAAAGTGGAGCTGACAGCAGCTGGAGACCTGGTAACAGTTCGGCTGGGTATATGAGAGTAGACTTTCAATGAATACAACCTGTGTGAGAGGAGTGGGGAACAGGGACTGTCCTGTTGCCAGGGGTCAGGTTGATATTTTCTGGGGCCTCCTGGTAGAGGTCAGGGATATGACTGAATCCTGGGGTTGGAGATCAGAGATGTGGTGACCGAGACATAAAATTAAGTCATCAGTGAATGGTGCTGTTTAGTCCTGGAAGGACAGGAGAGGCCCCAGGTGAGTGGCAGGTCTCTGGGGAAGGAGTGGATCTGGAGGACCCTAAAAACTTAGCCCTGAAGAAGCAGGACTAGAATCCAGACCCCTATCCTAATTGGGAACTGAAAGTCCTGGCCTTTTAACACCACCATAAGACGCAGCTCTCCAAGGAGAGGGAACAGGGAGGGACCCAGAAAGGGTCTCTTGCTTGCTTGGGGTGCCCAGCCCTTAATCATCTGAGAGTGGCAGAACCTGAGGGCACTCAGGCATCTGGGCTGCAGTCTCCGTGCTGGGCTTTCCCTGAGACCATCCTCCTGTGTGCCCTCCCACCGTCATGCCCAGGTAGTGTCCAAGAAAGTGAGGGGATGGGGATCCTGCAGGCAGAATTGAGTCACCACCATTCCCTCTCCAAGAACCAGGCATTCCCCCAAGGTGGGGGAACCAGAACCTTAGAGGGAAGCATCAAAGGTCTAGCCCAGTTACAAGTCCCTCTCTGTGACTCCCAACCCCCCATAGAGGAGATGACAGGGCCCTGCCTGAGGGAGAGGCTAGAGTTGACAAACTGGGTCACAGCTTGAATGGCTCCCCTCCTGACCCATGGACCAGCTGTCCTCTCAACCTGGGAGTAATTATAGAGCTAGAGCTCCAGTGCCCCAAGGGTTCTTCTTTCTTTTGACAGGCCAGGTCCAGAAAGTTTGTTTTGTTTTGTTTTGTTTTTTAAGAGACAGGAAGAGAGAAAGAGCAAGAAACATCGATGTGTTGTTCCACTTATTCATGCCATCTTTGGTTGATTCTTAAATGTGTGGGATTGGACCTGCAACCTCAGCATGTTGGGATGATGCTCTAACCAATAAGCTACCGGGCAGAGAGGCTGTGTTTTTCATCAGAGGTCACGCAGCCCATTAGAACTGAGGTCTCCTGCCAGCCTTTCTGTGACTATCACAGTAGCTGTGTCCTCACTGTCCCAACCTTTGTCACTTGAGTACTTCCTTCCTGATATTATCCTTATCTTCATACTATGGTAACTATTTTTTTCTAAATTCCTTGCAACTTAACATTTTTGAAAAGTCCATTTTCATCTCTGACCGTAGCACCTGTCCTTCAGCCTCTGTGCCTAAACTGCAGAGCCACCCTCACAGCCTCGTCCCCTGCTGTGCCCTCTGCGGACTGCTCTTCCTGCTGCCATCTGCTTGGCTCCCTTCCTCCTCTAAGTCTTTGCATGAACATCCTGTCTCAGTAATAAATTAGATCATTATAATCCCTGGACACCACCATTGCCTTTTTCCTGGATTTATTTTTCTCCATTTATGCACCTGAGACAGGAGACACTGTATCATATCCATCAGCTCCCAGAAAGCTGACCTCTTTGTCTTCTATGCGCTGTGTCTTCAGCACCTGGAAAATGCTCAGCACATGGTATCAATTAGTTGACTGACTGACAAATGAATCGACGCATAAGGGGCACCAGCATAGAGGTGATGATAAAAATTGATCCAACAAAAGCAGAACTGGCCTGACCAGGCGGTGGCACAGTGGATAGAGCGTCAAACTGGGATGCAGAGGACCCAGGTTCGAGACCCTGAGGTTGCCAGTTTGAGCACGGGCTCATCTGGCTTGAGCAAAAAGCTCATCAGCTTGGACCCAAGGTCACTGGCTCGAGCAAGGGGTTACTCAGTCTGCTGAAGGCCCATGGTCAAGGCACATATGAGAAAGCAAACAGTGAACAACTAAGGTGTCGCAACGAAAAACTAATGAATGATTGATGCTTCTCATCTCTCTCCGTTCCTGTCTGTCTGTCCCTATCTATCCCTCTCTCTGACTCTCTCTCTGTCCCTGTAAAAAAAAAAAAAAAGTAAAAAACAGAACTATGTTTTAAATTCTAGCTGTATGAGCTGCCAGGACTCTGTCCTGGCTCTGTAAATTAATAATATTAATAATAATGGGCTCTGGACAGTTGGCTCAGTGGATAGAGCATTGACCTGGCATATGGACATCCCAGGTACAATTAATTCCCAGTCAGAGCACACTGGAGAGGTGGTGATCTGCTTCTCTTTCCCTTCCCCTCCCACTTCTCTCTTCCCCTCCTGCAGCCTGTGGCTCAATTGGTTCGAGCATTGGCCCTGGGCACAGTGGATAAGTTCAGTTGGTCCAAGCACATCAACTTCAAGCACTAAAAGTAGCTTGATTAATTTGAGCATTGGCCCCAGGCGGGTTGCTGGGGAGATCCCAGTCAGGGTGTATGTGGGAATCTGTCTCACTATCTCTCCTCCTCTCACTTAAAATAATAATAATAATAAAATAAAAAGATTAACAAGTGTTGCCACTAACTTCACCCTGAGACTTGCCCCTGTCACCTCTGATGTGAACCTGAGCTGGTGACTCAAGTTGCTTTGAGCTTTTGTGCTCCCATCTGTAAAGTGGGGGTGACATCAGACCCCCATGAAGTTGTTGTGGGAATTAAAGGGGGACAATACATGTGGAGCCCTTAGCCCCAGGCTAGCACAGAGTAGGAACTATAGAAGTGTTCGCCATGATGGTGATGATGGTTATGATGATGCATTAAACAAGGGTTTAAATGACATCTCAGGAAGACTAAGGGGGGAACATTAATACATAGAGTAACCAGTGACATTGGGGTGAGACCTACATAAAGCCAGGGAAAGAACCATGCCGGGAAGCTGTTCCAGGTATTTGGCACTCCATGTGCAAAGGGCCTGAGGCAGGATGGTGCCTGGCATCTTGGAGAAACAGCAAGAATGTCTGTGTGGCGGTAGCAGAGTCAGCAAAGGGGGGAGAAGGAAGAGGTGAGGGCAGGGAGGGAATGGGGAGCAGGTTGTGCAGGGCCTGTGGGCCCTGGGGAGGACTTTGAATTTTATTCTAGGGGTATAAAATTCTCTCCTACTGGCCCTGGCCGCTTGGCTCAGCGGTAGAGCGTCGGCCTGGCGTGCGGGGGACCCGGGTTCGATTCCCGGCCAGGGCACATAGGAGAAGCGCCTATTTGCTTCTCCACCCCCCCCCGCCTCCTTCCTCTCTGTCTCTCTCTTCCCCTCCCGCAGCCAAGGCTCCATTGGAGCAAAGATGGCCCGGGCGCTGGGGATGGCTCCTTGGCCTCTGCCCCAGGCGCTAGAGTGGCTCTGGTCGCGGCAGAGCAACACCCCGGAGGGGCAGAGCATCGCCCCCTGGTGGGCAGAGCGTTGCCCCTGGTGGGCGTGCCGGGTGGATCCCGGTCGGGCGCATGCGGGAGTCTGTCTGACTGTCTCTCCCCGTTTCCAGCTTCAGAAAAATACAAAAAAAAAAAAAAATTCTCTCCTACTGAAAGAACAAACCAGTCAGCTCTGCCCCCACAAGGAATCTGTATTTGGGAAGCTGAAAAATATCTGCCATTTCCTCCATAAGACAGAGCCAAGGAGGTCCCAACTTCTCCAAAGAAGACTGCTGGGGCCTTGTCCCCCATTCCTGGGCCAGGGAGGAGTTTCCCTTGACAACAGGGAGCAGCACAACAGGGAACTGGGAATGACCTCAGAGCCAAAGGCAGGTTTAAGGTAGGAAGTTGCCAGAGGCATGAGATGAGCGACTGGACAGGGAACCCTCAGTTCTGGCTCTTTTTCCCACCTAGAACACAGCTTTGCTATGTGCTGTCCAGGGCAACAACATGGGGAAGAGTGACCTAGAAAAACAGCCTCAGAAGGGAGGCTTGCTTTGGGAAGGATTATGTTCACTGTAATGCCCAGGTTGGGATTAGGACAATTGCAGTGAGAAAGTACAACCAAACAGTCCTTGCTTTTTCCCTCAGACTCCCTACTATATTCCCCAGCTGGGGACAGGGACCTAAGACCCATGACCTCCTGGAGACCGGGAGTCCCTCTGTTTCCTCATGTGATCATATTCTCAACTACAGAAGCTCTCTTCCTGTCCCCTCACTCGTCTCTGCCCCCATCTTCATGTGCTTTATTCCCTCTGTGTGCATCTATACATGTCCAAATTCCCTTCTTGTTATAGGGTCACCAGTCATTACATTAGGGCCCCCCTACTCAGGTATAACCACATCTCAACCAATCACATCTGCAAAGACCCTACTTCCAAATGAGGCCACATTTATAGGTACCAGGGTCAGGACTTGAACTATCTTTTTGGGGGACCCAATTCTGCCCGCTAGAATCTCAGCTCATATGTCACCTTTCCTGGTCTGAAGTTGCCCCTTCATCACTCGAGTCACTGTGATCAACATCCATCTGTGGAGGCTTCCCTCACAGCCTCCATCATTGCATCCTCTGGTCTCCTTACCTGTGGGTGTTTGGTTTTTTTTTCTTATTAAACTTTGTTTTAATGCATCTTTAAATTGTGTGGCAGACTTTTGGTCAAGTTGTATACATTAAAACTTTCAAGTGTATTGAATCTGTTGATGTTCATCAAGCAGATGCTGTGTCTCAGGTACAGTTTTGGTTCTGATTAAGTCACCCTAGAGAGTTTACAATCCAGTTGGGGGAGAAACAATGAAAAGGGTTTTAATATATTCTATAATTTCATGTGATGGTTCGACTGGTGTAGACAGGTCAAGGAGGACAAGATGGGTGGGGGACCTGGTAAGAACTCGGGTGTGGGGAACATGTAGACCACCTATATCCTCACTGAACCAATGTGAGACCCCAGGCAGCAGGATCTACGCCTGCCCTGTTCTTCAGCGTATTCAGAGTCTGCTATACACTCGGCACTCAATAAATGGCGGGGGGGGGGGGGGGGGGGACACACCAAAATTTTTACATTATATTTACACGATTCTCTAGTTCAATAAATGCTTTCTTTTGCAACTATTTTAATTGAGAAAAATTCACAAAACATAAAATTCACCCATTTAAGGTCCAAATTCAGTGGGTTTAGTATATTTACAAGACTGTGTAACCATCACCACTATCATCCCAGAACACTCCATCACCCCAAAAGAAGTTCCCTGTCCCCCTTCCCAGCCCCTGAGAACTACCAGTCCACCTTTTGTCTCTGCATTTGCCTGTTCTGGACATTTCATATAAATGGAATCACACACTGTGTGGCCTTTTGTGTCTGGTTTGTCACTGAATATTATGTTGTCAAGGTTCCATCCATGTTGTAGTGAGTGCCATTTTTTTCACTCTTTTTCATGGCTGAGTAATATTCCAGCGTGTGGATGGACCACTTTGTGTTAATCCATCCATATGTGGATCCTTGGGTTCTTGTCACTTTTTGGCTAATAGAATACTGCTGCTGTAAATATGGATGTACAGGTTTTTGTGAGGTTCTGTGTACTTGGTCCTTTTGGTAGACACCCAGGAGTGGGATCGCGGGTCCCAGAGTGGCTAAAGGTTTCTCGCGAGCATTACTAGGGCGAGGTGGGGAGGCAGGACTCCAGTGCTAATGCTGCCCCCGCCCCCAGGTGCCCATGAGGATGGTGGCAGGGCCCTAAGCCCAGGCTCCCTAGGATCCGCGCCATGACCTGCTGCTGGCTGTGTGTCCTGAGCCTGCAGCTCCTGCTCCTGCCTGCAGCTCCGCCCCCAGCAGGGGGCTGCCCATCTCGCTGTGAGTGCACAGCACAGACGCGCACGGTGGCCTGTCCCCGGCGCCGGCTGACTGCTGTGCCTGAAGGCATCCCGGCTGAGACCCGCCTGCTGGAGCTCAGCCGCAACCGCATCCGCTGCCTAAACCCAGGCGACCTGGCCGCCCTGCCGCTGCTGGAGGAGCTGGACTTGAGCGAGAACGTGATCGCGCACGTGGAGCCTGGGGCCTTCGCCAATCTGCCGCGTCTGCGTGTCCTGCGCCTGCGCGGCAACCTGCTCAAGCTCATTCCGCCCGGGGTCTTCACGCGCCTGGACAACCTCACATTGCTGGACCTAAGCGAGAATAAATTGGTCATCCTCCTAGATTACACCTTCCAGGACCTGCGCAGCCTCCGTCAGCTGGAGGTGGGCGACAACGATTTGGTGTTCATCTCGCGCCGGGCCTTCGCAGGGTTGATGGCGCTGGAGGAGCTGACCCTGGAGCGTTGCAATCTCACAGCTCTGTCAGGCGAGTCTCTAAGCCACCTACGGGGCCTGGGCGCCCTACGGCTGCGCCACCTAGCCATTGCTGCCCTGGAGGACCAGAACTTCCGCAGGCTCCCGGGCCTGCTGCACCTGGAGATTGATAACTGGCCGCTGCTGGAAGAGGTGGCCCCGGGCAGCCTGCAGGGCCTCAACCTGACCTCACTGTCGGTCACCCACACTAACATCACCGCCGTGCCAGCCGCCGCGCTGCGCCACCAGGCTCACCTCACCTGCCTGAATTTGTCTCACAACCCCATTAGCACAGTGCCGCGTGGGTCCTTCCGCGACCTGATCCGCCTGCGTGAGCTGCATTTGGCAGGGGCCCTACTGGCCGTGGTCGAGCCACAGGCCTTCCTGGGGCTGCGTCAGATCCGCCTGCTCAACCTCTCCAACAACCTACTGTCCACGCTGGAGGAGAGCACCTTCCACTCGGTCAATACTCTGGAGACACTACGCGTGGATGGAAACCCACTGGCCTGCGACTGTCGCCTGCTGTGGATCGTGCAGCGCCGCAAAACCCTCAACTTCGACGGACGGCTGCCGGCCTGCGCCACCCCTGCGGAGGTTCGTGGGGACGCATTGCGCAACCTGCCGGACTCGGCACTCTTTGAGTACTTCGTGTGCCGCAAGCCCAAGATTCGAGAGCGGCGGCTGCAGCAGGTCACCGCCACCGCGGGCGAGGACGTGCGCTTTCAGTGCCGCGCGGAAGGCGAGCCGGCACCCACCGTGGCTTGGGTGACGCCCCAGCACCGTGCAGTGACTATCGCTAGCGCCGGCCGGTCGCGCGTGCTGCCCGGGGGCACGCTGGAGATCCGGGACGCACGACTACAGGATAGCGGCACCTACACGTGCGTGGCCAGCAACGCGGGTGGCAACGACACCTACTTCGCCACGCTGACGGTGCGGCCAGAGCCAGCCGCCAACCGGACCCTGGGCGAGGGCCGCAACGAGACGCAGGCAGCCGCGCGCTTCCCGCTGGACCTCACCACTATTCTCGTGTCCACAGCCATGGGCTGCATCACCTTCCTGGGCGTCGTCCTCTTCTGCTTCCTGCTGCTCTTCGTATGGAGCCGGGGCCGTGGGCAGCACAAGAACAACTTCTCCGTGGAGTATTCCTTCCGCAAGGTAGACGGTCCCGCCGCTGGCGCCGGCCAGGGAAGTGCCCGCAAGTTCAACATGAAGATGATTTGAGGGGTCCCAGGGATGACCTCCAACTGCCCTGCTGGGACTGTGGGCTCTGGGCCTAGCCAGGAGATTCCGTTTCTATCCCCACCAGCCCTATCCGATGACACCTATGCATTTTCCAGAGGAGTGGCTGAAAGCTGACTCCAGACAGAACTTCCTTTTTTTTTTTTTTGTAAAGATCCAACCACAGGACTTTTTTTCATCAGGATGTGTCTTTTGCAGTTTCTCAAGCATTTTCTAAAGGTTTCCCCTGTCTTCCTGGCCCTGAGTGGTCACTGAGCTGTGAGGAGGTGAGGGGGACTCAGAGATCCTAGGGTCCTCACCACTAACACTTCACACTGGGAGGCACACAGCAGCTGTCCCCAGGTCCCCCTAACAGCTCACACCTGAGAGAGATGGTCTACACTCAGGACACATGGTGGGTGCATGAAAGCCTCTACTGTTCATACCTGGACATCCCACACCTCACACCCAGTGCACACATATTCATGCCCAGGACACAATCAGACACAGTTCTAAAGTGCAGCGCACACACTTAGCCAGGTGCCCCAGATTCCAGAGCTCACCATGGTCACACAGGGCTCTTATGAGTGTACAACTCACATGTGGGACAAGCAGCGCTCATTTGGAATACACCCAACTCGCATAGCTCGCACTTGGGACACACCAGCTCCTGTTCAGCTGGCTAAGGTCTTGTTAAACTAGTCAGCTCACCCTGAGGGTGCCCAGCACGCTAAGTGGTCCTCAACATGCTGGTCCCACCCTCACCCCCCAAACTCACTGGCCCAGCAAGCGGGCTGCCACTAGGAGAAGCCATTTCCCCAGGTTCCTCCACCACTCTCGGAACTTGATTATCAAGCTCACACTACACCAGAGGGGCAGCTTCCCTGGCCCCTGCTCTTGGAGCATGGCTTCTGGGGTGTCCTCCAGCGAGCCAGCTGTAGTGACCTTCAATCCTGAGTCTACCCACAAGCCAGCCCTGTTTCCCATTGCTTACTTGGGGAATGAGACCAGAGAGTATGAATGACTCTCAGGGTCCCTGTTATATGCACTGCAAGGTAGCAATAGGAAGAAGACCAGGACAGGGGTTCAGGCTATAGGGGGGCCTCGACCTGGTTTGTTGAGAGTAGGTGACAGAAGCACCCTGGTCTCTGCAACTTTAGGTATAAAGAATAGAGAGTCATAGACAGACTGTAGCTTAGGTTAAGAAAAAGCTTCCCCAAGGTCACTGTCCCATTGCTTTTCAGAAAGTGAGTTCCCGTTTTGGGGGGTAAGCACACAGGAGCTGAGATACTGCAGAAGTATTCAGACACCAGACAGGAACCATCCAAGACCTTCCTCCCCCAGCCTGGTTTTTGCCCCCACTCTCTACCTCGGCCAGACAACAGAGCATCGCTGGGGGGAAGGGGCACAGGAAACATTGTAGGGCCTGACCTCAACCAGGAAGAAGCTTGGCCGCAGACCAGGAGGTTAGTGTAGTGTTCTCAAGGACCTTGTAGGAAGGTTGAAAGCCAGTTCCGTTCCCACCCACTGTGTAATCTTCTTGGTCCATGACTGAGGACCACTTGGACCATAGGTGTCCTCTTCTGTAGATGCTGGGCCCATGAACAAGTTTGATGGCAAACTTGAATCCTGGATATCCCAAGATCTTCTGAGATGAGCCAGAGAGAAAGTCTAGTCAACCCTGGAGGTTTTGAGCAAAAGATTCAGAACTTGGAAGGGGACATTGATCTCTCTGGGCTGTGGCCCAGAATGTTGGTGGCCGAGTCCTGCCTCCATGATGTGCATACAAGCCAGCATGGTGGGGTGGTGGCCCACTGACCATGGCCAGCCAGGGTAGGGACTTCATCCCAACCCCACTTGAGAGGGCCAAAGGGCGTGTCCAGAACCCCAGACCCTGCCTGAGTTGGGCAGAACCAACTAGTTTCTTTTCCTCTTAGCACTCTCCTGACCTTGGTTGCCATGGCAACTCCGAGGGCCTTTCAAAACGACATCCAAGTGCCTTTAGCATCATCATCAAGAAGAGTGGGGGCACGTTCTCAGCAGTGTTAGGATTTACAGAATGTCACACATAGTGAAACCTTCCAGCTCCCTCTACCCCCACCGCTGTCCCATCATGAACCAAGACCCTCCCAGCCTCCCAACCCACTCTGCTGTATTTGATTGAAATCCAATAAAAATGGAACCAATTTAATAACTTCAAATTTTAAAACAATTTATGGGTGAAGTTGGGGCAACAAGTAGAGACAAGGGATGAAGGGGCTGCAGGGGTCCTCAGGGGAACTGTCTGGCTCCAGCACCAAAGCTGGAGTCACAGCGTGCTGGTGGAGAGAGAACGTATGTTGAAAAGTTAGATGTGGCACTTGAGGAGCACCTTCGTTGCTCCCAGAGCTGTTCCCCTGTATTAACTCCCTTCGTGCTGATGATGACCCCTGCGACTTGGATCCTGCAATGATCCCACTTAACAGTTGGGAAAGGGAGAATCAGAGGCTGGAGGGCATTTCCCCGGAGTCTGCAGCTCGTGAGAGGCAGGTGTTGAGAGGGGCTGGTGGAACCGGGCTGTCGGGGAACTCTCTGCCCCTAGCTTTGTCTGGGAGTAGAGCCAGCACTGGGGAAGAAAGAAAAAGTGAGATGCAGCCCACCCCCTCCCCACTATGCCTCTGGAGTTGGGGGCTTGGGGAAGGGCTTTCTTTTTCTGACGTGGACCCATCTTCTTTCCTGTCCCTAGGGTTCTGGTGAAAGGCAGGCAGCCCTGAGTTCTGGATATAGTACAAATAAGCATTTCATTCTTACTCCAACCTCCCTCAACAGATGGGGAAACTGAGGCACAAAGTCTGGTGTCAGGGCTCAAACCCCACTGGTCTATGAAAGCCTTCACTTTTTTCTAGAAAGAGGACTAATTCAGAGCAGTCAGCAGAAGCCATGGTCAAGGGCAGTCTCTCACTTGCCACCCCAGTGTTGCTCTCTGGGCCTCAGTTTCCACACTTGAACATGGAAAAAGTTTTCTGTCCTGCAGGAGACAGAAGCAGAACAGGGACATGTCAGGGCCTGTGGAGTGACTCCTCATGCCTGATTTTAAAGAAGCCAGAAAGTGGAGGTGTGGGCCATGGGACCCTCCCTCAGGGCCTCTTTTTCCCTATTTCTTCTTCACCAGAGGCAGAACAACACAATTGCCTCAGTGCCTCAGTTTCCCCATCAATGGAGTCCGCTGAGTCCCTGGTTCAAACCAGGTACAATACTCAGGATTTTCAGAATCTTACCTTATTCTTGGCGTGGGAGATTGAGGGAAAGGGAAGTCAGATGGTTCAATTTATTTATTTTTTTTAGAGAGAGAGGCAGAAGAGAGACAAGACAGGAACACTGAGCAGCTCCTGTATGTGCCCTGACAGGGGACCAAACCAGCAACTTTTGTGCTTTGGGATGATGCTCCAACCAACCAAGCTATTCAGACAGAGCTTACTTGTTTTAAATTAATCGATTGATTTTTAGAGGGACAGGAAAAGGAAAGGAGACAGAGAGGGGAAGGAAAGCATTCATTTGTTGTTCCACTTAGTTGTTGTGCATTCATTGGTTGCTTCCCGTGTGTGCCCTGACTGGGGATTGAACCCACAACCTTGTTGTCTTGGGATGATACTCTAACCAACTGGGCTAAGCGGCCAAGATAATTTTTTTTTTTTTGAGAACTGAGATTTCAATCATTCAGTGTTTTCAGTTTTATAATTTCTGTTTTTAAGTGAGAGGAGGGGAGATAAGACAGACTCCCGCATGCGCCCAGACCAGGATCCACCTGGCAGCCCCCCCCCAAGGCCACTGCTCAAATCAACCAACCTATTTTTAGTGCCTGAGGCTACCACGAGCTATTCTCAGTACCCAGGCTGATTCTCCAACCAGCTGAGCCACTGGTTGAGCCACTGGCTACAGGAGGGGAAGAGGGAGAAAAGGGGGAGGGGGGGAGAAGCAGATGGTTGCTTCTCATGTGTGCCCTGACCAGGAATCGAACCCAGTATGTCCATATGCCAGGCTGACACTCTATCCACTGAGCCAGTTGCCCAGGGCCCAGTTTTTAATTTTTAATATTTTTCAAAAAAAATTGTTGATTTTACAGAGGGGGCAGGGAGCAAGAAGTATCAACTCATAGTTGCTTTACTTACTTGTTCATTGTCTGCTTGTCATATATGCCTTGACCAGGCAAGCCCAGGGCTTCATATGGGTGACCTCAGTGTTCCAGGTCAACGCTCTATCCACTGCACCACCACATACCAGGAAGTTTAAAATTTTTTAAGTCAGTTTTTCTTTTATCTTAGAATTAACATTCTTTTAAATTTTTATTTATTTATTTACTTATTTATTTATTTTTAGCAAGAGAGAGACATACAGAGAGGAAGGGAGAGAGATGAGAACCATCAACTCATAGTTGGCACCTTAATTGTTCATTGATTACTTTTTTTTTTTTTTTTTTTTTTTTTTTCATTTTTCTGAAGCTGGAAACAGGGAGAGACAGTCAGACAGACTCCCGCATGCGCCCCACCGGGATCCACCCGGTACGCCCACCAGGGGCGACGCTCTGCCCACCAGGGGGCGATGCTCTGCCCATCCTGGGCGTCGCCATATTGCGACCAGAGCCACTCTAGCGCCTGGGGCAGAGGCCAAGGAGCCATCCCCAGCGCCCGGGCCATCTTTGCTCCAATGGAGCCTCGGCTGCGGGAGGGGAAGAGAGAGACAGAGAGGAAAGTGCGGCGGAGGGGTGGAGAAGCAAATGAGCGCTTCTCCTGTGTGCCCTGGCCGGGAATCGAACCCGGGTCCTCCGCACGCTAGGCCGACGCTCTACCGCTGAGCCAACCGGCCAGGGCTTGATTACTTTCTTATATGTGCCTTGACCAGGGAGCTTCAGCTAAGCCAGTGACCCCTTGCTCAAGCCAGCAATCTTGGACTCAAGCCATCGACCTTAGGGTCATGTCTATGATCCCATGCTCAAACCAGTGAGCTCAGGGTTTCGAACCTGGGTCCTCCGCTTTCCAAGCAGATGTTCTATCCACTGATCAACCACCTGGTCAGGCTATTTATTTATTTTTAGAGAGAAGAAAGGAGAGAGAGAAACATTGATTTGTTCCACTTATTTATGCATTCATTGGTTGATTCTTGTCTGTGCCCTGCCCTGACCCAGGATCCTACAACATATGAGAACGAATCTAACCAAATGAACCACCGGCCAGAACTATTTTCAGTTTTTCTTTTCCTTTTTGAAATTTATTTATTGATTTCAGAGAGAGAGGAAGGGAGAGAAAGAGAGACAGAAACATCGTTCTGTTTCTTTATGTACCCTGACCAGGGATCAAAACAGCAACCTCTGGCCCTGGCCGGTTGGCTCGGTGGTAGAGCGTCGGCCTGGCATGCGGATGTCCCGGGTTCGATTCCCTGGCCAGGGCACACAGGAAAAGCGCCCATCTGCTTCTCCACCCCTCCCCCTCTCCTTCCTCTCTGTCTCTCTCTTCCCCTCCCGCAGCCGAGGCTCCATTGGAGCAAAAGATGGCCCGGGCACTGGGGATGGCTCCTTGGCCTCTGCCCCAGGCGCTAGAGTGGCTCTGGTCGCGACAGAGCGACGCCCCGGATGGGCGGATGGGCAGAGCATCTCCCCCTGGTGGGCGTGCCAGGTGGATCCCAGTTGGGCGCATGCGGGAGTCTGACTGCCTCCCTGTTTCCAGCTTCAGAAAAAAAAAAACAAACAAAAAAAAACACGGCAACCTCTGCATATCGATATGATGCTCTAATCAACTGAGCTATCCAGCGGGGCTGTTTTCAGTTTTTCAATGATGGATACAGAAGTATAAGCCAAGGCTTCTTTTTGTTTGTTTGTTTTTTTGAAAGAGACAGAGAAGAACAGGGACACACAAGAAGGGAGAGAAATGAGAAGCATCAATTCTTCATTGAGGCATCTTAGTTGTTTGTTGATTGCTTGTTCATTGATTGCTTTCTCATATGTGCCTTGACCGGGGGCTGCAGCAGAGCGAGCAACCCTTTGCTCAAGCCAGTGACCATGGAGTCAAGTCTATGATCCCATGCTCAAGCCAGCAACCCTGCGCTCCAGCTGGTGAGCCCGCACTCAAGCTGGCAACCTTGGAGTTTTGAACCTGGGTCCTCTGTGTTCCAGTCCGATACTTTATCCAGTGTGCCACCACCTGGGCAGGCTAAGCCAAGGCCTCTTACCACAGAGTTTACAATGTAAATAAAGAACAAGACAGACACCACTTAATAAAGGCAAACAATTTCAAGAAATAAATATATGTTTTGCAAATCCAAGTTCTCATATAAATGTATAACTAAATACTGACTCCAGTATTTCAGTTATATCTGAACAGTTGTGGGAGAGGGCGGTCCTGGTGTGAAATAAATCCCATTCCTGGATTAAAAAAAAAAGTCCATCTAGCCAAAGAGCCTTTCCAGAGGCATCAAAAGAAGTGATAGGGAGAGTAGAGGGATGTGTCAGACACTCTTTAATTTATAAATGTATCCAGCCTGACCGGTGGTGGTGCAGTTGATAGAGCATTAACCTGGGACATTGATTTCCCAGGTTCCAAAGCCTGAGGTCACTGGCTTGAGTGCAGGCTCACCATCTTGAGCGCAAGATCATAGACATGATCCTGTGGTCACTGGCTTCAGCTCAAAGGTTACTGGCTTAAAGCCCAAGGTCACTCGCTTGAGCAAAGGGTCACTGTCTTGGTAAAGCAAAATTAGAGTTAAAGGCAAATATTTAATCAAACATGTTTAAACGCAAGCTAGTGAATGAAGAACTTTAAGTTCAAAGAGCCGGCCCTGGCTGGTGGCCCAGTAGATAAGAGTGTTGGCCCAGTGCGTGGAAGTCCTGGGTTCATTCCTGGTCAGGGCACACATGAGAAGCAACCATCTGCTTCTCTTCCTTTTTCTCTCCCCCTTCTCTCTCTCTTCCCCTCTCGCAGCCAGTGGCTTGATTGGACTGAGCATTGGCCTTACGCACTGAGGATAGCTCGGTTGATTTGAGCATCAGCTCCAGACGGGAGTTGCCAAGTGGGTCCCAGCTGGGGCGCATGTGGGAGTCTGACTCACTTAAAAAAAAATAAGTTTAGGTCCTGGCCGGTTGGCTCAGTGGTAGAGCATCGGCCTGGTGTGCAGAGGTCCCGGGTTCGATTCCCCGCCAGGGCACACAGGAGAAGCGCCCATCTGCTTCTCCACCCCTCCCCCTCTCCTTCCTCTCTCTCTCTTCCCCTCCTGCAGCCGAGGCTCCATTGGAGCAAAGATGGCCCAGGCGCTGGGGATGGCTCCTTGGCCACTGACCCAGGCGCTAGAGTGGCTCTGGTCGCAACAGAGCAATGCCCCGGAGGGGCAGAGCATCGTCCCCTGGTGGGCAGAGCGTCGCCCCCTGGTGGGCGTGCCGGGTGGATCCCGGTCGGGCACATGCGGGAGTCTGTCTGTCTCTCCCCGTTTCCAGCTTCAGAGAAATACAAAATAAATAAATAAATAAATAAATAAGTTTAGCCTGACCAGGCGGTGGCGCAGGGGATAGAGCATCAGACTGGATGCAGAAGACCCAGGTTCAAGACTTTGAGGTCGCCAGCTTGAGCGCAGGCTCATCTGGTTTGAGCAAGGCTCACCAGCTTAAGCCCAAGGTCACTGGCTCGAGCAAGGAGTCACTTGGTCTGCTGTAGCCCCCCCCCCATCAAGGCACATATGAGAAAACAATCAAGATTTGAATTAGGAGACCAAAATAAAACATTTTGTATCTATGTAATTTTTTAAATCCATGACCCTGGCCAGATAGCTCAGTTGATTAGTGTTATCCAAAAAATGGGAAGGTTGCCAGGTTTGATCCCTGGTCAAACCACATACAAGAACATGTCAATGTTTCTTTCTCTCTCTCTCCCTTTCTTTCCCTAAAACCAATAAATAATTTTTTTAAAGTCTGGCCCCCTGCCTGACCAGGCAGTAGTGCAGTGGATAGAGCATCAGACTGGGATGCAGAGGACCCAGGTTTGAAACCCTGAGGTGACTGGTTTGAGCGTGGGCTCATCCGGCTTGAGTGCAAGCTCACCAGCTTGAGTGCGGAGTTGCTGACTTGAGCGTAGGATCATAGATATGACCCCAAGGTCTCTGGCTTGAGCCCAAAGGTCGCTGGCTTGAGCAAGGGGTCACTCACTCTGCTGCAGGCCCTTGGTCAAGGCACTTATGAGAAAGCAATCAATGAACAACTAAAGAGACTAAGGAGCTGCAATGAAGAATTGATGCTTCTCTGGCCTGACCTGTGGTGGCGCAGTGGAATAAAGCATCGACCTGGAACACTGAGGTCGCTGGTTCGAAACCCTGGGCTTGCCTGGTCAAGGCACATATGGGAGTTGATGCTTCCTGCTCCTCCCCCTTCTCTCTCTCTCTGTCTCTCTCTTTCACTCCTCTCTCTCTAAAAAAAATCAATAAATAAAATATTAAAAAAAAAAAAAAAAAAAGAAAGCAACTGCTGAGGGTTGGTGCTTCTGGCTCCTACTTCCATCTGTTTCTCTCTTTAAAAAAAAAAAAAAAAAAAAAAAAAGAATTGATGCTTCTCATCTCTTTCCCTTCCTGTCTGTCCCTATCTGTCCCTCTCTCTGTCTCTCTGTCTCACACACACACACACACACACACACACACACACAAAAGTCTGGCCCCTGGCCAGTTGGCTCAGTGGTAGAGCATCAGCTGGCATGTGGATGTCTTTAGTTCCTGGTAGAGGCATACAGGAGAAGCGACCATCTGCTTCTCCACCCCTCCCCACCTCTTTTTCTTCCTCTCTCTCTCCCCCTCCCACAGCCATGGCTCAATTGATTCAAGCAAGTCGGCCCAGTGCTGAGGATGACTCCATGGCCTCTGCCTCAGGTACTAAAAATAGCTCAGTTGCTGAGCAATGGAGCAATGCCCTCCATAGGCAGAGCATGCCCCATAGGGGGCTTGCTGGGTGGACCAAGTCCAGGTGCATGTGGAAGTCTGTCTCTCTGCTTCCCTTGCTCTCACTTACTTAAAAATAAAAATGTTCATGAAGAAGGAGCCAGGTGTCAGTTTCCTACAGGGGGGAATGCTCTCATGGAGGTACTGTAAGGCCAAGTTGGTCCACTTTATTTCTTGTTCTTTAACAGATTCTGTGGTACCACTGTTGTCCTGTTCAGGTTCAGGAAGCTTATTCAGTAGTATTGCAATATACTCATAAAGCAGCTTATCTTCTCGACAAGCATCATCAATCAAATCCAAGATCCTTCCCTCTCTCTGTACCTCATTGTCTATTCTCCTGAAACTTGTCAAATCAGCACTCAACCAGCACTGCACCTGCTACTGCCAGAGCCCAAATGATTTAATCTTTTGTTTTTTTATTTTTTTATTTTTTTTTATTTATTCACTATAGAGAGGAGAGAGAGAGAGAGAGAGAGAGAAGGAGGGAGGAGCAGGAAGCATCAACTCCCATATGTGCCTTGACCAGGCAAGCCCAGGGTTTTGAACCGGCAACCTCAGCATTTCCAGGTTGACGCTTTATCCACTGCGCCACCACAGGTCGATTTAATCTTTTGAAGAAAAATTTAGCTAGTGTGGCTGTTAGGAGAGTGCGACACACTTTTCTTTGTTGAACACAGAACGGTGGGGATTTGCAAAAGATCATACAGCAAGTCAGAACAGAGCCAGGCTTGAATGGAGCAGTGCCTGCCCAGTGCACAGTCCTAGTCCGAAAGTCCTGGGATGGGCGGGGCTGGGGGCTTCTCAGATGGTCTTGCAGAAGGGGAAGTGGTTCTCCAGGAAATGAAAGCCACAGAGGAAAGAGCCCTGGTTGAGTTTCTCCCTAAACAGTCTTTGCTGGGGTTCTCTGCCTTCCCCCAAGGTGGGGGACCTGAGATATCTTGCTCCCCACAATCTCCTTGGGTTACCCACTGCTGCCCCGTGAAGTGGCTTTCACTACCTCAACCTGTCTTCCCCACCTTCCCCACCGTGCTCTCAGCCGTGGAACTGTTTACTACCGGGTCCCATGTCCTGGTCTTTATGCAGGCGGTTTCTTCTGCCTGAAATGCTGTTCCTAACTTTGAGGGAGTGTGAGACTGGTCCTGGGAAGTGATGCAGAAAGGCTCCCCTCCCTGACTCGGCTTGTGGTCTAACTGTTGCACAGGCGTTTCAGGTTTGCTGCTGGATACAGGTCAATCCTGGAAGGCCTGGGGTTGCAACTATTAGGAGTTTGTCCCTAAGGCCCCCTGCCCCACTGTCACTCCTGTCCTGAAGATAGGGGGCTCCTGGAGGGGTTCTGGAGCAGTGAGAAGGCAGAAGCAGCAATTTTTCCAGGTTGGGGTGACCTGGAATCTGGGTGAGGCAGGGCTGGGGGCGTGGCTGCTGTTGGCTTGAGGGGACTGAGCTCCACGGATGAGGCCCAAGTGTTGATCCCTGAATATTGTCGCTGCCCCCTCAGCTTTCCTCTGGATGGCTGCCTTCACAACTAGATATTCTATCAATGTCACAAAAGTTCTTTCCATGACCCTGAAGTGTTGATGGGCAACATTCCTGTCTTGTCAATGAAGAAAGGAATACAGAGAGGGCAAGAAATCTTCCCAGGGCCACATAGCAAGATCAAGTCTGGGCAAGAGGGCCAATCACACCTGCCCCCCACTCAGCAGCATGAACAGCCCCAAGCCACCTACCGAAACCCTCAGACACAATGCCTCCACCTGGCTGACTCAGCCCACATACAGCAACTTTAGTGAGCCATCTAAGGGAACCCTGGGCTGGGGGGTACCAGTCGCCAGACCCTTCCGAGGTGGCCAGAGCAAAAGGATGGCCTCTCTCATTACCATTTAAGAGGCTCCCTACCAAATGATGGTTTAACTCAGTTACATTAGCTTTTTACTGCCTTTGGGTTTTGTTGTTGTTGTTGTTGTTAGTGGGGCTCACCTTGTAAAAATGAAAGAACTGGAGTTTAGAGAGATGTGGTGAGCTGCCCAGAGCCAAACAGGGAAGTGGGGTTGTATGGGTCACCTAGTGCTGGGCTTAGTGCTTCTCTGTCGCTGATTATCACTCCTCTGAGCCTGCTTTCTCATCTGTACAGAGGTGTCATCCCTACCTCACAAGGCACAGAGCAGTTTGGTGTTAGTATTATTTCCATTTCAGAGATGGGGGCATGGGCCTGAGGGGTGGAGTCCTCCTCACCCGCTCCTCCCTCCGTCCACCTAGTGAAGTCTGTACCCACCTGCTGCCTCCAAGGCCTGCTGTCACCCACCTCCTGTCATCTGGGTCTTCCTCAGCTCCCACAGCCCCTGACCCCACTCTTGCCCAAGAAGACCCTAACCAGTGCCTAGTCCCTGCCTTCCCACACACCCACAGAGCTCCCAGCCCCAGCCCCATTCCAGCCTTGGAGGCCCCTTCTGGGGTCCTGTAGTGTGGACGAGAGTTAGGCAGGCAATAAGATGGGGCCAGCCTGTCCCCCCTGCAAAGCTGCCCTTCTACTCGCTGGACACCATGCTGGGCCTGTCCTTCCATGAGCAGCGCTGCCCAGAGGCCGTGCATGCTGTGCTGGAGTCCTGGCAGCTACAGGGCTATAGGTCAGCCCTGAGTGCCTGGCTCCAGGTCCAGTTCCTGAGGGGCCACCTGGCCCCTGCTGCCTGGACTTAAGCTTCTGCTTTCCGGACAGGCCAGCCTGCGTGGAGAGCAGGGACACCCTCTACTACTGCATGGTGCAGATGGACAAGGAGACCTGGCATGTCTTGGCTGCCAAGGGGAGCCCCGCCACTGTCCCTCTCTTCAAAGAGCTCCCCAACTCTCTTAGGCATAACCTACACCAGCACTTTGGGCTTAATTGCTTATTTTGCAACTAACATGAATTAGCACAGTCAGCCCTTGGAACCACATTTCTCCATCACCTGGGAGTCTTGTTAAAACTCCCTCCCAAGCCACTCATGGGCCAAGGAATCTTAACTCACTGCTCAGTAGATTCTGGCTAGAAATCCATTGAGTTCACTAGACAGAGCCAGCTGACAGCCACCACTTTAAATAATAATAACAATCAGCAGCAGCCTCCAAACACATCGAACAATTCTTTTGTGTCTTGTGCTATGCTAAGGACTTTTAGACCCATTTACTCATTTAACCTCACTCCGACTTAACTATGTGTCACCACACTTTGTCATGTTTGTTTTATGTATCATTAAGAAAAGAAAAAAAAAGATTCCTGTTAAATAAGCCATACCACCAAACATCAGGCGCATCACCTTGTTGGGGAAACCTCATGATCTGGTGAACGTATTATTATGGGCTCATTTTGCAGCCTGGAGTATGGAGGGAGGAAGTTGTTGCTGGCGGAGTTCTTTAGTGGATAGCTCAAACCTGGCTCTATCCTGAGGCCGCTGAGGACTTTATTTTTTAAATATAGACCCCTTCAGAGCCCCTCCACAACACCTGTAATTTTAAACTACCTCCCCAGGTGATTCTAATGTAATCCCAGACCTGATGCTTCCTTGACCTTCTAGAAAAAGTTTGGCTGTCCAGTACTGCAGCAGCTGCACAGTGTTGGTCCTGGCTGAGATATACTGAGTGTCAAATATACACCTGATCTTGAAGACTTAGTGTCAAAAAATAATAACAATGTAAAACTTCTCAATATTTTTTATTGATGACCTCTTCAATGATTATCATTTTGAATATATTGGGTTGAATAAAGTATATTTTGAAAATTACTTTCACCATTTTCTTTTCATTTTTTTTTTTAATGTGGCTACTGGAAAAATTTAAGTAAAACCATGCCTGTGTTGTATTTCTACTGGACAGCCCAGCTCTGACACCTTGGCTGTTACCTCCCACTTTGCCAAATGGTAAGGACCTGTGCATTTAGTAGGCTGGAGAGTTTAATGTCTACACGCCATCCTCTCTGGTGTAGTTTTCCTTCAAATCATCTTAGTGACTAACATCCAAAGTAACATTTAACCCCCGCTTCTGGAGATATGTGGGCTGCCCCTCCACAAAGCCAGAGTGGGAGCAGATTGGGGAAGATAGGAAGGCTTCAAGGCAGGCAGTGCTAGTTTTGGGGGGCCTCCAAATAATAACAATATTAACCTCACTCCGACTTAACTATGTGTCACCACACTTTGTCATGTTTGTTTTATGTATCATTAAGAAAAAAAAAAAAAAGATTCCTGTTAAATAAGCCATACCACCAAACATCAGGCCTTGATGGTTCACTCTTCCCTGTATGTGTCCAAGCCCAGAACCAAGGAGCCCCGTGCGCTCTGTGGAGCTGCAGGCCTCGCAGCGAAGCAAGTCAACCTCCAGGGGCTGTGTGGTCTGGTGCCTGAAGGTGCACTGCCCATGAGGTGCGCTGGAGCAGCCTGGTGGCGCTGGAGATACCTGAGTGCGCGCTGGCTCAGTGGCTGGCGGAGGCGGGGCCCAGAGGCCCCCGGACTTTGCTTGGGCCCTGGTCCTGCAGCTGCTGCAGCTAAGTGCGGCCCCGAACACCTGCAGGCCCGTGGAGCAGTTCTGGCGGAGCTACAGCAGGAGAACCTGTTGCTGGCAGTACTGCGGGACTGTTCAGATTCCACAGCCCTGCACCTGCTGCTCTCGGACTTTGGCCATGTCCGCCCAAGGCTGCCAGAACCCCTGAGTGCCCGCACACGGCAGATGGGCTGCCTGCTCTGAGTGCTGCTAGGCCCTGTGCCCTTGGCCACACCCTTCGCCGTGGACCTGGAGCGCCTGGCTGCCCAGCTGGCCCGTGTTCAACCCTCTGTCCTCCTGACTTGCTGTGCGCTGCAAGCGTTTCTCTGGGGACCTGGGCTAGAGCTGTGCAACCGCGGAGAACCACTGTGCCCTGGCTGCGGGTGCATCACGTGCTTAATGAGCTGTAAATACCTGGCAGAGGCCACAGAGGCCTCCCTGGGCCGCGCCCTGGCACTGCTGTGGGACTGACCCTGCCAGAGCACCAACCTGCTCCAGGGGCTCCACAACAAGAGGCAGGCAAGACACTCCCTTCCAGGACTGGGGCTGGTGGCAGTGTTTCCATAATAGAGTGGACACCCCTTCCTTAAGGGACCAGAAGGCTGTGGAGAGAGTTCACGGTTGTGGTCTTTTTTTTTTTTTAAAGAGAGAGGCAGGGAGAGACAGGAACATTGGTGAGCTGCTCCTGTATGTGCCCTAATGGAGGAATTGAATTGGCAACCTCCACACTCCAGGACACTCCAACCAACCAGCTATTCAGCCAGGGACACCTCTCCTCCAATGCCTACCCCTTTCCTTTGTTGAGGACTTAGGCCCAAGGCCTCCCCAAGAGTAGTGCCCTTCTTCCATAGCTGAGGGCTAATGACCAGGGCCATCTGAGGCTTTCTGGTGCCAGGGCCACTCACCCATCTCCCAAGTGTGGATGTCCCCTGCTAATCAATATGAGTGTGTGGAACCCCTCCCCCTACCTTCCAACAGAATTCCAGGCACCTTTCTAGTGCTGGGGTCTGATGTTCACTGTCTCCATGAGAGTCCAGAGCAGCAACACTCCTTTTCCAGTCCCAGCGTGGGAGGCATGCCTGGCCCTTGAGCACCCCGTGGTGCTCAGCATGACCACTGATGCCTCCAGTGTGAATGTCCTTGTCAAGAGTTGTTTGCCCAGTGGATAGAGCATTGGTCCGGGGTATGGACATCCTGGGTATGATTCCCAGTCAGGGCACACAAGAGAAGCAACCATCTGCTTCTCATCCACTCTGTCCCCACCCTTCCCCACCCCACAGCCAGTGGCTTGATTGGTCCCAGTGTCATCCCCGGTGCTAAGGATAGTTCTAGCTCAGTTGGTCTGAGGGCTTCAGCCTCAGCCTCAGGCACTAAAAATATGTCAGTTGATTCAAGCATTGACTCCAGACAGGGTTGCCAGGTTGATCCTGTCAGGGCACATGCAGGAGTCTATCTCCCCTCCTCTCAGCCAAAAAAAGAGAAAAAAAAAGTTGCTTAGAGTCTCCAGGAGGGGAGGCCTGCCCAGCCCAGCCGAGCCCAGGGAAGTCTGAACTCACCCCCCAACATCCCCAAGCCCTACCACCTCTCCTGAGCTCTCTCCACCGACCGTGGCTTCCTTGCTGTTTCTCTGTGACATTAAATTCTGTTCACCCAGCCTGACCTGTGGTGGTGCAGTGGATAAATTGTCGACCTAGAATGCTGAGGTCGCCGGTTCAAAACCCTGGGCTTGCCTGGTCAAGGCACATATGGGTGTTGATGCTTCCTGTTCTCTATCTCTCCCTCTCTCTCTAATAAAAATGAATTTTAAAAAAATCTAAAAAAAAAAAGTGAAAAAAAAAATTCTGTTCACCCAGCCTTTGCATGTGCTTCTTCTGACACTGTTCCAGTCCTACCTCCTCAAAGTAAGTAGTTGTCCCTCCTGGGCCCTCTAGCTCTTCACCCTGCATTCTTCTCCCTCTAACCCAAACACTTATCACCACTTGAAGTATCAATATTTATTTATCAATATTTATTCATCTCTTGCCTGTCGCTTGTCCACCTTGCCCACCAAGCTCAGTTCCCTGAGGAAATGGGCCAGGCTTAACACACAGTAGTGCTTACTTAACAGCACAGGATAATAAATAGACAAGGCTTATCAGACCTGAGGGAGTGAACGATGTCTCATTGAAAAATGGACACAGGAGGCTTGAAGGGTCCCACTGCTCTTGCCCCCAGCCTTGCCTCCTCACTCCCACTCCCCTACCATGTTGACCTGGGGAGGGGCGTCTAACCCCAGATACGACCTAGACTCTTTCCTGCTCAAATATCTCCTGATTCCCTAATACCCTCAGAATACAGAGGGGGATTCTACAAAGGTTCTGCAAGCTCTCTGGCCAACCCCTCCTGCCACATTTGCCCATCCTTGGATATCTTTTCTGACCTTGCAAATAATTTCTTCCACTGAAAACACCCTCTCCTCTATTTCTCTGCTTCAGACTCTGGACCTTCAATGTCCCAATCCAATGCCTTTTTTCTGCTCTTGACCTGCCCAGATTGGGAATGTGTAGCTGTCCCTCCAACCCTTTGAAAACTGGCTCTATCATCACTCAGGTAGGTGAAAATAATCATCTTACTCCCAAAACTACTCAAATTCCCCCCAGGACTTTTCCTTCTCTGAAAAAGATGCTCCTCTTTGCAGCCTGTTTCCCAGTCAAGGACTAGATATAAATCTCAGGGCGATGCCCACAGATGCAGGCAGCAGGTGGCGCTGCAATCTAACCAGTCTTGTGACTTGAGCCCACTCATCCCAGCCCCCAACTGCAGGACCAGTCTCCTCCAAGAGAGCTCCAGTCCCAGCAGCACAGTATTACAAAATTCTCCAGGGGCAACAAGGGTGCACAGGGTCCACACGGTTGCTTGAGGCCCACATTCAAAGACACAAACCCACACTGCCCTGGTTAAGTCCCAGCAGGCCCCAAAGAGCTTCAGGTAAAAGTGAGGCCATTCAGGGTGAACAAGAAGCCCTCCAGCTTCCAGCCTTGGTCAACCCAGGGAAAGGCATAGGGCAGGGGGCTGGAAGATCCAAAGTGTGGGTGGGGTGGGGCAGGTTGCAAACCAGAGCGGCCTTAGCAGTGGCAAGGTGGGACCCCAGGATCCTGAAACCTCAGTCTAGGGGCTGAACCACCCAGCATCTCCCACATAACCTGGTTATAGCCAAAAAGAAGACTAGGCCCTTGGTTTCCCACCTCAGGCATGTTTCCTGTCAACAAGGGTCCCCCCTCCCTAAGCTCAGGTTATATGACACACTTGCAAACCAGGCCAGCCCACCCCAGATAACTGTGGACCCTCTTCCTGGCCCCAAGGTACAGTTGCCAGCCTCCAGGCCAAGTTAACACCACTAAACCCAGACACATCTAGATTTAAACACTTTTATTCAGATTTTTGAAAGCAATAGAAGGGTAGATTAATACCTATCTCTCCAAGTTAATATCTAAAACTGTTTCTAAAACTTCAAAGAAGAAACTCCTGCAGTACACAAGGATAATTTGTATCACCTTAAACCAGTGATAAAAAAGTAAAATATAAATTTTTATTTAGAATTAAAGCAAATACTTCAGTATCACAAACACAATATTAAACTTCAAGAAATATACTGCTAATTTGGAGTGAGCATTTATTTGCACAATTACAACATGCGGACAAACCCAGAGGGGAGCAGGCCTGGCATTTGCACCCCAGTGCAGAAACTGGTCACACCACCCCCACAAAGCGAGACACAAAAAGGGGTACTGTCTATGATCTGTCAGTGGTGGCAAAGGTGAGGAGCGTAGGCGGCGCAGCTGCTATTCGTCCTCATCAGAAGATTCTCTCTCAAACGTGTAGGCCATGAAGCAAGCGTCGGGTCTCTTGGGGACAAGGGGATGCCCCGGTCTCACAATCTCAAAGCCCATAAAGCTGAAGGTACGGAGCAAAGCGGCTGCGGGGAAAACTGCATGTGAGCCACCAGCACCCTGGCCTTTGTGCTCACCTGCAGACAGCCCTTAATAGGAGCCTCCAGGGGGCTGCAGCAATGGGGAGGGGCACAACAGACTGAACACCAATATGTGACAACAGGGTCCTGGGCCACCTCTCCTTTAATACCTGCAAGAGCATCTGGCAATGAGTGGTCACCTACCTCTGTCATCCCGGTTCTTGTGGAAGCAAATGAAGACATGGTCAGCATGCAGCTGCTCCTCAGCAAACTCGAGGAGAACTGCAAAGCTGAAGTGCAACAGTAAGGATCTGCCCGCTCCTCATAAGGGCCCATTCCCATTCCCCACCTCTCTCAGGGGCCTGATTTGTAGGGATTGCTACTCTTCCAGATCTAGACCTGAAGGCACTGAGCCTGGGTCATTCTCTGTGAGGGGTTGTCCTGGGCACTGTGGGAGGTCGAGCAACGTCACTGGCCCCATCCACTCAATGCCAGGAGCACCCCCAATTTTGACAACCACAGATGTCCCCAAACATGCCCCAGTGTCTCCTGGGGAAGAAATCTCCTGAGAACTGCTAGAGCACTACTCAAAAAGAGTACCCTCACCTCAAAATGATAATGGCTGGCCTGACTCTTGATTGTGGCTTCCCTCCTCCCCCAGGAGTAAGGACACAACATGCCAGCCCTCACCTGTCTTTGCTCCCCTCTGGCAGAGCGCCGCCTGGGATCTCAATGTAGAGGCAGCTGCTGCTCAGCACCGCTCTCCAGTTAACGTGTTTGGCATCTGTGAGCCTGGTCTGGACGTTGAGAATTCTCGTCTTGTTATTAGACGTTAGTTCCTCTGTTACATTCAGCCTATTATCCTGTGCAAGAACATCATATCTGCACCTTAGTCACCAAAGCCTCACAGGCTGGGGATCATATTCCTCAATGCCACAATATGGAAAACCCAGAAAAGCACCAAATCAACTAGCCACCCAGCCCCCTGAAGTGATATCTGCATGCTGGGCCTCCCAAACCTTTGAGAGGTGGCTCAGCCCAGGGACAGGGCAAGTGCCCCATAGTGGGGCACGAACAAGGAGTTTGCCAAGGGCTACTTGTGGCTTAGTAAGGACACAGGCTAAAGATTATGAGAACTCAGTAAAACCATGTAGAAAGAATTCCTGGTGCACAACAAATGTACAGAAATCTCCACTGCTGAGATGCAGGGGCTACAGGGCTGACCAGCAGGTTGAGACAGCCCATCCCACTTCCTCAAGGTCAGGGGAGTGGAGGTACCCAGATACTTACAGAGTAAAATAAATTAGCTGAAAGATTGTGATCCCTCTGACTATTCCCTCGCCCACCTGGGATCTTCAGGGGTGGGTGAGGGACATCAGGAGCACCACTGAGGCCCTGGACCCAGGTTACTACAGCAGTTGAAGGAGACCCTGGAACTAGAGAAAAACGGGTTGATTAGCAGCACTGACCTTTACTGACAAGGGCCCTGAGCTTCAGCCAGACCAAATAAAGGCCACAGAATTCAAGAGTCCCGGTGAGTTCACCTGGGACCCTGCCCTCCCCCTTCCCAAATCCTGTTTACAATGGTCAAAGAATCAAAATCAACAGGAGTCCTTCTGGGCAGTTCACCCCAACCCACCCCCAGCAATCAGAAAAACAATAGGTTACTTAGATGGAGCCTTTTTGAGTGATGCTTGGTTACCAGCCCATAATTCCACTTAGTCTTTTGCCCTTGAATTACCTTAAGACAAACAATACACCAAACCGATCCTACCTACGCATTAAGTTTTACTTCCCTCTTCTAACTTAGACCATTTCAGCTTCCCCCTTTCCACTTTGTAGTCTGTAGCAAAGATCGGAAACTATCCAGAAGCCAGCAACCTTCTGTTGGAGGCCCACCACCGGCCAGGGCGTGCTGCGGAGAGGCCCATGGAGGTGCCCCTCCCGCGCCCGCAGGACTCCGAATTGCGTCATCTCAGCAGAGCTGCCCTACGCCCCGGGGGAGATTTTCACAATCGCGCAGACAGGAGCGCCAGCAGCCATTTGCTGCGCAGTGTAAACAAGTCCCAAAGTCGCCTCCATTTTGCTCGGCTCCCAACTGCCCCCACCGCCCTCAAAACAAGGCCCATGTGTATTGTGGCTAAGAATCTCATCCTCCGGGCCGAGGCCGATGGGAAACCCCGCAGATAGTGGTGCAAACTAAGATCTTGCCAACTACAACTAGCATATTTTATATTGGACCCCAGCCCCCCGGAAATAGAATCACTATCAACGAAAATCTCTTTAACACGAAAAGGCGGCAAAGAAGGGTCGGGGTCGTACGCGCGCAGGGGGCGGTCTGGAAGCCACCCCCAAAAAAGACCCCTGCACCGTCTACGTGGCGCAACCACGCTCCGTCTGTCCTCAGGGGCCTGGCATACCCGGACTGACGCGCTTTGGGGCCAAAAATGGAGGTCACAATGGGGCCACAACGGGGCGCCGAGTAGAGGACCCCGCTTGGTTTAGCTTTCTAACCTCGGAGCGCTCACGATTCCAGCAGTCTACGATAATCAGCCGCGCCCGCAAAGTGCAGATTCATGGGACTCGAGGGCCTGACTAAATCAGGCCAATCCGCCTACCAAATCCACCCTCTGATCCGGCGGACCTCCCTCAAACCCAATCTCGGATCCCCACAGGCTTTCACATCTATTAGGGTGTCCCCACGCCCCCCAGGCCCGAGACCCCCAGACTGGTCTTGCTGCCCGCCCCGCCCCCACCGCTCCGAGAACCCGCCCCCGCGTGATTAAGGCCACGACAAAGGAGATCTCTCGCTCCTAGGACTACCGTGGCACCCCCGGCCTCCCCCGCGGACCGACGCGGCAGCGCTTCTGGAAGCTTCGGGCAGGGGCGGGGCACACACCTCTCGCTGCTGTGACCGCTGTGACTGTGTAGGCTGAGGAGCGGCATGGTGCAGCTGGTATAGATGGTGGCGCTGGGTTTATTCCCCTCCTTCTCTCTGGCGAAGCAGTGGCTGTTAAGGATCCGCTGCAGGGAGGATTTCACCATCCGGCCGCTGGGGTCCGAAACCAGCAAAACCTCCACTGCACCTCTCCCTGCCGCTGCTCGCCGTTCGCAAAATGGCGTCTTCGCTGCGTCCCACTTTTATAGGCGGCGCGGCAATGCCACGCCCCCTAAACCGGCGAGAACACGACTGCGCGGGGGGGGGGGGGGCAGGACCTCCGGGAAACAAGGCACGAACGCCTATCTCGGCGTCTGATTGGCGAACGGCGAGGCGAAATCACACCGAGGATTGGGCTAAAAGCTTAGGGTCCCAACCTCTCGCTGGCGTCCTTCCGTAGGCGCTCAAGGGGGCGTGGCCACCTTAGCGCCGAGAACGCGGCGCGCGCGCGCGCGCACCGCTTCGGTGGGACACCCGAGGTGGGTTGATGCATTCGCGTTTAATCCGTTTTCGGGGACTCACGCCGTGGCCCAATGTCTGCGGTGATCACCATAGACGTTGCTAGGATCCCCTCCCCCGACATCTCGGTGCGATAAGGCCCTGGGTATAGTGGGAAAGGGGTGCCAAGCGCCGCCAGCCCCCAATAGGACAAAATTATTTTTAGTAATAACCTCCTAATGATCGGTCATAATGATGGCTTTCTGGATTCGGTATTTCTATGCTTTAAAACAATTTATAATTGAAAAGAAGATTTTCAATGTTAAGTTCAAATTTAGTAAAAAAATTTGTCTAAAATTTGGACAACAAAAATATTACTCTGCAAATAAACTCAGATATTTTGTGTGTGAACTAAAATTTTCCCCAAGCAAAGGTATTAATTAATCCTGGCAATTAAATTCAGAAACATATTTCACTTTAGAACTAAATTTTGCATTTACCATGCAAAAATACCACTCCTTGTAGGTCCCACTGTGTTTCATGGTTTTATGTTGTAGGCACAAACTGAAACTCAAAAAGTAACATGAAATTTAAGCAACCACTATTTGTTTCTTTGTTTTTACAATCCCTGCCAGCCATTTTTATCTCTTTTTTATTCCCAATCTACTGTGTCCATTTGGGTTAGAAGCACAAACTTTCCCCAGAGGAACCTTGAATGATTTTTAAAATGATAGAAATTTATTTTGCAAAGCATGTGTCTAGTCCCTGAGTATTTCCAAATTCCTTTCTATATAGAATGCAGTATTACTTATATAATATTTATTTATTTATTTATTTATTTTGACAGAAACAGAGAGAGACGGAGAGAGGGACAGACAGGAAGGGAGAGAGACGAGAAGCATCAATTCGTTGCGGCTCGCCTGGCCTGTGGTGGCGCAGTGGGATAAAGCGTCAACCTGGAACACTGAGGTTGCCGGCCCGAAACCTTGGGCTTGCCTGGTCAAGGCACATATGGGAGTTGATGCTTCCTGCTCCTCCCCCTTCTCTCTCTCTCTCTCTCCCCCCCCCTAAAAATCAATAAATAAAATATTTTTTAAAAATTCGTTGCAGCATCTTAATTCCTTGATTGCTTTCTCATATATGCCTTGGAGGGGGTGAGGTGGGGTGAGGTGGGGTGGGGTGGGGTGGGGCTACAGCAGAACGAGTGACTCCTTGCTCAAGCCAGCCACCTTGGGGTCAAGCCAGCGACCATGGGGTCATGTCTATGATCCCACACTCAAGTCAGTCATCCTGCGGTCAAGCTGGTGAGCCCATGCTCAAGCTGGCGACTTCGGAGTTTCAAGCCGTCAACCTCGGAGTTTTAAGCCTGGGTCCTCTGCGTCTCAGTCCAAGGTTCTCTCTATCCACTGTGCCACCGCTTGGTCAGGCAACTTATACAATATTTATAAGTAATAAATATGTTCAATTTACAGTAATATACATTATTAAAACTAAGAAAATAGTAACAATTACAAAGTTTGGGCCAAACAAAGAATTTTTCCAGGGAAAGAATATTTAATTGATGACATTGCTTAGGATTGCAGCTCATGGGGAAAACAAAAAGCAAATGGATTTTCAGTTAACTTTATAATTGTTTTCTATTTTTCTACAGAGGTGTACACTCTTTTGAGAAGGCTCACTCCCACCATCCTAGGTTGCTTCCTAAGTATCTTCATTATTTGTAGGATTAGTATCATTGTTATTATTTGGCCTCATTTTCTGGAGACTAGAAGGACCTCTGAGTTTTGAAATCTATTTTGGTTTTTTTTTCCTCTTGGTAGCTCTCCAGTCAAGAGTCCAGAATCTGGACCTGTCAATGGCCAGTCACTGGTCACTGGGTCACACTGTGTTTACCCCCATGACTGAGGTCAGAATATGACCGAGATCACACTGACCCCCAGCACAGTGGGCTTGAGACAGTCCTTGCAGCGCCCTCAGGACCAGTCCGGTGAGATGTCTCCAAGATCTCCTCACCTGTCAGGCAAGAATCTGGGGAGTGAAATGTAGGCAATACCCAACCAGGCCTCTTCAGGTCGCTGGAAACCATCAGAAGCCTCATGCCTGACCGGTGGTGGTAAAGTGGATAGAGCATTGACCTGGGACACTGAGGACCCAGTTAGAAACCTCAAGGTTGGCCCTGGCTGGTGGCTCAGCGGATAAAGAGCAGAGCATCAGCCTGGCGTATGTTTGTCCCAGGTTTGATTCCCAGTCACGGCACACAGGAGAAACAATCAATGAACATAGTGCCACAACGATGAGTTGATACTACTCATCTCTCTCCCTTCCCCCTCCTCTCTCGCTTTCTCTTGCAAAAAAAGAGAAAGCCTCAGGACTGGAAACTGGAGACTTCGGTGGGGAGTGTCCTTTCTTCACTGGCAGGCCACATGTTGTTTCTGGCCAAAGTACCTTTAATTTGCAACCATTATAGGTGGAAAGGGAGGGAAATGTAGCCTGCTGGTAAAGTAACAAAAGGGAGCAGGTTGCAAAAAAACAAGGGTGGAGGAGAAAGGGTGTGTGTGTGTGTGGTCAGGGTAGGGCAGGTTGGGGAAAGTCACTGCAGTGGCTTGAATTTCTTTTATTTATTTATTTTACAGAGACAGAGAGTCAGAGAGAGGGATAGACAGGGACGGAGAGATGAGAAGCAATCAATCATCAGTTTCTCATTGCGCATTGCGACACCTTAGTTGTTTATTGATTGCTTTCTCATATGTGCCTTGACCACGGGCCTTCAGCAGACCAAGTAACCCCTTGTTGGTGCCAGCGACCCTGGGTCCAAGCTGGTGAGCTTTTTGCTCAAACCAGATGAGCCCGTGCTCAAGCTGGCGACCTCGAGGTCTCGAACCTGGATCCTCGGCATCCCAGTCTGACGCTTTATCCACTGCGCCACCGCCTGGTCAGGCTTTATTTATTTATTTTAGAGAGGAGAGTGAGAGAGAGAAAGAGAGAGAAAGGGGGGAGGAGCAGAAAGCATCAACTCCCATATGTGCCCTGACCACACAAGTGCAGGGTTTTGAACCGGTGACCTTAGAGTTTCAGGTCGACATTTTATCCACTGTGCCACCACAGGTCAGGCGTGGCTTGGATTTCTGATTACTGTATTCCTAGACTAGGCAGGGAAGTGGGGAACAGTGTCACATCAAGCCTTTTGGGGGTTGTTGGGCTCTGGTTCCAGGACAGCTCCCTCTGCCTGCTCTCAAGGAGGTGGGAGTGACCAGGATGTAGGGTAGGGTACATTGTCTACTTTGCTCCCTATGGTGATGGTGAGGGGAGTGAACTGAGGTACCTGCCACCCCTACGATGGTGAACACCGAAGCCAGAGCAGAGTCTCATTCCAGATTTCATTTAGCACTGAAAGACGCTGGATCTAGGCTATGAAACATGCAGGACAGTACTTCGTTGTTGAGGCAGAAACCACTTCCACATCAGGCATGGTAACTCTCCGTGAAGCCGTCTTGGGCACTGTGTGTAGGGGGGTTAACAGCATTTCTGGTCTGGCAGCAGTAACCCCACTTATGACAACCACAGATGTCTTCAGACATTGCCCAAAGTCCCCCCATAAGTGTCACTTTTTCTTTTCTCTGTCTCATCTGAGGGTGCCTGCAATGCTGATCCTGTGAGAGGGGAAACCATGTGCAGGAGACCAGAGTGGATAGAGACTCAGGGTTAGTACAGGTGCCTGGACCTGGCTGGGCTTGCTGGGACTGAGAGAAATCAGACCAGTGGGAGGTGTCCTGCTAGGAGAGGGGAGTCTGAAAGAAGTAAGGGGGCCCCAGGCTGCAGTTGGGGAAAGAGGGAGTCAGGGATGGCTTCCTGGAAGTGATGAGAGTTAAATTCTTGGGAAGAAACAGCAGATGTTGTGAAAAGAGCAGTCAAGGATGGAGGGTCTATACCTGGGGTCTTACTGAATTGAAACCAATGTGGCAAGTTTAGGCATCTGGATGTGGTGGTGGGTGGAGGAGACTGGGGATATCACTATGGTTTTTAAAAATTATTTGAAGAACTGACCTGTGGTGACACAATGGATAAAGCATGGACCTGAAATGCTGAGGTCCCCAATTGGAAACCCCAGGCTTGCCTGGTCAAAGCACATCCAAGAAACTACTATGGGCCTGACCAGGTGGTGGCGCAGTGGATAGAGCACCGGACTGGGATGCGGAAGGACCCAGGTTCGAGACCCCGAGCTTGCCAGCTTGAGCGCGGGCTCATCTGGCTTGAGCAAAGAGCTCACCAGCTTGGACCCAAGGTCACTGGCTCCAGCAGTGGGTTACTCGGTCTGCTGAAGGCCCGCGGTCAAGGCACATGTGAGAAAGCAATCAATGAACAACTAAGAAGTCACAACGTGCAACGAGAAACTGATGATTGATGCTTCTCATCTCTCTCCGTTCCTGTCTGTCTGTCCCTGTCTATCTCTGCCTCTGTAAAAAAAAAAAAAAGAAACAACTATGAATTGATGCTTTCCATTCCCCCTTCTTTCTTTCTCTCTCTCTCCTCTCTCTAACATCGATAAATAAAATCTTTCCCTGAATCAGACAGTGGTGCAGTAGATAGGGCATCGACCTGAGACGCTGAAGACCCAGGTTTGAAACCCTGAAGTCAGAAACCCTGAAGTCGCTGGCTTCAGAATAGGCTCATCCGGCTTGAGTGTGGGATCATCAACATGACCTCATGGTCGCTGGCTTAAAGCCCAAGGTTACTGACTAGAACAAGGGGTCACTGGCTCAGCTGGAGTACCCCCCATCAAGGCACATATGAGAAGTAATCAATGAACAACTAAAGTGCTGCAACTACGAGTGGATACTTCTCATCTCTCTCTTCCTGTCTGCCTGTCCCTGTCTTTCCCTACCTTGCGAGAGAGAAAGAAAGAAAGAAAGAAAGAAAGAAAGAAAGAAAGAAAGAAAGAGGAAGAAAAATAAAAATAAAATAAAATCTTTAAAAAAGAGATTTTTTCAGAATGTAATTAACTGAATAATAGCACCCCAAAATGTCTACCCCTAATTCATGGGACCTGTGGATGTGTCACCTCATGTGTCAGAGGGACATTGCAGGTGGAATTAAGTCAAAGACACTAAAATGAAGATGGGATGATCCTGGATTACCCAAAGGGCCCAGTGTCATCCAGAGTCCTCATAAGAGGGAGGCAGGAGGGCCTGAGTCAGAAATGAAAGAGGCTGCATTGCTGGCTCTGAAGATGGAGGAAGTGCCCACAAGCCAGGGAAGTCGCGCCTGGAGAAGCTGGAAAAGGGTAGAAATGATTCTCCCTGGAGCTTTCAGAAGGACCAGCCCTGCTCAAACCTGGGTTTAGCCCTGTGAGGACTTGTATAGGACTCCTGACCTCAGGATTGTGAGATAATACAGACACTGTTTTAAGTCACTAAGTTCATAGTGATTTCTCTCTTTTTTTTTTTTCATTCAGCAAGAGGAGGGGAGGCAGAGAGACAGATTCCTGCGTGCACCTGGATGGGGATCCACCTGGCAAGCCCACTAGGGGTGATGCTCTGCCCATTGGGGTGCAGCCCTGCTGTTCAGCAACAGAGCTCTTCCTAGCACCTAAGGTGGAAGCCATGGGGCAATCCTCAGTGCCCAGGGCCAACTCACTCCAATTGAGCCATGGCTGTGAGAGGAGGAGGAGAGAGAGAGAGAGAGAGAGAGAGAGAGAGAGAAGTGAGAGGGGGAGGGGTAGAGAAGCAGATGGGTGCTTCTCCTGTGTACCCTGATGGAGAATCGAACCCGAGACATTCACACCCTGGGCCGATGCTCTACCACTGAGCCCATACCAAGGCCCATAGTGATTTCTTACAACAGCCACAGAAGACTCACATATAGCATGATGGAAATATGTCACTGGATGGGTAACATTTGATGTGTGCATTTGATAAAACCCATCTGACAGTGCACTTAAGACTTTACATTTTTTTTTTAAATTTTTTTTTTTTTTTATTTATTCATTTTAGAGAGGAGAGAGAGAGGGGGAGAGAGAGACAGACAGAGAGAGAGAGAGAGGAGAGAGAGACAGGGGGGAGGAGCAGGAAGCATCAACTTCCATATGTGCCTTGACCAGGCAAGCCCAGGGTTTCGAACCAGCGACCTCAGCATTTCCAGGTCGACGCTTTATCCACTGCGCCACCACAGGTCAGGCAAGACTTTACATTTTGTACTGGCCAGCTGGCTCTGTTAGTTAGAGCGTCGTCCTGATACACAGAGGCTGTGGGTTCAAACCCAGTCAGGGCACATATAGGAACAGATCAGTGTTTCTGTCTCTCTCTCTCCCTTCCTCACTCTCTAAAAATTAATGAATAAAAATTTAAAAAATATATATATATAAATTTCACATAAATATAAAAGCCACAAACATGTTCTGACTGATCTCTAGCACATGGTATATATTCTAAGGTGGTTCTATGCCTACTGACTTTGAAATGAAAAGTGAGATGGGTTGATGAAGCCATGGACAGATGGAGATGGAACATAGCAAGCACAGCAGAATATTACCTGTAGCATCTGAGTAGAAGGTATGTGAATCTTCGCTGTAAAACTCCCTCAATCTTTCTGTGCTTTTGAAAATTTTCATAGTAAAATGTTAAAAAGTAAAAATAAAAAAGGATTGATTGGATCTTCTTTCACCATGTTTAGTGTTATTTTCAAGCCTGGCCTCTTCTCCTAACATTTTTCTCAGGAATGAAAACTCTTGAGCAAGCAGCAAGAAAAAGGGAAAGTAAACAGAACCAACTAGTTTTATTTATTTTATTTTATTTTAGGTGAGAGGAGGGGAGACAGACTCCTGCATGCACCCCAACCAAGATCCACCCGGTAAACCCCGTCTGGTGCCGATGCTGTGCCCATCTGGGGCCATGCTCACCATCCACAGTGCCGGGGCCTTCGCCCTCCCTCAATATAAACAAGCCATGGCTGTGGGAGGGGGAGAGAGAGAGGAAAGAGGAGGAGGAGTGGGGGGAGGGGAAAAGAAGTAGATGGTCACTTCTCCTGTGTGCCCTGACTGAAAATTGAACCCAGAACATCCACACACTGGGTTGATGCTCTACCACTGAGTCAACCGGCCAGGGCAAAACAGACTAGTTTTAATATGCATCAAACAGACTGAGGAGAGAAGCAGGGCCAGGGAAGGCTTCAAACTGCCAGAATTTGGCCACAAATCCATATACACATCTGGGGCAGGTGATAAGGCGTCCATAGTGTTGAGACAGCTCTGTAAAAACACTCACATGCCGGCCCTGGCCGGTTGGCTCAGCGGTAGAGCGTCGGCCTGGCGTGCGGGGGACCCGGGTTCGATTACCGGCCAGGGCACACAGGAGAAGCGCCCATTTGCTTCTCCACCCCCACCCCCTCCTTCCTCTCTGTCTCTCTCTTCCCCTCCCGCAGCCAAGGCTCCATTGGAGCAAAGATGGCCAGGCGCTGGGGATGGCTCCTTGGCCTCTGTCCCAGGCGCTAGAGTGGTTCTGGTCGCGGCAGAGCGACGCCCCGGAGGGGCAGAGCACCCCCCCCCCCCCCCCCCCCGTGCAGAGCACCGCCCCTGGTGGGCGTGCCGGGTGGATCCTGGTCGGGCGCATGCGGGAGTCTGACTGTCTCTCCCCGTTTCCAGCTTCAGGAAAAAAAAAAAAAAAAAAACACTCACATGCCAACGACTAGAAGGCATGTGCCAGAATTAGCAGGATATATCTCAAACTAGCTGCTGGTATTTTTTATTATTATTAAGTGAGAGGAGAGGAAGCAGAGATAGACTCCCGCTAGCATCCCAACCTGGATCCACCCCACAAGCACCCTACCAGGTGATGCTCTGCCCATCTGGGGTGTTACTCCATTGCTCAGCAATCGAGCTATTCTTAGCACCTGAAGCAGAGGTTACAGAGCCATCCTCAGTGCCCACACAGGACCAGCTCACTCCAATCAAGCCATGGCTGTGGAAGGGGAAGAGGTGGGGGGGGGAGAAGCAGATGGTTGCTTCTTCCGACCAGAAATTGAATATGGGACATCCACATGCCGGGCTAATGCTCTACCATTGAACCAACTGGTCATGCCCTGTTTTTTCTTTTTTGGATCAAATTTATATTATTTATGCTCCTCCATACACTTTTCAAGATTTTACATTGCTATATTTCAAAAGTTTTCCCAGAAGGTTCATTATAGAGAAAAGAGGTTTGAGATTGTAGGTTGAGCCTGAACATAACTTCTCTGCCATGTATTTCCTGCCCCACATTGCCCATGTTTTTCTTTTCATCAAGTTTTATCTTCTTTTCTCTAGCGTTTTGTTTTTTTTTTTAATTTTTTTTTAAATTTATTCATTTTTTAGAGAGAGGAGACAGGGACAGATAGAGAAGGGAGGGAGGAGCAGGAAGCATCAGCTCCCACATGTGCCTTGACCAGGGAAGCCTGGGGTTTCAGGCCAGTGACCTCAGCATTTCAGGTCGACGCTTTTACCCACTGCGCCACCACAGGTCAGGCTCTCTAGCGTTTTTATTGCTAAATATAAAGGCCATGGATGCTCACTGAGGAAACTAAATAGATTTGGATATATTTCTTTACTGTGTGTGTGTGTGTATGTGTGTGTGTGATTTACTTTATTTCATTCATTTGTATTAAGCGTGCCTTTTTTTGTGTGGCAGAGACAGAGAGAGTCAGAGAGAGGGGCAGATAAGGACAGACAAACAAATAGGAAGGGAGAGAGATAAGAAACATCGATTCTTGGCCCTGGCCGGTTGGCTCAGCGGTAGAGTGTTGGCCTGGCGTGCGGGGGACCCAGGTTCGATTCCCGGCCAGGGCACATGGGAGAGGCGCCCATTTGCTTCTCCACTCCCCCCCCTTCCTTCCTCTCTGTCTCTCTTTTCCCCTCCAGCAGCCGGGAGGCGCTGAAGTGGCTCTGGTTGCGGCAGAGCGTCGCCCCTGGTGGGCGTGCGTGCGGGGTGAATCCCGGTCGGGCGCATGCGGGAGTCTGTCTGACTGTCTCTCCCCGTTTCCAGCTTCAGAAAAATACAAAAAAAAAAAAAAAAAAAAAAAAAAAGAAACATCAATTCTTCGTTGCAGTTCCTTAGTTGTTCATTGATTGATTTCTCATATGTGCCTTGATCGGGGGCTACAATAGACCTAGTGACCCCTTGCTCGAGCCAGCGACCTTGGGCTCAAGCTGGTGAGCCTTGCTCAAACCCTATGAGCCCACACTCAAGCTGGCAACCTTGGGGTCTCAAACCTGGGTCCTCCGCGTCCCAGTCCGGTGCTCTATCCACTGCACTACCACCTGGGCAGGCTTAAGCATACCTTTTTTAAAATGTCTTAACAACTTTATCAAGAAGCAAGTCAAAACTGCAAACATACCTGTTAACAGTCAATATATTTTTATATATTCCTGTTTTGTGATGCAAAGATATTATTTTCTTTAAATCTTTTTATTTTTAGAAGGAGAGGAAGGAAAAGAGAAACATTAATTTTATTTTTCCACCCATTTATTCACTTAGTTTATCAGAAGCCTAATTCTCTCATAAGCAGCATATTTTATTTTAAAATTCATAGATTATTTAATTAACAGATAAAGACATTCAATTTAAAAGACAAATTAGTCTCATTTAAGACTGGCTGAGGCTAGTTGGCTCAGTGGTAGAGCATCGGCCTGGCATGCGGGGGACCCGGGTTCCATTCCCGGCCAGGGCACACAGGAGAAGCGCCCATCTGCTTCTCCACCCCTCCCCCTCTCCTTCCTCTCTGTCTCTCTCTTCCCCTCCTGCAGCCAAAGCTCCATGGGAGCAAACTTGGCCCGGGCGCTGAGGACGGCTCCATGGCCTCTGCCTCAGGCGCTAGAATGGCCCTGGTTGCAACAGAGCAACGCCCCAGATGGGCAGAGCATCGCCCCCTGGTGGGCATGCCAGGTGGATCCCGGTCGGGCACATGCGGGAGTCTGTGTGACTGCCTACCCATTTCCAACTTCGGAAAAATACAAAAAAAAAAAGTTTGAACAACAAATTGGTTTCCCTCTCTCTCTCTCTAAAAAAAAGAAAAAAATCAATAGTAAAAAAAAGGAGAGCCTGACCTGTGGTGGCGCAGCGGATAAAGGATCAACCTGGAAATCCTGAGGTCGCCGGTTCAAAAAAAAACCCTGGGCTTGCCTGGTCAAGGCACATATGGGAGTTGATGCTTCCAGCTCCTCCCCCCCTTCTCTCTCTCTCTGTCTCTCCTCTCTCTCTCTCCCTCTCCTCTATAAAATGAATGAATGAATGAATAAATAAATAAATGATTTTTTTTTTTAAAAAAAGGAGAGATGTCCATACGTTGATCACCTCGAATCTTGACTGGACAAAATTTAAAACCTAACACCTCTAATTACACAAATACATTAAATATATAAGTCTGTTGCCTGACCAGGTGGTGGCGCAGTGGATAGAGCATCAGACTGGGATGCGGAAGACCTAGGTTCGAGACCCCGAGGTCGCCAGCTTGAGTGCGGGGCTCATCTGGTTTGAGCAAAACTCACGGGCTTGGACCCAAGGTCGCTGGCTCAAGCAAGGGGTTACTTGGTCTGGTGTAGCCTCACGGTCAAGGCACATATGAGAAAGCAATCAATGAACAACTAAGGTGTCGCAACGAAAAACTGATGATTTATGCTTCTTATCTCTCTCCGTTCCTGTCTGTCTATCCCTCTCTCTGACTCTTTCTGTCTCTGTAAAAAAAACCCAAAAAACTCTGTTACCACTTTTAAAAAAATACTTTGTCAGAGATACCCACTATTGCCTACACATTATCTTTTTCTAGCATTACATCTGGTACTTCTTGTCATAATTATAAAGGTGGCAAGTTTCCTATAAATACCAGCATTTTATATGGGCAAAAGAAAAGCAGTTAATAAAAATTAGTCATTTATTATAAGCCAAATGTGCTTGTATTTAATCTCACCCCTCCCCAAATTTTGGAAGTTTTGATGTGTTAATTTTAGTCTATCCTTAATATAAAATGTATCTATGACACTGTTGCAGAGTTGGTACTAAAACTACAAATTCATGACACTTTTGCCTGACCAGGTGGTGGTACAATGAATAGATCATCAGACCGTGACACAGAGGACCCAGGTTCAAAACCTTGAGGTCTCCAACTTGAGCACTGGCTCATCCAGCTTGAGTGCAGGGTTGCCGGCTTGAGCGTGGGATCATAGACATGACCCCATGGTCACTTGCTTGAGCCCAAAGATTGCTGGCTTGAAGCCCAAGGTTGCTGGCTTGAGCCCAAGGTCACTGGCTTAAGCAAGGGGTCACTCACTCTGCTATAGCCTTCCAGTCAAGGCACATATGAGAAAGCAATCAATGAACAACTAATCAACAAACAACTGAGATGCCGCAAAGAAGTATTGATGGTTCTCCCTTCCTGTCTGTCCTAATCTGTCCCTTTTCCTTTTTTAATTAA
The DNA here is from genome assembly GCF_036850765.1 of Saccopteryx bilineata. Classification (NCBI taxonomy): domain Eukaryota; kingdom Metazoa; phylum Chordata; class Mammalia; order Chiroptera; family Emballonuridae; genus Saccopteryx; species Saccopteryx bilineata. The sequence continues at coordinate 156,180,528 of NC_089490.1, forward strand.
TTAATTTTTTTTTTTATTTATTTTCTTACAGAGACAGAGAGAGGGACAGATAGGGACAGACAGACAGGAACGGAGAGAGATGAAAAGCATTAATCATCAGTTTTTCATTGCAACACCTTAGTTGTTCATTGATTGCTTTCTCATATGTGCCTTGACCAGGGGGTTACAGCAGACCGAGTAATGCCTTGCTCAAGCCAGCGATCTTGGGTCCAAGCTGGTAAGCTTTTGCTCAAACCAGATGAGCCTGCGCTCAAGCTGGCAAGCTCGGGGTCTCGAACGTGGGTCCCCTGCATCCTAGTCCGACGCTCTATCCACTGGGCCACCACCTGGCCAGGCCCAATCTGTCCCTTTTTCTGACTCTCTCTGTCAAATAAATAAATAAATAAATAAAATCAATGACATTTTCAAGGCAAAGCAGAGAATGATCTGTTCCTTCAGTGTTTTCTTCACTGAATTCTTTTACTGCTCTGTGATACCATCTGGCTGAACAGATATTTCATAGTTTGTAACTGTAAAGATACCTACCTATATGAATTTAAAAATTGATCTACACACACACACACACACACAAAACTTTATATATAATAAATTTGTTTTTAAGAATACAAAAATAAACTGTCACTTTTGTCATGCTGACAATTTGCATATATACACATGTAGGATATAAGTTCCAATTAGTGATCTGGACAGCTGAAACGTGATATTCTTTTTTTTTTTTTTTATTGCCTGACCTGTGGTGGTGCAATGGATAAAGCGTAGACTTGGAACGCTCAGGTCACCCGTTCGAAACCCTGAGCTTGCCTGGTCAAGGCACATGTGGAAGTTGATACTTCATGCTCCTCCCCTCTTCTCTCTCTCACTCTCTTTTTCTCCCCTCTCTAAAGCAAATAAAAATACTTTAATTTATTGATTTCAGCTATAGAGTAAGGGAGAGAGTGAGAGAATGAAAGAGACAGGAACATCAATCTGCTCCTGTCTGTGCCCTGACCAGAGATCAAACCAGTAACCTCTGTGTTTCAGGTTAATAATGCTCCAACCAAGCTATCCGGCCAGGACAAAGCTTGTATATTGTTAATATGAACACACTGTCACTGAGTTTTTACACTCAGTGTAAAATATTTCATACACTAAATACTGCATTGGTTTCTGCATGTATAAATGCCAGTTATAAAATTTTTTGTTCCATTTGATTAAAAGTAGACCTTAAGCTCATTTTAACTGCACTAAAAACAACAGTTCAAGAACCTATGGCCTTATATAAAGAAATCCAAAATGTACTAAATACAACTATAAAAGCAGGGAATAATTACAGTCATGCAAAATTTTAAACTAAAAATTATATAGAAATGCAATTTAAAATGACAAACTCAAATTTATGTAACTCTCAAAATCAGAAAGTCAGCAGTCATCTCAACCAACACAATGCTTGCAAAGATTTAGAAAAGAAAATACATCCTCTGCTTGTATAATGTATTTTTTTTTTAAGATTTTATTTATTCATTATAGAGAGGGGAGGGGGGAGGAGCCAGAAGCATCAACTCCCATATGTGCCTTGACCAGGCAAGCCCAGGGTTTTGAACCGGCAACCTCAGCATTTCCAGGTTGACACTTTATCCACTGCGCCACCACAGGTCAGGCAAGCTTGTATAATGTAAATGAGATCTTTAAATTCATAGAACAAGTCATCTGTCTCTGTCCTCTAGCTCAAGAAATTAATTTTTAATTGATTGGCAAGACAGAGGGAGGAAAGGGGGGAAAGAGGGAGAGAGAGGGAGAGAGAAAGAGAGAGAGAGAGAGAGAAGCATTCATTTGTCATTCCACTTATTTATGCATTCATTGTTTGCTTTCCATGTGTACCCTGACTGGGATCAAATTTGCAATGTTGGCATTTTGGGACAATGCTCTAACTGAGCTAACTGGTCAGGGCCAGCTCTTTAATAGTTTTATGAAACCTTTTCTTTCAGTTAAATCATAAGCAAGATAATTTTCATAAACCATTTTTTGCAAATCTGCCTCATTGTAACTTCTTTCAAGTTAGCACTAGCCAATAATTTATTTACTATTTCCTTAAATCTGTGTATATTTTTAATATCTGTGCTTATACTTTATACATTTATATAGGCAGACACAAAAGGCCACACAGTATGTGATCCTGTTTATGTTAAATATCCAAAACAGGTAAATCCACAGAGACACTGGCTTAGTGCTTGCCAGGGGCTAGGGGAGATGGAGGAGTTGCTAATAGGGATGGAGTTTCTTTCTGGGATGACAAAATGTTCTGGAATTAGATAGAGACAATGGTAGCAGAACTGTACAAATGTACTAAACACCATTGAATTGTATACTTTCAAAGAATATACTGTTTGATATGTGAATTGTATCTTAATAAAGCTGTTACTTTTTGAAAAAAATGTGTTTTTCAAAATAATTTCCCATCTGGCTGGGTGGTGGATGGTTGATGATGGATTAAACAAAACTGTGCAGGTGTGACTGGGTCACGTGATACAGCCAACAGTTATCCAGTGGTTAGTACAGAATAACTCATTTTGACCTTACTGCTCCCCTGGGAGGAGGAAACTGAGGCTTCTGGGTTGGTGCCTTGCCCATGCCAGCCAGCAGAGCTCAGATTTCCCACAGTATTTGTGTCCTTCGGGAAGCTCTCCCTGTTGTCCCTGGGCTCCTCAGGACATGCCAGCTGTGGGGTGACACACAATCAGTCCTTCATAAAGATTTACTGACAGAATCCTTGAGAGAAGACAAGGGGACCATCTTTTGTAGGGCTCTCACCCCAGAGCCCCTTTTTCTGATGCTCAGCACAGGAAGTAACATTTCCAGCGTCACCATGGCCAGCCTGACAGTGATTTTATGTTGAAGCAGGGGTGGGTCACCCCTTGGCCAATGCCTGGCCCTCCTGCAAGCGGGGGGAACACACCAGCTGTGCCTGACCCTCCTCCTCCTTTAGCTCCAGCCGCAGAGCTGATTGGCCCATCCCGCTGCCTTTGGACACCTGTCGCTGTCTCTCAGCGGCCACCCTCCATCCTGTCCAGCAGGCCCAGCGTGGTGGCTGTGGAGTAAGTGGGGCCAGGGGGAGGCCTGGGCAGAGGTGGGGATCCCTAGGGGGCTGGAGAGGGTGTTTCTGAGGTTCATGGCAGTCCCTAACTCTTGTGACTGCCACCTTACTCACCTAGGGTTACACATCTTCTCCCCATTGGGCACCCCCACTGCCCTGCTCCAGCCCCAGAGAGGGTCACCTTTCTGCCTAGGGATGGAACACACACTAACACAGGTAGCCAGAGGCACTGGAGACCTCAAAAGTAGGGTTTTGAGAAGCTGACAGACTTGGGTTTGACCTCGAGCTCTGCACGACCCCTAGCCAATGCCTATGTCCCAGCCTCACTTTCTTTCTCTGCCCTGTGGGAGCAGAGACAGTGAGAGGAGACAAAACCCCCAATGTTGGGATAGAGAGGCCCCCAGGACTCCCCTTATCCTTCCCCTTCCTGTTGTGGCTAGAGTAAGGCTGGTTGTAGCTGCTGGAACTTGTGCTCCTAGATTTATGGGGCCAGGGAGGAACTGGTTGCCAGGTATGGCAGATGAGAATGGTCCAGAGGGGAAACCTGTGGGGGCAAAGGCCTGGAAGGGGATAGGCCCCATGCTGGCCTGTCCCATGGGGTTGGGCACTGGATAAAAATAGTCCCTAGTCTCAGAGAACATGAGCTGACCCTGGGCCTAGATTCTGCTTTGGGCTCTTTACTCATATCTTTGTGACTTTGAGTGGGTCCCAGCCCTTTTAGGGCCACAGCAGCCTCTGTGTGCTCAGGAATGCTGGGGCCCCAAGGAGGCTGGGTGATTGGGAGGAGTCCTAAGGCAGGCATGTGGGGGTCAGGGAGGGTGCCTGGGCCATGCTCTGTGTGAGTCTGAATTTGCCAAGTGAATTTACCAAGGCTGGGTAATACATGTACTCAGAGCCCTTGCCTTGCCAGGTCAGGCCCAGTCCCTCAGCCTGGCTCGGTAAATGCAAGATGCCTCTTTCTCATCCCTTCCCTACTTCCAGCTCAAGTCTGGACGGGTTGCTTCTCAGACATCTCCTTGACAACCATGGCCTTGGAGGAGCCAGATGCAGGCCTAGGTAGCTGCCAGGCAGGTGAGGACCTCTTTGCACTGGCTGATCCCTGCCCAGGCAGGCCCTGGAAGAACAGGGCTTGAGATATCCTCCCCAGGGTGCTGGCAGGATGAAGCACACACCCCCATTCTACGGATGAGCAAGGTGGCTCACCTTCAGAGACCAGGACTTGGACTCTTACATTGGCTTAAACTGCTTCTGTTTCCCACCTCTGGCCCATTGTTGCCTCAGGGGTCTATTAGGATCATCCCCCCCCCAAAAAAAAAAAGAGGAGGGGCTTGGCCACACAGGTCAGGGTTCCAATCCCAGCCTGCCAGGGAAGTGCTGTGTGCCTTTGGGCAAGGCTGCCTCTTAGACTGTCTCCTTTCCAATCTGTAAAGTGGAAGCAAATACCTGCCCCTCACCCAGCAGAGCCCTGGGAAGGATAGGATTGGCCTGGCGACCCCACAACCTTGAGTTTTCCCCTTTTCCCACTAACAGTGACACCCAGACTGGCTGACTCCAGCACTTGGCCCCACGTGAGTAACCTGGGCCCTTGGGTTTCAGCCCAGGACTCCTCTGGAGTCCGGGACACAATAGCCATGGAGGGTGGGTTTCTGTAGCCCATGGGAACATCTTGGACCCCCTCGGAAGAAAAAGAAGAAGGAAATATCCAAGATGACTGACAACTCTCCACAGGATTCTCAGGAGCAAGAGGCTGAGGATAGCCCTGCAGGCAGAGTGGATAACAGGCCCAAGAAGACAGAAAAGGAGTATGTGGCCAAAGTGGCCCCAGGACCCAGCAAGGAGAAGCTGAAAGCAGGAGCAAGTCGGTTTGCAGGAGGCAAGGGTGAAGTGAGGGGTGGGCAGAAGTGGATTTAACAGTGGGCTCACCGGGTGTGTGCACCCTGGGCCCAGACTTTTGAAGGGCCCCGCAAAACCCCAACTTTACACTTTTTTCTAATGACATGAAGTTTGGTTTCATATGTGCAATTTTAACATTAATAGTACATAATATTTTTTATTTATTTAAAAATATGGTTAGCATATATTTTTATTTTCCCTGTCTCTCTCTCTTCTCTAAGGGGCCCAATATTTTCTTCTGTGCCCGGGGCTTCAACCGACCTTAATCAGCCTCTGGGGATGGGTATGGGCTGACAAGGGAAATAGGTCCTGGGCTGGGTCTGTGGACCTGGGTGGAAAGGATGCTGAGATACGCGCTCCTGGCTGAGTGGTGTCCAGGTGTTATAGGCAGTAACTAAAAGGTCTGGGAGCCTCTGCTAATTCATGATACACTAGCTAAGGTGCTATTAAGCTTCAGCTAATTATCTAGAATATTCTTGGCATTACAGTGAAGCTGCCAAACTTAGTTCCCCTGCACAAGGTCGCACAGCAACACAGGGCTGAGTTTAGTTTAGGGTGCAAGTCGGCCTCTTAGAGCCCCACATTTGCTTCTGAAGCCCCGCGGAGCCCGGCGCGCAAGAAGGCGCAGGCTGCACCGCCCCTGCAGCCACCACCCCCTCCTCCGGCGCTGAGCGAGGAGCTGCCTTGGGGAGACATGTCGCTCAACAAATGCCTGGTGCTCGCTTCGCTGGTGGCGCTGCTAGGCTCGGCCTTCCAGTTGTGTCGCGGTGAGCCTGTGCCCCCAGGGTCAGGGTCTTGTACACCCCACCCCACCCCGCCACAGACAGCTCCCTTCTCCCGCCTTGCGCGCTCCTTTATCCCTAGCATTGACCTTCAGCGGGGTCTTCCTCTCCCTTCCCACTTGTGCATCCTGTTTAGGCACCGACCGTGCACCTCCAAGGTCGGGCCTGTGTCCCTCTTGTCAGGACGAGTTTTCGGGCCTCCTTCCTGTCCCCCCACTAGGGACCTTGCAGAGGGGTGGGTGGGGGAGAGCCTTCCCTTACCAGTATGGATCTTAGTGCACGTCCCTCCACTGTGCACATTTCCCGCTATAGATCTTGCATGCCCAGGATGGACCGTGTGGGTGCTCTCCCCATTAGGTGTAAGCCTTCCTTGAGCTCCAGGGCGCTCATGCAGCCCGCGGAGAAACATGACCTGTCCTTTTGCAACCCGAAGAAGGAAGATTTGGAGGGAATGGGGAGCCCGCAGAAGCGGGGACCCGGAATTTCTTCCAAGGGCTCAAAGGGATCCAGACCAGCCTCCCAGTATGGGGTGGAATCGGCGGGTCCCCTTCGCCTGTTCCCAGGGAGAGCTTTAGCTGTGAGGGCTAGGTGGATGGTGTGGTCAAGCTCTAAGGCGCAGGCTGATTTTCACCCCCTCCCATCCACTCGTAGATGTCATGGTTGGGGAGGCGGACACTCCTGCACCTGCCCGTGAGCCATGGGTCCCATCAAGCTCAGCACCAAAAAAGCCAGCGTCGCCCCCGGTAAGCATTGCCTTCAATGACTGCGGGCGACTGGACCCTCAATTGGAGGAAAGGGCCTGGGTCTGTGGAGTGGGTTTGCGCTGATCCTATCACCACGCATGGTCTGCGTTGCAGCTGAAGCCTGTGGCCTGGGCACCTACACCGGGATCCTCTGTGCAGACAGAGGTGAGACCCTCTGCGCCCCAAGTGCAGACAGAGAACGCTGCGGTTTCAAGGAGCGAGGAGGCTGCAGAAATGGAGGAAGGGGAGCCTGAGGAGGCTGCTGGGGAGGAGAGCTCGCCCCTCGACCACGGAGCACCCAGGAAGAGGCTACAGAAGGAGAAGCCGCGGAAGGAGGAGAGGTCGCGAAAGGAGAGATCACGAAAGGAGAGATCGCGGAAGGAGGAGAGACCTCGGAAGCCGGAGAAGCCACAGGCCTCCAGGAAGCCCCAGGAAGCCCTACCCAGGCGCTTGAAAGAACGCAAAGCAAGCTACAGGCCGTGGGCGCGGGACTCCAGAGACCATGAGCACCGAAAGAGGCAGTCCTGGGCCTTCCGGCGGCCCAACGCGGAGGACTGGCCTCCCGGCCGTCAGAAGCACCGCACCAGCAGGGGTCGGGACTGAGCCGGACCTAGATCCTGAGCCGAAATCCCAGAACCTTTTCTCGGTCCCGGGTTCTAGGAAAATAAAGCGAGTGCAGCGACCCCCATATAGCCTACTCCTTTGCACCTCAATCCTGGAACCCGCCCGGGGTCTAAATGACCGGGACAAGACTTCAGTTTGGGGGGTGGCATAGGGGGTAAGCAGTGCCAACCCGAATGACCCAGCCCTGAGCGCTAGAGGGACCCGAATGACCCAGCCCTGCGCTCTAGAGAACTGGCGAACAGAGGGCCCCACCTGCCCCCAAACACACACGGACACCTCAGCCACGTGCTTGTGGTCTTTATTGGCGTGATGATTGAAATCCGAATAAATATGGACAGGGGCGCCAGTCGGGGCGTGGTCCAAGGTTACCGGCAGCCGCACTCTGTGGCCACCATGTTGGGCATGTGGTGCGCGGTGATACGCTCCTCAGAAAGCGTGATGAGTAGCTTGCCAGTGTAGGCCGTGGGCACGCAGCAGGGCGGGCGCGTCAGGGAAGCCCCACGGGCCTGCATCTTGAGCAGCAGCACCACGTGGTTGCCATAGCGCGGGTTGCGGTCTGACTGCGGCCAGCCGCACGAGCCCTGGCAGTTATTAGCCTGGTACATCTCGGGGATGAGCACAGAGCGCTCGGCGCGCAGGTCCACGCTCAGCTCGCGCAACGCGCACGGCCCGTCTGCGGCCCCGGCCTCCGCGCTGCGCTGTGCCCGCGTGGACCCGCTCCACTCCCTCCCGCGCCACTCGGCGCGCAGACCCTGCAGCGCCTTTAGCAGCAGCAGTGGGCGCAGCGGGTCACCTACGCCTCCTGAGTCTCCCTTTTCCCCGGGGCACAGCGCGAGCAGGCGTGCCAGCAGCGGTGGGACGGCGGGAGGCAACCCTGGGAGGCTGCCCAGCTCAGCGGCAGTCGCTTGCAGCTCTGCGGCCACACGGCGCTCCAGGTCCGCCGCCCAAGGCGAAGACACAGGGTCCTGCAGTGACGTGGAGTCCCCGGCGGTGGCAGCAGCAGCAGCAGACGACAGCAGCAGCAGTAGGGGTTCTTCTCCGTCAAGCAGGCGCTCCAGAGCCTTGGGGTCCGACAGATTGACCAGGCCCTGCCCGAAGCCGGCCAGCGCGGCAGGGTCCAGGGCCAGGCGCAGCGTTGAAGCTTGGGCGGGGGCCCCCCGTAGCGTGCGCACCAGGCGCGTGAGCGTCTCCAGGAAGGGGTCGGCACTGGGTGGTTGCTCCTCAGGCTCCAGGGTCATACTAGACGGTGAAGGGGACAGAGTGTGGGCGCGAGGCTCAGCCCTCCGCACATCCCTGCGCCCCTGGGCTCAGTTTGCACGTACTTGGGCGACGGGAAGGTCATCGTGTTCAGCTGACCGTGTGCAGACATAGGTGTGGGCCCGGGCCCCGGCAGCAGGAGCAGGGCTGGGGTCATCCGCGTGAAGCAGCGGGAGTCAGCGCGGAACAGCAGAGTCTGCAACTGGGCGGTGGTCAGGGGAGCACCTGAAGGGAAGGTTCCCGGCTGAATCAGGGTCTGGGGCCTAGGGTAGCCGCACCCTCCTGCTCCCTCTCTGCCCAGCGTACCGTCTCCGCGGTGCTGCAGGGTTAGGGCGAGACCCAGGCCGTGCCAGGCCCCCGCAGGCTGGTCCACAGGCAGCGCCAGGTAACTGGTATCCCGGGATAAGCAGACACTCTGAGGAGACGGAGGCTCAGCCTATTGGGCCTGGGCGCAGGATACCACCAGCCCTCTCTCCCTGCCCTTATCACCCCTTCCACTTTCTACCCTGGACACCTGGAGCCTTTCCCTGGAATGCAGACTGTTAAACAAAAAACCTCCTCTTTTGCTATGGGTGAGGGCTGCTGGGGGTGGGGGAATGCCCAACTCAACCTTAGTACCTGGGTGCCCAGCAGACCAGCGCCTGTTACAGTGACTTCCGGGCCAGGTCCGGGGTACAGCACTAGCAGCGCCAGTTCCCCGGGGCTGATTTCTCCAGATGGAGGCTCCTGGAACCTCAGTGAGGGTGTTGGATCCCAGGTCACTAGGCCAGGATAATGGGGAAGGGGAACAGCTGAGCCACTGAAGCCTGAGGCTCTCACTCAAGCCTGTTCTTCAGGTAAGGAGAGCTGTACCCCACTGGGAGCCTTAGGACACTAGTGGGAGAGGTGTGACACTCCTAAACACCAGGGACAGGACCTTGCCGGGACATGGGTAATACTGATAGGGTGGGTGGTGGGGCTGCTGCCTGTTATCCCTGAACCTTTGAAGTCTCTGGGGGATTTCCTGGGCGGAGGCCCACACGACACCTGGGCAGCCCCTTCCTTGCATCTGAAGTCAGTGGCTCCTGGGGGCAGGGCACCTCTTACTCCAGGCTGCCTACTTGTGGGAGGGACACACCTCTACTGGACATTTAGGATGGCTGACCACTCTCACTGGCTCCTTCCTGGAGTGGGAACCTTCCCAGGCACTATAGGAGGAGTGGTGTGGGAGTGGGAATTCATTGAAGACTTCCAGCTCCAGACAAGGCAAAAGGCACACACCTCCCAGGCTGCAGACTCACAGCCCAACCCAAAGGAGCAGGGCCATAGTCCTCAACATCTCCAAGCAAGGGAGGGACCTAGGGTTTTACTTGAGAGAATAATGATCATCATGTAATGGGAAAGAGGACCACAGTGGGGTATCCTGCCCAGCCTTGGCCATTGGGCTTCACATACCTTTCTCCAGGTGTAGGACAACCAGCTGCCGCCCCTGTGGCTCCCCCAGCCACACTTGAAGCCACTGCAGAGAGGGCAGGGCAGAGTGTTCATGGCTGGGGGTGCAGATCCCAAAGGTGGCCAGGTCACGGGGCCCCCAGTGGGCCTGATGCACGACCTCCAGGAAGACCTGCTCGTAGTCCCTCAGTGTTCCCACCACCCGCAGGGGGGTGATGCTGCCATTGCCACCTCCACCCAACGTCACCAGACACAGGGGGTCTTGCTGGCTGCTTGGAGGCCAGCCCCAGTCTTGGTGGAAAATAAGACCCCTGGTGTCTGTAGGCTTCACAGGCAAGGCTTCTTCTCTGGGGATCCCACCTCCCAGCAGGGTTCCCATCACCCACAGCACCAGGACCAGTCTAGAGAGAGGTGTAGCCCACATCCTGGGAACTGCAAGGGGCTGGGCCACCCTGCCTTTATGGGCGAGCTGAGTGTGTTTGTGCTGGAGGACAGCCCCTATTGCCTTCCAGGATGTGACCTTGGGGGCCAGTGCCTGAGCCCTTCCGCAAGCCTGGACCTCCTCAAAGCCCCTTCTGTTCTGCCCCAGCTGCCTATCTCCTTCCCACCAGTGATAGAAAATATGGCCTGGGACCGATTTGTCCAACTGTCCTTGAGGTTTCCCTCTGGAGATGGGAGTGGGAATTTGAGCAGGGAGTGACTAGCCCAGATGGGCCAAACATCAACAGCTGTGGGGTTGGGTCTAGAGGATGGCAAAGGGGCAGAGCCTCCTCCCTGAGCATAGCCAGGCCCTGAAAGACATCAGTTATCTAAGTGTATTCAGACTACCAGGAGGGTGGGCCTGGCCTCCAGACTCAGGTGGGGGTCCCTGAGTCTCCTGCCCATTCACCTTGCCCCTGGAAAACCAAGGGGTAACAGGAACACAGGCATCTTGGCCTGAAGACTCCAAGGACAAAAAAAGCATCCTCTGCTTTGCTATCCCCCCACAGGATGGATCCCATACCCAGTGCTGCTCAGCTGGCAGTCTGCCCTCCATCCTGCAGTCTCCAGGACACAGCTGACACAATGGGCCACCCACCAGTGTCCTGGTGGGACAGTCTTAAAGCCTGACCCTGAACCGCTTCCACACGTTGTGGAGAGGCCACCCCACAGTGCCCTGCCACCCACTGACACAGCAGTGCACTCAGGTGGCTGGGAGGCTGTTTAATTAGATCTGAGGACATGGCACAGCCCTCTACAAAAACACCAAACTGATCAGGGAGAAAAAACAGGAAAACAGTAAAGTAGACTTGTAGAAAAAGGGGGCAGCTTTTCAATTAGCCGGGGGAGGGGGTGGAATGTTCCCAGGGCCCTCGGAGGGCAGCGGGGGCCTCAGCATTGGGGGCATGGGAGCTGGGGGGTGGACCCCAGGATTGGAGGGGTGAACACCAGGGGGCTGAGGGTGGACCCCAGGAGCTGGAGGATGAACCCCAGGAGGAGGGGGGTGGACCCCAGGAGGCTGAGGGTGAATCCCAGGAGCTGGAGGATGGACCCCTGGGGCCTGGGGGTGGACTGAAGAAGCTGGTGGGTGGACCCCTGTGGTCTGGGGGTGGACTCCAGCAGATGGGGGAGGGTGGACTCCTGGGGCTGGAGGGTGAACACCAGGAGCAGGGGGATGGACCCCAGATGTTGGGGGGTGGACCACTGGTGCTGGGGGATGAACCCCAGGAGCTGGAGGGTGGACCCCAGATGTTGGTGGGTGGACCACTGGTGCCGGTGGGTGAACCCCGGGAGCTGGTGGGGGTAGCTGGGGAGGGCCCGGAGGCCCTGAGGGTGCAGGCCCACTGGGTGGCATGGGGGGCAGAGGCAGGCCTCCTGGTGGGGGCGGAGGCAAAGACTCAGGCAGCGGTGGCCGTGGAGGCAAACCATTCATCAGTGGGGGTGGTGGTCGCTTCACCCCAGGAGGTCCAGCAGGGAGGCTTGGTGGGGCAGGTGGCTTTTCCATCTTAAAGTGGAACTGAAGGAAGAACTAGAAAAACAGAAAAGCTAAGTGGAAGCTATAAGCAGCCTTGGGTGGGGCAACAGGATGGCCAGGGCAACCTCCAGGGGGGATCCTGGAATTGCCTGGACCTAGAGCAACTTACCTGCTTGGTTTCCCTGTTCCAGTGAGTCCAAAACTTGCCCTCAGCCTTGTCAATCTCCCTGCTTGGCACCTGCCGAGGGGGTTGATATGGGGTCAGAATTAGAGCAGACCCAGACAGGGGAAGCCCTTTGAGGGGACAGGGCTTGATCTGGGGGGTATCAGACACGGCTTCCATTACAGCTCTGCTGCTTAGTAACCCCATCACTCTAGGAAGGCCATGGGTTATGCTATTTTGTTCACCAGTATCTGCCCAAGCATGAGACACCATCAAAGAATCCTGACCAGCTGGCAGAGGCATGTCACTGGTGGACACACAGGAGCTCCACTCTTGGTAGGCACTACCTCAGGATGGCTTTTCCCACCCCAGAAACAAGGCCCTTTGGGAAGGGCACTCCTGGAGTGGGGAGCACAAGCTACCTTGAAGGCAATGGTCTCGTAGGGCTCGGCAGCCATCAGCAGATACTGCCAGCGACGGTCTGGGGGCTCGATCCTCTGCTCATATGCAGACATGAAACGGTGGCGTGGCATGATGCCATCAGCAATCTCGGGATAGTCAATCTGCAAAAACACATCCAAGTAGCAGCACTGTCTTCCAGGAACCCCTCCCCTCACGATTGGGTGTTGGGCCTTATCTCACCTGGAAGAGGAGGCTCTGTTGGCCCATCTCTGTATCCCTCTGCTTGGTCACTGTAACACATGAGGGTCTCAGGTCTAGGCCAGCTCAATGTCCTCCCAGAACTCAGAACCCCAAGGGAGGTCACCTGGCTGTAGGGCATCACCCAGGCCTATGAGGACTCTGTGCTATAGGTGCCACCTGCTCAAGACCACACAGGTGGTGGCAGAATGGCTCTGTGTTACCTTGAACCGAAGCCTGGGAAAGCACTGAATGGAACTGAATACAGAAGGCTCCAGATGTGTGGGGCAAGTGAGGCCTGCACACCTGCAGCCAGGAGAGGGCGCCCTTCCCATTAGAGCCCTGTGACTTCCAGGCTATTCACACAGCTCTGGGGCATGTCAAACTCCATTAATCCTCCAGCTTCTCCCTGCTACATTCATGACTGCCTATCACAGGCAAAAAAATCTTTGGTAGGACCATGTGGATCCTGCCATTGTGACCCTGGTTTGTAAGTGGGTCTGTCCCAAGGCCTTTGCATGCTATGTCCTAACTGCAATGCCAGTCACACACAAGACACTCCTACCTTTTGTTAGAATACAGTCCCCTAAGTTCCAACTGGTTAACCCAGAACCCTCTTTCCTGCTAAGGGTTCTACTGAATAAGCTGCAACTAATACAGACCTTTATTCTCCCATTCTACTTTTTCTTCAGGTTAAGAGGAGCCACAACCCAGTCCCAAGCTCACAGGAAAGGGACATGACAGGCTTGCCGCCCCTCCCACACACCACTCAACTTCACTAGGAGTGCAAAGAATTACAAGTCCCCACAACACCCTGACAATGCGGTGTTGTACACAAGCAACACGGCATACTTGTGGTCATGTTTGAGAAGTTCATGTTGGGAAGATGGGACCCAGATGAGTTGGGTGGTCCTTGAAAGCAGTGAGAGGTGTGGCCAAGTGAAGGCCAGTGAACAACAGTGTGTATATGGCTTAGGGATGGGTCTGGGGTCCTGGCCAAAAGACTCACGCTTTCTCATGCCAGCTGTGGGCTAGCATACCCCCAGACAGACTTACCTTTATAACCTGGGCGGCCGATCTTCACAAACTTCTTCACTTCCACCTTGACCTTCTCTGGCGCCGGCTGGGCGGGGGCCTCCTTGGCCTCCTTGGCTGCTCGCCGGGCCCTGCAGACGGGATGGAGACAGCGATGCAACCCCTTCACACAAACAAATGCTGCCAAGGTCACAGGGCCAGGTGCTAGGAGCCATCCTGCCCCCACACTGACCTTGGAGAGTCTCTGCTTAGTGAGAGGGTTGGGGGTATCAGATGGGGGTCCTAGGCTTTGAATGAAAATGGATTGGACTGCCAAGGGCATCTTTCTCTTTTCATCACATTTCCCACCAACCCTTATTAAGGAGCTTTCTGACAACCCCAAACCTCTCTCTGTTTATAGTACCCTCACTGTTGCTAGGGAAAGAGCATGGCCTGTTTCTCCCCTCACACCTAAGCAGCCACACCCACCTACTCATGCTGGGCAGGATTCAATGCTCTGATCACAGGTTGGGCGGGCCCCAGACCCCCTCTGCACCATCATCTGGCATGGTTCACAGATGTCAGAGAAGTGCCAGCTCCTTCCTGACCCTGGGGCCCAAGGCTTCTGGCTGGGTGTGGGGGTAGGTGCGGAAACACATACTTACAAGTTGGTCTGGTGCTTTTTCCCCTGGGTGTGTGCGAGGTAGCTCCCCTAGAGTGGGACAAAGTGAGCAGGGATGAGGCCTGGATGCCCCTTGACCAGGCTTATTCTCCCTTCTGCCTGCTGGGAGCAGGGTCTCAAAGTCCAAAGTGCAGAAACGAGACCAAGACATACAAGGCTGTTCAATGGTGCACTGTCCATGGTTGTGAACAATGTGAAAACAAAGTGAATGTTCTACAACACATGGAAAGGACAAATAGGACCTGTTCACTGCTGTATGGTGACTCCAACGTGCGTACTCATCAGACTACTCTATGGATGATCTCACAGTACTTAAAGGAAACACCACCAGACCTCAAAATCTAATGCTGAATGTTCCCAGGTATGCCCTGTGCTCACAGGTGCTCACCTGTGTAACAATGGCAACATCGGTACTAAGGGAAATAGGACAAGCAACAAATCCACAGCAGTGATGGCCCCCGGGTTCCAGGAGTGATGGATGAAGGCTGGGGACAGAGGGGTTTCGGCCTTCATATGAGTGACCACTATCTTTCCTGGAAAGACACATTTGAAGCTGCACTCAGTGAGTAAGGGGATCAAGTGTGATTGGGGGGCCACAATCGCAGCTTCTTCACCCTTGGCTGCATTATGAACATGTCAGGTTAATAAGGTAAGAGCCTGGAGAATGGGTAGAGCAGGTTGTCCTATCTCAGAGCTTGTCTGCAGGCACTGGGGAAGGCACTTGCAGGGAGCGGGTACTGAGAACTCACCTCGTTGTTGTGGAGTGTCAGGCATAGCTTACACTCATACGAGCCCAGGTGGTTCTTCATGAAATAAGGGTCCTGGGAAGAAGACACAGTCCATCAGATTAAGGAAGAAAGTACCACGATCCCCGTCTGCCACATGGAGTGCCTGAAAAGCAGGGCTGTCCCTGATTGGCGAAGGAGGG
Source organism: Saccopteryx bilineata (assembly GCF_036850765.1). Lineage (NCBI taxonomy): Eukaryota > Metazoa > Chordata > Mammalia > Chiroptera > Emballonuridae > Saccopteryx > Saccopteryx bilineata. The sequence goes on from NC_089490.1 coordinate 156,195,708, forward strand.
GTGGCTGTTGTTCTCTGGGGCAGATGTTCTGGGATGGACTAGAAGCCTGGGACTGGTTCAGCAGGAGTCTGGTAGGGCAGTGCTGTGGGACCACCAGAGTCTTCAGCAGGACTGGGGGCTGACTTTGAATCTACAGCAAGTGCCTAGGGTCAACATGGCTGGTCTCTGACCCCTACTGAGCAGAAGGGGTCCCCTGGGAGTCCTTGGTCCCACATTGGTCACAGTTTGGGGTCTGGAAAGAGGCAGAGATGGTTGTCCATCTCTTGGTCCAGGGCAGGGATCTGGCCAAAAATCCTGCCAACCTCCCATGAGCTGCAGCACAAGGCAGATGTAAGCAGAGGAGGATAAGTAAACAGGTTAAGGGAAAGGCCACAGAGACCCATGTTTACAGGTCCTGTGCACCAGACAGGTGACTTTTCATAAACCAGGGCAGCAGGGCAGTGCTGCTAAACCCAAGTGCAGAGCAAAGTTGTGGGGTTCAAATTCTAATTCCACTGCCTAGGGAGTTAGAACCTTTGAGAATGACTCCCCCATACACAACTGTTTCTTCATTTGGAAAATGGCAACTGTAACAGAACCAACTGCACAAGTGTGGCCTTTGAGTTTTGGGGGTGCCTGGCACACATAAAGGCCCCACATATTTCAGAATTTTATTTTATTTTTAAATTTATTCATTTTAGAGAAGAGAAATGGAAAGAGAGAGAGAGAGAGAGAAGGGGGAAGCAGGAAGCATCAACTCCCATATGTGCCTTGACCAGGCAAGCCCAGAACTGGGAACCTCAGCATTCCAGGTTGATGCTTGATCCACTGCGCCACCACAGGTCAGGCTATTTCAGGATTTTAAAGTCTAAGGTGAACTACACACTAACAGCCAGCCTCTCACCTGGACCACTCTGCCCCAGGGGATACTGGGCAACATCTGGGGTCAGCTGTGGTCATCATGACTGGGGGTGCTCCTGGCATTGATTGGGTGGGGCATGCAGGGATGCTGCATGACAAACCACAGCGCCCAGGATGGCCCCCACAGAATGGGGGTACTGGTCTACCAACTGCTCTGTGTGGCTAAACTAAAACATTGCCCTTCACTCCCTATGGCTGGAATGATATCAATTCATGTAATGCCATTGTGGCCCTCCACATTGGAGATTCTCCACACTGCTGGTTAATTAAACAAACAAAACCAAAATGGCTTGCACAGTAAAAAACCCTTCTAATGTGGGGTCACCAACAGCTGACAATCTTGGGTGCGCAGTGGAGACCTGCTGCTTCAGGTAAAGTTCCCTTGTTTACAGATAAGAAGCCCAAGGCCCATAAAGCCAGGCAGCTGCTCAAGGGCACTGGTGTAAGCATCTGGAATGTGGTTCCATGGTAAAAGGGACTCTTCTCTGGCCCTACTTCACCTTGTTGATGTCAATGGTCTCCAGGGCCAGCTGCCTGAGGCGCTCCCTGCGGTCCCGGTTGCTCTCAGAAGAGGAGGCCACACCTCCACTCCCAGTTTTGCCCCCAGGGCGATGTTGGAAGTCCATGGTGAGGGATTTGGAGCTTTATCAATTGGAGAGAAACCTGGAGGGATCAAGTGAAGAGGTGGTGAGCTTTGCAGAATGTGGCACTGTCACAGGGGCCTCCCTGGGCCTGGGGTCTCAAGCCTGGCAGAGGAAACAGGAAAGAAGACCATGCCCCCCACCAACCTTTTTTTACCCTTAACTCCTGCTATATCTGAAGACCCCCATGCAACCAGTCTTCAGTTTCTGTGGGACTAGAATAAGCCCCATTTCTTCCTAAATGGTTCCTAAATTGATAGAAGCCGGTGGTGCTGAGAAAAGTACCTGCCGAGAATCCGACTGGCTCAGGGAAATCCAAACCCAAGCAAATACTAAATTGCTCACCGAATTAAGAGTACTAAAAAGTAGCTATTGGAGACCAAACTGTTGGTTACTTGTCCCCCATGGCACATGTCATCCCTCCCCGGTAGCACTCCCACTCTAAATGAAATGAGAGTTCACATCCTGAGGAAGGTCCCTGCCCAGATACCCTTGGCCCCCCAGGGAAATGTTTTCTATTCAGAAGAACTGGAATAGAGACACAGGAACTGACAGGCTGGGGGTAAGAGACAGGTTGAAAAGAGGGGAGTTCATCAAAACCTGCCTACTAACCAGCAGGCAGACTGCCCCTCCCCATACCCAAAAGGCAGCCAGCTTGTAGGCCTCCCAGCCCAAGGGAACTTCAGAAGACTATTCTGGGGAAAGAGCATGAGGGAAAATATTATCAGACACTGACAGCTCGGGTTCCCTCATCCTCTAAAGAAAATACCAGAGCCTTGCCAGGCCCACTGAGCAGGGACATCCACAAGACAAGCAGCATAAGTCTCATATGCAGAGCTGGTAACTTCACATAATAAACATAAAGAATCACAACACACCCAAGAAAAAAGAAATTTGATGGGAACTCAATAGAAGGTAACATCCTACTTAATTATCAGAGAAGTTACTGTACTATTAAACTAGAACAGGATACCACAGGTCAGCCTCGTAAATGAACCCTTGGAAAGTACAGACGGGATCATTCAAACAATTGAATACCAGCACTTACAGATAAGAGTCATATCTCTTATAAAGAAGAACAAGAAAATGAAAAAGAGAAGAGCAAAAACCTAGATGAAATTTCAGAGTAAGAACAGAAAGGAAGAGAATATTATCTAAGAAATAAATGTTATCAAAAAAGTAAAAGAAAATGCTCCAGGACTGAAAGGATCTAATTCTTCCCATCGAAACAAAAAGATCCTCAATAAATAGCTCATGAAACTTGACACCACTGAGGAAAACCATTTTCAACTAGATAGAGAAATAAAAGATCAAAAGACAGAACAAGGCCAAACCTTCAGAACAGTACTCAACTCATAAGAGGAGCAATGCTCTCACAGGTCCCAATGTAGATTTTCAACCCAAAATTTCAATTTTATATCCAAACTTTGAGGGTTAATAAAGCCGTTTTCAAATAACCAAAGACTCAAAATCAATCAGTTCATCAATCAATTTCTTCAAAAACCACCAGGAGATGAGTTTACAGAAGGAAGAGGAGAAAGTGGTCAAATTGAAAAGAGAAGCCAACCCAGGAGAGCCCTAACAGAAAGTTTTAAGATAACTGCTTCATTGTAAGGTGAGCAAGCAGAACAAAGTGGAGCTGGAGAATGCTAGCATCTGGGATAAACATTTCCACTTGGGAAAGAAATAAAAAGAATCAATTCATTTAAAACCTGTGGGAAAATGCAACCTATTGCTGTGTGAGGTGCTGGAACAGTTAAGAAAATCAGGCTAACAGGAAAAATTAAGAAATTAATTAGCTTTTTTGGGGAAAATGAACAGTACAGGAAAAGCAGCACAAATGAACATGTTACTTGCCATAACGGTGGACAATGTTTTCAGTCTCAGAAAACAGAACTAATGATGTGACTAATAATGTTCATGAAATAAACATATCCAGGTATGGAGGATGAAGTTAGACTGAGTGGGTGGGAGGCTGAAATAAGACCTCATCAATCACAGCAGGAAGTCAGCAGGCCAAGACTAAAAGCAATACATCCAGAAAGAATGGTTATTTACAAGGGTAAAAAGACAGATTTTAAGTATTGAGCAGGGAAGCCTCTAAGGCTAAGGAGGGTGCAGGGATGAATGACAGCCTTATATGAATAGGCTATTATCTCCTTAAATCTAACAAACAGATTATTATCTGAAGCTTCTCTTCTTCCTTCTCCGCTGCCAAAGAGTATACAAAAAGAGCGGTCCAGGTATCGCAGTCTGACTAGTGGTAAAGTCATTTAACCTCTGGGCTTCGCTGGAGAAATATGGCCAGCGAACGGGTGCTGGACACTCGATCTCTAGGGCCTTATTTATTATTTAGTTGGCTTGGAACAGGTAACTGCTGTTACCTCCTGAGGCTCAACCCTGACTGGGGTAGGTTAGTTGGTCAGGGAATCACCCAAAACGCCAAGGTTAGGGGTTCCATATCCCGTCAGGGAGCATGTAATGGCCAACCAGCAAATGCATAAATAAGTGGAACAAGGCCCTGGCCGGTTGGCTCAGCGGTAGAGCGTCGGCCTGGCGTGCAGGGGACCCGGGTTCGATTCCTCGGCCAGGGCACATAGGAGAGGCGCCCATTTGCTTCTCCACCGCCCCCCTCCTTCCTCTCTGTCTCTCTCTTCCCCTCCCGCAGCCGAGGCTCCATTGGAGCAAAGATGGCCCGGGCGCTGGGGATGGCTCCTTGGCCTCTGCCCCAGGCGCTAGAGTGGCTCTGGTCACGGCAGAGCGACGCCCCGGAGGGGCAGAGCATCGCCCCCTGGTGGGCAGAGCGTCGCCCCTGGTGGGCGTGCCGGGTGGATCCCGGTCGGGCGCATGCGGGAGTCTGTCTGACTGTCTCTCCCCGTTTCCAGCTTCAGAAAATACAAAAAAAAAAAAAAAAAGTGGAATAAATGTTTTTATCTCTCTAAAATCAAAAGATTAAAAGAAAAAAAAGAACCTGAACCAGTCAACTAACGGCCTCAAATTAGTGCTTGGAAAGGTCCTTAGTTACAAAGAAGGCGCTATGGGAGCTGAGACCCTCGACCCTATCTCAGCGGGTCTTTGGAGAGTCCCAAGCAAGTGAAGCGGTGCACGCGGGACAGAGGCCCGACATTCTCGAGGAGTGGGCGACGCAACCGCCCACGTCAGCCCGGCTGCAGGCGCCCTTGGCCCATGTTCCCTGCCTTCTAAAAAAGACAGGATCCGGAGATGCCGCTGTTGCCTCGCTCCTCACCTGCACCCGAGGCCACAGTCCCGCTGCCTTTTCAGTCGCCACCGCCACTACGACTCAGCTCTGCGCAGAACCCGCGCTAGCTAAGGAAGCACTTCCGGAGGCAAACTGGGCGGAACCTCCCATGTGCGCATGTCCGGTCGTCCAGAAGTGCGAGCAAGACACTACTGAGGCGCGAGGGAAGGGGCGGGGCCTAGAATAAGGCTGAAAGCCGAAGTGCGCATGCCTACCAGTTTTAGAAAAACCCTTTAGGTCGGTGTAATTGGCGCAAGGCAAGTTCTCGCGGGGAGGGGTGTGGCTCGTCTTTCTCTCCCTATTCCTGTCCTTTTTATTTAATTTTAAATTAAGTGAGAGACAGTGAGGCAGACAGACTCCCACATGCACCCCCTACTGGGATCCACCTATCAAGCCCCCTACAGGGTGATGCTCCGTCCATCTGGGGCCACTGCTCCATTGCTTGGCAACCAAGCTATTTTTAGCGCCTGAAGCAAGAACTTGGAGCCATCGCCTGGGGCCAACTTACTCGAACCTTTCGAGTCATGGCTGTGGGAGGGGACGAGAGAGAGAGAGAGAGAGAGAGAGAGAGAGAAGCGAGAGGCGAGAGGGGGAGGGGTGGAGAAGCAGATGGTCGCTTCTCCTGTCCTTTTTATTAAAGGGCGCCATCAGTCGTAGGGATGCTTTTTTTTTTACCCAGGTCCAACTTATTGCTTGGTTACATATGAGGCGTATATCTCCTGCTATCCCGAACGCTTGACGACACCTCCACTCAGTCCCTGTGGCCCCTTGGGGCCAGGGCCTCTCGCCGGTGATAGACAGCATAAGCGATCCGCAGTCGCGCAGGCGCAATAGTTTCGGGAACACTTCCGGGACGGTACTGTGGAACTATTTTGGTGCTAGCGGGGACTGAGCCGGTAGGTCGCGGCCCTCACTCTTTGTTTTGGGTCCTGGGGCGGCATGCGCTACAACGAAAAGGAACTGCAGGCGCTGTCCCGGCAGCCGGCCGAGATGGCGGCTGAGCTGGGCATGCGGGACCCCAAGAAGGGCAGTGGTGAGTTGGGCGGGGGCTGTGGGCCGGGCCGGGGGTGGGGGTGGGGAGGGAACGGGGCGGGGCAGGCGGGACGGAAGATTGCCGAGCCCTGCGAGAGCCCGCACTGTGTCCACAGTGGTGAAGCGGCGGCTGGTAAAGCTGGTGGTCAATTTTCTCTTCTACTTCCGGACCGACGAGGCCGAGGTAGGGCGGCGGAGAGGCGGGCGCCGGGCTGGGGTCGGGCGCCTGGGGTCCCCGGATGGCCTGCCCATCCGGCCCGTCTGCCCCCAGCCTGTCGGAGCCCTGTTGCTGGAGCACTGCAGAATCATCCAGGAAGAGCCCAGCGGCTTCTCCATCAGTGAGTGCGGGTGCGGGGACCAGGCAGGCGGTGAACCCAGATCCTCTCTGCTCCCCCTGCCGTCCTGGGCAGAGATGGGCTCCTCCCCTGTATAGCAGGCTATGCACTCCTATCCCAGCTAGTACTTCTACCTGCCACTGCAAAGCCACCAGGATTTTCACTCCTTTTGGCGAGCACTGCTCTTTCGATGTGCCTCCACTGAGAACCTTGATCCTTGAGAGGATCGACTCTGTAGAAAAGGCAGAGCTTCTAGTTTCCTGTAGTGGCCTTAACGGGGTACCACAGACTTTGGTGTTTTAACAGAAATTTATTTTTACCAGTTCTGTAAGGCAAAAGTTCGAGGTTGGGTTGTTGCCAGGACTGGTTCTTTTTGAGGGAGAATCTGTGCCATGCCTTCCCAATTTCTGGAGACCTTTGGCTGGCTTATGGAAGCACATCACTTTAATCGCTGCCTCCATTGCCCCTTGGCCTTTTCCCTACCTGTCTGTGTCCAGATTTCCCTTTTTTATAAGGAAACTAATCTTATTGTAGTAGTTCACCTCCAATGTGAACTTACCTTAACTAAGTACATCTGCAGTGACTTTGTATCAATAGACCCTGTTCCCAGGTTTCAACACACCCTTTTGGGAGGTACAATTCAATCCACAGCTGGTGGGAAGCCATCAGCCCAAGCGGGAGCTGGAGCGGGGACAGTTGTGGACAGTTGTGGACAGTGGCAACAGGAAGCTGAGGCCTGTGGCCAGCATGGGTGGTGGTGGGAGTGAGCAGGGACAGACAGGACACCCTCCTTTGCAGGCTTCGTTGAGGACCCAGAGAGGAAGTATCACTTTGAGTGCTGCAGCGAGGAGCAGTGTCAGGAGTGGATGGGTGCTCTGCGTCGAGCCAGGTGGGGTATGGGCTAGCCTAGGGGCTTGGGAGGCCTTGGGCAGGGGCAGAACCAGGCCCTGTGAGCACAGGCTGCTTCCTTCTCCAGCTACGAGTTTATGCGCAGGAGCCTCATCTTCTACAGGAACGAGATCCAGAAGATGACAGGCAAGGTGTGCATGGGGTACGGGAAATGGGCGGGGGAGCTACTGGGCCAGGGCTCATTCTACCCATTCACCACACAGGACCCCTTGGAACAATTCGGCATATCAGAGGAGGCCCGGTTCCAGTTGAGTGGCTTGAAGGCATGAGTCTCAGGTTGGGCTTGGGCTCAACTTGAGTCACTGGGGCCTGAAGGAAAGATCTCCCCCACTCTCGCTGGGCCTTGGGTTTCCTGGCCAAACCTGGGTTTTCAGAGTGAGGTGGTGTTGGCTTAAAGACTTAAGTAGCCCAAGGCTGGTGGGGGGCAGAGTGCAGAGGTTGTGCCTTGGAATAGTCTGGCACCTTCTCAGTGCCGCATGCTGCTGCTAGGGGACAAGTGTCCACTCCCAGGAGCTGTGTCTGGCCCCTCAGTCTTGTCCATCTAGGGCCTGGCGGGTGCTTGAGGCCAGTGCAGCTTTCTTGCCCTGTGTAGGCTGAATGTATAAAGCTAGATAATGCTGTGAAGGCCATGAGGGCTGTACCTCTGGACTACTGTGAATTCTGAGGGCCAGGGCCTGGCCAACACCTTTGGGTAGAGTTGAGAGCATTTGTTCTTGGGCTGGTGTGCTTGTTCTGTCCAAATAAAGGTACCTCTTTTCCACATGGGATGGTGGTGCAGTGAATGCAAAGACGTGTGTCCTCTACAGGTTGGTAGAGCCGATTCCCAAGTGAGGTTCCTAGGGCAGAGGTGATCTCCAGGCCCCAGGTTTAAGTGTCTGGGAAGGAGGGGTGGGCTGCCCACCTAGAGCCTAGGGAGGTAGAGAGCCCAGCTCACTGGCCTTGAAGGGGGTGATGGGATCTTCAAATGGCCTGTGATCCCACCTCTGGTCACAGGTCTTCCCCTTGAGTACATGTGGGACCTTGGGAAGTTTGTTTTTAGTTCATCAAAGAGTTGTCTTAGCCTGACCTGTGGTGGCGCAGTGGATAAAGCGTCAACCTGGAAATGCTGAGGCCGCCGGCTCAAAACCCTGGGCTTGCCTGGTCAGAGGCACATATGGGAGTTGATGCTTCCAGCTCCTCCCCCCTTCTCTCTCTCTCTGTCTCTCCCTCTCCTCTCTAAAAAAAAGAAAAAAAAAGAAAAAAAAAAAAAGAGTTGTCTTAGGGGGATGGAGGAATGCCCAACCTAGTCAGATGCAAGCCCTGGAGGGGCTAGGCCTCGCTGAGATGGCTAATCACTGTCTACCCGAGTCAACAGCAGCTGCTTTCAACCCGAGTCAACAGCAGCTGCTTTCAGGGTGACTCGAGGCCTCTCCTGGTGTCTGTCCTCTCTATGTGGGGCCCTTCAGACCTTAAGGTCTCACCGTGTAGTAACCAGGGAGAAATGTCAGCAGACCACAATCAAGTGAAAACAAACATTTTATTATAGTCTAGAGATGGAAATCAGAGTGCAGTGGGGTTCACTTAGGGAAAGAGGGTCAAGCCAGCAACCCAAAGGGGATGGGCCTTGCCAACACCCCCAAATGAAACACGGTCTACCAAAATGACAAAGCAGGGCTGGTCTGAAGGTCAAGACAAGCCGGTGTGGACTGACCATGTGAATGGGAATGACGGGTGCATGGAGGGAGGAGGAATGAATGGTCTCCTGTGGACGGCACAGATAAATAAAGGGGTGAGTGGGTCTTAAATAAATCACAAGTCATAACTGGAAGGGAAGGCTGGCTCCTCCTGACAGGGAGGGTCTTCAGAGTTAGGTTTTCCTGAGCAAAGCACCCTCACAGCCCTGGACTTCCCTGAAGTTGCCCACAGAGCAGCACCAGGTCTCTGCCCAGAAGGGGCTAGAACCTGTTCCTCATAGGAAAGGGGGTAAGGTTTGTTCATGCAGCTGTCCTTCCCAAGACAGTCCTCTCTGCCAACCACGGCTGATCTCAGAGCCAAGAGGGCTGGAGGATAGGTGCAGAAAAAAGGAGACCCCAGCACTAACTGGCAGAACCTAGCTCTGCCCACTGTTGGGCAGACATTGTTATGTGGGGAGCACAGATATGGCACATCAGTAGGAAGTCCTACACGGTGGCACAGTCACCATGAAGTGATGCAGTGTTGACAGGGTTGCTTGATTTCCAGGCCAGGGGCTTGCTGTGTGCTGCAACTTTGCTACTGTTAGCCTTGCAGCTTTTTAGGGATCTCTGTGCTCCCAACATGGGGAAGGGATGCTGCCCTGTGCTAGAGGACCGGGTTGCAGAATGCAAGGTGGGCACAGCACCTTCATGTGCCAAGAGCACAGACCTGGAGGTAAGGGAGCCAGGGCAGCAGTTACAGGACAGCTAGTTATGAGAACCTTTCCAAGCACCATCTTCAACCTTGACTACTGCTCTGGGCTAGGCATCACCCCAGGGCAAGCAGGAGGCAGGGCTCTACCAAGACCCACCTAAGGAAATGAGGGAGTCAACAGCCAGGCCTGCTCCGCACTCTTGGGCTAGTGGACCACTGCCCATCCCCCCAAAAGGCCGGCTCCAGCCCTGCCCCCAAGAATCAGGAGGAAGCAGGGGCCAGGCCAGGCCCGCTGCAATGACCCTCCCATGTAGACCGAGGACCTCTGGCAATCACATCTGGAAGGATAGGCTGTGCCGGCCAGACTGGGGAAAGCAGGAGCTCAAGGCTTTTTTGAGTTCCCATGTTCCTTGACAGTGCCACCTTGTGGCGAAAAGCGCCAGAGCAGCCCCGGCTCAGACTGAACCCACCCAGGCCTAGTAAGGCCCCCATAGAGATCAAGGCCCCCCTATGAGCCAGGCCCTTTGGCTGGTTGCCCTTCCAAAGGACAGAGAGAGCACCTGGACATGCCCTCTCAGGGAAAATGTATAAACATTGTTCAACTAAAAAACCCAGAACTGGTAGAGGCTGCTGGGCTGGATGGACCCGAGAACCCTGCTGACAACCTCTGGAAGAATCCAAACAGCTCTCCACCTTCCTGTGAATCTGGCTTTGCCCTCATTGCTCACTCACAGTGCATTCATTCCCAAGCACCATGGAGGCTGCTCCAGCATGAGCAGTAGGTGTCACTCCAGCTGTAGGACTGGAGGGCCATGAAGCAGTGGCATAGACTGGCCAGGAGGACATGGGGCACTCCAGCCCTGGGCTAACGCCACTTGTATGTACTTGAATAAATAAAGTTTTTCCCCTCACTTTTCTTCCTTTTTTTTTTTTTAAGTTTACTGTGCAATATACAATCTAAAAATAAATGAAGTCTATGAAATTTATAAATTTTCATCACATCTCTATAAAATACTGTCACTCGTCAGTGTGACTCTTCTATACAGAAACACCAGGCACCCACGGCTAACCTGCCCCACGCCCCGGCCAGCGCCTCGCTGGACTGCGTGAACCCAAGACAGTACAGACATACAAAGTAAAGCACTTACTTCCCAGCAGCCCCACATTGGAGTCAAGTACCAGACCTGCCCCACGAGCACCACTCACAGCAGCCCTCCTCCGTGCAGCATCTAGAGGTCACCTGCTGGCCCTTCCTACACCAAAGGTGCCATCCCAGGGACCAGGGCTGACAGTCGGCTAGAGCGTTCACAGTGATGGGGTAGGGGAGAGGGCCTTTTCTGAGGGGCATTGAAAACCAAGCAAACCACCCTTAACCAGGAGACAGGTGCCTTTGGTATGGGAGAGCGTGGGATGACAGGGCAGGCGCAACAAAGATTAGTTTTGGCGTTGGTCAATCTCGAGTCAGCACCAAAAGAACGTGGAGATGGTGAGGCCTGGCGACGAGATAGCACCGGGCCCGGCTGTTGGCGTCTCTGCTGGCGGGCCAGTCCGTCGGGTCGATGTCTTTATATAGATCCTCTCATATATAATATTTACATTTCTTAATAGGTTGTCTTTATGACTTCAGTGGAGTAAGTCAAAATTGTTTATGCTTTCTAAAAAACGATAAATACTTTATCTAAAACTATCGACAGTATAAGCTGGAGCCAGGCCCAGCATCTCCTGCAGGTCTGCGCAGCGTCAACTCAGTAGAGCCTCATCCTCGGTCCATCCTGCCATCTGGCCGGCCGCCAGCCCTGCGGCCCAGCTGTCCTTGCACAGGTCTCGAGGTTGAGGTAGAAATCCTAGTTACCTGCAGAGACCAGTGCAGGAGGAAAGGCATCATAGCATTAGCATCTCACTTGGAGAAGCCCACACATCCCCAGGCCAGGAACCAAAACCTATAGACAGACAGAAGGAACTTGGTTGTTGCAGACACCATTGTGCCATGCCCCTGGCCCAGTCAGAAGCAGGAGGTCACCATCCCAAAACCTTTCATGGGGTGCTGAATCCCAGCTTCCCTCCCTCCCTGGGAGCCTTGGAAAAGACACTCCCAGGTCACCACATGCCAGCTCATGGAGTATGGGGGAGTGTGCCTGCGGGCAGTCCCACTGACAGGTCTACTCGCACTGGAAGTAAGGTCATTACTGTCCAGCCTGGCCTCGGATCAGATGAAGACAGGTCTCCACTGTGGGTCAGGACTAGGAACTTGACACCCAGATGCTTCCACATACACACCTCTGACCTCTTTAAGCCGGTCCGAGCCACAGTGACTTTCTGACAGTGGGAGGCCACTGTGAGCTGGAGCCACCCTACTTTCCAGGCTTTTCCACCAGGACTGAGGCATGGCTCATCTCCAGAACTGAGCCCCTACTAGAAGGCTGTCAGACTCCTGCACCCTCATACCTATTTCCACGTAAACACATGTAGATGGCCAAGTACAGCAGGCAGACCTCACACCTGGCCCCTGGCACCCAGATTGGTATTACCCAGCTTGTTTCTGGAGTACTCACCCCATAGGCTCACTCAGGAAGGCCCTTTGCCCCACCAGCAGTGGCTAGGTCAGCTCCTCCAGGGGCCCAGCTGTGTAATGCCCTCATAGGCAGCAAAGGAGCAGACAGCCTTCCTGAAGGCCTCATAGCCACCTTTCTCATCCCATTCCCAAAGTCAGACCCTTCGTACACTGCTTTCCTCTCTTTCCTCTTGACTCCACATTGAAATCCAAAATATGTGGGCCCAATTCCTTGGAAGCCAGATGAGCACCGACCACCTGCCCAGGCAGCCTTTCCTGAGGCTGCACCACGCTCACCCCATTATCCATTGACCTCTTGTGCATGGCATGTGAGTTAGGGCCTGCTGTCAGGGACCTCTAGCTAAGTAGATCAACTATCGCCATCTTCTGAAGACTTGCTAAGTACCAGAGGTTTCAAATGCATGGAATTTTCTTAAAGCCATAAGGTATATTCAATGCAACAGGCTAAGGCCCTAGAGCAAGCAAATAGCAATGCTTAGATTCAGAGCCGCCCCCACAGCCCTACACCTGGGCTGCCTGGAACCCTGACCACTGCAGACAGAGGGTGGCAGCAAGATGGAGCTGGCCAGGCTGCTGGCCTCACCCACTTCTTCCTGGTCCCCTCCCCAATAGGACTTAATGCAGTTCCCTGCTTGTCCAGTCTGCAGGGCCTCCCTGATCTGCTGCCTCCTTGGGCTGGAGCACCATGGGACCTGTGGGAAGGTCTGGTGGGCACTGAGGGCAGGCTACTCCCCTCCCAAGTCTGTGCTGGTTCTCAGGCCACACTCAGAGGCAGACATGCACAGCTTCCACGGTCTCCCTCCCCGCCGTGTGCTTATTTTTCTTTGGCACCTTTCAGAACCGATGGTCCCAGGCCCCTCCTGCAGAGCCCTGTGGGCTCATCCACTCTCTGTGGAAGAAAGGACAGGTGAGCTTCTTGTACAGGCCACCTGGTTGGGCTCTAGCCTTACCTTACAGAATAGAAGGGCTAGCTAACCAAGGTCTTTATCGTGGCTTAACCCCCGCAAGGCGCTCGGCATAAGGAGGCGGCATGCCAAGGGAAACCCATACGGCGGACGGCCCTGTGGAGCTGGCCTGCGGGATCATAGGTGAGGCCTGGGCCAGGGTCAGCCCAGGCAGGGGCTGGTGGTGCACCATAAAGGAGGGGCGGGAGACCTTGTGTGGGAGGGAGGTAAGCTTGATGGACAGAGAGGCGTTAGAAGGAGGCAGAGAGGCAGCAGAGGAAGCAGGTAAGAAAGCTTGGTTAGCCGGGAGGGGCGCAAGGTTCTGCAGGAGCACAGGCTCAGAGTTAGCAGGGAGCAGCGCAGGAGTAGGAGGCAAGGCAGCGTTAGGAGGGGGTGGTGCGTGGAGTGCTGGCAGCTCCACAGGGGGCCGACCCAAGGGCAGAGGAGGCTGGGGTAGGGGCTGCCTCATCTCCACAGAGGACAGGGCCTGAAAGGAAGAGACGGGGGTACTGGCCACAGCCTGCATTGGGGTTAAGCTCAGCGTGGTGCTGCGACAAGCAGCCCCGCTGCCGAAACTGGCTCCAAACGGATGAGTGGAGGCGGAAGGCACCATGTGGTTAAAGACACCTGCAAACAGGAGAGAAAAACTCAGCTTCAACAGGTGGGCATTCTCCAGGCAAGCGAAGAGACACACGCAATAAAGGGGAAGCAGACAGCAGCCGCAGCTCTGAGTGCACGCAGGTGCAGGGACAAAGCAGCAGGCAGCAGGAGTGCAGGTGGCCAGGTGAGACTTACCTGCAGGATGGCCCTAGGCCATACCCCCCTCAGAACACCCTCCTGGGCTCCCAGCTGTAAACATCTTGCCCACCTGTGCCCAGCTAGGAGTCACCTTTGGAGGTAGGGACCACAGAGGGCCCAGCTCTATGGCTCCACTCCACCCTACATGGAGCCACAGTATAGTAGGCACTATGGACACTTTCTTCCCAGTCCAGTCCCCATGGCTTCCCAGAGCCCATGGGATGTCAGGTCTGACTATGACCTCCACAGGGAGGCAGGAAAGACCTAGTCATGGCACTGGCTCCCCTAAAGGTATAAGAGACACTGTCACAACTGGAGAGCCTGACAGGCCAACTCACGTGTGAGTGCTCTGCCCATGTGACAGTCGTGAAAAGGAACGTGATGGCGGGTGCAAAGTGGACACAAAGGGACACGCGGGCACAGCCTCTCATCCCTTAGGGAGATCTGGAAAGGAACCTGTAAAGCAGTTGTGATTAAACCCAGTGGTCCAGGAGGCCTCGGCGATGGCTTGGTGTCCAAGACCCCAAAGCAGGTCCTGTGGGACCTGAGAGTCAGACAGGAGAGATGTGCTTCTGCCTACCTCCAACTGCGCCGCCTGCCACACCGGAGGAAAAGCTGCCCATGGCGTGCGAGTTGGTCAGTCTGGTTGCGGCAGATGAGACATGCACTAGGCCAGCAGCAGCTGGCACAGAGCTGAACAAAGACTGTAGCACAGATGAGCCTAGGTTGGCCTGCAGGGACATGGGGCCCAAGGCAAACTGCGGGCCAGGAGTGAAAGTGCCCAGGAAGGACCGATGTGTCTGAGAGGAGGGGGCCATGCCGCCTGCCGAGGAGACTGTTGTGGCGAGGCCTGGACCACTGAGGAGGCCCCCAGGAGGCACAGCAGCAGCGGAAATGAAGAGATTGTGGCCATTCTTGAAGTCAGGTTCGCGGTCCCGGCCCTTGCCCGCCTTGCCATGTGACGAGGCCTTGTCTGAAGGTGTGCACACTGGCAGGCCCACCTCTGCCTCCTTGCCTTTGATCCCCTCAACCTTTGAGCCACCCAGTCCATCCAGCTGCCTCTTGTTCACAAAAGGGCCAGGTTCTACACTGCTGTCCTTGCCCCTTGGAGCAGAAAAGCTCAGGGAAGCACCCAGGCTGGCCACCTCAGGGGCCTTGTGGGAGAGAGAAGCACCATCACTGAAGCTGTGTAAACTAAGGTCGGCAGCCAGGCCTCCGCTGAAGGTGAAGCCATTGGGAGGGTTGCTAATGGGGCTCAGCCCACCAGTCCCCGACAGTGCACCTGGGAAGCTCTTCCTGGGGTGAGTGGCCAGCTTGGCATCAACTGAGCCGAGCTCCTCTAGGGTGGGCCGGAAAGTGAACAGAGAGTTCTGGCTCAGAGTAGAGCTGGCCTGTAGCGGGCTGTCTGCAGCCTTGGCCAGGCTGAGGTCGGCAATTGGCGAGAAGGTGGACTTCCACTTGCTGCTGTTGATGGGCTCGCTGGAGGGCACTGGCTTCCTTCCTACCAGGCTGCCACCTAAGGAGGAGAGGCAGGGACTGAGGCCTGGGTGCGTCCAAAGGGCCAAGTAGGGTGGGAGCTGTGGTGCAAGGTGTCCAAGGGGTCTGGGAGGGAGCTGCATAGCTCAGAATGATGCCCTTCCACCCAAAAAAGGTTGGCCCTACGTGTGGCTAGGGTGGGGCTACAGGGGAAGATAAAAGATGAAAGGAAGGCTTCTGCAGGAGGGAGGACAGGTGGTTGGACTAGTCAACATAAATCAGACTCTGGCTCCTTCAAAAAAAAAGGAAACAGGTCCGCTGCACAAGCAAGCGAGGACACAGTACAACATCGAGACTGGCTTGTGGTGGAGATGGCCTTCCCAGCACCACTATGCTCAGAAACACCTGTGCAGGTAAGACAGCGTTTGTCACCTAGCACTGGGGACTCATGTAATGAACTGTTACTCACCATTTTCCAAGGTTTTTGGAGGAGATTTGCTTTCCAATGAGATAGTTGCAATTTTTCTCTCAATTCTATCAAGAAAGAAAAAAAGACTGTTTGAAATCTGTGTGCATGCTAAGAGAACTGTACGTGTTCACTGAATTGTCCAGGGAGGTTGGGCAGCAGTAGATGCACAGCCTGCCTGGCCTCAGACCTCCTTGGAGGAGGACCCATGGCTCTAGTGCCCTGTATGCCTGTGCTGTGGCCCCATCGGTCGCACGATGCTGTCGCTGGTGGGGGGACAGGGCTGAGGGCTCAGCCACTACAGAGAAATAGGGACTCTATTTCCCCACATAAAGACACACACACGCCCCAGATGGAACCATCCCTCAAGTAGTTTAAAACCCTGGTGCTAGCTGTGGTATACTTTGACATCTGTAATAGTGTTTTTCAATAGCTGGTCCATGGACTGCTGCCAGTCTGCCAGAAATTTTGTGCTGGTCCACAGACTGGTGGTTGAAAAACACTGATCTATAATATATAGTGTGTTGTGCACGTGAAACATAAGATGTAGTACACTGCAGCAAGCTGGACTTTGTAGCAGCACCAAATTATAAATGGGGTACATTCTATGTCAGTGTATTATATGTCAGTTCTATTCCTAAGAACACTATGACCTCCAGAGACAAAGACCTTCTGAAAGAATCTAGAAACTGGCCCTGGCCAGTTGGCTCAGTGGTAGAGCATCGGCCTGGCGTGCAGGAGTCCTGGGTTCGATTCCTGGCCAGGGCACACAGGAGAAGCGCCCATCTGCTTCTCCACCCCTCCCCCTCTCCTTCCTCTCTGTCTCTCTCTTCCCCTCCTGCAGCCAAGGCTCCATTGGAGCAAAGTTGGCCTGGGCGCTGAGAATGGCTCTATGGCCTCTGCCTCAGGCACTAGAATGGCTCTGGTCACAACAGAGCAACGCCCCAGATGGGCAGAGCATTGCCCCCTAGTGGGCATGCCGGGTGGATCCCGGTCGGGCGCATACGGGAGTCTGTCTGACTGCCTCCCCGTTTCCAACTTCAGAAAAATACAAAAAAAAAAAAAAAAAGAGTCTGGAAACTGCTATGAGTTGGACAAAAGAACACCCAAGTGCAACTTTTGAAAACATAACATCTGTGGAAAAGGAACAAAATAAAGTAACTTTCATGAGATACCAAAAGCACAGGCAACAAAAGTAAACATAGAATAGATAAATGGGACTTGGTCAAAATTTAATACTTTTATGCTTCAAAGGACACTAGCAAGAAAGTAAAGAGACTACAAGGGAGAGAGAGGACACATTATCACACCATGTATGTGGTAAGGGATCATGTATCCAGAAAAATAACTTTTATAACTCATCAACAAAGGAAACCCAATTAAAGGTGAGGCTAAGGGCTCCAGTTAGACACACAGCCAGCCAATCAGCATGTGAGAAGATGCTCAACATCACTAGTTATTAAGGAGATAAAAGTCGGGACCATAATGAGACTCCACTTCATACCTATAAGAATGACTATTATATTAACAAAATCAGATAATAACAAGTGCTGATGGGGATGTGGGGGAATTGGAACCTGAGTGCAGAGCTGGTGGAAACGTACAATGTAGTGGCCACTGTGGAAAACAGGATGGCAGTTCTTAAAAAAATTAAACGCAAAATGACCATGTAACCTAGCAAATCCACATGATATGAGGCAAATTGCAACAAAAAGCATGTATATGACTCTTCACAGCAGCACCATTCATAATGGCTAAAAAACTAGAAGCAACCCCAGTGTTCATGGACAGATAAACAGAAAAACAAAATATGGCCCATCCACACTGAAATACTATGCAGCATTAGAGAGGAAGGATATTCTGACATTTGCTATGACATGGATGAACCTTGAGGACATTATGCTCAGTGACACACAAGATTCCTAGAGAAGTCAGATTCATAGAGACAAAAAGTAGACAGATGGTGGGTGCCAGAGACTGGGGAAGGAGGAGTAGACGGGGAGTGATTGTTAAAGACCCCAGCACCCACTTCTGCCAACTAAGGCAAATGGAAGCTGCCTGTCCCCAGGAGGTTTCACATGACCACAAGTGCCTATTCTTCAGAGCCCTGCCAGTGAACACCCCTCTCTCAAGGATGGAGTGCCTGCCCAGTCCAGCCCTGTACCTCACCTGGCACTGCCTTGCTCGTCTTCAGAACCTGGCTCCTCATCTGAGGTCAGCGGGGAGTAGTGGGCCCCATTGGTCTGGCTCAGGGGCTTCTCTTTCTTGAGTATGGGTGGCTGGTCATTGTCCTGGTAAGGGACAGGGGAGCTCTTCAGGGAACTCTCAGGGGACGAGATGGCTGTGATTTCCAAAGGCTGGTTAATGTTGTTGACCTGAAGGACCAGGACAGAACACAGCACAACTCTTTTCACTGGGCTCCCACAGTACCAACCCCAAGAGCTTTGCCCCAACCCCTTCTGCCTGAGTTACCCCAGGGTGCAGAGTCCTGGAGAATTACAAAGCCTGCCAGCTGCCTGCCCCCTTCCAGCATATGGCTAGGTTCCTGATTGTGCTCCTGACCTAGCCCATCTTGGCCAGCCCTTGGAACAAGAGACCCAATGTCCAGATAGATGTCTGCCTGTCTGAACTGGGTGCCCCCCCCATCACCTGCCCCAGCCACTCGTTCCTAGCCTCACCATGGAGTTCAGGTTGAGGGGAGACCCTGAAGACTGTGTGAAGAGACCAGCGATGGACAAGGCCCGGCGCTTGGGGGACACGCCTGAGCTCAGGCTGGGGGTTCCCGTTGATGCCCGCTTCCTCCTGCCCCGCTTTCGGCTGTCCTGCCCGTGGCTCTGGTTGCTGTCTCCACGGGTGCCCCCAGGCAGAGGGCTGTGCTTGTTGGAAGGCGACTGCTTGGCATTGCTGGCACCAGCCGAAATGGTGAAGATGATCCTCCTCTTGGCCTCGCTCTCCGGATCTGAGAAGCCAGCTTCAGAAGGAAGGTCCCCTTTGCTGACATCAGAGAGTGGGCCCTGGGCAGCGCTGAGCCGGGGGCTGACGCAGAGCTGGTGAGCAGGTGAGGCTGGACCAGAGTTCCGGGGCTGCACCAGCAATTGAGGGTGCTGCGGCGTGGAACTGCGGGAGCCCATTGTGTTGAAAAGGCTCCCTGAGCTGGAGGACTCATCAAAGTTGGGGGGCTCAGCTCCAGGAGCAAGAGGGGCTGGGCTGCCTGCCAGGGCCCCGCTGATGGCCACTGAGCCAGCATAGGAGAAGCCTGCAGGGAAGGGACATGGTTTCTCAGGGAAGCCCATCCCAGGACAGGATGACACTGCCCCAGGTGGAGCTGGTGGAGACACTCTGCCTTCGAGATGCACCCTCCATTTTGTGGATGCCCCCAGACAGCACCAAGGAACCAGGCAGGTACCCTCAGGCTGGTGCAAGCACAGGTGAGTAGTGGCCTCTGCCTTTTATTATTTATGCCTGGAAAAACAATTTCCAAACAGGCCATATGTTGATACAAGCCTGGCCCGTAGGTCTGGCAATTTGGCTGCCAACTGTGGTTATAACAGATTTATTGACACATGCTCACCACCTTTCCACAAACTGTTACACTCTACAGTTGGACAGCTGCAACAGAGACCCTCTGGGCTACAGAGCCACCATTTTCCCCCAGGCCCTGTGTCAACAGACACACATCAAGAATCGAAGCTCTCTGAAGGAGACCATAACCCAGATAAGAACTGGGCAGTCCAAGTGTTCACAGTGGTTTGACAAAGACAATGCCACCATGCCACCCAGGCTCTAATACAGCCAGACTAAGCATGTCCATATCAGGATGCAAGCCAGAGGTTCAGGGAATGCACTGAGGGCCCAGCCTAGATCCCCCAATGCCCAGGGCTTGCTATGCTACTGCTACTAAAGGGAATGACAGCTCTGACTCAGCGCTGACCCCATGGCTGGGAGGAGTTAGGCTCTCGGCATGGCATCTCTGGGGGCCTCATTATGGAAACACTCCGTTCACACATCATGCCCCTGCCCCTGCCCCTGCCCCAGCCCCAGCCCCTGGGGAGGGGGTGGGAGTACAGGTGGAAGCTGACCTCTGGAAATGGGGCAGGGACAGTAGGAGCACCCTTACCTGTGGGGGCCAGGGCAAGGCCTTTGTTCCCAGCAGTATTGCTCCCAGCACCATGGGCATTAGCACCCATCTGCTTTTCAAGTGTGGACGAGGACTCTCGAATCTGAGGCACAGGACTGGGGGTGCTTCTCTGTGGAAAGAGAATACCCACTGTCAGTTGAGCTGAGCCTGACATGTGAATGTCGGGGGGTGGTTACAGGCCACGGGACGCACCAAGAGCCTGAAACAAGGAGAATGGCAGGTGTGTAAGAAGCAGCTCAAAGGCTGCCTGACCAGGTGGTGGCGCAGTGGATAGAGCGTCGGACTGGAATGCGGAAGGACCCAGGTTCGAGACCCCGAGGTCGCCAGCTTGAGCAAGGGCTCATCTGGCTTGAGCAAAGAGCTCACCAGCTTGGACCCAAGGTCGCTGGCTCCAGCAGTGGGTTACTCGGTCTGCTGAAGGCCCGCGGTCAAGGCACATGTGAGAAAGCAATCAATGAACAACTAAGAAGTCGCAACGCGCAACGAGAAACTGATGATTGATGCTTCTCATCTCTCTCCGTTCCTGTCTGTCTGTCCCTGTCTATCTCTGCCTCTGTTAAAAAAAAAAAAAAAAAAAAGAAGCAGCTCAAAGGTCAAGTGTCCTGTTCAGGGTGTGAGCACAGTGGGTAGACACTGGAAGGGTCTGACCAGGGGAGGAAGAGATGTCTGACTTGGGTCCTAAAGGATCACTTTGGCTAATGGGTTCAGGGTGGAATGAAAGGTACAGGGAAGAGCAGTTAGGGCAGCAGTTATGATCTAAACCAGCAATTCCTCTCCTATGTAAAACAAAATGAAACAATGTCGACACCAAGCCTGTACATATATGTTCACAGTGGCCAAAAAGTGGGGAAAAGTGTTCAATGAAGCCCTGGCCAGTTGGCTCAGTGGTAGAGCATCAGCCTGGCGTATAGATGTCCTGGGTTTAATTCCTAGTAAGGGCACACAGGAGAAGCAACCATCTGCTTCTCTACTCCTCCTCCTCCTTCTTTCTCTCTCTCTCTTCCCCTACCACAGCCATGGCTAGACTGGTTCAAATGCATTGGCCCCGGGAACTGAGAATGGCTCCCTGGAGCCTCTGCCTCAGGTGCTAAAAATAGCTCAGTTGCGAGCATGCCCCAGATGAGCAGAGCATCAGCCCCAGACGGGGGTTGCCAGGTGGATCCTGGTGGGGTGCACGCAGGAGTCTGTCTCTCTGTCTCCTCTCCTCTCACTTGGAAAAAGAAGAAAAAAATGTCCCATGACAGATGAAACCATACACAAATGTTTCCACCCACACACTGGAATATTAGTCACGAAAAGGAGCGAAGGGCTGACACATGTTACAACATGGATGAACTCTGTAAACATGATGCTCAATGGAAGAAGTCAGACACAAAAAGGCCACTCAGTGTATGATTCCATTTATGTGACATGTCCAGAGCAGGCAAATCCAGAGACAGGAAGTAGGTCCATGGTTACCAGGGGCAGGGGAAATAGAGGTCACTATAGATGGGGATAGGATATC
The DNA here is from genome assembly GCF_036850765.1 of Saccopteryx bilineata. Taxonomy (NCBI): domain Eukaryota; kingdom Metazoa; phylum Chordata; class Mammalia; order Chiroptera; family Emballonuridae; genus Saccopteryx; species Saccopteryx bilineata. The sequence continues at coordinate 156,217,049 of NC_089490.1, forward strand.
TTTTTGGGGTGATGGAACACTCTGGAACTAGACAGAGGTGATGGTTGCACAACCCTGTGAACAAATTAAATGTCACTGAAATGCACATTTAAAAATTTTTATTTGATTTTAAAAAGAGATGAAGGGAGGGAGAGAGAGAGAAAGAAACATAGATTTATTATTCCACTTATTTATGCACTCACTGGTTGATTTTTGTATGTGCCCTGACCAGGGATCAAACCCACAACCTTGGCATATCAGGTTGGCACTCTAACCATCTGAGCTACCCTGCCAAGGTTGAAAAGCGCACTTTAGCTGGTGAATTGTATGTGGATTATATATCAATAATTTTTTAAAAGTCTGCATTATGTAAGGGTATGTACTCAACGATCCACAAGAGTGAGGCAGGGAACACAGGTGTGAACTGAAGGAAGGGGACAGGCTTCAAGCTTCTACCACCTCGGGCAGTTCTACTCCTCCACCCACTCACACCACTTAACAAAAAGAATCCAAGATAAAAAAGTCAAGATGCACCTCACCAGGCGTGGCGCAGTGGATAGAGCCTCGGACTGGGATGCGGAAGGACCCAGGTTCAAGACCCTGAGGTCGCCAGCTTGAGCGCTGGCTCATCTGATTTGAGCAAAGCTCGCCAGCTTGGACCCAAGGTTGCTGGCTCAAGCAAGGGGTTACTCGGTCTGCTAAAGGCCCGTGGTCAAGGCACATATGAGAAAGCAATCAATGAACAACCAAGGTGTTGCAACGAAAAACTGATGATTGATGCTTCTCATCTCTCTCCATTCCTGTCTGTCTATCCCTCTCTCTGACTCTCTCTCTATCTCTGTAAAAAAAAAAAAAAAAAAAAAAGGCAAGATGCTAATGTAATTAAACCTGGATTTTGGATGCTCTATTTGTCTCAAAACCCAACGGCATGCAATTTAACAAAAAGGAACCAGGTCTCGTGGGGCAAAAACCAGACAAAAGTCCCCTTGGCCTGTGCTGATGCTCTTGGAGCAGCACAGAATTGGATGCCCCCCCAGTACACACATGGTGCCCACTCATCACCTTCTCGACGCGGCTGGGCAACACCACGCTGGCCAGGGGGATGCTGACAGGAAGCTTGCTGGGCTGCACAGTGCTGAGCGGGATGCTGACAGGTAGGCTGGTGATGGCCTCCCCGCTGCTGGCATAGGCACGCTCCTTCAGACCCTACAGACAAGCAGACCACTTGCTACTGCTGATCAGTAAACCCCACAAGTACCACCTGAGGGATACAGTGACACTCCAGCCATGGATGAGGGACTTCTATAACAGATGGTTCCCTCATCCCAGTAACACCTACCCCTCTAACTCCAACTGCTTCTCCTGACTTTCCAGGCCCCTACCCATCACAATTGTCACCAACCACCAGGTCCTTACACTATGACCTTCCAATATTTCTCAAACTTGCCACCTGAACAAAGGTAGAATTGTCCTCTTCTTCCTGTCTCCATAGGCAATGCCTCCCTAAGAGGGTTCTACTATCACTCTCCTAGTCTCGTCTAAGGATGGTGAAGCAAATGAGGGTGGGGACCTAACTGACAAAAACCTAGCCCTTCAACCCGCCCCACCCTCTTCTGGCTCCATTGCCCTCACCTGGATATTCTCTCCTAACAGACCTGCTCAGGATGACCACTGAGCAGCCCCCTACAGCCCTGGCTCAGGCACAGGTGAGAAGACCCACCCGCTCCCATTCCAAGGGCCCCTTCACCCCTGGTGGCTGTCCATACCTTCTCGCTGCCTTTTTCTCCTGTCATCTGTAAGGCCACAGGGGATGAGGGCCGTGGGTCCTGAGGGCTCAGCTTGATGCCATTGGTGAGGCCTGGGCACTGGTATGGAAGGCCATTCTCCTTGATGTGCTCAGCTCTGAAATAAGACACCCACCTCGGTCACTCTCTGGGGAGACTGTGGCTGTGGCTTTGCATTCAGAGTTGACAACCTGGGCCTACCAAACCCTTCCAAACTGATGAACACCTCTTAAGACCCTTTAACAGCCCAAGGGTGCCAGGAACTGACCCGCTGGCCCACACACTCACCGTGGGTGCAACTCGCCAGTGGATGCCTTGCTAGCGCCCATGTGGTCCTGGCTCAGGTGGCGTCTTAGCACAAGCTTGGCTGGGGAGAGCCTGGTGTAGTCTGGCAAGGCCAAGCCAGACAGCTTTTCAAGCCGGGGCCGGCCACTGTGGCTGGGGGTACAGGGCACAACCTCCTGGTCCAGTGGGGAGGCCAGGTACTGGGGGGTGTTTTGCTTGGACGAGGGCCGGCTCAGCGTGTTGCAGAGCTCGTAGCTGGCTGTGTGGCCATTCATGGAGAGCTCTGGGCTCATGCTACTGAAGTGGGGCAGAGAGAACTTGGAGCAGTCCAGCTCGAGGTGTAGCCGGCTGGGCTCCACCTCTAGTTCCCGGCTCAAGCTGCCTTTTCCTCGCAGGTGCAGAGACACGCTGTCATCAGGTGGAACACAGGACTTGAGCTGCAGGAGCTCCTGCTGCCGCTGGCTCTTTTCTAGCTCCACGATACTGATCTAGAAGATCGAGGGTGTCAGGTCTGCAGCTTGCTTGGGGCAAGCATCTGCTGAAGGCCCCAGCGTAGAGGTCGGCCCAGCCATACCCAGCAGCCCACTGGAGGGGACTATCCTGGGAGAGTGAGAAGGATGCCCACCCCGAATATCTGTAAAGAGGTAGATTGGTTTTGTGTATGACGGGGAGGCCAGAGCAGCCAACCACCCAAATCCGGTCAGGGTGCTCTGGGTGGACGAACAAGACAGCACTTGAGTTTCAAGAGCAGTTCTGCAGATGTGCATCTGCTGACACGGAAAAACATCTCCAGGAAGGTAAGGAACAGATAATATGGTGCTCCCGTGAATATACAACATTGGGAAAACCCTGAAATAGCGTTTCCTTCCAGAGGTCAGGACACAAGTCATTTTTTCCCTTACACTTTGATTTTTTTTTCTATAAGAACATATATCATTTCTTTATTACATAGAAGAGCCAGAAACCAAGTATATTCTCTGTACAGACTTCTCTTGCAGGTACATCCATGGAAACAAGTCCTGGCTTTGGTAACAGTCAACAAACCTCTTTTTATGACACACACTGCTTGCGTGGTGGGCATGAGACACCTGGGCCACATATCACAGGGCCTTAAACTGCTCACAGATCTAGCCTGGGGACTATGTAGTTAAAGAATTATCTTTAAAATAAACAATGATGCAAAGAAATTCACTGCAATTTCATTTTATAATAATAAACCACTTGAAAGAGCCCCAAGGATGTGGCAACCGGCAATGCCCCACGTTATGAAGCTGGGTTGAGGAGATGCAGCAGCAGAGGCTGCAGTCTATACACACGAAGCACAAAACCAAGCTCATGCTGCCTATCTCCCTCTACTCTCCTTATTGTTACTTGGAGGTTCTGTATTTGGGAACTCAGCCATGGCTTCTATGGTATGCTTTCTTCTCCGCACTTTTTTCTAGCTGATCTTGATGAATGAGTTACCCCATCAAGCAAAGCACAAGCTGTTCTATTTTTTTTTTTTTTTTTTTTTGTATTTTTCTGAAGCTGGCAACGGGGAGAGACAGTCAGACAGACTCCTGCATGCGCCCGACCGGGATCCACCCGGCATGCCCACCAGGAGGCGACGCTCTGCCCACCAGGGAGCGATGCTCTGCCACGACCAGAGCCACTCTAGCGCCTGGGGCAGAGGCCAAGGAGCCATCCCCAGAGCCCGGGCCATCTCTGCTCCAATGAAGCCTTGGCTGCGGGAGGGGAAGAGAGAGACAGAGAGGAAGGGGGGGGGGTGGAGAAGCAAATGGGCGCTTCTCCTATGTGCCCTGGCCGGGAATCAAACCCGGGTCCCCCGCACACCAGGCCGATGCTCTACCGCTGAGCCAACCGGCCAGGGCCACAAGCTGTTCTATTTTAACGTGCAAAGACAAGACTGTTCAGTGACTAGGCCCTGGCCAGTTGGCTCAGTGGTAGAGCGTCGGCCTGGCGTGCAGGAGTCCTGGGTTCGAATCCCAGCCAGGGCACAAAGGAGAAGCACCCATCTGCTTCTCCACCCCTCCCCCTCTCCTTCCTCTCTGTCTCTCTCTTCCCCTCCCGCAGCCAAGGCTCCATTGGAGCAAAGTTGGCCCGGGCACTGGGGATGGCTCCATGGCCTCTGCCTCAGGCGCTAGAATGGCTCTGGTTGCAACAGAGCAACACCCCAGATGGGCAGAGCATCGCCCCCTGGTGGGCATGCCGGGTGGATCCCAGTTGGGTGCATGCGAGTCTGTCTGACTGCCTCCCCATTTCCAACTTCAGAAACATTAAAAAAAAAAAAAGACTGTTCAGTGACTGTGTCAGAAGTGTTTCACCAGGAGCCATTCAGGCACCCTTTAGGTCTGGAATCAGGTGCTGCCCACCTGCCCTGCTCCGTGTTCCCCTCCAGGTCGACAATGGAATGTTAGGCTATTGTTAATGTGACACCCAAACTAGTACCCTGTTCCTGGGAGAAGGACAGCTTTGGTGTCTCTGCCAATGGCACTGACCATGTTCCTAACACCATGGTTGAAACCCAGAGAGGCTGATGCCTCCCCATTCCTGGGCCCCCTACCTGTAGCTCCAGGCAGTGCCTCTGTTTCTCAGAGATCTGGCTCTTTAGGGCCTGCTTCTCCTTCAGCAGATTCTCCAGGGACAGTGTGGACCAGTCCAGCTTTAGCTCCTCGCACCGAGCCTTCAGCTGTGGGAAAGGGCAGTTGTGGCCATGAGCATTTACACAGTTGTGTGAAGGCCAAGATGGACTCCCCCAGACCTTCTTCTCATCCTGACACTGGGTCTGGGGGGAACACAAACAAGGCAGGTGTTCCTGGGGACCAGTTCCCCAGTTCCTCTCTCTCTCCCACTTCTGGAAGGCCAAGCTGTATAGGAGGCCCAAGGAAACCAGAGTCCCCATAGGAAATGCCCACAGGAGCATGGTAAAGGATCTCATGTAATGAAGCATGCATGGGGCCCATTAGAAGGAAGGTCTGCACGTCCAATCTTGGGTGCCATGAGTCCCCAGGAGTATGGACTGGGAAAATCTAGTTCCCCTTAAAAGGCCAGTCTAGCCTGACAAGGTAGTGGTGCAGTGGATAGAGCATCAGACTAGGATGTAGAGGCCCCAGGTTTGAAACCCTGAGGTCGCTGGCTTGAGCACGGGTTCACCAGCTTGAGCGTGGGGTTGCTGGCTTGAGCATGGGATCATAGACATGACTCCATAGTCTCTAGCATGAGCCCAGAGGTTGCTCGCTTGAAGCCTAAGGTTGCTAGCTGAACAAGGGGTAGCTTGCTCTGCTATAGCAGGATTGTAGTTGTAGTTGTAGATTGATTGTAGTTGCAATCAATGAACTAAGGTGCTACAACGAAGAATTGATGCTTCTCATCTCTCTCCCTTGCAACAGAGCAACACCCCAGATGGGCAGAGCTGTTCCTGTCTCTCTCTCTCTGTCAAAAAAATAATAATAAAATAAAATAAAGGACTGTCTAGTGAAATTATGAACCTTTGGGATACCCCTGACAGGAATTTAACAAACCACATTCCAGCCCCAGCCCCAGGCCTTGCTTAAGCTCATGTACTCTGAGAGGCAAGAAAAGCAGCACTCCTAAAATGAGCTAGGAATGAGAGAAGGACGGGCCCTTGGTCTTCCTGCTGCAGACTAAGGGGGCCATAGGAAATGTCCTCAGGAGGACGTGCTGGGTCCCACAAGCATTCTTGGATCATCTCACTATGTCAGGACACACATCAGAACGGTAGCCTTCGAGTCCATCAACCGAGGGACACCCAGCCCTCTGCCTGGCCTGGGATATAAGGCTTTTGCTCACTCTGGAATGTGCTGGGCACGTACCAGCTGTAGGCTCTGGCTCCTCAGCTCCCTGTTGTCCTTTTCCAGCTGCTCTGTCTGCTCTCGCAGCTGCTGGTTGTGAGCTGAGATCTCTTTCTGCGCTTGGATCAGGTCGCTATAGGTCAGCGCCTTCACTCCCAACTGTGGATACACAACAGCAAGGCTGGGCTTGCAGGGAAATGCAGCAATGGTGGAAAAGGGAGGAGACTGACTTATTCATGCCCAGAGAAGGGCAGGGTGGCACCTTGCTAGCCAAAGACAGGATAAAGGAGGTATAGTCCCTCAGAGAGCGGAGTAAAGGAGTGAATCTAGGACATAAGCCTGTGTAGGCCCCACAAGGGGCTGGACAGGGAGCAGCCCTCTGACCATAGCCAAGGTCCCAGACTACCAGAAAGAACCAGAAAGGAAACAGGCCTTCCATATCTCAGCTGTCCCAGGCTGTGGGCCCCGGCCTGCCCATCCCTCAGTTCTGTATCTGGGTCATCCTGGCCTTGGGCAGCTCTACCTCATCCAGTTTCTGCTGGAAGAGTCTCTTTATTTCTTCTTTCTGGGCCTGACAGTGGCCGAACAGCTGCTGTGCAGCACCCAGCAACCGGGCATTCTTCTCCTGTAGGGGACAGAGGACCAGTGATTATAAGCCCCACCCATATCATCCCTTCCCTCAAATCGGCTCCAAGGAGGAGCACTGATGTGACACATCTCAGCCCATCATAATAAAGAGCACTGTTGTTCTGGGAAGTGCGAGAGCTACTCCCTCCCTACGCCCAGATGCAGCAATGCATGCATACACGGGACTCCTGCCGGTCCTCCATCTGGGACATTATCGGAAGGTGGCACCACTCAGTGGCTATTTGAGTTATTAACTGCTATCTATAGACATCTCTCAGCACAGGCAGTGCAGGCCATCTAAGCAGGGACATGGGGATATGACAGGAAGCAAGGCATGTTTTGGGAGGTCCTGGGGCTATGAGAGGCCTGGCAGGTGGGAGACTCGCCTGGCTTACCCCTCTGCAAAACACTGGGACCACAGAAGCAGGCACCCCTTACCTTCTCCTGGTCCAGCAGCTGCTGTAGGCTGGCCTTGTACTGAGGGGTCTTCGTGTACGCCAGGAACTGCAGGTACTGAATCTTGAAGGACTCTAGGAGAGTTGGAGACAAGGTCTCAGTACAGAAACCAACAGGCTAAGGCTGAAGGCTGTGGTGGTGGTGGGGAGGGATAGGCACTCAAATTTCTCTAGAAGATCCCTCTGCCCTGTTGTTAGATGTTGCTAAAAAGTGCCTGTCACTGTGCCAGCACCTTTGGTACCCATGCTGACTTCATATCACTCCCCCATACACACCTATGGCTAGTCCCCCCAACCCTGCTGAGCCCTTTGCAGCTCCTCCCATCCCCACCCAAATTTTCCTTCTCCGTAAGACTGTGGGTTCCTGTGACCAAATCTGCCAATTTCCCCTATAAACACAAACTATTGATATTGAACTGGGGAGACTGATGGCTCCCATGATTTGAGGGAGCTTCCTTCACTGCATTTTTAGAAATGAGAGGCTTCATGGCTGAGTCCAAGGCAAGCAGATGCTTAGCTCACAAGGCCTCTGAACTGGCTCACAGACCCAGTTCATCTCTGACGGGCCCTGCCCCCACCCTAAGAACCCTGGAGCTGGGTCAGCCTCTGTGAGGCCATCCTAAGCACTGTGAGGGACTGAGCAGAATCCCTTTCCCCTACTCTATACAGAAGCCCCCCACAGTGTAACAACTACAGACGTCCCCAGACATGGCCCAGTGTCCCTTGGGGGCCAGAACCTCAGCCTAAAACAACCACACAGACCCTGCTGGCCTGAAAGCCTGAGTGGCACCTGTCAAAACTGACCTGAGCCGTCAGGACTCTAGTGTGGTCAGCCTGCCACAGACATCACAGAAGGCTAACCAGAGAGGCAGAACCTCAAACCCTCCTCTCTCCTCACAGAGATGTTAAGTTGGAATTCACATGTGAACCCACAGCGTTCACGGTGCTGGCTTACCTAGCAGCTTCTGCAGTGCTGGCGGGGTGGGTGCCAGCAGCAGCTGGTCGGGGGGGTGCCGCTGCACACTGGGAGGTAGCTGATAGAATGGGCTGTGAGGTGACTTGTATGCATCTGCAGGAGACAGCAGAATTCATGTGTTAACAACTGACCAGTATGATCTCCTGGGGAACTCCAGGTTGTTCTATGGAACTTTTCTGCTTTTTCTTTTGTGACAGAGAAAGACAGAGAGAGGGACAGATAGGGACAGACAGGATGGGGGAGAGATGAGAAGCATCAATTCTTCATTGCGGCACCTTAGTTGTTCATTGATTGCTTTCTCATATGTGCCTTGACCAGGGGCTACAACAGAACGAGTGACCCCTTGCTCAAGCCAGCAACCTTGGGCTCAAGCTGGCGACCTGAGGGTTTCGAACCTGGGTCTTCTGCGTCGCTGTCCAATGCTCTATCCACTGCGCTACAACCTGGTCAGGCTCTGCTTTTTTAAATATAAGACTCAAGCAGCTGCTATAGTCAAAGGCATGACCAGACACTGCACCTTAGCAGTTCTAGAAGGCAAAACGAATGCCCTCATAATCTAAGAAATTTCTACGAGCAGTGTCATTTCTGCCATAGCTGCTGATCTTATCAAATCCGTGGCTAGGCCCTGGCCGGTTGGCTCAGCGGTAGAGCGTCGGCCTGGCGTGCAGGAGTCCCAGGTTCAATTCCCGGCCAGGGCACACAGGAGAGGTGCCCATTTGCTTCTCCACCCCTCCCCCTCTCCTTCCTGTCTCTCTCTTCCCCTCCCACAGCGAGGCTCCATTGGAGTAAAGATGGCCCGGGCACTGGGGATGTCTCTTTGGCCTCTGCCTCAGGCGCTAGAGTGGCTCTGGACGCAACAGAGCAATGTCCCAGAGGGGCAGAACATCGCCCCCTGGTGGGCATGCCAGGTGGATCCTGGGCGCATGCGGGAGTCTGTCTGAATGCCTCCCCGTTTCCAGCTTCGGAAAAAATGGAAAAAAAAAAAAAGCCGTGGCTAGCAGAATGTGACAGGAAAGCCTCCACCAGGGCTCACTCTTGGCAGACTATTGGGGTGAAGCGAGGCCCAGGTGAACCCCAAGGACATCCAAGGTGCCCTTGGAAGCATGAACCATATAGCCTGAGCAGCAAGAGGGCCCTGGGGCGGGCTCTGAGGACCGGCTCACCCTGCGGTGAGGGCGCCGCCGTCTGGGACACAGTCTGGGCGTGCAGCAGGTCCAGTGCAGTAGGGTTCTTCTTGGGCTTACGCTCGGAGTTTGCAGTGCTCATCTTCTTGGGACGTCCACGCTTCCGGCCGGCCAGCTTCCGCCCCTTCTTGTTCAGCTTCTTCTTCCGTGCTTTGGAGGGGGACGGCTTTTTGATAGTGGTCGTTGCTGTTTTTTCTTCTTCAGCACCAGAATCCTAGTGGACAGGGGCCATTGAGAGAGCAACTCCCACACTATTATTAATGCGCCGACAACACAGGATCAAGGAGAGTGACTGAAAACTGAACAGCAACAGCCCACACCCCAGGAGCCCTCTCCCTCCTCCAGCCCAATGATCAGTGCTGACAAACGCGTGTATGAACCAGCACCACCTTCCTGGTTGGAAGAGCCCCTCGCTCTATGGTGAGGGCAGGGCGACCAGGGTCTGTCTTCATCAACAGCCACACACAGCCCCAAGCCCAGGGTGCAGGGTGCTTACCACGGAGGTGTCTGCAGGCACAGCTGCCTTGCTCTCAGGCACCTTTGTGGGGGTGGTCGTATTACTCTTGTTGTCTCGCTGCTGCCGACGCCGAGCTGCCTCTTGTTCCTCCTTGAAAGCAAGAGTTGGTCATGTCCCCCAAAGTGCCAACATGTCCCCGAAAATGTGGACATGACCCAAAAGTGCCAGCATCATCTCAGCCACTGAGGTAGGTCAACTGGCCTACCTCATGCTCTGTTCATGTCAACTCCTCTCACCACGGTAGAGGAGGAAACTGAAGCAGAGAAGCTTGTGAGCTGTCCCTGGCCCCTTAGCCAGCCTGGAGCCATGTGTGTGCCTATTCCATGGGTGTAGACACCCCCAGATCTCCTGGGTCAGAAACCCATAGCTTTCTGTACTGTGTGTGGTGTGTGCAAGGAAATGAAATCAAAGACAAAAAGGCTTTGAATGTGAGGCAAAGAACTGCTTGACAGGCTTCTCCCCTCTCGGGCAGTACACGCAGCCACGCAACGAGGCCCATCTGTGCTAAGCGAGAGTTACTGGTCAGGCCACGGGAAAGTGAAAGAGGATGGTTCTGGCTGGCTTAGCTTGCTAGGAGATTAAGACCTAGACACACCAAGTATGGCTGGAATGACATGGGACTCCAGGGGGCGGGGACTTCCTGCTCAGACGTTTGTTGACATCTCCAGAAACACAGACATTTGGGCAGATGTCCTGAGGTTTAGAGGAGGTGGGTTCGAGCACTGGGCATTGCAGGGACTGGGCATTTCTGACTGGCAGCAAAACCACCATGTCAGAATCTAGGCCATTCCCCTCTAATAAGCATGGTGCACTGCTTAAAAGCAGCTGTACAGAGAGGAACATCTTGAATTCTGAACATGGTGGTCCATGAGTGACTCCCAGTTCTACATTCTGCAACACTTCACCAAGTTACCACAACGTTGTTTAAAGGTTGAAACTCACTCAACCTAGTTCCCAAAAGACTGGTGACAGGAAGTGTGGTCCCACGGGATCCATAACCCCCATCCCCAAACCAGCACTCCCCATCTACCATTTAAAATTCCATTAAGCTCATCAAGAGCATACCCGTGTTCCAGCATACCCATGACGTTCAACAAGGAAAACACATACTTACCCTGAGTTTTGGGTTTTTCAGACTAGAAAAATAGTTTTCAAGCTAAAGATGAAAAAAGAAAGAAAAAATCTTATTAGACATCAGTCCGAAACCCTGTCAGGACAAGAGCAACTCTCGACATCCCCCAACATGAGATGTCCTTGGAGCTGTCATGGAGATGCACCACTGCCCAGAGGGCCACCCCGAATGCAGGTTCCCACACGTGGGCTGTGCAAAGCCGCAGGGTTGCCTCACATGAAGTGATCTGGGTGGGAAGCAGGCTGGCTTGCTCATGGGCTCCCCAAACACCAGAGGCCTCTGACACTGAGGCCAAGTCCATTATCATCATGTTATTCAGGACAATGTCTGCCTTACACAGGGACTGGGAGCAAAGAGGGAAGACAAAGAGCCCTTGGCTCCCACTCATGCAGTGGGTCAATGGTGTCACAGATCCTCCAGGGAAAGTGCTGTAGAGGCAGGCGAGAGGGAAGAGGGAGGATGGAGGAAGCTTTCTGGGAAGGCCTGGGCCTCACCCACAGGGACACTTACTATGGTGCGGTCGATGGTGTGCAGGTAATAGGAGACGGGCTTCCCCGTCCACGACACTGAGCCCTTCAGGGGCGAGAGCTCCACGACGCGCATGATGGTGCCGATGTCTGCAACGACGGGCACAGGTTAGGGCCTTGCACACCTGGGGCAATGACTCGGGCGAGGCAGGAAGGGAGCAGAACCATGCGCCCTCATCACGTGGGGCCGTCCCACTCGCCACGCTGGCGAGGTGCCTGGATAGCAGCACGCTGGCAGGTCAGGGAGGCACACGGCATGCGCAATAGTCCCTGCTAACCCAGGTGCTTGTCCAAGGAAAACGGCAACGAGCCTGACTGGGTGGGATGGAAAAGCACTTGAGGACCATTTGGAAAGAACATGGCTACTATGATGCCTAGCACCTCAGAAATTGTGATCCTAAGGCTGGGCGCCACAGAGTAACATGACTCTTCCCCAGGAGGCCAGAAGTCCAGCTCCTCTTGCTGAAGGAATATGCACCCAGAGCCAGCCCATTGCACACACCAGCCATTTCCCCCTCAGGCACACAAAGCAGCTTATGAACCACTAAGTCTTCATAACCTCCTGTCAAATGTACAGGTCTCAACCTGGGTTTTTCTGTCCCCAAGGGGCACTGTGCAATATCTGGGGACTTCTGTGGTGGTCATGATGGGGGTGTTCCTGGCATCAAGTGGATTCCCAGGAAGCCCACACAGAGATGACTCGACCCTGAAGTCAGCAGTACCAAGGAGGGACCCAGTACCAACACGTCTATTTAGATGCTTAAGACCATACATATTAAGAATTTAGCACAATGAGAGTTTCTTACCACTCAAATTTCTACTGTTTATTCTGAAGTTCAGAGGTGCAAAGGGCTTCGAGGACACAATTCTGCCACCTGAAACACAAAAGCTGATTACTGCCACTCATGGGGAAAACAGTCATATACACCAACAAAAGGATAATGGAAGTTAGAGCAGGGGATGCTACAAAGGAACAAATGAGCACACTGAGCACACAAACAGCCAGGAATCGTGAGTCCTAAATATTTCCTACAAGTAAAAGCAAAACTAAGATATGCTTAGGCCTGACTTACAAAAACTTTCCTGTATAAACTTTCCCAGGACCTCCTGAAATCCTACAGGTGCCGACCTCTGGCCCAGTAAGCCCACATACATAGATGTATCCCACGTACCACGCTGACTCTGGGAGGCACCAGCAACCCATACACCCACCCAGACAGAAAGAGCCTATGTGTCAGGTCAGGAACCGCAGCACAAAAAACAGCTATTACACTAACATCCTATGTTAGTGTAGTCGTTCCACAGAGGAAACAAATTGTCACACCTGCCATGGTAAGCAAACATGAGTGGTGATGCTCATGTTATAATTATGACAACGCTCCACATGGACTAAAGAAAACACCAAAGTAAACATGTTAATGTCAAACTTTGTAGTGTCAGAAAAAAGAGCCAAATGAAAAAAAAATAAAAGAAAATAATACTGTTTCATTGAAATAGGAAGTCAGGAAGAATCCATTTGAGGCTCACACCATATACACATGCGTACATACACATATTCATACACACCACAACCCCACAACACCCCAGTCAGAGGAGTTCCCCAAAGCCTAGACTGTTCTTGAGAGCAGTCTCCCATCAGGTGGGATGATGCATCCCAGAGCCAACCAGGTGCAGAATCAGGCAGGAGTCTCATTGTGTCAGGTAATGCGTGAGAGCTGGAGACCATGTAGAGTATTCAAAGTCATGGAGAATCTAAGAGCGTGGGATATGATGAAATAAAACCCAGGGGTCCACAGATTGCTCCCATTAGGAGTCTGCTACCCCACAACACCCACACAACAGGTGCATGAGCGGACTTTTGAGAGCATGTCACTGCAGGACAACAGATCGGTGACCAGAGGACTTCACAGGCAGTTTTGCCCCTGAGCTAGCCCATGTGTGACAACCAGATACTAAGACCTACAGAAAACAGGGCTCAGAGGGGCAAAGTTAAGCTCACCACAAGGGGGGAGTCCAGTACAGATGACATCCCACAGGAAAATGAGCCCAGATACCCCATGAGCATCATCAAAAAAGATGGAGGGGCAGGCCCTGGCCAGTTGGCCCACTGGATAGAGTGACGGCCCAGTGTGAAGTCCCAGTTCAATTCCTAGTCAGGGCACACATGAGATACAACCATCTGCTTCTCTTCTCCCTCTCTCCCTTCTCTCTCTCTTTCCCACTCACAGCCACTGGATAGCTCAGTTGGTCCAAGTGCCGGCTTTCAGGTGCTAAGAATAGCTCGGTTGATTCGAGCATTGGCCTCAAACAGGAGTTGCCGGTTGGATCCCTGTCAGGACTATGAGGAATTCTATCTCCCCTCCTCTCACTTAAAAGAAAAAAAAGATGGAGGGGCCATTTTCTAAAAAATCCTATAACAGTTCAAGACCTGAAGTGTACTCGTGACTGTTGGCTGGAGAGTTAGGAAACAAAAGAGGCACTCTTGACTACTGGGAAAGTTCAAAGCAGGTTGGGACCAAGGTCACAGGAATCCCAGTCCTTTTCTGGGGAAATGTAGGTGGTGAAGGAGGGGCCTGAAGGCTCAGGAGATGGGGTATGTGCAGGGTGCAGTGCATAGCACCTTTACAAATGATTAACAACCATACACACACACACACACACATACTCACACATGAATATGAAACTAGAGATGCTGAAAGCAGATAAAAGCTATCTAGGTCTATGACCTTTTCCCTATTTGACCTGGGATGGAGGAAAGGGAGACAGAGAGAAGCAGTAGGGTGGCTCTTGCTAGGAAGGGGTGGTTCCAAACAAGAAAGTCCCAGAAAATGCAGAAGGACCAAGGCTGGATGCCCCAGTGCCCCCCTCAGTGCCCCCAGGTTAAGGTTGCCAGACAAACAGGGATGCTGGTTCTAGTGTGAATTTCAGATACACATGATATTCCTTTGGTAAAAGCTGGAGCATCCTTGTACTAAAAAGCTGTTTATTGTCCACAGGAGATTCACATTTAAACGGACAGTCTGTATCTTACTTGCTAATCTGGACACCCACCCAAGTCCCTCAGGCTGGCTGAGCAGTGCAGGGAAGTTAGGTCTATTCCACTCCAGACACCAAGCTGGGAGGCGCCTGACCAGGCGCCTCAGGTGACAGTGAGAACCAGTCAAGGCATCTCTGCTGCCTGAGGCCTTTCAAATGGGCCCGAAATGGATGGATATGAAGATTTAGAAGAACTCTCACACCTGTGATCTGTTTCAAATCTAGCCAGACTGAGGGGTGGTGGCTTGAGAAGCATGATAAGCACATGGGAGCCACAATAGGATGAGGTTAAAGGGGAGTACGTTACCTTCCTTCATATTTGCAAATCGCTCCTTCAGCTGGTGATCCACCTCAGGACCAAAGGCAAAGTTATTCACAAATATAACACTGCAAAATAATATTCCAGTTGAGTAAAATGAAGGTTCCATCTTCACACGTGTATAGAGCGCCAGTGCAAATGATGCCTACCGCCTCCACTGCCAGTTCCGCTGTGAGGCATCCCCAGGCTCTGCCCGCACCACCTCTACCGGACCCAGGGAATGGGCTCTGGCCCACAGGGTGTAACAGGTGCCCCAGTCTGTTGCTAACATACAACAACTCACAATTTTCCATGACTACTACATTCCTGGCTTCTCTGGAAAAAAACAAGATAGACAAGTGCAGGCAAAGGTGCCCTGGGTCAACCTGAACTGAATGGTTGGTGGTCCCTGCCTGCCCCTTGGATATTTCTGGGCTGGAATGCAGGCAGCATTACTGTCAACTGGGGACAAGAGTGTGAAGATAACCAAATACCAAGACAGGAAGTTAGCATGACTGAGTCAGGCTGCACCTATCTAAATGTGACCCTGTCAAGGATTCTCAGGATCAGAAGCAAAGCTCTTCCAAGGGAGAGTGTGGCACAGCCTGTCTCGCTTTTTCAAATGTTCTCTGGTAGCTGATGACCAGTCTGCAGATGACTGCTGAGACAGCTGAGGAGTCTGCTGCCCCCACTGGGGACAGGTGTTCCCCCAACTGCTCCCTCACTCACCCAACTTGATCCATGCTCACTTAGAGAAACTCTTAGGTTTCTTTGTTTTAAGTGAGAGGAGGGGATATAGAGAGACAGACTCCCGCATGTGCTCCAATGGGGATCCACCTGGCAAGCCCACTAGGGGCGATGCTCTGCCCACCTAGAGCCATTGGTCAGCAACTGAGCTATTTTTAGTACCTGAAGCAGAGGCACCATAGAGCAATCCTCAGTATCCAGGGCCAACTTGCTCTAACCAATTGAGCCATGGTTGCAAGAGGGAGGGAGGGAGGGAGGGAGGGAGGGAGGGAGAGAGAGAGAGAGAGAGAGAGAGAGAAACAGAGAGAAGGGGAAGAGGAGGGGTGGAGAAGCAGATGGTTGCTTTTCTTGTATGCCCTGACCAGAAATTGAACCTGGAATATCTACACACGGGCTGACATTCTACCACTGAGCCAACCGGACAGGGCCTAGAGCAGCGGTTCTCAACCTGTGGGTCACGACCCCGGCGGGGGACGAACGACCAAAACACAGGGGTCGCCTAAAGCCATCGGAAAATACATATTGATGGCTTTAGGCGACCCCTGTGTTTTGGTCGTTCGACCCCCACCAGGGTCGTGACCCACAGGTTGAGAACCGCTGGCCTAGAGGAACTCTTTGAATAGCTAAACTCTAGAAACATTTGTGCAGCTGGTTCACATGAAGACCCAAAGGTAAGAGACAGTTTCATGCTTGGAGTCTTGTGGCTTTGCTGTCTGCTATAAGTGCTCCCAGATTAAAACTGTGCCATGACAAAAACTGTGCCACGAACAGAACTACAAACAGGGGGTTACTTCCCCTCCCCTTTTTTTTGTATCTTTCTGAAGCTGGAAACGGGGAGAGACAGTCAGACAGACTCCGGCATGCGCCCGACCGGGATCCACCCGGCACGCCCACCAGGGGGCGATGCTCTGCCCCTCTGGGACATTGCTGTGTTGCGACCAGAGCCACTCTAGCGCCTGGGGCAGAGGCCAAGGAGCCATCCCCAGCGCCCGGGCCATCTTTGCTCCAATGGAGCCTCGGCTGCGGGAGGGGAAGAGAGAGACAGAGAGGAAGGAGAGGGGGAGGAGTGGAGAAGCAGATGGGCGCCTCTCCTGTGTGCCCTGGCCGGGAATCGAACCCGGGACTTCTGCATGCCAGGCCGACGCTCTACCACTAAGCCAACCGGCCAGGGCCTACTTCCCCTTTTAAATGTAAAAGAAAATGGAGTGAGCTGTCATCCCCACACTACTTGCTTTAAGTCTCAATAGCTTTAAAATCAAGAAATCGTTTTGATTCCCGGCCAGGGCACACTGGAAAGGCGCCCATCTGCTTCTCCACCCCTCCCCCTCTCCTTCCTCTCTGTCTCTCTTCCCCTCCCACAGCCGAGGCTCCATTGGAGCAAAGATGGCCCGGGCGCTGGGGATGGCTCCTTGGTCTCTGCCCCAGGTGCTACAGTGGCTCTGGTAGCAACAGAGCGACGCCCCGGAGAGGCAGAGCATCACCCCCTGGTGGGCAGAGTGTTGCCCCCTGGTGGGCGTGCCTGGTGGATCCCGGTCGGGCGCATACGGGAGTCTGTCTGACTGTCTCTCCCCGTTTCCAGCTTCAGAAAAATACAAAAAAATATAATAATAATAAAATGTCAAAAAAAAAAAAGAAAAAAAGAAATCGTGCCTTACTGACAGTAGCACAGTGGATAGAGTGTTGGCCTGGGATGCTGAGGACCCAAGTATGAAACCATGAGGTCACTGGCTAGAGCACAGGCTTATCTGGCTTGGGTGCAGGCTCACCAGCTTGAGCGTAGGGTTGCTGGCTTGAGCATGGGATCATAGACATTATCTCATGGTCACTGTTTTAAGCCCAAGATCGCTGGCTTGAAACCCAAGGTCACTGACTTGAGCCTAAGAGGTCAGCTGGACCCCCCCCCCAATCAAGACACATATGAGAAGCAATCAATAAACAACTAAAGAGACACAACTACAAGTTGATGTTTCTCATCTCTCTCTTACTAAAAAACAAAACAAAACAAAAACCCTTCACAACAAGCAGATAAAGGTACAGTAACAGAGGGCCTGTCACACAAGGACAAGCACTGACAGCCAGGACAGAATGGCAGGGAAAGACAATGAAATTGTAAATAAAAGCCAGCAGCTCACTCCCTGTTTGATCAAAGACAAACAGAGAAGACAGTGAGGTTTGAAGTGGGATGGGGGCACCCCAGGTGCTGATGGGAAGAGCATGATGACAGGCAAGCTGAACTGGGCTGTGGCCCCACTTGGGACTGAGCCTGGGAAGACTGGAGGCCAGTGTCTCAAGATGACCAAGGCAGTGAGAGGGCAGAACCATAAAGGCCCCTGGGTACTGCTGACTAGAGAAGGCAGCTTTAGAGACTCCTGCCCTCTAGCACTCAAACCTGAGAAAACCAGGAAGCTAACTGAGGCAGAGGTCATCTCTGAAAACAAAAGAACTGGTGAGGAGGAAACACCCTTGAGAGGAAGCAGAGGCCTGGGAAGATACCCAGGGGAGAGGAGCATAGCCGAGCCTTGAGGCCTTGCCACACTCATAGGAAGAGCCCACGGGACCATCCCAGGCCAGGTGGACACAGCCAGAAGAAGACCAGGGTGCAGTGTGCTCTTGGAAGCTCTCACATCCCCAGGACATCCAGGAGACAGATCACTGCAGCACAGATACTGCTAGGCAGTGCTTGGTGAGGGTGGGGTTCTCCTACTGGAGAGGTCCTTTACTGTGCTCAGACTCCACTCAGACCACAACAGCAGCATAGCCCCAGCCCCTGTTCGATGGGAACATCCATGGAGTCAGCATGATTTTCTCAAGATGGTGAGGACCTTGCCATTAGGGGACAGTAGGCTTACAAGCAATGAAGGGGGACACGTCTATGAAAGAGTAATGCCTAGTTCCTACTTGCCTCAAGAATAACAGTGGGGGACATGAAGCAACCTGCAATCAGTGCACCCAGAAGGAAAGGGAGGGAAGGACAAGACATCAGGTTAGAATGAAAGCCTATGAACCTCCCCAGCAAGGCCAGCACACCACTCTCCAGGAAGAGTGCTCCAGAGCGTGCACTGTGGCCTCACAGAGTCACCAAGGTCCTGGCCACCTCCAGCTGATCCACATAAGACCCTCACATTCTGACCTTCCCTACTACTGATCCAGAGAGGCCCATCAAATCTGCAGCTCCACTAGACCCTAGGGGCAGAGCCCAGAAATCCAGCCTATATAAATATCTGAGGCCAGCAGAAGGACAAGGGACAATGACAAGAGAGAAGACTGGAAAGGACCATAGACACAGCTTCAGGAGCTGGTGGACATGGAGGCCACATGTCAAACCCTTGAGCTGGGAGACCTGCTAGAGCTGGGAGGGCTCTGGGCCTCTCATCCAAGGACCATGTAGGCAGACCTGCCAGTAAGCTGAAGATGTGCATGGTTTTGCAGTCAAGACAGACTGCTCATGCCCAAACTACACTGACCCCACAGAGTGAGGGGAAACAGCCTTCCCTGACCATGTCAGGGAGGAGGAATGGGCACAGTGTCCAAGGGCAGACACAGCAAGAGCTGAGCCCAGGCTGAGATTTCTGGGTAGCTTTCCCTCCCTAGCTGCAAAAGTAGGAGAGGACTCTTCTTGACAGACTGTGAGGGACCGGCCACACTAGTTCTGGGCTGGTCACCAACCACCTGCCCTGCTGACAGTGCTGAGAGTTACCCCTAGCAGCCCAAACCAGAAGGGAAGGAAAGAGAAGGGAAGCTCAAACTGCTTCTGCCATCCAGCTCCCTTGGGAATGGCAGCCACACCTGGAAGCCATGACCACCACAAAGGGACTTGTGCAAGCGGAACCCTCCCGGGGTACCCTGCTCAGCCAGGCCCCAGCACTGTCCTTGAGGTACCGTGAGTGGCGACTCTCACACCCGCCATACCTTGTGTTGGCTATCCGCTCTCTCCACTCCTCTGAGAGGAAATCGCCTCTTTCCAGCTGAAAGGAAGAAAACAGGGACAAGTGCTCATCACTGGTCTTGTTTGGCCCGAGCCAGCCCCCCACCTGGCAAGGAACAGATGAAATGAGCACAAAGTTGCAAAAGTGGGCAGGACACAAGGTTGAGGTAAGACTGAGGTGTGGCTGCCGGCAGCTCCACAGGGAGAAGATAGTCAGGATAAGCAGAGACTAGGCACTGCAGTGTGGGTCATCATGGGCCGCCAGAATGGGTACCCAGACTAGTGCTTTAGCACCCATCGCAGGAGTCAATGCACAGAGCAATGAAGACACTAGAGAATGTGCCCAAAGTCACGATGTTGTGTCCACTCAGTGTCAGCAGGGGGCAACCCAACACAGTTTGCAGAGCCAAGGAAGATCATTGCCCTACCAGGTAGGATGTTCTGGACAGAGGGTGGGTTAGCAAAGACTACAATAAACCTATATCGGGCGTTCCCTTGAGTGCCCAGGACACAGACCACTGACTGCAAGAGAGGCCTGCATGCCGAGTCAGCTAGGCTTCCTTCTGGGACACAGGATACACCTGTACTGTGGCTCTCTGACCTGTTTTACCTGAGAATAGTACTGTCTGTACCTTTAAAACCTGCTTTCAGTACTACTTTTATTAGCAGACTGATGTCATTCTGCCTCAAGGACAAAGTCTGCCTAAGAGGACACAGTTCTTAATAACTGAACTGTCCTGAGCTGTAACGTTTACTAAACCAAGAGAATTGGTTTTGTAATTCTTTTTTTCTCTTTTTTATTTTTTTTCATTTTTCTGAAGCTGGAAACAGGGAGAGACAGTCAGACAGACTCCCGCATGCGCCCGACCGGGATCCACCCGGCACGCCCACCAGGGGCGATGCTCTGCCCACCAGGGGGCGATGCTCTGCCCATCCTGGGCGTCGCCATGTTGCGACCAGAGCCACTCTAGCGCCTGGGGCAGAGGCCACAGAGCCATCCCCAGCGCCCGGGCCAATGGAGCCTTGGCTGCGGGAGGGGAAGAGAGAGACAGAGAGGAAAGCGCGGCGGAGGGGTGGAGAAGCAAATGGGCACTTCTCCTGTGTGCCCTGGCCGGGAATCGAACCCGGGTCCTCCGCACGCTAGGCCGACGCTCTACCGCTGAGCCAACCGGCCAGGGCGGTTTTGTAATTCTTTTTTTTTTTTTTTTTTTTTGTATTTTTCTGAAGCTGGAAACGGGGAGAGACAGTCAGACAGACTCCCGTATGCGCCCGACCGGGATCCACCCGGCACGCCCACCAGGGGCGATGCTCTGCCCCTCCGGGGCGTCACTCTGCCGTGACCAGAGCCACTTTAGTGCCTGGGGCAGAGGCCAAGGAGCCATCCCCAGCGCCCGGGCCATCTTTGCTCCAATGGGGCCTTGGCTGCAGGAGGGGAAGAGAGAGACAGAGAAGAAGGAGGGGGTGGGGATGGAGAAGCAAATGGGCGCTTCTCCTATGTGCCCTGGCCGGGAATCGAACCCAGGTCCCCCGCACGCCAGGCCGACGCTCTACCGCTGAGCCAACCGGCCAGGGCGGTTTTGTAATTCTTAAAAAAGGCTATCACCACCAGCCCTCAGTGTCTATCCAAGGCAACTGAAAAACACGTCCCCACAAAAACCTCTACTGGACATCCAGGACAGAAGGATTAACAGCAGTCCAAAGGTGGGAACCCAAATGCCCATCCATAGATGGACAGAAAAACACAAGTGACCCACATTGGAAAACACTGCTCAAACATGAAAAGGAGTGAAGCACTGACACTCACCACAATGTAGATGAACCTTGAACACATGCCTGCTCAGTGAGAAGCCAGACACAAAAGGCCACACAGTGTGTGATTCCATTTATGTGAAATGTCCAGAACAGGCAAATCCAGAGACAGGAACTGGATTAGTGGTTGTCAGGAGCTGAGGGTGAATGCTGATCGGTCTTCATCCATACTCCCATAAATGCCATCATGTGACCAAGAACCCTGCTTCTTGAGAAAAGAGCATGACCCCAATGGTCACTGCATCACTCTCAGGACAGGGCAGAGGGAAGCCCCTGAGCAGAGTGTCCTATGGGTGTTGCTGCCACAATGCAGTGAGACCATGTGCCTGGGGCAGAAGCGGCTGTGAATCCTATGTCCTCCAGTGCACACAGGGAAACCACCCAGGACAGCTCATAATGTGACAGCACAGGGCATGGGGAAGTGGCCAGTTCTAAACTGTTCAGGTGCTGCAGGAGGGCCCACCCACACTGTGGGTATCATATCTCTGAATCCTCTCCCCAGCTGAGAAACTTCTGAATCTGCCATTAGTGCCCACAAACAGCTCAGCCAAGACATGGGTAAGTGACTCAAGTCCAAAATCTTCACTGGAAATGTGCAAGACAAAGCTCCTAGAGCAAACTTAGTATCTATCTGCTGTCCTGTCTCTGTATAAATCACAGCCACGTGGACAACTATCTGCTTTGTCCTGGGGTCTTCCCTTCAAGTCCCTGCAGCTGGGAGTGGTCCTGACACAGGTGACTTTAGGCTCCTCCTGATGTGGCCCCTTTCCCTGGAGGCTCTCCCATACAAGCCACAATGTTTTAAGCCACAGCACCACTGCTTATTTTGTCCTATTTGAGACAAAAAAACAGCCATAGTCCTGACCCATGCCTGCTGAGCTCCACCACTCTTGGGCTGTGACCATCCAAATGATTGGCTGAGTGGGCTCTTTGTCACTGAGGACAACATGCCTGAGTTAACTCTGGCCAGAAAGATGTACAAGATCCCCCCCCACACACACACACACACACACGATTCCATGACTGGCCTCAACATCACTAAGATCTGTTTCTCCTATCTATAGAGACATGCACGAAGGGAAAGAGATGGGAGGAACAACTAGCATGCACATCATCTTTTCCACGGCCAAACCCTATTTGATCGTGTTCTGGGTCACCAGACAGGTCCAGGATCTGACTCAGGCAGGGCAATTGCACCCCTGTCCCAGTCAGCTCCACCTCCCAGGCATCTTCCCAGGAGTCACCACCCACACCTACACAGAACTCACAGAACTCAATATCCAGGAAAAAGAGCTTGGCTTGTGTGAAGCAATCACTCCAATGGGGAGATTGAGGCAGGCCCCACCCAAAGCCAGGTGAGTGAGACCCACTGACTGGAGGCTCTAGGCTTTGTTGCTCTTCTAGCCTGCCTAGGAGCAATCACAGGTCCACAGATGATGCCTGGCTGAACTGCCAAGGGACTCAACACAGAGAAGGACCAGAGTAAAGGTACGTCTATGCCTCCAGAATGCAATGCAGCTCCAGGTGACTTTCCTAAGGAGGAAGCAGCCAGCATTCCAGTGCCCAGAAGCTCTGTACCTTCTGGGTCTGCTTGTCAGCAGCACCAGGCCATCCTAATGTGGACAAGCTTGAGAGGAGAACCACTCTTACCCAGGTGGAGGCCCTGAAACACTTCCTGGAGAGGCACCTATCCCCAGGGGCACAGGCAGGTCCACAAGGTGCTGGGTACCTTTCCCAAGCAGCACTTCCATGATGCTGTTGCTGCATAAGGTACCATACACTGGACGAATGAAATCTATGTGCCAGGCCCATCACTAGGAGCCAAGAGCACAGGATCAGGTTGTGAGCAGACAACTGAGGTGCCACGGGGGCTCCAGACATCAGCCTGGGCAGAGAGCTGAACCAAGTGTCTCCATGTGGAAGGGGTGCCCTGAGGTATGACAGATAAGCAGACAAAAGCCATATGGAAGGAGGGAACAGGCTCCAAGGGAAGGAGGAATGTGAGCAGGCAGGAAGGGCCTGGCCACCTGGAAAGTGCTGGGCTACAGGATAGGAAGGGGAAAGGGCAGAAGATGGCCTTGCCTGGCTGGGCGGTGCCTCTGTGGGTAAAGAGGGAAACCGAAGAGGCAGCAGGCCACGGGAGATCCTTGAGAAGCAGGCTTTGGAGCCTAGAAAAAAGCACACTGGGCTATTTTTAGGCTCCTGCTGGCTTTGTTTCCTTTCCAGTTCTTAAGTAACATGAGGCAGGACTCCATGTGCCAACCCAGCGTCTGGTCAAAGCCACAGAAAACTGTTTGGAGGTCTCTCAAGACCCAGGACACATGTTCCTGCCAAATCCAAACATTAAGTAATCAGGCAGACTCCTACTACAACCTCTTGGAGCAGGGCTGTGCCCAATAGGACAAGCTCCAGAAGCATGAGAGAGGACACCAGAGCACAGACAGCTGCTCAGCCTGCAGCCAGCTTGTCCCACACACTGCCAGAGCTAGGACCAAGTGTCCTTTTATTTATTTATTTTATTTTTATTTTTTTAATTTTTATTATTATTTTTTTCCAAGTGTCCTTTTAGTCGAATTCTGGTCCCTGCTACTTTGCAGGGGCCACATGGGACTAATAATAAGCACCTTGAGCTCCATGAGACCCAAAGAACAAGATGGTTTCCAATAATACAGTACAACGTTTAGATGTGTCACTGACTCCCGAACACCCATAGGGCTAAGCGCTGCCACTTGATGGTGACAGGGGGAGGAAGAAGGAAGGAGAAGTGATGTGACTAGGACATCCACACCAGCCTCCTCCAAACTGCACTCCCAACAGAATGCTGATGGCTACTCATGGATCGATCAGAGCTGTTCCGGGAACTGGGTCAATAAAAACTCTTACATGGTGTGCTTGGAATTATTGGGCTCACTCTCCAGAAATATGGAGTATTTTTTTAATGTAAAAAACCTGTGTTTTGCCTGACCAGGCGGTGGTGCAGTGGATAGAGCATTGGCCTAGGATGCTAAGGACTCAGGTTAGAAACCCCAAGATCGCCGGTTTAGCGTGGGCTCACCAGCTTGAGCAAAGGGGTCACCAGCTTAAGCGTGGGATCAGACATGACCCCATGGTTGCTGGCTTGAGCCCAAAGGTTGCTGGCTTGAGCCCAAGGTTGCTGCCTTGAACAAGGGGTCACTGGCTCAGATGGAGCCCCCGGTCAAGGCACATATGAGAAAGCAGTCAATGAACAACTAAGGTGCTGCAACTATGAGTTGATGCTTCTCATCTCTCTCCCTTCTTGTCTTTGTCTCTCCCTTCTTTCTGTCTGTCCTTGTCTATCCCCCTCTCTCTCTCTCACTAACAATAAAACACAAAACAAAACCATGTGATTATATCAACAGATACAGATTTTGTTGGATTTAACAAAATCCAAAACCCTTTCATGATAATGATTCTCAACAAAACAGGAATAGAGGGAAACTGTCAACTTGAGAAAGAACATCCACAAGATACCTACAGCAAGTGTCATACTCCACGATGAGAAATCTGAAGCTTTCCCACTAAAATCAGGAACCAGGCAGGATGTATGCTCACCCTCACTTTTCAACACCGTACTGAAAATCCTAGCTAATGCAATGAGACAAGAAAAGTAAATGCAAGGTGTACAGATCAGGAAGAGATAAAACTGTCTATTCGCAGATAACATGTTCATCTATTCAGAAAAACTGCAACTAATACACAACTACAGCAAGGTTATAGGATAAAGATAGTAATACATATCAATATACAATATGCAAAGATCAGTTACTTTTCTATAAGCCAACAATGAACAAGTTAAACTTAACATTAAAATAACAAAGCCATTTATTATCAGCATTACAAAAAAGAGAAATACTTAGGTATAAATCTAAAATATATGTACAAGATCTATATGAAGAAAACTAAAACTCTGATGAAAGAAAACAAAGAACTAGATAAAAGGAGAGGCAGTCGTCAATGTTCGTAGATGGGAAGAATCAATATTGTCAAGAGGTCAGTTCTTTCCAACTTGACCTACAGATTCAACACAATCCTAATCAGAATCCTAGAAAGTTATTGTGTGTATACTGACACACTGATTCTAAAGTTTATATCGAGGCAAAGGCCCAGAATAAGCAAATCAATATTGAAGGAAAAGAATACAGTTGGAGGACTGACTCTATCTGACTTCACGGCTACAGTAATCCAGACAGCATATATTGATGACAAAACAGACACACAGATCAATGGAATAGAACAGAGCCCCGAAACAGACCCCCACAAACACAGCCAACTAATCTTTGACGAAGCAAAGATGGTCTTTGCAACAAATGGTGCTAGAACAATTTGACCTACTCATACAAATTAATCAAAACAGATCTTACATCCTTCACAAAAATTAACCTAAGTTAAGGGATCATAAACTTACAAAAAACTAAGCCTGACCAGGCAGTGGCTCAGTGCATAGAGCATCGAACTGGGATGCCGAGGACCCAGGTTCGAGACTCCAAGTTCGCCAGCTTGAGCACGGGTTCATTTGGTTTGAGCAAAAAGCTCACTAGCTTGGACCCAAGGTCGCTGGCTCCAGCAAGGGGTTACTGGGTCTGCTGAAGGCCCGCGGTCAAGGCACATAAGAGAGCAATCAATGAACAACTAAGGTGTCGCAATGTGCAACAAAAAACTAACGATTGATGATTCTCATCTCTCCGTTCCTGTCTGTCTGTCCCTGTCTATCCCTCTTTCTGACTCTGTCTCTGTAAAAAAAAATTTTTTTAGGCCCTGGCCGGTTGGCTCAGCGGTAGAGCGTCAGCCTAGCGTGCGGAGGACCCGGGTTCGATTCCCGGCCAGGGCACACAGGAGAAGTGCCCATTTGCTTCTCCACCCCTCCGCCGCGCTTTCCCTCTCTGTCTCTCTCTTCCCCTCCCGCAGCCAAGGCTCCATTGGAGCAAAGATGGCCCGGGCGCTGGGGATGGCTCTGTGGCCTCTGCCCCAGGCGCTAGAGTGGTTCTGGTCGCAACATGGCGACGCCCAGGATGGGCAGAGCATCGCCCCTGGTGGGCGGGCCAGGTGGATCCCGGTCGGGCGCATGCGGGAGTCTGTCTGACTGTCTCTCCCTGTTTCCAGCTTCAGAAAAATGAAAAAAAAAGAAAAAAAAGAAAAAAAAATTTTTTTTTAAAAGGAAAAAAAAACCTATAAAACTCCTATATGATATTGTGAGAGTAAATCTAAGTGACCTTAGGTTTGGCGAGGACTCTTAAATAGACCAAAAACATGATCCATGGAAGAAGAAGCTTTTACATTGCTTCTAAGGAACAGGAAACATCCTCTTCCTGCTCTCCCACACCCCTAATCAATCCCCAAACTACGTTATATAATTTATTCTATTTCCCCAATGCACTAAGAAACATCTATTCCAGCTAAACAGCCAACACCCCATGAACAGCTTGCTCTAGGCTAGTGAAAATGGGGACGGAGAGGACTGAACAGTCACAAAAACTCTTCAGGAGGAAATAGCCACAGGACCAGCTGATGGAACCAGGTGGAATTAAGTGGTTTTGGCATCAACCACTGGGTATGTGGCAAGTAATAAACTGGAATGGGAAGAGAAGAACCTGTTAAAGATCTGGTTTTGGACCCACACCAAATGGATAGAGACTACATGGCACCTGTGTGTCCATGGGCAAAAGAAACCCCAGTAGAAAGATGAACATGCCTGACCAGGCGGGAGCGCAGTGGATGGAGTGTCGGACTGGGATACAGAGGACCCAGGTTCAAGACCCCAAGGTCGCCAGCTTGAGCGTGGGCTCATCTGGTTTGAGCAAAAAGCTCACCAGCTTGGACCCAAGGTCACTGGCTCGAGCAAGGGGTTACTCGGTCTGCTGAAGGTCCACGGTCAAGGCACATATGAGAAAGCAATCAATGAACAACTAAGGTGTCGCAACGTGCAATGAAAAACTAATGATTGATGCTTCTCATCTCTCCGTTCCTGTCTGTCTGTCCCTCTCTCTGACTCTGTCTCTGTAAAAAAAAAAAAAAAAAAAAAAAAAAGAAAGAAAGATGAACAAGAAGTCATGAGCGTGAAAATATATTTCAAGATGTAGACATAGATGCACTGAGCAGGAGGAGCAGGGAGACCAGAGGATCCAGGGCAGGGCCCAAGGAACCTTGGCATCAAAAGGCTGAGCTGAGCCTTACCAGGTGGTGGCGCAGTAGATAGAGCGTCGATCTGGGATGCTGAGGACCCAGGTTTGAAACTCCAAGGTCACTGGCTTGAGCATGGGCTCACCAGCTTGAGTGCAGGGTTTCCAGCTTGAGCGTGGGATCATCAACATGATCCCATGGTCGCTGGCTTGAGTCCATGGTTGATGGCTTAAGCAAGAAGTCACTGGCACAGCTAGAATCCCTGGTCAAGGCATGTATAAGAAGCAATCAACAAACAACTAAAGTGACACAACTACAAGTTGATGCTTCTCATTTCTCTCCCTTCCTGTTTCTCTCTCTCTCTCTCTCTCTCTCTCTCTCTCTCTCTCATTTAAATGAATGAATGAATGAGGCCAGGCTGG
This sequence comes from Saccopteryx bilineata, assembly GCF_036850765.1. Lineage (NCBI taxonomy): Eukaryota > Metazoa > Chordata > Mammalia > Chiroptera > Emballonuridae > Saccopteryx > Saccopteryx bilineata. The sequence goes on from NC_089490.1 coordinate 156,244,702, forward strand.
TGATGGAGATGAGGGGCAGCCCAGAAAGCTGTGCAGAGTGTTGCCTCTAATTCCACCCTTGCTTAAAAAAAAAAGGGTTTATGAGCTGGGTTGCATGCTGCGGGGAAGGCAGCAAGAGAAAGATGCCACTTTCAGGACAGTGAATGGCAGAAAAGGCCATTTCCTCCACACCCTACTGTCCATCTTGCACCAGCTCTAATACATACACACGTGCATGACATGGAAGGAGGGGCTGCCTCAGAAGGAGCCCCAAGTGCTACCTAAGAGCTCATCAAGTACCCAGAGACACATGGAGGGTAGGCAATTACCTTTGTAGAGCCAAGGGCTGAGAAAGAAAGACGCCATGACGTGCCACCTCTGTTCTCTGAGAGCATGGAGCAGGACTTAGAACCATGCTCCCAAGGTGGCCCCTGAGAAAGGAGGATGAACATTACCAAGAAAAGGTGGAAAAGGGACAGGGGAAGAGAGGAGGGAGAATTTTCAGCTAATGCCAGCTGCCCCAACCCGGGGGGATCCTGAAGGGAGTTAAGGGGACCTTCTTCCAGCAACACCACATGCCCAGCTTGCGCCAGGCTGGGGCAATGATGGGTGTAAAGGGACAGCCCCAGTGGAGATGAGCTGGATCCCACAGGAGGAGACAAACGGCGGCGGGTCCAGAGGAAGAGGAAGCATAGGGGACTCGTCAGCCGCAGGGGCATGGAGCAATGGCACTCACTGTGTATTCTGCATGCTTTTTTCCATACCATTTCATCCACTTCCTGAACTCTCGGTCCATGGTCTGCAAGGGAACAAAATCAGACAGCCCATCAAAATACCCAGGACAGCCTGACTGGTGGTCTGGTGGTGGCACTATGGATAGAGTATTGACCTGGGATGCTGAGGTCCCAGGTTTAAAACCCCAAGGTCACTGGCTTGAATGTGGGTTCATCCTGCTTGAGCGTGAACTCATTCGGCTTGAATGCAGGCTTGACAGCTTAAGTGCAGGGTCACTGGCTTGAGCATGGGATCAACATGATCCCAAGGTCGCTGGATTGAGCCCAAAGGTCGTTGGCTTGAAACCCAAGGTTTCTAGCTTGAGCAAGGAGTCACTGGCTTGGCTGGGGCCTGCTGGTCAAGGCATGTATGAGAAGCAATCAATTAACAACTGAAGTAATGCAACTACAAGTTGATGCTTCTCGTCTCTCTCAAACAAAAACAAAACAAAACAAAGAACAGGACAGCCAGGAAGAGGAGGCCTCCTCCATACACTCAGGCAGGTGACCTATGGTTCCTCAAGGCCCATCTTCCCCTTTGTCCCCCTCCTGTTCTGAGAGATTGAACTAAGACTGCCAGTCTATACCACTCCATCCACACAATCCAAGAGCAACAGCCCCATGAGGATTCTGAGGATCCTATGGATGGTAGACTGTGGGGCCATGACCCATCCACTCCCCAGACAGTGTCACCAGCTGACCCCACCCTGGAGGCAAAGAGGCTGTAGCAACCAGAGAAAGGGAAACACACTGATGGGGGCCTAAGCTCGCACTGGAGACCAAAGAACCCAGAGCCGCTGCCTGGATACCCCACCTTCCCCATGTCCCGGGATACACCTCCCCTGCCAGCCATGGGTGGAGGCAAACAAACATGAGAAAGAAATGAGTCATAAACACATGGCCAAGTCCCCAGAACAGCTCACCTCCGCGTACTTGGCTGGGATATCAGCTTTCTCAACTCCGTAGTGATGTTTGCAGTTGGTGGCAGCGGCAACCTGCAGCACAACCTGGCCCACTCCTTCAGAGAGGGGGGAGGCGCAGTCACAGATGCAGCACCATGACAGGGGATGGGGGAACTGGGGTGTCACAAGGGTAACAGGCAGAGTCCCCAGACTCTTCACTAAGGCATGAGCACTGTCCACGGTGCTGAGGCCACTCAACAACCCAAACTGAGCTGAGTCCCTACTAGAGGATGGCTGTCACACTTTGGCTCCCACAACTGGAATAGTTCTTGGTATATGACTAGATGTGGCATGAACTACCTAGACACAGACACTGTCCTGTGACACTGATGCCACAGTAGGGCTCCCATCCGCCTTAAATCCATACCACATTGCCACCACAGCACCACAGGGTTCACCAGATGGTGACATCACCTTGAGAAGACAATCAATACTTGTCATCGACTGGGTTTAAAGCAGGATTGGCAGTGGCAGGAGAGTCCCCCACAGAATAGAAATAGGGTCTCCAAAGCACTGTCACTGGTGGCATCGCTGCACAGTCAGACAAGCAGGTTGAGCACCTGACAAGACAGGCTGTCCGAACTCAGACAAGAGGCACTATCTGCCAGTGTGCTGCTCCATGGGCCTTAGCCAACAACCTGTCCTCCCACGAGAGGTCAGCTTTGTATTTCAAATTGTGTGTCAGGAGCCATTCAATTTTTCATTTTGAATAGAACGTATTCAAATAATAAAAATAAGCATACTGTTTAGAAACAGGTAAACGAAGGCCCACAGGTAGAAGTCGTGAGGGTCTCTAACAAGGGCAGGGGAGGTGGTGAGAGCCAGACACAAGAAGACTGGTGGTTTTCAAAAATTATCACTCTTTCAATTAACAGAGATAATTAAACAGCCTTCCAGATAACTGGCTTTTGAACCACATGCAATCCAATTAAAATATAAATTGTGTGCTTGAAAAGGGCTTAAACCAGTGGTAGTCAACCTGGTCCCTACCATCCACTAGTGGGTGTTCCAGCTTTCATGGTGGGCGGTAGTGGAGCAACCAAAGTATAAATAAAAAGATACATTTAACTATAGTAAGTTGTTTTATAAAGATTTATTCTGCCAAACTTAGTGAAAATCCGACATAAAGTACTTAGTAAGTAATTATTATTATTATATGCTTTAACTTGCTGTAACCGCTTTATAAATTTTATAAAGTAAAGTTACCTCCCTACTTTATAAATCACCATTACTGTGGAACCGGTGGGCGGTTAGAAAATTTTACTACTAACAGAGATACAAAAGTGGGAGGTAGGTATAAAAAGATTGACTACCCCAGGCTTAAACTAAGGATGATGCCACCAAAGAAGTCATCTTGTCCCAGAGCATTGAGGACACACATGACTATCTGAGAAAGGGCTTTCAAGTCTATAAGTGCTAGGTTGTCATGTAGAAACAAGGTCACATGAGGACAGCAAAGATACTCAAGAGGAAGGCTGTGTACAGGGTTCCTAGTAGTACAGTATGATGTTTGATAGTCACACAATCAGCCCTGTCACACCAATCAGAACATCCTACCAGGAATCAGCCTGATGTTTATTCATTCTATAAAGCTCATCTCGTGTCCACCTGCCAGGCCCCTGTGAATGTCCTGCTGAGAAGGCCCTGCCCCCAGGAGCCTAAACTGGTGCTGAGAATGACCCATAACAAAGAGGTAGGGACCTATTAGGGCTGGAAAGTGCTGGACCTGCCCCTCCCCTGGTCTTGAGAAGCAGAAGAGAAGAGGGTTGGTTGGACCCTGTTGAAATGTAGCTATTCCTTCCATCTCTGGGGAAGCTTTAGGCTCTTCAGGAAGCTCAGCTAAAGCAGTGGGTCTGAGGGAGGACCTGCCCTTTCCATCAACCTCACATTCTGGACTTTGAATGGAGGAAAGCATGGGGACTTGGAAAGCATGGCCCTGGGGCTATCTGCCCCATACTCACCACTTCCCAGGTCCACAAACAAGTCATCCTCAGTCATCTTGATCTCATCAATCATCTGTGCAACCAGGTCGAAGGAGGTTTCCCCATACACTTCCGGGGAGAAGGGCTCATAGTTATTGAGCTTCTCGGGGTCCGTCACCGAGTGGTTGTAAACCTGCTGCAGGATGTGCCGCAGAAGCCCATTGGATGGCCGTGTATTCAGCTTCATAGGCTGCGTGGTTCCCTTCCACTGTGGACATCAAGAAAAGTACCAGAACACATCACACAGGGGACAATGTACCCTATAACCTTCATACCCCAAAACCACATTACTGCTCCCTATTAAAAAAAGTGTGTAAGTATATGCAAATGTGTGTATACATGAATGTGTCTGTGTACATATGCATGTATGAGCCTGTGTCTAATAGTATGTGTATGTGTCTAGGCATGCATGCATGTGAGAGAGAGAGAGAGAGAGAGAGAGAGTGTGTGTGTGTGTGTGTGTGTGTGTGTGTGTACACGCACGTACTGGTGAGAAGTGAGACCCATAGTGCATACAAAACCCACTGCCTGGGCCCTGGTGCTACCACATCGCTTCACCGGATGGGCTATTAGACCATCAATTCCAGAACACTGCCTCAGAATGGCCATCTTCTGGTCCAGGCCAATGGCTCAGTGGATGGAGGGTCAACCCAGTATATGGACGTCCTGGGTTCGATTCCCGGTCAGGGCACACAGGAGAAGTGACCATCTGGTTCTCCCCCTCATCTCTCCCTCTTTCCCTCCCGCAGCTAGTGGCTCAACTGGTTCGAGTGTGGACCTGGGCACTGAGGTGTATCAGCTTCAGGTGCTAAAAATAGCTCAGTACTCGAGCATTGGCCCCAGATGGGGTTGCCAGGTGGATCCTAGATGGGGTGCATGTGGGAGTCTGTCTCACTACCTCCACTCCTCTCACTTAAAAAAAAAAAAAAAAAAAGAATGGCCATCTTCATGAAAATCTACCTGGGAGAAGAAATAAGCTCAGAGCTGTATAGAGCCAGGGCCCCCTCCTCACCTTAGGATCAAGTAACGTGAAGGGCAATGGGGTCTAGAACCACAGGTGGGGCCTAGATGAGGAGACAGGCCTGAAGGCAGGGTGAGGCCACCTACCAGCTGGTGGATGCTGTCGATAGCCCGGTTGTACTTGTCACAGAGCCTCTGCATGCTTTCAAAGCTGAAAAAGGTCAAAGGAAGGTGCTGGTCACTGCTAAGCTCAGAACAGGCCACCAGGAGGGAATGGTATATATACAGATGATGCAAGGTCAGGTAGAGCCTGGCTCCCATCCATAGGTCACAGGGCACAAAGGAGTATCCCACACGGGCAACAAGACTGGGCCAAGATTTTCGGGCTGAGGTAGTCATGGCTATGAGACCATACCATATGCTTGTGGCAAAACCTGAGATCGATGGTGTGCCAGCAGGCATTAGGTCAGAAAAGGGTTTCATACAACCATTCCTATAGCCCCACAGGGAGTGGGACCTAGATCATGCCCTCACCCCCCACCCACCCAGGCAGACTCCCAGGGCTCTTCTTTCTCTGGCTGGATCCCACAGGCTTCCGACCCTGAGCCCTGACTTGGATGAGCACTGAGAACACCCACAGGCAGAAAAGGCAACTGGCTCTCATAGACCACTCCTGACACCCTGACTCTGCAAAAAGGAGGGCAACACCTTCCCCCTTCACACTGGTGTATCACTTGTTTTTTTTGGTTTTTTGTTTTGTTTTTTTTTAATTCATTTTAGAAAGGAGAGAGAGAGAGGAGAGAGAGAGAGAGAAGGGGGAGGAGCAGGAAGCATCAATTCCCATATGTGCCTTGACCAGGCAAGCCCAGGGTTTCGAACCGGCGACCTCAGCATTTCCAGGTCGACGCTTTATCCACTGCGCCACCACAGGTCAGGCCCACACTAGTGTATCACTTGTTTACTGCAACTTTTTAAAAGTTTCAACACTTTCAAAGATATAAGCAACATGTGCTAGATATCTAATGAGACAGTTTTTGTGGGTTTTTAAAGTGTTTATTGTTTTTCTTCCCCATTGATTTGAGAGAGAAGAAGGAAGAAAGAAACATTACTTGCTGTTCCACTTAGCTGTGCACCCACTGACTGCTTTTCATACATGCCCTGAGCAGGGCTCGAAATGGTGACCTGGTGCTCAGGGAGAACTCTCCAGTCACTGCACTGTTGGCCAGGGCTTGGAGGCGTTTTTAATGAAACAAAATTCTCCCAAACATGATGAATTTTATTTTAGGTATTAATATTCAATGGAATTTCCTACCCAGGGATTCTCACTTGGGGTGGTCATGCCCCCAGGAAACACTGGGCAATGTCTGGGGACATCTGTAGTTGTCATAATTGGGATGTTCCTGGCATTAAGCGGGGGCCAGGATGCTGTTCAGCACCTCACACTGCCCAGGGTGGCCCCACAGAGAGTGACCCAGCCCTGATGTCCACAGTGCCAGATCAGGGAGACATGCACCAAGTTTCTGTGCTGTATGAGGGGAGTGTCCCTGGGGCTCTCTCTATGCCTGGGAGATGTTTGGGGGCACCGGCCGAGTAAAGGCACCTCCACACCTAGAACATGGAACCACCACTCCCCACATGCATCTTCGCTACACACCCACCCCTCGTCCTCAGCCCTAGACTTACTGAGTTCATGGACACTTTCCCTCCTAACAGAAGTAACAGATTCAACTTAGACCAGTGCCCACATAACAGGTTTACAGCTTCCTTGGATGGCAACTGCCATTGAGAAAGCTAGAGAGATCAATGGCAGGACAGAACAGCCACGACCAAAGCCTAAAGAGTTCTCACAAAGGACAATGACAGTGACCAGAAACATCAGAGAGGGCTAATGCAATGAGTCAGTAAACCAGGAGAAACAAGCTCTTGCACATTCCAGAGGAATAACTGCATACAAAGAATGGGGGAGGTAACGAGAGGTATGAGGGGGCCAGCAGGCTGAAGGTGACTGAGGTCCTCCTGGCCCTCTGGCCCTGAGTCTCCCTTTCAGATGAGAACAGGACTTAGCCAGAAGTCCAGGGCTCCAGAGGCTAAAGAGAGAAGCCATTGCACTATCACTACTCTGCGTTTTAGTTCCTGTGCTCCAACTTTCACATCATCCCTTCAACCCAATCACAGTAACCACTCACAGCCTCCAACCACCTCTGGGAGACATTCTCCTGCAAGAATGAGTGGATAGCCCTGGCAGGTTGGCTCAGTGGTAGAGCGTTGGCCTGGCATGCAGGAGTCCCGGGTTCGATTCCTGGCCAGGGCACACAGGAGAAGCGCCCATCTGTTTCTCCACCCCTCCCCTTCTCCTTCCTCTCTGTCTCTCTCTTCCCCTCCTGCAGCCAAGGCTCCATTGGAGCAAAGTTGGCCCGGGCACTGAGGATGGCTCTGTGGCCTCCGCCTCAGGTGCTAGAATGGCTCTGGTTGCAACAGAGCAACGCCCCAGATGGGCAGAGTATCACCCCCTGGTGGGCATGCCGGGTGGATCCCGGTCGGGCGTGTGCGGGAGTCTGTCTGACTACCTCCCCCTTTCCAACTTCAGAAAAATACAAAAAAAAAAAAAAAAAAAAAAAAGAATGAGTGGATAGATGCAGGAGCTCAGAGCACCTGGGCTATCCTTGCACTCTAGCTCCAGACAGGAATCCACCCAAACAGATCAAGCTCGGCCCCTGGGCTGGCACTGCCATCCCCTTGCTTAAGAGAGAAAAGGTCCCACTGCTCACCTGACCTCGAGGTTGCCTTCCTCCCTTCTAGGAACACCATCAGACTAGACCCACTGTTCTCTGCCAGACTCTGACATCCTTCCGGTCTTTTCTAAGCCATCTGAACATTAAGGCAAGAAATCCAAGACCCACCATAAGTGTCTTGAAACAAAAGCACCTCTAAAACCACTGCTGCTATAGGTCCCACACACAATGGTCACCCCCTTACTAAAGACATGTTTCCCCAACTATATGACTGACATACAAGGGCCAGCACCCCTACATACCCTTACCCCAGGAGCAAGACAACTTTGCCACATGGTTCTCAGCATGGTCAGTGCCCTGGGCAAAGACAGTGTGGTTTCCTTCTTTTCACAACACTTAGTAACAATTATTAGACAGGAAGGAAAGCAAAGATGAGAGGACAGAATTAAGGGATGACTGAGGCAGGAAATGCTAACTTGAGGACAAAGAAGGCCTCCAAACACAAAAGTGAGATCAAGTCAAGAATGCCTGGGTGTCAGGCCCTGTGTGGGGGCTCCCAGGCTCCTCTGGGTTATGTTCTTTGTCAAGAGCCAGCTACCCGTAGATAGCATCACCCTCGAGACTGCCAAGAGCTAAAGTGGGCATGGGCTTGGAATGTCACCTTTCTTTCTCAAAGAAAAACAAAAAAATTCCAAGTGGGCATTCCAAAGCTGGCCTCGCCCTTCTCCACCCACAGGACTCTTCTCTGAGATCAGGATGTGCCTGCAGGAAACTGCTGAACAAGAACAAAGGGCTGGGCACAGTTACTGAGAGTTGGACGGGGGCTGGCCAGGGCCCAGGGCTCCAGAGGCCAGGCCAGCAGTGGCTTCTGGGTAGAAAGGTTGGCTGTTGGAGTCAATTACTATGAAAATAGAGAGGACTAACTCAGGGTGATTTCACACAGACCAAATCCCATTGCCACAATGTGGCATTCTCAGTTATGTCTTTACTCTGACAGTCTCTGCCAATATCTGATAAAAATTTCTTACCAAAATAGCTCCACAGAGACTACAGCCAACTCTGAAAGGAAATTTCAGATCAGCTTGCACCATCGAAGAACTAATTATAGGTTGTGTCCCCACCGTGAGCTCAGTCAGTGGAGAAGCAGCTCAGACCAAAGCCTGCTTACCTTTTGGTGTCGTAGTCGATTAGGACGTAATTCTCCATAGCAAGCTTGAGGTCTGGGATTTCCTCACAGACCCATCTGAAAATCAAAAGCAGAAACAACAATGAAGGTTATTCAAGCTCATGCTCCACTCTCAACCTTCTTCAATACTATTTATTCCCAAATATAAAAAGAAACTTCCCCATTACCTGACTCACAATGTGAAAGAAAAAGAAGGCACTGCTTCAAAATAAATGTCATTTTTACAATTAGGTGTGAATTATGCAAATTTTATGTAGCTTAAAGTTCAAACAAGTTGGCTTGGGAGCTACATGGATTTACACATTACAGGGTGAAGGAAACCATTCAGCTCAAACCAGATAGCTTGAAAAGCAATGTATTGACTAGAAACGAAAGAGAACTATTACTGAGAAATTAACTCACAACATGGGCCTTCTTCAACAAATACATTGTAAGAAAAAGAAGAGACAGAGGGGGAATCCATAGTTTAAAAGAGAAAAATATATCAGCCCATCTCAAGGCATAACCCTTACTAGATCCTGATACAATCTTAAAGAACATCATAAAAGCAGAGTCATCACTACAGAGAGTACAGAGAATGAAAGGAAGGCATGCCAATAAATTCAACAGTTTAGATGAAATGAACAAATTCCTTGAAAGACGCTATTACCAAAACTGACACAAGAAACAGAATATCAGAACCTGACCAGGCGGTGGCACAGTGAATAGAGTGTTGGACTGGGACACAGAGGACCCAGGTTCAAAACTCCAAGGTTGCCGGCTTGAGCACGAGCTCACCCAGTTTTAGCACAGGCTCACTGCTTGAGCGCAGTGTCGCTGGCTTGAGCGTGGGATCACAGACACACAGACATGACCCCATGGTCACTGGCTTGAGCCCAAAGGTCACTGATTTGAAGTCCAAGGTTGTAGGCTTAAGCAAGGGGTCACTTGCTCTGGTGTAGCCCCCCAGTCAAGGCACATATGAGAAAGCAATCAATGAACAACTAAGGAGTAGCAATGAAGAACTGATGCTTCTCATCTCTAACTCTCCCGTCCTGTCTGTCTGTTGCTAACTGTCCCTCTCTCAGTCACAAAAGATAAATAAATAAATAAATAAATAAATATCTGAACAGCCCTATCCAATTAACCCGATTTCTTACTCAGACATCTTCCCATGGAGAGAACTCCAGGCCAGGTGGCTTCACTCATGAATCTTATCAGACATTTGAGCATCAATTCTACCAAAATGTTTATGGTTTCACGAGGCTAACATTACCCTGATACCAAAACCAGAGGAAGACAAAGCCTTGTAAAGACATAAAAAGAAAATACACAAACCAGTATCCCTCATGTGCAGACACAAAAAAATCTTCAAAAATATTAGTCAAATTAATTCAGCAACACACCTTGATCAAGTGGGGTTTACACCAGGAATGAAGAATTGTTTAACATTAAAATTAGTCACTGCAATTCACCTCTAACAGAATAAAGGAGAAAAATAGTATGTTCACCTCAACTGATGCAAAAAGTATATGCGACAAAATTGAATCCCTACTCATGAAACTCTCAGGAAACTAGAAATGGAGAGAGCCATCTTCAACCTGACAAAGAGCATGAGGTCAGGTGTGAAGCTACTGTCTCTGGGCAAGAAACCCACCCTCAGCTATACTTGGCCTGCTGGCTCCTTTCAGAACTCTGCAGGGGATGGGGGTGGATAATAGGGAGCACAAGGAGACTGGAGAAGGAAGAAGGAACAATTCCTTCTGTCCATGGGTCCCTGTGTCATTTAGCAAGACTTCCTTACCCTACATGAAGGATTACTTCTCATAACAGTTTCCTTTATCATGTCCCCCATTTCATTCCCCCCAAACACACAAACACACAGACCACACCACACCCTTCAAGACCTATTCCAGACTCACAGTCACCAGAGCCAGCTGGTAGTCTACATGTCACCTCCCAAGAGCTCATCAGACCCAAGGGTCCCTGAGTCACTGTCCCTGGGCTGCATGAGCGCTCTCTTCTTCACTTACAGAGCGAGCCCATTTACTCCCAGTGAGCACCTCCTGATGGAAAATCCTCTCATCAGCAACACACATGGTTTGGGCAGGAGACCATGAGTCCTGCAGCTAACACTGAAATGGGTGCAAGACTCACACTCCCAGGAGGGTGGGGACAGATGAGGATGCCTGTGGGCCCCACTTCCCTTCAACACTGCACTAGATTGATAGAGGTCCTGGGCAGCACCACATGGCAAGAGAAACAAATGGACAGTCTTTACTGGAAAGGAAGAAGCAAAACTGTCCCTATTCACAGACACATGATTCAGTGTGTAGTCTACCCTAGGAATTTACAGAGAAGCTTCTAGAACTCAATATGTGAATTCAGTAAGGTTGCAAGACACAAAATCAACATGCAAAAATCTACATACAACAAAAAATTAAAAAGAGAAACTTTACATGTCACTTAAGATAACAGTAAAACATACTTAGGAGTCATTTTAATGAAAGATTTGCAAGAGCTCTATTGAAAACTACAAAACTTTGCTGAAAAAAGGTAAAAACAACATAAACAATATTCATGGGATCCAAGACTCAGTATTATTGTGGGGTTTTTTTAATTGATTTGAGACAGAGAGAGAAACATCAATTTGTTGTTCCACTCATCCATGCAGTCACTGACTGATTGTTGTATATGCCCTGACCAAGAATCAAACTCACAACCATGGCATATCAGGTTGATGTTTTAACCACCTACCTGAGTTAGCTGGCCAGGGTTGACTCAATATTGTTAAACTTCCTACTCAAACTAAACTCTACCTCAAAGTAATCCCTATAAAAAGCCCAGCAGGCTTTCTCTGAGAAACAGATAAGCTGATTCTAACACTGACATACAAAGACAGAGAACCAGGAACAGCCAAAATAATCTTTAAAAATAACAGTGCTGTTGCAAGACTTACACTACCTTCTTTTGGAACTTACTATAGATCTGTAGGAACCAGGAGTGTGTGGTAGTGAACAGAGGTAAACAAACAGAGCAGTTACACTGAATAAAGAATCCAGAGAGACAAACATATAAACAACAAAATTTTTTTTTTTTTGTATTTTTCCAAAGCCAGAAACGGGGAGGCAGTCAGACAGACTCCCGCATACGCCCGTTCTGTTGCGACCAGAGCCACTCTAGCGCCTGAGGCAGAGGCCACAGAGCCATCCTCAGCGCCCGGGCAAACTTTGCTCCAATGGAGCCTTGGCTGCGGGAGGGGAAGAGAAAGACAGAGAGGAAGGAGAGGGGGAGGGGTGGAGAAGCAGAGGGGCGCTTCTCCTGTGTGCCCTGGCCGGGAATCGAACCCGGGACTCCTGCAAGCCAGGCCGATGCTCTACCACTGAGCCAACAGGCCAGGGCCAACAACGAAATTTTGACAAAAGCACCAAAGCAATTTGATGGGGAAAAGAGAGTCTTTACAACAAATGAGGTTGGAATCGCTGAGTATCAAATGGTAAAAAAAGAATCTTCACCCCCAAAATCATAAACCCCATTTGACAAGAACCAAGATTCATTTACAACTGACTTTAAACCTGTAGGTAAAGGCTAAAACCACAAAGCTTCTTGAAGAAAACAAGAGGTAAAGATTTCCTGGATGCGACCCAGACAACTAACCATCAAAGAATGAACTTAGTTTAAAGCTTCCACTCATTGAGGTGCCATTAAAACCGCAGTCAGCCACACTACACATCATGCAGCACCTCACCAGGCACTGCTGCCAGAATATGTCAAGAACTCTTATAATTTAGTCAAAGGAAGACAAACAACTCAGTCTCAAGAAAGAGCAAAACCTGTTCTCCAAGAAAGCAGAGCTCCCTGCAGAAGTGGCCAATCCTAAGGGTGTTACCTGGGAAACTAAGGACGACTCTGGAGAATCCTGTGGTTCCAGAAAGTGAGGCTGTGCTCAGAATGGGCAGGGGCAAGTCAGAGGGACACTATATACTTGAAGCCAGTGGGCAGCCAAAGTTGAAAACAATCCAAACTCACCCATTATGTGGTGGAGAGGTGAACAGGATAAAGGAACTGTGGTCCCTCTACAATGACACACTCCTCAATAATAACAAGTTATTGGTACGCACAATGGAGCATCTCAAAACCATGTGCTCAATACATGCTGTACCATTCCATGTAGGTAAAATTTTAGAAAATGCAAGTAACCCTCAGAAAGCAGATCAGGGTTGCTGGGGAGAGAGGACTGAAGGGAGGACTGGGTTATAGGGAACACAGGAAATGTGAAGGACAAAGACGTCTGCTGCTGTGACTGCTCTGCATGGACATGAGCACAGCCACCCTGCTCAGACTGCACACTTCACATGTGTACAGTCTCTGTGCTTCAACTGCATCTCAGTTGCAATTTTAATTTTTTTATTTATTCATTTTAGAGAGGAGATAGAGAGAGAGAGAGAGACAGGGAGGGAGAGAGAGAGAAGGGGGGGAAGAACAGAAAGCATCAACTCCACATGTGCCCTGACCAGGCAACCCCAGGGTTTTGAACTGGTGACCTCAGCATTCCAGGTCAATGCTTTATCCACTGCACCACCACAAGTCAGGCACTCTCAGTTGCATTTTTAAAGTAGTGATATGAGAAAGAGCACTCTTGACTACCTCTGTGTATATTGAAAATTCTTCATTAAAAAAGTAAAGGCATTCCAGAAGTAGCATTTTGAGGAAGCGTGGGGCTTAGTGTGGTCTTTGTCAGCTTCAACCATGGCGTACCGCGGCCAGGGCCAGAAAGTGCAGAAGGTGATGGTGCAGCCCATCAACCTCATCTTCAGATACTTGCAAAACAGATCTCGAATTCAGGTGTGGCTTTATGAGCAAGTGAATATGCGGATAGAGGGCTGTATCATTGGTTTTGATGAGTATATGAACCTCGTATTAGATGATGCAGAAGAGATTCATTCTAAAACAAAGTCAAGGAAACAACTAGGTCGGATCATGCTAAAAGGAGATAATATCACTCTGCTTCAAAGTGTCTCCAACTAGAATGACTAATGGACTGAGAAATTGTGGAATATTAATTGCAGTCTGTCTTTTAGATGTTCTTTGTTGGGAATGTAGTTCTTAAACATTTATCCCTGTTGCTTTGACTACCAGATGACAATAAATATTATGGATTGTTTTTATTTAAAAAAAAAAAAAAAAAAAGTAAAGGCAGCCTGCCCAGGTGGTGGCGCAGTGGTAGAGCATCAGACTGGGATGCCAAGGACCCAGGTTCGAGACCCCGAGGTCGCCAGCTTGAGCACAGGCTCATCTAGCTTGAGCAAAAGCTCACCAGCTTGAGCCCAAGGTCGCTGGCTCAAGCAAGGGGTCACTCTGCTGAAGTCCCGCAGACAAGGCACGTATGAGAAAGCAATCAATGAACAACTAAGGTGTCACAATGCGCAATGAAAAACTAATGATTGATGCTTCTCATCTCTCCTTGTCCCTTGTCTATCCTTCTCTCTGACTCTCTCTCTGTAAAAAAAAAAAAAAAGAAAAGAAATTCTAAATACTTAAAAAAGTAAAAGCAGGCCCTGGCCGGTTGGCTCAGTGGTAGAGCGTTGGCCTGGCGTGTGGGGGACCCGGGTTCGATTCCCGGCCAGGGCACATAGGAGAAGCGCCCATTTGCTTCTCCACCCCACCCCTCCTTCCTCTCTGTCTCTCTCTTCCCCTCCCGCAGCCGAGGCTCCATTGGAGCAAAGATGGCCCGGGCGCTGGGGATGGCTCCTTGGCCTCTGCCCCAGGCACTAGAGTGGCTCTGGTCGCTGCAGAGCGATGCCCTGGAGGAGCAGAGCATCGCCCCCTGGTGGGCAGAGCATCGCCCCTGGTGGGCGTGCCGGGTGGATCCCGGTTGGGCGCATGCGGGAGTCTGTCTGACTGTCTCTCCCCATTTCCAGCTTCAGAAAAATACAAAAAAAAAAAAAAAAAAAAAAAAAGTAAAAGCAGCCATGGCTGGATAGCTTGGTTGGTTAGAGCAGTGGTCCCCAATAGTTTTTGGGCCACGGACCGGTTTAATGTCAGAAAATATTTTCATAGACCGGCCTTTAGGGTGGGTCAGATAAATGTATCACGTGACCGAGACAAGCGTCAAGAGTGAGTCTTAGGCCCTGGCCGGTTGGCTCAGTGGTAGAGTGTCAGTCTGGCGTGCAGGAGTCCCAGGTTCGATTCCTGGCCAGGGCACACAGGAGAGGAGCCCACCTGCTTCTCCACCCCTCCCCCTCTCCTTCCTCTCTGTCCCTCTCTTCCCCTCCCGCAGCCAAGGCTCCATTGGAGCAAAGTTGGCCCGGGCGCTGAGGATGGCTCCGTGGCCTCTGCCTCAGGCACTAGAATGGCTCTGGTTGCAGCAGAGCAATGCCCCAGATGGGCAGAGCATCACCCCCTGGTGGGCATGCCAGGTGGATCCCGGTTGGGTGAATGCGGGAGTCTATCTGACTGCCTCCCCGTTTCTGGCTTCGGAAAAATACAAAAAAAAAAAAAAAAAAGAGTGAGTCTTAGACGGATATAACAGAGGGAATCTGGTCATTTTTTAAAAATAAAACATCATTCAGACTTACAGAAATAATGTAAGTTATGTATTCTTTCTCTGCAGACCGGTACCAAATGGCCCACGGACCGGTACCAGTCCTTGGCCCGGAGGTTGGGGACCACTGGGTTAGAGCATCATCCCAAAGCACAGAGAGGTTGCCGGTTTGATCCCAGGTCAAGGCACATACAGGAACAGATTGATGTTCCTGACTCTCACTCACTCCTTCCTCTCTCTAAAATCAATGAACATTTAAAAAAGAAACAGCAAAAAAAAAAAGAAAGTAAAAGGAGAGAGAACAAAATGAGGTAACCACCCCATCTCTGTCAATGAACAGAACTCGTCTATGAAGACAAACCAGGAAGAAAGTGAAGTTGTTCTGAGACCTGGGACATGAGGCTCAGGCCTGGAGGTCAGCAGCCACTGCCAGCCCAGAAGAGGACCAGGCCAACTAGAGATCTAACAAAAGGCTGGGTTGACAGCTTCAAAATGGCCTGACACCCGCACTGCAAGATAAGGAGACACCATACTTTGCAGAGGAAAACCCGTTGGAAAGGCTGATCACCATGGAGCACCCTTGGGAAGTGTGTAAGACTTCACGCTGCCTGCTCAGAACCCTCCCTCTCTCAACCACAATATTCCTACCTCCTAACCAGCAGCCTCTTTAAAAATAAACAAATCAGGCCCTGGTCAGTTGCCTCAGTGGTAGAGCATTGGCCCAGCATATGAAAGTCCTAGATTTGATTTCTAGTCAGGGCACACAGGAGAAGTGACCATCTGCTTCTCTACCTCTCCCCCTTCTCTCTCTCTCTCTCTCTCGCTTTCCTGCAGCCATGGCTCAATTGGCTTGAGCAAGTTGGTCTTGGGTGCTGAGGATAGCTCCAAGGCCTCACCAGGTGCTAAAAAATGGCTCTGGTTTCAATGGACCAATGGCCCCAGATGGGCAGAGCATTACCACCTAGTGGGCTTGCCAGATGGATACCAGTCAGGGCACATGCAAGAGTCTGTCTCTCTGCATCCCCTCCTCTCACTAAAATAAAAAATAATAATAAAAAATATATAAACAAATCACCTGACCTATGGTAGCACAGTGGATGGAGCATTGACCTGGAATGCTGAGGTCACCGGTTCGATGCTCCGGGCTTGCCCGGTCAAAGCACATACGACAAGCAACTACTACGAGTTGATACTTCCGCTCCTCCCCCTCCATCCTTTCTCTCTTTCCTCTCTCTGAAATCAGTAAATAAAAAAATCTTCAATAAATAAATAAATAAAAAACAGAATGACCAGTAACACTGTTCCATCAACTGAGTGGTTTAAAATTATACCAGAAAAAAATAGATCCCAAATCTCAATAATGGCTCCAGGTCAGGCCTAACCAGGCCTACCCTGCTGGGTTCATACAAATCATTTTAATCCTTGAAACAATCTTACAAGGATGCTCTGCTCAGCCCCAAAAACAAACTGACTTAGCTGGGGGAGCTGCAGGTCTGTTAGGTCACCAGCTCCCAGGTGGTAGGGTGGGGACACCCATCCTGACTCATCCACAGACACCACAGCCTGACCCTGCCATGGCACCTCTGCATGCACATGTGGATGTCATGGTATGTGAGCCAGTTGGTGGCTACACGGCTAAAGATATTAAGGAACACAGCAAGATGTCAATAAACACACATGTGGATTTACTGAGGGAACTGACAAAGTACAGGTTTTCCAAGCATGGGATATGCAAAGCCAGAAGCAGATGTTATTGTCACTTGTGTTTGTTCCAGACCCTCAATCCAGCATGGAAAAAGGCCCAATAGAGACAGAGTGGAGGCCCTGCCCACGTAGTTCAGTTGGTTAGAACATCATCCTGATATGCCAAAGTTGTGATATAACAAGGTTACAGGTCCCATCCCAGTCAGGGCACATATAATAATCAATTAATGAATGCATAAATACAGTAAGTGGAACAACAAATCGATCTCTCCTTCTCTCTCTAAAATCAATCAATTAACTGACTAATTTAAAAAAAAAAAGAATTTAGAGACAGAGTAGAGGGTACCTTCCTCCCGGTTCTGTCAAGGTTGTCACTGACACACCCTGTGCTCTTCCCTACACTCTCATGGACTGGGCTCTTGGAGGGCTGCCAAGGATATGGAGGGAAGATCAGTCCACTAAGGGGCCATGGCTGAAACAGCACCAAATCCAACAGGGAGAAAACAGAGATAGATGGAAGAAAGAATAAAACAAGGGGAAGAAGGAGGGGAATTCCCTGGTCCATCACCTTCCACAAGAAACTGAAGCTCACAAAGGCATCAGGACCTGTCCAGGCCAGACCCAGAAGACCGGGACTCTTCTGACCATGCTCTGACACCCACTTCTCAAGTCTTCTCAAGATGCTGATGTAGCCTAACCTGTGGTGGTGCAGTGAATAAAGCACTGACCCGAGGTCACCGTTTGAAACCCTGGGCTTGCCTAGTCAAGGCACATACAAGAATCAACTACTATTGAGTTGATGCTTCTTGCTCTCCCCCACCCTGTTGCCTTTCTCTCTCTCTTTTCTCCTTTTAAAATCAATCAATTTTTGGCCCGGGCCGGTTGGCTCAGTGGTAGAGCGTCAGCCTGGCATGCAGGAGTCCCGGGTTCGATTCCTGGCCAGGGCACACAGGAGAAGCGCCCATCTCCTTCTCCACCCCTTCCCCTCTCCTTCCTCTCTGTCTCTCTCTTCCCCTCCTGCAGCCAAGGCTCCCCTGGAGCAAAGTTGACCCGGGTGCTGAGGATGGCTCTGTGGCCTCTGCCTCAGGTGCTAGAATGGCTCTGGCTGCAACAGAGCGATACCCTAGATGGGCAGAGCATTGCCCCCTGGTGAACATGCTGGGTGGATCCTGGTTGGGCGCATCCGGGAGTCTGTCTGACTGCCTCCCCGTTTCCTTTTTTTTTTTTTTTACAGAGACAAAGAGAGTCAGAAAGAGGGATAGACAGACAGGAACGGAGAGATGAGAAGCATCAATCATCAGTTCTTCGTTGCGCATTGCAACACCTTAGTTGTACATTGATTGCTTTCTCATATGTGCCTTGACTGCGAGCCTTCAGCAGACCGAGTAACCCCTTGCTTGAGCCAGGGACCTTGGGTCCACACTGGTGAGCTTTTGCTCAAACCAGATGAGCCCACGCTCAAGCTGGCAACCTCGAGGTCTTGAACCTGGGTCCTCCGCATCTCAGTCTGACGCTCTATCCACTGCGTCACCGCCTGGTCAGGCAAAGAGATAGAAAGAACAGAGGGAGGAGCAGGAAGTATCAACTCCCATATGTGCATTGACCAGGCAAGCCTGGGGTTTCGAACCAGCGACCTTAGCATTCCAGGTCGACACTTTTACCCACTGCACCACCACAGGTCAGGCCCCGTTTCCAACTTCAGAAAAATACCCCCCCAAAAAATCAATCAATTTTTTTTCTATTTTTCTTAAGTGAGAAGCGGGGAGGCAGAGAGACAGACTCCTGCATGTGCCCCAACTGGGATCCACCCAGCAAGCCTCCTACTAGGCAATGCTTTGCCCATCTGGGTTCTGCTGTTGCTTGGCAACTGAGCCATTTTAGTGCCTGAGGCGAGGCCGTGGAGCCATCCTCAGTACTCAGGGCCAATTTGTTCCAACCAAGCCATGGCTGTGGGAGGGGAAGAGAGAGAGAGAGAGAGAGAGAAGGGAAGGGAAGGGGGAGGGGTGGAGAAGCAGATGGCCACTTCTCCTGTGTGCCCTGACCAGGAATTGAACTGGGACATCCACATGCCAGGCTGAAGCTATACCATTAAGCCAACCAGTCAGGGCCAATAAAATTTTTTTAAAAGATGCTGATGTCCAGCCTGACCTGTGGTGGCACAGTAGATAAAGTATCAACCTGGAAACGCTGAGGTTGCTGGTTCAAAACCCTGGGCTTGCCTGGTCAAGGCACATATGGGAGTTGATGCTTTCTGCTCCAACCCCCTTCTCTCTCTCTCTCTCTCTCTCTCTCTCTCCCCTCTCTACAATGAATAAATAAAAATCTTAAAAAAATAAAATAAAATAAAAAAAGATGCTGATGT
Organism: Saccopteryx bilineata; assembly: GCF_036850765.1. NCBI lineage: Eukaryota > Metazoa > Chordata > Mammalia > Chiroptera > Emballonuridae > Saccopteryx > Saccopteryx bilineata. Next base: position 156,263,865 of record NC_089490.1, read on the forward strand.
CCAGACCAGGCGGTAGCACAGTGTATAAGAACGTCAGCCTGGGATACAGAGTACCCAGGTTTGAAACCCTGAGATCGCTGGCTTGAGCACAGGCTCATCCAGCTTGACTTCAGGCTCACCAGCTTGATTGTGGGGTCACTGGCTTGAGTGTGAGATCATAGACATGACCCCATGGTTGCTGGCTTGAGCCCAAAGGTCATTGGCTTGAAGCCCAAGGTCACTGGCTTGAGCAAGGGGTCACTGGCTTGGCTGAGCCCCTGGTCAAGGCACATATGAGAAACTAAGGTGCCATAATGAAGAACTGATGCTTCTCATCTCTCTCCCTTCCTGTCTGTCTGTCCCTCTCACTCACTAAAAAAAAAAAAAAAAAAAGGCTAGGGGAAGTGTGGGTGGTACTAGAAAGACAGGAATGGGTCCTGGTCTCAAATAAGACCCACCCCCACAGGTGCCATACTCACCGGATGGTCTCGATGATTTCATGAGCAGCATCATGGTGTTTGTCCTGAAAGATAAAATGACAGGGTTTAGAGCTGACGAAGCAGTTCCTCTACCCTCTACTGATGGTAGGTTGGCTATCTCAGAACACAGGACAACAGGAGTGGGGCACTGTAAACCCCAGGCATTCCCATCTCTGCATTTCCAGATCCACAGAGCTCTCAAGTCCTTCATCCAGGCAGGACCTCCCAGAGAGCCCCATCATGGCACCTGGGTGCTGTCTTGGGAACCCTGCCCACTTGGGATATGCTGGCCTAGGGTAGGGTCTGTTCCTGCAGTGCTCTCTCTCCAGTAGGCAGCAGAGATGAGGAAGGGATGGAGTCTATGCCCTCAGCCCTCCTGTCTGCCACCCGCCATTGCCCACTGGTACTTCAGGGCACTCCCACGGCCTGGATTCTACAGGCTTAACTTTGAGTTACTTAACCTCCCAGTCCTCCATTTTCCCATCTGTGATATGGGAAATGCCAATAACCACCAGTGTGAGAACGTGTGTGGCTGTCCTCCCACTTAGATAAAGACACCTCTCACTTCCATTGCTGTCCCCACTGTGTGGGGGTTCACTATGGCTTCTTCCACAAAAGGAAGTTCAAGGGTCACTCTGGGCCTTTCACCTGGGTGTGGCAGCAAGCTAACTCAAAACCTCACAGAAACCAGGATCAGGACACATAGAGTGGTAGGTACCCTCTGACTCTGCCCTTCTCTCACATAAAGCACTATGCCTTCCACATCACGGTGAAGGTTAGTGAGTGCAGGAGGACGGGCTCAGAGGGAGAGGCCTGCCAACAGCTGCTCCATAACAGTAACGACGCCTCTTAGCCCAGGCCACCATTTCCACCACTTTACAACAGGAGGACAGCAACCACAGGCAGAGTGCCTTGAGTGTTTCAGCATTCAATAACAGAATCAAAATAGCTCTTTAGATAACCCTGAGTTTAAGCTATTATTTAAAACAACAAAAAACAGCTCTATTGAGATATAATTCAGATACAACAGAGCTCACCTGTTTCAAGTACACAATTCAGTGGTTTTTAGTACATTCAGTGTTGTGCCACCATTGCACTAATTCCAGAATATTTCATCAACCCAAAAGGAATCCCCATCCCCATCAGCAGTCATTCCCCAGTCCCCTCCCAGTACCTGACAACCACTAAGCCACTTCTTGTCTCCATGGATGTGTCCGTTCTGGACATTTCACATAAATGGGATCACATACTATGTGGCATCTACACAGAAACTCATACGTGAGTGTTCACAGCAGCATGATTCACAATCGCCAAGAGTGTAACACAGCTGGCAGCAATCACCAGGCCACGGCCCTCTCGCATTCACTGTCTTGGCCCAAACACACATGCAGGCCTGCAAAGGCACAGGGGACCTAGAATTTGGTCTCCTCTGTGATGGGATGAACTCATGCTCTCTCAGCTTTAAAACCAAAAACAAAGGGAGAGAAAAGTTGATGACTGCACCCTCTGAGGTCTGAGTCGACTGCACTGACTGATCCTCTCAGGGCTGGGCCAGTTTCCACCCATAGTCCTGAGAGGTATAACTTTAGAAGCCTTGGTCTTTATCAATGATTTGTGGCCTCTTCTTACTTCTCTATAGACCTTGTGGAGGAGAAAGCTGTCAAACCCAGACCAGGAAAGATCAGACAGGGAACAGCCCCAAGGAACCCTAGATTTATAGCCCAGCCCTCATCTTGTTATGCAGGTAGTTATGCATACTCCCCCCTCCATCACAGGAACCCTGGACCCTGGATTAATGGCCCAGCCCTCCCCCTCATTACACAGAAATACCCCCCACGTTGCCTCTTCCACTGCCCACCCCAGCATGGATCATGGCAGGAAATCCTGTTTGCTGCATCCGAGAATGACCCATGCTCTTCTCATTACTTGTACCGGAGCACCCAAAAGAAGCAGCTGAGAGAGGTTATTTCCATAAAAATTTGTCTGGTTTAATGTTGGCAGTTGGATAGCTGACTGATGGGTACTTGGGGTTCCTGGTCCCCCACTTTGTGAATCACGTGAAAAGGTCCACAACAAGCGTAATTGTTTCATCTTTTTTTAAAAAGGTTTTATTTATTCATTATAGAGAGGGGAGAGAGAGAGAAAGAAGGGGGGAGAAACAGGTAGTATCAACTCCCATATGTGCCTTGACTAGGCAAGCCCAGGGTTTCGAACTGGCAACCTCAGCGTTTCCAAGTTGACGCTTTATCCACTGTGCCACCACAGGTCAGGCTAATTGTTCCATCTTAAACTGTACACCGCATAGGAGACAGTCATCACACCCTGAGATAACACAAAATTGTCCCTTATGGTACCACTCACCTTCCCAACTCAGGTAGGAGGCCTGTGGCTTATTCTTCCAGGCACCGACACTCGACACTCGACACTCGCATGCTCAAGGACTACATGGAGAGGGTGCACACACACAGAGGGAGGGAGGATGGGTGTGGGGAACGCAGCAGTCACTTTAAGCAGGTTCATGGCTTTCTCTTTTACCAGGATTTTACCAGGACAAACTTGAGAACAGCACCCAGCTGCAGGTGGGGATGTGGCTCCAGCTCTGTCACCAGCTTGTCCTCCCATCTCCTGCAGAGGAGTCTGGACAAGAAGGGCTCTCAGATCCCTCTGCAAGGGCATAAGTTCACCATTCTAAGCACTTAACACCCTGTTCATTCTAAGTCCACACTACTTCTGGAGTCTCTGTGCCCAGAGTATACAAGAAAAGAGGCAAAGACAAGAAGAGATCAATGAAGGGGCACATATACTAGGGGCCTGCATGGGCATCATAGATGCACTACTGTACTGGATTCATTGCCAGCTCCACTCTCCTCACTCTCTTTGGCAACAGAAAAATGATATGCAGGGAGTGCCCTCGGCCCTGCCCCGGAGGATTACTTAGAGCTGGAAGGCAGGACCCCAGGGTCCTCTGAGGTTGGATCCTCACATGGTAACCAGCATCAAAATCCTGTGGTTCATGGAAGAGATGCCTGTAGCCTGTAGCCCATCCCCTGAAGTGTCAGATTCAGTAGGTCTGCTTATACTGGCAGGTGGGAAAAGCGTTCTCCCTTCTCTCCTTGGGGAAATGAGGATAACTGATGGAAAATACCACAGACAGACTACTTTAGCAGACGGCAGACTGTCCTGCAATGAGAGAACCTGCTTTCCAGTGGCTCCACACAACCCTGGAGCCCTGAATGGGGATGTTAGGCCGCTTCCATCACACATGTCCCCAAAGCCAAACCAAGTCAAACAAAATAGTTCCTGGCAAACATCACGTGGGCTCAGGACAGGCCATTGCTGGCTGACTCACAAGCAGCTGCTGCATAGGAGGCCCACTCATGGGTTACTGCCTGGACACAGTGGGACCAGCTGGCATGGGCACAGGGGCAGACGAACACTATAGATGGACATGGGGATCAAAGCAGATGGAAAATAAAATGTATGAACAGAGTTTTTTAAAATGTGAAGGACAAAGGAAAGAGATGAGATGTGAAAGCAGGGTGATGGCTCATGTAGGAAGCCTTTCTGGCTGAGGTGATAGAAGGGTTTGGATGAGCAGAGACCGGGGCTGGAGGAGTGCAATGGGATGTGGTGCACTTATACCCTGTCAACAGACGTCCAGAAAACTCTCAGTCCCAGAGAAAAACCAGAGAGTGTGGCAGAAGGGGTGCCAGGCCCTGCAGGTGCCTCTCTGACACCGGCCCTTGTCTTCACCACCCGACTCCCGGCTTCTGGGTGTGCAAGTGCCTCCATGAACAGGGTAGCAGACTCACAGATTAGGATAAGCATATTAGCTGGGACAGAGGCCCTCTGTTGCTCAGGTGGGAGCAAAAGTGATTAGTAGACAGTTTATATGGCCAATTCAAATACTGATCATGATAGCACCTTCACTAGTTCAAAATAAGCAAGACCCCAAAATCAGAGGCCACATGTCCAAACAAATTAAGAGCAGAAAACAATTGGCAAATGGCCAGGGCAGAGGAGAGGCAGGCAGAGAGCAGGTGCTGATGGGACATAGGGTGGGCAGTTAGAGGTCAAGTCTGTGGGACAAGAAACCTGGCTGCGCCCTGGCCGGTTGGCTCAGCGGTAGAGCGTCAGCCTGGCGTGCGGGGGACCTGGGTTCAATTCCCAGCCAGGGCACATAGGAGAAGCGCCCATTTGCTTCTCCACACACCCCCTCCTTCCTCTCTGTCTCTTTCTTCCCCTCCCGCAGCCGAGGCTCCATTGGAGCAAAGATGGCCCGGGCGCTGGGGATGGCTCCTTGGCCTCTGCCCCAGGCGCTAGAGTGGCTCTGGTCTCGGCAGAGCGACGCCCCGGAGGGGCAGAGCATTGCCCCCTGGTGGGCAGAGCGTCGCCCCCTGGTGGGCATGCCAGGTGGATCCCGGTAGGGCACATGTGGGAGTCTGTCTGACTGTCTCTCCCCATTTCCAGCTTCAGAAAAAAAAAAAAAAAAGAAACCTGGCTGCTGTAGCACCCGGGGTAAAGATAGTGGGTCAGATGGGCTGAGAGTGGCAAGCTTTGTGGGGTGCGAGACAAGGGGAAAATGCAGTCACCTCATTCAAAAATAGTTAGCAAATTCAAGGCAGCAACCACAGAGCATTAGTAACAAAGCACAGTCCTTTGGAGGGAGGTTTGCAAGCAGGACAGCCTAGAATGTAAATCAAACAGTGCTGCTTCTAGAAATAGGATCTCAGACAGGTCACACAGGCCCTGCACATGGCTCTCTCATCTGTGCACTGGACCCTGTGAGGATGTGTCTATGCTAGAAAGCCCTCCTGTTTGTCTTGGTCCTGCTGCCAGACCTCTGCTCTCACATACCTACCCATGGAGACAGTCCCCCCAGCTCACTGTGCCCATGTCCAGTGACAGCAATAAATACCAGGGCTCTAGGCTGGCTGGCTGAGATGGAAGCAGCACAAGGAAAGAAGGGGCAGCAAGGCAAGATATCTCAATCAACTGCACTGAATACATTCCCAGAGCTGCAGAAAAAGTCAAGTTCATGCACTCACTGCTTTTGAGCTCATTCTTTTTTTTTCTTTTTTTTAAATTTATTTTATTTTATTTTTATTTTTTTACAGAGACAGAGAGAGAGTCAAAGAGAAGGATAGATAGGGACAGACAGATGGGAACGGAGAGAAATGAGAAGCATCAATCATCAGTTTTTCGTTGTGACATCCTAGTTGTTCATTGATTGCTTTCTCATATGTGCCTTAGCAGCAGGCCTTCAGCAGACTGAGTAACCCTTTGGTCGAGCCAGCAACCTTGGGTCCAAGCTGGTGAGCTTTTGCTCAAACCAGATGAGCCCGTGCTCAAGCTGGTGACCTCGGGGTCTCAAACTTGGGTCTTCTGCATCCTAGTCCGACGCTCTATCCACTGCACCACCACCTGGTCAGGCGAGCTCATTCTTTAAAAACTATATTTACATGGCCCCCAAAATAATGTCACATTACTAAAGGGGACAGAAAAGGGTACCTGATGCTACCCTGCAGGGAGGAGGGTGCTGAGTCAGTGCTGTCACTGTGGATGGTCCAGCCCTGATCTGCGCTTCCTCCAGCTGTCAGGGAATATCTTTTGCTCAGACAGAAGACAGACCCACGAGAAGAGCCAGCAGTGCAACAGAAGGCTCATCTCCTGCCACCAGCCCCATGGCACCTCTCCTTGCCAGGCCATAATGCCCCAGCTTCTGATGCTCAGTGCCAACTGTGGCCTGCATAAGCCAGGCCACAAACAAGACTGACCAGAAGACAGAGCTGCATCTATACACATCCTGCGCACCAGACCTGCAGCCCCCACATCCCCCAACTCCACATGACAAGAAGGCCCCGCTCAACACCATCCTAGCACCAGTGGTTTTCATCAACACTCACTGAGTAAGTGAGCAGCTAGGCCCCTGGACCTCATTTGGGTGGTGGCATCCACCATGCAAACACAGTCCCACCATATGCATGCTAAGTTCTGTTGTTGGGAGGAAGAAGCCCTATGAGGAAAAGGGATCTAGAGGCATGCCATCCCCATGGCAGCCATAGTCCCCCTCCGGTTATGAGGCACTCCATATGGGCTGCCTGGACCAAGCTGTGCTCCAAATACAAGACCCACACTAATTTCAAAGACTTAGAATACACACCAAAAAGTTGTTTATAACTTTTTTAATTACTTGTTGAAATGACAGGATTTTGGTCATAACCAGTTATAATAAAATATATTATGAAAACCTATCTCACCTGCTTCTTTTGACTTTCTCTTTTTTTTTTTTTTTACTTTTTCTTTTTTTTTAAGAGAAAGAGAGGAACAGACAGGAAGGGAGAGAGACGAGAAGCATCAACTTGTAGTTGCAGCACTTTTAGTTGTTCATTGGTTGTTTTCTCATATGTGCCTTGACGGGGATGGGGGGGCTACAGCTGAGTCAGTCACCTTTTGCTCAAGCCAGAGACCTTGGGCTCAAGCCAGGAACCATGGGGTCATGTTGATGATCCCACGCTCAAGCTGGCAACCCTGCGCTCAAGCCAAATGAGCCTGTGCTCAGGCCGGTGACCTCAGGGTTTTGAACCTGGGTCCCCAGCATCTCAGGTCGACCCTTTATCCACTGCACCACCTTCTGGTCAGGCTCTTTTTTAAAGGGGCTACTAGAAATGCTGAAACTACACGTATGGTTCATGTGCTAGTCCCATCAGCGGTCACCTCATGTAACTCATTCCACCCTTATATTAACTGATGGAGTATTTTTAGGTTTGACCCTGAACATGAGGTCCATGGAGGGCCTGGGTCCTAGCAGAGCGGGGACTCGATATGGGATGACCTGTGCTCTGGGCAGCATCTTTCACAGGTTGAGTGACGTATGGAAAGAGGAGTCAAGATACCCACGAGAGGACAAGTGCTACCTCTATATCCCCAGGGGACAGAGCTAAGACCAAAGGTGATTTGACAAGAATATTTCAGTTGCTTTCATAAAAACTAGCCCATTTATAAGTCTGAGGTACTCCAAAGGAGCCCCTGTACAAATATCCAAAGACTGGATGATGGAGATCTTCACAAAGTGTCTACCATGAAGTGACACTGGTGGCGCAGTGGGACACAATGACCAAAATTTCATCCCCAGAACTTTTCACGCCCTCATCATTAAAAATGCTTTGTTGCTACAACCACTCCAGCCTAAAGCCATGTGTATGAGGGGAAGGGAAACAGCACAGGAACTGATGAGGCCTCTTTAACCAATAGAACTTACCCAGAAGGCCCTGCTACCAAGTAGGGGGGAGAGACTCGACTCCAGGATCTGGAAAGCCAAGATACACTGTGCCCCTAAAACTACCAATTGTTTCTACCTCTAGCAAATGGTCATTATTATTATTAGCACCGTACCAGTTCATTTGGGGTCATCCCCACCCCCAGGATGAGGGCCAAATGAATGCCTCACCAGGGCCACAAGACCCCACAACTTGGCCTGTTATTATAGAGAAATATTACTCAATCATTAAAAGGAGTATAGCACGGACACTCACTACATGGGTAAAACTTGAACATGATGCTCATTGAGAGATGCCAGATTCAATTTATGTGAAACGTCCAGAATAGGCAAGTCCAGAGATGAGAATGAGATAAGTAGCTGTTGGGGGCTAGGGAGGTAGGTGGGAGTAACTGCTGATAGGAACGGGGCTCTAGATGAATACAATTACATATTATTCTGTAGTTGTATAAGATGTCACCATTGGGGGAAAATGTGTGGAGAGAACATGGGAGTGTCTCTATGTTATTCTTATGACTACACAGAAATCCACCGTTATTTCAAAATAAAAGTTTAATTAAGATAAAAAAGATGGGCCCTGGCCTGACCAGGTGGTGGCGCAGTGGATAGAGCGTCGGACTGGGATGCGGAAGGACCCAGGTTCAAGACCCCGAGGTCACCAGCTTGAGCAAGGGCTCATCTGGCTTGAGCAAAGAGCTCACCAGCTTGGACCCAAGTAACCTGGCTCCAGCAGGGGTTACTTGGTCTGCTGAAGGCCCGCGGTCAAGGCACATGTGAGAAAGCAATCAATGAACAACTAAGAAGTCCCAACACGCCACGAGAAACTGATGATTGATGCTTCTCATTTCTCTCCGTTCCTGTCTGTCTGTCCCTGTCTATCTCTGCCTCTGTTAAAAATAATAATAATAATATAATAAAATAAAATGTACTTTAAAAAAAGATGGGCCCTGGCCAGTGGATAGAATGTTGGCCTATTGTATGAACATTCTGGGTTCAATTCCGGTCAGGGCACAAAGGAGAAGCAACCAGCTGCTTCTCTCCCTCTCCCTCTCCCCCTCCTACAGCCAGTGGCTAGATTGGTTGTTTCGAGCATAGGCCCTGGGCACTGAGGATAGCTCAGCTGGTCCAAGCACATCAGCCTCAGGTGCTAAAAATAGCTCAGTTGATTCAAGCATTGGCCCCAGTTGGGGTTGCTGGGTGGATCCCAGTAGGCGCACATGTGGGAGTTTGTCTCATTATCTCTCCTTCTCTCACTTATTTTTTTTTAAGATTGTTGTATTTTTATTTTATTTATTCATTTTTAGAGAGGAGAGAGAGAGAGAGAGAGAGAGGAGAGAGACAGGGGGGAGGAACAAGAAGCATCAACTCCCATATGTGCCTTGACCAGTCAAGCGCAGGGTTTCGAACCGGCGACCTCAGCCAGTTTGAAACCCCAAGGGATGCTTAGGACCCAGGTTCAAAACCCCAAGGTTGCTGGCTTGAGCAAAGACTCACCAGCTTGAGCACGAGGTCACTGGCTTGAGCGTGGGATCATCGACATGACTCTATGGTCACTGCCTTGAGCCCAAGGTCGCTAGCTTGAGCAAGGCTCAGCTGTAGCCCTCCCTGCCCTCCATTAAGGCACATATGAGAAAGCAATCAATGAACAACTTAAAGTGCCACAACTACGAGCTGATGCTTCTCATCTCTCTCCCTTTCTGTCTGTCTCCCTTTCTCCATCTCACTAAAAAGAGGCAGGGAGGCAGGGAGAGAGGGAGAGAGGGAGGGAGGGAGGGAGGGAAGGAGGGAAGGAAAGAAAGAAGGAAGGAGAAAAGAAAAAACAAAGGAAAGAAAAGAAAAGGAAAGGAAAGAAAAAGTAGGATGGAAGCTCTGGCCGGGTGGCACAATGGATAAAACAACATCCTGGTCACAGGTTCGATCCTCAGTCAGGGTACAGATGAGAAGCAATCAATAAATACACAAGTAAATGGAACTAAGTGACCAGCAAGTTGATGTTTCTCTCCCTTTCCCTCCCTCTCTCAAATCAATGGAAAATTTTAAAAAAAGAAAAAGAAATATGGCCCTGGCCGGTTGGCTCAGCGGTAGAGCGTCGGCCTGGCGTGCAGGAGTCCCAGGTTCGATTCCCGGCCAGGGCACACGGGAGAAGGGCCCATCTGCTTTTCCACCCCTCCCCCTCTCCTTCCTCTCTGTCTCTCTCTTCCCCTCCCGCAGCCGAGGCTCCATTGGAGCAAAGATGGCCCTGGCGCTGGGGATGGCTCTGTGGCCTCTGCCTCAGGCACTAGAAAGGCTCTGGATGCAACAGAGTGATGCCCCAGAGGGGCAGAACATCGCCCCCTGGTGGGCATGCCGGGTGGATCCCGGTCGGGCACATGCAGGAGTTTGTCTGACTGCCTCCCCGTTTCCAGCTTCGGAAAAATGAAAAAAAAAAGAAAAGAAAAGAAAAAGAAATAAAGAATGGAGCTCCCAGAGGGAGGCTGGTTGGGTGGGTCCCCTGTAGCTCTGCCTAGTTTCTGGGCCCCCCAAGCTCCCATCAATCAGGACCAGAGTGCTCAGTAGGCATTTGGATCTTAGGGGCCAGAGCACAAAACTAAATCATCCCTTCCCCTTTTAAACTGACTGCTTCACCCACACAAATCTGTGGAAGGGTTAATCTGCCTTCCACCTGAACTCAGATTAAGCAGGACTCAGAGAGGGAGAGGTCAGATCAGAAAATATCTTCTGAGTCACAGGATGGCTGGCTCACTTGGCCTGCCCACTCAACTACTACTCACTGCCAGTGTTAGGGGAATGATTACTCAGAAGGCACTCGTCAGAGAACTGTGGACTCCCAGTAGGAAGCCGAGGGTGGAGATAGTCACGATGAGGCTGCTCCCCCGCCCACAGTTTTACTAAGTCACCCAGGTAAAGGAGTACTGAATGCGTTCCTCACAAAAATTCTTGCCCTGTCACCCAGAAACTCAAGATGCCATTTACTCCCTTGAGTTGAGACCTAGTTTCCCACCCAAGAAGGACCATCCTGCTTTAGAAATGATGCCACTGTGAACTGCAAGTGGGTATCAGAAACTCAGTCAATAAAGGAACAGAATGCCCCTGGTCTCCCCTCAAGTTTGTCAATTGCACAAAAGCCAGTTTCAGAGGTTGGACACTTCTGTGTGGCCCAATTGTGGTTGTTTTGTACTTCCTCCCACAGATGTGGGCCCTCAAGGAAGCCACCCACACCTCTCCCAGGACAAAACTAGCAGCTCCTTCCTCTGGAAAATCAGCTGACCCTATACAGGCACTATAACTCGGCTAACTTTTGTGTTTACACATCACTCACCTTTCATCTCTAAGATTCTTAAGAATAAGAACATTGTCTACTGTCCTCTGTACCCCTCCCAGGAATGCTGCACATTTTCAGGAGGTGCTAAGAAGAAATGAATCAGTGAATAAGTAAGCTCAGTCATTTAAAATGTGTGGTCACATGAGTAATCTGACCTTCCAAAAAGAAGCTTCTGAAGTAGTACATGTTCTTCATGTATTCATCATTTAGCCAACACAAAATATGAACTTTATAAGTACTGCCCCTTCATTTCCCATGAAAAGCAAAATTCCTCTGTGAGGAAACAGAAGGTTGACAGACATCACTGTATGCTGTAAAGTTGGCACATTGGCACAATCAGTTACAGTGTTGTCCCAAAACATGAATGTTGCGGGTTCAATCCGGGTGAGAGCACACACAGAAAGCAACCAGTGAATGCACAACTAAGTGGAACAACAAATGAATGCTTCCCGCTCTTCTCACGTCTCTCTAAAATCAATCAATCAATAAAAATAAAATTAAAAAAAAAAAAACCTGTAAGGCTGTTGTGAGCACTCGCAGCTAGCTGAGAATTTCACTGGGCTGTCCTGGCGAGGCTAGGACCAGCAAGGGAAAGAAGCTCTGTAGTTTAGAACCGTGTGCCTCTAGAAAGCCAGGCCCAACCCGACAGGCCTTATTACAAGGGTTACATATCCCTGTGGCTCGTTTCTCCATCCTGTATAAAAGCAGGTGATGGAAACAACATGAATGTCTCTGGATAAATTTTCACCTTAGTATAAAATGTCTGGATGCTGGGTCACAGTGGTTTTAACTCTTTCCATGCCCAAAAATACCAATTTGTAATGTGCACAAATGTTGTTAAACATACACTCAGCATAACTATCCCTCTTCCCAGTCCTGGTCCTGAGTCTCCCAAGAGAGGTTAAACTCAAATTCACATACAAACCTGCCTGCAGATGTTTAGAGAGGCTTTATTCATAATCCACCCCAAACTTGCAGTATCTCAAGTGTCCTGCCACCAGCAACTTAATGGGTTAATGGAAAACTGGAATACCACTACAAGAAAAAGGAGTTGTTTTATACCCACTACAACATGGATGAGCCTCTAGCATGTTTTGCTGAGCAAAAGTAGCCAGAATGAAAACACTGTGTGTCCTGACCAGATGGTGATGCAGCGGATAGAGCACCAGCCTGGAACACAGAAGACCCAGGCTCAAAACCACGAGGTTGCTGGCTTGAGCGTGAAATCATAGACATGACCCCACTGTGGCTGGCTTAAGCCCAAAGGTCACTGGCTTGAAGCCCAAGGTCGCTGGCTTGAGCAAGGGGTCTCTGGCTTGGCTGGAGCCCCCCTTCCCCAGTCATATATGAGATAAGAAAGCAATCAATAAACAACTAATGTGCTGCAGTGAAGAACTGATGCTTCTCATTTCTCTCCCTTCCTGTCTGTCCCTCTCTTTCGCTAAAAAAAAAAAAGGGAAAAAAGGTCGCTGGCTTGAAAATGCTAATGAGTCTATTGATCTAATTTTCTGGAAAGGCATACTGTATTGACAGAGAAGAGGTCTGTGACTGCCATAAGGTAAGGGGACAGTAGGTGGCAAAGGGCAGCAGAAGGGACACTGAGGAATGATGTGACTGTTCTGCAGCCTGCAGGCTGACTGATATGTCAAAACCCCTAGAAATGTACCATTAAAAAAGTGAATTATATTGCATGTCACTAAACATAAAGAAATAATTAGTCCCTGGCCAGTGGCTCAGTGGATAAGAATGTGAGCCCAGGTATGGCTGTCCCAGGTTCAATTCCTGGTCAGGGCACACAGGACAAGCGATCATCTGCTTCTCTCCCCCTCCCTCTCAACCTTCTCTCCCGCTTCTCCACCCGCAGCCAGTGGTTCAGTTGGTTCAAGTGTTAGTTAGCCCTGCGCTAAGAATAGATCGGCTGGTCTGGTTAGTCCCAGTGCGTCAGACTCAGGCGCTAAACTAAAAATAGCTCGGTTGATTCCAGAATCTACTACAGATGGGGTTGCCCGAGTGGATCCCCGTTGGGGCACATGTGGAAGTCTGTCTCACTATCTCCCCCCTCCTCTCACTTAAAAGTAAATAAATAAATAAACAAATTTTAAACAGTGCACTGGGCAGCCACATGGATTGTGGACTGGTCAGAGTTTTGAAGGTTCTCCCACTGTTACCTGTGGCCTTAGACGTTTCCCGGCCCTGCCCATTACTCAAACCGCCCGCAGGACACTCAGCGGGGCTGCCCAACCGGAAAAGCCAGGGCCAGGCTCGACTTCGCTTCTGGGTGCGGGATGAGCTAAACTCCAAAGCCGAGGCGCGCAGCAAGCTGGAAACCACGAAACCCTCCTACGACACCAGCTCCCGGCGGTCCCAGCGTCCGGACCCCGCCCCGGGCGCGACATTTCCAAAAACTGACACACTCCTAGGGTACGCGAGGGGCGGGGCGCGCGGGCTTCCCCCGCCGGGTCCCCTGGAGGCCCCGCCTCCGCCCCTCCCACCCTACCCCGCAGGTCTAGCGCGCGAAAGGGCGCCCCAAAGACGCCCGCCCACGGCGCCTGCTGCGCTTTCGCTCCCAACGACACATTGCCCCGCCGAGCGTGGACGCAGGGACACCGACACATACCACGTCGCACTCGAGGACGAGAGACCGAGGCGCCCACCCCGCGCCCTGCATTTCTAGAACCACCCAGGGGACACCTTTGTAAATTTCCGCTCGGCCTGACATTTTCCAGGGATCACTTGAAATTAGGGGACAGAATACCTCATTTTCAAGGGTCCGGCCAGCCCACCCACTCCAGATTACTGGACAGAATGGCTCATTTCCAAGGGTCCAGCCAGCCCACCCACTTAAGATTGCTGGATAGAATGCCTCATTCTGGCAGGGCTGGTCCTGCCACTCAAGATCGGAGGCAAACTGCCTAAAAAGAAAAGAAAAGAAATAAAGAAAAAAAAAGAAACTAAGAGAAGGAAAAAAGAAAAAAATGCCCTCATAAGTAAAAATAAAACTGAGCCCATTGACAGCTCAAAAAATACACTACCAAAAAAAAAAGAAAGCCTGAATGTCAGAACAAGAAACACGGGAAGGCAAGTTCACCCGCCGCCCAGGCCCGGAGGACCGGGGTCCCAGCCCCTCACAGGCAACGGCAGCCCTGGCTCGGGCGCCCGTTGAAGGCGCGGGATCCCCCCTGCCCACTCTCCGCGCAAGGGCTGGAAACTGCCACGGAGACCCCCAGCAGGCAGGGAGATGGATCCCCAGAAGTGTTTTTGGAATCGAGTCTTTCCGTTGCTCGGTGGGCACCCAGCGCGCTCCGCGGAGGGCGGGGGTCCGGGGAAGAGGAGCAGAGGGAGGGAGGAGAGGGCAGTACTCACGTAGACCGGCAGCGGCCACGGGTAGACGGCGGGCTCGGCCCCCACGGGCGACTTGAGCCTCAGCTCCAGCTTCTCCCCCATGTCGGCGCGCGCGGCCGTCGCACCATACTAGTCGGACAGTTGGGGGAGGGGCGGGGCGCCGCCGGCGGGGGCGGGGCGGGAGAGTGAAGGAGGGCGGGCGGGAGGCTGAGAGGAGGGGGCCCACCCTGGGCCTTGGCCGCCGCCGCCGCCGCGGCCGCCGCGCTCCCGTCCGGCCCCCGGCTCCCTCTTTGTGGTCACAGGACCGGGACCTCCAGCGCCGCCGCCATCTTGGGCCGGCGTGAGGCGAGCACAATGAGCCGGGGACTGGGCTGAACCACTTGCCACGCGCGTGCGGGGAGGGTTCGGCGCGAGACGACGGCACGCTCCCGCTGCCCCGCCCGCCGCGCCGTGCGCGCCTCCCCTGCTATCTTGCCCCATGGACTGTACCGCAGGAACGCACGCACGCGCGTCCTCGGCTGCCCTCCGCGCCTCAGCCGGCTGTAGCGGGGACCCGGGGAGACCCTGCGAGATCTAGGGTGGCGGGTTCGAGCCCCGCCCTTGAAAAAAGAGGACTTCACCCCCATGATAAAGCCATAATTTTTTATTACATATGACGGCCGGAACCCAGGCCTTCTCTCCAAGTCGAAGTACAGAACTTGCTCAACAGAAATACTGCTTATTGAACGTCTGCTAGGCCCAGACCCTTGGGCAATCATTGCCGGCAAGGAGGAAGTCACCTACCCAAACAGCTGCCGGTTTAATAGACAATGGTCTTAAGGGAAAGTAAGGAAAGTGTCATAAATTCAATGAGGTGGTTAATCTTAGTGTTCTCTGGGCTAGCACAAACTTTATCCCAGATATAGCCCCTAGGTATTTTTCAGATGAAATTAACACTGAAACCAACCGACTTTGTGTAAAGGAAATTGTGACAGCCACAATGTGGGTGGACCTCATCCCAAGGGTTGAAGGTTTTAAGAGAAGAAAATGAAGTTTCCTGGAAAGAGGGAACTCCACCTCCAACGACCTGAGATTCCAGCCACAACATCTGCCCTTCCCTATGTTTCCAGCTGTGGCCCTGTGCTGGAGATTTCTGACATGATGGCAGCACCATTGGATGAGCCAACGCATTGACGTAAAATTTTGTATATGTATGTATGTAATAGTGTATGTACATGTGTATGCATAGCGAATATATGCATATGTATTTATGTGTGTGCATATATACAGTGTATATGTAAGCATATGTGTATATATTATATTGTACATGTTAATATACTATATATATATTTATAGGTGTAGCTATACAGTATGTTGGTATTTGTGTGTATATTATACATGTAAACATATACACCCTTATGTACACTGTGTATGTACTTTATAAGTATATACTGTGTATTATACATATATACTACACATAAACACTTTCATAAACATGTAGTATATATGTAGTATACATGCATGTGTGTATATATTGTACATGTGTTATATGTGTGCATATATACTGTATATTGCATACCCACATTTATCTCTAGGTGTATGTGTATTTATATATGTACATATGTATGTAACACATTCCATGGGTTCTGTTTGACATCCCCACTAACACAACCACCTGACTATAACAATTAATCACGGTTGTATATTTATATGTCTGTGTATATACATTGTATATACATATGTGTGTGAATATGTTATATATATAGTATATATGTATGTTGATTGTTTGCAGCTAGAGAGCCAACTGCTGTCCTTTCAGTATCTCACTTAAGTGTCACAACTGCCCAGGAGGGCAGGTACCGTCCCTGCTCTTCCCAGGGGAGGTACCTGAGGCTAGAGATGTGCAGCTAAGTACCCAAGTTCACACAGGCGTGAGGTTGGGAGGCAGTGGTTGTAGAGCATTGTGGAATTTTGACAGCAGCACATACACTCCTGTGAGGATTCTCACAAGAAATGCTGAGGGAAAGGGACCAGATCTGAAGGAGGATTTGCAGTTGCTTCCATTTGTGCAAAGCCCCAACCAAGGCCCAGTGGCTGAGGAGTTAGAAGTCAGGATAGTGGTTACTGTGGAATAGGGATGTTCACAGTTGAGAGTGATTTAGCATTCTGAGTCAGGGACAGCCGGAGAAGTCCTAAAGAGGGGTCTTTGGTCTGTCCCTTCTCACTACTTGCTTCCGGCCTGAGAAACCTAGAATTCAGAGCCATCCCTCCTCCTCCCAGAGAGGAGATCCAGTCACTTGGGCTCCCTGGCCCCCAGGCTCCCAGCACTAGGAGATATTTTAAGTTTTCACCCCATGAGCCACAGCAACAGCTGGAGTCAGTGGCTCAGGAAACTCCCTCTCTCTCCTCCTTCACCTTTCCTCCTCCCTCCTTCTCTCTTCTCTTCTCTCTCTCTCTCCTTCCTTCCCCCCTCTCCCTCTCTTCCTCTCTCCTTCTCCCTCTTACTCCCTCTCCCCTTCCTCCCTTCTTCCCCCATCCTTGCTCTCTCTGTCCTCATTCATATCTCTTTCTCCTCTTTCCTCCTACCCTTCCTCCCCCTCAATCTCTTCCATCCCCTCCCCACTTTCTGCAGAGAAACCCCAGGGTCCTCTCAGACCTTCACTGTGGCAGCCAATCAGAGTGGCTCACAGCAGCTGCTCCTATCTGACTCCTGGCCATGTCTACCCCCAACCCTCATTTTAAGGATGTTAAAGCAAGCCCTGGTCTAGTGTAACCTTTGGCCCAGGACCATCACATGTACACTTGCCATGCATAGAACATTCTTCCTTAGATGCCTCCTTCTGATGTCACTCTTGCTCATTTTTTTCCAGAACCTTCCTACACTTCTCCACCCAACAAGATCAGGTCCCAAGATATGCTCTGTGCTGCCAAATTCCAGCCCTGGCCCACCCTTCCCTGGCTGGATTCTTAGGACTTAACCTCTGACTAACAGCCACTGCTAATAGTCCCCACATCAGAATGTTTGTGAGGGTTGAGTGAGTTAATATAGAAATGCTACAATAGCCTGACCTGTGGTGGCGCAGTGGACAAAGCGTCGACCTGGAAATGCTGAGGTCGCCGGTTCAAAACCCTGGGTTTGCCTGCTCAAGGCACATATGGGAGTTGATGCTTCCAGCTCCTCCCCCCTTCTCTCTCTCTATCTCTCTCTCCTCTCTCTCCCTCTCTGTCTCTCTCTCCTCTCTAAAAATGAATAAATAAATTTAAAAAAAAGTAAAAAGTAAAAAATAAAAATAAAAAAAAAGAAATGCTACAATAGTGCCTGGTCAGTAGAAGTTATTTGCTGTCACTCTTGCTGTTGCAACTGTTATTGCAATTAGGTAGGATGACCAACCATCCCAGTTTGCCCAAAACTATCCCAGTCTTAGGACTGGAAATCCAGGGAATTCCTTGGTCTCAGGCAAACCAGATGGTCACTCACTCCATTTAGAATTAACCCTCTTCTTGCTCTTCCATCCTCTACACAGCCAGAAAGGAAATCTCTCTTTTCTTTTTTTCTTCTTTCCTTCTTTCCTTCATTTTCTTCCTTCCTTCCTTCCTTCCTTCCTTCCTTCCTTCCTTCCTTCCTTCCTTCCTTTCCTCCTTCTTTCCTTCCTTCCTTCAACACTTTATTCATTCATCCATTCATGCTTTTGTTCATCTCTCAATCACCTAGTATTAAGCACCTACTACCTACTACTCATCAGGTGCTGGGGACATAACAGCCAAGAGGGCAGTTGAGGATCCCCGTCCTCACAGAGCTCCTTTTCTAGAGAGAGCAGTGAGTAATGAACTGACAAGATGTAATTTATTGCCCTGGCCAGTTGGCTCAGTGGTAGAGCGTCGGCCTGGCATGCAGGAGTCCCGGGTTCAATTCCCGGCCAGGGCACACAGGAGAAGCGCCCATCTGCTTCTCCACCCCTCCCCCTCTCCTTCCTCTCTGTCTCTCTCTTTCTTCCCCTCCCGCAGCCAAGGCTCCATTGGAGCAAAGTTTGCCCTGGTGCTGGGGATGGCTCTATGACCTCTGCCTCAGGTGCTAGAATGGCTCTGGTTGCAACAGAGCGAGGCCCTAGATGGGCAGAACATCGCCCCCTGGTGGGCATGCTGGGTCTGTCTGACAGCCTCCCTGTTTCTAACTTCAGAAAAATACAAAAATAAAAATAAATAAAAATAAATAATAAAATACAATATAAAAAATTGGTCCCTTAGTTTCCACAAATATACATACTAATGTGACATGCTACAGATAAGGGGAATAGGTACAGAGACTGTAGGTATAGGAACACTGTCCATTCTTTACTACTTTATAGTAAAGTGTGTCTAACAAAGATAATAGTGTATTTCCTTAATTTGAAGCTGCCTGAACTTCTTTTCATCGTTATATTTTTAATTTTTTTTTTTTTTTACAGAGCCAGAGAGAGAGTCAGAGAGAGGGATAGACAGGGACAGACAGACAGGAACGGAGAGATTAGAAGCATCAATCATTAGTTTTTCATTGCGCATTGCAACACCTTAGCTGTTCATTGATTGCTTTCTCATATGTGCCTTGACTGCGGGGCCTTCAGCAAACCAAGTAACCCCTTGCTCAAGCCAGCGATCTTGGGTCCAAGCTGGTGAGCTTTGCTCAAACCAGATGAGCTTGTGCTCAAGCTGGAGACCTCGGGGTCTCGAACCTGAGTCCTCGGCATCCCAGTCTGACGCTCTATCCACTGCGCCACCACCTGGTCTGGCCATCTTTACATTTTTGACATCTGGATGTACGCATCTTACAAGTGATAACAAAGGACTGTTCCTAGACCTTGGGCAGGTGTGGGTTGTGAGCAGTGGGTTTGATCTGGAGCTGAAAAACAAGGAAGTGTGACACCTCAGGAAGTATTTAGGGTCACAGGAGAGGATGAGCCAGGTCACTTAGGGACTGACTATCCGGCTAGTGCTCTGACCTTTTCTGTTGGACATGACTGTTTTAAGAGTCCAACAGCCAGCATCTGTGTCTTGTACCTGAGGACACGTCCAGGACTATGCAGGCCAGAAGTGCCTGGGAATTTACCCAACCCACCCCCCAAAATTGATAGGAGTCAGTGTAGAAGTACCCCAGTTCCCTGACCTCTTGGGTGACATAATTCCAAGGTGTGTGCACCCAGTCTCTCTGATGGTGAAGCTCCAATTGCCCTGTGGCAGCTGGCCTGACAACCACCCTTTTCTGCTGCCTTCTCTTCCTTTGTGTAACTGCCTGCCACACTGTGCTGTTGTCTACACCTCTCAAGTCAACAACTGCGCTCAAGCCTCACTCTCAGTATCTCTGGGGAGTTCAACCTGCGATGAGACCATAACAGTGATGAGGGAACACTTGGGAAAGAGATACATGGGGAGACAGAGACCACCACAGCTGGGATCCAGTCCTACCTGGGCCACCGGCCAAGGCCTGTATTTTATTTTTTTACAGAGACCAAGAGAAGAGTCAGAGAGAGGGATAGATAGGAGCAGACAGACAGGAACAGAGAGAGATGAAAAGCATCAATCATCAGTTTTTCGTTGTGACATCTTAGTTCATTGATTGCTTTCTCATATGTGCCTTGACCGCAGGCCTTCAGCAGACCGAGTAACCCCTTGCTCGAGCCAGCGATCTTGGGTCCAACCAAGCTGGTGAGCTTTTTGCTCAAGCCAGATGAGCCTGCGCTCAAGCTGGCGACCTCGGGGTCTCGAACCTGGGTCCTCCGCATCCCGGTCCAACGCTCTATCCACTGTGCCACCGCCTGGTAAGGCAATATCTTGAAAGTTTTGAGGACTACTGCTCAGCTATTTTGTCCCTCCATTTTTTTTTCTGGCATTTTTCTTACAGTTAGACTGGAGTTAGGGGGTTTGGGGAGAAAGATCCAAACAAATAAAAGGCTCTTCTCATCAGATCACATCAAGGGTACATGCCATCAACAGGACTTATGACTGATGATATTAACCATGATTACCTGGCCACTATTATCTTTTAGAGCATGGTGGGAAAAAAAAAAAAAAAAAAGAGCATGGTGGACATTCCCTGCCCCCAAAGAGCCAAAATTAAAGACACTGACAATATCAAGTGTTGGTCAGGATGGAAAGCCACTGGAACTCCTGTGCATTGCTGATAGGAATGCAAATTGGAGCAGCCACATTGGACAACTGTTCAACAGTTCCCCTGGTGGGGGTATACCCAAGAGAAATAAGTCTATGTCACTACTGAAAAGTGTGCACTAAAATGTTTGCAATGATTTTATTCACAAAAGCCAGCAACTAGAAGCGATAAAGTCCTTGCAGAGCAGAATGGGTAAATAAATTCTGTCTTCATACAAAAGGACACCACACAGCATTGAAAAGGAGGGAACTACTGACACACATTGAGTCAGATGAATCTCAGCTACAGTGGTTAGGTGAAGGCAGTCAGACAATGAAACGACTGACTTGGTTTATAACCCCATTTATTTATTTATTTTTTTTTTATTTATTTATTCATTTTTAGAGAGGAGAGAGAGAGACAGAGAAAGAGAGAGGAGAGAGAGAGAGACAGAGAGAGAGAGAAGGGGGGAGGAGCCGGAAGCATCAACTCCCATATGTGCCTTGACCAGGCAAGCCCAGGGTTTCAAACCGGCGACCTCAGCATTTCCAGGTCGACGCTTTATCCACTGTGCCACCACAGGTCAGGCCTATAACCCCATTTATACAAAGTTCAAGAACAGGAAAAACCAGTGAATGGTGTTAAAGTCAGACAGAGGTTGTCTCTGGGGAGTATTGACTGGGAATGGGTATATGGGACTTCTGGAGGGCTGAATATGTTCTACATTGTGGTCTGGGTGGTGACTACTTAGAGAGAGAGAATTTATTAAGCTAGTCATTTAAGATCAATGCATATCTGTCCTTTTTGTATATATTTCACCCCTCAGATTAAAAACAAACAAACATAAAACCAGGTCTGGGTTGATGGGAGTATAAAATGCTGTGACTACTGTGAAAACAGTTTGGCAGTTCCTGGCAAAGTTAAACACAATGAAACTATATGATCCACTGATTCCACTCCTAGATATATACCCAAAAGAATTGAAAAAGGCACTCAGATACTTGTACACCAATATTTATAGATGCATCTTTCTTTTACAATACTCAAAAGGCAGGGACACCCCAAATTTCCATCAACAGATGAGTAGATAAAATGTAGTCTATCCACACACTAGAATATTCAGCCATAAAAAGGAAGGAAATTCTGACCCATGCTACAATGTGAATGAACTTTGAGGATATTAAGCTCAGTGACAAAAGGACAAATAGTGTGTGGTTCTACTCATAGGAGGTCCCTACAGGAGTCAAGTCCATGGAGATGGACAATGGATAGCTGGTGCCAGGGCCTGGGGAAGGGGAGTTAGTGTTTAATGGGGACAGAGTGTGGGAAGAAGAAAAAGTTCTGGAGGTGGATGTGAAGCCGGTTACATACATTGTGAATGTCCCCACTGCTACTGAGCTGTGCGCTGAAAAATGGTTAAGATGGTAAATGTTATGTGCATTTTGTTGCTATTTAAAAAAAAAGACTTGGGCCCTGGCCGGTTTGCTCAGTGGTAGAGCGTCGGCCTGGCGTGCAGAAGTCCCGGGTTCGATTCCCGGCCAGGGCACACAGGAGAAGCGCCCATTTGCTTCTCCACCCCTCCCCCTCTCCTTCCTCTCTGTCTCTCTCTTCCCCTGCGGCAGCCGAGGCTCCATTGGAGCAAAGATGGCCCGGGCGCTGGGGGTGGCTCCTTGGCCTCTGCCCCAGGCGCTAGAGTGGCTCTGGTCACGACAGAGTGATGCCCCGGAGGGGCAGAGCATCGCCCCCTGATGGGCAGAGCATCACCCCTGGTGGGCGTGCCGGGTGGATCCCTGTCGGGCGCATGCGGGAGTCTGTCTGACTGTCTCTCCCCGTTTCCAGCTTCAGAAAAATACAAAAAAAAAAAAAAAAAGACTTGGGGGGCTGGAATGAAAGCACAATACAATATGCAGATGATGTATTATAGAATTGTACACCTGAAACCTATATAATTTAATTAAAAAACAAAACAATGATAGCACATCTGAATCACACTGACCTGACCAGCTTTGCAGACAAGGGTAGATTTGTGTCATAGAAATCTAGAATCCTGTGAGAGTCCCCTTGCTGCATTCCTGCTGCCTCATTTGCTTTGTCCTGGGGTCGATGAGATCATTCTTGGCAGGACTGGAGGCACGGATTCCTCTGTGTCAGAAGGGAAGACGTATTATATAGATTTATGAATCTTTATGCAAAATTTAAGGTCATCCAGAAGACATAACTTTGGAAAGATGTCCACATGGAGAAAGATGTATGTGACATGATGACATGTTAGGTGAAAAAGCAAGGTGCAGAACAAGCTGATATTTGTATTTAAGTATATGTGTACACATATTTAAAATATGTTTGCATGTAAGAAGGCTCTTCCTGACTCATAGGAAATACATTACAGTGGTCAGCACTGGAAGGGAGGAAGAAATCACTGCTCCTGACTATTTGAGTCTCCCTGCAAGAGGACTGTGCATATCCATACCCTTTGCCATTTGAGCTTGCAAGGGCTTCCCAGTAGAGCTGTCAGAGCATAGATCCCTGACTAGGATTAAAACAACCATCATTAAATTCACTCCTTGTCTGTAGGTCAGCAATTTGGACTGGGCCCAGCTGGGCTTTTCTGCTGGTCTTGCCACTCACATATGTGAGGTCATTTAGTGGATTGGTTACAGGCCAACTGATCTAGAGGGTGCATCCCTGCTGTCTGTCCTCTCATCCCGCAATAGGTGAACCAGGCTTCCAGACCTTGAGGCCCTTTTAGGAGGTGTTAAGAGCCCACTCCTGAGGAGGGTTGATTTAAGACAGTCTAATCCAGCCCACCCCTGGTTTTTATAAATAAAATTTTATTGGAACACAACCACACATTTGTTTACACATTATCTGTGGCTGCTTTCCTACTACAACTGCACAGTTGACCGTGTGACGGAGACCATGTGGGCTGCAAAGCCAAAAATATTTACTCTGCGGTCCTTTGCAGAGAGTGTGTTAGTGATGCAGTGCAGCAGAACACTTACCTCTTGGAATTGACTGCCTAGCCATGCCTGGCAAGCTTGCAGGGGGTTGGCAAAGCCTCACTCTATCCCCAAACATAGCACAAACCTTACCAACATCTTCCTGCTGGACTTGGCCCTGGGGGCTGTGGTTTGCAGAGTCCCCTAGAAACAGTGAATTATTTATCTGCTCTCTTGCACGCCACACACTCCTAGATGCCAGCTCCCCATCACAGCATTTTCCACTGGAAATTTAGCTTGTGACTACTTCTACTATGCTGATGGCCTTTATGATATCTGAGAACCCCCAGAACCACAGGCAGAATTTTTTTTCATGGCAATGACAGGCATCCAGAGGATGAAATCTCATTGCCAGCTCCTCTGGGAATTCTCAGTGATTTCACAAAATTTCCCTTGGAAGGGAAATGGCAGAGCTGACAGCTCTCCACAGACCGCATTAAAGTCTCAGAAAGTGCACAGAACAGAAGAATTGCTGCCAGTCCTTCTGCTCTAAGATCCAGCTCACTGATCCCTCCAGAGTCCAGACTTTCCTGCATTGGGGAACTTGGGCAATTAAACCACTTCCAATTATTAAGCTCTGATTGCATGCGCATGCCTGGGCTGGGCCACACACTTTGCACATAATCTTACCTGATTCTACCAGGACCCTATGAAGGACATTCTTTTTGTATCCATTTTCCTATTGCTGCTGTAACAAAGAACTGCAAATTTATGGCTTAAAATAACAAATTTATTATAACATATTATTTTCTCTTTGTTTTTTTACTGAAAGACAAAGACAGGAAGAGAGAGAGATAAGAAGCATCAACTCATAGTTGTGGCACTTTAGTTCTTCATTGATTGCTTCTTATACATGCCTTGACCAGGGGGGGGGCTCCAACCGAGCCAGTGCCCCCTTATTCAAGCCAGCAACTTTAGGCTCAAACCAGGGACTATGGGGTCATGTTTATGATCCCACACTTAAGCCACTGACCCGCACTCAAGTTGGTGAGCCTGCACTCAAGCCAGATGAGCCCATGCTCAAGCCAGTGATGTTGGGATTTCAAACCTGGTACCTCAGCATCCTAGGTTGATGCTCTATCCACTGTGCCATACCACTCAGGCAATTATTGCACATATTATTCTTCTGGAGTACCCTGACTGCTGCATTCCTTTTTGGAGGGCCTAGCATAGGGTTCATCCCCTTGACTTTTCCAGCCTCTATTTTTTTTTCTTTTTCATTTTTCCGAAGATGGAAACGGGGAGGCAGTCAGAAGATGGAAACGGGGAGGCAGTCAGACAGACTCCCGCATGCGCCCAACCGGGATCCACCCGGGATGCCCACCAGGGGGCGATACTCTGCCCCTCTGGGGCGTCGCTCTGTTGCATCCAGAGCCATTCTAGCGCCTGAGGCTGAGGCCACAGAGCCATCCTCAGCGCACGGGCCATCTTTGCTCCAATGGAGTCTTGGCTGCGGTAGGGGAAGAGAGAGACAGAGAGGAAGGAGAGGGGGAGGGTGGAGAAGCAGATAGGCGCTTCTCCTGTGTGCCCTGGCTGGGAATCAAACCTGAGACTTCCATACACCAGGCCGACGCTCTACCGCTGAGCCAACCGGCAGGGCCTCTGACCTTCCACTTTTAAGGAGCCTTGTGATTACCTTGGGTCCACCCAGATTATTCAAGATAAACTCCTCAATTTAAGGTCAACTAATTCACAACTTTAGTTCCATCTATAATCTTAATTCCCTTTTCCCACATAACTTGACAGATTCAGGTTCCACATTAGGGTGTAGAGATCTTGGGTGGGGGGTATTTGTCTGCCTACCATACTTTATAAATATCCCATTTTGCAGATAAAAAGACTGAGGTTTAGATGGATTCAGTGACTTGCCTGAGTCACAAGCAGTTAGTGACTGAGCTGGGATGGTCTGGCTCCACAGCTCAAGCTATTAGCCAGTGCTCTCACAGGCAGGGCTCCTATTGTCTGTGGGAAGGAAGGCAATAGAGGGATTAATATAGGGTTTAGAAAAGTAGGGACCTGCTTTCTTACTAAGTAAAGTGGGCAGAGCTATTTTTGAGTATTTTATAAAGATCCTGGGATCTGAGATTGCACCTTCCCACCCCCCTCAGTCCAGGCCACTGTGTCTGGGCATCTCAGAACTCTCCACGGTACTGAAATGCTCCCAGCTTGCCTCTGTTGGCCAGAGGTTTGAGTTTGTGGGGTTCTAGCTCCAGCTTTGTCTTGCTAACTACACCTCAGGGTTCCTTATATTCTGGTACTTACTTGGCCTCAAGCTGTGATCAGCCTTGAGTTCTAGGGCAGCCCAGGACCTTGAAGCTTTCCTGGAATCTCTAAATATTTTCACATTTAGAGATTCCCAATGGGTGTTCATCGGGGAGATATGTTATTGAAGGAAGCCATTCTTATTCTGACACATCTCCTAGGGCCTAGACAAAGTCACTCCTGGACAAACTTGAGTATCCAAGTTTTGACTTTAAATTATCCCAGTTGGTTGCCTGACCTGTGATGGTGCAATGATAGAGCATTGACCTGGAATGCTGAAGTTCCAGGTTCAAAACCCTGGGCTTGCCCAGTCAAGGCATATATGACAAGCCAACAATGAACAACTAAAGTGAAGCAACTATGAGTTGATACTTCTCGCTCCCCCCACTCTTCTCTCTGTAAAATCAATAAATAAAATCTTTCTATTATTCCAGTGTGTTTCAGCATGCTGATTAAAAACAAAGGAGAAATAAATAAACAAGACAATCTCTTCTTTTTTTTCTTTTTTTCTTTTTTTTTTTTTTGTATTTTTGTATTTTTCCAAAGTAGGAAACAGGGAGACAGTCAGACAGATTCCTGCATGCACCCGACCGGGATCCACCAGGCATGCCCACCAGGGGGCGATGCTCTGCCCATCTTGGGGCATCGCAGTGCCGCAATCAGAGCCAATCTAGCGCCTGAGGCAGAAGCCATGGAACCATCCTCAGCGCCCTGGCAAACTTTGCTCCAATGGAGCCTTGGCTGCAGGAGGGGAAGAGAGAGACAGAGAGGAAGGAGAGGGGGAGGGGTGGGGAAGCAGATGGGTGCCTCTCCTGTGTGCCCTGGCCGGGAATTGAACCTGTGACTCCCGCACGCCAGGCCAACGCTCCACCACTGAGCAAACCAGCCAGGGCCCACATGGTCTCTCTTGCTGCAGCAAGTTAATAAACCCATCTTTCTGGGACCATAATTGTGTCCTGGAGGCCTTTATCAGATATGCTTTACCAGTGAAGGTGACAGTGGTGGGGAAAAGACTGTTTCTGAAACACAGAGAAAGAAGCTGGAAGTAGCTGCTTCTAATCCTGGGTCTTTAGGCTCAGTTTTCTATGTAATGCTGGAAAAGCCAGAGTTGTTGGAGGTCAGTAAATTTGTTCCCATGATTTTTCCAGTGGATGTTGTAAGAATCAGGAGAAAAATAAGATATCTTTCGACTGTCCTCTTCATGGGAGGAAAGAAGAGAAGGGTCTTGGGAGAAGATGGGGCTGCAATATGGGTGAGAGCCGGTGGGGCCAGAATCAACAACCCACAGATTTAGTCCCCATGCAGGAACAAATTTCTTCATTAGCTTCTTCCTTCTGTCCTTTTTCCCATTCCTCCCTGTGGACTGCTGCAGCAGAGTCCCTGGAATTAGGATCGACAGATTTAGCCAATGAATATAGGTGATTCCCAATTAGAGTTGATTTCAGATAAACAACAAACTTTTTTTAGTAATATAAGTATATTTTTATGTATGTATTTTATAGTAATACAAATAATGGGACATGCTTACACTAAACAGTATTCACTGTGTGACATCAAATTTAAGTGGCAGTCATTCTAGCAACTGAGGCGGAGGCCATGGGGCCATCCTTAGGGCCCGGGGTGGCTTTGCTCCGGTGGAGCCTTGGCTGTGGGAGGGGAGGAGAGAGACGGAGGGGAAGGAGAGGGGGAGGGGTGGAGAGTAATAACACTGTTTTGTCTTTTTCCAAATAGCTCCAGATATATGGAAAAAATTTATATAGGCAGATGGGGATCCTCTAATCCCTCAGCGAGATCTTCTGAGCATGGCTTTTAAGATACCTAGAGGCAGAAAAAGCCCAATAGAGATCAGGGGAACTACCAGCTTTTAGGATACACCCTTAAAGGCTCCAACACCCCAAAGGGGTCTCCTAGGATGCAATCTGGGTCCTGCTTCAATAGTGGAAAGGAAAGTCATTGAGCTAAAGCCTGCCAGGCTTACATGCCTCTACTGTGAGGAAACAGGGACACTGGAAGGTAGGCTTCCCCCTCACTCCTCTAAGGGAGGGTTCAGTCTCTTCCAGCCCTGCTCCAGCCACCTATGACCTAACCTTGCCCAGAAAGCTGGGGTTTGCCACTGAAGGCTGAAGGTGCCCAGGGCCGTCGGCCCCATCTACGACACTGTGGACGAGCCTAGGGTATTTCTTCCAAGAAGCAGGTAAACTGATCTCATTTGCACAAGGGCCACTTAACTATGTTTTGCCTGAATAGTCAGGTTTTTTATTCTTCCCTCAAAGATCTCTGTTGTGGGTGTTGATAGTCCTATTTTCTGCTGCTTTGCTTAATATATAGTGTTTCCTTTATCCGTCCTATCTCAATGCCCCACTCATATTTCAGGCTGGGACCTACTCCTAATTACAGCTCTCTTTCCCCCTTTTGCCAACTTCTATTATGAATCTACCTTTACCACCCAGCTTAGTGTATCCCAAGTTCTCTTTACCATGCCACAGTCACAGAGCTCCAGGGAAAAGCTACCTGCTCTCATCTCTCCAGGCAGAGGAGAACAGAAGCCCCATATCCACGCATGTTGCAATTGGCTTCTCCAGTCTACCTGAATCATTACCAGCTAGAAGCAGCAGTCACTGGGACTTGGACATGAGCTGCAAAGTATAGAATGGTGACAATTCCAGTGCCATGCGGACTTTTCCTGGATGTGGACTTTTCCTGGACTCCTGCTCCCTGTGACAGATCCTAACAGACTGAACTGTGGTTGGGTTGCATTTTTCAGGGATTTGGCATGGTGATGGGGCCAACTTGGACTTGGTGAACATGTTAAGGACACTACTCTTTTATGGATTCTTGCTGTATTGGCCAAGAGTTTGCTTAAAGGCTTTTAATCACTGTAAAAAAAAAAAAAAAAAAGAAGGCTGGATAAAGAAGATGGGGCACATATACACCATGGTATACTAGTCAGCTAGAAGAAATGATGACATCGGATCACTTACAGCAGATTGGTGGAATCTTGATAACATTATGCGGAGTGAAATAAGCGAATCAGAAAAAAACAAGAACTGCAGGATTCCATACATTGGTGGGACATAAAAGTGAGACTAAGAGACATGACAGGAGTGTGGTGGTTATGGGAGGTAGGGGGAGGGAAGGAGGGAGGGGGGAGGGGGAGGGGTACAAAGAAAACTAGATAGAGGGTGACGGAGGACGATCTCTCTTTGGGTGATGGGTATGCAACAGAACTAAATGACAAAACAACCTGGAAATGTTTTCTCTGAATATATGTACCCTGATTTATTGATGTCACCCCATTTAAATAATAAAAATTTATTTAGTAAAATTAAGTGGCAGTCCTGTATTTTAGGTGGCATTACTACCCAGAAACCAAGCACCTGCCAAGCCCATAGCAGTCTTTTGGAAAATTGAACCTAGGTACTTACAGGAGCCTGGGTAGCCATATTTGTTATCTGTAACACTGTCATGCAATCATAGTTCCTTGACAGGGAGTGGCTGCCTGATGTAGCCAGCCATAAGTTAAGGAAGCAGTCGGGGGGAAGGTACCTGAGCTCTAGCCAGCTGGTTACTTAGTGGCCCAATCAGAGCCTCCCTCTGGGGGAATACTGAAGGTAGGACTCCCCGGTAGAAACACAAGTGGGTTCAAATTCTTGTTCTGCCTTTTTACTGGTTGTTTTTGGACAAGGATCTTGAGCCTCTGATTTTCATCTGAACCACATATGGGCATTAAATTAGGCACCATAGACAAAACTTATATTAAATGCTCAATAAGTCTGACCAGGTGGTGGCGCAGTGGATAGAGCGTCGGACTGGGATGCGGAAGACCCAGGTTCGAGACCACGAGGTCCCCAGCTTGAGCGCGGGCTCATCTGGTTTGAGCAAAAGCCCACCAGCTTGGACCCAAGGTCACTGGCCCCAGCAAGGGGTTACTTGGTCTGCTGAAGGCCCGCGGTCAAGGCATATATAAGAAAGCAATCAATGAACAACTAAGGTGTTGCAACGTACAACGAAAAACTAATAATTGATGCTTCTCATCTCTTTCCGTTCCTGTCTGTCTGTCCCTGTCTATCCCTCTCTCTGACTCACTGTCTCTGTAAAAAATAAATAATAAATACAATTTTAAAAATTGTTGAAAAAAAATGCTCAATAAGCATGCTTATTATTATTATCAATGTCAACATAATTAACACATTTGCCCTTCCTTCCTCCCATGAGATTAGGCTAACAGGGAATATCATAACCCCACTTTACAACCAAGGAAAGCGAGGCCCAGGATCATGTTGTCAGGTTGAAATCCTGGTGGAGCATTGTCTTAACAGAAGTTGCCATCTTCTCCACATCCTCCCTACAGACCCAGTCTCTGTGGTTACCAGCACAATAGGTGACGCAAGATGATGGGTTCATTGCTGGGACCCCTTTCCTAGCCACCAGGGACCTAAGGCTGCCTAACTGGTGTCTGTGGGGCTGGAGGTGCCCAATCACTCACCCAGTAACCAGGTATCACCCTAGAGACTCCACCCTTCAGAGGCAGAAGCAGAAGGTGTTCTGAGTCTGAGCCAGATGGTGACCAGGGCAAGCCACTTCCCTCTCTAAGACCCAACTTCTTCATCTGCTATATGTGTACCTTAACAATCACCTTATGTGTCTGTGTTCATTGAACAAATATTGTTGACAAAACAAAGTGTTAGAACAGATAGCACCGGAATACCCACGCACTGCTGCTGGAATTGTAAATTCTTACACTTTGAAAAACTGATTTGCCCTGGCCAGGTAGCTCAGTTGGTTAGAGTATTATCCTGATACACCAAGGTTATGGATTCTATCCCTGGTCAGGGCACATACAAGAATCAACCAAAGAATGTATAAATAATAGAAACAACAAATTTATGTTTCTCTCTCTCCCTTTCTCTATAAAATCAATAAATTAAAAAAGAGAAAAATTATTTGGCATCGCCTGACCTGTGGTGCTGCAGTGGATAGAGCGTCGACCTGGAAGCGCTGAGGTTGCCGGTTCAAAACCCTAGGCTTGCCTGGTCAAGGCACATATGGGAGTTGATGCTTTCTGCTCCTCCCCCCTTCTCTCTCTCTCTCTCTCCCCTCTCTATAATGAATAAATAAATATTTAAAAGGCAAAAAAAAAATTATTTGTCATCAACTATTAAAACTAACATACTTGTGCCTGAGCAGGCGGTGGCATAGTGGATAGAACGACTGGGACCCAGAGGATCCAGGTTCAAAACACAGAGGTAGCTGGCTTGAGCTTGGGCTCATCCAGCTTGAGCATGGGATCATAGACGTGATCCCATGGTCACTGGCTTGAGCCCAAAGGTTGTTTGCTTTAAAAAGCCCAAGGTCACTGGCTTGAGCCCAAGGTCGCTGGCTTGAGCAAGGGATCACTCGATCTACTGCAGCCCCCTAGTCAAAGTACATATGAGAAAGCAATCAATGAACAACTAAGGAGTTGCAACAAAGAATTGATGTTTCTCATCTCTCTCCCTTCCTGTCTGTTTGTCCCTCTCTCTGTCTCTCTGTCTCTGTCACACACACACACACACACACACACACAAAAAAAAAAAAAAAAAAAAAAAAAAAACTGACATACTTGTACCTATGACCCAGCGATTCTAGTCCTGGATGTATAACCAAGAGAAATGAGAGCACTAGTCCACCAAAAAATATGTATAAGAGCGTACATAATATAGATAAATTACACATCATCAGAGTGAAAATCTTTTGTGCTTCAAAGAACACCATTGAGAAAATGAAAAGACAACCCACAGTATCGGAGAAAATATTTGCATATCAGATATCTAATAAGAGTAATGTATCTAGAGTAAAGAACTCTTACAACTTAATAATAATAATAAAACTCAATTTAAAAAGAGGCAAAAATCTGAATAGGCATTGCTCCAAAGAAGATGCATAGCCTGACCAGGCAGTGGAGCAGTGGATAGAGCATCGGACTGGGATGCAGAGGACCCAGGTTCGAGACCCCAAGGTCGCCAGCTTGAGCGCAGGTTCATCTGATTTGAGCAAAAGCTCACCAGCTTGAGCCCAAGGTCGCTGGCTCGAGCAAGGGGTTACTCGGTCTGCTGAAGGCCCGCGGTCAGGGCACAGATGAGAAAGCAATCAATGAACAACTAAGGTGTTGCAATGCGCAATGAAAAACTAATGATTGATGCTTCTCATCTCTCTCCGTTCCTGTCTGTCTGTCCCTGTCTATCCCTCTCTCTGACTCATTCTCTGTCTCTGTAAAAAATAAATAAAATTAAAAAGAAAAAAAGAAGATGCATAAATGGTCAATGAGCTCATGAAAAGATGCTCAATGTCATTAGCCATCAGGGAAATGCAAGTCAAAGCACAATGAGATATCACTTCATACATACTGGTATGGCTTGAATTAAAAAGATAACATGTGTTGGAAAGGATGTGCAGAAATTGGAACTTATACGTTGCTTATGGAAATGTCAAATGAGTCAGCTGCTGTGGAAAACAGTCGGAAAGTTCCTCAAAAGGCTAAACAGCCCTGGCCAGTTGGCTCAGTGGTAGAGCGTCAGCCTGGCGTGCAGAAGTCCCAGGTTCTATTCCCGGCCAGGGCACACAGGAGAAGCGCCCATTTGCTTCTCCAGCCCTCCCCCTCTCCTTCCTCTCTGTCTCTCTCTTCCCCTCCCGCAGCTGAGGCTCCATTGGAGCAAAGATGGCCCGGGCGCTGGGGATGGCTCCTTGGCCTCTGCCCCAGGCTCTGGAGTAGCTTTGGTCGCAACAGAGCGACGCCCCGGAGGGGCAGAGCATCGCCCCCTGGTGGGCAGAGCGTCGCCCCCTGGTGGGCAGAGCGTCGCCCCCTGGTGGGTGTGCCGGGTGGATCCCGGTCGGGCACATGCGGGAGTCTGTCTGACTGCCTCCCCGTTTCCAGCTTTGGAAAAATGAAAAATAAAAAGAAAATAAAAGAAAATATATATCCACACAAACACTTGTACCAAATGATTACACCAGCATTGTTCATAATTGTCAAAAAGTGGAATTAACTCAAATGTCCATCAACAGATGATGGATAAACACAATGTGGTCTAACTACACACTGGAATATTACTAAGCCATAAAAAGAAGTGAAGCACTGACATTTGCTACAAAATGGGTAAACCTTGAAAACTGACTGTCAGGGAAGCTAGACACAAAAAGCACATGGTTTGTGATTCCATTTATGTGAAATATCCAGAACAAGCACATCCACAGTGATAGGAAGTGGTTGTCATGAGCTGGGGAGAGGGATGAGAAATGCTTGCTAATGGGTATAGGGTTTCTTTGTTTTTTACTTTTCGGGGGGTGCTGAAACTGTTCTAGAATTAGAAAGTAGTGATGGTTACACAACTTTGTGGATATACTAAAAACTACTGAGTTGGACATTAAAAAGGCTGAATTTTATGGCATGTAAATTATACTTTGTGAAATTATATATGTATATTTGTCCCCTGGCTCCTGGTTAGAGCTCCTAATACACTTACGTTTTCTAAGCAATAAGAGCACTTAGGGGAATCTTTTTGTTTGTTTGTTTGTTTTATTGATTTTAGTGAGAGAGGGAGAGTGAGAGAGACAGGAACATCCATCGAGTTGTTCCTGCATGTTCCTGCATGTGCCCTGACCCAGGATCGAACCAGCAACCTCTGCGCCTTGGGACAATGCTCCAACCAACCAAGCTATCAGGCAAGGGTGAAACATCTTTTTTTTTTATTTTCCAGAGACAGAGAGAGAGTCAGAGAGAGGGATACATAGGAACAGACAAACAGGAATAGAGAGAGATGTGAAGCATCAATCATCAGTTTTTTGTTGCGACACCTTAGTTGTTCATTGATTGCTGTCTCTTAGGTGTTTTGGGGTTTTTTTTTTTTAATTTTATTTATTTATTTTTTTTACAGAGACAGACAGTCAAAGAGAGGGATAGACAGGGACAGACAGGAACAGAGAGAGATGAGAAGCATCAATCATTAGTTTTTCATTGCGCATTGCAACACCCTAGTTGTTCATTGATTGCTTTCTCATATGTGCCTTGACCGTGGGCCTTCAGCAGACTGAGTCACACATTGCTCAAACCAGCTACCTTGGGTCCAAGCTGGTGAGCTTTGCTCAAACCAGATGAGCCCGCGTTCAAGCTGGCGACCTAGGGGTCTTGAACCTGGGTCCTCTGCCTCCCAGTCCGATGCTCTATCCACTGTGCCACTGCCTGGTCAGTTCTTTTTTTTTTTTTAATTTAAAATTTTATTGAGCCTGATCAGGCTGTGACGCAGTAGATAGAGCGTCGGACTGGAATGCGGAGGACCCAGGTTCGAGACCCCAAGGTCGCCAGCTTGAGTACAGGCTCATCTGGTTTAAGCAAAAGCTCATCAGCTTGGACCCAAGGTCCCTGGGCTTGATTGAGCAAGGTCCCTGGCTTCCCTGGATCTGCTGAAGGCCCGAGGTCAAGGCACATATGAGAAAGCAATCAATGAACAACTAAGGTGTCGCAATGAAAAACTGATGATTGACGCTTCTCATCTCTCTCGGTTCCTGTCTGTCTGTCCCTATCTACTCCTCTCTCTGACTCTCTGTCTCTGAAAAAAAAAATTTATTGATTGATTTTAAAGAGAGGAGAAACACTGATTTGTTGTTTTGCTTATTTATGCATTCATTGGTTGATTCTTTTTAGAGAGAGAGACAAGGAAAAAGAGATGAGAAGAATCAACTTGTAGTTGCAGCACTTTAGTTGTTCATTGATTGCTTTCTCATACATTCCTTGATTGGGGGGGTTCCATCTGAGCCAGTGACCCCTTGCTCAGGCCAGCAACCTTGGGCTCAAGCCAGTAACCTTGGGATTCAAGCCAGCAACCTTTGAGCTCAAGCCAGTGACCATGGGTTCATGTCTATGATCCCATGCTTAAGCCAGCAACCTCACGCTAAAGCTGGATGAACTCATGCTCAAGCTGGAGACCATGGGGTTTTGAACCTGGGATCTCAGCGACTATCCACTGTGCTAGCACCAGTTAGGTCATTGGTTGATTCTTGTATGTGACCTAACTGGGGATCAAATCAACAACCTTGGCGTATCAAGTTGGTGCTGTAACCAACTGATCTACTCGGCCAGAATACATCTTCTGTTCTAATATTTTGTGTCTGCCCCTTGTTGCTGACACTGAGTTCCTAAATCCCTGGGAATTTCTGGGGTGATAGGAGTGTCTTTTGTTCTAATGAAGTGACTTGGTGGCTTCTGGATGGGACCAGTCACTCTAAAAAACAAGCCATGATTAGAAGTTTAGAACTTTCAACCCCACTCCCATCCTCCAGGGACAGGACGGGGGGGGGGGGGATGATTGAGTTAATAATTGATCGTGCCTACATGACAAAGCTTCCATAAAAATCCCAAAGGTATTGGGCTTTGGGAGCTTCCAGGTTAGTGAACGTGTGTGTGGAAGTTCAGAGAAAGCTCTGGCCTTGAACAGGGCATGGAAGCTTTTTTGTCCCTTCCTGCATACCTTGCCCCATGCATCTCTCCTATTTGGCTGTTAATCTGTATCATTTATCTTATCCTTTTATAATAAACCAATCAACAGTAAATAAACTGTTTTTCCTGAGTTCTGTGAGCAGCTCTAGCTAATTAATTGAACCTAAGGAAGAGTCATGGTAACTTCTGATTTATAGCCTGTTAGAAGCATAGGTGACAACCTAGACTTGTGATTGGCATCTGAAGAGGGGGTAGTCTAATGGGATTGAACTCTTTTTTTTTTTTTTTAAGTGAGAGGAGGGGATATAGAGAGACAGACTCCTGCATGCAGTCCCACTGGGATCCACCCAGCAACTTCCATCTGGGGCCAATGCTTGGACTAACCGAGCTATCCTCAGTGCCCAGGGACCGGCGCTTGAACCAATCAAGTCACTGGCTGCAGGAGGGGTAGAGGGAGAGATGGAGGGGGGGGAAGAAGCAGATGGTTGCTTCCCTTGTGTGCCCTGACTGGGGATCGAACCCAGGACATCCAAACACTGGGCTGACACTCAATCCACTTAGCTAACTGGCCAGGGCCTAGGGACTGAACACTTTACCTCTGGGGTCTGATGCCATTTTCAGGTAGATGGTGTCAGAATTGAGTTGAATTGTAGGACTCCCAGCTGATGTCACAGAGAATTGCTTTGTTTAAGGGAAAACCCCACATATTTGGTGTCAGAATGTTGTAAGCATGGCAAATGTGTGAGAATAAAGGAAACACACAGGAGGAGAAGTATTTCCTAAACATAGCTCAATAGTTGTTGGTTTTTAAATAGAAAGCCACAATAGCACATGTAGTTCCTTGTTTTATGTTGGGAGCCGATCCACAACTGCTGGCTGACAAGGTCACAGCAGGAGAAGACCCACAACTGCTGGCTGACAAGGTCACAGCAGAAGAAGACCCACAACTGCTGGCTGACAAGGTCACAGCAGAAGAAGATCAAAAACTGCTGATTGACAAAGTCACAGCAGAGAAGACCAATGGCTGCGGGGTGACAAAGTCACTGCAGTGAAGACCAATGGCTGCGGGGTGACAAAGTCACCACAAAGGATAGGCACAACGATACTCCCCCCTTTGACTTTTTGAATTAATCTGGCCTTATATCCCCCCTTTTCTGGGTGTGTGCTATTATTTGTGGCACAGGGATAATAGTACCGTGCTTTCCCTGTAGATTCGTAGTGATTTCTTTGGATATGAGACAGAGGGTGTGAGTTCCACAGAAAAGCCTGTAAGCCCCTTAAACTGGGCTCATAGACATAAAGAGGCTGGCTATGATATCCCTCGTAAAGGGTTAAGTTTGTAGGAGAATTCCTTCTTAATCATGTTAAAAAGAATAAATTGTGACTTAGGAGGCAGTGGCTGTGCACAAAGCACCCTTCGGCCTTCACTTAACATTTTTTCCTCCCTAGCCTTTTCATGTGATAAGTAGAGAAACCTTCCTTTCTTCCTGCTTATTTGATCTGCAAATAGTGGTATATTCTGAGAAGAATAGAGTCAGAACTTAACTAGTGTTTAAATAAAATGTAGGAAGTAATAACAGTTAATATCTTGTGTTGCTGCTGGACTATCTTGCAAGTGCACTCTGCATATCTTTGGGTGAAAGCTATCCTTAATGTTATGTTAATTTCTTTAGAGGCAAGCCTTTCAGAATCTTGTAGGACACTGCATAAACTCAAGGCCATTTACCTGAGCAAGTGGTGGTCCATTGTTAGTCGTCTGCTAAATCTCTCTCTGCCCCTTAACTCACAACAGACTAATAATTAAAAAGCTTTTACTGATGTTGTTATCACTATTCAAGTTATTTTGTATTTTGAATGATTTGCTACCTGGTTTGTGACTCATAGATGTAAATTAACTGTTATCCGGAAACATGAAAACATAGTGAAACAAAAGTAATAATTAACATCATGTGATTGTAACTCTGGTGTGTGTGTATAAAAAGGAAGCTATACTAGCATTGAGCAGAGATGCCTGGCAGTAAATGCTAACCGGAGAATAAACAGAAAGAAAAGAATTCGGCTCTCTCACTACGTTTTCGCCGACGCCGTCTCCTCCTGTGGGACCCCTGGATCCCCCCGCCGGGGCTGGACCCCGGCAGTTTTATTCTTTCATATTCTTTGTCCCTCTCTATGTCAACACACTTTATCAGGTGAGGGTGAGTTCTTCCAGCCTTAGGAAAAGAGTCTGTCCCTGACCAATGGGTGTGTGTTCATGTATGTGTGTTTGTATGTGTGTGTGTGTGTGTGGCCCTGACTTGTTCTAGCCAGTCAAATGATGGCAAGTGCTCAAAAGTTGCACCTGGTCCAGGCTGGCACAGGAAGATGAGCACAGACATGAACTAGTGGTATGCTGAAGCTGGCTCATACTGGCTCATTGTTAAATATTCAGGAATTATGTGACCTGGTTTTTAAACACAGTATTAAAAATCAAATTATGGCCTGATCAGGTGGTGGCGCAGTGGATAGAGCATTGGACTGGGATGCAGAGGACCCAGGTTCGAGACTCCGAGGTCACCAGATTGAGCGCGGGCTCATCTGATTTGAGCAAAAAGCCCACCAGCTTGAACCCAAGATTGCTGGCTCCAGCAAGGGGTTACTCGGTCTGCTGAAGGCCCATGGTCAAGGCACATATGAGAAAGCAATCAACGAACAACTAAGGTGTTGCAACGCGCAATGAAAAACTAATGATTGATGCTACTCATCTCTCTCCATTCCTGTCTGTCTGTCCCTGTCTATCCCTCTCTGTCTCTGAAAAAAAAAATCAAATTATGCAGGCCCTGGCCAGTGGTAGAGCATTGGCCCAGGGAACAAAGGAGAAGCACCCATCTGTTTCTCCACCCTTCCTCCTCTCCTTTCTTTCTCTCTCTCTTCCCCTCCCACAACCAAGGCTCCATTGGAGCAAAATTGGCCCAGGTGCTGAGGATGGCTCCATGGCCTTCACCTCAGGCACTAGAATGGCTCCAATTGCAACGAAGCAACGCCCCAGATGGGCAGAGCCTCACCCCAGTGGGCATGCTGTGTGGATCCCAGTCAGGCACATGTGGGAGTCTGTCTGTCTGCCTCCCTGCTTCTCACTTCAGAAAAATACCAAAAAAAAAAAGAGGACAAATAAAAGAAAAAAATCAAATTATGTAAACATACAATTAAATAAATTATAATTAAAGCAAAAATAATACTCAAAAATCATGATTGCTATTATTCTACTATTATACCATTCTTTTGATGTTATTTATATATTTGTCAGTAGGATGGAAATAGTATATGCAATGGACTGAATATGTCCCCTCAAATTTATATCTTTTTTTTTTTTTTTTTTTTTGTATTTTTCTGAAGCCGGAAACGGGGAAAGACAGTCAGACAGACTCCCGCATGCGCCCGACCGGGATCCACCCGGCACGCCTACCCGGGGGCTACAGTCTGCCCACCAGGGGGCAATGCTCTGCCCCTCCGGGGCGTCCCTCTGCCACGACCAGAGCCACTCTAGCGCCTGGGGCAGAGGCCACAGAGCCATCCCCAGCGCCCGGGCCATCTTTGCTTCAATGGAGCCTGGGCTGCAGGAAGGGAAGAGAGAGACAGAGAGGAAGGAGAGGGGGAGGGGTGGAGAAGCAGATGGCGCCTCTCCTGTGTGCCCTGGCCAGGAATCGAACCCAGGACTTCTGCACGCCAGGCTGACGCTCTACCACTGAGCCAACCAGCCAGGGCCCAAATTTATATCTTGAAGTTTACCCCCCTATGTGATGTTGTTAGGAGGTTAGGCCTTTGGGAGGTGATTAGGTCATGATGGCAGAGTGTTTGTGAATGGGCTTAGTGCCTTTAGAGACCTCAGAGAGATCCCTCCCCTTCTACCATATGAGGACACAGAGAGAAGGTACCTACCTTCTATGAAACAGGAAGCAGCCCTCACCACACACTGAAGCTACTGGCACCTTGCACTTGGACCGCCAGCCTCCAGAACTGTGAGAAATCAATGCCTGTGTTTATAAGCCATCCAGTCTGTGGTATTTTTGGTATAGCAAAGCTGAACAGACCCACTACTGCACATCTCTTCCCAACCCTGCATTCAATGATATTACTGTGTTAGCTTGAAATCAGCCACAGTGGGAGTATTTACACCATAGACATTGGTAAAGATGACAAATGAAATGTCCCCCTCCCACTATCCAGTTGTTAAACATTTTCCAGTGCAACATGCATGGAATATACATAGGCCAACCCAAAGCTTGGAACTATACTGCTCATAAAAATTAGGGGATATTTTAAAATGAATATGAAGCAATAAAATATCCCTAATTTTTGTGAGCAGTGTATTACCAGCTAAAACAAGATTAGATCTGCAGATGCCCAGCTGACATGCAGCTGAGAATAAATGATGATAGTCTAAGCCCCTGAGCTTTGGTGTAGTTTGTTACACAGCATTATCACAACTTTTACATTTGATGGTTAAAACATTAAATGCCCCCCATCATTGGACTGAGCTTCATAGCAGTGAACCTAAGTTCAGATGAGAGAACTTGTTAATGGTATCCGAATTGTATCCAAGGTTAGCTAAGAGTAGGAGAAAAACTTGAGAACTGGATTTGAACATAGCAATTTACCAGCTGTAGGGTTTTGATTAATTGACCTCACTTCCCTGAGTCTCTTCTGTTAAGAACAAAAAGAGATGACCCTCATCCATTGTCTCAAATATCAAAATAGAGTACATGTGGGCTACATCATAAGTATTCAATGACTGCTCCTGTAAGGTGGTGCCTGATCTGGCCTTGTCAAACTCACCAACCTCACCTCCATTCATTCCCCTCCTTGCTCACTGTACTTCATCCATACTAGTCTACTCTCTGTTCTTCCATCATGCTGTTTATTCCAACCTTTTTTAAAAATCTGATTGAGAGAGTAATGGCGGGGTAGGAAGCGATACTGATAAATATCCCCCAAACCTCAACAAGATCTTCAACCAGAAACAGAAAAACCTATCCTTGGAGCCTCCAGATGTTTCGCAATACACCCAAAGGTATGATTGAGCGAAAAATTGGCTAAATATATAACCAAACCCCGAAGGAAATAGGGAGTAAGAAATGCTCCGCCTTCCTCACTAACCTAAACAAGGCGGTTTTCACTGGAAACTGAGCATATAGAAACTAAGGCGGGCCCTGGCTGGTTGGCTCAGCGGTAGAGCATCGGCCTGGCGTGCAGGGGACCCGGGTTCAATTTCCGGCCAGGGCACATAGGAGAAGCACCCATTTGCTTCTCCACCCCCCCTCCTTCCTCTCTGTCTCTCTCTTCCCCTCCCGTAGCCAAGGCTCCATTGGAGAAAACATGGCCCGAGCGCTGGGGATGGCTCCTTGGCCTCTACCCCAGGCGCTAGAGTGGCTCTGGTCGCGGCAGAGCAATGCCCCGGAGGGGCAGAGCATTGCCCCCTGGTGGGCAGAGCGTGGCCCCTGGTGGACATGCCGGGTGGATCCCGGTTGGGCGCATGCGGGAGTCTGTCTGACTGTCTCTCCCCGTTTCCAGCTTCAGAAAAAAAAAAAAAAAAAAGAAACTAAGGCGGGCAAAGGGGGTGAATAGATCCAGGCCGCGGCACAAACGGCCGAACCAGGCTGTGGCACGGAGATCCAAGCTGAGGAAAAACTGTTCCTGTGACAACCCGGGCAATACAGCTAACACTCGCGCTAAACCCAGACAAAGAAAGACAAGCGGGGCAGCCATTTTACCTGATCCCCTAGTCGGCACATAGTGGGCGAGAGATTCCTTCCAAAGCTCCGGGAGGGTGCGCCCGTGTTACTCCACAGAGAGGCAGAGTCAGAGGCCTTTGTGTGGGCCGAAAGCCTCCGGGCCACCCCAGCACCCTGGGAGAGCCGCACACGGGGAGAGAGCGAGAGCTAATTCCAACACTGGAACTTTTCAGTGCTGGCGGGAGGTTTTACTCAGAGGGCGAGACTCCGGCCTCACATCCTGGTCTGCACGCATGGAGAGTGGGCAGGAGAATCCTCCCAGAACCTCGGGAGTGGGAGCCCGTGTTGTCCCACGGAGGGGCAGAGTCGGTGGCCTTTGTGTGAGCCGAGGGCGGAGTCTCAGGCCGCCCCAGCGCCTTGAAAAAGCTGCACACGGGGACAGAGTGAGAGCCAATTCCAACACTGGAACTTTTCAGTGCGGGCGGGGGGTTTCACTCAGAAGGCGAGACTTCCGGTCTAACATCCTGGTCTGCGTGCACAGATAGTGAACAAGAGTTTCCTCCAAGCGCCCTGGGAGTGGGTGCCCGCCCGTGTTACCAGACAGAGTGGCAGAGCCAGAGGTCTTTGAGTGGGCGGAAGCCCCAGCTGATTATGCTAGCGGCTCTGACTGACTGAGCCTTACCCAGAGCCCTGTGCTGAGTGGGAATACAGTGGGGAGTTGCCAGCTCTTTGAGCCTCTTACTATCCAGGCAGAGGCAGCAGCAACCCCATAGCTGGATTCTCAGGCTACTAATTGAGGAAGGAAAGACTAGGAGAGAGGCTCCAGGAACACGGACTCTCTCACTGTCAGAGCCTATAAATGCTAATGAGCCTCGACTGCCAACGAGACTGAAGCACAATACATGATATCACCATAGAGACTTATCAACTGCAAAACTCTACCTGAGCGTGCCAAAGGGGCAGAACCCGGGGTACAGAGTCACTGACCAGGAAGAGGGAGAGAAAAGAAAAAGCAAGAAGATAACCTCTCAAAATCAGAATAATCCGCAGACTTTATAACCTATCCCATTTTATTATATTTGGTCGTTTGTTTCTCTTATCTTCATCCTTGATTTTTTTTTCTTTTTTCTTTTTTTCCTCCTCCAATTTGGTCGTTTAACTCTCTACCGGTCTTACTTTCTCCTCTCCTTGAACTACACTACCCATAAGTGTTACATCTCCCATTACCTTTTCTTTCCTCTTCCTTTCTCTCTATGAGGGTTGCACTCCAAAACCCTTAACTCTCTCTCTTTCTCTCTCTTCTCTTTTTTCTTTTTTCTTCTTTTAGTGGTTCCCTCTTTTTTTTCTCTCTCTCTTTCTTTTCTCCCTCTATATTAGTTTCTTCCTTTCTCCTTTACGTCTCCTCTCATTCAAACCTCAATAACAAACAAATTATTTTATCTGGGACTCAAACTTATGTTTGTGGCATTTTGGGGGTTTTTTACTTCACCATTTTATTTTATTATTATTTTTTTTCTTTTTCATTTTTTTGAAGCTGGAAACAGGGAGAGACAGTCAGACAGACTCCCGCATGCGCCCGACCGGGATCCACCCGGCACGCCCACCAGGGGCAACGCTCTGCCCACCAGGGGGCGATGCTCTGCCCCTCCGGGGCGTTGCCATGTTGCGACCAGAGCCACTCTAGCGCCTGAGGCAGAGGCCACAGAGCCATCCCCAGCGCCCGGGCCATCTTTGCTCCAATGGAGCCTTGGCTGCGGGAGGGGTAGAGAGAGACAGAGAGGAAAGCGCGGCGGAGGGGTGGAGAAGCAAATGGGCGCTTCTCCTGTGTGCCCTGGCCGGGAATCGAACCCGGGTCCTCCGCACGCTAGGCCGACGCTCTACCGCTGAGCCAACCGGCCAGGGCTACTTCACCTTTTTAACTCACTAGCAGTGCTCCCATCCCTGGCTCTCCATTTTATCAAGCTCTTGTTCCACTAAATACAATAGTAATTTTTTAATTTGTCCCCCCATTTTCCTGTTTCCCTCTTACTCCTCTCATCATAACTCTTAGTCAACCAGCACCTAAATGCAAATCATTTTATTCTTGATCCAAATTTCTTCATTATTTGCTTTTTGTGGGTCCATACCCCCCCTTTTTTATTTTTTATTTTTATTATTTTTTTTCTTGCCCCTTTATTACTTTTCCCCAATAAAGGCCCTCCATTATAGGCATTGTTTGTTCTATTAAATACAATATAATTCACAGTTCACCACAACATTTTCTCAAGAAAGAGTGGAGAGGAGAGGAGAGGAAAAAAGGAGGGGGGGAATAATTTCCTTTTTTAAAATTTTTATTTTATTTTATTTTTCTTTATTTCATTATTAATTTTTTTTTAAAAAAACTTTTTTTATTTTTTATTTTTTTAACTTTTTATTTTTTATTAAATCTCATTAATACTATCAACAAAACCACCCTCAGATGCCATTAAGGAAGAGAAAATTGAATATCATGGATACAAAAGAAAGAGAGGTAACACAGATAGATGAGGAAAAATCTATGGAGAAAAAATTTAATATATTGGAAACCTTGGAGTTAAATGACAGAGAATTCAAGATAGAAATCCTAAAAATACTCAGAGATATACAAGAAAACACAGAAAGGCAATTTAGGGAGCTCAGAAAACAACTCAATGATCACAAAGAATATATGTCCAAGGAAATTGAAACTATAAAAACAAATCAAACAGAGATGAAAAACTCAATTCGCGAGCTGAAAAACGAGGTAACAAGCTTGGCTAATAGAACAGGCCAGATAGAAGAGAGGATTGGTGAAATAGAAGACAAGCAACTTGAGGCACAAAAGAGAGAAGAAGAAAGAGACTCAAATTTAAAAAAAATGAGATATCCCTATAAGAATTATCTGACTCCATCAGAAAGAATAACATAAGAATAATAGGTATATCAGAGGGAGAAGAGAGAGAAAATGGAATGGAGAACATACTCAAACAAATAATAGATGAGAACTTCCCAAGCCTGTGGAAAGAACTAAAGCCTCAAATTCATGAAGCAAACAGAACTCCGAGTTTTCTTAACCACAACAAACCTACTCCAAGGCACATCATAATGAAATTGGCACAAACCAACAGCAAAGAAAAAATTCTCAAGGCAGCCAGGGAAAAGAAGAATACAACATATAAAGGAAGGCCCATTAGATTATCATCAGATTTCTCAGCAGAAACTCTACAAGCTAGAAGAGAGTGGACCTCAATATTTAAAGTCCTGAAAGAGAGGATCTTTCAGCCATGAATACTATACCCATCAAAGCTATCCTTCAAATATGAAGGAG
Organism: Saccopteryx bilineata; assembly: GCF_036850765.1. Taxonomy (NCBI): domain Eukaryota; kingdom Metazoa; phylum Chordata; class Mammalia; order Chiroptera; family Emballonuridae; genus Saccopteryx; species Saccopteryx bilineata. Next base: position 156,308,132 of record NC_089490.1, read on the forward strand.
AAATAAAAACATTCACAGATACAGAAAAGATGAGGGAATTTATCATCAAAAAACCCCCACTCGCCTGACCTGTGGTGGCGCAGTGGATAAAGCGTCGACCTGGAAATGCTGAGGTCGCCGGTTCAAAATCCTGGGCTTGCCTGGTCAAGGCACATATGGGAGTTGATGCTTCCAGCTCCTCCCCCCTTCTCTCTCTCTCTCTCTCCTCTCTCTTTCTCTGTCTCTCCCTCTCCTTTCTAAAAATGAATAAATAAAAAAATAAATAAAAAGAAAATTGTAGCAGGAATATAGACCTGTGGTGGAGCAGTGGATAAAGCGTCAACCTGGAAACACTGAGGTTGCCGGTTCAAAACCCTGGGCTTACCTGGTCAAGGCACATATGGGAGTTGATGCTTCCTGCTCCACCCCCTTCTCTCTCTCTCTCTCTCTCTCTCTCTCTCTTAAAGAAAAATCAGAGAAAAAACCCCCACTCCAGGAATTACTAAAGGGGGTTCTCCAATCAGATACAAAGAACAAAAAAAAATAAAGCCACAAGTAAAAGCTCCAAGAAGAACACAATAAAACCAAATTTAAACTGTGACAACAACAAAAAGAAATGGGGGAGAGGATGGAGATTAACAGTAGCAAAGGACAATGGAGTGCAAAAGTACTCACAAAATAGTGTGCTACAATGAACAGGGTAGGAACCCTTTTCATTACCTAAAGGTAACCACCATTGAAAAAACCACCACAGAAGCACATGAGATAAAAAAGATAGCAACAGTAGAAAGATGTATGGAATACAACCAAATAAAAACAAAAGATAGAAAAACGAAAGAGAAGGATCAAACAAGACACAAAACTAACAGAAAGCAATCTATAAAATGGCAATAGGGAACTCACAAGTGTCAATAATTACACTAAATGTAAACGGATTAAACTCACCAATAAAAAGACACAGAGTAGCAGAATGGATTAAAAAAGAAAATCCAACTGTATGCTGCCTACAGGAAACTCATCTAAGTAACAAGAATAAAAACAAATTCAAAGTGAAAGGCTGGAAAACAATACTCCAAGCAAATAACATCTAAAAAAAAGCAGGCGTAGCAATACTCATATCAGATAATGCTGACTACAAGACAACAAAAATACTCAGAGACAAAAATGGCCATTTCATAATGGCTAAGGGGACACTGAATCAAGAAGACATAACAATTCTTAATATATATGCACCAAACCAAGGAGCACCAAAATATATAAGACAGCTACTTATTGACCTTAAAACAAAAACTGACAAAAATACAATCATACTTGGAGACCTCAATACACCGCTGACGGCTCTAGATCGGTCATCCAAACAGAGAATCAACAAAGATATAGTGGCCTTAAACAAAACACTAGAGCACCTGGATATGATAGACATCTACAGGACATTTCATCCCAAAGTGACTGAGTATACATTTTTCTCCAGTGTACATGGATCATTCTCAAGAATTGACCATATGTTGGGCCACAAAAACAACATCAGCAAATTCAGAAAAATCGAAGTTGTACCAAGCATATTTTCTGATCATAAAGCCTTGAAACTAGAATTCAACTGCAAAAAAGAGGAAAAAAATCCCACAAAAATGTGGAAACTAAACAACATACTTTTAAAAAATGAATGGGTCAAAGAAGAAATAAGTGCAGAGATCAAAAGATATATACAGACTAATGAAAATGACAATACGACATATCAGAATCTATGGGATGCAGCAAAAGCAGTGATAAGAGGGAAGTTCATATCACTTCAGGCATATATGAACAAACAAGAGAGAGCCCAAGTGAACCACTTAACTTCACACCTTAAGGAACTAGAAAAAGAAGAACAAAGACAACCCAAAACCAGCCGAAGAAAGGAAATAATAAAAATCAGAGCAGAAATAAATGAAATAGAGAACAGTAAAACTATAGAAAAAATTAATAGAACAAAGAGCTGGTTCTTTGAAAAGATCAATAAAATTGACAAACCCTTGGCAAGACTTACCAAGGAAAAAAGAGAAAGAACTCATATAAACAAAATCCAAAATGAAAGAGGAGAAATCACCACGGACACCGTAGATATACAAAGAATTATTGTAGAATACTATTAAAAACTTTATGCCACTAAATTCAACAATCTAGAAGAAATGGATAAATTCCTAGAACAATACAACCTTCCTAGACTGAGTCAAGAAGAAGTAGAAAGCCTAAACAGACCTATCAGTAGAGAAGAAATAGAAAAAACCATTAAAAACCTCCCCAAAAATAAAAGCCCAGGCCCTGACGGCTATTCCAGCGAATTTTATCAAACATTCAAAGAAGACTTGGTTCCTATTCTACTCAAAGTCTTCCAAAAGATTGAAGAAGAAGCAATACTTCCAAACACATTTTATGAGGCCAACATAACCCTCATACCAAAACCAGGCAAGGATGGCACAAAAAAAGAAAACTACAGACCAATATCTCTAATGAATACAGATGCTAAAATACTAAACAAATTACTAGCAAATCGAATACAACAACATATTAAAAAAATAATACATCATGATCAAGTGGGATTCATCCCAGAATCTCAAGGATGGTTCAACATACGTAAAACGGTTAACGTAATACACCATATCAACAAAACAAAGAACAAAAACCACATGATCTTATCAATAGACACAGAAAAGGCTTTCAATAAAATACAACACAATTTTATGTTTAAGACTCTCAACAAAATGGGTATAGAAGGAAAATACCTCAACATGATAAAGGCCATATATGATAAACCATCAGCTAACATCATATTAAATGGCACTAAACTGAAGGCTTTCCCCCTTAAATCAGGAAGAAGACAGGGGTGTCCACTCTCTCCACTGTTATTTAATGTGGTACTAGAGGTTCTAGCCAGAGCAATCAGACAAGACAAAGAAATAAAAGGCATCCATATCGGAAAAGAAGAAGTAAAGGTATCACTTTTTGCAGATGATATGATCCTATACATCGAAAACCCCAAAGAATCCACAAAAAGACTACTAGAAACAATAAGCCAATACAGTAAGGTCGCAGGATACAAAATTAACATACAGAAGTCCATAGCCTTTCTATATGCCAACAATGAAACAACTGAGAACGAATTCAAAAGAATAATCCCCTTCACAATTGCAACAAAAAAAATAAAATATTTAGGAATAAACATAACAAAGAATGTAAAGGACTTATATAATGAAAACTATAAACCATTGTTAAGAGAAATCGAGAAAGATATAATGAGATGGAAGAATATTCCTTGTTCTTGGTTAGGAAGAATAAATATAATCAAGATGGCTATATTACCCAAAGCAATATACAAATTTAATGCAATTCCCATCAAAATTCCTATGAGATTTTTTAAAGAAATAGAGCAAAAAATCATCAGATTTATATGGAACTATAAAAAACTCTGAATAGCCAAAGCAATCCTAAAGAAAAAGAATGAAGCTGGGGGCATTACAATACCTGACTTCAAACTATATTATAGGGCCACGACAATCAAAACAGCATGGTATTGGCAGAAAAATAGACACTCAGACCAATGGAACAGAATAGAAAGTCCAGAAATAAAACCACATATATATAGTCAAATAATTTTTGATAAAGGGGCCAAGAACATACAATGGAGAAAAGAAAGCCTCTTCAATAATGGTGCTGGGAAAACTGGAAAGCCACATGCAAAAGAATGAAACTGGACTACAGTTTGTCCCCCTGTACAAAAATTAACTCAAAATGGATCAAAGATCTAAACATAAGACCTGAAACAATAAAGTACATAGAAGAAGACATAGGTACTAAACTCATGGACCTGGGTTTTAAAGAGCATTTTATGAATTTGACTCCAATGGCAAGAGAAGTGAAGGCAAAAATTAATGAATGTGACTACATCAGACTAAGAAGTTTTTGCTCAGCAAGAGAAACTGATAACAAAATAAACAGAAAGCCAACTAAATGGGAAATGATATTTTCAAACAACAGCTCAGATAAGGGCCTAATATCGAAAATATACAAAGAACTCATAAAACTCAACAACAAACAAACAAACAATCCAATAAAAAAATGGGAAGAGGACATGAACAGACACTTCTCCCAGGAGGAAGTACAAATGGCCAACAGATATATGAAAAGATGCTCATCTTCTTTAGTTATTAGAGAAATGCAAATCAAAACTGCAATGAGATACCACCTCACACCTGTTAGATTAGCTATTATTAACAAGACAAGTAATAGCAAATGTTGGAGAGGCTGTGGAGAAAAAGGAACCCTCATACACTGTTGGTGGGAATGTAAAGTAGTACAACCATTATGGAAGAAAGTATGGTGGTTCCTCAAAAAACTGAAAATAGAACTACCTTATGACCCAGCAATCCCTCTACTGGGTATATACCCCAAAAACTCAGAAACATTGATACGTAAAGACACATGCAGCCCCATGTTCATTGCAGCATTGTTCACAGTGGCCAGGACATGGAAACAACCAAAAAGCCCGTCAATAGACGACTGGATAAAGAAGATGTGGCACATATACACTATGGAATACTACTCAGCCATAAGAAATGATGACATCGGATCATTTACAGCAAAATGGTGGGATCTTGATAACATTATACGAAATGAAATAAGTAAATCAGAAAAAACCAGGAACTGCATTATTCCATACGTAGGTGGGACATAAAAGTGAAACTAAGAGACATTGATAAGAGTGTGGTGGTTATGGGGGGAGGGGAGAAAGGAAGAGGGAAAGGGGGAGGGGGAGGGGTACAAAGAAAACTAGATAAAAGGTGACAGAGGACAATCTGACTTTGGGTGATGGGTATGCAACATAATTGAAAGACAAGATAACCTGGACTTGTTGATCTTTGAATATATGTAACCTGATTTATTGATGTCGCCCCATTAAAAAAATAAAATTATAATTTAAAAAAATCTGATTGATTTTAGAAGGAGAAAAGGAGAGAAAGAGAAATATCTATTTGTTGTTCCACTTATTTATGTATTCATTGGTTGAATCTTGTATGTGCCCTGACTGGACATCAAACTTGCAACCTTGTTATATCAATACAATGCTTTAACCAACTGAGCTACCCAGCCAGGGCTTATTCTAACCTTTTACTTTGTCCTGATGTCTGCCCGGACCCTTCCCCCAAACCTCCTGGCTAAAATTTAGTCCTCCATCTCTGCTTATTGCCAAAGTTGGCACACAGTGGATGGACATTCAGTATGTTATTATTGAATGAATGGATGGACAGATGGATATATGGATGATGGATGGATAGACAAGTAGGTGGATGGGTTGATAGATGGGAAGATGATGGATGGATGGATGGATACATGGATGGATGGATGATTGGGAGAATGAATGGATGAATAAGTGGGTGGGTAGATGGGTCACTTGTAGATGAGGGAACTGATTCAGGGTGGAGCTGGAACTGATTTCAGATATCTGAGCCTCAAGATAGGTCTCCAAAGTCAGGGCTCCAGGCTAGGATTATTTCAAAGATCCATTCCTCTTTGAGCCTAGCTAGCACTGTCCTCTGCTGGTTGTCCTGGGTGTTGCAGGAGCCCACTAGCTCTCAATACTGGAAAATTCCACTCTTGTAAAAATTGTTCTTTAGTCTTCATCTATCTAATATTTATTAAGCACCTACAGCAAACAAAATGACAGAAATCCCTAAATGATATCATTTGTGTTTAGTATGGAGGAGGTGGTGGAGACTAATAATAAACAAAATAATGGTAAAAAATATGGTTTGCCCCTGGCCAGTTGGGTCAGTGGTAGAGCGTTGGCCTGGCGTGCAGGAGTCCCGGGTTCGATTCCTGGCCAGGGCACACAGGAGAAGCGCCCATCTGCTTCTCCACCCCTCCCCCTCTCCTTCCTCTCTGTCTCTCTCTTCCCCTCCTGCAGCCAAGGCTCCATTGGAGCAAAGTTGGCCTGGGTGCTGAGGATGGCTCCATGGCCTCTGCCTCAGGTGCTAGAATGGCCCTGGTTGCAACAGAGCAATGCCCCAGATGGGCAGAGCATCGCCCCCTGGTGGGCATGCCGGGTGGATCCCGGTTGGGCGCATGCGGGAGTCTGTATGACTGCCTCCCTGTTTCCAACTTCAGGAAAAAAAAAAAAAAAAAAAAAAAATATATATATATGGTTTGCTAGAAGATGATACATTTTAGAGAAAAATTCAGCAGGAGAAGGAATAGAGTATTATGTGGGCTTTACTATTTATTTATTTATTTATTTATTTATTTTGAGAGAGAGGGAAAAGGGGAGAGAGAAGTATTAACTCGTTTTTTCACTTAGTTGTGCACTCATTGATTGTTTCTCATACATGCCCTGACCAGGGCTCCAACTGGCAACTTTGGGGTCAAGCTGGCACCCCCAGGATCGAGCCAGCACACCAAGACGACACTCTATCCACTGTGCCACCGGCCAGGGCAGGAACTTCACATTTTTCTTTTTAAGCGAAAGAGAGAAAGATAGATAGACAGACAGTAAAGGAGAGAGATGAGATGTATCAACTTGTAGTTGCGTCGCTTTAGTTGTTCATTGATTGCTTCTCATATGTGCTTTGATCAGGGGGCACAAGCTGAGCAAGTGACCTCTTGCTCAAGCTAACAACCTTTGGGATCAAGCCAGCAACCCCAAGCTCAAGTTGGCAAGTCTGCACTTAAGCCCGATGAGCCCGTGCTCAAGCCAGCAACCTCAAGTGGTTGAAATGACTGTGCCACCACTGGTCAGGCGGGGGCTTCACTTTTTTTTTTTTTCATTTTAGAGAGGAGAGTGAGAGTGTGTGAGAGAGAGAAAGGGGGAAGGAGCAGGAAGCATCAACTCCCATATATGCCTTAGACCAGACAAGTGCAGGGTTTTGAACTGGCGACCTCAGCATTCCAGGTCTACACTTGATCCACTGCGCCACCACAGGTCAGGTGGAGGGCTTCAGTTTTTTTGTTTTTTTTTAAGGAATTTTTTTTTAATTTTATTTATTCATTAGAGAGAGAGAGAGAGAAGGGGGGAGGAGCAGGAAGCATCAACTCCCATATGTGCCTTGACCAGGCAAGCCCCGGGTTTCGAACCGGCGACCTCAGCGTTCCCAGGTTGACGCTTTATCCACTACGCCACCACAGGTCAGGCTACTTCAGTTTTTAATAAACAGTTTTATTCAGGTATAATTAACATGTAATAAAAATATATTTAAATTAGGCTTGACCTGTAGAACTTGCCCCGGCCGGTTGGCTCAGTGGTCAAGTGTCGACCCAGCGTGCGATTGTCCTGGGTTCAATTCCCAGTCAGGGTACACAGAAGAAGTGCCCATCTGTTTCTCCACCGCTCCCCCTCTCTCTTCTCTTTGCCTCCTGCAGCCATGGCTCAATTGGAGCAAGTCGGCCCCAGGCGCTGAGGATGGTTCCATCGCCTCCACCTCAGGTGCTAAAAACTGCCTCCCATTGCGATGGAGCAAGGCCCCAGATGGGCAGAGCATCGCCCCCTAGTGGGCTTGTCAGGTGGATCCTGGTCCGAGGCATGTGGGAGTCTGTCTCTGCCTCCCCTCCTCTCACTAAAAAAAAAAAAATTTGCCTGACCAGGCAGTGGCGCAGTGGATAGAGCGTCGGATTGGGATGAGGAAGACCCAGGTTTGAGACCCTGCGGTTTGCCAGCTTGAGCAAGGGCTCATCTGGTTTGAGCAAAAGCTCACCAGCTTGGACCCAAGGTCGCTGGCTTCAGCAAGGGGTTACTCGGTCTGCTGAAGGCCCGTGGTCAGGGTGCATATGAGAAAGCAATCAATGAACAACTAAAGGTGTCACAACGAAAAACTGATGATTGATGCTTCTCATCTCTCTCTGATTCTGTCTGTCCCTATCTCTCTCTCTCTCTGACTCTCTCTGTCTCTGTAAAAAAAAATTAAAAGATTAAAAGAAAAAAAATTTTAATTATAGAATTTGAGCATGACCAGGCGGTGGCACAGTGGGATGCGGAAAATTTAGGTTCGAGACCCCGAGGTTGCCAGCTTGAGCGCAGGCTCATCTGGTTTGAGCAAAGCTCACCAGCTTGGACCCAAGGTTGCCAGCTCGAGCAAGGGATTACTAGGTCTGCTGAAGGCCCACAGTCAAGGCACATATGAAAAAGCAATCAATGAACAACTAAGGTGTCGCAACAAAAAACTAATGATTGATGCTTCTCATCTCTCTCTGTTCCTGTCTGTCTGTCCCTATCTATCTCTCTCTCTGTCTCTGTAAAGAAAGAAAGAAAGAAAGAAAGAAAGAAAGAAAGAAAGAAAGAAAGAAAGAAAGAAAGAAAGAAAGAGTTTGATAAGTTTTGACATGCGTATCATGTGAAACTTAGAAAAATCAGGATAGGACCTGACCTGTGGTGGCACAGTGGAAAAAGCATCAGCCTGGAACACTGAGGTCGCCAGTTCAAAACCCTGGGCTTAGCAGGTCAAGGCACATGTGAGAGTTGATGCTTCCTGTTCCTCTCCCCTTGTGTCTCCTCTCTCTCTCTCCTCTCAAATGAATACATAAAATCTTTAATAAAAAAAAATTCAGGATAGGGAAGGTGTCCATTACCTTCAAAGTTCTGTTGTGCCCAGCTGTGACCTTCCTTCCCCCTCCCCCCTCCCCAAGCAATCACTGATGTGTTTTCTGTCACTGTAGGTTGCATTTTCCAGAGCAAGTCTCCCACCGAGGCATTAACATTGGGTCAGGTTATTCCCTGTGGAGGGACATCCTGGCTGCTATGGTTAAGCAGCATCCCTGTCATCCAACCACTATATGCCAGGAACACCACTGGTCATGACACAGATGTCCCCAGACACGGCCTGATGTCCCCAGACACGGCCCAGTGTCCCCTGGTAGCAAGATCACCCACAGTTGAGAAATTCTGGATTAATCCTAGTTCTGCACCATGAATTGAGATTCTTTAATGTTGACCCCAATATAGATAAGAAAACTGAGGATCCAATAATGACTTGCTTGAGTTCCCAACAGGATTGGGAGCATAACCAGGGTCTTTCTGACTTTAGTCCCTGTCACAGCACCTCGCCCCTCCCCATTTGACCATATTTTAAATCTGTGCTCTCTAACATTAACAACTCTTGTTAATTTCTAGTTTGTTGATATATTCAATTTTAAGTAAGATTTTAGTAAAAAAAAAAGTATAACATTAAATTTACCTTTTTATATGCACAGTTCAGTGGCATTCAGTGTAGTCACATTGTTGTGCAACCATCCATCTCCAGAACTTTCATCTTCCCAAACCGAAACTCTGTCCCCATTAGACACTAATACCCAACACCCCTCTCCATCCCCGGACACCCACCATTTACTTTCTGTCTCTATGAATCTGACTCCTCTAGGGACCTCATAAAGTAGAATCACACAGCATCTGTCCTTTGTTGTCTGGCTTATTTCACTGTCCTCAAGGTTCATCCATGGATATTTAGGTTGCTTCCACCTTTCAGTTATGTGAATCATGCTGTTGTGAACACACGAGTATTCAAGGATCTGTTTGCACATTCTTTTTTTTGTGTGTGTGAGAAAGAGACAGAGAGAGGAACAGACAATGGCAGACAGGCAGGCAGGGAGAGAGATGAGAAGCATTAATTCTTTGTTGTGGCTCCTTAGTTGTTCATTGATTGCTTTCTCATATGTGCCTTGACCGGGGCGCTAAAGCAGAGCGAGGGATCCCTTGCTCAAGCAACCTTGGTCTTCAAGCCAGCGACCTTTGGATTCAAGCCAGCAACCATGGTGTCATGTCCGTGATCCCATGCTCAAGCCAGTGACCCCGTGTTCAAGCTGGTAAACCCAAGCTCAAGCTAGTGACCTTGGGGTTTCAAACCTGGGTCCTCTGCATCCCAGGCCAATGCTCTATCCACTGAGCTACCACCTGGACAGGCCTAGCTTTCAATTCTTTTGGGTATATATCCAGCAGTGGAATTGTTAGACCATATGGTTATTCTGTGTTTAATTCTTTCAAGTATTTGCAGACTGTTTTCCACAGTGGCTGCACCATTTTCCATTTCCACCAGTAGTGCATGAGGGTTCCAGTTTCTTTACAACCTGGTCAACTCTTGTTAATTTCTGGTTTGTTTCTATATTCAATTTTAAGTAAGATTTTAAATACAGTTTCTGTGTTCCACTGGTCACATTCAAGTGCTCTCTAGCCATGCGTGGCTGGTGGCTGCCAGGTTAGAGAGCATAGGTGGAGGGCATGTCCTTCATGGCCAAAAGTTCCATGGGGCCATGCTGCTTTATACTGCTGAGCTAGCAATTAAAGTTTCAGTCACTCATTTGGCACCCACCTACCTGTCATAAACATTATTATGCGCTAAATCCTGAGGGTCAGAGATGAAGGAGGAAGGAGATCTAGTTCTACCTTGTCAGTTCTCAGGGGAGAGGGAATAGGGAGCTCTGTCCCCAACATACTCTTCTTTGCAGGACCCCTAGGGAGGACAACCTAGGAAGCTGCCCTCGCAGGCCCTGCCTCTTGCATCCCTCTACACACACAGAGTTGGCCCCAAATTTGCCATCATGCTCGTTACCTCCCTGCCTTTATTTTCATTGCTCTTTTCCCCAGAAAGACCCTCACTTCTGTATCATGGTGTCTGCAATGGTTTCAAGGGCAAAATACGGCAACAGTGTGTCTTTCTATCAATAGGTTAAATAAGAAAATGACAAACAGTAATTCAAACAGAAAACAAAACACAGCTTCATAATCTAGTTATTTTTTTACAGTGACAGAGAGAGTCAGAGAGGGATAGATAGGGATAGACAGACAAGAACGAAGAGAGATGAGAAGCATCAATCATCAGTTTTTCATTGCGTGGGGGCTACAGCAGACCGAGTAATCCCTTGCTCGAGCCAGCGACCTTGGGGCCACGCTGGTGAGCTTTGCTCAAACCAGATGAGAATGCACTCAAGCTGGTGACCTCGAGGTCTCGAACCTGGGTCTTCTACATCCCAGTCTGACGCTCTATCCACTGCGCCACCGCCTGGTCAGGCTCATAATCTATTGCAGAAAACTATCTGTATGAGATTCCAATGGCTGCTGCAATGAATTACCACAATTGTAGTAGTTTAAAACAGAATGTAATAAGCCTGACCTGTGGTGGCGCAGTGAATAAAGCGTTGATCTGGAAATGCTGAGGTCACCAGTTCGAAACCCTGGTTCAAAACCTTGACATTGCCTGTTCAAGGCACATATGGGAGTTGATGCTTCCAGCTCCTCCCCTAAAATAAATAAATAAATTCTTTAAAAAACAAACAAAAAAACCCCCCAGAATGTAATAATACACTTACACAGTGGTTCAGGTCAAGAGTCTGACACAGGCCTCATAGGTCTAAACTCAGGGCTGGTCATTCTGGAGGCTACAGGGAGAATGGTTTCCAGCCATTTTCAGCTTCTAGAGGCATGGCATCTCTGGCTCATGGCCCCTTCCTATATCTTCACAGCCAGCAGCACAGCCTATTCAGTCTCTGCTCAGGATGCTCAGTCTCTGACCATCCTATTTTCCTGTTCTGAAATCTGGTAAATAATTGTTAATTTCAGAATTACCTTAGCTTTACTAAGGAGGTAAAGTAACAACGCTATTTATTTTTTCCCCAGGAAAGAATTGGTTGTTGTTTCCATCATTTTCAACTTCCTGGAGGATTTCTATTTTCTTTTTAAAAAAAATAAAATTATTAATTTTAATGGGGTGACATTGATAAATCAGGGTACATATGTTCAGAGAAAACATCTCCAGGTTATTCTGACATTTGAATATGTTGCATACCCATCACCCCCATTTCCCTGTTCTGATGACCTGTGATAACACTGGGCACGAGGGGAATCCAGGGTCATCCCCATCTCAGGGTCCTTAATCCTATCTACAAAGTTCCTCTGTCACATGAGGTGACACATTCACAGGTCCTGGGAATGGGAATGTCTTTTGGGGCTTTTATTCTGCCAACTACAGCATCTAAGACTTACACATTAAATAACAGCAAGAAACAGAACAGTGTGATCTCACATGAAAATGCATTAATCCATTAATGGAACAGGTAGAGAACAAAGTGTATAAATGCAGAGGGAAGGGTCTGGAAAGAGATATCCCAAACTACAAATGGTTTCCTCTGGAGAGGGAATCTTGAGGCATGGGGTGAAGGGTTTGTGGAGAAGGCCCTGAGACAGAAAAGTCAGAAGCTGTCCAGTGTCCCAGCAAGTCTTAAATCAATGGACACAATAGACATTAAAATCTCAGGGGGGAGGCCTGACCTGTGGTGGCGCAGTGGATAAAGCATCGACCTGGAAATGCTGAGGTTGCCGGTTCGAAACCCTGGGCTTGCCTGGTCAAGGCACATATGGGAGTTGATGCTTCCAGCTCCTCCCCCCTGTCTCTCTCTCCTCTTTCTCTCTCTCTGTCTTCCTCTCTAAAAGGAATAAAAATAAAAAAAATCTCAGGGGGGAAATAGGATGGGAAGCAAGATAATACATAGTCTCAAAGTGTCTTCCCTAAGATATTTATTAATCACAAAGAAATATTTTGTATTTTTAAAATTATCTTGCTGTTATTTATTTCTAGTTTAATTCCACTGTGGTCAGAGAATATATTCTGTATGATTTCAATTCTTATACATGTATCAAGACTGATTTCATGGTCCAGTATATTACCAATCCATCTTAACGAATATTCTACCTGTGTTTGAAGCAAATAAACATACTGCTGGGTTTTTTTGGTGGAGTGTTCTATAAATATCAAATTGGTTACAGTGTTGTTGAAATCTTCTATAGGCTCTGGCTGGTTGGCTCAGCCTTAGAGCATGGACCCCACATGTGTAAGTTTCGGGTTTGATTTCTGGTCAGGGAATACAGGAAAAGTGACCATCTGCTTCTCTACCCCTCCCCCTTCTTTCTCTATTTCTCTTCTCCTCCCACAGCCATGGCTTGAATGATTGGAGCAAGCTGGCCCCAGCAGAACATTGCCCTGTAGGGGGCATGCCAGTGGATCTGGGTCAGGGGCAGTACTGGTGCCTGCAGGAGTTTGCCTCTCTGCCTCCCTGCCTCTCACTTAATAAAAAAGACAAAGAAAAAAAAAAGAGATTTTCTATAGCCTTACTGATTTTCTTGTATTACTAATTATTGAGAGAGGGATATTGAAATCTCTAGCCACAATTATGGATTTGACTTTGTTTTCCAATTCTGTCCATTTTTGCTTTTTGTGTTTTGAACCTAATTTTTAGGGGCATACTTGTTTAGGATTGTTATGTCCTCTTGATGAATTGACCCCTCTAATATTAGGTCAATTATTTGCTCTTCTAATTTCAATGCCCTTCTTTATCCTGGTAACATTGTTTTGAATTCTATTTTTTTCTGATAGAAACAAAGCTACTTCAGCTTCCTTTCTTTCCTTTTTATTCAAGATTTTATTTTGTATTTTTCTGAAGTTGGAAACAGGGAGGCAGTCAGACAGACTCCCGCATGCGCCCAACCGGGATCCACCCAGCACGCCCACCAGGGGGCGATGCTCTGCCCATCTGGGGTGTAGCTCTGTTGCAACCAGAGCCATTCTAGTGCCTGAGGCAGAGGCCACAGAGCCATCCTCAGCACCCGGGCCAACTTTGCTCCAATGGAGCCTTGGCTGCAGGAGGGGAAGAGAGAGACAGAAAGGAAGGAGAGGGGGAGGGGTGGAGAAGCAGATGGGCGCTTCTCCTGTGTGCCCTGGCCGGGAATCGAACCCGGGACTCCTGCACGCCAGGCTGACGCTCTACCACTGAGCCAATCGGCCAGGGCCAAGATTTTATTTATTAATTTTACAGAGAGAGCAGGCAGGGAGCAAGAAGTACTGTATTTCCCCATGTATAAGATGCTCCCATGTATAAGATGCACCTGTATTTTGGGGCCCAAAATTTGAAAAAAATCGTATTATATAAAGTTATTGAACTCAAGTTTTATTCATCATAAAAGTCATACATGCCTGACCTGTGGTGGCTCAGTGGATAAGGCGTCAACGTGGAAACACTGAGGTTGTGCCGGTTCAAAACCCTGGGTTGCCTGACCTGTGGTGGTGCAGTGGATAAAGCGTCGACCTGGAAATGCTGAGGTCGCCTGTTCGAAACCTGAGCTTGCCTGGTCAAGGCACATATCGGAGTTGATGCTTCCAGCTCCTCCCCCCTGTCTCTCTCTCCTCCCTCTTTCTCTCTCTCTCTCTCTCTCTCCTCTCTAAAATGAATAAATAAAAAAAAATAATAAAAAAAAAAAACAAAAAAAAACCAAAAAAAAAACCCTGGGCTTGCCTGGTCAAGGCACAAATGAGAGTTGATGCTTCCAGCTCCTCCCCCCTTCTCTCTTTCCCTCTCTCTCCTCTCTAAAAATGAATTAAAAAAAAAAAAGTCATACAACTCCTCATCTGCGCAACAATGCGGGAAATGCAAGTAAAAATATTTACAACCACTGTATAACATGCATCCAGTTTTTGTTTTGTTTTTGTATTTTTCTGAAGCTGGAAATGGGGAGAGACAGTCAGACAGACTCCCGCATGCGCCTGACCGGGATCCACCCGGCATGCCCACCAGGGGCGAAGCTCTGCCCACCAGGGAGCGATGCTCTGCCCCTCCGGGGCATCGCTCTGTCGCAACCAGAGCCACTCTAGCGCCTGGGCAGAGGCCAAGGAGCCATCCCCAGCGCCCGGGCCATCTTTGCTCCAATGGAGCCTCAGCTGCGGGAGGGGAAGAGAGAGACAGAGATGAAGGAGAGGGGGAGGGGTGGAGAAGCAGATGGGCGCTTCTCCTGTGTGCCCTGGCCGGGAATCGAACCCCAGACTTCTGCACGCCAGGGTGACGCTCTACCACTGAGCCAACCGGCCAGGGGTTGTTTTGTTTTTTAACAGGGACAGAGAGAGAGTCAGAGAGAGGGATAGATAGGGACAGACAGACAGGAACCGAGAGAGATGAGAAGCGTCAATCATCAGTTTTTCGTTGCGACACCTTAGTCGTTCATTGATTGCTTTCTCATATGTCCTTGACTGCGGGCCTTCAGCAGACCGAGTAACCCGTTGCTGGAGCCAGCAACCTTGGTGACAATCTGGTAAGCTTTCTTTCTTCTTCTTCTTTTTTTTTTTTTATTTATTGATTTTTTTAATTGATTTTTTAGAGAGAGAGGAGAGAGAGAGAGAAGGGGGAGGAGCAGGAAGCATCAACTCCCATATGTGCCTTGACCAGGCAAGCCCAGGGTTTCGAACTGGCAACCTCAGTGTTCCAGGTCGACGCTTTATCCCACTGCGCCATCACAGGTCAGGCCTTCTTCTTCTTCTTCTTTTTTTTTTTTTTTTTGCTCAAGCCAGATGAGTCTGAGCTCAAGCTGGCAACCTCAGGGTCTTGAACCTGGGTCCCCCGTATCCCGATGCTCTATCTACTGTGCCACCGCCTGGTCAGGCACACACAGTTTTTAGATCCCAATTTTTTTTTTAAAAGGGTGTGTCTTATACATGGGGAAACACAGTATCAACTCATAGTTGCTTCACTTTAGTTGTTCATTGATAGCTTGTTGTATGTGCCTTGAATCAGGGAGCCCAGAGTTTTGAATAGGCAACCTTAGCATTCTAGGTTTTGGCTTTATCCAGTGTGCCACCACAGGTCAGGCTGTTTTGCTAGACAGTATTTTAACCGGGTGTCTTTTTCTTGTGATTTGTTAAGATTTTTTTTTAAATTTTTATTTATTTATTCATTTTAGAGAGGAGAGGAAGAGACAAGAGAGAGAAGGGGGGGAGGAGCTGGAAGCATCAACTTCCATATGTGCCTTGACCAGGCAAGCCCAGGGTTTCGAACTGGCGACCTCAGCATTTCCAGGTCGACACTTTATCCACTGTGCCACCACAGGTCAGGCTGTTAAGAATTTTTATATTATTCTACTTGGTCTTCTGTTTGTTGAATCATGTTGTGGCTGTAAGTCCATTGTCATATATATATAGATAATATGTAGATCTATATATTGCAAATGTCTTATCTGTTTGTGGCTTCCTTTTTTTTTTTTTTTTTAATTGAGAGTGGGAGGCAGGGAGACAGACTCCTGTATGCACTCAGACCGGGATCCACCCTGCAAACCCCTTACAAGGCTATGCTCTGCCCATCTGGGGCTGCTGCCCTGCAACTGAGCCATTCCAGTGCCTGAGGCGAGGCCATGGAGCCATCCTCAGTGCTTGGGGCCAAATTGCTGGAATCATTTGAGTCACGGCTGTGTGAGGGGAGGAGAGAGAGAGAGAGAGAGAGAGAAAGAGAGAGAGCAGGGGTCCCCAAACTACGGCCCACAGGCCGCATGCGGCCCTCTGAGGCCATTTATCCGGCCCCACTGCACTTCTGGAAGGGGCACCTCTTTCACTGGTGGTCAGTGAGAAGAGCAGATGCATCCTGTACTCCTGGAGTACTGTATGTGGCGGCGCAGCAAAGCATGGTGTCACTCATGTACAGTACTACTTCCGGTGATGCGGGATGCACGCATCAAGGCTCCGGAAGCACGTCATCACTTTTACGGCTAGCAGTGACAAATATGGAAGCGGACATTGACCATCCCATTAGCCAAAAGCAGGCCCATAGTTCCCATTGAAATACTGGTCATTTTGTTGATTTAAATTTACTTGTTCTTTACTTTAAATATTGTATTTGTTCCCTTTTTTTTTTTTTTACTTTAAAATAAGATATGTGCAGTGTGCAGAGGGATTTTTTCATAGTTTTTTTTTATAGTCTGGCCCTCCAACTGTCTGAGGGACAGTGAACTGGCTCCCTGTGTAAAAAGTTTGGGGACCCCTGAGACAGAGTGAGGGGGGAAGGGGGATAAATTCACACATGTCGCTTCTCCTGTGTGCCCTGACCAGGAATCGAACTAGAGTTTCCATACAATGGGCGCTGCTCTACCACTGAGCCAACCAGTCAGGGTCGTGGCTTGCTTTTCACACTAAATAGTGTGTCAGTTGGGCTGGCACTGAATGTATCTCATTCAACTGCTGTGTGTCCAGTGCTCGTTACCATTCCTGTAGTATAGAAGGCCCTGAATAAATGTCTGTTGAATGAATAATCCACATTAGGGGGTCCAGTTCCGTTCCATGGTTATGCCTGTCCTGCCCATATCACAGGATTTTGTGAGCTGTGCAGGAGACACAGGATCCATTCACCACACTGTCGTGTTTGCAGGTTCTCAGGAAGCGTCAGCTTCTAGAATTAGAAAAGGCAAAGCTGGCCTGACCTGTGGTGGCGCAATAGAGGATCGACCTGGAACGCTGAGGTCGCCGGTTGGAAACCCTGGGCTTGCCTGGTCAAGGCACATATGGGAGTTGTTGATGCTTCCTGTTCCTCCTCCCTTCTCTCTCTCTCCTCTAAAATAAATAAATAAAATCTTAAAAAAAAAGAAAAGTCAGAGCTGGATTCTTCTCCAGAAACTTGCTAGAGAAAATCCACGTAGGATCCCTGCCTACGGTCGTCAATTAGCAGATGTCTTTCCTACCGACGTGGATATAACCCGCGAGGGAGAGGGTGGAGCTCCAGAGGACACTGGCCAATGAGAGGGAAGAACCCTAAGCAAGAGTGGGCGGGGCCAAGTCGGCTCAGAGGGCGTTGTCCGCATTTCCATTGGGTAATCTCTTGTCGTCAGGGAAACGTGGTATATTCCGGAGGTGGGAGGTCATACTTCCGGGGGTGGGCCGTGGGCCGTGGAGCCTGTCGTCAGCTGACCGGCCACCATCTTGTTCGCCATTTGCAAGTGCCGCGGAGTGTGAGGGGAAGGGAGCGCGACCAGGCCAGCGGATCCTGTCGCCGTCGCCGCCCCCCCGCGGAGCGCCGCCCGCCTGGCCTGGGAGTCCGCCCTGCAGCGGTGGCCGGCAGCGCAGCGCTCCGCGGGCGGCAAACGCGGCTCCCGGGCCCCGCACAGCGCCCGGACTCAGGCCTCCCGGGGCTCCAGCTCGCCGGCGGCCGCCGTGATGGCCCTTAAGATGGTCAAGGGCAGTATCGACCGCATGTTCGACAAGAACCTGCAAGACCTGGTGCGCGGCATCCGCAACCACAAGGAGGACGAGGTGAACCGAATGCTCCGTGCCGGACTGGTCCGGCCCTACCTGCGACCCCGACCTGCAGCCCGCCCCGGAGGCCCGCTCTTGTCTCGGGCCCCGCCTGCCCACTGCCTGGGCGCCGCACACTCACTTCCCCCTCGAGCCTCAGTTTACCCCTGAGGGCCGAAGGTTCTAGGACACCAGCCCCCTTCCGTTCATTGGCTCGCCAGGGGGAACCTGCCACTGGGTAGCTTCCCTCTCGGAGCCTCAGTTTACCGTCTTGGTGATGGGGCCCTCTTCCGCCGTGATCCCGGAAGGGACTTCTTAGGTTGTCCCCAGCGGCGGCCCTCCAACCTTGATTATGTGTGTCTTGATCACCTGTTTAAAATACTGGGTCCCTAGCCCCGCCCCAGGCCTCTGGACACCTGGTTGGAGGGGCCGTCTTGTCCGCGGGCCGCCCGAGGAGGAACCCCTTTATGGGTTTAGTGTATGTCCAGAAGGCTTGATGGGGCCTGATCTGAAACCTGCTGGGCATTGTCTTGGGGAAGATGGTTCCTCCTCAGGGAGGGAGGGGCGGAGACAGAGGGTGTCCCAGGCCAAAATAAGGAAGCTGCCGAGGGGTCCTGGAAAGGCGAAGCCGACTTCAACTAGAAAACCAAAAGCCAAGAAAAGGAGAAATTTTCCAAAAGTAAAATTGTACCCGTGGGCACCATTGCCTTTCTCCCCTCCCCCCAACTTGTGACCTAAATGTAAGGGGAATGGGGACAGTGGCCACCAGGCCTCTGGCTTCATGGAAGAGGCACTGGTAAGTTCTTAACAACAATGAGGCATTAAAGAAACTCTCCACTTCTCTGGCGAGAGAGAGGCTATCTTGAGGAGAGCAGCTGTTTGATATTTTGCAAGTCCCCCTAGCAGATGCTTTAACTGGCCTTCCCAGTATGCTGGGGAACTTGGGAATTATGCAAGGAAGTTGAATTTGCTGGGAGATGGAGTTTCTGTGTTTGTGGCACTTTTTCATAATAGGTGTGACCTTACTGAAATGTGATTAGGTTATATTCACTCATTTCCATAACCTTTCCCTAGATTTTGCATCATATTGGAAGCTCTTCATAATGGCAGCCTTTACAAATGTGTATCATTTTAAGTTGAAAGAGTAACTGATTGTCCTTTTTTACTAACCAGTGTCTAAGCAAATTTGATTGGCACCTCTAGATTTCTTCTTTGTATTAGTTTCCCCCTCTGTTCAGTGGGCATCACTGAGCAACCTGTTCAAGATTCTGAGGGCAGGCCATGGTGTCTTTCTGGCAGAGAAACACACACTCTAGTTAAGGTATGTTTTTTTAGGAGGGTGTGTTCGTCATTACTGGGCACTACCTGTCCCTTGGTTTCTTCATTTGGAATTGGTGGGAATTAATGGTGCCTTCCCCACTGGTTCAGGACTCATTTAACATGGGTTTTTGTTTTAATTTCTCTGTTATTTTATTTTAATTCATTTTTTTAGACAGGAGAGAGAGAGGGAGAGGAGGGAGAGACAGAGAGAAGGGGGGGAGGAGCAGGAAGCATCAACTCCCATATGTGCCTTGATCAGGCAAGCCCAGGGTTTCGAACCAGCGACCTCAGCATTTCCAGGTTGACGCTTTATCCACTGCGCCACCACAGGTCAGGCCTAACATGGGTTTTGATGGCTGAAGCATCAAATGATGCAGGGACAGGCTGGTGCTGGAAGTCCTCAAAAGTTACAAATTTCTTAGTGGGTTCTGCCCTTGGCCTATTGGTGTTTTCTGGCAGGACATGGCATCCAGGTGCTGTGGTTTTTGTCATCAGAAGATCGTCTTAATCTCAAGGTATCAATTCTTTTTTGTGTGTGACAGAGACAGAGAGAGGAACAAATAGGGACAGACAGACAGGAAGGGAGAGAGATGAGAAGCCTCAATTCTTTGTTGCAGCACCTTAGTAGTTCATTGATTTCTTTCTCATATGTGTCTTGATGGGGGAGGGGCTACAGCAGAGCAAGTGACCTCTCGCTCAAGCCGGTGACCCTGGGCTCAAGGCAGCAACCTCGGGGTTTCGAACCTGGGTCCTCTGCGTTCCAGTCCAATGCGCTATCCACTGTGCCACCGTCTGGTCAGGCTCAAGGTGTCAGTTTTGACTCTGGATGTTTATCTCTGTCTCTGTAGAAGCACAGTTTCTGACTGCTGAGTTACTCTCCTAGTTCCCCTACTCTCTAAAAGAGGTTCTTCCTACCAACCCCATTGCACTCCAACTGAGACTTCTGGCAGTGTGTTTTCTGCCTCAGTATATTCCCCCCCCCAAATGTACTTATTTATTTATTTAAAGTGAGAGGAGGGGAGATAGACTCCCGCATGTACCTGGACTGGGATTCACCCAGCAACCCCAATTTGGGGCCAATGCTCAAATCAGCTGAGCTATCCTTAGTTCCCCAGGGCTCTCTCTAGAACCAGTCAAGCCACTGGCTACAAGTGGGGAAAAGAGAGGGAAGGGGAAGAGGGAGGGAAGAGAAGTGGACGGTCACTTCTAACGTGTGCCCTGACCAGGGGTCGAACCCAGGATATCCGTACACTGGGATGACACTATCCACTGAGCCAACTGGCCAGGGCCAAAGTTTACTTTTTGTAATTGATTTCATCTTAAAACTTTTGTGTAGTATCATAGAAATGAGGCTTTGCAATGACTTTCAAAGCTGTGTGGAAAGGCAGGGTGACTTAGTGGAGTTTGTATGATGTTTTGGGGGTCTGAGTCCAAGTTCTTGGGCCTGTTTTATTGGGTGACCCGTGGAGAGCCCCTGACCCATTTCTTATCTGTAAATTGAAGGTCACTACAGCCTCACCTTCCTGCTGGTGCTTATGAGGATGCTGTGAGTAACATAATGCAGGCTTCTGTGAGTGCCAGAGCACCCCATGAAGTTGTCTACATGGCTATTTTAGGTCTTGTATCCCCTTAATGGGTTATGTATTCAGTCAAATGGGTTATGTTTAAAAAGAAAAACTAGAAAATCTCAGACTGCAAGCATGTAGAATAACTGTTATTTTTGAAACTTAGTTTGGTTTATGGTACTGTGTATATGTGTGTATGTGTTGGGTTACCATGGAAAACACATTTCCTAAAAAATGAGCCCCAGAAGTTAGAAAAATAGTCTAATTTACATATTTCTTGACTGTTTGAATTTATTATCCTTGAGATACAGCAAGCATAATATTGGCAGGTAGGGGAAAATCCACTTAAATGTTCTTGCTTCTTTTTTTTCTCCACACAACTGTCCTTGCTTTTATTATTGTTTTTTATTTACTTATTCAATTTAGTGAGGAAAGGGAGAGATACAGAGAGAGAGAAAGAGAAAGAAGGGGGTCAAGGCCAGAGTTTCGAACTGACTACCTCAGTGTTCCAGTCAATGCTTTATCCACTGTGCCACCACAAGTCAGGCTGTCCTTGCTTCTAAAAGTTGCATATGACTCGGAAAAAAACAGTTAATATTTTATTCTCATGGGCACTTTTCATATTTTAGGGGAAACTTTTTCTTTTAATCTTTATGTAACTGTACCCATAACATTTTGTAGTAAGCTCAGTGTTTATTAAAAAGGGACATCTTTCCCTGTTAATCAGTTTGGTGTTTGTACTTTGTGGTTTTTCTCTGCATAGAAACCAGGTGATTCTGAGTGTAGGTTAAGGTTGTGTTGTGATTTGCCTGTGAGCATAGCAGTCTTATTGACAGCTTCTTTTTTTAAAATATTTTTTTTAGATTTTATTTATTTATTTTTAGAGAGAGAAGGGGGGAGGAGCAGGAAGCCTCAACTCCCATATGTTCCTTGGCCAGGCAAGCCCAGGGTTTTGAACCGGCAACCTCAGGATTCCAGGTTGACACTTGATCCACTGTGCCACCACAAGCCAGGCATTCCAGCTTTCTATGTGAGTGTAAGTTTATTTGGCCAATCCCCCTTGGATGAGCACTTAGGTGGTTTCAGTCATTTGATGTCTGGGGCCTCAGGCCTCAGTTCACTTGTTGGGCACAGGCTTTTCATATGCCTTTCAGTATTTGGGTAGAGTAGGTTCTGGGAAGCATTGTGTTCGCATCAGCTGCTTCGCTGCCTGGTGCTGAGTACCCGGTGACTGGCCATTCTTTTGCCTTTGCCCTTTTTTTTTTTTTTTTTTTGTGACAGAGATAGACAGGAAAGGAGATAGATGAGAAGCATCAATTCTTTGTTGCAGTTCGTTAGTTGTTCAATGATTGCTTTCTCATATGTGCCTGGGGGGCTACAGCAGAGTGAGTGACCCCTTGCTCAAGCCAGTGACCTTGGGCTCAAGTCAGTGAGCATGGGGTCATTTCTATGATCCCATGCTCAAGCCGGATGAGCCCACTTTCAAGTCGGCAACCTCAGGGTTTCAGAACTGGGTCCTCTGTGTCCCAGTCTGACGCTCTACCCACTGCGCCACCACTTGGTCAGGCTTTCCTTTGCTATTGCATTTAATTTAGATGCTCTCTCCTGGAAGCTCCCTACATTTACCAAGGTTTCCCAGGCCTCCCTCTGTGTTCCTTGGTAGCCCCAGAGCTGGCTTCCTTAAGACCTCAGCTACTGAGCTTAATTGACTAAGGGTCCAGCTGCTGGCTTTGAAGTCTATCACCTTTTGTACCTAGGCCGGTGATTGGCTCTGCTGACCTTTCTTTGGCAGCTTCCATCTAGCCTTTCTTCCCTGGCCCTTCACTCATGGCCAGATTCACACAGCCTTTTCCAGCTTTCTCTCGTTTCCTCTCAAAGGGGTTGACCCTAACAATATCCAGGTACATTTAACCTCATATTGGGGTCAGCTGCTATGGGGGACCCTGGATTTCTGTCCATGTTTACCGACTTGGCTCCTTGTCACCAACCTCCAAAGGCCACACTGACACTGGAGCCTCTCCTGAGCAATGCCTCTCCTTTTGCCCCCTAGAGCTGATGTTGCCTATTTTTCAGGACCCCAAGGTTGGTACTGGTATTCTGACCAGTTTGATCCTCTAGATGAGCTGCCTGTGCCCATGGGGATGAGGATGGACCTCCTTCCTCTGAGGCCTGGGCATCTGTGCAGGTCCCTGTATGGGGCTGGCCTATCCATCCTCCAGTCTCTCTGCTGTGATTACAAGAGGCTGTGGCCTACTGTCTTCTGGTCTTGGTCTCCCCCCAGGCCCTGGGTAACGTGACTGCTCAGCTAAATAATGGCCCCAGGGATGTCCCCATCATAGTCCTAGGACGTGTGGACATACCGCTTAATGTAGCAGAGGGACTTTGCAGGTAGAATTAAGACAAGGCATCTGAGATGGGGGAGGACCCTGGATTCCCCACAGGGCCCAGTGTGATCACTTATTCCCTGTAAAGTGTAGGTAGGAGGGTCAGAGTCAGAGAGATGGACAAGGCTGTGCTGCTGGCTGTGAAGATGGAGGAAGGGGCCATGAGCCAAGTATGCAGCTCCTTTAGAAGCTGAAAAAGGCCAGAAATGGTTCTCCCTTGAGCCTCTGGAAGGACCAGCCATGCCCACACCTAGTTTTAGCTCTGGAAGACCAGTGTCAAACTCCTGACCTTGGAACTGTCAGAGAATAAATGTATGTGATTTTTTTTTTGTATTTTTCTGAAGTGAGAAGCGGAAAGGCAGACAGACTTGCATGCTACCAACCAGGATCCACCTGGCATGCCCACCAGGGGGTGATGCTCTGCCCATCTGGGCCGTTGCTCCGTTGCAACCGGAGCCATTCTAGCGCCTGAGGTGAAGGTGAAGATCACAGAGCCATCCTCAGTGCCCGGACCAACTTTGCTCCAGTGGAGCCTTGGCTGCAGGAAGGGGAAGAGAGAGATAGAGAGAAAGGAGACAGGGGAAGGGTGGAGAAGCAGATGGGTGCCTCTCCTATGTGCCCTGGCCGGTAATTGAATCTGGGACTTCCACACGCCGGTCAGCGCTCTACCGCTGAGCCAACCAGCCAGGGCTAAACGTATGTGATTTTAATCTACAAAGTGTGTAGTGGCTTATTACACAGCTTCATAAGACACACTGATCTAGCCTGCTGGCCTTTGAGTCTTGCCTCCTGCCCTGGTCAGCTTCCCACAGCTACTGCTCCCTTGGTCTAAGAGCCTGAAGTATTTCAGTCACATATGCACTACCCACGCCCCATCACCTCGTCCCTCCGAACCACATCACCCTCCAACTGCTCTTCTGCCACCATCTCTATCCACTTCAAACAATACCAGCCCTGGTTTGGCACATGGTGTCCTGTCCCAAGTTGTACTGGAAAAGTTCATCCAGCCAGTTATGTAATAAGTCATGGGTATGTAATTAGAATATAGGGAATAGAGTCAGTACCATTGTAATAACCAGATGTGGTGACAAATGGTTAGTAAACTTTGTAAGGTGTATAAATGTTGAATCACTATTTGTACATTTGAAACTAATGTAATGAAATTAATGTACAGTGTCCATAAAGTCATGGTGCACTTTTGACCGGTCACAGGAAAGCAACAAAAGATGATATATTGATAAATGTGAAATCGGCACCAAATAAAAGGAAAACTCTCCCAATTTCATACCTATTCAGTGCAGTTCGATTTGGGCTCACGCACAGATTTTTTAGGGCTCCTTAGCTAGCTATCCCGTATAGCCTCTACAGACTCGTCACTGACTGATGGCCTGCCTACCAGAATGGGGTTTCTCCACCAAACTGCCGGTTTCCTTCAACTGCTTATCCCACCGAGTAATGTTATTCCTATGTGGTGGCGCTTCGTTATAAACGCACTGATATTCACGTTGCACTTTGGTCACAGATTCTAATTTAGCGAGCCACAGAACACACTGAACTTTCCTCTGTACTGTCCACAGCTCGACTGGCATGGCCATGGGCTGCTCCACTGTATACACGGTGTTACATCATCATCTGTGCATGCACACATCCTGCCATATCATCCTACAGAAACTGGGAGGGTTTTCCTTTTATTTCGTGCAGATTTCACATTTCTATCTTTTGTTGCTTTCCTGTGACCGGTCAAAAGTGCACCATGACTTTATGGACACACGGTATTTCAATTATAATTAGAAATAAATTTGGACTAATAACCAAAAAAAAAAAGAGTTCTAATCTGAAAAAAAAAATAGTCCATTGCACAGATGGGGCTGCTCTTACATAGATACACTTCAGAACTGGGCCCTGGGGACCCTTCTGGTGGAATCTTCCTGTTCCACACAAGGGCCCCTCAGTCTTCTGCACACTCCTCTAACTACCCATCCCCTTTTATGGATGTAGTTTCCCAGTTTTTCTGAGAGCACAGAAGCCATTTGGGCTTTTTCATATTGCTGCTGCTCCCCCCAAACCTATGGGTCCTCATTCCCTACCTCTTGTGCGTCCTAGCTCTAGGGCAGTGGTTCTCATGGGTGCCTCTGCCCCTGTGGACACTGGATGATGTTGGGAATGTGGCTTAAAAATTTTTTTTTTTGTATTTTTCCGAAGCTGGAAACGGGGAGAGACAGCCAGACAGACTCCCGCATGCGCCCGACCGGGATCCACCCGGCATGCCCACCAGGGGCAACGTTCTGCCCACCAGGGGGCGATGCTCTGCCCCTCCAGGGCGTCGCTCTGCCCGACCAGAGCCACTCTAGTGCCTGGGGCAGAGGCCAAGGAGCCATCTCCAGCGCCCGGGCCATCTTTGCTCCAATGGAGCCTTGGCTGCGGGAGGGGAAGAGAGAGACAGAGAGGAAGGAGGGGGGGGTGTGGAGAAGCAAATGGGCGCTTCTCCTGTGTGCCCTGGTAGGGAATCGAACCCGGGTCCCCCGCACGCCAGGCCGACGCTCTACCACTGAGCCAACCGGCCAGGGCCTAAAAATTTTTTTAATAGAGAAAGTAGGAGGGAGAGAGATCAATTTTTTTTGTCCTCCTTATTTATATATTTATTGGTTGATTCTCATCTGTTCTCTGACCAGGTATTGAACTCATAACGTTGGTGTATCGGGATGGTGTTCTAACCAATTGAGCTACCTGGCCTGGCTGTGGCTAGGAATGTGACTTTTGAGCTTGCCAACACCTTGGAATCCACTGTGGGGATTTGTAAAAACAAACTCGGCCTCACCTAGAGAGATCTTAAAAGTGCCCCAGGGAACTCTGCCCAGCAGCCAGGGTTGAAATGTCTATTTTATTACAGCCCTGAGGAATTCAACCATGAAGATTGTTTGTATTCTCTCTTCCAAATTAAATTTTGTTACAGTGAAAATGAAGCTGAAACAGGCATCAATATTTCAGGGTTCTATTTGCCCTGTGGCAAAGTGTGAATTGGCATTGGACAGGCTGAGGTGTTAGAGAACTGTAACCATGCTTACACATCTGCTTTCTTCTAAAAAATATATCAATGATACATAGCCATTTATACATTATACTTTAAAATATTTTTATTTTGTTTTTACCATAATTTTATGGATCTAGATCATATCTGCATACCCTGATCAATTTTTTTTTCCTCTTGTAAAAAGGGTAAATACTCTTTCTGTTAGCAATGCTGGAAATAAAGGTTAATGTAGTCACTCTTCATACATTCTTCACTTTAACTTCACATAACTGTTTTAGATCATTCTTAAATGACTTTGGCTCAGTGGTAGAGCGTCAGCCTAGCGTGCGGAGGACCCGGGTTCGATTCCCGGCCAGGGCACACAGGAGAAGCGCCCATTTGCTTCTCCACCCCTCCGCCGCGCTTTCCTCTCTGTCTCTCTTCCCCTCCCGCAGCCAAGGCTCCATTGGAGCAAAGATGGCCCGGGCGCTGGGGATGGCTCTGTGGCCTCAGGCGCTAGAGTGGCTCTGGTCGCAACATGGCGACACCCAGGATGGGCAGAGCATCGCCCCCTGGTGGGCAGAGCGTTGCCCCATGGTGGGCGTGCCGGGTGGATCCCGGTCGGGCGCATGCGGGAGTCTGTCTGACTGTCTCTCCCTGTTTCCAGCTTCAGAAAAATGAAAAAAAAAAAAAAAAAAAATAATATAAAACAGATTATTTACTTCTTTTTTTTCCTTTGCAAGTGAGAGGAGGGGGATAGAGAGATAGACTCACACATGCACCCCACCGGATCCACCCAGAAACCCCCATCTTGGGCCGATACATGTTACTGAGCTATTTTTAGCGCCTGTAGGCTCCATGAAGCCATCCTCAGTGCCTGGGGTTGATTTGTTCAAATCAGTGGAGCCTTGACTGTGGGAGGAGAAGGGAAAGGAAGGAGAGGAGTAGAGAAGCAGATAGGACGTTCACGTGTTGGGCTGATGCTGTACTACTGAGCCAACCAGCAAGGGTATTTTCCATATTTTATAACCTTTTCCTGTGTGGAGGAACCATGATCCTACATACCTCTTTTATACTTAAATGTAAGGTTTAGGAAGGTTCTTCCTAAAAGTCAGCCACTTTTTGTGAGTCTTATTTGTCTGCCCTGTGGTGCAGGAACGGATGTCATCAGACTATGTTTTGCCTTCACTCCTGAGGGATATAATCTTGGATAGAGAATTCTTGATCAGTGTTTTCTAGCACCTTGTAGCTTCCACTGTTTCTGGTAATAAGTTGGTAGTTGTTCACATCCCTGCTCTTCTGTACGTACCATGTTGCTTTCAAGATTTTATCTTCAGGGTTTTTTTTTTGTTTTGCATTTTTCTGAAGCTGGAAACAGGGAGAGACAGTCAGACAGACTGCCGCATGCGCCCGACCGGGATCCACCCGGCACGCCCACCATGGGGCGACGCTCTGCCCACCAGGGGGCGATGCTCTGCCCATCCTGGGCGTCGCCATGTTGCGACCAGAGCCACTCTAGCGCCTGGGGCAGAGGCCACAGAGCCATCCCCAGCACCCGGGCCATCTTTGCTCCAATGGAGCTTTGGCTGCGGGAGGGGAAGAGAGAGACAGAGAGGAAGGTGCGGCGGAAGGGTGGAGAAGCAAATGGGCGCTTCTCCTATGTGCCCTGGCCGGGAATCGAACCTGGGTCCTCCGCACGCTAGGCCGACGCTCTACCGCTGAGCCAACCGGCCAGGGCCTTATCTTCAGTTTTGGGCAGTTTGATATATCTGGGTGTTGGGGTGCTGAGCTTCCTTGAACCTGTACATTTATGTCTTTCACCAAATTTCAGAAAGTTTCAGCCATTATTTTTTCAAATATTTTCTGTCTTGTTCTTTCCATTCCTGGGACCCCAATTATCCATATTATCCTTTTTGGTATTGTCTCAGTCCCTGATGCTCTGTTCATCTTTTTGTTTTCTCAAAATTTCTTTTCTTCAGACTGCGTGATTTCTATGGTTTCACGTTTTAAGTTTGTTGACTCCTTTCATCTCCAATTTGCTGCCCAGTATCTCTCCACAAATAAGTGACCATATTTCCCCATGTATAAGATGCTCCCATGTATAAAGCACACCTTAATTTTGGGACTCGAAATTTGAAAAAAAAAATTACATAAAGTTATTGAACTCAGTTTTTTGTTTGTTTGTTTTTTGGTATTTTGCTGAAGTGAGAAGCAGGGAGGCAGAGAGACAGACTGGGATCCACCCAGCCTGCCCACTAGGGGGCAATGCTCTGCCTATCTGGGGTATTGTGCCATTGCAACGGAGCCATTCCAGCACCTAAGGTGGAGGGCATGGAGTCATCCTCAGTGCCTGGGCCAACTTTGCTCCAATGAAGCCTTGGCTGCAGGAGGCGAAGAGAAAGATAGAAAGGAGAGGGAGAAGGGTGGAGAAGCAGAATAGCCCTTCTCCTGTTTTCCCTGGCCGGGAATTGAACCCAGGACTTTCACATGCCAGGCCAACACTCTACAGCTGAGCCAACCGGTCAGGGCCTGAACTCAAGTTTTATTCACCGTAAAATTCATACAACTCCTCATCACTGTCAAAATTTTTCATCCATTAGCTTGTCCTCACCTGTGTCTGATGACGAATCACTGTTCATATATTACCTCGTCTGGTAAAAAGTGCGAAACAATGAGCGCAAAGACAACAAGTTTGAAAAAGTGGGAAATACAAGTAAAAAAATCTACAGTGCTGTATAAGACACACCCAGTTTTTAGACCCTAACTTTTTTTCGAAATAGGGTGCATCTTATACATGGGGAAATATGGTATAACAACCCTGTCCCTACATTGAAAAAACATTTTAAAACCCTGTAATGAAAAATTCTAATGTATAAACTATTGTAAATCTGTGATTATAAATAATAAAATTCTAGAAGTTAGAATTTCTGAATGATCATGACAGAAATTTGCTAAGAAGAATCAGAACATTCAATCCTAAAAGATTTTTAATTTTCATCCCATTTGAGTTTTTGAGAAGCTATAATTTGTCGACTGGCACAGTCCACATTAGGCACTTCCTACCATTAATGAAGTTAATCTGAAGAACAGATTTGTATGCTAGACATGCCAGTCTCTTGCTTGTAACTGGCTGAAGTGCTCTTCTCAAATTTTTTCCCCTTATGTGTGAAATAGAAATAAATATATCTATGGTAAAAACATTAAATGGTACAGAAAGATCTAAAATATGCAAATATGAACAAATCTGATGTCTTCAAAATCACTAAGCAGCCAAATGAATAATTCACAAACTGCTAAAATCAACTTTGGAGTCTCTTTTTCTGAAAATAAGTCTCTTTTTCTTCTTCCTTCTTCTCCCCCCCCCCCCTTGAGAACCTGACCAGTTTCATTGGAAGGAAGTGCTGAAGGAGGTGCCCTACCAGTGGGTGGTAGGCGATAGGGGCCAGACTTGCAGTGTATACCTCCTTGGGGTATTGGGCTGTGGCTCCAATGTTATGGGTACATGGCTGATGTGAAATGTCTCAGCCCTGTGGTTCTTTCTATGCCTCCTGGGTTCTGGGGTAAAGGTTGGCATCTGGGGATGGTCTAGGACTGCCCTGGCCACATGCGGCCACAGGATAGGCCCTACACCGACAGCACTGCCTCTGATTCACATGGCCAGCCCATTTGGCTTTTTTTTTTTTTTTTTTTTTTTTTTTGTATTTTTCTGAAGCTGGAAACGGGGAGAGACAGTCAGACAGACTCCCGCATGCACCCGACCAGGATCCACCCGGCATGCCCACCAGGGGGCGTTGCTCTGTTGCGACCAGAGCCACTCTAGCGCCTGGGGCAGAGGCCAAGGAGCCATCCCCAGTGCCTGGGCCATCTTTGCTCCAGTGGAGCCTCGCTGCGGGAGGGGAAGAGAGACAGAGAGGAAAGAGAGGGGGAGGGGTGGAGAAGCAAATGGACGCTTTTCCTGTGTGCCCTGGCCAGGAATCGAACCAGGGACTTCTGCACGCCAGGTCGACGCTCTACCACTGAGCCAACTGGCCAGGGCCTGCTTTTTTTTTTTTTTTTTACAGAGTCAGAGAGAGGGATAGATAGGGACAGACAGACAGGAATGGAGAGAGATGAGAAGCATCAATCATTAGTTTTTCATTGCGACACCTTAGTTCACTGATTGCCTTGACAGTGGGGCTTCAGCAGACCGAGTAACCCCTTGTTTGAGCCAGCCACCTTGGGTCCAAGCTGGTGAGATTTGCTCAAACCAGATGAGCCTGCGCTCAAACTGGTGACCTCGGGGTCTTGAACCTGGGTTCTCCGCATCCCAGTCTGATGCTCTATCCACTGCGCCGCCGCCTGGCCAGGCCCATTTGGCTATTTTTTGTCACATTTTTCTGCTGAGATTTCCTCTTTTTATCTATTGTAAGTACATTTTCCTTGTGTTCCATGA
Source organism: Saccopteryx bilineata (assembly GCF_036850765.1). NCBI lineage: Eukaryota > Metazoa > Chordata > Mammalia > Chiroptera > Emballonuridae > Saccopteryx > Saccopteryx bilineata. The sequence continues at coordinate 156,338,869 of NC_089490.1, forward strand.
GAGCATGGTTGCAGTTGCTGAATTGAAATCTTTGTGTGTTAATTTTGACATCTGGGTTCTCTCAGGGCTGGTCTTCATTGGTTCTTTCTTGAGTCTTCCTTTTTCTTATTTTGAGTAATTTTGGATTATATCCTTGGCATTGCGAATGGGATGTTGTAGAGATTCTAGATTCAGTTGTGTTTCTGAGGAGTATTGATTCTGTGGGGTTTGTTTAGTGTCACTTAATTCATTTGGGCTGCAACTTCAGCTCTGCCTCTCTTACAGGGATACAAGGCCTGTGAAATGTTTTGTTTTTTTTTTTTGAGCTTTGGCTGGGTTGTGTGGAATGTGCCTGTATGTACATAGTTCTAGGGTCAGCCAGAGATTTGGGTGGAATTTATATGCAGAATATGGGAATTATCCCCCAGCTCTCTTCACTGGAATTTCCCTCCTCATTTTCCAGTGGCTGTGTTCACCCCAAACTCTGCTCTGGTCTTGAAGCTAGTTTGACACAGTTCTCCTCTCTCCATCTTAGCTTCTCTGCATTGCACTCAGATAAAAGCTAGAACCTGACCAATGGTGGTGCATTGAATAGAGTGTTGGCCTGGGATGCTGAGTCCCCAGGTTTAAAACCCTGAGGTCATTGATTTGAGTCGGGGCTCATCCGGCCTGAGCACAGGGTCACTGGCTTGAGCAAGGGGTCACAGGCTTGGCTAGAGCCTCCCCCTGAAGGCACATATGAGAAGCAGTCAATGAACAACTAAAGGGACTCAACCAGTTGACGCTTCTCATCTCTCATTCTTCCTGTCTGTCTCTCTCTCACTTAAAAAAAAAGTTACAAAGAACAGGACATTTCCCAGTACTTTTGCTTGTTCTTCAGTGTGCCTGGATAGTTGTTAAACTGTATTTGTACAGGGCTTGGTCTGATGGAATTCTCAGACATTATCAGAAGTGGACCCTGCCTAGCCCTCCTGGAAGCTGACATGAGTAGGTGGACCATATTATGAGTTATCAGCCAGTAAATATTTGGGTTGTTTCTGCTTTGGGGCTTGACTAGTTGTACATTTGAATGCCAGCGTATGTTTGAGCACCTGTTGTCTCTTCTCAGGGTCTACTTGGGAGCAGATGCTGTGTTTACCCTTTTGAGAAGCTGCACTGTTTTCTGTAGCGGCTGCACTGTTCCTCCCCACCCTCATCCTCTGTATGGCCAATTTCTCCAACACTTGTGATTGTCTCCTTGTTTTTTCCCTTTTAAATCATTAATAGTTGCAACCCAAGGGGCAGTAAGGGGTCATTCATGCATGGAATCAGGAGCTGAGGTCCCCTGAGCAGGATTTAGTAATCTGAAGCCCATTGGAAGGATATAGTGGCACTTGTTCCATTGTACCAACTCTTGATCATAAAATATTCATAAAACATTCTATGGCTGAGGGCACTTGTGCAGTTCTTTTCCCTGTGAGACTGCTGGGGTGACCCTCGAAGAGCTGAGCCTGGAGTATGTGAGGTAGCATGTGGGGCACTTGGAGCAGGAGCCCTCCATCTGCTATTGCTTTGCTTGCTTGCCGTCCTGGTCTCTGGGAGGCAAGTTCTCTGGGTGGTACAGCAGGGGAACGGGAATCCTGCCACCAGCTGGATGGCTGCTGTTGTTACTGGTTCAATAACTCGGGGGGACTCCTCATGCTTCATTGAGTGCTGGACAGACTCATTCGGAGGCTGTTACCATGGTTACCATTCCATACCTCACAGCAGGTTTCAGTTCTCTTAGGGGCTGCCATGGTGTGTCTCCTGGGGAGTAATAAGAGCCTTGCACCCTGCTGCTCCTATTAGGCATATCAGTAGTTCTGGACTTTGTGGATCAGTACTGCTTCAGGTAGAACCTTTTATTTATTTTTTACAGAGACAGTGAGTCAGAGAGGGATAGAAAGAGACAGACAGGAACGGAGAGAGATGAGGAGCATCAATCATTAGTTTTTCATTGCACATTGAAACACCTTAGTTGTTCATTGATTGCTTTCTCATATGTGCCTTGACCACGGGCCTTCAGCAGACTGAGTAACCCCTTGCTGGAGCCAGCAACCTTGGGTTCAAGCTGGTGGGCTTTTGCTCAAACCAGATGAGCCCGCGCTAAAGCTGGCGACCTCGGGGTCTAGAACCTGGGTCCTCTACATCCCAGTCCGTCGCTCTATCCACTGTGCCACCGCCTGGTCAGGCAGGTAGAACCTTTTTGAATGTTTTTTTTAGGAAACCCAAGGGGACCACATATGTGCACACAAACACCTGTACACAAATGACCACAGCAGCACTATTCACAAGAGCCAAAAAGTAGAAAAGATACAAGTGTCCACAGGGGAATGTCTAGACACACTGTGATCTATATGCATATAGTGTTTATCTACCAGGTAGTGAAAAAATACAGTGGCATCTTTATGCATACAGTGGAACCAGAACGGAACACTGATGCTTGCTGCAGCTTGGAGGAGTCTTGATATCATGCTCAAAGACAGGCAAGAAAGCCACAAACAAATGCCTAGTAAATCTTGCTGTTGCCTCAAAAAAGGTTGCCTGGGTGACAATCTCAGAGAAAAGGGACTAGGGAGCTCGGAGGGGAGAAGCAGGCTGAATGTGCAGCCAGCTGGGTGTGGTGGTATCCTGGGAGCAACTGGATGCCTGGGGTCCCAAGGGCCTGATCTGTGGTGGCACCGTGGACAAAGCATAGACCTGGAATGTTGAGGTCGTCTGGTTTTAAACCTCGAGCTTGCTTGGTCAAGACACATACAAGAAGCAATTAATACTAGGAGTTGATGCTTTCCCTTCCCTTCCCCTTCCCTTCCCTTCCCTTCCCTTCCCTTCCCTTCCCTTCCCTTCCCTTCCCTCCCCTCCCCTCCCCTTCCCTTCCCTTCCCTCCTTCCTTCCTTCCCTTTCTTCCTTCCCTTTCTTCTCTTTCTTTCTTCTCTTTCTTTCTTTCATTGATTTGAGAGAGAGAGAGGAAGGGAGAGAAAGAGACAAGAATATTGACCTGTTCCTGTATGTGCCCTAATCGGGGATCAAACTTACAACCTTTCCATATCAGGACAACACTCCAACTGAGTTATCTAGCCAGGGCAATAAATAAAATCTCAAAAAAACAATGAAGAAACAAAGAGAGAGAGAGAGACAAAGAAAAAAAATAGTGCTTCTCACAGTCCATCTTCCCCTGCCCTTCCCCAGCCTGGCTCCTTATCTGTACCTCCACATCTGATCATAGCCCTCAGGGGCAACACAGTCTGGCCTATGCTTTGTGCACCTTTTTTTTTTTTTTTTTTGGTATTTTTCTGAAGTTGGAAACGGGTAGGCAGTTAGACTCCTGCATGCGCCCGATCGGGATCCACCCAACATGCCCACCAGGGGGCGATGCTCTGCCCATCTGGGGCATTGCTCTGTTGCAACCAGAGCCATCCTCAGTGCCTGGGCCAACTTTGCTCCAATGGAGCCTTGGCTGCGGGAGGGGAAGAGAGAGACAGAGAGGAAGGAGAGGGGGAGGGGTGGAGAAGCAGATGGGCGCTTCTCCTGTGTGCCCTGGCCGGGAATCGAACCCAGGACTTCCGCACGCCAGGCTGACACTCTACCACTGAGCCAACCGGCCAGGGCCTTTTTTTTTTAAGTGAGAGAGCAAGAGGGACAGGAAGCATCAATTCTTTGTTGTAGCACCTTAGTTGTTTATTGATTACTTTCTCATATATGCCTTGACCAGGGAGCTCCAGCAGGGTGAGTGACCCTTTTCAAGTCAGCAACTTGGACTCAAGCTGGCAACACTGCACTCAAGTCAGCAAATTCGGGGTTTTGAACCTGGGTCCTCAGCATCCCAGGCCAACACTCTATCCACTGCGCCACTGCCTGGTCAAGCTGCTTTGTGCACCTTAACACTGTACCTGGGCAGCCTCAGGGCCTTGCTGTGCCTCCCCTACACTAACCATTCTTGTTCCATCCCTACTCCACTGGTCTTTCCTGACTTCAGGAGTAGGATGGTGAAGAAATCACAGGCATCTCACCGCATTGAAATGGCTTTTATTTTGAGAGAGAGAGAGAGAGAGAGAGAGACAGGAAGGGAGAGAAATGAGAAGCATCAACTCGTAGTGTGTCACTTTAGTTGTTCATTGATTGCTTCTCATATGTGCCTTGATGGAAGGGGCTCAAGCCAAGCCAGTGACCCCCCTTGCTCAAGCCAGCAACCTTTTGATCATGATGATTCCACGATCAAGTTGCTAAAGTGCTCAAGCTGACGACCTTGGGGTTTCGAACCTGGGATCTCAGTGTCCCAGGTCAACTCTCAATCCACTGTGCCACCACTATTCAGTTGCATTGAAATGGTTTTTTAAATAACAGCTTTCCCTGGTCAGATAGCTTGATTGGTTAGAGCAGGGGTCCCCAAACTTTTTACACAGGGGGCCAGTTCACTGTCCCTCAGACTGTTGGAGGGCCAGACTATAAAAAAAATATGAACAAATCCCTGTGCACATTGCACATATCTTATTTTAAAGTAAAAAAACAAAACGGGAACAAATACAATATTTAAAATAAAGAACGAGTAAATTTAAATCAACAAAGTGACCAGTATTTCAATGGGAACTATGCTCCTCTCACTGACCACCAATGAAAAGGTGCCCCTTCTGGAAGTGCGGTGGGGGCCGGATGCGGCCCGCGGGCCGTAGTTTGGGGACCCCTGGGTTAGAGTGTTGTCCCAACACAACAAAGGCTGCTGCTGGTTCGATTCCCGGTCAGGGCACATATAGAAACAGATTGATGTTTTTCTCTCGTTCTCTGTTCTCTCTCTCTTTCTCTCCGCCTCTCTCACTCTCCCCCCATGCTCTCTCTAAACTCAATAAATAAATAAGGAAAAAAGTAATAACAGCCTTGTTAGATGTGGAATTCAGTGGTTTATAGTATATTCACAGGTGTGTCACTCACTATCATACAGTTTTAGAAGAAACACTCCTCATTAGCAGTCACCCCATCCTACTCCTCAGACCCTGACTGCCCCTGATCTGTTTCCTGTCTGGCTTTGCCTGTTCTGGACTTTTTATATAAATGAAATCAAACATTTATTTTTGCGGCCTTTTGTTTTGGGTATGGCTTCTTTCTGAAATAATTATTCTTAACTATTTTAGCCAGGCACTCCTAATTTCTCAATTTTATTTTCCTTTTAGGCAAAGTATATCTCTCAGTGCATTGATGAAATCAAGCAAGAGCTAAAGCAGGATAACATCGCAGTCAAAGCAAACGCCGTCTGCAAGCTGACGTATGTGAGTGTTCAGGCGGTGCTTCCACACAGTGCCTTTGTCTTGCATCCTTTGTGCTGTTATCAGCTCTAGCATCAATCCATTTATCCCTCCGTCTGTCCACCATCCATTTACCTGTTTGTCTGTCATGTCTGTCTGTTTGTCCATTTCTTGGTCCATTATCTATCTACCTGCGAAACATTGATCAGTGTTTATCAGCTCCAGGTGCTGGCCTCAGGCACACAGGGCTAATTCTTAAGAGTCAAGGGAAAGGAGAGCAATGATTATCAGGTGGCACAGGGCATGGTGAAGCCCCTGATACATCTCCTGCCCCCTGGCCTCTTTCCTGGTCAGAGAAAGGAGACCTGAAGTTTGTGGAGTTCTCATCACATTGTAGGTTTCATGAATATTGTAGGGAATTTTAACCAGTACAAAGGATGCTAGGATTTTACCTGTAGGTGTTCACCCTTCTATAGTATCTGTTACTAACTTGTTCCTATAGTTTTCATTCTGAAGACTGATTGGTCAGAAGAAATTAAGTGTCCAGAGTTGTCTGTTGGTTGAAACCTACTTATTCAGAGTGAGTGTCATGTGTCCTTCTGTGAGCTGGGATGCTGGATGTTAGGAGTTTGGTTTTGGCTTATGAGTGAATCACTGTTTCTCCCTTCCAATAGTTGCAAATGTTGGGATATGACATCAGCTGGGCTGCCTTCAACATCATAGAAGTGATGAGCGCATCCAAGTTCACATTCAAGGTGAGCTTGCTTTGGAGACTGAACCCAGTGGTGATGGGAACTAGGGCAAGGCATTTCCCTGATGGAGGAGGAGGAGTTCCCTGGGCAACCCTGTGGTCCTTTCTATGGCTAGAATCCACACTTTAAAAAAACGAAAGAACAAAAATAGTACTAGTAACCTATTTTAGTCAGACTAGCTACTCAAACATCATACCTCCTGTTTTTGTCAAATTATTTAATGCTATTTACATAATATTTTTGTTTCAATTTTAAGTAGTATCAGTGAAATAATGGGTTGGTTATATGATTTTTAAATACAATTTGAAGTGAATTCATAGCTCTTCAAAAAATAATAATAAAGCCAAACACTGATTATTTCACCCAGAGGCCATCCACTCATCATCTTGTTCTGTGGCCTCTTGGCCATCTTCTGAAGGATCCTACTCATGAGCAATTTGGGACATTGCTTTTCCTCACTTGATGTTATAACATAGTATGTCTCCCGTTTTAGTACATATTCTGGAAAGCGATTTTCCATGCCCTGGACCATTTGTGGGTGTTCTGAAATTTTTCTGAGTCGGCTTGGTTTTTTGTTTTTTTTTTTTTTTCTTCATTTTTTCATTTTTCTGAAGCTGGAAACGGGGAGAGACAGTCAGACAGACTCCCGCATGCGCCCGACCGGGATCCACCTGGCACGCCCACCAGGGGCGACGCTCTGCCCACCAGGGGGCGATGCTCTGCCCATCCTGGGCGTCGCCATATTGCGACCAGAGCCACTCTAGCGCCTGAGGCAGAGGCCACAGAGCCATCCCCAGCGCCCGGGCCATCTCTGCTCCAATGGAGCCTTGGCTGCGGGAGGGGAAGAGAGAGTCAGAGAGGAAAGTGCGGCGGAGGGGTGGAGAAGCAAATGGGCGCTTCTCCTGTGTGCCCTGGCCGGGAATCGAACCTGGGTCCTCCGCACGCTAGGCCGACGCTCTACCGCTGAGCCAACCGGCCAGGGCCTGAGTCGGCTTGGTTTTAGATGAGACTGCACACTGGCCAGGTAGCTGAGACTGTTTCCAGCTCTGAGACCCTGCCCGTGGGTCTGCTGTGGTCAAGTCCAGACTCCCTCTGAAGGGCACAGTTGTCCCACCTCCTCTTTACTCTTGAAGAAATGAAATGGCACATTTGCCAAAATTGGGGCGGTACTCAGCACGTATATCAAAGCATCATCTGCATGTGTGAGTGTGACTAGGTAGCCGCATCAGCCTGGCAGAGAGATTTAAGTCCTAAAAACCAGCACTGAGGGGTCCTGGCTGGTTGGCTCGGTGGTGGAGTGTCGGCCTGGCGTGCAGAGGTCCCGGTTCGATTCCCGGCTGGGGCACACAGGAGAGGCGCCCATCTGCTTCTCCACCCCTCCCCCTCTCCTTCCTCTCTGTCTCTCTCTTCTCCTCCCGCAGCGAGGCTCCATTGGAACAAAGATGGCCCGGGTGCTGGGGATGGCTCCTTGGCCTCTGCCCCAGGCGCTGGAGTGGCTCTGGTCGCGATGGAGCGATGCCCCGAGGGGCAGAGCATTGCCCCCTGGTGGGCGTGCTGGGTGGATCCCGGTCGGGCTCATGCGGGAGTCTGTCTATCCCCGTTTCCAGCTTTAGGAAAAAAAAAACAACCCAGCACTTAAGATGACTTATTGCATTAAATCATTAAAGCAGTTCCTGACAAGTTATAAGGCAACATTAGTAACAGGACTCCAGGATATGGCAAACCTTCAAGCTCAGGAGAAGGGCTGTGAGCTTTTGAGAAGGCTACATGGTCCCCTTGTCTCACTTCTGATGCCTTTGTATGTTTATCTCGACAGCGTATTGGCTACCTCGCTGCTTCTCAGTGCTTTCATGAAGGGACTGATGTCATCATGCTGACAACAAATCAGATTCGCAAGGTAAGCTGCTCTTCCTGTAGGCCCCATGGTCTCCTCGGCTCTGTGGCTGAGCTCTTTTGGGCTGCCACATAAATGTCTATTCTCTACACTGGTTTTTCTGTCGTTCATGTGTGAATAGAAAGCACTAAGGTCAGCAAGATGTCACTGTTACTATTTACTTATTGAGCAGACAGTCTTCTGCTCTCAGTAACGTCATTCCCAAGATACACCCACACATGGCAGAGCAAGTCTGCCCTTTTGCCTGGGCAGGTGAGGGACGTGGGGCTCACTTGACTACCCTCTTCTCCTTATCACTCCTTGGTGTTGGAGGGCTGCCTCCATGGTCACTTTCCTTTGTCCCACTTGCAGGAGTGCCTGTTGAGGTTGCATCCCCTTTCCAATATGCGGGTGTGCTGCCCACTAGGTCTTTTGAGTCAAGACCACATATATATTTCACTTGCATGTAAGTTTAAGTTTTTGTTGTTGTTGTTGTTGTGTGGCAGAGACAGAGAGAGAGGGGGACAGATAGGGACAGACAGACAGGAAGGGAGAGAAATGAGAAGCATCGATTCTTTGCTGCAGCTCCTTAGTTGTTCATTGATTGCTTTCTCATTTGTGCCTTGACCTGGGGTTACAGCAGACTGAATGACCACTTGCTCAAGACAGCAACCTTGGGCTCAAGCTGGTGAGCCTTGCTCAAACCAGATGAGCCAGCGCTCAAGCCAGTGACCTCAGGGTTTCGAGCCTGGGTCCTCCGCATCCCAGTCTGATGCTCTATCCACTGCACCACTTCATGGTCAGGCGTAAGTTTAAGTTTTGAAACAGGCTTTGAAGAGCACTATGTAATAAATTTCCTCCTTGGCCTCAGTATTTGGAGCATCTTTTGTTTCCTGTGGTCAGAGGGTGTCAGTGAGAGTCGGAGACCCACCCTTTCCTGGCCCCAGATCACTGTTAGAAGCAGTACCCCCAGGCTCTCAGTGGCTGGATGCCAGAGCCAGATCCCCATGAGCTCTAGTCACCCCACGTGGTGACCTGGGAATGGGCTTTTGGGTGGAAACCGCGGGCGGGCAGGCTGACTGTGCCAGCACTAGCCAGGTACTGGGGTTGGTGTGGGAGAGATGCGGGTCTGGGATATTAATTCTGCCACACTGAACAGTTCTTAGGGGCAGGGAGTCATGGCAGTGGGCCAGATTGTACAGCACTGCTGGGTGTCATAGATGCCATAGGGTGGTGAGGGGCAAGCCTAGCTGGAGTGGCCTTGGAAAGGGGGGGAGCTGGGCAAGCGCCCTGAGTGTGGGGTGTCGGGACAGTAAATAGGAAAGTGGCAGGAGGGAGGAGGGTGGACGTGGGCTTTGGATGCCTGGGTACGCGACATCAGCCCGCTCGCTGAGGCTGTTTTGGTTTTCCTCCTGGCCATCTGTGTATAGCCTTGCCACCTTGATTTGCACAGAGGTTTGTCACCAGTTCACATTGAGATGTGTTAGAGATGGGTCACTTAGATCCACTCTGCTCGGGAGATGGCCAGAGCCTGAGAATATCTTCATAATAAAGCAGATGATATACCCTGTTATAGTAAGACCTGAGTAGATGACTGACTGCCACCATGGCCCCCTTTGTTGCCATCTCAGCCTTGCTCACAGGGTCCTATCTTTATGCAGTCATTGCCTTGTCTGTCACTGCAGTGTTTTCTTTTTTTATTGATTGATTTTAGAGAGAAAGAGGAAGGGGGGGAGAGAGAGAGAGAGAGGAAGCATTCATTGTTGTTCCACTTAGTATGTGCATTTATTGGTGCTTCCCATGTGTGCCTTGACCAGGGATCAAACCCACAACCATGGTGTTTCAGGACAATGCTCTTAACTGACTAAACTAACTAGCCAGGACCTGTCACTACCCTTCTCCATTTATGTCCCTGTGCATGCCATTTTAAATGAACCTGAGACTTTTTTTTTAATCAAGTGAAAGGCAGGGAGGCAGAGAGACAGACTCCCACATACACCCTGACCGAGATCCACCTGGCATGCCTCAGTCTGGGTGGATGCTCTCTGCCTTTCTGGGGCGTTGCTTTGTCACTTGGCAGCTGAGCTATTGTAGTGTCTGAGGCAAGGTCATGGAATCATCCTCAGCACCCATGCCAACTTGCTTATTCGGGCCATGGCTACAGTAGGGGATGAGAAAGAGAGAAAGAGAGAGGAGGGGATGGGGAATGGAGAAGCAGATGGTCGCTTCTCCTTTATGCCCTGACCAGGAATCGAATCTAGGACTTCCACATGCCAGGCCAATGCTCCACCACTGAGCCAGCCAGCCAGGGCCATGAACCTGAGACTTCTAAACACAACTACCATAGACCTGCCCACCAGGGCTGGGATTCCTCCCACTTAACGATGACTGAGTGTCCTTTCTACCAACCCCCCTTTTTTTTTTTTTTTGTGGGAGAGACAGAGAGAGGGATAGACAGACAGGAAGGGAGAGAGATGAGAAACATCAATTCTTCATTGCCGTTCCTTAGTTCATTGATTGATTTCTCATGTGCCTTGACTGGGGGCGGCTACAGCAGACCGAGTGACCCCTTGCTCAAGTCAGTGACCTTGGGCTCAAGCTGTTGAGCCTTGTTCAAAGGAGATGAGCTCACGCTCAAGCTAGCGAGCTCAGGGTCTTGAACCTGGGTCCTCCACATCCCATTCCGATGCTCTATCCAGTGCGCCACCACCTGGTCAGGCTGGTCAGGCTCTTTTCTTTTCTTTTGAGAGAGAGGCAGGGAGAGAGAGACTGGCACGTCGAGTTCTTGTATGTGCCCTGACCAGGGAATTGAACTGGCAACCTCGGCGCTCTGGGATGATACTCTAACCAACTGAACTATCTGGCCAGGGCTTTTTTTTTTTTTTTTTTTTTTTTAATAGAGGGGAGGGAGAAGGGAAGCATTTGTTCCACTCAGTCATACATTCATTGGCTGCTTCCCAGGTGTGCCCTGATTGGGAATAGGAACGTGCAACCTTGTCATTTCATGACGGTGCTCTTAACCAACTGAGCTAACCCGCCAGGGCCACCCAGCCCCATTTCTGAGAAGCCCCTTGGCATTTTCCCCTAGTGTTCACCCTGTACTCAGCCCTTTGTGAATCACTTGAAGATGGAAAGTCTGCCGGCCACAGATCAAGTTCTGTGCTGTGGATTCTGATGTGTTTTTATCTCCTCTGCCTTTTTTGGAGTGAGTTTTAAAATCCAGTATTTATTTTTTATTTTTATTTTTTATAGGGACAGAGAGAGGGATAGATAGGGACAGACAGGAACGGAGAGAGATGAGAAGCATCAATCATCAGTTTTTTGTTGGGACACCTTAGTTGTTCATTGATTGCTTTCTCATACGTGCCTTGACTGCGGGCCTTCAGCAGACCGAGTAACCCCTTGCTCGAACCAGTGACCTTGGATCCAAGCTGGTGAACTTTTTATTTTTGCTCAAGCCAGATGAGCCCACGCTCAAGCTGGTGACCTCAGGGTCTCTAACCTGGGTCCTCTGCATCCCAGTCCAACACTCTTATCACTGCGCCACCGCGTGGTCAGGCTTTTCTTTTGTTTTTACTGAATATATACATATAAAAATACTGCCACAGAAACAAGTTTGTGATATAAAAAGAATTTTTTCCTAATGTTGAAATGAGGTACTTCTGTGGTCTGTTAGAAATAGAGGTTGAGGGCCACAGATGATTGTGTCTTTGGGGGGTTGTAGGTTCCTGTAGAGGAGACACCCCAGGGGAGGTAGAGGTGCCAGGGCTCCTCATGGGCAGATGAGGCTGGCTGACCATGCCATCTCCTCAGGCCTGGGTTCACAGGCAGGGAGCGCAGCCCTGGTCACACCCCTAGGACATGGGCTGTGCCAGGAGTGAGGTGCAGCCCCCTCTTACACTCATCTTGGCTTTTCTTGTGGCGATAGTGAGGAACTGGCTGCGCTGTGTTATTCCTTGGGCTGATGAGGGAACAGCAGGGACCCAGGTGATGCACAGTCAGTGCCCACCTCTAACCCTTCCCCCTCTTTTTCCAGGACCTGAGCAGCCCCAGCCAGTATGACACTGGTGTTGCACTGACTGGACTGTCCTGTTTTGTTACCCCAGATCTTGCCAGAGACTTGGCCAATGACATTATGACACTGGTGAGTGTGCTGCTGCCTCTGAGCGATTTGGAACACGTGGGTGCCTAGAAAACCGAGGCTAAAACATCACACCAGGAATACTCAGGCATATGGAAATGGGACAGGATCCAGTGGTGGGATTCAGCTGGGTTGCACTGGTTCAGCAGAACTGATACCTAATTTTTTGTTGAGTTCAGCGAACCAGTTGTTAAAACAGCACTTGTAATCAGGGTTCTTTCTCTAAGGTGGACGCCTGGGCAGCCGCCCAATGTGGAAATCACAATTTACATTGCTTACTTTTTTTTTAATGTTCATCTGCACAACAGTGTATTTTAAGCGCCCATAGTAGTGTTCATTCCATCCATAGGTGAAAAAAATTTGACAGAACTTTGCTTGTAATATTTATTTATTCGGTTCATAAAACTCTTATACCTTTGATGAAATACTACACTTTCATTCCCTCACATTTGTTACTTCAGTAAACAAACATATAACGTAAAGAGGAAAAGTGCCAAACAACCAGGAGGTGATAAGCTGTCATTGGAAGTACCTTAAATACCAATTTTATTGTGTTTTGTCAGATTTCATTTAGTATTATTTAATTAATATTTTAAAACTGTTTCTTATAACAATCTAGTGTTCTGCACCTCTTTTATTGTTCTTATTTTAATAATAATTTGTTTTAAATGCATGAAATAATAAACTACCTTTCAGTATGCCGTCTTTTTATACTTAAAACAGTCATTAGGGCAGAGAACTGGTGGTTAAATTATTTGAATCCCTCCACTGCCAGGATCCCTGGGATAAGCGGAGGAACCTGAATCACTGTCTTCATCTCCAGCACCTGGTGGGGCCCAGCCTCAGGCTCCTGTATGCTCAAATTCTTACTTCATCTCCTTCAAAATAATCTTGTTTGGGGAAGGGGTAGGTGTTGCTGGCAGGTGAGGTCTGGCTGAGGGCATTCATCCTCAAGGTCAGGTGTGTAACTGGTCAGTTACTCTCTTACTGAGGTTTAGGTGATGGTATCAGTTATCTCAACAGGCAGCATGGTCAGAGTAATCCTCTTCTTCCTTTGCCTTTCCTGATGTCATTTATTTCTGTCTGGTCACAATTTGACTTCTCACATTTCATTTGATTCAAAAGGCATAACCCCAGCCAGCCCTGATCTCTGGGGTGTCTGGAATGTCATTCTAAATATGAGCATTCTCCTAGAAATCATGGCCTTCAGATACTGTGCGCTAGGTTTCCAACTCTTTTGGGGAGAAGGGACTTCATTTCTCTTTAGTCATGTTAAAGCCACGAAGTGGGTGGTTCTGTCTTTCCACACTCAGCCTGTTTGTTATGCCAGTGGGCAGGTCTTTTTTTTTTCTTCTGTATTTTTCTGAAGCTGGAAACAGGGAGGCAGTCAGACAGACTCCCGCATGCGCCCGATCGGGATCCACCCGGCATGCCCACCAGGGGGCGATGCTGTGCCCATGTGGGGCATCGCTCTGTTGCAGCCAGAGCCATTCTAGTGCCTGAGGCAGAGGCCACAGAGCCATCCTCAGCGCCCGAGCCAACTTTGCTCCAATGGAGCCTTGGCTGCGGGAGGGGAAGAGAGAGACAGAGAGGAAGGAGAGGGGGAGGGGTGGAGAAGCAGATGAGCTCTTCTCCTGTGTGCCCTGGCCGGGAATTGAACCTGGGACTCCTGCACGCCAAGCCGATGCTCTACCATTGAGCCAACCAACCAGGGCCAGCAGGTCTTATTTCATGACGTCAAGGACTATCAGCTCAATCAGCTTCTAGATCAGGGCCAGCACACCAGTCTCCTGTTATAAATCCTTTTATCTGTACATGGCCTTGAGTTTAGAGCTCAAAGGGAGAGCCATGTAGTTGGACAGAGACCTTATGGTGTGCTGACTTGGATTAGATGATAACAGTATGAGCCCATAAGGGGGTATTGGTAAGTTGCTTACAGTGCATGTTGGTACCAGGTCATGGGGTCTGGGACAGTTTTCTTAGGGGGAGTTCCCTGGGGCCTTAACAGGTGAAGAGTGTACCCATCTGGAGGCAAGAGGCCTTCACATCCTGAGCAGTTTCTGGAGGACAGAGCTCCAGGCCCATGTAGTGTGGAGGTGCAGAGTGAACTAAGGCCTAGGTGAGGAAGTCTGGGATGCCCCTCAACTTTCTGGAAAGCCTAAGGCCAACAATGATGAATAAGACTCTCTTTCCAGTATAATCTTCTTTTCACTACTACTCCCTTTCACCACCCTGGCCACTCTTTTGACCCTAGTGACTCCAGGAAGAAGGTCTTGGCCTCTGGAGGGCAAGCCTAGGGTCATGGAGACAAGTTTTGATCCCACACAGGACACTGTTGTGTGATCCCTGGCCTGGTAGGGCTTGAAGGCTAGAAGCTGCAGAGAGGGTTTTCCTCTGGGAAATGGAGGTGAGACATGGGCATGTGTAGGAGGTGAGCAGGGCAGTGTGGGAGGTGAGTGCTCAGGTGTGGGAGGTGTGCATAGCATGTAAGCAAGGCAATTGTGAGGAGGTAAGACCTGGCTTGATGGTGTGGAAAGTAAACAGTTCAATGTACGCGGTGAGCATACAGATGTGCACAGTGTATCGCACCAAGGAAAGCCTGATGGCTCTCTGCTCCCACAGATGTCACATACCAAGCCCTACATCCGAAAGAAGGCCGTGCTGATCATGTACAAGGTGTTTCTGAAGTACCCTGAGTCACTGCGTCCTGCCTTCCCCCGCCTGAAAGAAAAGCTGGAGGACCCTGACCCTGGTTTGTTGATGGGGACCCCTTATTAAGATGGAGATCATGCCCTGGCTGAGTAGCTCAGTTAGTTAGAGCATTATCCCATATGCCAAGGTTGTGGGTTTGATCCCTGGTCAGGGTACTTACAAGAATTAACCAATGAATGTATAAAGAAGTAGAACAACAAATTGATCTCTCATTCCCCCTCCCTCCCTCTCTGTCTCTCCCTCTTTCCGTCTCTGCCACCCTTCTTTTTTATCTCTAAAATCTCTAAAATCAATCAAGAAATACTTTAAAAAGATAAATGACCGGGATTGTGCTAGGCTGCAGCATTCCACCAGCATCTAGAACCTTGTGGAAAGTGTTGTGAGGAAGGCATTGAGGGCACTAGATCCCAGGATCCCTGTTCTACAACACCCCTTCCCCTGTACCTCTTCGCTTTTTGATACCACAAGAGGCAGGTTTAGCTCTGGAATCCATTTCTTCAAGAAGCCCTGGTCCCATTTTATTGGTGTAAAATTTAGAGTCCAAGATTGAGGTGCTGAGTGTGTTTATGCTGCTGGAATATCATATCCCCTGGGGGGGAGGGGCTAGCTGACTGAATATTAGCAGTCATGAATTTATTCCAGTGTCTTGACTCTCATCCCACACCACAGGCTCATTCCAGCTTTCCTAATACCCATCATTTTCTGTCACTCTGTTCTCCTGTGTGGAAACCTGGGCTTAGCAGGTGTAAACTAGCTTCTCCAAGTCCACTGCAGGCTCTGGTGTGTCTTGGGGAATCTGCTATGCATCGTGGAGAATTATAGGGTACAGAAATTTCTGGCTGGAAAAGTGGCAGCCAAGGCAGCAGACATGGTGGGCTAGGAGTGGGAGTAGTTGCTGCCCTGAGTGGAGGAGAATGCAGTCATTTCATGTGGTGGACATCTTGCTCCCAGGGTTACTTTGATCCTGCAAAGTCATTTGCCTTACAGCCTTGAGCCCTTTTCTCTGAGGAACAGTGGTGGTCAGGGCCCCAAAGGGTTGGGGGTTTGAGCTGTGCTCACAGGTGATGGGACCAGCATCAGGCACAAACAGAATCCCTGTGCACAGAATGGCCAACTTGCTTAGGACCCCCCAACTGATTAGGACCCCTCTGACCTCACAGGGGTCCAGTCGGCAGCAGTCAACGTCATTTGCGAGCTGGCCAGGCGCAACCCTAAAAACTACCTTTCCCTGGCCCCATTGTTCTTCAAGCTGATGACCTCCTCAACCAACAACTGGGTCCTCATTAAAATCATAAAATTGGCAAGTGTTTCCAACCTTCTTTCTCCTCCTGGTATATGGTAAGGCTGTGGGGGTGTCTTGGGAGCTCTCAGTGCTGGGAGGGTGTGGGACGTGGAGTTGATCAGTATGGTTATGTAGAATCTCAGATGTGACATTCTGCTCCTGCTGCCTATGACCCGGGCCTCTCGTATCCTAGTTTGGTGCTCTGACCCCCTTGGAGCCAAGGTTGGGCAAGAAGCTGATCGAGCCTCTCACCAACCTGATCCACAGGTGAGCCTCTGGGGACAGTGTCCCTGTTTCCCATCCCCCTTCCCTCACACATACACACCCATCCTTGATGCACCCACTGTGGGCCAGCTTGTTCTCCTTGGCAGGCTGCTGGTATGTGGAAGGCATGAGCCTAAGGAAAGTCTTGAGATAGAGAAGTAAACACAGCATGTGGCCTTGCTGCAGATGAGAAGCTGTGTCTCGGCACCTACTGGCCCTCCTGGGACATAGGCTAGGCTGGCTTTCCCTCATTCAGTTTTTGAAATAGCACAAACAAAACAGAAGGAAGAAAGGTGCTCACTCAGTCCCCTGGTCATGACCAGTGGATCTTGGTGGTCCTGGTGAAGGCCTCAGACAATCATTATGTGCTTAATTCTGGAATATTTTAACAGCTGCCATGCCACTTAAGATGCCTGCACTTGAATCATGGGGGCCAAGTGGCAGATGGCTCAGTAAATCTTCCAGGGTCCCCTGGTGAGGCAGACATGGGCAGCAGGAAGAACTGGAGCCAAGAAGCCATCTTTTCGGGGGCACAGTGGTGGTCAGGGTCTGCAATGCCTATAGCCAAGGCCAGGCAAGTTCACATTGGATTTGGGCGGACAGTAGAGAAACTGCGGAGCCAGAAAGCATTGGGCCATTCCAATTTATTTATTTATTTATTTATTTATTTATTTATTTATTTATTTTACAGAGACATAGAGTCAGAGGGATAGACAGGGACAGACAGGAATGGAGACAGATGAGAAAAATCAATCATTAGTTTTTCGTTGCGTGTTGCGACTTCTTAGTTGTTCATTGATTGCTTTCTCTCGTGCCTTGACTGCGGGCCTTCAAGCAGACTGAGTAACCCCTTGCTGGAGCCAGCGACCCTGGGTCCAAGCTGGTGAGCTTTTTTTTTTTTGCTCAAGCCAGATGAGCCCGTGCTCAAGCTAGCGACCTCAGGGTCTCGAACCTGGGTCCTTCCACATCCCAGTCCAATGCTGTATCCACTGCGCCACCGCCTCGTCAGTCCCATTCCCATTTAATAGAGTCTAGCAACAGCGGACGAGCAGACCGTCAGGGGAAAACCTCTGTTTATGGCAGCAGTCTAACAAACAGCAAAAAACAATCCCTTCAGTGCAGGCAGGCAGGCAAGCAATCTGTAATCCACCCTGAGGGCAAGCACCCATACCCTTACATAGACAATACACATATGGCACTGCCTCATGCCCATGCACTAATCAGGCAAAGTACCAGGAGCAAGCCTAACACACCTATTTTCACAACAGGGCCCGATAGGTTAGGATTGAACTGTGCCTGCACATGACGGGCACAGTGCCAGGCACAAGCAGGGACCCTGTATATGGAATGGCCAGCCTGCTGAGGACCCCTTCTTATTGATTAGGATCCCCCCTTATTGATGAGTGCCCCTCTGATCTCACAGGGGTCCATTTAGTGGTAGCCAGGGTCCTCATACTCAACAGAGCCACATGCTTCTCCACGTGAGGTCCAGGCCTCAAACAGGTTTCTGGCCCCTGGGCTTCAGTTTCCTGGCTCCTGGCTCATAAACTGATCAAGTATTACAAAATAATTGTATAACAGGTGTCTGGGCTTGGAATATTTTCCGTTTTATATAAATAACCAGTTTTAAAGCTTACACTGTAGCTGTGGTTTTCAGAGAAAGTTAATAAGAGGCTGTTGCTTGTATGACCGGGGACATGGACCGGCTCTTATGGCCTGTACTCTCTGGGACCTGTGGCCTATATACTCTGGGGTTTGGGTGATTGGGCTTGAGAGCATCACTTGTAAGAATGTCAATTGAGTAGATGCCCTTGGTCCCCACCTTAGTTGTCAGCCTAGGCTGTGCTCCCCATGTTCCCGGGGGGGAGGGTGTTAAGTCCACGGATTTCTGTGATCTGCCTGCCTGTTTATCACCATGTGTGACTGCCCCTTGGGCTCCCTCATTGGAGTAGATCCAGGCAGTGGTGTTCTGGGCTGGTAGAATTGTCTTCATGCTGATAGAGCGGGGGGGGGGGGGTGATTTGGCTTTTCTTTATGGGTGTCGCACAATTCGAAGGTTAAGGGAAATGGAGGGAGTGTTTCAGGTCACTTTTGGTGAGTAGACAGGATGCTCTTATTTTTTAGACTTCGGTGAGAGAACAGCCTCTGGGCCTCACTGACTGAGCAGAGATACCAAATACCAGGAACACAGACAGGAGCCAGGACTCCCATGCTTGCTCCACCTTGGAGCAGATGGAGTAAAGTGGTCTGGGTCAAAGGTTAGGGCTATCCCTCATGTGTCACGGACCCATTGCTGACATGACCACATTTTTTCATATGTAGTGCTCCTGGGTCTTCTTGTATCTCACAGAGCAGCACATCACAGTCCTCATGTCTCTTTGTTTTCCTCCTTCAGCACATCTGCCATGTCCCTTCTTTATGAATGTGTGAACACCGTTATTGCAGGTGAGAACTAGTTACCTGGTTCTGAAATAGGTGGCTGCTGTTAGTGGGAGGCCCTCCCCCACTTCCACCCCAGGGGAAGGTCTCTAGTAGGGACAGGAGGATAGGAGGGTACCTATCCTGGTGGTGGGGCTTACAACAAGCTGGTCCCTGATGGCCATTCCAAGGCATGGCCAGTGTGGTGCAAGGTCACCTGGTGTTGTAGGTCCCCAACCTTTTCCACCTGATTCCCACCTGCTGTCAATGCTGAGTGTTTACCTCTGTCTCTGAGCCGTTCCCAGCCCTGTGGGAGGTCTCACAGCCAGAGCCCACTGCCCTCACCAGCCTCCAGTGTCAAATCCCACTTCTCTTGTCCCATTCATCATACCCGCCAATAGGCTCATTTTCCCTGAGTATGTTAAGCAAACCATGTCCTAAGTGTAGGCACTTAGGTGTGGGAATCCATAACAGGCTTTTTGAGACACAATCATGGGTACTCAGAAGGTTTTTTTTTTTTTTGCATTTTTCTGAAGCTGGAAACAGGGAGAGACAGTCAGACAGACTCCCGCATGCGCCCGACCGGGATCCACCCGGCACGCCCACCAGGGGCGACGCTCTGCCCACCAGGGGGCGATGCTCTGCCCATCCTGGGCGTCGCCATGTTGCGACCCTCCTGGGCGTCGCCATGTTGCGACCAGAGCCACTCTAGCGCCTGGGGCAGAGGCCACAGAGCCATCCCCAGCGCCCGGGCCATCTTTGCTCCAATGGAGCCTTGGCTGCGGGAGGGGAAGAGAGAGACAGAGAGGAAGGCGCGGCGGAGGGGTGGAGAAGCAAATGGGCGCTTCTCCTATGTGCCCTGGCCGGGAATCGAACCCGGGTCCTCCGCACGCTAGGCCGACGCTCTACCGCTGAGCCAACCGGCCAGGGCCAGAAGGTCTTTTGAGAGGCTGTGTTTTGGGATCAGGACTTGGCCCAGGGCCACGCAGAACGCTGCTGATGCGTATCCACACCATTGAAGAGCTATAATCTCTCCTTCCTGTATCTGTTGGAGCTTGATTTGTTGCTCCCAGGTCCAGATGGCCATCTCCTGGTTTGCAATCTGGACCATGTGTCCCTGTGGCTAGACATTTTACAGACTGGCAATGAGGAATGGAGACTAAAGGGGCTGAGCTTCTCGCTGCCTGCCTGTCCCTACACATCCCTGCCCAAAGCTGTTTGGAAGTAGTCTCATAGTCCCTCATTATAGACCCATAATAGCCTTAAATTCCATGATTCACAAGAAGCTGGCTCAGGGTCTGTGCTTCATGCCTGTAGCTGTGTGGCCTGAGCCATGAGAGCCCTTGAGTAAAAGAGAGAGGGGTGGGCGTGCAAGGCAAGATAGTGCCTGGAGGTGGTATCCACAGACCCCAGAGAATAGACTTCTACGTTTGGAAAGTTGATGGGAAGGACGGGGCATGGCAGGATCAGACGTGGCAGTAGAGATGGAGCAGTTGGAGATGCAGGGAGGACAGTGAGCCTGGGTGAGTTTGTCTAGGGGCTGACAAATTGCAGGAGCAGCAGGTCTTAGGTAATTGTGCAGACCACTGGGCAGGACAATGTTGCCTGGGCTTTATGGAACTGCCCTGAACGGATATGTTTGGTACCCTTGGGGTGTTTATTCTTTTGGCCACAGAGATGTAGCACCCAGAGTTCTCAGTGGGAGCATATCATGCAAGTGCATATGTCCAGCACATACAGGGTCCCAGACTCTAGGAGAAGAGCAAGTGTTCAGTGTAAACCACGTGTTTGCACAGTTTAGGGGCAGGTCCCCCCACCATCAGTTGGTTCCTGGACTCTTTCTGAGGGCCAACCTTGACAGCCTTGGAAGCTTGCCTTCCCAGGGAGCAGTCAGGCTGCTGTGTTAGCCCTTTTCTGCACAAAAGTCAAATGGGCCAAGCACTTCTCAATGTGATAGTATTTCCATCTTGGGGTCCCTCCCACTGGGGACATACTGGACATGTTAAGTGAACCTCTGTCTGCTGGGCTCCTAACCCAAGGTTTTCTGTTTCAGTTCTCATCTCTCTGTCATCCGGCATGCCTAACCACAGTGCCAGCATCCAGGTACATCCCAGGCCAGACATATGGCAAGAGTCATAAGGTTCTGTCACCGGCTAGGCCTCTCCCCTCAATGTCCCTGCACCATGCATTACACCCAGAAGGGAGCAAGCCAGAGGCCATACCATCTGTTTGACTGCCCTGGTTCAGCTGTGAGTTCGTTAGCAGCTCCTGGCTACCCCTGCAGCCACCTGAGCATATGCCTATGTCTTGTCCCCTGTCCAGAGATCTCCCACCGTCCTAGATCTCCAGCCTCTTCTGTCTGTTACCCTTATAAATGCAGTGCCCACCCTGGAGCACAGCCCCATGGGCTGCCTGAGTGTCCTGGGGATCATTGGAATGGTCACTCCATTGTTTTAAGGGTTCAAGTTTGTTTATTTTATTTTATTTTATTAATTTTTTTAAGTGAGAGGGACAGGCAGACAGGAAGAAAGAGAAATGGGAAGCATCAACTTCTTGTTGCAGCACTTTAGTTGTTCACTGATTGCTTTCTCATATGTTCTTTGACCAGTGGGCTCCAGCCAATCCAGTGACCCCTTGCTCAAGCCAGCAACCTTGGGCTTCAAGCCAGTGACCATGGGGTCATGTCTATGATACCATGCTCAAGCTGGTGAGGCTACGCTCAAGCCAGATGAGCCCTCACTCAAGCCAGCAACTTTGTGGTTTCAAACCTGGATCCTCAGCATCCCAGGCCGACGCTCTATCCACTGCGTCTCAGCCTGGTGAGGCTAAAGTTCATTTTTATTACATATGTAGGTAACATATAAGTAGGTTCCCGAATCTCAGTCTTTCCTCTGAAGGCACCGCTGTTCTGTCTTCCTGTGTCCTAACTAATCCATGTGGGCACTTGTGGAAAGCACCATGGTGGCCTGTATATGTTTTTGTGGGTACTTCCCATGCATCTACATCAGTTATCACCGGTCTGTCCTCAGTGTTACTTGCAGACAGTATTCCTGAGCACTGGGTTCTCTGCAGTATGAATGCCATGATATGCACAGGCCCTCATTCATGGGGTTGCAGACTGGAACACTGCATTCACCATTGCTTCAGGAAATTGTAACCAGTATCATCTCCCCATTTGCAGCTCTGTGTTCAGAAGTTGAGGATATTAATAGAAGACTCTGACCAAAACTGTAAGTCACTCTTCCATAAGAGCTGTACGTATTCCTGCCAGAATGTATGAGATTTTGTTGTCATTAATTTTATGGAGTAGCTCACAACTCCTTGGTGTCTTTCCCAACAGGCAGAGTGACCCTGCTGGTCTGTGTGTCTGCACACCCTCTTCTGTTGTAAATGTGTTCTGTTGAGAGGTTCCAGCCAGTGACACGACCTGGTGCCTGATGGAGGTGGCCCAGGCTTCTAAGGCCCAAGTGTGTTGACTGCTTGTTTTTGAGTCCGGATCTTTTTTTTTAGAGCAGGGCCAACCAGTTAAGTCTTCAGCTGGGCAGTCACATAATCTCTGCTGTTGTAGCTTGAAAGTAGACTTCAGTTGATGTGTAATATTTGGCGTGGTCATGTGTCAGTTCAGCCTCATTTATAGAACAGGCTTTGGGTTGGATATCGCCTGGGGGCTGCTTGGAAATGGACAGTGGCTCCTGGTATGCATGAGGTCCTTACCAGGCCTATGGGGCCTAGGACTTCTCTGTCAACTTTCCTGGTGTGGGCCAGGCCGGAAGGTTGGTGTCATGTTCATTGCCACATTTAGAAAGTGTTGGTAACCTCTTTGGATAACAGCAGTGGTAACAGAGTATTGAGTGGGCAGGGAGGTATTCCTTTGTTCTCACTGCCTGATCCTGAGTCCTGGCTCTTCCACTGGACTCTCCAGAATACCCTTGCAGTCCACCGTGCTGTCCAGGACACCTGGGGCCAGCAGTGAGACACCTTCCCAGGGTGCCCTGGTGGTTAGGCCCAAGCAGCAAGCTTTCTGCAAACTCTGCCTCTCTCCGTGTCAGCCTTAAAGCTTTTTGTGGTGTGTCCGAGTTTAACCGTGTCTGCTGTCTCCTCAGTGAAGTACCTGGGGCTGTTGGCCATGTCCAAGATCCTGAGAACGCACCCCAAGTCCGTGCAGGCCCATAAGGATCTTGTTCTACAGTGCCTGGATGACAAGGATGAGTCCATCCGGCTGCGGGCCCTCGATCTCCTGTATGGAATGGTGGGTGCCCCTTTTGGGTCGGGCCTGTCACTGTTCAGTTTTCCTTTGCCCGGCCCCTCTCTCATCAGGCCCCCTGACAGGTGTCCAAGAAGAACCTGATGGAGATTGTCAAGAAGCTGATGACCCATGTGGACAAGGCTGAGGGCACAACCTACCGGGATGAGCTTCTCACAAAGATTATCGATATCTGTAGCCAATCCAACTACCAACACATCACAAACTTTGAATGGTGCGTCCCCATGCATAGCCCAGGGACACATGGATCAGCCACATGGTGGGTGGTTCTCAACAGTTCCCTCCTGCAGGTACATCAGCATTTTAGTGGAGTTGACCCGACTGGAAGGCACCCGCCATGGCCACCTCATCGCTGCACAGATGCTGGATGTGGCCATCCGAGTGAAGGCCATTCGCAGGTTTGCTGTGTCGCAGATGTCTGTGCTGCTTGACAGCACTCACCTGGTGGCCAGTAGCACCCAGCGCAATGGGATCTGTGAGGTGCTCTATGCTGCTGCCTGGATCTGCGGGGAGTTCTCTGAGTGAGTAGGCCCAAAGAGGCTACCAGGGCCTGTGTTTCCAGGAGGAAAGGATGGAACGTGTTCGGGCAGACCCATCCCCTCCCTGGCACCTGCCAAACCAA
Organism: Saccopteryx bilineata; assembly: GCF_036850765.1. Lineage (NCBI taxonomy): Eukaryota > Metazoa > Chordata > Mammalia > Chiroptera > Emballonuridae > Saccopteryx > Saccopteryx bilineata. The sequence goes on from NC_089490.1 coordinate 156,362,431, forward strand.
AGTTTATTCTACAAACCTGATTTTCCCATCACAGAGCACCTGGACTCTGGACTGGTACCACCTCTGCTGCTTTCTATTTGGGGGTAGGGGGAATCTCTGTAAGCCCTGGGTCCCATGACCCTCCTGTTCTCACAGACATGGGGTCTTTTCCCAGGTTTTCTTCCTGTCCTTGTTTGGTACAGGTGGTCCATTGCCAAATTCTTACTGATGAATGGTGTTTTTCTCTTTTTTGTCATAACTCTTTCATTCAGCTACTGTGATTAGCATGTCATTGCCATGGTTTTTTCCCTTTAATCTCCTCCCTCAAGCTCTGATGCTGGGTGGGGTTGGGAGTGGCCTCCCCCCTTAGCAGAGTATGCGGCCCCTCTTCTTGGCTCACTCAGCCTCCCCACTTTCAGGCACCTGCAGGAGCCTCACCAGACCCTGGAGGCCATGCTGCGTCCCAAGGTCACTACCCTGCCTGGCCACATCCAGGCTGTGTATGTGCAGAATGTGGTGAAGCTGTATGCATCCATCCTGCAGCAAAAGGAGCGGGACTCAGATGCTGAGGCAGCCCAGGAACTCACCAGGCTCATGGTGGAGCGGCTACCCCAGTTCGTACAGAGTGCGGACCTTGAGGTCCAGGAGCGGGTATGCATCAGCCTGTGGGGCCACAGGTCGAGCTCAGCAAGGATGATGGAGAATGTGTAGACAAATAGGAGCCTATTTAAGGGTGTGTGGTCAACAGGCTCAGGGTCAGTGGCTGCACTCCTGAACCCTGAGTCAGAACCACATAGTGCTGTTGGCCATCTATCTGGGCATGGGCCTGTCCTCCACTTCTCTCTGCTGAAGGAGCTGTGAGTCAGAGCTGGTTTCTTTCTAGCTGGGTCCCTCTGCTGCCAAAGGCTTCTTGTGGAGCCTTGCAGGTGTCCTCATCAGGGCTCCAACCAAAAGTAGCTGCATGTCCCTTCCCTAGGCTGGACTCCCACATGGTCTGAGAGATCCCTGGCGGTTGCCAGGTGGCCTTCAGAACCCCATGCTTCTTGGCTCATCTATGGCTCCTCTGTGGCCCCCACAGGCATCCTGCATCTTGCAGCTGGTCAAGCATATCCAGAAACTTCAGGCTAAGGATGTGCCAGTGGCGGAAGAAGTGAGCGCACTCTTTGCTGGGGAGCTGAACCCAGTGGCTCCCAAGGCCCAGAAGAAGGTTCCAATTCCTGAAGGGTGAGCCATGCTGCCCATCGGAGGACACAGAGCCAGGGGCCCCAAGAGGGGCAGTGGGAGCAACACTGGGCCTGAGTCTAGACAGGAGAAAGGGCCTCATGTACCTGAGCCCTGCATGGGCTAAACGGACCTCCATTCCATAGACTGTACTGGGTGCTGACCTGTTGTTGTGGGGCTGTTTTCATCCTTGGTGCCACTCTCAGGAAGTGGATTTGCTGGTAGCCCTCGCCTATAAACCTTAGGGGCCAATGTGAGACTTCATAAGGGCCCCAGAATATAGGGAGAGCCATAAAGAGTAGTCCAGACTCCGGTGTCCCCTGGACTCTACCTCATCCTTTGTGACCCCTGCCATAAGTGTTCCAGGTTCTGGCACACAGGCTGGAGCCATTGTGTGATATGCTGTTCCTTGCAGCCTGGACCTAGATGCCTGGATCAACGAGCCACCCTCAGACAGTGAGTCTGAGGATGAGGTGCCTAAGGCCATCTTCCATGATGAGGAGCAGCGGCATGCCAAGCAGCAGCCACCCAAGGCTGATGAGGAGGAGCTGGCCAGGGTGAGTGCCATAGTTTCAGGGCACTTGGCCCGCTCAGAGCCCTGAGCTTGTGGCAGCCATGCATGGTCCTGCTGGATCAAGGCTGTGTCCCGCTGTCCTCTGGAACATTGAGCTAATTCTTGACACCAGAATAGAATTTTGTTGGAATGAGAAGAAGCTTCTCTTGACCTCAGACCACCCTAGAGAGACCCATGGGGCCTGACCTGGTGCCCAGGGCCCTGTAGGTGTACTTGGCACACTCTGTCAACTCCACAGCTTCCTGGGGGCAGGACTTTATAACAACTTATAAGGTTTATACAGCCCCCAAAAAGTACAAAGATAATATGTTCCCCCAGCTTTTCACCCTACCATGGCTGGTTCTTCTCTTTTGAAATTAGGGATACCACCCCTTACCCTGGTATCCCCTCTTCCACCCCACTATGGACTGTCCTGGACCCCCAGGCTGAGTATTCAGGCAGTGTGACCTGGCTCCTGGCTCAGCTATGTCCTTTAATTGAGGGGCCTCCTCACCCGAGACCCCCATCCTTGAACTGTGGAGATGATAGTATTCCCCTTTTGGGGTTATTGCCACCTGCTGCCTGTCCCACACCTGCTACTTTCCATTGCTGACCGTAATATCTTATCAGTTAAAGGCCTATAGTAAAGTACTGAGAAATGGTGGGCCCCACTCAGGACCTGGAACATGAAGTGGCGCACACTTGGAAAGGAATGAGGGCTTATGTTCACTGATACTGAATCTTATCTCCACAGCGTCGAGAAGCCCGGAAGCAGGAACAGGCCAACAATCCCTTCTATATCAAAAGTTCCCCGTCCCCCCAAAAGGTGAGGCTAGCCCGAATATCCTCCAGAGATATGCCCCTGGCCCTGTGGGGGCCTCATCTATTCTCAGGTTAACCAGGGCCTACAGTCTGTGCAGAAGCAATGGGCTATCTTTATAGATCCACATGGCAGGACCGAGGGGGTGTTTCCAGACCCTAGGACCTGAGAGAAAGCCAGTCCCATACATGGTGCTAAAGTTGAAGCTACTCTGACCAACAGGCAGAGAGGCTGCAGAGGCAATGCCTCTGCAATTGGGGGCTGCACATGAACAGACATTCCCCCTGGCACAAATGTTCTGCACCTTGATTTGCGGTGGCACCTGCTGCCTTCACTGGTACCCTTTACTCAGCGTGTCCCCAGTGGGGAGCATGTTGGTCTCCCCGCAGATGTGCCTCCATGTGGCAGGTGCTTGGGTGCTTTCTTTTTTGGGATTGCTGGGTTCCCTAGTGACTCTGCTTGGCTTCCTGAGGGGCCCACAGTCCCATCCCCACCCATGGTACAAGAAAGCACCTGTCTGCATATTTTATCCTGCCATCAGGAGTGTGTCTGTTATTTCACTGAGGTTTCAAGCCTGCTTAACTTTTCTAACTTGGAAAGAAAGGATTCAGGGGGGAAAGTTAATGGAAGTTTTATGTCTTGACCTATACTTGTTCCCACTGTAGACCATCTCCTAGAAGGACCCCTTGCTTCCCTGTGTGGCCGGAGTACCTGTAGCTGGGCAGTGACCTACCTCCTCCTAAGGTATCACTCTCTATCCTGCCCAGTAATGTTTTGCTGTTTGCCTCTGCAGCGGTACCAGGATGCGCCGGGAGTGGAGCACATACCTGTGGTGCAGATCGATCTCTCAGTGCCCTTGAAGGTGCCAGGCAAGTGTCTGTACACTTTAGAGACAGCAGATGGCATAGGGATGGGGAGTTTCCGATTGGCAAGGGTAGTAGGAGACCAGAGCCCAGTTTCTGATCACCATTCATAAAGTTCCTACCCACATCTTAAGTGGCTTGAGGGGCAGACATGTCCCTTCACCCTCTAATGCAGGCAAGGTGCAGGGTGGTCTCCCCCAGAGTGCCCACACATGGTTCTGGAGCCAGAGTTGGATGGGTCTGAGTGCTGTGCCTTTGCCTGCAGGGCTGCCCACATCAGAGCAGTACGTAAAGCTGGAGGAGGAGCGGCGGCACCGGCAGAGGCTTGAGAAGGACAGGCGGAAGAAGAAGAGGAAGGAGAAGAAGGGCAAGCCACGGCGCCATAGCTCACTGCACACAGAGAGCGATGAGGACATTGCCCCAGCTCAGCAGGTGGACATCGTCACTGAGGAGATGCCTGAGGTCAGCCTCTTTGCCTGACATGGACTCCCTCCTGACTACATGTGACCCAACTGGTCAGAGGGCCACACTCCAGGCGGGCTTCCTTATTGCCACTCTATGTGGCCTGGGAAAGCTGAAAACTAGTGCTGTCCTAGTCCAAGCCTGAGAGCCAGGGAGTATTGAGCTGAGTGGACATGTGTGTGTATGTGTCTCTTTCCCCTCCTTCCCCCTGCACTTCCACTCTGTTTTCTGCAGCCTGGAGGTGCTAGTGCATCCTGTCTTTTTGGGTCAATCAGACATGCTCATGGATGTGGACTAGGGTGTTTGTTTCTGAGAGGGGGGGTTGCGGGGGTTCCTGTTAGGCTCAAGCTTAGGGTCTGATGAGCTGGGTGAACTAGATGCCAAGTTCCCATTTCTTCTGTCAGAATGCTCTGCCCAGTGATGAGGACGACAAAGACCCAAATGACCCCTACAGAGCCCTGGACATTGACTTGGATAAGTGAGTGTTGGGTTGGGGCTGGATTGCTGCCCTGCAGGGCGATTCAGGCCTAAGCTTCCCTGGTGTTTCTGTGTCCTCGCCATCCCTCTCCATCTTTCTCCAACCTTTGCATTTTTTTTTTTTTTGATTGATTTTAGAGAGGCTGGGGGTGGGGCTGGGGTGGAGAGGGAGAAGCATTTGTATGTTGTTCACTTAGTTGTACATTCATTGATTGCATCCCATATGTGCCCTGACCAGGGATTGAACCCGCAACTTTGATGTCTTGGGACGACGTTCTAACCAACTGAGCTAACCAGCCATGGTCCATCTTGTGCGGTTTTTACATAACATGTTTGGACAAAAGGGGCAGCAAAAGGGTTTATCCTCCTCCAGGCCTCGTCAGAAGCCTTGGTGATGGGTTGAGTGTGGAAGGGCAGACCCAGCTCCTCCTTTGACCTGTCTGCCCCCCACCCTCTGCCCCCAGGCCCTTAGCTGACAGTGAGAAGCTGCCCATTCAGAAACATAGAAATGCCGACACCTCCAAGTCCCCTGGGAAAGAGGATGTGCCTGTCATAGAAAAGAAAAGCAAGAAACCCAGGAAAAAAGAGAAAAAACACAAAGAGAGAGACCGGGAGAGAAGGAAGGAGAAGGAACAAAAGGTGAGCCCTACCCATAGATTTTAGCCTCCTTCCCCCTTCCCTCAGGCGCAGGCAGGTGACAGTATGGGAGAGAGGCAGGCACCCCAGCTTTTGGCAGCACTGAGACTTGTCATAGCCTGTTGTGATCAAGGGGAAAGTGAACTCTTGTCAGCCTCCCTAGGCAGAACACCCAGCGTTGTTTGTGATTGCACTTGTCTATATGGCCCTGTGCCTGGTGGGAGCCACTCTGCAGGCTCTGGCTGGGGTTTCTTGGGACGAATCCTGCTGCTTTAGCCAAAGGCCTGTCTTTCTGTGGTTTCAGAGTAAGGACTTAGATTTCTGGCTGTCCACCACACCACCACCAGCCACTGCTCCAGCTCTAGCTCCAGCTCCAGCTCCATCCATGGTAAGACCCTGATGATGGGTACACTTGCTGACCCCATGATGTCCTCAGTTGGATGGGTGCATTTCATGGTCTTGGCAGAGCTGCCTCACCAGGAGTGCTGGGACACCCTTTCTGGGTACTGCCCACACCAGCCCTTACCCTATATCACTCATTGGACCTTCCTGGCCACTCGGGCTCCAGTGCTGGACCCTCACACAGGTGAACCATATTGGGCCAGCTCCCAGCTTCTATGTCCCACGTCTTGCCCAGGCAGTGGCTGTAGCATGTGTAGGGGTGATTGGGTGGCTGGCCCCTCAGCACAGTCTGGTGCTCCCTTCCAGCCAGGCAGCAGCCTTGAGCAGTCACTTTATGAAAGTAGACATAGCCCTGAGGCTCTTGGGCCTTATGCAGTGACCCCAGTCTGTGCCAGTTGATCTCAGACCAGGCCTCCTCTCCCATCCATCAGCCACTTGCACTTCCTGGTAGCCACATACCTGTTTGATGATAAAATATCTGGCATTCAAGAAGAGGCCCAGGGTCACTACTGGGTGTCCCAACACAAGGGCAGGATGGCACAAGGGTGGAAGACACCCTGTTTTGGGTTCTGGCTATCCCCTTGCCCCTACCCCACCGACCCACCCACCCCATGTCTCTTCCACCGGGTATCCCTACAGGAAGAGCCGGTGGTGGGTGCGATCAGTAGTGCTCCTGAGGAACAGTGCGAGGAAGCCAAGAGACAGAAGCAAGATGAGGAGGAGGAGGAAGAGGAGGAGGAAAGAGACTCTGAGAAGGTGAGGGTTCTCACCTGGTTATCCTCACAGGTATGGGCTATGCACCTACACTGAGCGCTGTGCGGGGAGAGCCCAGTTCCAGGGGAAGAGGGTGGTTACTGGTTACCCAAATAAATCCCTTGTGATGGTGGTCTCCTGGTTCTGGTTTTCTTCACAGCTTCATTAAGTTGTAATTTGCACCACAGAGCTCACCCTTTTAAAGTGAATAGTTAACTGGTTGATAGTACATTCCCAGAATTGTGCAACCATTTGCCTAATTCCATGACATTTCATCATCCTTCCCCCCCCTCAAAAAAAAACTGTCCCTATCAATAGCCACTCTCCCCTCCCCCAGCCCCTGACAACTATGAATCCACTTCCTATCTCTGGATTTGCTTATTCTGGACATAGATGAAATCACACACTATGTGGCCTTTTGTGTCTGGCTTCTATCACTAAGCCTTGTGTGTTCAAGATCCATCCATGTTGTGATTGTCAGTGCTTTACTCCTTTTCATTGTGTGGATGGACCACATTGAGTTTATCCTTTCATCTGCTGAAGTACTTTTGGGTTGTTTCCACTTCTTGGCTGTTGTGACTCTTGCTTCTGTGAACACGTATGTGCATTTTTTTGTGTGGGCTTAGGTTTTCCTCTCTTGGGTGTGTTCTAAGGAGTTTCCTAGTTGCTGGGCCATCACGTGTGAATTCTTGCTCTTTCCCCCTGTATATTCTTTTTTTTTTTTTTTTTTTTGTATTTTTCTGAAGCTGGAAACTGGGAGGCAGTCAGACTCCCGCATGCGCCCGACCGGGATCCACCCGGCGCGCCCACCAGGGGGCGATGCTCTGCCCATCCGGGGCGTCGCTCTGTTGCGACCAGAGCCACTCTAGCACCTGAGGCAGAGGCCATGGAGCCATCCCCAGCACCCGGGCTCCAATGGAGCCTCGGCTGCGGGAGGGGAAGAGAGAGACAGAGAGGAAGGAGAGGGGGAGGGAGGGGTGGAGAAGCAGATGGGCGCTTCTCCTGTGTGCCCTGGCCGGGAATCGAACCTGGGACTTCCGCATGCCAGGCCATCGCTCTACCACTGAGCCAACCAGCCAGGGCCTCCCTTGTATGTTCTTAACCAAGTTGGCGGTAACTGTCCTTCACCAAGTTCCCAATTTCTTGCTTCAGCCTGACGGGGCCTCATTCATTCCCTCAGGACCTTGGGGGATTGCTGGCTCCTCTACTCTGACATGTGACCCTTTCTTGGGCACACTTAGTCCCTGTGTCTTCAGCCACAGGACATGAGAGGAGGGCATTGCCAGAGAAGTTTGGGTTGTCTCTGACCTCTTCTCTGGCTTCAGAAACCTTCCAAGCATAAGAAGAAGAAGTATAAGAAGGAGAAGGAGGAGAAACCCAAAGACAAGAAGAAATCCAAAAAGAAGCCTCCTGAGAATGATGGGGTGGCACAGCCCTTGGAGAACGGCACGCTCAACGAGCCTCTCCCGGTGAGGGGTACTTCACTTCCCCCCTGCTGGTTGTGGTCCTGTGGGGAGACCAAGCCTAGTCTAGGAGCCAGCTATAGCAGGCAATGGGCTGGTGGCCCCTGGAACCTGACTGTGGGCATCTGGAGGGTAGTCTCTCTAGCCATGCTGGTGTCAGAAGACCCAGGGAGTAAACTTGTATTTTCTGGAGGAGCTCCTTGCCTCCCAAATTTCACAATTGTAATATTTCAACTCAGAGCACTTGGCAGCTCCCAGCAGGCCTCATTTTGTGAAGAGGTGCTCTGAGGCTCTGATGACCCAAAGCTAAAATCATTTTTTTCTTTGTTCCCAGCCCATGTCCAGCTATTCTCTCCTGGCTGAGAATTCCTATGTTAAAATGGTGAGCAATGCAGGCATTTCAGAGGTGCTGGCGGGAAGCTTGGGGTCCCTTTGTATGGGGGGTGGCTCTGACTACACATCTCCCATTGGTGGCCTCTCTGGGGAAAGAACCACACACCACTTGTGTGACAGACAGCAAGCTGTGCTCTCTGTGGGCCAGGCCAGGGGCAGATGGATTGGCAAACTATGTTCTTGAAGAAAGGACAGGAATAACTAAACACTGCAGGCACAAAACAGAGACAAGATTTTCAGTGAGGCCTGGAAAGCATGCCTTTCTTGGTACTTTATTGCACTTACAGAATGGGTGTTGAGTTCTCTTGGGCCCCTATGCCAGCCCAGAATGGGTCCCATGGACTCCCACCACAACCACTGACCCCAGCCTTGCTCTACAGACGTATGACATCCAGGGCAGCCTGCAGAAGGACAGCCAGGTCACCGTGTTCATTGTACTGGAGAACCAGAGCAACAGCTTCCTGAAGAGCATGGAGCTCAACGTGCTAGACTCACTTAATACCAAACTGGCCCGGCCAGAGGGCTCCTCTGTCCACGACGGCGTCCCTGTGCCTTTCCAGCTGCCCCCAGGTGAGCGGCAGCAGATGTCCAAGCTAATGGAGGCCAGGCATTTCCTCAGGCTTGAGCTTCTTTGTCTCACCTTCCTTCAGTCGTAGGACTTTTGGGGGCTGGTTGGGGCCCTCCTAGGCTTGCTTTGTGCTATGGTCAGCCTGCCTTTCTCTCACCCTCCCCTCCCTTCCTCTCTCTCCTTCTCTCTCAAACCACCTCTTCCACCTTCTCTTCTCCTCCCCTCCTCTCCCCAGGCATCTCCAACGAAGCTCAGTTTGTGTTTACCATTCAGAGCATTGTCATGGCCCAGAAACTCAAGGGGACCCTGTCCTTTATCGCTAAGGTATGAGAGGCCTGCAGTAACGCCCCAGCCCAGCCCATACCACTCCGAGTGCACCCAGATCACCTGGATGTACCTGAGTTCAAAGGCCCTACCCTATTCCCCAGTCATCCTGCTTCCAAGCTCAAGGCCCAGTTCCCACTCCCCACTCATGCTGCACCCGTACTCCCACAGAACGACGAGGGCTCCACCCATGAGAAGCTGGACTTCAAGTTGCACTTCAGCTGCACCTCATACTTGATCACAACTCCGTGCTACAGGTACACAAGCCTGCCTGCCTTCCATTCCCATCTCCACCCCTTGGGTCCAATAGGGCAACCACAGTGGGCCCACCTGCCTAACTGCTATGTGGGGCTCTCTGTGCAGTTCATCTCAGAAAGTCATCTGATCAAAGGTGTGGAAAGGCCTAAGTGTTGGATGACCAACTTGTAGATAGTACAGAAAGTTCTGCTTCTCCGCCATGTTGGCAGCTCAGGCCACATAAGAAGTGCCACAGGCAAAGCAGCTCAGACAGCAGACATTGGTTCTCTCTCTCAGCCTTGGGGGCTAGAATCCGAGGTCAAGATGTTGGCAAGACTAGTTCCTCCTGAGCCCTCTGTCCTTGGCATGTAGACGCTGTCTTTTCTGTGTCCTCACATGGTCATCCCTCTGTCCTGGTCTCCTTTTATATGGCCCCAGTTATGTTGGATCAGGGCCCACCCCAGTGACCTCATTTACCTTAATCACCCCTTTAAAGATGCCAGTCTCCCAATACAGTCACCTTCTGAGGTCCTGGAGTTCAGGGCTTCAACATAGAAATTTGGCCTGACCAGGTGGTGGCACAGTGGAGAGAGCTTTGGACTGGGATGTGAAGGACCCAGGTTCGAGACCCCGAGGTCGCCAGCTTGAGCGCGGGCTCATCTGGCTTGAGCAAAAAACTCACCAGCTTGGACCCAAGGTCACTGGCTCGAGCAGGGGGTTACTCAGTCTGCTGAAGGCCCGCAGTCAAGGCACATGTGAGAAAGCAATCAATGAACAACTAAGGTGTCACAAGGAAAAACTAATGATTGATGCTTCTCATCTATCTCTGTTCCTGTCTGTCTGTCCCTATCTATCCCTCTCTCTGACTCTCTCTCTGTCGCTGTAAAAAAAACAAAAAACAAAATAATAAAAACATAGAAATTTGAGGGGGCACAGTCCAACCTGTGACATAAGACTCTTTGAGACCTCCCAAGTGGCAGCCACACAGGAGGGGTCCAACCCCCAGGGCTGGGGGCTTTGTCTGCCATGATGCTGGGGAGCTGCCTATTGTCAGTTTCCCTGTCCTGTGTTTCCCACAGCGATGCCTTTGCCAAGTTGCTGGAGTCTGGGGACCTGAGCATGAGCTCCATCAAGGTTGATGGTATTATTATGTCCTTCCAGAATCTTCTGGCAAAGATCTGTTTTCACCACCATTTTTCTGGTAAGGGATTTGATTGGACTGGTAGGTGGCACAGCCTTTGCTCACATGTGATTCTACCTCTGCTACTCTTGGAGTCACATGGACCTCACCCCTGCCCGCTCTGTTACAGTTGTGGAGCGAGTGGACTCTTGCGCCTCCCTGTACAGCCAATCCATCCAGGGCCACCATGTCTGCCTCCTGGTGAAAAAGGTGAGCATGCATGAAGGCAGCCTGCTCGCCCCTTGCCTCTGTGCCCCTCATGCCATGTCTCTTGCTTCTAGTCCCTGCAGATTCTCCTATATAACACATGGCTGGAGTTGAGTCTTTGACTACTCTGCTGAGGTCTGTGGAGCCCATGTTAGTGAGGACGATCAGCCTATGTGTTTTCTGGGCACCAGGGCACCCGTTGCCTCATCAGATGAAGTGGGGAGCTAGTCCCCCCATCCTGTATTTCTTGAAAAAGGCTAAGTGTAATTCCTGTATTTCTTACACGTTTTGCAGAATTTACCAGGGAACCCATCAGGCCTGTAGGTTTCTTTTTTGAGAGATGTTTAACTATAAGTTCACTTTTTTCAATAGGATCTTTGATTTCTCTATTTCCCCTCAGGTTAGTACTAGTAGTTTGTGGTTTTCAAGGAATTATTCATTCATTTCATCTAACTTAATGAATTGATGTGGGCAGTGTCTTTGTGGTTCTCTTATTCTTGGATGGTCTGAGTGATCGGTAGTGATTATTTTCCTTAATTCCTGATGTTATCATTTTGTGCCTTTTCTCATTTTTCTTGGTTATGCTAGAGTTGATCAATTTTACTTATCTTTTCAAAGATCAGTATTAAAACTTTAGGAGGAACGTGGGCATCTTAACACCCTGTTGGTTCCTTGACCCTCCACAGGAATAGCTGTGGTAATGTAATACACTTGTAGACATCAGAGATGTCGTCACATCATGTTACACATTCTGTTTTCAATCCTCAAAAAATTTCAGAGAACTCATGAGCAGAGTCTGTTGTGTTCACCCTGAAAGAGCATTTCTGTTGCTCTTTCATTCCTAAAGTTCACATCTTTCAGCTCAGTCACTTCTGTCAGAAAAACTTTGTTTAGCAATTTTTTTAGGATAGGTATGTTGGATACAGATTTCTCTCAGTTGTCCATCTGGTTATTATTTACTTCATCATTCTTTGGGGCTACTTTTCTGCATATACAATTCCTGCTTTGATAGTCTTTTCTCTTGGTACAATGCTCCACAATTTACAATGGGTTACGTTCTGAAAAACCCATCGTATGTCAAAAAAGCACTTGATATACCTATCCCACTGAACATCAGAACTTCACCCAGCCTTATGCAGAACACAAGATCCAGAAAATGCTGTAACCAGCACAGCACACTAGCATGTGGAGTTGTGTTTCTACCGAATGTGAATCACTTTTACACCATACTAAAGTCCAAAAATAGTAATTTAGAGACTGCTTATACTTGAAAAATAGGCAATTTCCACTTGGAATCTGTGGTTTCTGATGAGAAGTCTGTACTACTACATCTTTATTTTTTCTTTTTTTAGAGAGAGGGAGGAAGGGAGAAAACTTATGCATTTATTGGTTGATTCTTGTATGTGCCCTGACCAGAGATTGAACCCACAACCGTGACATGTTGGAACAATGTTCTAACCAACCAAGCTACCTGGCCAGGGCCTTATTTATTCTTTATATAGGGAATGAAACATTTTTCCAGACTGTTCTCCAGAATTTTGTCTTCAGTTTTCAGCAGTTTATGTTTCTGGGCATTGACTTCTTTGAGTTTATCTGTTTGGAGTCTGCTGAACTTGGTGAATCTTTGCATTTATTTCTTTTGCAAAATTTGAGGACTTTCAGCTGTTATTAACTAACTACTCCTTCAGCTCTGCCTTTTCCCCTCTCTCCTGGGAGCCCAGATACCTGAACCCAGACCTTCTTTTGCTGTCCTTCAAGTTTCTGAAGCTCTGCGTACCCTACCCTGCCCCATCCCCTGTGCTATCTTCTCAGACTGGAGTATTTCTAATTACCCATTGTCAAGTTCACTAACTTTTTCCTGTGTTGTTCCTGTTCTGTTGTTGAACTCATCCAGTAAGTTTTTTATTTTGGTCATCATTTTTGGTCTAAAGTTTCCATTAGGTTTTACTTTCATCGTCCATTTCTTTGCCGAGATTCTCTTTCTCTTGGTTTCAAAGTGTTATGATTGCTTCTGGGAGATGCTCGTAACTATTGCTTCACCACCTTTGTCAGATCATTCTGACATCTGCCTTATCTCAGTATGGGTGTTTATTATCTTTCCCAGGAAGCTGAGATGCCCTGTCTTTGTATACTGAGTATGTTAGGACTGTATCCTGGACAGTTTGAATATGCTAAGACTCTGGGCCTTTCTTAAGTCCTGAAGAGAATGGTGGTACATAGGCTCTGGCTGCAGGACTCCTGGTTCTAATGGCCATCAGTTTTTTGTGTTTGTTTTTTAATTGTATAAACAGAGAGGAAAGGAGACAGGAAGTAAGGATGGGAAATATTCCTTTTTTCTTCTTCTCTTTCCCTGAGAGTAGGGGAGATACAGAGACAGACTCTTGTGTGTGCCCCAACTAGGATCCACCCGTCAGCTCCCATCTGGGGCCAATGTTCTGCCTATCTGGGTCCACTTATATCCAAGCTCTTTTTAGCACCCAAGGTGGAGGCTTGACGGAATCATTTTCAGCACTAGAGGCCGATGTGCTCTCATCAGTCGAGCCATGGCTGTGGGAGTGGAAGGGGGGAGGAGGCACAGGGGGAGAAACAGATGGTCACCTCTCCTGTGTGCCCTGACCGGGAATCGAACCTGGGATTTCCACACACCAGGTTGACGCTCTACTGCTGAGCCAACCGACCAGGGCCAAGCATTCATTTCTTATTCCACTTTGTGTATTAATTGGTTGCTTCCTCTATGTACCCCAATCAGAGATGGAGCCTACAACCTTAAGTGTTTCAGGACAACACTCTAACCAACTGAGTTAATCACCCCGGGCCCAAGGTTCATCAGTTTTCATAGCCTTGGCTGCCTCACATGCCCCATTTGTGGGATAGGACTAGACAGTGCTCTGTGTCCTAAGAGTCTGGTATGCTGGCTTGTGAGGGTGAGGGCCACATGTACTCAGCTCTAGGGAGACCCTTGGCTCATGAACAATTTTGTAGGTCACTTTCCCCAAGCTCCTCTCTGGAACTGTCAAGACTCTGGGTGCTTCTCCTGAGGTTCCCAGCCATAAAGTGGTCACCCACTCTGTTGGTGAAGTCGCTTTTCCCAGCGACTTCTGGGTTCGTCTGATTCCATTGTGAGCCCCCGGCTGGCACTGCAGGCCTCAATCCAGGTTCCATAGCTATTTGTTGGAGATGGTGGTTGCACATGGCTTTCATCATCTACCTAGGATGCTTCTGTTCTGATTTTGAAAGCACCCACACATAGAACAGTATTTGGAAAAATAAAAGTACAACACGTGTAGTTGTGAGGTGGGATTTTCATGTAGTTTTCAACACACTGGGCAGCATTTTCCTTTTTTAGGGTGAGAAGTCCATGTCGATAGATGGGAAGTGCAGCGACGCCACACTGCTCAGCAATCTGCTGGAGGAGATGAAGGGGACGCTGGCCAATTGCTGAGTGTCATCACTGAGAGGACACAAAGGAGAGATGGATTCCAAGTGCTAGTTTCTCCTATCGCATGTACTTAACCAGCCTGGCATTAAGTCCACTGTCATCAGTTAGACATTGAGGTGGTGAGGACATGTTCATTCATTTCTCCTGTCATGTGTTTTTTTTTTGTTTTGTTTTGTTTTTTTGTATTTTTCTGAAGTTGGAAATGGGGAGGCAATCAGACAGACTCCCACATGCGCCCGACCGAGATCCACCCAGCACGCCCACCAGGGGTGATGCTCTGCCCATCTGGTGCATTGCTCTGCTGCAACCAGAGCCATTCTAGTGCCTGAGGCAGAGGCCACAGAGCCATCCTCAGCACCCGGGCCAACTTTGCTCCAATGGAGCCCTGGCTGCGGGAGGGGAAGAGAGAGACAGAGAGGAAGGGGGGGTGGAGAAGCAGATGGGCGCTTCTCCTGTGTGCCCTGGCTGGGAATTGAACCCGGGACTCCTACACGCCAGGCCAACGCTCTACCACTGAGCCAACCGGCCAGGGTCCCTGTCATGTTTTTCACTTTAAAACTTTCCACGCTCTTTGGGGAGAAACCCTATTCCAGTCCCTAACCATCAGTGACCCCTGTAGCTGGGGCCAACTGCACATGGCCACAGGAGCTGCCCAAAGAGTGAGAATGACTGCCGTCCAGGCCAGGATCTGGTGGGCCCAGGTGATGAGCAGACAGGGCAGGTGTGGCATCCTACTTCTATGAAGTCATCCAGTTCCACAAGTCCCCAAGTCCACTGCCCAGTGGTAACAGGGGGATGAAAAACTGGCTGCTTGCCTCACCACAGTGACATTCCCCTTTACCCCTCACAGCCATGGTCAGTTCTCTCTCCCCAGGATACATGGTAGGGAAAGGTCGTGTAGGCCATTCATTGTCTCTTGCATTCTGTGTCCCACTGCCATGTTTGTGTGCCGAGTGAATAGCAGCGGACACCGAGATGCAGGGGTGAAGAGCTGTAGTGAGGGTAGGGATTCAGCCAGGAGCTTGTTCTAAGTGTTTCCTTTCAGTAGAATATGTTTCGGTTGATGTTGTTTGGGGTGAGTGAGTGGTTGAGTGCTACAATTCCCAGGTTTCCCTCATTGCTGAAAACTTGGCAGGGTTTGTCCTCAAATCATGCCTGAAGCTGCTGGGAGGGCCGTCCTGGTTTCCATGGCCCTGGTGGTAAAGCACAGGTGTCCTGGGGAGGCTGGGTCTCCTAATGTGCCTATGGGCAGGGTGAGAGGACTCCAACCCAGTGAGACTTTCCTCAGAGATGATGGTCCTCGATGCCGTTTTAACTTTCCTTTTGATGAAAACTGTCACTTTAGCATGTAATCTATTTCAGAATCCTGTGCAGTGATTCTAGAATATTGAAATTGTATGATGTGTTATATAAGAATTTGCTATCAACATTCCTGTGTAAAGGAGAGACATATCACGCTGCTGTCATGATTTTGTGTCAAGATGAACCAATAAACTTGGAAAATAGACATTTACCTGTTGGATACCTGTCTCCTGCCAATGGTAGGATACATCCTGGCCAGGGAGTCATCATACCACAGCCCGGCAGGGAGAGGTCACACAGCCAATGTCTCTGTGTCAGATGGGGGCTGTGGGGCACTCATGGAGGTCACAGCATGCTGGAAAGCCTTCTTGTCCCAACCTGCCCATGTACCCTCCATCCTTGAAAGGTGACATGATCCCCACATGGACAGTGGGGGCCACGGCACACCACCGCACGAGCCTTACTCGTAGTTGTAGCCAGAGCACACAAAATGTGTAAGTCCATCCACCTGCTGCAGGAGACAGCCTCATATTGTAAGATACCTGCAACACATGAGAGATGGCCTCTCAGCCTCAGAGCCCCTAAACTGTTACCCCTGTGCCCCATGGCCTGGAAAGAGGTTAACTCGCCAGTGATGCTAACAATAAATGAGGCCTGTAGGTGGAGACAAGAGTATGGAGGGCACCTTCTTAGCAAGGCCAGCCTGTCCCCCACTCCAGCCCTCCCTCTCAGGCCTGCCCAAGGCTCAGGGTCTGTCCATCAGTCACTTGGAGTGGTCCCTAGCCTGGAATGGAGTGACTTCAGGGCAGGGCGGCAGCTATACACCTGGTCCAAACTGGTTGAGGAAGGTGGCAAGAAGCAAGAGATGGGATTTATCTTTCAAGGGCCCCTGCTGGTGCCCACAGTATGGAAGCGGTCCCTTCTCCCAGGGAGATGCCCTGTCCCCGGATTTCTGTCCAGCCCTATGCAGGCTGCAGGCTCTGAGCTCTAATGCACTGATGCCCTATCCACATCACTCCAGCCCCAGTCACGCCCTGGTTGGGTCCGCCTATAAGGGGATTCTGAAATACTCCTGTAACCATGGATCCCCCAAGGTATGCCCCTCCCTCAACCCTCACTAGCTCACTTTCAATGATGGCATTCTTTCTTGACCCACACCCACTCCTAGAAGATGGCTTGGAGCTCTTTGGGGAAATACCCTGATGGGGTGAAGCAGGAGAAGGTAAGTCAGGTTCCAGCAGTGGGCGAACGGGAGTGTTTTGGAGCGGATGGGCCTCTCCCTTGCCCGGGAAATACATCTTCCCCTGATACAGATGATCCGTCTTTTGGTACATAGCATTTGCCACTTGGTCCAGCTTTTCCTAGGAAGGGGTCGGGAGGAGGAGGGCGGGGTCCCCGCACCCCCTGATCTCCACGAGGATGGCCAGGTGCAGCTTCATCGTGTCCTGGCTCCAGTCGGTGAGCAGCAAGCCCGACACGGGTATCCCGCCTACCCATCAGGACTTGATGGCGGTAGAACTTCGAGAAGTTGCCGTGGCAGTACAGGCAGCCGCAGGCCAGCGCAGCCATCAAGCCCAGAAACAGCAGAGACACGTACCTACACCTCCCGCGCCACGGCTCTCTGCTGATCACCAACCGAATGCGCACTTTGAACCCCGGGATGCGCCTCTGCACCGTCCCCGGCGCAAACCCAGCCCCACTACGGACATCTGAAGGACGCTAGCTCGGTCTGTAGGCCCCTTCCACGAGCCGCCACTCCCAAAAACTTTCCACTCCCCGGAGTGGCCCCGCCCTCAGATCGCACCCAGTTCTCGCGCCCACAGCGGGTGCAATCTCCTCCTTCCAGGCCGGCCTCTGCTCGAGGCTCTGCCTCGCAATCCCAGCACAGCAGAAACTACGATCACATCCTTCGAACCGCGGGCACTAACCAATGGCATCACGGCCCTCCCCCGGTTACCAAGCAGCATAGAGCGCGGATGCTTAATGCGATCTCTCTCAGTTTATACCTCCGCCCACCAGCCCCGCTTCCGGGGAGGCCTCCGCCTGTAGCGGAAGTAGGTCCGGCCGGGCGGGGTCGGGGCCGGGCGGTCCCTCCGCAGTGTTCCTCCGCGGCGGGAGGCGACGCCTGCGCTAGTGGACGGCGGGTGATTCTGGACGGTGGGTTGGGGACGAAGACAGAGGACGGAGGCGAACGCTGGCCGGCCAGTCGGTGTGAGGAGGTAAGTGGGTTCTCGGGGGGATGAACGCGTGCGGCGTACAGCTGAAGACCTCGGGGAGTTTGGGGGCAGAGTTCTCCTCCCTCAGGATGATCGAACTCGGACGGCGGGAAGGGAGTTGTGAGCCCTCGTTCGAGTTCGTGGCTACAGATGTCATTTTGGAGCCAAACCCGGGCCGTGTTACTAACAATCGCTAGACCCCAGCCACTGGTTTGAATCAAATCTGCAGGATTTCAGGGCTCCCAAACCACAGGGAGTCGGCTTTTTAGAAACACGCTTCTTGCTTCCTGATTCCCGGAGTCGCTGAGCACTGGGCAAAGGCTGAATGGGAGGTATTGGCAGTGGACTCACTGCCCATTGGAGGGGCTTAGCAACTCCGTCTCTGCACTGGCTGGTGGGCTTGGGCTGGCATTTGGTTTTAAGTGACCATGTATTTTATAAAATGTTACTGAAAGAGAAAGAGAGGGAAAGTGGTTTGAAAATACAAAAAGTCACAAAGCAGAAAATAAATCATGGGTGATCTACCACCCAGGGAACTAGTGTTAATTTTGGGGGTAATATTCTGGACTTTTTTTTTTTTTTAATTGATTTTAGCGGAGAGGAAGGCGGGGGGAGAGGGACAGGAAAATCGATCCATTCCTGTAGGTGCCCTGACCCGGGATTGAACCTGCAACCTCCGCTTCTGGCCAATGCTCACCAAAGGAGCTGCCCAGCCAGGGCTGCACTGCACATTTTCAAAGCACATAGTCGGGTAAATTTTGAATATGTCGCACATGCACGTCTGCATATTTCACAGCCCAGGGCCTGTCTGTACTCTGGTTTTGGACTTGCTGGTGTTACACTGGCCTCTAGGCAGCCGCTTTTTCATCTCTCCCTTCACCCAACACCCTCCCTTCACCCAACATAAAGGGGCTCATATCAGCCCATTTTACAGACCCAGTGCTGAGCCCTGAACCCCATGCCCCTCCACCTTGACATATTAAGGAATGAGTGACTTTTTCTCCATGTGTTTACGGTAGCCTGTGCATGTTATCAGAACTCATTAAAGGAGTGTATTGAGTATTGAGTGAGAACACAGCAATTGGAAGTCCTGGCTGCCATGTCCCCTATCTGCGCCCAGGGCATCCTGCTTTTCTCCTTTCCCAGGGAAGGCATCTTTTGTTTTTTTACCCAGATCCTGCTCTGATGGCTGTCTCTTTTTCTTGGGGTCTGAATAGACACCCACTTCAACACCAGCCCCATTGCTTCTGTCTTCTGACAGGTGGGTTTTCCCCTCTTTTAAAACACTCTGGAGCTGAGCTGTCCAGGGCAACAAACAGCCACTGGCCATATGTAGTTAGTGAGCCCTTGAAACATGGCTGGATTAAATTAGGACCTCTATACATGCAAAATGCATACCAGATTACAGAGACTTGTATGTTTTTAAAAAGCAGAATATCTCAATATTTTCCATATTTCTTAGGTATTAAAATGATATTTTGTTGCCATTGAGTTAAATAGAATATATTGTGAATAATGATTTCACCTATTTCTTTTCATGTTCTTTTCAAAGTAGCTACTGGAAAATTTGAAATTAAGCATGGCGCACATTATATTTCTAGTGCCTTCCATGGTGTTTATTTCTGCAAATGTATGTTCAACTCTTGCTCCCCTAAACTTCGTGGTTTTCTGCTTCCTGTTTGTGGCTTTAGTAATTTCTTCAAAGTGGTGAGCTACTTAAATAATTTAGCCAAATGCTTGGTGTGTTGTAATTGGTGAATTAATGTTAGCTACAATTTTTTTTTAATTAAATGAGAGGCAGGGAGGCAGAGACAGACTTCAGCATGCACCCCAACCAGGATCCACCCGGCAAGCCCCCTACCAGGTGATGCTCTGCCCATTTGGAGTTTCTGCTCAGTTGCTCCGCAACCAAACTATTTTGGTGTCTGAGGTGAGGCCATGGAGCCATCCTCAGCACCCAGGGGCCAACTTTGCTCAAACCATTCGAGCCATGGCTGCAGGAGGTGAAGAGAAAGAGAGAGAGAGAGAGAGAAAGAGAGAGAAAGAGATGGGGGGGGTGCATGAGGAAGCAGATGATCGCTTCTGTGTGCCCTGACCAGGAGTCAAACCCAGGACTTCCACATGCTGGGCAGATGCTCTACCACTGAGCCAACCGGCCAGGGCCTACGAATTTTTTAATAGACTACTTTTCAGAGTAGTTTTGGTCTCATGGCATAACTGAGCAGAAAGCATAGAGATTTCCCATTACCTTCTACCCTCACGTATGCACAGCCTCTTCCACTGTCAGCCTTCCATACTAGAGCAGGACATTTGTTGCTAGGATGAACCTTCACTGACACATCACTATTACTACAAATCCATGGTTGACATAAGGGTTCATTATTTATGTTGTACGTTCTATGGATTGGGACAAATGTATAGTGACATGTGTCTACTATGACAGTGTCACACAATAGTGTCACTGTCCTAAAAATCTTTGTGTTTCTCCTATTTATTCCTCCCTTCCCCAACCCCTGGCACCCACCAAACCTTTTAATGTCTGTGTAGTTCTGCCTTTTTACAGAATGTCCTAGAGTTGGAGTCAGTGTCACCTTCATAGACAAGTACTCTTTTTTCTTAGTCATGTGCATTTACAGTTCCTCATGTCTTTTCATGGCTGATAGCTTATTTTTTTTAATCAGTGCCTCCCTAAAAGAGAGTTCTTTATTGTCTTTGTATCTCCTACAAAGCTGAGCTCAGTGTTCTTCATGCACCACATGGCCCAACTGTGACCAGCTAAAATCTAAGCCCCCTCTGTCTCTCTTTTTCTCAGGGGATTTGAAAAAGTTCCTGAACTTTATAGACAATTCATCTTCTAAAAAGTTTAGGGCTGGCTGTTTTTTATGTGGAAATGCTCTGAGGCTGAGCTCTTAAGTTCACGGAAAAGTCAGTCATTAATCACCTTCTGGGAGTTGTTCTCACATCTCCAAAGCTTCATAAAATGGAGGTTTAACTAAATCCCCCAGCAAGGGCTGGGAAGTTGGGTTCTTACTCTGGGAAGTTCCAGACATACCCCAGCTGGTGATCTCTGTTTCTGATTTCCTGGAATTTCACAGTTCAGATAGCTTAAGCGAAAAGGGGAAGATGACTTAAGAAACTGAATTCTGGGAGGGGCAGGGTTACTCCTGTGGCCAGAGTGCCAAGTAAGATATTTGGGACTGGTCACTCTGTAGGAGGCCATCCTGGGCACTGTGAGGTGTTGAGCAGCATCCCTGGCTCCCATCCGCTCAGTGCTAGGAACACCCATAGTGTGACAAACACAGACTTTGCCTGGTGTCCCCTGGGGGCAGGACCACCCCATGTGAGAGCCACAGCTGTAGCTGACTTGCTGAGAGCTCTTCACAGCACCCCGGAGAGAGTATGACCCTTGAGTGGACGGCTCAGAGCTGTGACTCCTTTCATTTATTGCCCCCTGCCTGTGAGGTCTATGCACAGTCAAGTTCATATCCGAGGATCTCAATGTTAAAAGGAAGCATGGACAGCCAACAAGGGGCATCGGTGTAGATGGGAGTTCAGGGGGTGCTCTTTCATGTGTCCTGCCCTTCCTGACATGCCTCTGGTCTGTGAAGATGCAGTAGCATCTCCTGAAACCTTTGGCTGCATTGTCAGAAGAAGGCATAGCTCCTAAGTGGACATGTTAATGACCCATGGCCTCTCTCATGTTCCTCTCTGTCCCCCACGTGACATGGTTTTGTCAAACAAAACTGTATTTGTTCCTGTGGGAAACTGAAGCAGAGAAAGGAGTTTGTTTTATTCTTTCTTTCTTTTTTTTAAGATTTTATTTATTGATTTTAGAGGAGAGAGAGAAAGGGAGATAGGAGCAGGAAGCATCAACTCATAGTAGTTACTTTTTGTATGCGCCTTGGCCAGTTCGAAACCTGGGGTTTTGAACCAGCAACCTCAGCATTCCAGGTCAGTGCTTTATCCACTGAGCCACCACAGGTCAGGCAGAAGGGTTTTTTTGTGTTGTTGTTTTTTGTTTTGTTTTGTTTTGTTTTACAGAGAGAGAGAGAGAGTCAGAGAGAGGGATAGATAGGGACAGACAGGAATGGAGAGAGATGAGAAGTATCAATCATTAGTTTTTCGTTGCAACACCTTAGTTGTTCATTGATTGCTTTCTCATATGTGCCTTGACCGTGGGCCTTCAGCAGACCGAGTGACCCCTTGCTCGAGCCAGCGACCTTGGGTCCAAGCTGGTGAGCTTTGCTTAAACCAGATGAGCCCGTGCTCAAGCTGGCGACCTTGGAGTCTCGAACGTGGGTCTTCCACATCCCAGTCTGACGCTCTATCCACTGCACCACTGCCTGGTCAGGCTGTGTTGTTCTTTTTGATTGATTTTAGGGAAGAATTGGCCGGCAGTGGGGAGGGGTTGGGGAGGAGAAGCATTCATTTGTTGTTCCACTTATTTGTGTACTCATTGATCACTTCCTGTATGTACACTGAATGGGAATTGGACCTGCAACCTTGGTGTTTGGGGATTACACTCTAATCAACTGAGCTAACTTGGCCAGGGCCTGAGAGAGGAGCTCTTTTTTATTTAATTATTTTTTTAAATTTTTTAAGACTTTATTCATTTTAGAGAGGAGAGAGAGAGTTTGAAATAGAGAGAGAGAGAGAAGGAGAGGAGCAGGAAGCATCAACTCCCATATGTTCCTTGACCAGGCAAGCCCAGGGTTTTGAACTGGCGACCTCAGTGTTCTAGTTCGACGCTTTATGTACTGTGCCACCATAGGTCAAGACGAGAGGAGTTCTTTATTAGGTGCGGGATACTGGTCCATGCACACCCTAGCCCCTCTCTGTCTTGGTGGAGCAGAGCAGAGGTGCAGATGTAGGAATGCCCGATTCAGATCCCAGCCCACTTCCATGTGCTGTGCGCTCTTCACTCCTGCCCTGCGGAGGGTATTTTCTGCCTCTCCCAGCTGCTGGTGGCTTACTGGCAGTCCTTGTTATCTCTGAGCTTATAGACGCATCACTCACATCTCCCTCCATCATCACATGACCATCTTTTCTGTGTGTCTGTGTCCAAATCTTCTTCTTTTAAGAACATGTGTCCTTGTATTAGGGCCACCCTACTCCAGTGTGACCTTACCTTAATTATAACACCTGCAGAGATCCCATTTCCAAAGTTTCATTCACAGTTACCGGGGGTCAGGATTTTTAAAAAAAATTTTTTTTTTTTTTACAGAGTCAGAGAGAGGGATAGACAGGGACAGACAGACAGGAACGGAGAGAGATGAGAAGCATCAATTGTCAGTTTTTCGTTGCGACACCTTAGTTGTTTATTGATTGCTTTCTCATATGTGCCTTGACTGTGGGCCTTCAGCAGACCGAGTACCCCCTTGCTCAAGCCAGCGACCTTGGGGTCAAGCTGATGAGCTTTTGCTCAAACCAGATGAGCCCGTGCTCAAGCTGGCAACCTTGGGGTCTCGAACCTGGGTCTTCCGCATCCCCAGTCCAACGCTCTATCCACTGCGCCACCGCCCGGTCAGGCCCAGGGGTCAGGATTTAAACATACCTTTTGGGGGGACACGATTCAACCTTTAACAGAGGGTGGAGAGTGACTACTGATAGACACACTGTCTTTTGGGGTGATTGGAATGTTGTAGAATTGGGGATGGTTGCATACTCTGAGTTTACTAAAATCATAGATTGATTTGTGTACTTTAAAGGGGTAGAATTTACGGATGTAAATTATATATCGATAGGACTGGAATCTATGGGACCTCTCAACAGCACCTGGCCTGGAAGCAGCCCCTACAAACTTTACTTCATGCCTTTGTACAATACATGTTGGAGAACATCACCCACAAAACCAAGACATGAACTTAAAAGGCCAACAAAATACAAATCCCCACCCTATGCAGGGGAAGACCCAAAGCCAATCTTGCAAGTACCCTGTAGGATAGCATGGGCCTTCCCACACAGGGAGCTGTGGTGATATTTAAAAATGAATGTTAGGATGGTGGAAGACTGTGCTGGGGCAGACTTTGGGCCACAAACATCTTCCAGCTAAACACTTGGACTGCTGGCCTGAACCTAGGGACTGATCTCCCAGATTGGGGCCTGTCCCTCCAGCCCCACCCCCACCACCAGGTTAGGGCAGTGTCCCCAAGGTGATGGCACTGTTAGTAGCTGAGGCAGGATGAAGGCACCGGAAGGAAGTGGCAATGGGCCAGGCTCTGCTGCACCGCACAACGCCTCTGTGGCTTAGAGGAACTATGTTTTGTTTTGAGGAAAAAAATGGGGGAGAGGAGTGGGCATATGTTGGGTCAGAAAAGTTGTACTCTTGTATCATTCTAGAAGCTTCTAGGTGCCACACACGTCATCTGTGAAAACAACTAGGGAGTCAGGAGAGCCCTTAGTATTGAATTCTGAGAGGGTTATCCAAACCCTTCCCCATGCCAGCGCCCTTTGGGGGGGTTCTAAAAATAGCAAGGAGAAAGGCCCCTGGCAACTGTAATAGGACCAGCAATATGATTGGTCCTTGGCCAGCAACTTCTCTACCATGGGATGTGTGTTTGTGATACAATGTTGTTTGCCTTTAGACGGGAACTCTGATAGGAAGTTTTTCAGAAAATCATTGCTTCCACTTAAAAAAAACTTCCTACCTTCTGAAAAGAGTCAGAAAGGTAAGGAGGAGCCTTGCAAGCCCCTTCTGCTGCCCTGCCCCATTTTCCAGAACCATCTGGGCAATGGCATGAGAGGATGTGGACAAAGACAAGGTGGCCTGCCTGGTGGGGGGCAGTGGGGCTACCACCTCCATGAGGCTTAGCTGGGCAGGTCTGTCACTGCGCCTGAGGTTCCTGTCTTCCCAGGTCTCGTAACCAGGTCACCAGGTGATGTTGACAAAGGTTAAATTCCCAAAGCCATCTCTAAAGAGGCCCCAAAATAAATAGAAGGCAATAACTGGGCACTGGGGGTCCAGATTTCATTTGTTGGGATTTCCATCAGCATGGAAGGTTTGCTGCAAGATCAATAGGGTCATGTGATAGAAGCCGCTTGGGGGCTCTGTGGCCTGGTGTGGCCAACCCCACTCTGCTGGACGAGGGGTATAGCACCCCATTTCGTCTTCTCATTGCTAAGTGGGGCTGCCCTCACACCATGTGGAGGGGCATTTGGAGGCTGAAATAAGACCAAGGTTGTGAAATTGTCCCCATGGTGCCAGCAGGTGGTGGGCACGGGGAAGATGGCTGGCTGTTTTGTGTGGCCTGCAGGGGTTTCTTTCCCTTGACCTGCCGTCAGAGTGTCCTGGTAGTGCCTTGGTTTGCAGATTCATCACATGGGCAGGTGTGCGGGCCACTTGGGCAGTTAGCAGTCACAGGTAGTGCTGTGAGGCCCCTATTCAGTGTGTCCAGTGCACACACCCATGGCATAGAATAATAGGTCCTGGGCTGCCCAACCCTAGGGGACACAGCTAGTCTCTGAGACAAGGGTGGGGGAGGTGGCCTCTTAATCAGAGCCTCCTGGGGGGGAGGATCTGAGGCTGGGCCCCGTCCTGTCCTTCCATGCCAGAGAGAAGCAGGCAAGAGGAGCGTTTATGGCTGCCTCTTTCCCTTCTTAGAAGCACCACTTTCCCACCCTCCAGAGCCTGGGTGCCCAGGGCTCTGCCCACTCACCAAAACCAGGGAAGGGCGATGGTCCAGACTCTGTGCTGGCATTGCAGAGGTCTTTGGTGAGGAAGAGACCAGCCTGGAGGGCACCTGGCACTGGATTTGGGATAAAACAGGTGGAAGCTGGAATAATTGACAGGTGGTGAGCAGAGGTGGATTTAACGGTGAGCGCACTGGGCATGCGCCCTGGGCCCCGACTTCTGAAAGGCCCCACAAAACCCCAACTTGACACTTTTTTCTAATGACACTGAGTTTGGTTTCATATGTGCATTTACAGTAAATAGAGGTGGGATGCAGGCAACAAGAGAGCACTGCAGAGTGCGCTAGCTGATGGTCGTTATCTTCCAGGAGTCTGGGAGAAAAGATTACTCAGACATTTCAAAGGTATTAGCCTGGATACACAAGAACAGGCTGGGCCCACTTAAGGTTAAGACTGACCCCCTGGCTGGGTATGTAGCTCAGTTGGTTAGAACATTGTCCTGAGCCTGACCAGGTGGTGGCGCAGTAGATAGTGTGTTGGACTGGGATGCGGAGGACCCAGGTTCGAGACCCCGAGGTCGCCAGCTTGAGCATGGGCTCATCTGGTTTGAGCAAAGCTCATCAGCTTGGACCCAAGGTCGCTGACTCAAGTAAGGGGTTCTCTGTCTGCTGAAGCCCCACGGTCAAGGCACATAGGAGAAAGCAATCAATGAACAACTAAGTTGTCGCAACAAAAAACTAATGATTGATGCTTCTCATCTCTCTCCATTCCTGTTGTCTGTCCCTGTCTATCCTTCTCTCTGATTCTCTCTGTCTCTGTAAAAAAAAAAACACAACAACATTGTCCTGATACACCAAAGCTGCATGTTCAATCCCAAGTCCTGGCACATAAAAAAATCAACCAGCCTGACCTGTGGTGGCGCAGTGGATAAAGCATCAACCTGGAAATGCTGAGGTCGCCGGTTCAAAACCCTGAGTTTGCCTGGTCAAGGCACATATGGGAGTTGATGCTTCTAGCTCCTCCCCCCTTCTCTCTCTCTGTCTCTCTCCCTCTCTGTCTCTCTGTCTCTCTCTCTCTCTCTCTCTCCTCTCTAAAAATGAATAAATAAAATTAAAAAAAAAAAAAGAATCAACCAGTGAATGTGTGAATAGGTGGAACAACAAATTGATGTTTCTCTGTCTCTCTTTTCTCTCTCTAAAATATATCAGTAAATAAAATAAAAAGATAAAGACTGACCTTTGCTAAGGAAGCCTTAGACCTGGGATATGACTGCCCTGGGGCTGCCCAGGGAGGTGATCAAATCTTGTGTGGTGACTCTTGGTCACTGAGCTTGCCAGGCCTGCCATATAGCCCCCAGGCTTGTCAGATCTACTCTGTTTCCCCTTTTTGTTCACACCACAATTTAAGCAAAGAAAAAGGAGAGTGGGAGACTTACCACAATATTGTAAATGGTGACTTATTGCCCATAGGTGCGTGTTCTGGAGCTGGGCCCGAGGTGGTACAGGGCACTGCTTCCACTTTCTCTCTCTGATGAACTCTTTTTTTTTTTTTTTTTTTTTGCATTTTTCTGAAGCTGGAAACGGGGAGGCAGTCAGACTCCCGCATGCGCCCGACCGGGATCCACCCGGCACACCCACCAGGGGGCGATGCTCTGCCCATCTGGGGCGTCGCTCTATCACGACCAGAGCCACTCTAGCACCTGGGGCAGAGGCCAAGGAGCCATCCCCAGCGCCCGGGCCAACTTTGCTCCAATGGAGCCCCGGCTGCGGGAGGGGAAGAGAGAGACAGAGAGGAAGGAGAGGGGGAGGGGTGGAGAAGCAGATGGGCGCCTCTCCTGTGTGCCCTGGCCGGGAATCGAACCCGGGACTTCTGCACGCCAGGCTGACACTCTACCACTGAACCAACCGGCCAGGGCCATCTTGATGAACTTTTTTTTTTACAGGGACAGATAGAGAGATAGATAGGGACAGACAGACAGGAACGGAGATGAGAAGCATCAAATCATCAGTTTTTCATTGCAACACCGTAGTTGTTCATTGATTGCTTTCTCATATGTGCCATGACAGCGGGCCTTCAGCAGACTAGTAACCCCCTGCTCGAGCCAGTGACCTTGGGTTCATGCTAGTGAGCTTTTTTGCTCAAGCCAGATGAGCCCACGCTCAAACTGGCTATCCTGGGTCTCCACCCTGGGTCCTTCCACATCCCAGTCCAATGCTTTATCCACTGCGCCACCGCCTGGTCAGGCTCTGATGAACTCTTAAGAGACTCCCATCCCACGAGTCCCACGGGTGCCTCCCTTCCTATTTCTACCACATGCACACTCCCGGGGGATGGGCATATGTCCACCGGGGCCTGTAGATGGAGAACAAGGAGAATGTGGGTCAGCTGGCATCTCCTGTTCTGAGGCAGTTGGGACATACCTCGGGGTAGTTCTGTTTACTGAGGAGCTGGCACCTTTTTGGAAAACTTGAAACCACATGTTCTGAGAAAACTCCCCAGTGTGGTTTCTTGCTTCCAGAACAGGGTTTCCAGGAGCAGGTGACAATTCTTCCTCTTTCTGTATTTCAGATCTCAGGGAAGACCTGGGAATCAGTGAATTTTTGGTTCCCTTTGGGTTGGCCAACACCCACAGCTGCCCACCCTCCTTTTTGGAGGCCTCACCCAGGAGTTTGCCGTGAGGACACAATGTCCAACCCCTTCCTAAAGCAGGTCTTCAACAAGGACAAGACCTTCCGCCCCAAGCGCAAGTTTGAGCCAGGTACACAGCGTTTCGAGCTACACAAGAAGGCACAGGCATCACTGAATGCGGGGCTGGACCTTAAGCTGGCTGTGCAGCTCCCTCCTGGCGAGGAGCTCAATGACTGGGTTGCTGTGCACGTGGTGGACTTCTTTAATCGTGTCAACCTCATCTACGGCACCATCAGCGACGGCTGCACCGAGCAGTCCTGCCCCATCATGTCAGGCGGCCCCAAGTATGAGTACCGCTGGCAGGATGAGCACAAGTTCCGCAAGCCCACAGCACTGTCAGCCCCACAGTACATGGACCTGCTCATGGACTGGATTGAGGTACAGATCAATAATGAGGACGTCTTCCCCACCAATGTTGGTGAGTTGAGGGCCTGGGGCAGGGGTGTGTGCTTTTGTTTTATTTTTTTGTGACAGAGACAGAGAGAAACAGATAGGGACAAACAGATTGTAAGGGAGAGAGATAAGAAGCATCAATTCTTTGTTGCAGCTCCTTAGTTGTTTTTTGATTGCTTTTTCATATGTGCCCTGACCAGGGGGTTACAACAGAGTGAGTGACCCCTTGCTCAAGCCAGCGACCTTTGGGCTCAAGCCAGCGACCATGGGGTCATGTCTATGATCCCACGCTTAAGCCACCGACCCTACATTCAAGCTGGATGAGCCCGCGCTCAAGCCAGCAACCTCAGGGTTTCAAACCTGGGTCCTATGCATCCCAGTCTGACACTCTGCACCACTGCCTGGTCAGGCAGGGGGTGTGTGTTTTTAGTAACAGCTTTACTGAGGTAATTCACAGACCTTGGAATCCACTCATTTAAAGTAAGTTCCTTGGGCCTGACCAGGCAGTGGCGCAGTGGATAGAGCGTCGGACTGGGATGCAGAGGACCCAGGTTCGAGACCCCGAGTTCGCCAGCTTGAGCCTGGGCTCATCTGGTTTGAGCAAAAGCCCAACAGCTTGAACTCAAGGTCGCTGACTCCAGCAAGGGGTTACTCGGTCTGCTGAAGGCCCACGGTCAAGGCACATATGAGAAAGCAATCAATGAACAACTAAGGTGTTGCAACGCGCAACGAAAAACTAATGATTGATGCTTCTCATCTCTCCCCGTTCCTGTATGTCTGTCCCTGTCTATCCCTCTCTCTGACTTACTCTCTGTCTCTATAAATAAATAAATAAATAAATAAATAAAGTAAGTTCCTTGGCATTTAGCACAATCACAGGGTTATGTACCCATCCTCTCTAATTCCAGAACATTTCAGTACCCCAAAATGATTCCCTATCCCTATCAGCAGTCACCCCCAGCCCCTTCCCCAGCTCCTGACAACCACTTACTAACTTCCTATCCCTTGTGGCTTTGCCTATTCTGAACATTTCACATAAATGGAATCACACTGTGGCCTTTAGTTTCTGGCTTCTCTTTGTGAGTGTCATGTGTTCAAGATTGATCCATGTTGTTGCAAGTATCCAAGCTTCACTCCCTTTCATGGCTGAGTAGTATTCTAGTATGTAGATGGGCCATGCTTTGCTTTTGAGATGGGGAGATTATTCTGGATTATCCAGGTGGGCCCTGAATTTTATCAGAAGGGCTCTTGTAAAAGGGAGGCAAAGGGACATTCAATGCAGAGAAGAGAAAGTGATGTGACAACAGGAGAAGGAAGAATGGATTATAAGCTCAGGAATACTGGCAGCTTCTAGAAAAGGCAGGAAATGGATCTTCCTTGGAGCCTACAGAAGGAAGCAAACCTGCCCACACCATGACCTCAGCCCTGTGAAACTGACATGGGACTTCTGGCCTGCAGAACTGTGAGGGAACACATGCCAGGTGTTCCTTTTTTTTTTTTTTTTTTCCTGTATTTTTCTGAAGCTGGAAACAGGTAGAGACAGTCAGACAGACTCCCACATGTGTCTGACCGGGATCCACCCGGCATGCCCACCAGGGGGCGATGCTCTGCCCCTCTGGGGCATAGCTCTGTTGCGACCAGAGCCACTCCAGCGCCTGGGGCAGAGGCCAAGGAGCCATCCCCAGCCCCCGGGCCATCTTTGCTCCAATGGAGCCTCACTGCGGGAGGGGAAGAGAGAGACAGAGAGGAAGGAGAGGGGGAGGGGTGGAGAAGCAGATGGGCGCTTCTCCTGTGTGCCCTGGCCGGGAATCGAACCCGGGACTTCTGCATGCCAGGCCGACGCTCTACCACTGAGCCAACCGGCCAGGGCCCATGCCAGGTGTTCTAAACAGAGTCGGTGGTAGTTTGTTACAGCAGTCCTAGGAGACCACACAGAGGCCCTTCTCACTTCATCTTTGGCATCAGTACAGCATCATGAAAAACAGGGTAAACAGGTCTTGGGCCCCAGCTCTTGGTCACTGACGGGCTCTATCCCTGGTCAAGTTTCTCACCCCTCTGGACCTGACTTACCCTCTGTACAGGAAATGGGCCTGCAGCTGGCAGAGGGCTTTCAGAGGCCCATCTGAAAAAAGGCAGCTCAGAAGAGACACTTGCCCAAATAAGGGTTCACAGGTACACCTAGCCACCCACCCGTCAGGTCACTGAGTCTGTGCTGTGGCCTTGCAGTCCACGTCTGCACATGCTCCCTGTTCTGACTCCCAGCCTACTGGGTCCCCTAAAGTCCTAAAAGCTCCTGAAGGAGTCTTCATTCTAGAACTTAGACCCTGAGTTCCTCTAGTCATCTCTTCACCTGTGGAATGAGAATTCTAGCAATTTTACCAAAGAGGAAACTGACGAGCAATCAAGAGAAAATGAACTTGGCAGATGTCCCACAGCTGCCCAGACGAGGGTCTGAGGCTATACCACCAAACTCCAGGCTCTCTCTGGGCCCCAGCTTATGCCACATGGCAACATCATGGGGTCTGAGGTTACCACTGTTTCCTTGGGTGCCTGTCTGGCCCAGGCCATATGTTCCTGCTTTATTTGCAAATCCCAGGGCCCCTTGGCCTATTCTGACCCCCAGCCAGGTAGAGGGAATGAAATGCTTTGCATGGACAGCAGTGTCTCTACTTCTTGTCTGTGTTGCTTTCAAGACCAAAGGCTGCCTGGCGCTTCTTAGGGTTAGATTTGTGGCTGAGCAGAGAAAGGACAGGGTCCTCATTTTATCTCAACCTTTCACACCTGTGCCATTGACACCTGTACACACCCACTGAGGCATCAAGCCACCATATTATGCTCTTTAATGTTACCTTTTCCATAAAGGACCACACAGTAGCTCTTCCTTGTTGCTACGTACATAGGTGGCAGCCCTTTCCTTCTCAGCATCATGGCTGCCCTCAGACCCCTCGTGAAACCCAAGATTGTCAAAAAGAGGACTAAAAAGTTCATCAGCGCCCTGGCCGGTTGGCTCAGCGGTAGAGCATCGGCCCGGCGTGCGGGAGTCCTGGGTTCGATTCTCGGCCAGGGCACACAGGAGAGGCGCCCATTTGCTTCTCCACCCCTTCCCCTCTCCTTCCTCTCTGTCTCTCTCTTCCCCTCCCGCAGCGAGGCTCCATTGAAGCAAAGATGGCCTGGGCGCTGGGGATGGCTCCTTGGCCTCTGCCTCAGGCGCTGGAGTGGCTCTGGATGCAACAGAGCGACGCCCCAGAGGGGCAGAGCACCACCCCCTGGTGGGCATGCCGGGTGGATCCCGGTCGGGCGCATGCGGGAGTCTGTCTGACTGCCTCCCTGTTTCCAGCTTCAGAAAAACACACACAAAAAAAAGTTCATCAGCACCAGTCAGACTGACATATCAAAATTAAGTGGAACTGGCCTGACCAGTGGTTGCACAGTGGTTAGTGTTGACCTAAGATACTGAAGACCTAGATTTGAAACTCTGAGGTCACTGGCTTGAATGTGGGCTCACCACCTTGAGCACGGAGTTCCTGGTTTGAGCATGGGATCACCAACATGATCTCATGGTCGCTAGCTTGAGCCCATTTCCTGGTTTGAAGTCCAAGGTCGCTGGCTTGAGCAAGGGGTCACTGGCTCAGCTTCAGCCCCCAGTCAAGGCACATACGAGAAGCAATCAATGAACAACCAAAGTGATGCAACTACAAGTTGATGCTTCTCATCATCTCTCTCCCTTCCTGTTTCTCTTTTTTGTCTCTTGCAAAAAACAAACACAATAAAACCATAAGATGGAAAGAGGAAGATAACAAGTGGAAAATATCAAAAGTCAAAAGTATGTTTTTAGGGGTTGTCCCATTCTACTAAGAAAAACAAATGATACTAGAAGTACACACACAAGGCTGGATCCCGAGGTGAAGAATGTTCTAGGTTCTGGGAAGAGAACTGGGTAAGACAGGAGGAATGTTGATCCAGAGTGGCTGATGTTGAGTACCCATCGGCTTTACCTGCAGCCCTGTCCTCATCCCTTCTTCCGGTGTTGTTAAGCAGCAGAGCAGTGGGTTTCTTACATTTCATTGCACTCCCTGAAGCTGGAGGTGAGAAGACCAGGGTAAGGGTCAGGAAGCCACAGATCCTGGAGAAATGGAAACAGACACCTTCTGCCCAGTCAACACTTGACTTCAGGAGGAAACCAGAACTTGAATAGGTGTCTCAGCCTCTCTGAGCCTCACTAGTTCACGGAGTAATTCACGCCCACAGTCCAAGGTGTCATGGTTTTAGGGCCAAGCTGAACCCCTGAAGCTGCATCCTGAGTGTCCTGGCCCTCTCGCTGTCCACAGGCACACCGTTCCCCAAGAACTTCTTGCAAGTGGTGAAGAAGATCTTGTCCCGACTGTTCCGTGTGTTCGTGCACGTCTATATCCACCACTTTGACCGCATTGCGCAGATGGGCTCCGAGGCGCATGTCAACACCTGCTACAAGCACTTCTACTACTTTGTCAAGGAGTTTGGCCTCATAGACACCAAGGAGCTGGAACCACTGGTGAGGGGTCAGGGACTTTGGGGAGGGTCATGGAGGGGGTTGCTGGGGCACCTGAAGGCAGGGACCAGTACCTAGGTTTTGTGAATAGTTTTTTTTTGTTTTTGTTTTTTTTTCTGAAGCTTGAAATGGGGAGAGACAGTCAGACAGACTCCCGCATGCGCCCGACCGGGATCCACCCGGCACGCCCACCAGGGGGGCAACGCTCTGCCCCTCTGAGGCGTTGCTCTGTTGCAACGAGAGCCACTCTAGTGCCTGGGGCAGAGGCCAAGGAGCCATCCCCAGCGCCCGGGCCATCTTTGCTCCAATGGAGCCTCAGCTGCGGGAGGGGAAGAGAGAGACAGAGAGGAAGGAGGAGGGGAGGGGTGGAGAAGCAGATGGGCGCTTCTCCTGTGTGCCCTGGTCGGGAATCGAACCCAGGACTTCTGCACGCCAGGCCAACGCTCTACCACTGAGCAAACCAGCCAGGGCCTTTGTGAATAGTTTTGTTGGCACACTCAGTCATTCACTTACTGCTGCCACTGCTTTTGGTGACAGGACAGAGGTGAGCAGCCAGACACCAACTGGCCTCCAAAGCTGACAAAGTGGCCTCTCAGGCCCTTCACATAGCTTGCCCCTCCCCAGCCCTAGGCAAGCCGCTGTCTTTTTCCATTTCTGTAAGGTTTGGCCCTGAATGAGGCCTATGAGCCTCTTGAGACTGCATCTCCTGCTTTTCTCTATGTGCATGTGATTTTTGTCACCTCTTGTGTCAGTACCTGATGTTCTGCTTGTTCTTAACAGAAAGAAATGACTGCACGGATGTGCCACTGAGAGCCCTGTGGCCCTGCTGTCACCAAGGCAATACCATAGGACACTTTTACTTGAGGGTCACCTCCCCGGAACATGGACTGTGCTTTTTGCTCCAGCGGCTCAGTGACCTCCACAGCTGTCAGATGGTGACCTCTGTGCCCTTAATGCTGTACGGACACTGGCGTTGAGTCCTCTCCCTGATTCTGAGGTGGCAGCCGCCATGGGGTCCATCTGCAGTGGGCCCAGCCTCCCAGAGCCCCACGGGGGAAAGATTGGACTTGAACTCTGATTCTGTGTGCTGTGAGCAACTGGGAAAATCCACTTTATCTATAAAGCACTTGGATCTGCTCAGAGCTTGGAGTTCTGCCTCCCTTCACAGGCCTTGCCCTAATGCCCCCAGTGTGCTTGGCCTGGGAGAGGACAGGCTGCACAAGGCTCTGGGTCAGCAAGAGAGGAAGCTGCCTCTGCCAGGCCTTCACGCCTCAGTTCCCTCACAGCACACCCCCTGCAGCCCCGTGTCTGTGTCATGAGAGGTACGACGTGGCCCTGGCTCCCTTTCCCTTCCTCTTTTCTTCCTCAGGCTCCTCTGTTCCGTCAGTTCCTCCAAAACATTTGGCTCATCAGTCAGGGTTTTTTGGAGCCCACATCTGAACCCCAGGTTTCCTAGGGCCCCTGCACATAAAAGATTGAGTACTTATATAGTCTCACTGACAACCACCTTGAGATGGTAGGGAACTCAGCTTTCTGTCTATAAAGAGTGAATGCAACTCCCCTCTAGATAAATACCCCTCCATTATGAATAACTCAGAATGAAGTTGGCCTTTCTTCAGATGCCTGCCCACTTATATGAAGCCCCTGGTGAGGCCCTCATGCCCAGGGGACCAGAATCCCAGCACTGTCTCCCTCAGAACAGGCCCCCATGTGGGGCTGCAGAAAAGTAACCTCAAGAAACCACATACTGCCCCTAGCTCCCTGTGCCTCAACCCTGTCCTCAGAGCACCATAATGGCCTTTCCCATGGCAGCCCTTCCCACCCAACCACTCCCACCTCTGAGGACCTCTGGGTACCCCGGACGCCTGCAGAACAGAGGAGCAGAGCACCAAAACCTGACACCAAACAAGTGCGATTAACATGACCTCATCCAGTACTTCTGGACACCACTGGGTCCAGCTTTCAGATCCTTGGTGACATGGACCCCACAGGACCATAGAAAACCATCCAGTTGAATGTAGCTCCTTTTACAAAACCATGACCAAAGGCCAAAACCACTGTGTCCCCTCCCAGCTTGCCACCTGCTCTTCAGCCAAGCTAGGTTGGGAAGGGTGGCAGGGACTAGGGGGACTCTCCCCACCCTCTTGTGCCCATGGGTGTTCCCACACAAACATCACAATAAATTGTGCCATTTTCTTACCTGCTGCTGCTAGCTGTCATTAATGTATTCCAGGCAGGAAAGCCTGGTGACAGGATACATCACTGACATTGTCACTGGGGTGCTCTCTTAAGTAGTGAGGAAATAGATGTCACAACAGCTTGTGGTCTGCCAGCACCCCAAATAGATGCACAAAATGTGGGTGGGTTAGAATTTTGTGCGGTGCAATGTGGGGAGCAGTTAGGATAAAAGTGTCAAAAACAGGTTGAGAAATTCCTTAGCAAAGGTGGGCATTGCTCTCCCATTGTCTGAGTTACTTCACCCACTTAGCCAACATTCTCTTTTTTTGCCGTGTGAGAAAAGTTTCCAGAAAATACTGGACTGAGTGCAGAAGAATTGATGGAGAGGTAACAGACAGAGGGGTGTTCCTGTTCCAGCTGTTACTAACGATCCACGTAACCTTGGACACAGAACAAAGTGACCCTCAAACTTTTCTCTTGCTCCTGACCTGTGGTGGCGCAGTGGATAAAGCGTCAACCTGGAAATACTGAGGTTGCCGGTTCAAAACCCTGGGCTTGCCTGGTCAAGGCACATATGGGAGTTGATGCTTCCTGTTCCCCCCCCCCTTCTCTATAATAAATAAATCTTAAAAAAAACAAAAAAACTTTTCTCTTGCATGTGAAAAATAGCAAACATCTTATTCTCAGGGGCCCCTTTCAAGTGTAAAATGTCATGGTTCCAGGGCCAGTAGGATTTGGACTTCTTTCACAAGAGTTGCCGGCCATGTTCCTGGCAAAGGAGCAGTTGGGGAAGAGGTGCCTGGTAGATGCCAAGGGACACACAGCCATGGGGTGGGCTTGCAACCAGGAACCTGTGAGCCCAGTGTGGTTTCTGGCCCCCAGAGGGCGTGCCGACTCCATGGAAAAGGAGAGGTTTCAAAGTAAATTCCATGTTACTGAGAAATAACCTTCTAAAGAAGCTATTGTCTCCTTATCCTTTGATTTGTAAATCTACCACAAAGATTTCCAGAACCAGCCTGACCAGGCGGTGGTGCAGTGGATAGAGCAGGGATCCCCAAACTACGGCCTCCGGGCCGCATGCGGCCCCCTGAGGCCATTTATCCGGCCCCTGCTGCACTTCTGGAAAGGGCACCTCTTTCATTGGTGGTCAGTGAGAGGAGCATAGTTCCCATTGAAATACTGGTCAGTTTGTTGATTTAAATTTACTTGTTCTTTATTTTAAATATTGTATTTGTTCCCGTTTTGTTTTTTTACTTTAAAATAAGATATGTGCAGTGTGCATAGGGATTTGTTCATAGTTTTTTTTATAGTACGGCCCTCCAACAGCCTGAGGGACAGTGAACTGGCCCCCTGTGTAAAAAGTTTGGGGACCCCTGGGATAGAGCGTTGGACTGGGATGTGGAAGGACCCAGGTTTGAGTCCCCAAGGTTGCCAGCTTGAGCGTGGGCTCATCTGGTTTGAGCAAAAGCTCACCAGTTTGAGCCCAAGGTACTGGCTCCAGTAAGGGGTTACTCAGTCTGCTGAAGGCCCGCGGTCAAGGCACATATGAGAAAGCAATCAATGAACAACTAAGCAGTCACAATGCGCAACGAAAAACTAATGATTGATGCTTCTCATTTCTCCATTCCTGTCTGTCTGTCCCTGTGTATCCCTCTCTCTGACTCTCTCTCTGTCTCTGTAAAAAAAAAAAAAGGATTTCCAGAACCAGTTTAAGAATTTGGGAGCTGTTACTGTTAGTTGGAATAACAGCCCCCAAAGATGTCCCCATCCTCACCCAGGGACCTGTTGACATGGCACCCCACGTGGTAAGGGACTACAGATAGGATTAAGGCCTCTGATATGGGGAGAACTCTTGATTTCCCAGGGGTAGGTTAGGGCAATACCCTCACAGGGTCCTCATAAGAGGGAGGCAGGAAGGTCAGAGTCAGATGCCAGAGGCTATGTTGCTGGTTGTGACAATGGAGGAAAGTGGACACCAGCCAGGGATGCTGCGCCTCTAGAAGCTGAAAGAGGCAGGAAACCCTTCTCCCCTGATACCGGCACTTAAAGGGAATAAACTTGTCTTATTTAAGCCACTGAATTTGTGGTCATTAGTTACAGCAGCCATAGAAAAGTCACAACCTTTAAAAAGAAATGCTTTACACATAGAACGCCCTGGGACTCATTAACTTGGGCTTCTGCAACACAAGAATTAGAGGTGATATGGAGAAGCCCAGATATATATACTTGGTTTCTGTTGAACCATGCATTTTATGGGTGTCCCATACATAGCTTAACGAATCCCTTTCTTTTCTAAATTTAATTTCTTATTTATTGATTTTTTAGAGAGAAAGGGAAAGAGGAGAAAAAAACATCTACTTACTGTTCGAATAATTTATGCATTCATTGGTTGATTCTTTTTTTTTTTTTTTTGTATTTTTCTGAAGCTGGAAACTGGGAGGCAGTCAGACAGACTCCCACATGCGCCTGATCAGGATCCACCTGGCATGCCCACCAGGGGGCGATGCTCTACCCATTGGGGCGTCACTTCTGTTGCGACCAAAGCCACTCTAGCGCCTGAGGCAGAGGCCATGGAGCCATCCCCTGCGCCTGGGCCATCTTTGCTCCAATGGAGCCTTGGCTGCGGGAGGGGAAGAGAGAGACAGAAAGGAAGGAGAGGGGGAGGGGTGGAGAAGCAGATGGGCGCTTCTCCTGTGTGCCCTGGCCGGGAATCGAACCAGGGACTTCTGCATGCCAAGCCGATGCTCTACCACTGAGCCATCTGGCCAGGGCCCATTGGTTGATTCTTTTATGTGTTCTGACCAGGGATCAAACCCACAACATTGGCATGTTGGGAGGACACTCTAACCAGCTGAGCTATCCAGCCAAAACCTCAAATCCCCTCTTAATTGTAGCCATTATGTTATAGCTAAAATAAATATTTCTCTAGTCCAGTGGTTCTCAAACTTTCTGAAGTTGGGGCGTATTTAAAATCCTACAAATAGGCCTGACCTGTGGTGGCGCAGTGGATAAAGAAAGCATTAACCTGGAACACTGAGGTCGCCAGTTCCAAACCCTGGGCTTGCCAGGTCAAGGCACATACGGGAGTTGATGCTTCCCACTCCTCCTCTCTTCTCTCTCTCTCTCCTCTCTCTCTCTCTGTCTCTCTTCTCTAAAGTGAATAAATAAATAAAAATAATTTTTAAAAAATCCTATAAATATTTGTAGGCGCACTATATATAAACTTCTGAGAAATATAAGTCAAATATTAAAGAAAAAAATACAAAGTCCAAGCATGCTTTTATAGTAATTAAATGAAATAAATACAACAAAATTAAATTTATTCTGACATTTAAAAACATTTTTGTGCCTGACCAGGCAATGGCCCAGTGGATAGCGTCAGACTGGGATGTGGAAGGACCCAGGTTCAAGACCCCGGGGTTGCCAGCTTGAGAGCAGCCTCATCTGGCTTGAGCAAAAGCTCACTAGCATGGACCCAAGGCCACTGGCTCGAGGGAGGGGGTACTCAGTCTGCTGAAGGCCCGCAGTCATGGCACATGTGAGAAAGCAATCAATGAACAATTATGGTGTCTCAACGAAAAACTGATGATTGATGCTTCTCATCTTTCTCCGTTCCGTTCTCTCTCTGTCTGTCTGTCCCTATCTAGTCGCCTGACCTGTGGTGGCGCAGTGGATAAAGCGTCGACCTGGAACACTGAAGTTGCCGGTTCAAAACCCTGCATTTGTCTTGTCAAGGCACATATGGGAGTTGATGCTTCCTGCTCCTCCCCCCTTTCTCTCTCTCTCTCTCTCTCTCACACACACACACACTGTCTCTCTCTCACTGTCTCTCTTTTCTAAAAATTGAATTAAAAATTGAATTAAAAAAAAATTTTTTTAAAGAAAAAAAATCACTACTCTATCTGACTCTCTCTGTCCCTGTAAAAAAAAAAATTTTTTTTAATTAAAAAATCATTTTTGGCCTGATCTGTGGTGGTGCAGTGGATGGGGCGTCGACCTGGAAATGCTGAGGTCACCGGTTCGAAACCCTGGGCTTGCCTGGTCAAGGTATATATGGAGTTGATGCTTCCAGCTCCTCCCACCTTCTCTCTCTCTGTCTCTCTCTCCTTTTTCTCCCTCTCTGTCTCTCTCTCTCCCTCTCTCTCTCCTCTCTAAAAATGAATAAATAAAAATAAAATAAAAGATTTAAAAAAAAAAATCATTTTTGTGTCTGACCAGGCAGTGGCACAGTGGATAAAGCGTCAGACTGGGATACAGAGGACCCAGGTTTGAGACTCCGAGGTCGCCAGCTTGAGCGCGGGCTCATCTGGTTTGAGCAAAAGACCACCAGCTTGAACCCAAGGTCGCTGGCTCCAGCAAGGGGCTACTCGGTCTGCTGAAGGCCCGCCCATGGTCAAGGCACATATGAGAAAGCAATCAATGAACAACTAAGGTGTTGCAATGTGCAATGAAAAAATAATGATTGATGCTTCTCATCTCTCTCCGTTCCTGCCTGTCCCTGTCTATCCCTCTGACTCACTCTCTGTCTCTGTAAAAAAATTTTAAAAAAACAAACATTTTTGTTTGTTACATTTTTTTAGTTATCTTTTTAGAATTCATAAAAAAGAGGGGTTAAAAAATTTAAAACGACAAAAAAATTATATTTTTATATATAGATACATTCTTAGAAAGATTTAGTAAATTCGGCAGGTCCCGGCGCAAATGTGTTGTTTTTTCATTCTTGTGTTGATAAGAAACATGAGCCTGGGCCCTGGCCAGTTGGCTCGGCGGTAGAGCATCGGCCTGGTGTGCAGGGGTCCTGGGTTCGATTCCTGGCCAGGGCACACAGGAGAAGCACCCATCTGCTTCTCCACCCCCTTCCCCTCTCCTTCCTCTCTGTCTCTCTCTTCCCCTCCAGCAGCCCAGGCTTCTGGGCGCTGAGGACGGCTCTGTGGCCTCTGCCTCAGGCTCTGGATGCAGCAGAGTGACACCCCGGAGGGCCAGAGCATTGGCCCCTGGTGGGCATGTCGGGTGGATCCCGGTCAGGCGCATGCGGGAGTCTGTCTGACTGCCTCCCCACTTCCAGCTTCAGAAAAAATGAGAGAGAAAAAAAAAAGAAAAAGAAACATGAGCCTGATGTGTCCTACCCATTTCTTTTCAATGTCTGGGCATATATTTGAAAGGCAAACTCTCATTTCCTTGTCAACACATTGAAGAATTCCTCTCTTTTTACTCTTAATTGTGTTGAGTGCAGAAAACCCCCACCATACATTTAACTGTACACCAAACAAAGGATAGAAGAAACTTGCCTCCAACCTTTCTGGGTAACAGGGGGGTAGTGTAAACAATTCAGCACCACAGCTTAACAGCTTTTTGCAACCTAATCAGGCAAGTGAGGTGGGGGGTTGGGCAGACTGTCAGTTTACAGCCAATTCCCCATACCTCTGTCCCCCAAAAATCTAAACTCCAAAAACCCTGTTATTTTTTTGGTCCCCAACGGGCACATATTTCTTTGGAAAACCATAGGGTGTACCTGGAAATCTTCTAGGGCACACTTTGAGAACCACTGTCAAATCTTTATATATGGTGTTGGTGCCAGAGGAAATTACCTTGGAAAATGTTTTTCATGTTTTGTACAGGACCCTGCAGCTACGCAATGCCAATTTACACCTCCATGTTTCATGGTTTCTATTTCCCCACATTCTCCTCCCAACACTGGATATTGGGCCTTGTGTAATTTATCATTTTGATAGGACAAATCCTCGCTGTAGTAATGCATTGTTGACCATTTATATTGTCAATTCACATCCTTTATATTCTTTCATTGGGAAATGTTTTTTTTCTTATTGGTTTATCAAATTCTTTTTTTTTTTATTTATTCATTTAGAGAGGAGAGGGAGAGAGAGAGAGAGAGAGAGAGAGACAGAGAGAGAGAGAGGAGAGACAGAGAGAGAGAAGGGGGGGAGGAGCTGGAAGCATCAACTCCCATATGTGCCTTGACCAGGCAAGCCCAGGGTTTCAAACTGGCGACCTCAGCATTTCCAGGTTGATG
Source organism: Saccopteryx bilineata (assembly GCF_036850765.1). NCBI lineage: Eukaryota > Metazoa > Chordata > Mammalia > Chiroptera > Emballonuridae > Saccopteryx > Saccopteryx bilineata. The sequence continues at coordinate 156,403,373 of NC_089490.1, forward strand.
CTTTATCCACTGTGCCACCACAGGTCAGGCTCAAATTCTTTTTTTTAATTTTTTGCATTTATTTATTTATCTTAAAGAGAGGGGAAGGGAGAGAGAGAGAATGAGAGAAACATCAATTTATTGTCCCAACTATTTGTGCATTCACTGCTTGATTCTCGTATGTGCCCTGAGGATCAAACCCAGAACCTTGGTGCACTGGGACGATGCTCTAATCAACTGAGCTATCTAGCCAGGGAAGTTTATAAAAATTCTTTAGGCCTGACCTGTGGTGGCACAGGGGATAAAGCGTCGACCTGGAAATGCTGAGGTTGCCGGTTCAAAACCCTGGGTTTGCCTGGTCAAGGCACATATGGGAGTTGATGCTTCCAGCTCTTCCCCCACTTCTCTCTCTCTCTCTCTCTCTGTCTCTCCCTCGCCTCTCTAAAATGAATAAATAAAAAATTTTAAAAAAATTAAAATAAATTCTTTACATATGGGCTTATATATGTTTTTATATACTTGTTTATTAAAGCTTTTCTATATATAAATTATCATACATGTTATACAAGTTTCTTCTGGTTTCTTGTCTTTAACTTGTTTACAATCACTTTGACATACATTTTCCCTTTTTTCTTTTTTTCAAGATTTTATTTATTGATTTTATAGAGAGGAGTGGGGAGAGGAGCAGGAAGCATCAACTCATAGTAGTTTCTTCTAATAAGTGCCTTGACTGGGCAAGCCTGGGGTTTTGAACCAGCGACCTCAGCATTCCAGGTTGACACTTTAACTACTGTGCCACCACAGGTCAGGCCCTTTTTTTTTTTCAACTTTCACATTTTTGGTCAATCTTTTCCTTGATGGTTTCTACCCTTGGTGATAAACTTAGACTTGGGCTGGGGAAGGCCTTCATGTAAAAATTCATCTCCATTTTCTTTTGGTTCTCCATGGTTTTCTTTCCACTTATATCAAACACTGGGTAAACTAAAGAGTTTAATTTCCATGTATGGTGTGAGGTAAGGCTCTATGGAAATCTTTATTTGTTCAATAACAAGCGAACCCCCATTCCAGCATCATAGAATGCTTCTGCACAGATCAGAAGATTTCTTATGTAGGGGTCTGTTTCTGGGTTTTGTAGGAGTTTGCCTATCCCACCTCTAGTTTTAAAGTACCTTACAGAGTTAGAGTAATTTTAATATCTAGTAATATAAGTTCATCATTATTGTTGTTTTTATATTTTCTCAACTATTCTAAATACTCAGCATAGCAATATTATATGTAGGATAGTAATACTATTATTATACTTAGAGTAGTATTCAGTTCATAGTCCAAGTGAACTTCAGAATTACTTTTTTTTTTTTTTTAGGTGAAAGGAGAGGAAATAGTGAGGCATACTCCTGCATGAGCCCTGACTAGAATCAACCTGCAACCCTGTTTGAGGCCGATGCTCAAATCAATCAAGCTACATTTAGCACCTGAGGTTGATGCACTTGGACCAACTGAGCCATTCCCAGAGCCTGGGGTCGATGCACTGGAACCAATCGAGCCACTGGCTGTGAGAGAAGAGGAAGAGAAGGGGGAGAGGAGGAGGAAAGTAGCAGATGGTCGCTTCTCCTGTGTGCCCTGACCGGGAATCAAACTTGGGACATCCGTACACTAGGTCAATGCTCTATCCACTGAGCCACTGGCCAGGGCCTAGAAGTACTTTTAAGTGTTAGAAAAATTACCTCTGAGAGTTTGGTAAAAATAGTAAATTTGGAAAATAATGTGGGGCCAGGCTGTCTGTCATTCTGGGATTTAGATTGGTTCCCAGGAGCCTCATGTATCTCTCCATTTATTTCAACCATGCGTGTTTCTTTATCATTCCCCTCCTGCAGGGTTCTTCACATTTTGTTTTACTTTATTTTTCTTTTTTTTTTTTTTTTAATTTTTTTTATTTATTCATTTTAGAGAGGAGAGGGAGAGACAGAGGGAGAGAGAGAGGAGAGACAGAAGCTGGAAGCATCAACTCCCATATGTGCCTTGACCAGGCAAGCCCAGGGTTTCGAACTGGCGACCTCAGCATTTCCAGGCCGACGCTTTATCCACTGCGCCACCACAGGTCAGGCTATTTTTCTTGCTTGTATAATTTTTTAAGTTGAGCTACAAGTCACGTGCCATAAAATTCACCATTTAAAGTTCACAATTAAGTGATTTTTAGTACATTCCCAGAGTTGTGCAACCATCACCATCAAATTCTAGAACATTCGCCTGACCTGTGGTGGCGCAGTGGATAAAGCGTTGACCTGGAAATGCTGAGGTCACCGGTTCAAAACCCTGGGTTTGCCTGGTCAAGGCACATATGGGAGTTGATGCTTCTAGCTCCTCCCCCCCTTCTCTCTCTCTGTCTCTCCTCTCTCTCTCTCTCTCTCTCTCTCTCTCTCCCCCTCTCCTCTCTAAAATGAATAATAAAAAAAAAATCTAGAACATTCTCATCATCCCAAAAGAAGCCCCATCAGCAGCAGCAGTCACTTCTCACCCCCTCCTCCAGCCACTGGCAGCCAGAAACCCACTTCCTGTTTCTGAGGACTTGTTTGTTCTGAACATTTCAGATCTTCACATTTCTTTTGAATTCTTAATTATTTTTTATTATGACTATGCAACCATGATGCTTTTTTTAATTGTATTTCTGGATAGTTATATATATATATGTGGAACATATGAGAAATCTCTTGATTTTGCCATGGGTTTTGTAATTGGTTTTTGTTTTTTTTTTTAAATTATTTATTGATTTATTTTTAGAGAAACAGAAAAAGAAAGGAGAGAGAGAGAGAAGCATTCATCTGTTGTTCCATGCAGTTGTGTATTCATTGGCTGCTTCCCGTATGTGCCATGACCGGGTATAGAACCTGCAACCTTGGCGTTTCGGGACAACACTCTGACTGAGCTAAATGATCAGGACCTGGCTTTTTTCCTCTGAATTTTAAGTTGATCCTGCTGCATTTTCTAGGCTAAGGCTCATATCTGTAGATGGTATTAATTGAATATGTTAATCTTTTATTGCCAGAATCAGTAAAATACCATTTCATGGATGATAATAATTGGCAAAGTTAAATTCAAGGCCTGACCTGTGGTGGTGCAGTGGGATAAAGCATCAACCTGGAACACTGAGGTTGCCGGTTTGAAACCTTGGGCTTGCCTGGTCAAGGCACATATGGGAGTTGATGCTTCCTGCTCCTCCCCCTTCTCGCTCTCTCTCTCTCTGTCTCTCTCTTTCCCCTCTCTCTAAAAATCAATAAATAAAATATTTTTTAAAAAAAGAGAAAAAAAATCAATATGTTACACACACACACATTTAACCATTAGTAAAACGTCAAACAGTATATCTTTTTGGATTAATTGGAGGGACAAAGATAGGAAAACAGAACCTACAAAATATAGGAAGCCCAGAAAACCACAAGGATAATTTTTTAAAATAATTTTTTAATTATTTATTGATTTTTAGAAAGAGAAGAAAGAGAGAGAGAGAGAGAAACATCAATTTGTTGCACTCACTGGTTGAATTTTGTATGTGTCCTGACCAGAGATCAAACCCACAACCTTGGTGAATCAGGACAACGCTCTAAACAACTGAACTGCCCAGCCAGGGCAAGGATGACTATTTTAAAGCATGACACAAAACTGGGTCATAGAAAACCAAACACAGGAGTCTGGATCAGGGTTTACTAAAGGCAGCTTTTAGTAATAAAGTTTTTGTCAATAAAGTTTTGTTAGCACATGGTGCTGCTCAGTCATTTGCATATTATCTCTGGCTCTTGCTCTCTACAAGACAGAGCTGAACAAACTGGGAGAGGTCTCAGTCTCAACACTCAGAGCTGAAAAGAGCCACTATTTGGCCTTTACAAAAAACAATTAGCAAAACCTGATACAGAGATACTGGTTGATTCTCTTCAATGTCAGGACATCAGGAAATCTTAATATCTTATTCTTTTCCAACAGTCATGGATGGTGGCAATGGTTGCATGACTCTGCTAAAACCCCTGAACTGTGCACTTCCAACAGGAAGATCTTCATGTGCATAATATCCTGACAAAGCTGTTATGAAAAAATTCATATAGTTCAAAGTTGATCAGGCAAAGTTATGTCAATGCTGAGCAAACCATGAGAGAGCAGGAATTGCAAGGTGGGACACAGTACACTTATATTGATCAAGTTTCCTGATTACTATATCTGTAGGGAAACATATTAGTCAGAAAACCATATTACTGCCTGACTTGTGGTGGTGCAGTGGCTAAAGCATTAACCTGGAATGCTGAGGTTACCGGTTTGAAACCCAGGCTTGCCCTGTTAAGGAACATATGAGAAGATGCTCTCGTTCCTCACCCTATGCCTGCTGTTCTCTCTCTCTCTCTCTCTCTCTCTCTCTCTCTCTCTCTCTCCTCTCTCTGAAATCAATAAACAAAATCTTAAAAAAAAAAAAAGCCTGACCAGGTGGTGGTGCAGTAGATAGAGTGTCAACCTGGGACACTATAGCCCAGGTTCAAATCCCCAAGGTCTCTGGCTTGAGCACGGACTCATCCAGCTTGGTCCCAGGCTCACCAGCTTGAGTGTAGGGTCACCGGCTTGAATGTGGATCACAGACATGACCCCATGGTCACTGGCTTGAGCTAGGGGTCACTGCTCAGCTGGAGACCCCCAGTCAAAGCACATATGAGAAAGCAATCAATGAAGAGCTAAAGTGACACAAGTATGAGTTGATGCTTCTCATCTCTCTCCCTTACTGTCTGTTCCTCTCTTTGTCTCTCTGCCTTTCTCTCTCTCACTCGCTTGCCAAGAAAGAAAGAAAGAAAGAAAGAAAGAAAGAAAGAAAGAAAGAAGAAAAAAAGAAAAAAGAAAGAAAGAAAGAAAGAAAGAAAGAAAGAAAGAAAGAAAGAAAGAAAGAAAAAGAAAGAAAGAAACATCTCTCTGTTTCTGTATGTGCTCTGACACCAGGGATCAAAACTGCAACCTTTGCATATTGGGACGATGTTCTAACCAACCAAGCTATCCAGCCAGGGCTGATTTTCTTTTTTAATTAAATGTGTTTTCAACTCTATGAAAAATGTCAAATTAAAAAAAAAAACAAAAAACGCCCTGGCCGGTTGGCTCAGCGGTAGAGCATCGGCCTAGCGTGCGGAGGACCGGGGTTCGATTCCCGGCCAGGGCACACAGGAGAAGCGCCCATTTGCTTCTCCACCCCTCCGCCGCGCTTTCCTCTCTGTCTCTCTCTTCCCCTCCCGCAGCCAAGGCTCCATTGGAGCAAAGATGGCCCGGGCGCTGGGGATGGCTCTGTGGCCTCTGCCTCAGGCGCTATAGTGGCTCTGGTCGCAACATGGCGACGCCCAGGATGGGCAGAGCATCGCCCCCTGGTGGGCAGAGCGTCGCCCCATGGTGGGCGTGCCGGGTGGATCCCGGTTGGGTGCATGCGGGAGTCTGTCTGACTGTCTCTCCCTGTTTCCAGCTTCAGAAAAATGAAAAAACAAAAACAAAAACAAAACAATAAAAAACAAAACATAAAACCAAACATTGTACAAACTGTTGTCTCTAAGCAGAACGCAAGAAAACTAGAAATTAGTGGCGAGAATTAAATGACTTTCGGTCATGGAAAGGTTCAAAGCCTTCTCCTTAATCCCACTGGAGAGAACAGCCCAGAGTTCAAGGGAATAACACTGGCTGTAGGGTCAGAAAACCTAACAAGAAATGAAAGTCTAAACATCAGATTCCTTTGTGTAATATGGAGATTGCACATCTACCTTTAAGAGATGCTATGTTAACTAGTAGTTATTAATCAGGAAGTAATTAGCTGTATCTGTAGGCTACTGTTGTGTAACAAATGACCACAGACAAAGCCACTTAAAACAATACATTGGCCACTGCCGCCAAGATGAGCTAAGCTGCTTTCTACCTGCTGGCCGCCCTTGGGGGCAATGCATCCCCAGCACCAAATATATCAAGAAGATCCTGGAGAGCGTGGGGATCAAGGCAGACAACGACCAGCTCAATGAGGTCATCGGCTCGGTGAGCTAAATGGAAAAAATATCAAAGATGACATCACCCACGGTATTGGCAAGCTGGCCAGAGATCCTGCTGGCAGGGCTGTGGGGTCCTGGGGTCTGCAGCTGCTGCTGCTGGTTCTGCCCAGCTGCAACAGAAGAAAAATGAGTCGGAAGAGGTAGATGATGACCTGGGGTTTGGCTTGTTCAATTAGAGTCCTGCTCCCCTGAAAATAAAACCCTTTTTTAATGTAAAAATTAAAAAGGCAGCACAAGTTACCATCTTACAGTTTCTGTGGGTCAGGAATCCCCTGCTCAAGCTGCAGTAAAAGTGTTAGCAGGGTGGAGGTCTTACCCAGAGGCTCAACTGGGGACAGATCCACTTCTAAGCCTCACAGTTGTTGGCAGAATACATCTCCCTACAGGTGCAGGACTGAAGTCCTCAGTATCTTGATGGCTGCCACGTGGGCCATGCCATCAGGGCCACGTGCTTCAGTAGAACCAGCAAGAGACAGGCCAGACGCACATCACAAGCTGATGTGACCACTGCCCTGCTCAACTGGTCAGAAGTGAGTCAGAGTAGGGGGCCATACAAGGACGTGACCACCAGGAGATGGGTCACCATAGCTACCTGAGAGCTGTTCAGCTCTTTCTCACTAAGTAGAAGTGGCATTCCCTGAGTCATCTAGCCCCATTATATGGCAGGAGCACAAGTCAAGTGGCTATTTGAAGACATGAAGGCAGGTGGACTTGTTCACATCTAGGGACAGTGCTGCTAGAATATTCTTGATAATTCCTCCTGCTCCCACTCAGGACAGTCTCTGCAGACCAGTTCCCCTACCTCAGCCTGCTGTCACTAGGGCCACATTATTCTCTTTAGGGCTTTCCTGGGCACTGTGGGGTGCTGAGCAGCATCCCTAGACCAACCCACTCAATGCCAGGAGCTCCCCAGTGTGATAACCACAGATGTTACCAAATGTGGCACCAGGTGCAAAGGTTCTGGATACATTCTTGGCACAGAGTGTTGGTGCCTTCCCAAACAACCACTGGGCAGAGATTGGGCTGCCTGTGAGCACACATCCTTTCTCACATACAGTCCATTTCCTGGAACTTCCTGTGAGTGAGAAGTGGGTGTTTCCTTAAAAGCCTTGTTTCGCAGTGTCAATCCTTCTAGAAAGTGTAGTCTCAGAGCATGCAGTCTTGGCATGCAGCTCTTGGTCTGCATGTTGCAGACTCTCAGGGATCCCTACTGGTTTCCTTCTCTTGTTCACACAGAGATTCTCTCCTTATAATCTATCCAGGCTGGGAAATATGCCAGGTGCTGTAGTGTGTGGCTATTTGCTGTGTCCAGTCTTGGTCAACAGGACAGCAGGCTCCCCTTGTGTCCCCATGGCACTATCGAGTTGCCCTAGTACCATGCATAATCACAAGCCTCCACCATGCTGGGCTTTGTCATTAAATATCTTTATTAAGATATAATTCGGCCCTGGTCGGTTGGTTCGGTGGTAGAGCGTCAACCTGGTGTGCGGAAGTCCCGGGTTGGATTCCCGGCCAGGGCACACAGGAGAGGTGCCCATCTGCTTCTCCACCCCTCCCCCTCTCCTTCCTCTCTGTCTCTCTCTTCCCCTCCTGCAGCTGAGGCTCCATTGGAGCAAAGTTGGCCCGGGCGCTGGGGATGGCTCCTTGGCCTCTGCCCCAGGCGCTAGAGTGGCTCTGGTAGAGACAGAGCGACACCCCAGATGGGCAGAGCATTGCCCCCTGGTGTGTGTGCCGGGTGGATCCCGGTCGGGCGCATGCGGGAGTCTGTCTGACTGCCTCCCCGTTTCCAGATTCAGAAAAATACAAAAAAAAAAAAAGATATAATTCATAATTTACACAATTCACCAATTTATAGTGCACAATGCAGTGGCATCTGGTGCATTCAGTGTTATGCAACCACCACCACCACCACCACCACCACCATCTAGTTCCAGAACATTCTCACCACCCTAAAAGAAGCACTGTTCCCATCAGTAATCACCCCATCCCCTGACAACCATGATCTCACTTCCTATCTCTATGGATTTGCCTGCTCTGGATATTTCATATAAATAGAATCACACAGTGTTGCCTTTCATGTCTGGCTTCTCTTACTGAGTACCATGTGTTCAAGGTCCTGCATGTTATAGCAAGTATCAGTGCTTTCCTCCTTTTCGTGGCTGAGTAATATTCCAGTGTGTGGATGGACATGTTGTGTTTGTCTGTTCACCCATTTGATAAGCCCTTGCCACCTCTGGCTGTCCCCAATCACATACAGAGTTTTGTGCCTTTGTGCTGGGAGCTGCATTTTGCAGCCCCTGTTTACACAGCACTTCTGCTGACCTTTTGATGCTACCAGCAGTCACCACTGGGGGAAGGGGGAGGGGGCATGTTCCTAGATATTTCTGGAACCATCTGCCCTTCTTTCCAAACCAAAAACAGTTTGAAAAAACAGAATCAGCTGCAGGGCTCTGCCCCTCCCTACTGGGTGGGAATTCTGCCCCCAGAAAGGCCGCCTGCTCTGGAAAACAGCCAGAAACAGTTATGTTCACCCCAAGTAAACAAGGCAGAGGCTGGTCCGCACACCCAAGCCAGCAGGGTCATCGTTGCTCTGTTGCTGGGACTTGGGGGTCTGAGTTTCTATCAGATGCTAGGGTTGACCTGAATATCACATTGGTGACACTGGGTCCCCTGCAGTACTTGGTTGGAAAGGGGAGATAGAGTCAGGAGTGCTTACCCCTGAGTCCCAAGCCCAGGCCCCAGTGCTGATTGAAAAAGTTGCTGGAATCTTCTCCCTCTCTGAGCCCTGATCTTTTTTTTTTTTTAATTTATTCATTTTTAGAGAGGAGAGAGAGAGAGACAGAGAGGAAGAGAGAGAGACAGAGAGAGAGAGAAGGGGGGGAGGAGCTGGAAGCATCAACTCCCATATGTACCTTGACCAGGCAAGCCCAGGGTTTTGAACCGGCGACCTCAGCATTTCCAGGTTGACGTTTTATCCACTGTGCCACCAAAGGTCAGGCCTGGGTCCTGATCTTGACCTCAGCAATAGAAGGGCTCCAAGATTGGCAGGGGTCCCTGGTCAGTCATGATACAGGGAAGTGGCTCCCAGCCCAGGGTCCCTGCAGACACTCTGCATCTATTGGACCCTCTGTCATATGTGTGAGCAGATATTTCTGCCTATTCCTCTGGCTTAGCTCTGAGGCCATCATAAGTTCTGACCACACAGCCAGGCCAAGAAATAACACGCGTTCAGCTAGGAGTCCTGCAAGAAAGGCCCAGAGCAGGTGAACCCATTTTGCCCTCAGTCATCTGACCATTCTCGTCCATCAGTCCAGTCACCAAAAGCTGCTGAGGGGCCAGGCCTATATGCCATTAGTAGCAACAGAAGACCTATGAACCCTCATCCCTTAGGATCACTCTGGGAAGATGGCACAGTGGTTTCCTTGGGCTGCTGTGACAAATCACCAAAACTTGGTGGCTTAAAACTACACATATTAGGTCCTGGCCGGTTGGCTCAGTGGTAGAGCGTCGGCCTGGCGTGCAGAAGTCCCCGGTTCAATTCCCGGCCAGGGCACATAGGAGAAGTGCCCATCTGCTTCTCCACCCCTCCCCCTCTCCTTCCTCTCTGTCTCTCTCTTCTCTTCCCCTCCCGCAGCCGAGGCTCCATTGGAGCAGAGATGGCCCGGGCGCTGGGGATGGCTCCTTGGCCTCTGCCCCAGGCGCTAGAGTGGCTCTGGTCGTGGCAGAGCGACGCCCCAGAGGGGCAGAGCATCGCTCCTGGTGGGCAGAGCGTCGCCCCTGGTGGGCATGCCGGGTGGATCCCGGTCGGGCGCATACGGGAGTCTGTCTGACTGTCTCTCCCTGTTTCCAGCTTCGGAAAAATACCAAACAAAAAACCCCCAAAACTACACATATTTATCATATCACATCTGGAAGCCAGATGTTTTCACAGGACTAAAATCCAGGTAAAGGCAGCACTAGTCCTTTCTGGAAGTTCCAGGGGAGAATCTGTTTCCTGCCTTTTCCAGCTTCTAGAGATGTCACATCCTTAGTAGGTGGCCCCTTCCTCCATCTTCACAGCCCACTGCAGTGGTATCTCTACAAACCCCATAGAATCCTGGACATGTGTGTAAGCTTCCCACTGGCCCTGTGCCCCAAAGGAGTGTGGAGACCCTTGAAAGACCACCCAGACCAAAGCCAGCATGCCTTGCAGGGCTGTGATGAAGGTCTTATTTACTTTATCTTATTGTTATTTCTTTGTGTGACAGAGAGACAGAAAGAGGGACAGATAGGGATAGGCAGGCAGGAAGGGAGAGATGAGAAGCATCAATTCTTAGTTGTGGCACCTCAGTTGTTCATTGATTGCTTTCTCATATGTGTCTTGACAAGGGGAGGGAGCTCCAGTAGAGCTAGTGACCCCTTGCTCAAGTGAGCGACCTTGGGCTCAACCCGGGGACCCTGTGCCCAAGCCGGTTACCTCAGGGTTTTGAACCTGGGTCTTTCATGTCCCAGTCTGAAGTTCTATCCACTGCCACCGCCTGGTCAGGCTTTATTTTTTTTTAATTGATTGATTTTAGAGAGACAGAGGAAGGGAAAGAGGGAAGCATTCATTTGTTGTTTACTTATTTGTGCATTCATTGGTTGCTTACCATAGGGGCCCTGACCAGGGATCAAACCCTCAACCTTGGCATTTCAGGATGCTGTTCTAACCCACTGAGCAACTGGCCAGGGCTGAAGGTTATCTTTTATGTGTCTGCGGGTATGGGGACACACAACAACGTTTAGAAACTAACACTAGTGGTGTATTTCTCTTTACTTTATTGTGAACCAGTTTTAGACTTACAGAAAAGTTTCAAAATTATACAGGGTGTTCCCAGATGCCAACTACCCAGTTTCCTTAAAACTAACTTCTTACATCATGGATGTAAGGAACAAGGGAACAAGGATCAAAGTAGGCCACCCAAAGTTTGTGCGGAGTTCAAGGGTGCTGAGGTGGGGGTTGATGAAGGGGCAGGAAGGAGGGCCACTGGGGGAAACTGGGTCATATCCCAAAGCCTGCTATGAACCAGGAACTCTACCGGGCTAATTACCTGTCTCCTCCTCAAATCTCAGCCCTGTCACTCCTTCAGATGCCAGTCCTATTCCTTGAGACCAGCCTTGTCAGGGTTCTCAGACAATCTCCATTCCCTACAGATCAACCCTGGGAGATAGTCCAGGTTTGGGACACAGAGGATGCAGGAGAGTGGAGAAGAGGGCCTGTCCATAGTTGGGACACACACACACACAAACACACACACACACACACACACACTGTAGTTATGGTCACTGGCCCTCGAAATCCACTGGGTCATCCAGGTCCTCATTACCACCCCCACTGTGTTTTCTGCTGTCAGGAAAGATAGCCCGGGGATATAGTGCCGAGCACTGAGACCTGAGACACCGTCAAACCTACCTCCCCGCCCCTCGAGGTGGGAAACAGTACTTGTACGGGATATTTCCCAGGGCAGGGTAGGAGGGATAGGCGTAGGGGCCCTGGCCTAGGGAATAAATCCAGTACCCCATCTGCCATGTGGCTTCCTGGGATGCGTGCTCGCCCTGAAGCCGCAGGACGTGGTGACCCCCCGGGGTAGGGGTAAGCGCTGCAAGGGATCCAGTTGCACACCATGGCGCCGCATAAATGCAGGGGCGCCCCTCGGAGAAGCCGCGGGCTCTGAATGCGCTGCCCTATGCCCTTGGAATGTGCACCTGGGGAAACGGACGCTCACGGAGAGCCGGGGATCGGCTGGCGTACCCCAACCGCTCCTACCGTCTTTAACCAGGAGGCAAGCAGAGCGCAAAAAGATGTTTGCGGTTCCCTTAAAAGTGCGCAGTCCTACACTCGCTGCTCAGACAATAATAATTCCATTGGCTGGAGTTTATGCCAAGGCTGCGCCGTTTACGCTCGATCTCTGGAACCCTATTGGCCCAGCCCCAGGGCCCCGCCTCTCACTCCGCCCGGGCGCTGCTCCTGTTCGTTGACGCAAACGCGTTGCCTCGGTAACCGTTCTCGCCGCTGGGTAGAGTTGGCCCGGAGCCAGAGTCCAAGCTTAGTCTTGGCAGCCGCGGGTCCCTAGGGCTAGTAACCAGGACCCCAGAGTCCACGGCGCCCAACGCTGCAGCCCCCCACCGCCCGTTTCTCTATTGTAGCCGGAAAAGAAGCCCTGCAACGCGGATGAAGAGGAAGGAGGAGCCTCGGCGATGGCACGCCTGGCGGCGGTCACAGCTGGGAACCCATTGGGTGCTGCGGCCGTCAGGCTGCCGAGGGCGGGGAGTTCAGAGGCGCCTGGTCACACTCCCGGCAGCCAATCGACTCGAGCATTTAGCACGACAAGCAAATTCAACCCTTGGAGAGGACATTCCTGGAGCCTGGTTCCTGCACTGGCCTGTAGTCAATAGGAACTCGCTTCCTCCGGCCACAGCGGCCTCCGTGGCTCTTGGTGGGTACAGCAGTCCAGGCTTCCTGGCCTCTCCTGTATCCCTAGACACGTCGCCCCTGTCCCCTTTCCACCAAGGGACCCTGGCCAGAAAGCCAGGTTTGCTCCTCCAGTCACGGCTGGGCTCCCGTCGTTTTGCTCATCTGCAAAATGACAACTCTGGGATACACCCTGGTTAGTGCCTGTATGAACTTCCCTAGAGCAGCTGTAACAAATTGCCAGATTTAGGGACTCTCTTAGACATTTATTTTGTGATCGTTCTGGAGGCCAGTAATCCAAAATGGGCCTAACACAGCTAAACCCAGGTGTGAGCGGGCTGTTCTTTCCCAAGGCTCCAGGGAGAACCGTTTTTAGCCTTTTCAGCTTCTAGTGGCGCCGCTTTCCTGACTCATAGCCCCTTCCTCTGACTTCATAGCCAGCAGTGCCACCTCCTCCATTTCTGACCCTGATCCTCCTGCCTCCCTCTTTTGAGGACCTTGTGATTACACTGGGTCCCCTGGGAATCTAGGGTCATCCACATATCAGGCTCCTTGACCTAATCCCACCTGCAAAGTCCCTTCATCTTGTGAGGTGACACATCCACCAGTACAGGGACTGAAAAGAGATGTCTTTGGGGACTGTTATGTTGACCCAAGGGCATGACTGAACTTTCTGAAGCTTGGAGCCAGCTCTGCCCTCTGCCTGCCCTAGGAGGAGTGTCATCTGCACATGTAGAATTCAGTGCCACTCAGGCCTGAGACCTAGCCTGGCAAGGAGCTGCCCCAAAGAGGTGGCCTCAAACCACTCCTAAAAGCCAGCAGGGAGAGGGCCGTGGCTGCAAGACAAGATGATTTGGGCCTGACCAGGCGGTGGCGCAGTGGATAGAGCCTTGGCCTGGATGCAAAGGACCCAGGTTTGAAACCCCAAGATATCTGGCTTGAACGCGGGCTCATCTGGCTTGAGCATGGGCTCACCAGCTTGAATGTGGGGTTGCTGGCTTGAGCATGGGATCATAGACATGAACCCGTGGTCACTGGCTTTTGCTGACTTAGGCAGCAAGGGGTCACTGGCTCAACTGGAGCCCCCCCCCCCAATCAAGGCACATATGAGAAAGCAATCAATGAACAACTAAGGTGACACAATGAAGAATTGATGCTTCAAAAAGATGATTTGGGAGCAGGTGGCCTGAGTAGTGTGGCCTGGCCAGTCACAGGGCTTCCCCTATATCTGCCTCCCTTTTCCTCTTGGCCCCTAACACCCATCCAGCCACCCCTTCTATTCGTCCTCTCTGGCTATGCCCCCCTAGGATATGTGCCATGAAAGTACCCCAAACTCTCCAAAACTAGGGCAATTGTACATGATGCCCTAGGTCACTGTTAGGAAACAGGTCAGCTGGAAATGTGAGCCACCTGGGTGTCCAATGGTTTGGACATGGTAGAGAAGTGATAACAAGCCAAATACCCAATCTTCAGTTACTGGGCAGGCTGGTGGTCTTTGGCCATCTACTGAGCCAACCCTGGCCCTTGGGACTTTTAGTGACTGACCTCTGAGGGGCAGGACTTAGGCAGTGCTACCCCCTTTCACAATGGGGTGGGTCCCAAGGCTGCAGAGACCTACAGCCAGGCTGGCTGAGCAGCCTCAAGCTCATAGCCACATCCACCCCTGCTTTCCTTTCTTCCTGCCCTACCCCCTACACCCTCAAGGAGGACAGGGGCCCTGGCTCTGTCCCCAGGACTGCTGAGCCACTGGAATGCAGTGAGCTCTGAGTCAGCCAGCAGGAAGGGACACTTACAGCCACTTGCATCAGATGTTCCTGCCTCATGGCCTCACTGCCAGAGGCTCTAGCCCATGACCCTCACTTATCTAGGGGGATCCTGGGGGGCCAGACAGGTAGGAATATGCAGGGGGGGTACAGGCCAAGCTGGGTGCCAGCCCTGGACTCTGTCTCTGCCTAGCCCCCATATCTATAGCCATTACAGCCTCTAGTACTGACCCTTAATCTAATACTCTGATTCTAGCTTAGAAGCTGGGCTTGACCTGGGCTCCCCTTATGGCGGCTCAGTGCTTGAGTACCAGTCCTGTGACCCTTCAAGCCTCAGATGCTGTGGTCCAAGCAGAATGAATGACCCTCCCTTCAAAGGCACAGGCTTGTGAGGGGTACAGCCATGGTCCCAGTCCCACCGCCCCTGGCCCCATGCATGGGCACCCCCTGCTCTCATGTGAACACACACCAAGCAGGTGTGTGCACAGCCATCATGCCTCCTTTCTGCTCCCACAAATGCACAGGGTTTGTCCCACACAGACCCAGGTTTAGTGACTCTCTGAACATGAACAAACACATGTACACACCCCAGCCTGCTCACACTTGCACACACACCAAACTATTGCCTTTTTTTAAAGTTAAGGGACAAAGGTCTTTACTGTCTCTCCCTGGTAAGGTTGCCAGAAAAAATACAAGATGCCAGTTAAATTTGAATTGCAGATAAATAATGAATAATTGCTTGGGATATATTTCTGCATGGGACTTATACTAAAAAGTTATTCATTGGTTATCTGAACTTAAAAACAGGCATGCTCTTTTTTTTTTCAGGCATGCTCTATTTTTATTTTTATTAATTTTAGAGAGAGGAAGGGGGGAGAAAGAAAGAGAGGGAGAAAGTTGAACTTGTTCCACCTATTTATGCATTCATGGGTTGTTGTTTTTTTAAGCTAGCGAGACAGAGACAGAGAAAGGAACAGATAGGAATGGACAGACAGGAAGGGAGAGAGATGAGAAGCATCAATTCTTCATTGTGGCACCTTAATTGTTCATTGATTGCTTTCTCGTATGTGCTTTGACAGGGGGGCTCTAGCCGAGCCAGTGACCCCTTTTTCAAGCCAGTGACCTTTGGGCTCAAGGCAGCAACCATGGGGTCATGTCTATGATCCTATGCTTAAGCCAGCGATCCCATGCTCAAGCTGGATGAGCTGGTGCTCAAGCTCAGGGTGATGCTCTATCTGTTGCACCACCACTTGGTCAGGCATCATGGATTGGTTTTTTTTTTTTTTAATGTTTATTTATTATTTTTATTTATTTATTTTTTACAGAGGCAGAGATAGACAAGGACAGAGAGACAGGAACGGAGAGAGAGATGAGAAGCATCAATCATTAGTTTCTCGTTGCGCGTTGCGACTTCTTACTTGTTCATTGATTGCTTTCTCATATGTGCCTTGACCATGGGCCTTCAGCAGACCGAGTAACCCCTTGCTGGAGCCAGCGACCTTGGGTCCAAGCCGGTGGGCTTTTTGCTCAAACCAGATGAGCCCACGCTCAAGCTGGCGACCTTGGGGTCTCGAACCTGGATCCTTCCGCATCCCAGTCCGACGCTCTATCTACTGCACCACCGCCTGGTCAGGCTATTTTTATTATTATTAAGTGAGAGGAGGGGAGGCAGAGAAGACAGATTCCTGCATGAGCCCTGACCAGGATCCACCTGGCAAGCCCCATATGGGGCAATGCTCTGCTCATCTGGAGCTGTTGCTCCTTTGCTTGGCAACTGAGCTGTTTTGGCGCCCAGGGCCAACTTGCTTGAATGAGCCATGGCTGCAGGAGGGGAGAGGGGGAGGGAGGGAGGGAGAAGCAGATGATCACTTCTCCTGTGTGTCCTGACTGGGAATCGACCCTGGGACTTGCACATGCCAGGCCGACACTCTACTGCTGAGCCAACCGGCCAGGGCTTTAATGTTTATTTTTGTTGATTTTAGTGAGAGGAAGGGAGAGAGAGAGAGAGAGGGAGAGAGAGAGAGAGAGAGAGAGGAACATTGATCTGTTCCTGTAATTGCCCTGACCAGGTTTGAGCCAGCAACCTCTGCACTTGAGGATGATGCTCCAACCAACTGAGCTATCTGGCCAGGGCCACTGGTTGATTCTTCTATGTGCCCTGACCAGGGATGGAACGCACAACCTTGTGTGTATCAGGATGATCTAACCAACTGAGCTACCCAACCAGTGCCTCTGTTTTTATATGCTAACTCTTGGAGCCCTACATGCTGGTTGTAGAGGCCCTAAAATGCTCTGGGGTTACCTGAACACTGCCCAGGAGATAAATTCTGCATCCTTTTAGCCCCCAAGATGCCAGAGCTCCAGTTGCCTGATCAGCTAAAAGTGGATACCCGCCCCCAGCCAGCCTGCCTCCTCCTGGCTCAGATGAGGCAGGGGAAAGCAGAGGCCCCAGGGGTGGCAGTCAAGACCTGCCTGGTGTCTCCTCTGGGGTTTTGGGGTGACCCTAGGTACAACATAGGCTGAGAGTTAGCCTGCAGAAGTGAGGGGCTTCTCAGCACTGGCTGGAGACAGACAGGGCACCTCCTAGAGTGCCCTCTCTATACCTCCAGCCCAAGACTTACCAAGCACCCTCCATGACTGGGGCAGAAAAGGCATTTATTGCCAGTTTCTCCTTTTTTTCTGGCCAGTACCTCCCAGGACCTTCTTCTTGCTCTGGGAGCCTCAGGCTGGCCCCAGGAATCCCAGGGAAATTTAAGTTCTCTTCCCAGGCTGGCCTTTTTCCCTGGCATCCTTTGATGAGAAGTATCCATGTCCTGGGCCCTGCCTGTCCTGCCCACCAGCCCTGGCTGGACTTGCCCCTTGCTGTCACTGCCCCAGCCTGGTGGAGGAAACCTGCTACCCATGAATCAGGAAGGCTTGAGATGTAGAGCCCAGGCTTCCTGCCTCACCTGCCTGGCAGGTTCTTTCCACCCAGGGGCAGGTCACACCTCCCTCCCAGAGGCAACGGAGACCACTGGGGCCCCCTGGAAATGCGGACAGAGTAGGAAGGCCCAGCTGTGCCCCCAGGTACCTTCCAGCCCTCCCTTCCTCCCCAGCCCCTGGGTGCCCAGCACCTCTGGGAGCTGGGCCTGTAAAGAGGGCCATCCTCCAGGAAGTTGGCAGGTATTGGCTGTCTAGGGCTGGTGGCTGGCCTGCAGCAGGACAGGGCTGAGGCTGAGAGCCAGCAGGCAGGGGCAGGAAGGGCACAGAGGTACTTCCCCTTCCCTTATACCCACTTAGCAGCCCCCCACCTCACCCCCAGAGCAGACTGGCCTGGGGCTGGGGCTGACTGCCACATCCAGACCAGCACAGCCAAGGCACCCACAGATGTTTGCACCCAGGCCAGTCTCAGTGCTCAGCCCTCATGCGTTTATAAGGTAAGGGACACCAACGATAGCTGGCAACACCAGAAGCTGGAAGAAAGCAGAAAGGGTTCTCCCTTGGAGGCTTCCATAGACGGTATGGCCCTGCTGACACCTTGATTTTAGATTTCTGGCCTCCAGAATATATAAATTTATATTCCAGAGAGTATAAATTTATGTTGTTTTAGGCCATGCTATGTGTGGCATTTTGTTATAGCAGCCTCAGGAAGCTATTATACAACCTCTGTATGCAGGTGTATACACATACACAGACCCGTGTGTGCACTTGAGCATGCACAACACATGTACAAATGTTCAAACACATCCCTTCTTTTCAGCAATATTCAGTGAGTACCTCCTGCCTATGTGCCAGGCCCTGTGCTGAGCAGTGGACAGATCTGTGATCTCGCAGAGCTGACCTTCTGGGAAGGGGCAGTGACCCATCTGTACCCACCTCACCATCCAGACGACCTGCAAGTTACTACACATACACAGGGGACAGTCAAGTAAGGAGAGAGGTGAGGAGGATGAGCAGAGACCCATGGCTTCCCCTTGGCAGCAGGTCTGTCAGCTTCATCCCAGGCATCTGGAGCTATCACATGTATCTACACACACATGCATGCGCGCACACACACACATGTATGTACACGCACACATGTATGCACATGCCGGGAGCTGGCTGGGGAAGGCAGGGGGCTGGCTGGAGAGGTTCTTCCAAACGGTCCAGGGGCTGGCTGAGGTCTGACCTCACAGCTCATGTGGCCTGAGTTCTGGTCTTGGAGGACAGCATATAAATAAAAGTGGCTGGCCTGAGCAGGCGGTGGCGCAGTGGATAGAGCATCGGACTGGGATGCGGAGGACCCAGGTTCGAGACCCCGAGCTTGCCAGCTTGAGCGCGGGCTCATCTGGCTTGAGCAAAAAGCTCACCAGCTTGGACCCAAGGTCGCTGGCTCGAGCAAGGGGCTACTCGGTCTGCTGAAGGCCCGCAGTCAAGGCACATATGGGAAAGCAATTATTGAACAACTAAGACGTTACAACAAAAAACTGATGATTGATGCTTTTCATCTCTCTCCATTCCTGTCTTGTCTGTCCCTATCTATCCCTCTCTCTGACTCTCTCTGTCCCTGTAAAAAAACAAAACAAAAACAAAAACAAAAAAAACTTTGGAAAAAAAAAAGTGGCTGGCAGGGAAGGGGACAGTCTAGCTTCAGGTCAGCTGGGCCTGGCTGGAGAAGTTAGGGTGGGTGGCTATTAGCCTCTGGAAGAACAAGCTGTGGCCTGGAGAACAGGACTCCAACTCACAGGCCTATGCCCCCATGTACCCAGGGCACAGGATCTAAGGCCTTTGCCCCACAGTGCTGGGGGAACAGGGAGCTGAGGCCAGGCTGATTATAGCTTAGCCTTGGTCGAGTGCCTCAGCCAAAATGGGATTGTTTTACCTCCTGTCCTGGTCCTCCCTCGCCCATCAGTCCAGAAGAAACACTCCCAAAGGGAGGGTCATTCATAGATCTTAGTACCCACCTCCTACTATAGTCCCTTTGCCCCACCAACAGTGGGATGAACTTTTTGGGAGTTCAAAACATGTTCAGGCGTGCCTGTAGGGCAGCTGGGGCCAGGATCAGGGAGATCCAAGGCAGGTTCTAGAACAGGAGCGTAGCTAAAAGGAACCAGTGTATTCTATGCCCCAGCCGGCACACTGAGAGAGCTGCCAGAGGGAAGGGCGGGCTTCGGCTCCGTATCAAGGTCTCGCAGGTCTCCCCGAGCCTTAGACAACGCCTCCCGCAGCCGCCCAAACCCTTCCTGGATCACATGCCCGAACCCCCGCGCGCAGGCGCACAGACACGCGCTACAACCGAAGCGCACAGCCGCACTGGATCCCAGAGCCGTCCTTCCAGCTCCGCCCTCGCCGCGCGCGTGTGAGCTGCGACTGAGGGACGGGCGCTGCGTCGGAGGCGGGGCCTGCCTTGTCCTATAAAGGCGGCGGCGGCGGGACGCGCGACTCTACTCGCGGGCGGCGGGGCAAGTGGAGGGTTTTACACGGCGGCGGCGCTGCTGCTGTTCCCCCGCGCGGTCCGCTCGGCCGGGTCCGGACTACGCGTCTCGGACGACGGCTGCGGCGGCGGCGGCGAAGGAACTGCGGCCCCGGCTACAGCCCCACCCCGGTGAGTGTGGCTTGACATAGCCCCGGCCCTGGCGCGGGGATCGGGCCCCACGGAACCTCGCCGCCCGGGCCTGGGCTCCCGGTGCGACAGCCGCGGCCACTCACACCCTTCTTTGTCTGTTCCCGCCTGTAGGGTACCCTCCTCGCTCGCCCCTCGCCCACGGGCCGCCCCCCGGGCCCTGCGTTCCCTCCCCCTGCTGGCGGGGCCCGGACAGAAGATGGTGCAGAAGAAAACAGCCGAACTTCAGGTCTTTCATCATTCGTTCAAGGTTAGGGTCGGGTTGATTTGGTAGGGCTCTCGGGGCTGGACCTCCTGAGTGGCCGGTGGGAAGGGTACGGAGCTCGCCCTCAGGATCCCCCGGGGCTTGTGCCCCCCACCCCCACCCCGCTCTCCCCGCCTTCGCCTTGGGGCTGCCCTACCTATGTAGACGTCAGTGAAGAAGTCCGCGGTCGACACTCCCGGGGCCTCATGCATTCTGGGGCCTCTGGGGTCTTTCCTCTAGGATTCCTAGATGGGCTGGGGGCCCCTGCCCGTGGAGGTCCTTGGTTGTGTGTACCCTGCAATCCCCAGCGGGGTGTATAGTGCTGGGTGGGGTTTAGCAGGTCATAGTCCTGTCTCCAGCACCCTGTGGTTTCTGAGGTCCTTCCTCCAGGAGCCCCAGGCAGGTCTGCAGACCCACACCCCCACATACACCTTTCTAGGTGGTCTGTGGAACGGGGGACTGAACTGAATGCCCCCTCAGCACTACACCGCCTAGACACCCCAGGCCCAAGCAGTATTTCTTGTCAGAGCAGCAAGTTTTTGCATTGGCCCCCAGGCTGCGAAGTCCTAGTCTCAGATGAACAAGTCTAGGGGGGTCGAGCAGGTGCTGGGGAGGGGCCCCATAGGGCCTGGCCCACGGGACGCAGTGATGTCAGCAGCCGCCCTATTCTCCCTGCCAAGTTATGTAATGGCTTTCCTGGGCCTCCTTGGGCAGGGACCTGTTGCCCTGTAAAGTAGGCAGGACCTGGAGATGTGTGTGTGTGTGTGCAGGCAAGCCTGACACCAGGGTGGGAGGAGCTAGCCTACAGTGTATGGGTTAGAATTCCCAGGCCTGTCCAGCCAGCGTTGCCTGTCAGCACCCCACCCTGTGCACACGCCTGTCATCTTTGCCTGCCCCCCCCCCCCGCCCCGGGTAGTGACAGCCTTGACATGTCCAAATAACTGGGACTGGGTTGGGGAGAGGTGGATGCAAGATGTCACTGACGGTGGTCTGTTAACTCCTGGAGCTGTGTCTGAGCTGAAACAGGGTCAGTGGGCAGGGCCAGCTCTGCGGTCAAAGCATACTCAAACTTTCTAGATGGTTCCAGCCACCTCCTGCCAAGGCCTGCTGACTAGAGGCCTGCAGCCAGCCCTGGGCCTGGCCCGCCTACACTACTTAGGCCTGACGGCAGGCCTTTGCACACCACCCAAGAGTTCTGTACCCTTTGCTGAGGTGGGACTATGAGTGGAAGTAGGGACACTGAACAGAGAATCTTGGCTCTGAGGTGGCCCTCCAGGATCCAGCTGAGTTGGGGGCTGAGACAGATGTGTGAGTGGTGAGGGGACCCACAGTTTCTTCTGGTCCTAGTGCCCTTACTTGGTTGTTGGGGGAAGCTTCTTCTCATCTACCCTTCATTCTAATACCCCCCCTTTTGTGGCCACTCTGGGACCCCTCCTCCCAGGTGGAAGGATGGAGACTTATCAGAGTGTTGATTCTAGTCCCCATAGGGGCCAGACTCAGTGGATAGGGGTGGGGGCTGGTGGGTGAGTATGAGTAGGCTGGCTGTAGTGCTCCCTTCTTCCCTCCTCCCCTGCACTTCCTAGCAACTATTTGCAGGGTGGGTAGGGAGTTTGGGAGGGCCTGGATGTTTTTCAGTTGCTCTCTCTGACCTCTGCCTGCCCCCTTTGCAGCTGGCCTGGCTTCCGGGCCTCCTGCTGCAAGAATCTGGCCTGGCATAGTAGGCCCCTCCAGGTCTCCCTGGGGCTCTCTTGTAGTTTTTCCTCTGTTGAATGACCCTCCTGCCACAGCCCCAGCTCCAGCTGTCACAAGACCCAGAGAGGAGCAGTAACTTTGCCCAGGTCACTCAGCATCAGCTTTAGCAATTGTGTATACAACCCTCTCCCCCAATATCCACCAGGGCCCTGGCCCCCTGGTCCACCAGGATGTTCGGAACTAAATAAAAACTAACTGCTAAAGGAACTTGGCCAGGCCTCAGTGTCCCAGCCTTGAAGCATCAGCCTTTATGCAGGGGGCTCTCAGTCTTTGTACAGATCATCTACTCTGCAGAAATGGCATTTATCCCAGCAGCCTTCTGTTTGCCATATAGGAGATTTCTCCAATCCCTGTCTTCCTTGAGCAGGGTCTGGTGTCCCTTTTCACAGTCCTGGGGGCCATCCAATGACCTTGAGCTGGCCCCTTCCTGACAGTGGGCAGTAAGCTGGTGAAGGACTCCCTCCTCGGGTATCTGGGGGTGAACGGGACAGTGCAAGCTGTGGCCCAGGCAAAGAGCAGCCCAATGTTTATGCTGCAGCCTGTGGGTGCCTCTCCTGTGAGCCTCTGGGGTGGCAGTAGGGCAGGAGAGAGGGCAGTGTAAGACAGGGAGGGCGATAGCACCCCAACACAGGAAGGACTGAGCACATGAGGCCGTGGGAAAGCATACAGGGAAGCTAGCTGGGAGCCCCGCCCTAGAGCTGGTGACTCACCCCCAACTGACTGCTCTTCGCCTTTGATCCCCAGCCAACTGTCCCCATTCTGCAGGTGAGCAAAATCAAGGTGCCCACAGTGATTTTGCACCCCTTCCTCCCTACACTGCTGCAACCTCTTCCTGGAAGCCACAAGGGCCCTGGGCTAGGGGTAAAAGGTATATTTCATCATGGTCAGGCAAAGTCAGGCTGTCTCCTTCTTGGCATTTGTACGGAGGACTGGATCACTCTGTGGTGAGACAACCCTGTCAGCAATAGGACCTGAGAGCTCTTTCCTCTTCTCCCCTGCAGGGGCAGAATCCTTTCGAGCTGGCTTTCTCCCTAGAACAGGCCCACCCCGGGGAGACTGACTTCAGCCTGGAGTGCCCAGCCCGCCCTGGTAAGAGGTCCAGGGGGGAAGGAGACTATGGGTGAGTGCCAGATGAGGCCTGAGAGCCACAGGGGCTAAGTGGAAATCATTACATCATGCCTGGGTCTTCTGGTGCAGATATGCCCACAAGCCAGCCCATTGACATCCCAGATGCCAAGAAGAGGGGCAAGAAAAAGAAGCGATGCAGGGCAACTGACAGTTTCTCAGGCAAATTTGAAGGTGAGTTGGGTGGGCGGGGCTAGGGACAGAGGGGAGATGACTAGGCTGCTCAGGGCACCTCTCACCACTATTTCTGCTCCCTAGATGTCTACCAGCTGCAGGAGGATGTGCTTGGGGAGGGTGCCCATGCCCGGGTGCAGACCTGCATCAACCTTATCACTAACCAGGAGTATGCTGTCAAGGTGAGCACAAAGCCCTCACCTGTCACCTTACCTCTTCCCAGCAGCACCTAGGATCTGGCATTGACCTGGGTGGTGGGAGGAAGGGACCTGCCATTTGAGCTCCCAGACACAACGGGGGAAAACCAGTGTCTAAAAATGGCACCAGAGTCAGTGACTCAGGTCAGCCTGGGCTGAGCCCCCAAATCGAGGTGGAGATGGAAAGTGACTATGAATGGTGGCCTCTTATGCAGGTGGCTGAGGATGTGGTACCAGAGTGGCCACTGAGAGTAGGGTAGGGATTGGGGGGCTGGGTGTCGGCCAAAGCTGGTGTTCGCCTGCTGTGTTACCTCATGCTGGTCCCTAGGGACAGCAGTGCTTCCCCATATTGGTTACTAGGATTAAAAGGCAATGTTATACTTAGGGCCCAGGGGGACTCAGCATTCAAGGAGACCAGGGCAAAGCCTCCTTCGTGCCCCATGTGGCTTCTGATCCAGGGTGCAGCCTGGGAGCTGTGGCCCTGTGATCTTTGTTGTCTGACTAGACTGTCAGACCCTGCATTCCAAGAAACTGCCTGGCTCCCCTCATGACCCTGCATCTGGGGCTGGATGGGGTCACAGCCGGTTGACTGCCCATGCAGAGAGGCCAGGTGCTCCCTGGTGAGCCAGGCTGATCAGAAGCTTCAATCCCTGGCGAACTCCAGTGACTAGGGCAGCTCTGGTTCCTGCCCCCTGGAAGCTGGCTCCAGGTGGCGAGGGGCAGTGGTGTGGGAGACTTGGACACTTAGAATGGAGTACTCTGCATACTGGGTATATCTCTGACCATCTGTCTCCTAAGGATCCTACTGGGCAGTCTGACTTCCTGTCACTGTTTAACAGATAGGGAAATTGAGGCTTGGAGGAGTTAGGTAGTCCAAGTCATATTGTGTGTGATCTCCCAGAAGGTCGTTTCTCCTCTCTAAGGGACTGTAGTCTTCTCCATGAAGTGGGGTCCTACCAGGTTCCTAGGGACAGGATGAAGTTCAGTTTACTGCAGAAAGGTTAGACTGGTGGCTTTGTCTCAAGAGACCCTGGAGTCTGGTCACTAGATAGGTGGGACAATACATAGACCAGAGCTGTGGAGGCCAGTGGACTTGTGTCCACTGCTTCAGGAACATGGCCCATGGAACATGCTGCATTCCTTCCTCTAGGCTGCTGTGGTATGAAAGGAGCCCCAGGCATGGGTGGGGACCTGGCCTACCTATCTGCCCAACAAGAGGTGACTGGAGGCACCTTCTTTTTTTGATTGATTTTAGAGAGAGAGAGGAAGGTAGAAGGAGAGAAGCATTCATATGTTGTTCCGCTTAGTTGTGAGTTCAGTGGTTGCTTTCCATGTGTGCCGTGACCAGGGATGAGCCCATAACCTTGGTGTTTCAGGATGATGCTCTAACTCAGTTAACCAGTTAGGGCCCAGAGGCACCTTCTAACCCCCCTTCCTTATGAGTAAAGATGGTGGGGTGGGTGGGCATATGGAGGATGGGCCCAGAATCCTCTGGTTCTTAGAGCTCCTGGGTGCCAGTGTGGGTTGGCTTCCTAAGGCTGTGAGGTGTGGGAGACTGCGTCTTTTGGTGGGTAGGGGTACCAATCTGGGCTAGCCTGAAACACCAGGCTCGTGGGGCTACAGACATTACAGACATCTACCCAGACTGGTGTGAAACTGGGTAGGCAGCACTTGGTGCAGAGGCAAGTGGGTGTGGCTTGTCTGGTAGCTAGATGTTCTGAGGCCCCTCTAGTCCTCTGGGTGGTATGGGAGCCAGCACAGTGGCCACCAGTCTCCTGGTTGTTGAGAAAGGAAGGCCACCCAATCCAAGAGACTCTGATGTTGTGAGGGTGTATTTTGTAGGGGCTTTAGGCCACAGATATATTCCTGAGGCTTGTTGGGTTCAGGAGTGGAGAGGACCTGGCTCCTTCTCTTTGCCTGTCCTGTCCTACTCACTCTTCCTTTGGTGCTGCTTGGGAAACACATTGCCTACTATTTGTGCTGACACTGCAGTTCTGATTTCTGGCAAATTTTGAGTCCCCATAGGAGAGCTCTGCTTTCTGAAATTGAACAGTCTAAAACTCTTAACAGTTTCGGGGATAGCACAGGGAAATTTCTGGTGGGGGCCCTTTAAGCAGTGGAAAGTCTAGCTGACTCAGCTGCTGTGTCCCCCTACCCCCACATGTTTCAGATCATTGAGAAGCAGCCCGGCCACATTCGGAGTAGAGTTTTCCGTGAGGTGGAGATGCTGTATCAGTGCCAGGGACACAGGTAATGTGACCCACCTTTGGCCCTGAGCCATCATTCAGTGGAGGAATGGACCAGAGTCCTGTTTACCCCCAGCAAGCGTGTGTGTGTGTGTGTGACAGACAGATAGGGACAGATAGAGATGAGAAGCATCAATTCTTCGTTGTGGCACCTTAGTTGTTCATTGATTGCTTTCTCATATGTGCCTTGACCAGGGGCTACAGCAGACCGAGTGACTCCTTGCTCAAGCCAGTGACCTTGGGTCCAAGCTGATGAGCCTTGATCAAACCAGATGAGCTCGTGCTCAAGCTGGCGACCTTGGGTTTCAAACCTGGGTCCTCTGCATCCCAGTTTGATGCTCTATCCACTGCACCACCACCTGGTCAGGCCCAGCAAGCATTTAGAGTTACCACTGTGTTGTAGGCCATTGTGGGTAAACTCAGTGTTGGGCAGGCAGTGTTAGGGGCAAGGTGGAATCAGCTTGTGGACCCAGTCCCTGCCTTCCTATGGACAGGTAGGGGTGGGGAAGGTGGAGAGGGTGGGACCCTCCTGGGCTGAGCATGCCCAAGGGCCTCAGGAAGTCTTATTCCTATCCTGCCCCCCTATCTCAGGAATGTTCTAGAGCTAATCGAGTTCTTCGAAGAGGAGGACCGCTTCTACCTGGTGTTTGAGAAGATGCGGGGCGGTATGTGGGGCCTAGGAGACATGTCCAGCTAGGTCCTAATGGGCTGTGCACTCAGGGCTACCATGGAAAACCTTGCAGAGGGTCCTGCACATCAGAGGGGGCCTGTGGGGTCTGAGCTTCCTGTCCTCAGAGCAGCTGGGGTCAGGATCTTTGGGCCCAAGGAAGTCAGAGTGGTGGTTTCCTTACCAAGTGGGAGTGGGTGCTGGGCGGTGGCCTGGGGACACAGAGGTGATCCTGACATGTTTTCTTCCCTCCATCATGGCCTGGCCCCAGGCTCCATCCTGAGCCACATTCACAAGCGACGACACTTTAACGAGTTGGAGGCCAGCGTGGTTGTGCAGGACGTGGCCAGCGCCCTGGATTTCCTGCACAACAAAGGTGGTTGGCGGGGCTGGCTGCTCAGGATGTCACCTACTTGCCATCCTGCCCAGAGATTCCCAGGTCCCATGGGTGTCCAACCTTGCCCCCAATACACCTGCCCAGGACTCCCAAAAGACGCACCCACCACACCTACTGACTTCTCCTGATTTTACTCAAACAGGCATTGCCCACAGGGACCTAAAGCCAGAAAACATTCTCTGTGAGCACCCCAACCAGGTGAGGGCACTGAGGGGTGGCCTTCCCTGCAGAACGGGTGGATGGGACCCTGTGCAGGCTGGACAGGACTGCCACATCACTGTCCCTTTCCAATTCCTCCCAGGTCTCCCCCGTGAAGATCTGTGACTTTGACCTGGGCAGTGGCATCAAACTCAATGGGGACTGCTCCCCCATTTCCACCCCGGAGCTGCTAACCCCGGTGAGATCCTGTGGGGTCAGGGTTGGGCCTTGAGGGTAGAGAGGTGAGGGAACGGGACAGCATCCTGTTCCAAGCTGGGGTTTGGGACCTCCAGGCCAGACGAGGTGTGAGCTGCACCTCGGTACTAGGGCCTTGGAACTCGGGCTTTCGCTTAGTAACAGCCACTGATTGGCCCTTCGAGTGTGATGAGGTGGGGCTACGGCCAGGCAGGAGGGGCAGGCTTTCAGCACCTGTTGATTGGGCAGCGGCTGGGGTTGGGGCGGGGCTGCGGTCGTATGTGGGTGGGGTTGGCACCAGACTTCAGTCTGTGATTGCTGGAGCGAGGCTGTCCCTCACAATCGTCAGGCTCAGATGACTCACTTATAGCTGGGAAGCCCTTGTTAGTGGTGCTCCCTCCCTCAGCATCCTGCCATCACCCTTCCTCTCCCCAGTTCCCCAAACCTGACACCCTGCGCCAGCATTTTCTTTTCTCTTTTCTCTTTCCCTTTCCCCCTGCAGTGCGGCTCTGCAGAATATATGGCCCCTGAGGTGGTGGAGGCCTTTAGTGAGGAAGCCAGCATCTATGACAAGCGCTGTGACCTATGGAGCCTGGGTGTCATCCTCTACATCCTGCTCAGTGGCTACCCACCTTTTGTGGGCCATTGTGGCAGCGATTGTGGCTGGGACCGCGGTGAGGCCTGCCCAGCCTGCCAGGTTTGTGAGGGACCTGGGGGCACCTGTACTCCCTTCCCTGTGCAACTCTTAGGGCCTGGCCTCTGAACACTGACCATATATCCACAGAGTAATACTGGCCTGACCTTCCCCTGCCTTATAGCAGAGAGCAGTCTGTCAGGGAGCTGAGTAAGGTCAGATCTATGGTTTGGAATGAGCAGGTTCTTGTTCCTGTGCATGGCTTGAGGCTCAAGATTGAGGTCCTGGAGCCCTCAGGAGGCCACATTTCCTGACCAGCTACACCCAGACCTTTATATCCTCATCTTGCTTGGTCCCTCAGGGACCCCTGTCCTGCCAGTTGATCCCAGGATTATGGGCCCGAGCTCCGCCTTGAGGTCTGGGTAGCCAGTTTGGGGTCCTAGCACCTGGTGCCTGGGCCGTAGGTTAGGCCTGGAGCCCAGACAGAGCATGTCAATCAGCAATGTCATACCCTTCTTGGTGTCTAGGTTTGCCCATCAGATGGTGTCAGGGCCTTGGCCGTTTGGTCTGCCACTGATCCCTCCCTTGTGTGGTCTCCCAGAACATGCTGTTTGAAAGCATTCAAGAGGGCAAGTACGAGTTTCCTGAAAAGGACTGGGCCCACATCTCCTTCGCTGCCAAAGACCTCATCTCAAAGCTGTTGGTTCGTGATGCCAAGCAGAGGCTGAGTGCTGCACAGGTCCTACAGCACCCCTGGGTGCAGGGGGTGAGTGCTAATCCTGCTGGGGCCAGGCGGGCATGGCAGCCTTGTCTCTGCCCTGCCTCCAATGGACTGGGGTTGTGACTTGAAATAAGTGTAGGAGAATCCCTCAGGGCCTTGTGTCAATATCCTTTGCGTGGATCTGAGGATCAGTCACTGTCATCCTCTGGGGGCCAAGGCACAGTTATGAAATCTCCCCTATCTCCTGACCAGATTGGGGTGGGAAGTACAGGAGCTACTTAGAAAATCCCTGGCCTGTGCCCTAGAGGTGCTGGTACCTCTTGCTGCCTGGCACAGAACAAACTAAGGTCATCTAGGGGACAGATGGGTGGGTGGGTCTTGGACAGGGCTCTGTCCTGTCCTCTCTGGTCCCAGAAGAGCCTGGCATTTCTCCTGGGCGCTGGTCATCCAAGCTGGGGTCAGCACGGTTGGGTGCTCCCTGGGGAGCAAAGACCACCTACTCAAGGCAAACCAGTCCAGGGAGCTCTGAATTTTTGCTGGAAGTATCAGGAGGCCTGTGGATTGGGAAGGGAGCGGGGCTGCCCTGGGAATGGATAGGCAGGGTTGCTGGGGAGCCACTGGTTCCCCATCATAGGCGCCTAGAACATCCCCTTTACCTCAGCTTGCCTCAGCTACCAGGCAGGCGTACCCTTTAATCCTTAGTGGCATCCTCGCCAGCTGGGGACCGAGGAGGGTTGACCTGGGAGGACAGGTCTGGCTCTGTTCTCTAGCCCTGCCTCTCCGGTCTCCTTGCAGTGCGCCCCGGAGAATACCCTGCCCACACC
Organism: Saccopteryx bilineata; assembly: GCF_036850765.1. NCBI lineage: Eukaryota > Metazoa > Chordata > Mammalia > Chiroptera > Emballonuridae > Saccopteryx > Saccopteryx bilineata. The sequence goes on from NC_089490.1 coordinate 156,432,547, forward strand.
CATGGTCCTGCAGAGGTGAGACCTGTGTGGGGTCTGGGGCTCGGAAATCAGCGACCCTAGTGCTGGGTGGGGGCAGTTAAAAGTTATGGCATTTTAAAAAAGACTAAATAAGCCCTCTTTAAGTTGCAGGGAAGCCATTTAGGTACTGAGTGTCCTTGTATGGGGTGATGGATTAGGCCCCTGGCTGGGAGGTTTAGTGACCATAATCCCTCCAGGGCACTGCAAAGACCCTGGAGTCCCAAGGAAAGCGGGGTACACCTGGCAGCCACCACCACCTCCTTGGTGACTGCCACACCCTGTCCCCAGGAACAGCTGTGCCAAAGACCTCACGTCCTTCGCAGCCGAGGCCATCGCCATGAACCGGCAGCTGGCCCAGCGGGAGGAGGACGCATTGGAGGAGGCGGGGCAGGGCCAGCCCGTGGTCATCCGAGCTACCTCACGCTGCCTGCATCTGTCCCCACCATCCCAGTCTAAGCTGGCCCAGCGGCGGCAGCGAGCCAGCCTGTCTGCAGCTCCCGTGGTCTTGGTGGGGGACCATGCATGACTCCTCCCTCTCTCTGTACATAGCTTGCCCCCCCATCAAATCTCAAGATTTTTTTTAAGCTATTGCCAGCCAGTGACCAGTAGGCTGTGCTTACCTGCCCTGCCCCTCCCCCCTGCTGTGGGTTGTGAGGCACCCAGCTCAGCTGTGGTGGGGGGCTCTTTTTTATATAAAGTTTTGCTGTTGGGTTTTTCCTTTTTTTCTGTTCCCCACCCCTGTTTTTTTTCCCTTTGAATGGCGTTAAACGCAAACAAGCGCCCTGGGAGAAGAGCAGAGGGTGCATGTGCTGCGTGTGCCCCTGTCCTGCTACCCTGGCCCCACACGCTCACCTGTACTGTGAAAGGCCCTATGCTGATGGCCTCTGCCCGATGTGACTCAGGAGAGGACTTTGCTGTCTTCCAGAGCTGGGGGACCCCGGAACACACCTTATATCCTCCTACCCCCCTTGCCTAGCCCTCACAGTGTTCTCAAGGCCGGACTGACCCTGCACCTTAGGTCACTTGAAAGGTGCCCTGGTCGTCAGTGGAATCCCGGGTGTGGGCAGGCAGGGTGAACAGCTGCCCACTGGGCATCCCCACCCCCACGCTGACTGACAACCTCGACTTTAAGCTGCAGGTAACAGGGAGTGGCTGTACCCATTGCCATAACACCCCTCCCCCTCCACTGGGGGCACTGTCCAGGGGGGCCACTGAAGGAATGGGAGGGCTGGACCAGCACCCATCAGCCAACATGGGGGTCCCATAGACCTCCCACCCGTGGCACCCTAGTGCCCCTTCTCAGGGCTCAGTCTGACCAAGGCCATGTCCTCCCCCCACCCCCACCCCTACCCTGGTCAACTGTAAGGCTGGCGTGGAAGCTCTGCCAGCCCTGCCTCCTCCCCTTCTTCAACCCAGGGCTGCCTGGGAGTCCCACTGAATCCCCCCACTCCCAAAGGCAGCATTCCTGCTCTGCCCACCTTCAGGAAAATGGCCACCCTCAGGCACCCAGGAACTGCCCTGCCCCTTCTGCCCACCCCAGGGCCCAGATCAGATATCCTGTGACCCATTGGGCTTGGGGAGGCTCCGACACCCCTCTTTGTCCTTGGATGGGAAACACTATGCAATACGAGCTTCCTTCCTGCACACATGCTTCTGCCCATGGGATGGCCCCCAACCCTCAGCAGGGCAGCTTGGCCCTGGTTCTGGCTAGGTCTTTCAGGCAGGCCAGCTGGACACCCATTTAGCATCTAGTTTTTCATCCTGTTTTCTTAGTTTTTAAAGAACATCAGTTGATTTCCCTTTCCTATTCTTGAAGAATACTTGAATGTTGGGGCCTTGTGGGTTGGGGGCTCAGACACTGCCCCCCCAAGTCTTGTATGATTACTGAAGTTTGGGGGCCAATGCCCATGTCTGCCCACCTGAATCTGTGGACTGGCCTTTCCAAAGACCCTGGGGTGGGTGGCCACCCCCACCTTCATCTTTTCTTGCCCATCAGTGATTCCATGTATCACAGCTGGGGGTTCTGCCTTTTTGTAAAAGAAATGGACTTGCCGGCTACTGGCACTGTGACCACATCAGTCTGGAAAGCTGAGCTGTGAGCAGCCTTTTTGTTTTTCAAAGGTGGGACAGCCACTTCCTCTCCCCCAACACATCTACAGTGCCACCTGGAGGACTAGCCAGAACCATTACTGTGAATGAGCACCTGGGCCCAGGGGCCCAGGCTGCTAGGCTGCTGTGGCGCTGGGGGAAGGGGGCAGCAGTGTTGCAATGTTAAGATGTATAAAAAAAGACCATACAACTTTTAGAAGTGGGGAAAAACATCCAAGCACTTTAACTCCACTGTACCAGGTCAACTGATACAGCTCAAAAGTTTTCCTTGAATCCAACTGTCAATGCCAGAATTTTGTATTCTGTTTTATAAGGATTTAATAAAACTCATAAAAACTTGTCCTTGTTCTCTTGCCACATGACAGGCTGCCCCAAGCCTAGTGGCCCTAAACCGTTTGTTGATACTGATGCTGAGTCAGGAGTTTGGACAGTGCATGTGGGGTTGGTTTGTCTCTGCAGGGGTGTGCATCAGGCAGTCTTGGGTGGTCCATCCAGTGTTGGTCCCTGGAGTCTTCTGTGCCTGGCTTCTCACTGAGCACCATGTTTTCATGGTTCATCCTTGTTAGTACTAGTGCTTTACTGGTGGACCACATTGTGTTTATTTATCTGTCTACATTACCACTTTTGGCTGCTGTGAATCTTGCTGCTGGAGACGTGCATAGGTTTTGTGTGGATGTTTGTTTTTGTTTCTCCTTGGTGAACACAGAAAGGACATGAGCAGGACAGAGACCCGATCAGATGTCATTTTTGGAAGGACTGTTCTTGCCACTACATGAAATGTGGACTTGGGGCCAGAACCCAATGAACCATTGTCACCCTTGAAGCGAGCCCAGTGAGGGCTGACAGGCCTATTGGAGGTGTACCCAGTAGCTTGCAAAATTACAAATGCCATACTTAGGAGGTGACCTGCCAGCACCTGGGGACAGCCTGGGTGATGGGTGGGAGTGAGAAGGAGCTCTCTGGACTGTTAGGAGGAAAGGCACACCTGGTAAGGCATAGGTACTAGGATCCCCTGGGACACTGGGGAGCAGGTTATTCCTCACCTCCCTAGAAACCTGAGATCAGCAGGTAGCACATCCTCCTCCCACCTGACCTTCCCTTCAGGAGGAAACCTAAGCACCCTTGAGCCTGTTCTCTGCCTCCTGCCTTTGTTCAGCCACCTCCTAGGCCTTTCCTCTCAGACCGTACAACTACCCTCCCCTTGGGCCAAGCCCCCCCCCCCCCCCCCCGCCGGCTGCATCTAAGTTCCGCAAGGCCCCTCTCTTGTCCCTTGCCCGGCCTGGCATATGTGTGTGGCAGGGAGGGGTGGATGCAAGCCACCACCCTCCCAGGTGGCACAGAGCCCTGTCCGGCCCTGCCAGGCCATGCTAATGACCGCTCCCTGCCCCCTGCTGCCTGCCAAGAACTGAAGCCGGGCACAGCTTGTTCTCGGAACCTCTGCTGTAGATTTTATGTTGGTGGTTTCCTCTTGGCGGATCCCACCCTTCCACGTCTCTCTCCTCTAGGAGCAGCAGGAAAATCCTGGAGCTGGAGAAGCTGAGAGCCTTTCCCAGGCTGGTGACTGCGGCTGCCTTGGCCACACTAGGCTCAGTCTCCACCTGCGTAAATGGAGATGCCAGCTTGGGCTTCCCAGCTGCCACAGACACTGGGCTTATATGTCCCAGCGTGGGGCTGTCAAAACCAAGTCTTTGACTTGGGGACCTGCCCTCCACTCCCCTTGACAAGACAGTGGTGATGCTGATGTTCGATGCTAATAATAGGAGGAATAGGCAGGGCTATGGAAACTCTTGTGTTAATGGCACAGTTTTCCTGTAAACCAAAAACTTTTTTAATGTATATTTCTTATGAGGTTTTAAAAAAATATTTTATTTCTTGATTTTGTATTTTTCTTTAGTTGTTCATTGGTTGCCCAGTGTTTCAAGCTGGCGACCTCAACGTTCCAGGTCAATGTTCTATCCATTGCACTACCACAGACCAAGCAAACTAAAAACTTTTTTTTTTTTTTTTTTCATTTTTCTGAAGCTGGAAACAGGGAGAGACAGTCAGACAGACTCCCGCATGCGCCCGACCGGGATCCTCCCGGCACGCCCACCAGGGGCGGTGCTCTGCCCCCCAGGGGGCGATGCTCTGCCCATCCTGGGCATCGCCATATTGCGACCAGAGCCACTCTAGCGCCTGAGGCAGAGGCCACAGAGCCATGCCCAGCGCCCGGGCCATCTCTGCTCCAATGGAGCCTTGGCTGCGGGAGGGGAAGAGAGAGACAGAGAGGAAAGCGCGGCGGAGGGGTGGAGAAGCAAATGGGCGCTTCTCCTGTGTGCCCTGGCCGGGAATCGAACCCGGGTCCTCCGCACGCTAGGCCGACGCTCTACCGCTGAGCCAACCGGCCAGGGCCAAAAACATTTTTTTTAATATTTTTTTTATTTTAATTTTTCTTCTTTTCCAAGTGAGAGGAGGGGAGATAGAGAGACAGACTCCTACATGTGCCCTGACTGGGATCCACCTGCTAACCCCCATCTGGGGTTGATGCTGTGCCCATCTGGGGCCATACTCACAACCCAGCTATTTTTAGTGCCTGAGGTGGAGGTTCCATGGAACCATCCTCAGTGTGGGGGGCTGATGTACTCGAACCAGTCGAGCCATGGCTGCGGGAGGGGAGAAGAGAGAGAGAAAGGGAAAGGGAGGGGTGGAAAAGCAGATGGTGTACCCTGACTGGAAATTGAACCTGGAATATCCACATTCCAGGCCAACACTCTACCACTGAGACAACCAACCAGCTGGGGCTGAAGTCTTTTTTTTTTTTTTTTTTTGTATTTTTCTGAAGTTGGAAACGGGGAGGCAGACAGACGCCCGCATGTGCCCGACCAGGATCCACCTGGCACGCCCACCAGAGGGCGATGCTCTGCCCATCTAGGGCATCGCTCTGCTGCAACCAGAGCCATTCTAGCGCCTGAGGCAGAGGCCACAGAGCCATCCTCAGTGCCCAGGCAAACTTTGCTCCAATGGAGCCTTGGCTGCGGGAGGGGAAGAGAGAGACAGAGAGGAAGGAGAGGGGGAGAGGTGGAGAAGGGCGCTTCTCCTGTGTGCCCTGACCGGGAATCAAACCTGGGACTCCTGCATGCCAGGCCGATGCTCTACCACTGAGCCAACCAGCCAGGGCCTGAAGTCCTCAAAAATTAAAAGGATGATGGGGCCAAGTTTGTGTATGGTCTGGTATACAGCAAATGCTCAATAAATGCACCAAGGAGTGATTTATCACCATGAGGGTTGGTGAGGAGGCCAGCACAGGTGTCTCCTCCCAGAATCAGGGACTTGTGCAAGTTTTCATTCCTATCATTGTCACTAATCCTTTGACAAGCCCTGCCTATGAATCACCCCATTTCATTGTCCTCCTTAATTCTCCCATTTCCAGAGGAAATTAGTAGCTGTCTTGGTCTTAGACTCACTCAAAAGGAGGAGAAACAGGTTTGGAGCAAAGCATGATGGAATCAAGTCAGATAGATGTAAAGAATAACATAACACATGGGTCAAAGCTTGATGGTTAAGCTGGGGTGAAGGGAGGGGAGGGCCAGATTCTTAGACTGGGGACACCTGGGTGAGCACAGGGAACTTCCCAACCCTCTTCATTAGTTTCTGAGGTATGGATGGGCAGCTGGGGCCTGGTGGCTCTGGTCCACACTTTGGGCTGCAATCATTCCCTCCTTCAAACCTGCAAAGCATTCCTCCCCAAATAGGATTTGGGGTTTGTAGACAACTCTAGGAAGATGCCATGAGATTTCCATCATGCCCATAATGTCTCTAATGATGACTTAGTTTTCCCACATGGAATGTGAGGCCAACAGCTTCATCTCCCCCTGCCTCGGTTTCCTTTTGTGATCTGTGAGTCAGAAGGAAGCTTGTCCTGTGATGCACACTTGGTTCAGGGGCCAGAGAGGCCTCCAGGGTCTGGGGTCCCAAGATGCCCATTCCAAAGGTCTTTGGGAGAGCTTCTGGTGAGAGGTTAGCAAGTCCCAAGAAACAAAAGAACAAATGGGGATATGCAGGCATTGCCAGAGTTTTATCTGTAATTTCAAGGTGGCACCCACCACCATGTAGAGGGGCCCTATAAGTTGTGGGTCCGAGCCCTTGTCACTCCTGGCCTGAGGTCATCATCCCAATGACTCTACCCTGTCCAACTTGTAAACCTTCATCATAGATTGCAATCTCCATCTCCCAGGATGGTTTTACCCCTCACTGTGCCCTGGTACCAGGCACAGAATGGCAAGAAACTAGTTTGAAATCTCTCCAAATTGGGGCCGGAACTAAGGAGGGGTGAGCAAGACCCTGGCCTAGACAGGAAATTTAAAGGGGCACCAAAAAATACAGTCATCAAGATAACATTTCGTGCTGTGAGTTTTTGCAGTGACTATTGTAGATTCACATGCAGTTGAAAGAAATGACCTTTTGCACAGTTTTCCCCAGTGGTAACACTTTGCAAAACTCTATTACAATACTGATATTGCTAAACTACATCTCATTGGGAAGTCACCAATTTCACTGTAGCCACCGTGTGTGTGCAGTTCCTCCCTTGTCCACCCTCAGGTCTCAAAGCAAATAGCACAGGTACTCAACCTAAAGAAACTCAGCTCACCCTCTGTTCTCACCTGGAAATGGAAGCGCATCTAGCTGGACTGTTGAACCGGTGGCTTCTAGTAGAAATTTCTGGCAAATCAGACATGTTCTCCATTTGCACTAACACTGCAGGGCACTAGCCTCAGGTGGCTATTAAGCACATGACATGTGGCCAATGAAAATGAGAAGCAGAATGCTTTGGTTACATCATTTTTAGGGATTTAACCTCATGTAGCCCAGCAGGTGGGGAATGCAGATCCATCCTTTCTTTCTCAGGAGAAGAGGCCCGGCCTCTGCACTGTCCTGGGTTTTACTCCAAGCCCTTGCTTAGTTTGTCCTCAGCTCTCATGTCCTCTGTGCATTGTCCTGAGCCCTGGACACATAGTTGGTACTCAATAAATGCTCATGCAGGATGAGGCCCAGGCATCATTTTGCACCTCTGTAAAATAAGGTGGGGTCACCCTCCTACATTCCACACCTCTTGCTGGTGCAGTCCCTCTGAATGTCATGCTCTGTGATGGCCACCTGGGGTAATACACTATGCAGCAGTGGGTGGAAAATGGGGGTTTTTGCCAGGACCCCAAACTAGAGCGAGGGTTGGAGGCAGGAGACAAGGAACCAGTGGGAATGGAGCACCACAAACCCCCATGTTGTGGGTCCTGGGAAGGCAAGGCCCCTCCAGGCATCTCCATCAAGGAGGAAGAGGCAGTTTCAGATGGGGAAGCAGACATGGAGCTGTCAAGTTGCCCACAGGCAAATAGCTAATGTGCCTATAATTGGAGGGGGCTGTCCAGAAGTTTTGTTGTTTTTGTTTTCCATGTTAATCAGTTCCTTACTGCCTGTCTGCCTTTCTTTTTCAGCTTGATCCCTGACTCTCTCTCTCCTCTTCCCTCCTCTTCCTTCTTTGAGAAGAGAGAGACAGGAAGGGAGAAGCATCAATTCATAGTTGCGGCACTTTAGTTGCTCATTGATTCCTTCTCATATGTGCCTTGACCAGGGGACTCCAGCCAAGGCAGTGACCCGTTGGTCAAACCAGCGACCTTGTGCTTCAAGCCAGTGATATTGAGCTCAAGCCAGTGACCTTGGGATCATGTTGATGATCCTGCACTCAAGCCAGTGACCTAGGGGTTTCAAACCTGGAACCTCAGCATCCCAGGTTGACACTTTATCCACTGCACCACCACCGTTAAGCCTCCCTTTTTTCTCATCTTTAAAGCAATATATTGATATATTTGCTACATACCCAGGACTATTTTATTTCCCAGAGTGAAATATATAAAATATATTTGCACTGTGACTTTTAACAAATTTGTGAATCATTTAAGGTGTCCACACTGAAGGGAGGCAGTGATTATGGTCCCCCCCCCCATCACATGATCTCTGTCTACAGAGGGGCTCTCCCACTGCATCCTGGTATGTCAGGTGATGTTACTGTCACCACCAGTGTTGTCTCTGTAGTTTGCTTTACTGATCTGGTTTGTTTTGCCTTCTCTGTTGGACAGGTCCTGGCACCTGGTCCTTCCTTTGGTGGCCAGGTTGAGGGTAGAAACTGGGGAGGGCTAATTTCTCCACAGGAGAATTTGGGGGTTAGTGTTTAATGGGGACAGAGTTTCAATTTGCGAAGATGAGAAAGTTCTGGAGCTGGATGGTGGGTATGATTGCCCAACAATATAACTATTTGATGCCCCTGAGCAGTGCACTTAAAAATAGTTAACCCTGCCTGACCTGTGGTGGCGCAATGGATGGAGCATCGACCTGAAAATGCTGAGGTTGCCGGTTTGAAACCCTGGGCTTGCCTGGTCAAGGCACATGTGGGAGTTGATGCTTCCAGCTCCTCCCCCCATCTCTCCTCTCTCTCTGTCTCTCTCTCTCCTCTCTCTCTCCTCTCTCAAATAAATAATAATAAAAAAAAATAGTTAACCCTGCCTGACCTGTGGTGGCGCAGTGGATAAAGCGTCGACCTGGAAATGCTGAGGTCGCCGATTCGAAACCCTGGGCTTGCCTGGTCAAGGCACATATGGGAGTTGATGCTTCCAGCTCCTCCCCCCCTTCTCTCTCTCTGTCTCTCCCTCTCCTCTCTAAAATGAATAAATAAATAAAAAAAAGAGTTAACCCTGAAAGATAGAAAGAAAGGAACAGGAAGGAAGGAAGGAAGGAAGGAAGGAAGGAAGGAAGGAAGGAAGGAAGGAAGGAAGGAAGGAAGGAAGGAAGGAAAAGAAAGAAAGAAAGAAAGAAAGAAAGAAAGAGAAAGAAAGAAAAAAGAAAGAAAGAAAGAAAGAAAGAAAGAAGAAAGAAAGAAGAAAGAAAGAAAGAAAGAAAGAAAGAAAGAAAGAAAGAAAGAAAGAAAGAAAGAAAGAAAGAAAGAAAGAAAGAAAGAAAGAAGTCAACTCTGGCCAAATAGCTCAATTGGTTAGAGCATTAGCCTAATATGCCAAGTTTGTGGGGTTTTCTTCTTTTTTTTTTTTTTCACTTTTCCGAAGCTGCAAACAGGGAGGCAGTCAGACAGACTCCGCATGCTTCCGCCCCGGGATCCACCTGGCATGCCCACCAGGGGGTGATGCTCTGTCCCTTCGGGGCGTCGCCCTGCTGCATCCAGAGCCATTCTAGCGCCTGAGGCAGAGGCCACAGAGCCATCCTTAGCGTCTGGGCAAACCCTGCTCCAATGGAGCCTTGGCTGCAGGAGGGGAAGAGAGAGACAGAGAGGAAGGAGAGGGGGAAGGGTGGAGAAGCAGATGGGTGCTTCTCCTGTGTGCCCTGGCCGGGAATCGAACCCGGGACTCCTACACACCAGGCTGACGCTCCACGGCTGAGCCAACCGGCAAGGGCCAAGTTTGTGGGTTTGATCCTCAGTCAGGGTACATACAAGAAGCAACCAAGAATGCATTCATAAAAGTGGCCCTGGGCTTGACTAGGTGGTGGCGCAGTGGATAGAGCGTCAGACTGGGATGAGGAGGACCCAGGTTCGAGACCCTGAGGTTGCCAGCTTGAGCGCGGGCTCATCTGGTTTGAGCAAAGCTCACCAGCTTGGACCCAAGGTCGCTGGCTTGAGCAAGGGGTTACTGGGTCTGCTGAAGGCCCGCAGTCAAGGCACATACGAGAAAGCAATCAATGAACAACTAAGGTGTCGCAACAAAAAACTGATGATTGAAGGCCCTGGCCGGTTGGCTCAGTGGTGGAGTGTCGGCCTGGCATGCAGGAGTCCCGGGTTCGATTCCCAGCCAGGGCACACAGGAGAAGCGCCCATCTGCTTCTCCACCCCCCTCTTTCCTCTCTGTCTCTCTCTTCCCCTCCTGCAGCCGAGGCTCCATTGGAGCAAAAAGATGGTCCGGGCGCTGGGGATGGCTCCTTGGCCTCTGCCCCAGGCACTGGAGTGGCTCTGGTCTTGACAGAATGACGCCTGGGATGGGCAGAGCATTGCCCCCTGGTGGGCGTGCCCGGTGGATCCCGGTCAGGCGCATGCGGGAGTCTGCCTGACTGCCTCCCTGTTTCCAGCTTCGGAAAAGTAAAAAAAAATAAAAATAAAAATAATAAAAATAAAAAAACTGATGATTGATGCTTCTCATCTCTCTCCGTTTCATTCCTGTCTGTCTGTCTCTCTCTCTAACTCTCTCTGTCTCTGTAAAAAAAAGGAAAAAAAAAAACCGTGGCCCAGGCCTGACCTGTGGTGGCGCAGTGGATAAAGCATCAGCCTGGAAATGCTGAGGTCGCCGGTTCGAAACCCTGGGCTTGCCTGGTCAAGGCACATATGGGAGTTGATGCTTCCAGCTCCTCCCCCCTGTCTCTCTCCTCTCTGTCTCTCTCTCTCCCTCTCTTTCTCCTCTAAAATGAATAAAAAAACAAACAAAAAAAAACACACAAAAAAAAACCGTGGCCCTGGCTGGTTTGCTTAGTGGATAGAGTGTTGTCCTAGCTTGTGGATATCCTGGGTTCAATCTCAAGTCAGTACACACATGAGAAGCAAACATCTGCTTCTCTTTCCGTTCCTCTCCCTCTTCTCTCTCTCTTTCTTCCCCTCTAGCAGCCAGTAGCTCAGTTGGTCCGAATGTCGGACCTGGGCACTGCAGATGGCTCGGTTGATCTGAGCATTGACCCTAGACGGGGTTTCTGGGTGGATCCTAGTCTGGGTGCATGCGGGAGTCTGTCTCTCTATCTCCATTCCTCTCACTTAAAAATAAAATAAAGTAGTTTTTTTAAAAAAATAATGCCTGAATAGTAAACAACAAATTGTTAGCTCTCTCTCTCTTTCTCTCTCTTTTAAGTCAATAAATAAAAAAGTTAAGCCTGGCCCTGGCCAGTTGACTCAGTGGTAGAGTGTTGCCCTGGCATGATGAAGTTCTGGGTTCGATTTCTGGCCAGAGCACACAGGAGAAGCACCCATCTGCTTCTCCACCCTTCCACCTTTCCTTTCTCTCTCTCTCTCTTTCCTCCCCTCCTGCAGCCAAAGCTACATGGGAGCAAAATTGGCCGTGGTACTGAGGATGGCTTCATGGCCTCCACCTCAAGCAGTAGAATGGCTCTGGTTGCAGCAGAGCAATGACCCCCTGGTGGGCATGCCGGGTAGATCCTGATTGGACACATGCAGGAGTCTGTCTGTTTGCCGCTCCCAGCCCCACTTCTCACATCGGAAAAATTAAAAAAAAAAAAAAAAGAAAAGAAAAGAAATTAAGCCTGACCTGTGGTGGTGCAGTGGATAGCGTGCTGACCCAAAGTGCTGAGGTCACCGGTTCAGAACCCCAAGCTTGTCTGGTCAAGGCACATATAAGAAGCAACTACAACATGATGAGGCTTCCTGTTCTCCCACCCCTTTCCTTTTTCCCTCTCTCCTCTCTCTAAAATCAATAAATTAAATATTTTTTTAAAAAGTTAAGTATAGGCCCTGGCCTGTTTGCTCAGCGGTAGAGCGTCGGCCTGGCGTGCTGGGGACCCGGGTTCGATTCCCAGCCAGGGCACATAGGAGAAGCGCCCATTTGCTTCTCCACCCCCCCTCCTTCCTCTCTGTCTCTCTCTTCCCCTCCTGCAGCCAAGGCTCCATTGGAGCAAAGATGGCCCGGGCACTGGGGATGGCTCCTTGGCCTCTGCCCCAGGCGCTAGAGTGGCTCTGGTCGCAGCAGAGCGACGCCCCGGAGGGGCAGAGCATCGCCCCCTGGTGGGCAGAGCGTCGCCCCTGGTGGGCGTGCCGGGTGGATCCTGGTCGGGCGCATGCAGGAGTCTGTCTGACTGTCTCTCCCCGTTTCCAGCTTCAGAAAAATACAAAAAAAAAAAAAAAGATAAAAAAGTTAAGTATAGCCTGACCAGGCGGTGGCGCAGTGGATAGAACATTCGACTGGGATGTGGAGGACCCAGGTTCAAGATCCTGAGGTCGCCAGCTTGAGCACAGACTCATCTGGTTTGAGCAAAGCTCACCAGCTTGGACCCAAGGTCGCTGGCTTGAGCAGGGGGTTACTCGGTCTGCTGAAGGCCCGCGGTCAAGGCACGTATGAGAAATCAATCAATGAACAACTAAGGTGTTGCAACGAAAAACTGATGATTAATGCTTCTTATCTATCTCTGTTCCTGTCTGTCTGTCCCTGTCTATCCCTCTCTCTGACTCTCTCTGTCTCTGTAAGGAAAAAAAAAAAGGTTTTTTTTACTCACCTGTAGTGGTACAGTGGGTAAAGTGTTGACCTGTTATGCTGAGATCACCAGTTCAAAACCCTGGGCTTGCCTGGTCAAGGCACATATGGGAGTTGATGCTTTCTGCTCCTCCCCCTTTCTCTCTCTCTGTCTCTCTGTCTCCTCTCTCTAAAATGAATAAATATCTAAAAAAAAAAAAAGTTGATAATAAATAAATAAATAAAAGGTTAAGTATATTTTATTACAATAAAAAAGTAAAGTAGGCCCTGGCCGGTTGGCTCAGTGGTAGAGTGTCGGCCTGGTGTGCGGGAGTCCCGGGTTTGATTCCCCGCCAGTGCACACAGGAGAAGCACCCATCTGCTTCTCCACCCCTCCCCCTCTCCTTCCTCTCTGTCTCTCTCTTCCCCTCCCGCAGCCAGGGCTCCATTGGAGCAGAGATGGCCTGGGCACTGAGGATGGCTCTGTGACCTCTGCCTCAGGTGCTAGAGTGGCTCTGGTCACAACAGAGCAACGCCCCAGATGGGTGGAACATCGCCCCCTGGTGGGCATGCTGGGTGAATTCTGGTCAGGCGCATGCGGGAGTCTGTCTGACTGCCTCCCCGTTTCTAACTTCAGAAAAAACAAACAAAAAAAACAAAACAAAACAAAAAAACAAAATAGACACTGATGTCCCTGTGGCCTCTACCCTCCCCAGATGACAGTGACGAGTGTCTCCAGATTTTGCAAAGTTGACTTCTTGCCTGTCCCATGTAACATATGCCAAACACTTCACTCTTCCCAGTACTGCCTCCAGGAAAGAAACATGACTCTGATGAAATATCTGCTAAATGGATGGAAAGCAAACCTCAGTGCTATCTCTCATCACTAAGGAGAGAGCCTCATTATTTGGAGGATTTTGAATTATCCACATCCTGAAGAGGAGGGATGGAGGTGGGACCCCATCACTTTCGCTCAGGTGCCCCCATTCATTTACCTAAGGTTGCTAAAAGCTGCATAATCCTTCCTGAACAGGGTGCAAAGTTCTTCCAGAACATTCTAGTTTGTTAAATACTCATTGCTGAAGTTTAACTGTCAATCCCAAAGCTTGTAAAACAGGTCATTAGGTCAATCTCTAGAGTATGTTTGAAGCAGGGAACAGAATTTGCTTCTCAACCGAATTATAAAAAAATCACTGCATTGATCAGACCCGTCACTCTGACTCTTGTAGTCCTTTCCATTAATTTGAAGAATCACAGATCCCCAAATGGAGTTTTCCCCCTCAGTGTCTCGTTTGAAACAGAAGTGGACCTGAGACCACAACTCATGGTAATTTAACCTTAGACTAGAGTGATGCAAGAAGCAAGGTTACAACTCATGTAATAAGATTATCGACCTGGCTCCCTTTAATGACTCAGCTAATTATATCAGCACTACTAATTTTTTTTTTTTTTTTTTTTTTTTTTTACAGAGGCAGAGATAGACAGGGACAGACAGACAGGAACGGAGAGAGATGAGAAGCATCAATCATTAGTTTTTCATTGTGCGTTGCGACTTCTTAGTTGTTCATTGATTGCTTTCTCATATGTGCCTTGACCGCAGGTCTTCAGCAGACTGAGTAACCCCTTGCTGGAGCCAGCGACCTTGGGTCCAAGCTGGTGAGCTTTTTGCTCAAACCAGATGAGCCCGCGCTCAAGCTGGCAACCTCGGGGTCTCGAACCTGGGTCCTTCCGCATCCCAGTCCGACGCTCTATCCACTGCACCACCACCTGGTCAGGCTTTTTTTTTTTTGTATTTTTCTGAAGTTGGAAACGGGGAGGCAGTCAGACAGACTCCTGCATGAGCCTGCCTGGGATCCACCCAGCATGGCCACCAGGGGACGATGCTCTGCCCATCCAGGGCATCGCTTTGTTGCAACCAGAGCCATTCTAGTGCCTGAGGCAGAGGCCACAGAGCCATCCTCAGCACTTGGGCCAACTTTGCTCCAATGGAGCCTTGGCTGCTCAAGGGGAAGAGAGAGACAGAGAGAAAGGAGAGGGAGTGGGGTGGAGAAGCAGATGGGCGCTTCTCCTGTGTGCCCTGGCTGGGAATCGAACCCAGGACTCCTGTACGCCAGGCCGACACTCTACCACTCAGCCAACTGGCCAGGGCTTTTTTTTTTTTTTTTTACAGAGACAGAGAGTCAGAGAGAGAGAGAGATAGGGACAGACAGACAGGAATGGAGAGAGATGAGAAGCATCAATCATCAGTTTTTCGTTACGACACGTTAGTTATTCATTGATGGCTTTCTCATATGTGCCTTGACCGTGGGGCTACAGCAGACCCAGTAACCCCTTGCTCAAGCCAGCGACCTTGGGTCCAAGCTGGTGAGCTTTGCTCAAACCAGATGAGCCTGCATTCAAGCTGGTGACCTCAGGGTCTCGAACCTGGGTCCTCTGCACCCCAGGGTAATGCTCTATCCACTGCACCACCACCTGGTCAGGCGGGTCTCAACACTATTGGTAACTTTTCCTGAATCAATAATTTCATGAAGAGTTACAAACTCTCGGTGATATCACCTACTTCACCAGTCTTCTTATCCTGGAGAGCTCAGAACCCCTCCAACTTAAAAATGAATGGGATGCCATCTGGTGGGGTCTGAGCAGGTTGTGTGCATTTGAGTTTCCACTTATCCCCATGCAGTGTGGTGGGATTCAGCCGGTTCACACCAGTTTGGCAGAACCGATAGTTAATTTTTTTGTTGAGTTCGGTGAACCGGTTGTTAAAATGGTACTTGCAATCAGGGTACTCTCTAAGGTGGACTCCTGGGTAGCTGGCCAATGTAGAAATCACAAATTTACATTCCTTACTCTTTTTTTAATATTCATCTGTGCAACAGCGTATTCTAAGCACACATAGTAATGTTCATTCCATCCACAGGTGAAAAAAATTTGACAGAACTACGCTTATAATATTTATTTAATCATTTCACAAAACTCATTATGCCTTTGATGAAATACTACACTTTAATTCTCTCGCATTTGGTACTTCAGTATACAAACATATAACGTAAAGAGAAAAAGTGCCAAACAACAAAGGGGTGACAAGCTGTCACATTGGAAATACCTTAAATAACAGTTTTTATCATTTTTTGTCAGCTATTACTTAATATTTTTTCATTAATTTTTTAAAATTATTTCTTATTTTTTTTTTTTTTTTGTATTTTTCTGAAGCTGGAAACCGGGAGAGACAGTCAGACAGACTCCCGCATGCACCCAACCGGGATCCACCCGGCACGCCCACCAGAGGCTACGCTCTGCCCACCAGGGGGCGATGCTCTGCCCCTCCAGGGCATCGCGCTGCTGCAACCAGAGCCACTCTAGCGCCTGGGGCAGAGGCCAAGGAGCCATCCCCAGCGCCCGGGCCATCTTTGCTCCAATGGAGCCTTGGCTGCGGGAGGGGAAGAGAGAGACAGAGAGGAAGGGGGGGGGGTGGAGAAGCAAATGGGCGCTTCTCCTATGTGCCCTGGCCGGGAATCAAACCCGGGTCCCCCTCACGCCAGGCCGATGCTCTACCGCTGAGCCAACCGGCCAGGGCCACAATCTAGTTTTGTGTACTTCTTTTATTGTTCTTATTTAAGTATTAAATGCATGAAATAATTTTTTTGTTTTTTAAAGATTGCTTTTTTTAATTAAAATTTTTTAAAAAAATTTAATTTATTCATTTTAGAAAGGAGAGAGAGAGAAAGAAAGAGAGAGAGAGAGAGAGGAGGGAGGAGCAGGAAGCATCAACTCCCATATGTGCCTTCACCAGACAAGTGCAGGGGCTCAAACTGGCAACCTCAGCATTCCAGGTCGACACTCCATCCACTATGCCACCACAGGTCAGGCCAGTATATCAATTTTTTATACTTAAAATGGTCATTAGGGCAGAGAACCGGTTGTTAAATTATTTGAATACACTACTGTCCCCAGGTATGAATTTCATCATGGGTGGGTTCTTGCTGGATCTTTTCATGAAACCTTCAGACATTGAATGTCTTCCGATGTTTTCCCACTGTCTCAAACAGTCTGCTTGGAGCTGACCTCATACAGAACTGCTTAGAGCTGTCCTCCCCAACATTACATTATCAGTTAAGAATTCATGGCTGAAACTTACAAAGTAAAAACTGTCAGAAGTCAGAACACCAGCAAAGAACATGAACTTAAAAAACTGGACCAAAGGAGCTCTGGCCAGATAGCTCAGCTGGTTAGAACATTGTGTCAAAACACAAAAGTCGCTGGTTTGATTCCCAGCCAGGGCACATAAGGAAACAGATATATGTTCCTCCCTCCATCTCTCTCTCTCTCTCTCTCTCTCTCTCTCTCTCCTCCTTTCAATAAAATAAACATTAAGCCTGACCTGTGGTGGCGCAGTGGATAAAGCTTCGACCTGGAACGCTGAGGTCGCTGGTTCAAAACCCTGGGCTTGCCTGGTCAAGGCACATATGGGAGTTGAATGCTTTCTGCTCCTCCCTTCTCTCTCTCTCTCTCTCTCTTTCCTCTTTAAAATGAATAAATAAATAAAGTTTAAAAAATAAATAAATAAATAAACATTAAAAAAAACTGGACCAAAGGACTAGGGTGGGCTGTGCAGTGACCACCTCCCATTCCCCTCTGTAATCGGACTTTGAGGTTCCTCTCCTCCAGAGGGGGAGTCTGTCTCTCCACCTCTCTGCATCTAGGCAGCATGGCCATGTGACTTGCATTGATCTATACAATGTGGCAGAAGTGAGATGTGGGAATTAGACCACTATGATGATGTAAGGAAGCCAGTGTAGCTTCTTCTTTTTTTTTTTTTTGTAATTTTTCTGAAGCTGGAAATGGGGAGGCAGTCAGACAGACTCCCGCCTGCGCCCGACCGGGATCCACCCAGCACGCCCACCAGGGGGCGATGCTCTGCCCATCCGGGGCGTTGCTCTGTTGCGACCAGAGCTACTCTAGCACCTGAGGCAGAGGCCACAGAGCCATCCCCAGCGCCCGGGCCATCTTTGCTCCAATGGAGCCTTGGCTGCGGGAGGGGAAGAGCGAGACAGAGAGGAAGGAGAGGGGGAGGGGTGGAGAAGCAGATGGGTGCTTCTCCTGTGTGCCCTGGCTGGGAATCGAACCCGGGACTTCCACACGCCAGGCTGACACTCTACCACTGAGCCAACCGGCCAGGGACCAGTGTAGCTTCTTGAAGGGTGGGCTGCTGTGTGGAGAACTAGCCGACAGCCAGCACCTTGCCCAATATGTCAGCGAAGCCATCTTGCACCTTCCAGCCCAGCCCACCCAATCCTCCAGGTGTCTGTTGTTTCATAAGTTAGCCCAGGTGAAATCTACACGGGAAATGACCATCCAACCCAAAAAATAATAAAAATAATAGTCCTTTCACTCTGTGGTCAGCATAATAATGCTCACCCCCATGTCTACAACCTAATCCCCAAAAACTGTGAAACTTTGACCTTCCATGACAAAAGGGACTTTGTATATAGGATGAAGTTAAGGATCTTATTTATTCATTTATTTATTATTTTAAAATTTATTTATTGATTTTAGAGAGAGGAAGAGAGAGAGAAATAGAAACATCAATCTGTTCCTGTATGTGCCCTTAATGGGGATTGAACCCACAACTTTTGTATATTGGGACAATGCTCTAACCAAGTGAGCCATCTGGCCAGGGCAAATGTGCTGTTTGAAGCCACTACATTTGTGAAAATTTGTTACAACAACCCTAGGATACTAACACACATCCCCAGAAATTTCCGTCATGTCCTTTCCCAGCCAATTACTGCCTGCTCACGGAGTGGAAGTTCTAAATCTTTATATGTGTTCAGATAACCAAAACTACTCATGAGTTAACTGTTTATACACATAACCACATAGTAGGGATTTATTATAAGAGGAACAAATTGGCACTGGCTGGTTGGCTCAGTGGTAGAGCGTTGGCCTGGCGTGCAGGAGTCCTGGGTTCGATTCCCGGCCAGAGCACACAGAAGGGGTGCCCATCTACTTCTTCACCCCTTCCCCTCTCCTTCCTCTCTATCTCTCTCTTCCCCTCCCGCAACCAGGGCTCCATTGGAGCAGAGTTGGCCCGGGCACTGAGGATGGCTCCATGGCCTCTGCCTCAGGAGCTAGAATGACTCTGGTTGCAACAGAGCGGTGCCCCAGATGGGCAGAGCATCGCCCCCTGTTGAGCATGCCGGGTGGATCACAGTCAGGCGCATGCGGGAGTCTGTCTGACTGCCTCCCCGTTTACAACTTCAGAAAAATACAAAAAAAAAAGGGGAGGGGGACAAATCTCTTCCCTGTCTGTTATTAGCGTTCAAAGTGGCCATCAGGACCAGTTGCATCAGTTACATGCTTAGCCACAAGTAACAGAATACCTGATTCTACTTGCTTGACTTCATAAAGACGTTTATTGGCTTAAAGAACAAACAGTCCCAAGCTAGGGCAGCGTCCAGGTTCAGGATGGTCAGGACAGTTCAACAGTGTCATTTTATTTATTATTATTTTTAAATTTATTTTATTTTATTTTTTATTTATTCATTTTAGAGAGGAGAGACAGAGAGAGAGAGAGAGAGAGACAGAGAGGAAAGAAGCTGGAAGCATCAACTCCCATATGTGCCTTGACCAGGCAAGCCCAGGGTTTCAAACCGGTGACCTCAGCATTTCCAGGTCGATGCTTTATCCACTGCGCCACCACAGGTCAGGCAACAGTGTCATTTTAGACCCAGATTCTTTCCATTTCTCTAGTCTGCTCTCCTGGGAGTTAGTCTGCATAAACTTTTCCTGAAATCCCCCACCATGCGGGCTTGTCCTCTCATCTCATTGGCCAGCACCTGGTCCCTGTATTGATCAGCAGGCCAGTCCATGCCATGATAGCTGCTATGGTCTTAGATCTTAATTTTCAATCAGAAGTTATTTTATTTATTTATTTTAATTTTTTTTTTTCATTGATTTCAGAGAGAGAGAGGAAGGGAGAGAGAAAGAGAGAGAAGCATCAACTTGTTCTACTTAGTTGTTTCATTTAGTTTTATATTCATTGGTTACTTTTCATATGTCCCACCAGGTATTGAACCCGTGATCTCAGCATACTAGGACATCTCTATCCACTGAGCACCAGGCCAGGGCCCAGAAGTTATTTTAGATACTGTTGATATTATTATTATGGTCTGAACGTATTTATTTATTTATTTTAGTGAGAGAGAGAGAGAGAGAAAGAGACAGAAAGACAGACAGGAAGGGAGAGAGATGAGAAGCATCAGCTCATATTGCACCTTAGTTATTGATTGCTTCTCATATGTGCCTTGACCCAGGGGCTCCAGCTGAGCCAGTGACTGCTTGCTTAAGCCAGCGACCATGGGGTCATATCTATGATCAGTGGTGGGATTCAAATAATTTTTTTTTTTTTTTGGATTCAAATAATTTAACAACCAGTTCTCTGCCCTAATGACTGTTTTAAGTATGAAAAAAGATAAACTGAAAGGTAGTTTATTATTTCATGCATTTAATACCTAACTAAGAACAATAAAAGAGGTACACAAAACTAGATTATACGAAAGTTTAAAAATATTAACGAAAAGATAATAAAAATACCTGACAAAAAACCAATAAAACTGATTTAAGATATTTTTATATTGCTTCTCGATTGGCATTATCACTTGCAATTTTTTTCACCTATGGACAGAATGGACAATACTGTGGGTGCTCAGAATATGCTGTTGCATAGATGAACATTAAGAAAAAGTAAGGGCCGGCCTTACCAGGCGGTTTCACAGTGGATAGAGCATCAGACTGGGATGCCGAGGACCCAGGTTCGAGACCCTGAGTTCGCCAGCTTGAGCGCAGGCTCATCTGGTTTGAGCAAAGCTCACCAGCTTGGACCCAAGGTCACTGGCTCAAGCAAGGGGTTATTCGGTCTGCTGAAGGCCCACGGTCAAGGCACATATGAGAAAGCAATCAATGAACAACTAAGGAGTCGCAATGCGCAATGAAAAACTAATGATTGATGCTTCTCATATCTCCGTTCCTGTCTGTCTGTCCCTGTCTATCCCTCTCTCTGACTCTGTAAAAACACAAACACAAAAACAAAAACAAAGTAAGGGCCTGACCTGTGGTGGCACAGTGGATAAAGCGTTGACCTGGAATGCTGAGGTCACCGGTTCAAAACCCTGGGCTTGCCTGGTCAAGGCACATATGGGAGTTGATGCTTCCTAATCCTCCTTGCTTCTCTCTCTCTTTTTCTCTCCCTCCCTCTTCTCTAAAATGAATAATTTAAAAAATTAAAAAAGAAAAGAGGAATGTAAATTTGTGATTTCCACATTGGGCGACTGACCAGGCTCCTACCTTGGAGAGAACCCTGATTACAAGTACCATTTTAACATTCAGTTCACTGAAGTCAACAAAAAAACAGATATTGGTTCTGCCAAACCGGTGCGAACCAGCTAAATCCCACCACTGTCAGTGATTTCATGCTCAAGCCATAACCCCACTCTTAAGCCAGTGAGCTACCCAGCCAGGGCTAAACTTATACCTTATTTTGATAAATAAAATGAATAAGAAAATACACAAATTATAATCAGGACCTTAAACTGTGGCCCTGGCTAAGTAGTTAAGTTGGTTAGAGCAGTGATTTTCAACCTTTTTTTTTTCATGGCACAAACACACACTAATTACTAAGGTCAGTGCCCCTGACTAAATACAACCATTTTCATCTCATGGCACAAATAAATTAGTTACTAAGGAAGAAGAGGTCAGGGCTCCTTTTTCTTTAGTAATTAGTTTATGAGTGTGTGAGAAACAAAGGTTGAAAATCACTGGTAGAGCATCATGCCAATACTCCAAGGTTGTGAGTTCCATCTCCAGTCAGGGCACATACAAGAATCAACCAATAAATTCATAAATAATTGAAACAAATTGATGTTTCTTTCTCCCCCTTTGTCTCTCTCTAAAATCAATAAATAAAAATTAAGAGAAAAACAAAAAATAAAACTTGATAAGGGCTGAGGGTTGAAGTCCAGGATTGTAGGTTCTACCTGAACCCTGAAGTAACCTTTAATCCGTTTTCCACCAAAAATTTGTGTGAAATAATTGGAAGGAGCTTCCCAATATTTAAAATGCAGTCATCAATACTCTTTCTCATCCCAAGGAATGAGGGCTTTTTGAAAAATAGCTGCTTTTATGTTTCTGGGCAGAGAAGGTACAATATGGGTGGAATATCTCATTGTCAGCAAGTGCTGATACTTCTCCAAGTGCTGGGGAGTGTTGGAAGGCACACAGGAGTCCAGCTGAAGGTATCCCTCATCAATAATGATTATAGGTAATTAAAATGAGTCAAGTCTGAATGCCATGAATTCATAATTATCCTCTCAAAAAGTCAGATCAGGATTTTCATTCTTCATCAAGACACTAGTACTATATGCATGCCTGATTTCATATGGGTGAACCATTTTTCAGCATCCCCACATAAAAAGATTGATATCCCCTTACTAAATGATATATAGTTGGTGATCCCAACTCTATAAAAATATTCTACTCTTTGTAAAACAAAAAACAAAAAAACAAACATAATAAAAGCAAATACAGTAGTAGTTTATGCATAATACATCAACCAATGATATTAATCTTTTCCGTATGTTTTTTTGTCATTTGAAAGTTTTCACCTTTATCTTTCTTATTGATTGATTTTAGAGAGAAAGAGGGAGCGGTGTGTGCCCTGACCCAGGGATCAAGTTTGCAACCTTAGAATATTGGGATGATAGTCTAACCAACTAAGTTTCATGGCCAGAATCTACCTTTATTTTTCATACATGTATTGTATGAGGTGAGGCTGCAAGGCATTGAAATAGGAGGGCTGTAGGATCCACAGGGATCTGGCCTGTATATTTGATAAGTCTTGGATGCACAGAGTATCCCCCACCCAATACAGCAGCAATTCTCCTCCCCACCCCCACCCCTGGCCTCAGTCAGTTTATCCTTCTGTACAGCAGGGATCCCCTCCACTGGGCAGGCAGACCAACCAGGGCTGAGGGCTGAAGTCCAGGATCATAGGTCTGGGATATGGACTCTGGGGTCCAAGTTCTGGGTTGGGGACTGATTTGGGATCTGGGGACCTGGGTCAGAGATCTGGATGTGGGGTCTAGTGGTTAGGTTCAGTGTTTGGGACTGGGCTCTGATGTTAGCAGTCCTGAGTCTGGGGTCTGGAGTTTGGTATGTGGAGCAATTGGACTGAGGCCTGAGGTCTGGGATGTAGGACAGGGGTCCCCAAACTATGGCTCGCGGGCCACATGCAGCCCCCTTAGGCCATTTATCCGGCCCCCGCCGCACTTCTGGAAGGGTACCTCTTTCATTGGTGGTCAGTGAGAGGAGCATAGTTCCCATTGAAATATTGGTCAGTTTGTTGATTTATTTATTTATTTATTTTATTTTTTTTCTGAAGCTGGAAACCGGGAGAGACAGTCAGACAGACTCCCGCATGCGCCTGACTGGGATCCACCTGGCACGCCCACCAGGGGGTGACGCTCTGCCCACCAGGGGGTGATGCTCTGCCGCTCCGGGGCATCGCTCTGTTGCGACCAGAGCCACTCTAGCGCCTGGGGCAGAGGCCAAGGAGCCATCCCCAGCGCCTGGGCCATCTTTGCTCCAATGGAGCCTTGGCTGCGGGAAGGGAAGAGAGAGACAGAGAGGAAGGAGAGGGGGAGGGGTGGAGAAGCAGATGGGCGCTTCTCCTGTGTGCCCTGGCCGGGAATCGAACCCGGGACTTCTGTACACCAGGCCGACGCTCTACCACTGAGCCAACGGCCAGGGCCCAATTTGTTGATTTAAATTTACTTGTTCTTTATTTTAAATATTGTATTTGTTCCCGGTTTTTTTTTTTTTTTTTTTTTTTGTATTTTTCTGAAGCTGGAAACGGGGAGAGACAGTCAGACAGACTCCCGCATGCGCCCGACCGGGATCCACCCGGCACGCCCACCAGGGGCTACGCTCTGCCCACCAGGGGGCGATGCTCTGCCCCTCCGGGGTGTCGCTCTGCCGTGACCAGAGCCGCTCTAGCGCCTGGGGCAGAGGCCAAGGAGCCATCCCCAGCGCCCGGGCCATCTTTGCTCCAATGGAGCCTTGGCTGCGGGAGGGGAAGAGAGAGACAGAGAGGAAGGAGGTGGGGTGGAGAAGCAAATGGGCGCTTCTCCTATGTGCCCTGGCTGGGAATCGAACCCTGGCTTCTCCTATTGTGCCAGGGCCAACATATCTTATTTTAAAGTAAAAAAACAAAACGGGGCCATATCTTATTTTAAAGTAAAAAAACAAAACAGGGCCATATCTTATTTTAAAGTAAAAAAACAAAACGGGGCCCTGGCCGGTTGGCTCAGCGGTAGAGCGTCGGCCTGGCGTGCGTTGTACCCAGGTCCGATTCCTGGCCAGGGCACACAGGAGAAGCGCCCATTTGCTTCTCCACCCCCCCTCCTTCCTCTCTGTCTCTCTCTTCCCCTCCCGCAGCCAAGGCTCCATTGGAGCAAAGATGGCCCGGGCGCTGGGGATGGCTCCTTGGCCTCTGCCCCAGGCGCTAGAGCGGCTCTGGTCGCGGCAGAGCGACGCCCAGAGGGGCAGAGCATCGCCCCCTGGTGGACAGAGCGTCGTCCCTGGTGGGCGTGCCGGGTGGATCCCTGTCGGGCGCATGCGGGAGTCTGTCTGACTGTCTCTCCCTGTTTCCAGCTTCAGAAAAAAAAAAAAAAAAGATATGTGCAGTGTGCATAGGAATTTGTTCATAGTTTTTTTTATAGTCCGGCCCTCCAACGGTCTGAGGGACAGTGAACTGGCCCCCTGTGTAAAAAGTTTGGGGACCCCTGATGTAGGATCTGGGGTATGAGTACTGGAGTTCAGTCTAGGACCGAAAGTCTGAGGTCTGGGTCCAGGATTCAGCATTCAAGATCCAGGGTCTGCCTGACCAGGCGGTGGCACAGTGGATAGAGCGTCGGACTGGGATGTGGAGGACCCATGTTCGAGACCCCGAGGTCATCAGCTTGAGCCCAAGGTCGCTGGCTGGAGCAAGGGGTCACTTGGTCTGCTGTAGCCCCTCCCCCACCCCGGGTCCAGGCACATATGAGAAATCAGTCAATGAACAACTAAGGAACTGTAACGAAGAATTGATGTTTTTCATCTCTCTCCCTTCCTGTCTGTCTGTCCCTCTCTCTGACTCTCCGTCTCTGCCACAAAAAAAAAAAAAAGAAAAAAAAAAAAAAGAAAAAAAAAGATCCAGAGTCTGGAGTCTAATGTTGGGGATCTAAGGAATGGGATCTAGAGTTTGGGGCTGAGTTCTGAGGTGTAATTGTTACTGGACATGGGATCTGGCCATTGAAATTTTCCTAAGGCCAGCCAGTAATGTGTGGGTTCTTGACTTTGTTTTTTTTTCCTCTTATTTTTTTCCAAATGAGAAGAGGGGAGATAGTGAGACAGACTCCTTGAATGCACCCTGACCAGGATCTACCCTGCAATCCCTGTCTGGGGCTGATGCTCAGACCAACTGAGCTATCCTCAGTGCCCAGAGCTGACGCTCAAACCAATCAAGCCACTGCTGCGAGAGAGGAGGAGA
The DNA here is from genome assembly GCF_036850765.1 of Saccopteryx bilineata. Taxonomy (NCBI): domain Eukaryota; kingdom Metazoa; phylum Chordata; class Mammalia; order Chiroptera; family Emballonuridae; genus Saccopteryx; species Saccopteryx bilineata. The sequence goes on from NC_089490.1 coordinate 156,457,456, forward strand.
GAGAGAGAGAAGGGAAAGAGAAGCAGATGGTCGCTTTCCATGTCTGCCCTGACTGGAGATTGAACCCAGGACATCCACACACTGGGCTCTACCACTGAGCAAACTGGCCAGGGCCGGGTTCTTGACTTTGTGCAGGAAAAATTTCACAACATGAGTCCAGGTGATTTTGAGAATAAATTTAATAAAGCTGGGGGCAGTGAAACAAGAAAGGGCCTAGAACAGAAGAAGCAACTGGAGAGCCTTGGGCAGGGCTTTGGCTCCCTGGGAAGTCAGAGAAAAGGGGGCCTCAAACAGAGGCAAATTTAACAGCAGGCACACCAGGCACATGCCTTGGGCCCCAATTTCTGAAGGGCCCCGCAAAACCCCAACTTTACACTTTTTTCTAATGACACCAAGTTTGGTTTCATGTGTGCAATTTTAACATTAATAGTACAGTACATAATATTTTTTTAAATTTATTTTTATTTTTTATTTTTTCCTAGACAGAGAGAGAGAGTCAGAGAGAGGGATAGACAGGGACAGACAGACAGTAACGGAGAGAGTTGAGAAGCATCAATCATTAGTTTTTCATTGCGTATTGCTTTCTCATATGTGGCTTGACCGTGGGCCTTCAGCAGACTGAGTAACCCCTTGCTTGGGCCAGCGACCTTGGGTCCAAGCTGATGAGTTTTGCTCAAACTGGATGATCCCGTGTTCAAGCTGGTGACCTCGAGGTCTTGAACCTGGGTCCTCCGCATCCCAGTCCGACGCTCTATCCACTGTGCCACCGCCTGGTCAGGCACATAATATTTTTTATTTATTTAAAAATATGGTTAACATGTATTTTTATTTTCCCTGTCTCTATCGCTTCTCGGCCTTTTGGCTAAGATCAAGTGTAGTATTTTTCCCTGTCTCTCTCTTTTTTTAAGGGGCCCAATATTTTCTTCTACCCCTCCTGGGGGCCTCAACCTACCTTAATCTGCCTCTGGCCTTGGAGACAGGTTCAGCGGGTTAGCCAGGGATGAGATGCTACTGCTGACTGTTCCCCTGTTGCAAGTCTCTTGAGGACCCTTAGAGTTTAGGAGATACAACCCTGTGAGGGGGGTGGAGGGGAGAGGGGAATAGGGAAGAGAAAGGTGCTGGGGTACTCCCTGGAGGGAGAATATACCAGGTCCTCAGTCCTAAGGATTTTAATAAGGGTAAGGATTTTAGGGAAGATCCCAGGGAAGGATCTCAATGGAACAGTCATCAGTTCTCCAGGTGTGTCCTTTCAGGGTCCTGGTCTCCACTGATTGGTCAGCACAGCAGGGGATCATTAGTTAACTGCAGCTGGTCCTGGGGTTAGCTGTGGCATCCCTCGTTTTTGGTTTTGTTACTTTTCTGGGTCTAGAACTGAAACACAACTGAGGCCTAGATGTTATCCCTAGGAGTTAATGCTTAAAGGGCTATTATCTGGCCTGCTAAAGGGGTCTAAACCCGAATGACGAGCAACTTGCCAACGGAGTAAAGGTCAGGGGAGGGTGGGAACCGCATGACTGGAGATATGAAATCTGGGGGGGGGGGTCTAAACTGCATGACCACCAATATGCTGGTGGAGATCCTTATCTTCCCAGTTTGCCCCTTGTTAGGCACCTGGGGCTTTTTGCCCTGGTGACCTGTGTCTGGCTTATAGTCCTTGCTTTGTTCTGTCAAACTGCCTACCACAAAAGTTATAGAATCCAAGGTGCGGGTCTAAGGAGGTACTGTAGCATGTTTGGCCCCAGGTCTGAGGTCTGGGATCTGGGGCTCTCCGGCCAGGGTTTGAGGTACCGGGTCTGGACCAACATGCCCCCTCCCAATGCTCCCTTGTCCCTCCCTCTTTCCCCCCCTTCTCTTTCCTCTCTTCACCCCATTCCCCTCCCTCCCCTCGCCCCCTCCTCTCCTCCCCCTCCCCTCGCACTTCCCCGCCCCCTCCTTGCGCCTGCACCACCAAACAGGCCAGCCCCGCCCGCCCCGCGGCGCCGCACCGACAAGATGGCGGCGGGTGGGAGCGGCGGCCGCGCGTCTTGCCCGCCGGGTGTCGGTGCGGGCGCGGGGGGCGGCCCGGGTCCCAGTGCCAACGCCGCCCCCGCCCTCGGCAACGCGGCCGCCGCTGCCGCCGCCTCGGCCCCCGCGGCGTCCCCTCCGGGCTGCGGACCGGGCGCGCAGGCCGCGTCGGGCGGGGAGCGGGCGGCCGAGGAGCCGGGGGCGGCGGCGCTGCTGCGCGAGCCCGTGTACAACTGGCAGGCCACCAAGCCCACGGTGCAGGAGCGCTTCGCCTTCCTCTTCAACAACGAGGTGCTGTGCGACGTGCACTTCCTGGTGGGCAAGGGGCTCGGCGCGCAGCGCATCCCGGCGCACAGGTGGGCCGCGCCGCTCCGGGACCCGGACCCCGGGACCCACCATCCCCGAACCCGGGACCCCGGAGCCCTCATCCCCGGACCCCGGGACCTACCACCTCCGGGACCCGTCATCCCGGGACCCCACCATCCCCGTACCCGCCACCTACAGGACCCTCGGACGGCCCATACCCAGACCCAACCATCCCAGGACCCGCCATGCCCGGGACCCTCCAAGAACCCCCCAGGACTCCTAAGTCCCAACACGTGGACCCTAGGACCCTGCTAGGTCCCCGTTATATCCCAGGACCTCTCCACATCCTCCTGTCCAACCATCTTCCCTAGGCTCCACCAACCATGGGCCTTGTGATTCTGCCAGGCCCCCATCCACCCGGCATCCTCCAAATACTAGTCATTCTCTGGACCCAGGATCCCCATCGTTCCACCCCCATCAGAGATTCCTGGCCCCATGACCCACTACCGTGCCACCAGGGCCAGAATTTCTAGGCCCTGAACCCCCACCAGCTCTGCCATCCTGTCCCCGCAACCTCCACCCAATGCCCCATTCTCTCCCAGCTGTGACCCCCAGAACTCCACCAGAGTTCCCCCTCATAAACCCAAGACTCCCCCAGACTCCTGAACCACATAGCCCCTCCTAGCCTTCCATGGAGTGACCCCCCAGTCCGCTGCCTCCCCTAGACTCCTAATCTTTTCCCAGTCCCCTCACCCCCAACTATTCCCTGACCCCTTCCAGCCCCCTCATCTGAGTCCCTGAACCTCCTCAGTGCCTTCACCCCCCAATCCCTAGGTCTCTGGAAAAGGGGGCGTTGTTGATCTAGGCCCCATCCCTCTGCCAGTTTCCAGAGTGTAGCCCCCAGATTCCTGGGCCGGGTGGGCTGATGTCAGACACCGACCTGCCTACTCCTGATCCCTCTGACCCTGCTCTCTATTGCACCCTGGGGACCTTGGTGGGGAAGGCTCACTGGGTGGGTGGGTGGACGCTCCACTAGGGCAGGGGTTGGGGGCTTCCTTGCTTCTCCTCTGGTAGTATTTAACCTCCCAACATGCTGTGAAGGTCCTCCTACCTCTCTGACATGTGTTCTCTAATCTGTGCCTTCCAGAGTCTTTCTGACTTCTTGGTTACTTATGTACAGTTGGGTCTGGATTCCTGTCCTCAGAAGTTCCAGGCCTGTGATTGGGTCCCCAGGACCTCCCCTGGCTTGTCCCTCCCTTGTGTCTGTGCAGCCCTTTCTCCTATCTTCTATGTGGGCTGCCCCTCTAAGCTCAGAGTGTGGGGGCAGGAGGGCTGGTTGGTTTGCCACCTTTGAGTCCCTCCCTGACCCCTGGCTCCTAAATACTGCTCAGTCTTGTCCGGGCTCTCCCACCCATATGACTCTTAAGCTAGTGCCCTCTGGGAATGGGCAAGTCAATGCAACTGGATGCTCTCCCCCGAGGGAACCTCGGGGTTTTTGCTTCAGGGGAGCAAGGGTACTGGTGAGGGTCCCTACCCCAGGTTGCTGGCTGACCTTGGAGTATGTACTCAGTTGTGCATGAAGGTCCACTGGCCGGTGGAAAAATAGGAACAAGAAAGGTGACCATGAGGAACCCCTGGAGAGAAGCATGAGAGGGGCCTGGCCCTGCCAGGTGGCTGGTGGCCCTGGAGCCTGGTATCTGGTAGGCGATGGAAGTGAGGAAAGACAGGCGTGACATATACTGAGAATTTCTAAAAGCAGGAGGGGGACACAGGGCCCGGGGGGTGATGACAGGGCTGACATGTTCCAGGATAGACACCTGAGCAAGTGGTGCTGAGCAGGGCAACAGGAAGGAAGGAGAGTACAGGGCTTCTCGCTCAGGGATATGAGGCATGGAGACCAGAGCAGCTGGGCTAGTGAGACACAAACCAAGGCCTAAGCAGAGGGAGTGAGAGGTACTGTGGGCCGCAGTGACTGCCTCTGCTTTGAAGGCTAGAATGGGCCATGGATGCCATGGGAGATGATGTCCTTGGTGGGGACATAAAGGGTTCATCTTCTCTTTGGCTGAAGCACATTCTTGTGATGTATTAAGGAGATGGCTTGGCAGTTGAAGGAGAGTAGGGGACTATGATGGGGTTTCTTGGACTTGTGGTTTGAGAATCCCAGGGGAGAACAGATATGGAGGGATGGACACATTGTGTTGGAGAGACTGAGTCACCCCGGAGAGATGACCAGAGGGGTGTGCCTTTGGGGTCTGCAGTTTGCAGGGCTCCATAATGATGGAAGTGGATGGGCCAGCCTGTGGGCAGCATACGGATGGAGCAGGACGGATTCTCAGGAGTGGCAGCAGGGAGCCACCCTGAAAGTAGGGGCTGGCATGTAGGCTTTTCTGGGTGGCAAGGTGGGGCTAGTCTGACGTTCACTATCAGACTGGCCCACCCCCTGGTCCTTTCACTTTCTCATGTCAGTAGCTTCACAAGTCCCATGTCACCCAGTGGCTCTCTGCCTGGTTTTTCTGGCATACATTGCTGCTCCTACAGGCATTGGTTGGCCCCCGGGGACCTGGGAGCTTCCTGACCCTGTGCCCTTGATGTCCAGAGGGTGTCTGGGCCAGGCTGATGGCACTTTTCTTGTTCCATTGCCTTAGTATTGATGCCTCACTCTATTAGATCCCCCAGTAGAACGTTCCAGTTCTTTTTAGCCTTTGGGTTATTATTTCATACAAATTGTTAAAATTTTACCTGTGATGATCATGTGGATGGCTGCCCAGTGAGTGACCCTGGGTTTGTTGTACCATAACTCCCCTACCTGTGAAATGAGACTGACCACTCAGACATCTCTGTCCTGGGACCACTGGCAGGATTGACTCCATGACCCAACCATGTGCTTATCCTAGTGGCCCAGGGCTCCTCTAAAGGATCGGGGAGCTTAAATGAAGGCAGGGACATAATCCGGCGCAGAGTTAACATCCTGGAGGCCATATTGATGGAGAGCGACCATTGAACACATGTGAGTGAGTGGGGGAGAAGAGTGGTCTGGAGAGTTCCTGGTTATATGTGGGACACCCCCCAGCGGGCCCTTGCTCCCACTCCTCATTCAGGTGGTCAAGTGTCAACATGAGGGTGATGTCGTGTGTGTATATGTGTGTGTGTCAGGGACCCCAATGGAATGTGATGAGAAGAATACCTCACTTGGTTATACTTTTCTCCCAAAACTCTGACGCTGGTGTAGTGGGCTCAGTGGTGGACCTCCAAAAGATAATGTTCTTCACATTCTAATTCCCAGAACCTGTGATTGGGACCTTATTTGGAAAAAGGGACTTTATAGATGTGATTCAGTTAAGTATCTCAAGATAAGTTCATTATACAGGTGGGCCTTAAACCCTATAACAAGGTCCTTAAAAGAGACTCGTAGAGCAGAGACAGAGCAGACAGCCATGTGATGATAGAGACTAAGGTGAAGTGGCCAGAGCCCCAGAGACACTGGAGACCCCAGAGCTAGGAGAGGCAGGAAGAGCCTCTGGAGGGAACACAGCCCTGTGACACCTTGAATTTAGAAGTCTGGCCTCCAGTACTGAGTAGTTTGCAGCACTTTGGATAGCAGCCCCAGGAAACCAGTCTATCCAGTCTAATCAGGAGAAAACACACAACAAACCCAGCCTGGGAGAGCTTGTGCAGGACACAGCCAGTGCTCCTCCAGACTGCCCAGGGCATGAATACCAGGGAAAGGTAGAGAAAGTGTCACAGCCTGGGCAGCCTAAGGGAACAACTATATGCCACATGGGATACTGGATACGGTCCTGGGGCAGAAAGAGGATGTTAATGCCAGAACTGGTTTTTGGGAGCATGGCCTAAGGAGGACTTTAAAAAACAGTGAGGGACCCTGACCAGGCGGTGGCACAGTGGATAGAGCGTTGGACTGGGATGCTGAGGACCCAGGTCCTAGACCCCAAGGTCGCTGGTTTGAGCAAGGGATTACTCAGTCTGCTGAAGGCCCACAGTCAAGGCGCTTATGAGAAAGCAATCAATGAACAACTAAGGTGTTGCAACGAAAAACTGATGATTGATGCTTCTCATCACTCCATTCCTGTCTGTCTGTCCCTATCTGTCCCTCTCTCTGACTCTGTCTCTGTTAAAAAAAAAACAAACCCAAACAAACCCGTTAAATAAAAAGAATAGAGAAAAACAAAAACAAAAGAAAACAGAGAGATTTAGGCTATGTAATTTTAAGTTGTGGTCTGTACCCATTGGCTCCCAGGGCCCAGCTTGGGGTGGTCATGGCTAGGGCTCAGAGTTGCCCCTGAACTCTGGGTACAGGGTGAAGTGGGGCCTGGGGCCCTGGAACAGAGGGCATTTGTGACAGTGGGAGGGGCTGGCCCAGGCCCTGGATAAGTTCATGTACTGTCTCCTGCTCTGCTTAGCTCTGCAACTCCCACCCCATCACCCCATGTGTTTGTTTTGTTTTGTTTTTGTTTTTTACAGAGACAGGGATAGACAGACAGGAACAGAGAGATGAGAAGCATCAATCATTAGTTTTTTTGTTGTGTATTGTGACACCTTAGTTGTTCATTGACTGCTTTCTCATATGTGCCTTGACCGTGGGCCTTCAGCAGACCTTGTAACCCCTTGCTGGAGCCAGCAACCTTAGGTCCAAGTTGGTGAGCTTTTTTTTTTTTTTTTTTTTTTTTTGGCTCAAGCTGGCAACCTTGGGGTCTCGAACCTGGGTTCTTGGCATCCCAGTCTGACGCTCTGTCCACTGCGCCACTGCCTGGTCAGGCCCATGTGCTTTTTTCTTCTAACTTTCCTAAGCCTGAAGTCTATATTATGTTATCCTTGACTTGCTATGAACAAAGCTTTGCCTGTCTCCTTTCATCCTGTATCCTAAGTGACCAGAGTAATGCTTGGCATACAGTAGGTGCTCAATAAATACACATTGACCTTTTCTGGAATCAAATGTGTACATTCTCTCTTAGGGTTTGCTCTGAGGAAATAGCGAATGTCTTCAGGGTAGCACATTCATGGAATCTGGTGATTCCACAAAATTAACCTCCCAGATAACTCCCTTTCTCTCTCTCTCTCTCTCTCTCTCTCTCTCTCTCTCTCTCTTCCTTCCTTCCTTCCTCCCTTCCTCCCACCCTCACTCCCTTTTCTTTCTTTGTGAGAGAGACAGACAGGAAGGGAGAGAGATGAGAAGCATCAACTCATAGTTGCAGCACTTGAGTTGTTCACTGATTGCTTTTTATCATACGGGCCTTGACTGGGGGGCTCAAGTCAAACCAGTGATCCCTTGCTCAAGCCAGAGACCTTGGGCTCAATCCAGAAACCATGGGGTCATGTCTGTGATCCCATGGTCAAGCAGGTGACCCTGCGCTCAAGCTGGTGAGCCTGTGTTCAAGCCTGATGAGACCATCAATCTCAGATATCTTTCTTCACTCTCATGGAAAATGTAGCCACCGCAAGGAGTTTAGAACAGTATTATGTCTGGGTGTTTTTTTTTTGTGGCATGGATCTGTTCTGTGTTCTTAGTCCATTGACACCTTTTTATGATGACAGTGGCTGTCTGGTGTGTTTTTAAGAGTTGCTGAGGAAGCCCTGGCTGCATATATCAGCTGGTTGGAGTGTTGTTCCAATGTGTTCAGTTGTGGGTTCAATCTCTGGTCAGGGCACATACAAGAATTGACCAATAGAAGCCCTGGCCAGTTGGCTCAGTGGTAGAGCATCAGCCTGGCGTGCAGGAGCCCTGGGTTCGATACCCGGCCAGGGCACACAGGAGAAGCGCCCATCTGCTTCTCCACCCCTCCCCCTCTCCTTCCTCTCTGTCTCTCTCTTCCCCTCCCGCAGCCAAGGCTCCATTGGAGCAAAGTTGGCCTGGGCACTGAGGATGGCGCCATGCCTTCTGCCTCAGGTGCTAGAATGGCCCTGGTTGCAACAGAGCAACTCCCCAGATAGGCAAGCATTGCCCCCTGGTGGGCATGCCGGGTGGATCCCGGTCCGGCGCATGCGGGAGTCTGTCTGACTGACTCCCCGGTTCCAACTTCAGAAAAAAAAAATTGACCAATAGATGCATGGATAAGTGGGACAACAAATTAATGTTTCTCTCTTCCTCTCCCTCCCTCTCTCCCTCTCTCTCCTTCTCTCTCCCTCTCCCCCTAACTCTCTAAAATCAGTCAATAAATAAAACAAAAAGTATTGCTGAGGAAGTTCTTCCCAATTTTATTGTGTCAAGACTTTTTCAGCTGGTCTAATACATGGACTCTTCTGGAATCAATAGTCTATTTGGCCTGACCAGGCGGTGGCGCAGTGGATAGAGCATCGGACTGGGATGCGGAGGCCCCAGGTTCGAGACCCCAGGGTCACCAGCTTGAATGTGGGCTCATCTGGTTTGAGCAAGGGGTTACTTGGTCTGCTGTAGCCCCACAGTCAAGGCATATATGAGAGAGCAATCAATGAACAACTAAGGTGTTACAATGAAAAACTGATGATTGATGCTTCTCAGCTCTCTCTGTTCCTGTCTGTCTGTCCCTGTCTATCCCTCTATCTCTCTCTGTCTCTGTAAAAAAAAAAAAAAAAAAAAAGCCTGACCAGGCAGTGGCTCAGTGGACTGGGATGCTGAGGACCCAGGTTCGAGACCCCGAGGTCGCCAGCTTGAGCGCAGGCTCATCTGGTTTGAGCAAAAAGCTCACCAGCTTGATCCCAGGGTCACTGACTCAAGCAAGGGGTTACTCGGTCTGCTGAAGGCCCACGGTCGAGGCACATATGAGAAAGCAATCAATGAACAACTAAGGTGTTGCAATGCGGAAAGAAAAACTAATGATTGATGCTTCTCATCTCTCCATTCCTGTCTGTCTGTCCCTGTCTATCTCTGCCTCTGTAAAAAAACCCAAAAAACTTTATTTACAAAAGCAAGTTATGGGCCAGATTGGATTTGAAGGGCGCGTTTGCTGGCCCCTGATCTAGTTGTTTCATTTTTTTTAATTTTTATTTTATTTATTCATTTTAGAGAGGAGAGAGAGATAGAGAGGGGGGTGGGAGGAGCTGGAAGCATCAACTCCCACATGTGCCTTGACCAGGCAAGCCCAGGGTTTCGAACCGGTGACCTCAGCATTTCCAGGTCTATGTTTTATCCACTGTGCCACCACATGTCAGGCTGATCTAGTTGTTTCTTAATGATCTTAACAACCAGTTGCCCAGCCTGTCCCTGTGGTGGCGCAGTGAATATAGCGTCAACCTGGAACACTGAGGTCGCTGGTTCAAAACCCTGGGCTTACCCGGTCAAGGCATATATGACAAGCAATCAATGAACAACTGAAGTGAAGCAGCTATGAGTTGATTCTCCCCGTTCTCCCACCCTCTCTCTGTAAAGTCAATTAAAAAAAAAAATCAGGGGCCTGACCTGTGGTGGTGCAGTGGATAAGGCATCGACCTGGAAATGCTGAGGTCGCCAGTTCGAAACCCTGGGCTTCCCTGGTCAAGGCACATATTTTTGAGTTGATGCTTCCAGCTCCTCCCCCCCTTCTCTCTCTCTGCCTCTCCTCTCTCTCTCTCCCTCTGTCTCTCTCTCTCCTCTCTAAAAAAAAAAAAAAGAATAAAAAAAAATCAGTTGGTCAACTGCTAAAGAAATTCAGTGAGGAATTGGTCTTCCCGGAGATGCTGGGTTGGAGAGAACTAACAAAGTACAAAGTATGTCTGGGAACATGGTTTCTTTCTCCATTTAGTCAGGGCATTGTTTTGGTGTCCTTATGAAAGTTTTATTGTTTTCATCATTGTATAACTCTTGCATGATTTTTTGCTGAGTTTTTGTGTAGGTGGTTTGTTTTTCTCTGTTTTAAATAATCTCCATATTTTTCTTGCTGATTACTGCTGGGAAACTATAGATTTTAGGGCATATTTTTATTTTTTATTTTTATTTATTTATTTATTTTTTACAGAGACAGAGAGTCAGAGAGAGGGATAGACAGGGGCAGACAGGAACGGAGAGAGATGAGAAGCATCAATCATCAATTTTTCATTGTGTGTTGCAACACCTTAGTTGTTCATTGATTGCTCTCCCATATGTGCCTTGACCGCAGGCCTTCAGCAGACTGAGTAACCCCTTGCTGGAGCCAGCGACCTTGGGTTCAAGCTGGTGGGCTTTTGCTCAAACCAGATGAGCCCGCACTCAAGCTGGCGACCTTGGAGTCTCGAACCTGGGTCCTCTGCAACGCTCTATCCACTGCGCCACCGCCTGGTCAGGCTTTAGGGTATATTTTTATATGATTTGAACAGTTTTCTTCTGAACATTCTTAGTGTTCATAATTGTTCAGCAGACTCTGGCCTGGCTCTGTGCAGTATAGGCTTTTCTGTGCCAATAAGAATACAGTCATCCCTTGCCATATCACGATTCCCTTTTCATGGTCTTACTGTATTGCGAACTTTTAAGTTGTATTATGTCTAATTTTGTATCGTGGATTTTTCGCTATATTGCGGGATTTTGTGGTATATAGGTATTTTTATATATTATTTTAATTATAAAGTGTTTAAGAGCGTAGGAAGTGTTTATAAGAGTGTACAAAAGGTTAATAACAGTGTGGGAAAGGTTTATAAATAATAAAATAAATATAAGGTCACTGCTTCGTGGATTTTCGTCTATTGCGGGGAGTTCTGGAACCTAACCCTTGTGATAGATGAGGGACCATTGTATTCTAGATCTGTATTCAAGTCACATGTGGCTCCTTAGCACTTGAAATGTAGCTGTTGCAATCAAGAAATCGAACTATTGCCTGACCTGTGGTGGCGCAGTGGATAAAGCGTCGACCTGGAAATGCTGAGGTCGCTGGTTCGAAACCCTGGGCTTGCCTGGTCAAGGCACATATGGGAGTTGATGCTTCCAGCTCCTCCCCTTTCTCTCTCTCTCTCTCTCTGTCTCTCTCTCCTCTCTCTCTCTGTCTCTCTCTCCTCTCTAAAAATGAATAAATAAATAAATAAATGTATCTTAAAAAAAATCGAACTATTATGGACTTTAATTTTAATTTAGACAGCACTGTGTAGCCAGTAGCTACCATACTGGCAGTGAAGACATAGATTTTTTATTTATTTATTTATTTATTTTTAGAGAGAAAGGAAGGGAGAAAGAGGCTGAGAGAGAGAGAGAGAAACAAACATTAATTTGTTCCACTTACTCATGCCGTCATTGGTGGATTCTTTTTTTTTTTTTTTTTTTTTTTTTTTACAGTGACAGAGAGGGATAGATAGGGACAGACAGGAATGGAGAGAGATGAGAAGCATCAATTATTAGTTTTTTGTTGCGACACCTTAGTTGTTCATTGATTGCTTTCTCCTATGTGCCTTGACCGTGGGGCTGCAGCAGACTGAGTAACGCCTTGCTCGAGCCAGCGACCTTTGGGTCCAAGATAGTGAGCTTTGCTCAAACCAGATGAGCCCACGCTCAAGCTGGCGACCTCAGGGTCTCGAACCTGGGTCCTCTGCATCCCAGTCTGACGCTCTATCCACTGCACCACTGCTGAGTCAGGCCATTGGTGGATTCTTGTATATGCCCTGACTGAGGAATGAACCCACAACCTTGGCATGCTGGGACAATGCACTAGCCAACCGAACTAGAATTTTGTATTAAAGAATCTTTTTTTTTTTTTTAAGATTTTTATTTATTCGTTATAGAGAGGAGAGAAAGAGAGAGAGAGAGAGAGAGAGAGTAGGAGGGAGGAGCAGGGAGCATCAACTCCCATATGTACCTTGACCAGGCAAGCCCAGGGTTTTTTTGTTTTTGTTTTTGTTTTCCATTTTTTCCGAAGCTGGAAACGGGGAGGCAGTCAGACAGACTCCTGCATGCGCCTAACCGGGATCCACCCGGCATGCCCACCAGGGGGCGATGCTCTGCCCCTCTGGGGGGTCACTCTGTTGCATCCAGAGCCATTTTAGTGCCTGAGGCAGAGGCCACAGAGCCATCCTCAGCGCCCAGGAGCCTGGGCTGCGGGAGGGGAAGAGAGAGAGACAGAGAGGAAGGAGAGGGGGAGGGGTGGAGAAGCAGATGGGCACTTCTCCTGTGTGCCCTGGCCGGGAATCGAACCCGGGACTCCTGCATGCCAGGCCGACGCTCTACCGCTGAGCCAACTGGCCAGGGCCACAAGCCCAGGGTTTTGAACCGGCAACCTCAGCGTTTCCAGGTTGATGCTTTATCCACTGCGCCACCACAGGTCAAGCTAAAGAATCATTTTTGTGGGCAAATTGTTTCTTTCCCTCTCTTGTATTTCTGCCTCTTAGATTTATTGGTTTTTTTTTATTATTATTAAGTGAGAGGCAGGGAGACAGAGACAGACTCCTGCATGTACCCTGACTGGGATCCACCTGGCAAGCACTTTACCAGGCGATGCTCTGCCTGTCTGGGCTGCTGCTCCATAGCTTGGCACCAAGCTATTTTAGTGCCTGAGGCGAGGCCATGGAGCCATCCTCTGCACCCAAGGCCAACTTTGCTCAAACCATTCGAGCCATGGCTGCAGGAGGGGAAGAGAAAGAGAGATGGGGGTGTGGAGAAGCAGATGGTCATTTCTCCTGTGTGCCCTGACCTGGAATTGAACCTAGGACTTCTACACACTGGGCCGAGACTCTACTGCCGAGCCAACAGGCCTGGGCTGATATTTTCATTCTTTAAAATTTTATTTTAGCCTGACCAGGTGGTGGCGCAGTGGATAGAGTGTTGGACTGGGATGCGGAGGACCCAGGTTCAAGACCCCGGGGTCACCAGCTTGAGGCAGGTTCATCTGGTTTGAGCAAAGCTCACCAGCTTGGACCCAAGGTCGCTGGCTCGAGCAAGGGGTCACTCGGTCTGCTGTAGCACCATGGTCAAGGCACATATGAGAAAGCAATTAATGAACAACTAAGGTGTCGCAACGAAAAACTAATGATTGATGTTTCTCATCTCTCTCCGTTCCTGTCTTTCTGTCCCTATTTATCCCTTTCTCTGACTCTCGCTCTCTCTGTAAAAAAAAATAATTTTTTTTTTCATTTTTCTGAAGCTGGAAACAGGGAGAGACAGTCAGACAGACTCCCGCATGCGCCCGACCGGGATCCACCCGGCACTCCCACCAGGGGCGACGCTCTGCCCACCAGGGGGCGATGCTCTGCCCATCCTAGGCGTCGCCATGTTGCGACCAGAGCCACTCTAGCGCCTGGGGCAGAGGCCACAGAGCCATCCCCAGCACCCAGGCCATCTTTGCTCCAATGGAGCCTTGGCTGCGGGAGGGGAAGAGAGAGACAGAGAGGGAAAGCGCGGCGGAGGGGTGGAGAAGCAAATGGGCGCTTCTCCTGTGTGCCCTGGCCGGGAATCAAACCCGGGTCCTCCGCACGCTAGGCCGACGCTCTACCACTGAGCCAACCGGCCAGGGCAAAAAAATAAATTTTTAAATTTTATTTATTGACTTTAGAGAGAGATAAAGGGGGTGGTGAGGAGTGGGGAACATTAACTCGCAGCAGTTGTTTCTCGTTTTTGCCTTGACCAGGGAAGCCTAGGGCTTCGAACTGGCAACCTCAGCATTTCAGGTCAACACTTGATCCACTGTGCCACCAGAGGTCCAGTCGGTTTTTGGTTCTTTTTTTTTTTTTACAGAGAGAGAGAGAGAGAGAGAGAGTCAGAGAGAGGGACAGACAGGGACGGAGAGATGAGAAGCATCAATCCTTAGTTTTTTGTTGTGACACCTTAGTTGTTCATTGATTGCTTTCTCATATGTGCCTTGACTGTAGGGCTACAGCAGACCGAGTAACCCCTTGCTCGAGCCAGCGACTTTGGATCCAAGCTGGTGAACTTTTGCTCAAACCAGATGAGCCTGCGCTCAAGCTGGCAACCTCAGGGTCTCGAACCTGGGTCTTCCGCATCCCAGTCCAACGCTCTATCCACTGCGCCACTGCCTGTTCAGATGGTTTTTGGTTCTTTTTAAAATGTTTTATTTATTGATTTTAGAGAGAGGAAGGGGATGAGAGAGAGAGAAAGAGAAACATCAATTTGTTGTTCCACCCATCCATGCATTGGTTGATTTTTTAAAAAACTTTTATTTATTCATTTTAGAGAGGTAGTGGGGGAGGGGAGCAGGAAGCATCAACTTCCATATGTGTCTTGACTGGACAAGCCCAGGGTTTTGAATTGGTGACCTCAGCATTCCAAGTCAATGCTTTATCCGCTGCGCCACCTCCATGGGTTGATTCTTGTATGTGACCTGACTGGATTGAACCCACAACCTTGGCGTATCGGGACAATGTTCTACCAATTCAGCAACCTGGCGAGGGCTGTTTTTTGGTTCTTACTGCATTTCTTACCCCCAGGGTGTTGCTCTGCCACAGGGGTGACAGCAACATCCTCCCTTGGTGCTTTTCATAATTACATGTGAGCCTTGAGATTGGTTTCCCACAAATTCTTATTTACAAGGTATGGAACCTTTTTATACCTTGTTTATTCAGTGTTCAGGAAATATGGCTATGGAGTGCTATCAAGCACTGCTAGATTTGGGCTTGTTTGATCTGACGACAAAATTTTATATGGCTGTCAACTGTCACAGGCCAGTTTTAGGGTACCCATCATCCCAAAAGTTCCACACCTCCGATTCTGATCCCCAGGCAAGTGCTGATCTATATTCTTTCTGTTTCTCTAGTTTTCTCTTTTAGTATAATGTTTTTGAAATTCATTCACACTGCTGTGTGTCTCAGTAATTAATTTCTTTTTCTTGCTAAAGTAGAATTACATGAAATGTTCTTCGTCTTCACACTGTTATGTCTACTGTAAGGCAGGCCCTCCTGCTTTCACGGTTCCAGTTTGCAGCACACATCTTTTCCATCTTTCTGTTTTCATCCGCCTTGTGTCTTTGGATGTTACCCAGTGATGTGTGTCCTCATGCATCATATCAGGAAGACTGTGAAGTCTGTGTGTTCCAGCCTGGTGATATGAGCTTGAGAAAGAGATGGAGAGGAGAGCAGCCTTTGATCCAGCATGAAGTTTAGTCTAAGGCAGGCCAGATGTAACTGACAGAACAGCCAGAAAATCAGCAAAGACAGGGAAAAACTGAACTTCAGCATCTACCAACTTGATCAAAGTGACTTTTATGGAGCCCTCACTCATGTTTTTTTAGGCACACACAGGACACTGTGCAGGACAGAGTACAAATGAGACCACACAAATACACTTAAAGGTACTGAAATCAGGCCCTTACCAGGTAGCTCAGTTGGCTAGAGTGTTAACCCAGTACACCAAGGTTTCAGGTTCAATCCCCAGTCAGGGCACATACAAGAAGCAACTAATAAATGCATAAGTAAGTGGAACAATAGATCAATGCTTCTCTCTCTCTCCCTTTCTAAAATAAATGAATAAATAAATAAGTACTGCAACCAGGCAAAGCATATTCTCAGTGGGGTGTGTAAACTTCCAACTGTAATTTAATTGTCTCTCCTTTTTACTGATGAATGCCAGTTTGTGTTTCCCCAGTTATGGGCCTAGGAGCTATTTTCAGTGTTTCACTGTTGGGAAAAACTGCCATGACATGCATGCACAGATCTGTGTGGCGATATGGTTCTTTTTCTCATGGGCAAATGCCTAGGGGTGGAAGGATACATCATGGGCTCTTACCTTTGACATTGTAGGAAACTACCTTCCCAAGTAGCCACACCATCTCCCACTCCCCACAATGCTGAGGGCTCTGTGATGCCTGGGGCTTTGTGGATGAGTTGGAAATGTTCTCGTCTAGTTTCCTAAGCAGCGTGCATGGGGTAGTGGTATTTCTTCCAAAATCCTTGCTAGCACTCTTGTGGGGTGATCTGAGCTGGGCTTCTCTTTGCTGGAAGATTTTATCTTTCTTCATGAAACAGTTTGATGGTTTGTGTTCATTTACTCTAAGTTGTCTTAATTTGTTGTCATGAAATTGTTTTAGAATTCTTTTCTTTTGGGTCTGCAGTGATGGTCCCTCTTTTGTTCTCGATTCTGGTTGTGTCACACTTTTCCTTCTTGGTCAGTTTAACTAAAGGTTAAGCAATTCATTTCTTTGCAAAGAACAACAATTTTGGTTTCATTGGTTTTCTCTATTTTTCCATTCCTAATTTCCCTAATTCCTGCTCCCACTTTTATTATTTCCTTTTTTCTTTGGGTTTGGTTTGCTCTTCATTTTCTAGATTTTCTTTTTTTAAATTCTTTTAAAATTTATTCATTTTTTTTAGAGAAGAGAGAGAGTGAGATACAGAGAGAGAGAGAGAGAGAGAGAGGAAAGGAGCAGGAAGCATCAACTCCGATATGTGCCTTGACCAGACAAGTGCAGGATTTTGAACCAGCAACCTCAGTGTTCCCAGTTCGACGCTTTATCCACTGCGCCACCACAGGTCAGGCCATTTTCTAGATTCTTTTTTTTTTTTTTTTTTTTTGCATTTTTCTGAAGCTGGAAACAGGGAGAGACAGTCAGACTAGACTCCCGCATGCGCCCGACCGGGATCCACCCGGCACGCCCACCAGGGGGCGACGCTCTGCCCATCCTGGGCGTCGCCATGTTGCGACCCTCCTGGGTGTCGCCATGTTGCGACCAGAGCCACTCTAGCGCCTGGGGCAGAGGCCACAGAGCCATCCCCAGCGCCCGGGCCATCTTTGCTCCAATGGAGCCTTGGCTGCGGGAGGGGAAGAGAGAGACAGAGAGGAAGGCGCGGCGGAGGGGTGGAGAAGCAAATGGGCACTTCTCCTATGTGCCCTGGCCGGGAATCGAACCCGGGTCCTCCGCACGCTAGGCCGACGCTCTACCGCTGAGCCAACCGGCCAGGGCCCATTTTCTAGATTCTTAAAGTGGAAGCTTACCTTGTTGAGGTCTTTATTTAGTAAATACATAATACTTACCCATGAGCACTGGGTTAGCTACACCCCTCACATTTGGATGTGTCGTATCTTCATTTTCCCATGTCCCTTGTGTTCCTTCTGTGATCACTGGGTTACCTGGAAGTGTGTCATTCCATTTCCAAGCATTTGGGGATATATCATATTTCTCTCTATTGTTGATACATAATCTAATCCCTCTTTGGAGAACATGCTTTGCCTGGTTGCAGTACTTATTTATTTATTCATTTATTTTAGAAAGGGAGAGAGAGAAGCATTGATCTATTGTTCCACTTACTTATGCATTTATTAGTTGCTTCTTGTATGTGCCCTGACTGGGGATTGAACCTGAAACCTTGGTGTACTGGGTTGACACTCTAGCCAACTGAGCTACCTGGTCAGAGCCTGATTGCAGTACCTTTAAGTGTATTTGTGTGGTCTCATTTGTATTCTGTCCTGCACAGTGTCCTGTGTGTGCCTAAAAGAACATGAGTGAGGGCTCCATAAAAGTCACTTTGATCAAGTTGGTAGATGCTAAAGTTCAGTTTTTCCCTGTCTTTGCTGATTTTCTGGCTGTTCTGTCAGTTACTGAGAGTGGGGTGTGTAAACCTCCAACTGTAATTGAATTGTCTCTCCTTTGAACACTGTTTCTGCTTTGTGTATTTTGGGACTCTGTTGCTAGGTGTCATGTTTATAATTGTTACTTGTTCCTAGTGGGCTGCCCTTCTGTTCACATGAAATGTTCTTCGTCTTCACACTGTTATGTCTACTGTAAGGCAGGCCCTCCTGCTCTCACGGTTCCGGTTTGCAGCACACATCTTTTCCATCTTTCTGTTTTCATCCGCCTCGTGTCTTTGGATGTTACCTAGTGATGTGTGTCCTCAGTGCATCATATCAGGAAGACTGTGAAGTCTGTGTGTTCCAGCCTGGTGATATGAGCTTGAGAAAGAGATGGAGAGGAGAGCAGCCTTTGATCCAGCATGCAGTTTAGTCTAAGGCAGGGTCTGGCCAGATGTTATGGGTAGGGCACCCAGGCACCGCACAGAGGCCAGGACATGCAATGTGAGACTGGCTCTGTCCCACCCACTGATGGCTGCTGACTTTAGAGGCTTCTGGGTAGGTTGGCTGCCCAGGGCCCAGCGTTTGTCACAGTGGAGACCCCAAGAGGCGGTGTGATGCTGGAGCCTTGCAGACCTTGGGACAGGCACTCTGTAGTGAGCGGGCCGCTGGGATATGGCTCCCACGCCATCTCTGCTTCCCTGGGAAGAGACTGTTGTGGGGTAGGCCCTGGTAACCGAGGTTGGACAGCACTGTGAGTGGATGGCACTGTCCACAGTGTGGTCACCGTGGAGTCCTCCCGTAACTACCTTCTGGCCCCCACGGATTAGGTCAGTAGGAGGCTTCCCAGCAGGCTGGAGGGAAAGCTGGGGGCTCCTCACAGCTTGTTCTCACCCAGCGGGCCTCCCTGCCCTCTGAGGTAAAGAGGACAGAGGCAAGTAGCCGGGTGGGGGAGTCACTCCTGGCAGAATTTATGGGTCTCCCCACAGCCACTGCCTTCTAGTGCCCCGCCACTCCCTTGACCTTGATGCCCTGACCCCAACACACAGCCCAGCTCAGATGTCCCTGCCAGGCCTTTCCTGACTCACTCCCTCAGCCTGTGTTCACCTGCTTTCTACTCCACTGTCGGGCTGTCTGTGCCCTTGACCACTGTCTGCCTCCTTCCAAGAAAGTGGGGACCCCAGGACCTAAAGCCCGAGCATGGGGGAGGTGTGTGTAGAGCAAGCGAACAAGAGAGTAAGTGAATGAGTTGAGTGAGTGGGTGACTGAGTGAGCAGAGGGAAGAACAGAGGGAGCTGGCAGAGAACATTTACCCCTCTGCCGTGGGAAACACAATCTCACTTCTGGCCTTGTGTTGTTATTGGTCCATCAAATGGCCCTCCTACTCTGCAATGCCTTCCCTTCTGGAAGCATCTGCAACCAGGATGCTCTGAGCATGGTGGCTGTTTGGGGGGCACCTGGCAGATGAGTAGCTGCTACAGCATCTCCCTCCAATGGGGAAGCCTGTGGTGGGGACACTTGACTTACACATCCTCACCCCTCCTTCCCACAGTCCCAGGCTTGGATGACAGGGTTAGGCGGGGCCACACGGAGGGTAACCAGGTCCTTTCTTCACTCCAGGTTCGTGCTGGCCGTGGGCAGCGCCGTCTTTGATGCCATGTTTAATGGGGGCATGGCTACCACATCCACTGAGATTGAGCTGCCCGACGTGGAGCCGGCTGCCTTCCTGGCGCTGCTCAAGTAAGACTTTCTGGGGCCTCTCAGCTGAGGAGAGGGAGTAGATGGCCTGATGGTTTAAATGTTGGGAAACAGGCAGGGCTCAGGGATAAAATAAAGATCCTGCTGCCATTGCCCCCAAAACCCTGGCTCCCTGGAACTTTTTAGAATTTGCCTCCATAGTGAGGCCCCCACTCTGATTTAATTTTTGTATTTTTAAAATTGTTATTTAGGCCTGACCTGTGGTGGCGCAGTGGATAAAGCGTCGACCTGGACTGCTGAGGTCGCCGGTTCGAAACCCTGGGCTTGCCCGGTCAAGGCACATGTGGGAGTTGATGCTTTCTGCTCCTCCCCCCCTTCTCTCTCCCTTCTCTCTCTCTCTTTCAATCTCTCTCTCTCTCTCTCCTCTAAAATGAATAAATAATTAATTAAAAGCAAAAAAAAGTTATTTAATTCATATATCACATAGTTTACTTTTTTTTTTAAGTAAGAGGAGGGTAGATAGACTCCTCCATGCACCCTGATCAGGATCCACCCAGCGACCCTTGTCTGGGGCCGATGCTGAAATCAGCTGAGCTATCCTCAACTCCTGGGGCTGATGCTTGGACCAACAGAGCCACTGGCTGCGAGAGGGGAAGAGAGAGAGAAAGGGGAGAGGAAGGGGAAGAGAAGTAGAGAAGCAGATGGTTGCTTCTCCTTTGTGCCCTGACTGGGGATTGAACCTGGGACATACGCACACCAGGCTGACACTCTATCCATAGAGCAGCTTGCCAGGGCCTAGTTTACTCATTTAAAGTGTGCAGTTTAGTAGTGTTTTTAGTAATTTACAGATATGTGCAACCACCACCTGTAACTACTATTAGAACATCCTGTCACCCCCAAAAGAAGCCCCATCCCCATTAGCAGTTACTTCCCAGCCCCCTCCCTAGCCCCTGGCAAGCATGAGCCCCTTTCTCTCGATGTGCCTGTTGTGGACATTTCACATAAATGGAATCACGCTGTTTTCCATAGGGGTTGCCTCATTTCACGTCCCCTCCTCAGCCATTCACAAGGGTCCCAATTTTTCCACATCCTTGCCAAATACTGTCACTTAAAAAAAATAATAGCCATCTAGTGAGTGTGAAATGATGTCCACTTGTGGTTTTGTCACCTGTTTAATGTGACCTTTTTGTTTGGTTTCTGTCATTGAGCATCACGTTTTCAAGGTCCATCCACATTTTATATGATATGCATATGAGGCTTTTGGTCCTTTGTAGTTGACAGAGTTAAAAAATAGCATAAGGTGAGGATTTTAAATGCCCCTGTATTTTCCCCTTTTAAGTTTCAGAATTTTTTCTGAAGTACAATGACTGCTTGGGGTTAGAGGGTGCTGTCACACAATTGCAGGAAATGGAGCGAATTCGGACAAGAGGGAGGAGAGGAGGAGCTTAGGCGGCCACACAGGCATTATGGGCTTCTGCGTGGAGGCCCTGACTGTCCAGGGGGTGAGCTCCAGAGTGTCCTCCATTCTCCTGGCCCAGCTGGCTTCCAGGAACGCTGGATGTAAATTGTCATGTGTAACTTTAAAAATTATCCCAGTCAGTGAAAAAATTTCTTTGAATACATAGTTTATTTATTCCATCCTGATTATAAAAATGGCATAGGCTCAAACACAGAAACACAGAAAAATTAATACCAAAAAGCACAATGAATGAGGTGAAGCTAACCCTGCCTCCCCTCTCAGACAGCCAGGACGCCACCTCTGCTGGTCCCACCTGGCTCGTGTCCCGTGAGTGTGATGTCTTGCAGCCCCCTTCCACCCCATTGTGTCTTCATCCCCTTTTCTCACTGGTGTCCACGGTTCATCACTGGGTATAATTTTGTTCTAGTCCTATCTGTGGATGCCCCATAACCCCTGATTCCTCTAATATTGATGGGTCCTGTGGGCCATCCCCAGCATCTTCCTGGTCTTAACAGCACTCTGAGGAACAAGTTTGTGTATCTATCTCTCTGCACCATCTCAGATGGCTCCTCTGGCCCAGGGCTGGATGGGAGATGCTTCTTGGCCCACTAGTCAGCTCATTCATCTGGGCCTTGGTTCTTGGAGAAGCAGCCAGGGCATTTGGTAAACTATAGGTTTACCTATATTGGGCTGTGTACCAATAAAATTTTATTTACAAAAACAGGTGACAAAACCACAAGTGGACATCATTTCACACTCACTAGATGGCTATTATTTTTTTTAAATGACAGTATTTGGCAAGGATGTGGAAAAATTGGGACCCTTGTGAATGGCTGGGGAGGGGACGTGAAATGAGGTAGCCCCTATGGAAAACAGTCCAAAGGGTTCCTTAAATAATCAAACACAGAGTTGGCATATGACCCAGCAATTCCACTTCTGGATATTTACCCAAGAGAATTGAAAGCAGAGACTCAAACATATTTGCACACCTGTGTTCACAGCAGTTCACACCAGGGACCCCATGGACACCAGCTGCTAGGCTGTGTTTGGGCTCCATTCTGCACTCCCACCTGCCATGGACAGGACTCTGATGTCTCCATGGCTTCATCATTATTTCTGTTGATCCCAACTTCTTTATTATTTTTTTATTTCAGTGAAAGGAGGGAAACGCAGAGAGACAGATTCCTACATGTGACCCACCCAGGATCCATCTGGCAAGGCCACTAGGGGGTGTGCTTTGCCCATCTGGGTCATTGCTCAGCAATTGAGCTCTTCTTAACACCTGGGGCAGAGGCCATGGAGCCATCCTCAGCACCCAGGGCCAATTCCTTCAATTGAGCCATGCCTGCAGGAGGGGAAAGGGGGGGGGAGAAGCGAGAGAGGGAAGGATGGAGACGCAGATGGATGCTTCTCTTGTATGCCCTGATCGGGAATTGAACCCGGGATATCCACACACTGGGCCTATGCTCTACCTTTGAGCCAACTGGGCAGAGCCAACCCCCAACTTCTGACTCACATTTAGAGTTGGGCCAATGGTGATTGCTCATACTGCCCAAGAGTGTCTGTGATTTGCCCAGACTTCATTTAGCTTTGCCGTCAAGTCAGGAGGTGTGAAAATGTCCTGTGTCCCTGGTAAACCAGTAGTGGTCTTCAGCCCTGGTGCCCCTGCATGAGAAAGGAGCAGGCCTGTGATAGAGACGTGTTCCCCATGTTGGAGCATGGGTAGTTTAGCTTGTTACTGTTTTCACTGGTAATGGCCTTTGATGGGTCATGGCTGCAGGCCAGAGGGCAACAGATGCTAGCTCTGGAAGGTCTCTGAGGGCCGGGTCAGTGGGGATGGGGGGCTGGTGTAGGGTCTTGCTAGGGGTCTAATGGCACCAGAGTCCCTAGGGTCCTGCCTCATGGCCACCCACATCTCACCCCAGGTTTCTCTACTCGGATGAGGTTCAGATTGGGCCTGAGACAGTCATGACCACACTGTACACCGCCAAGAAGTATGCGGTGCCTGCACTAGAGGCCCACTGTGTGGAGTTCCTTAAGAAGAACCTACGGGCGGACAATGCCTTCATGCTGCTGACGCAGGTGTGGGGCTTGGCTGGGGCACGGCGGCAGGCGGGGGGGAGGATTTCTGAGTTTTTGACACTCTGGGAGTGTGCCCTCATCCGTCTACTGTGGTGGCCCCGTGAGTCTCTAGGTGGCCTTGGCAGCTGGTCAGGAGGCAGGGCTCCCACATTCATTCAGCTGCAGATTTCCCGCTGACTCTGCCCTTTTTATAGGGGGTTAGGTATGGGGAGAACAGTGTCCATGTTTCTTTGAGAAGGTCCCTTTCAGACTCTGAGGTCAGCTGGCTGTAGTGAGGCTGTAGGGGACCAGGAGGCCTGTACACATGTGGGAGTTGGGGTGCCCTCTCCTTGGTGGGTCACAGACAAGTTAGATCTGCAAATTGCTTGCTGACCTCAGAGTGACCTCGGCCCGTGACTGGCTACTCACTGAGCCACTCGGAACTGCCAGAGCGAGAACTGTTGGGGGAGCACTCTCAGCCGTCTCCTGAGATACATGGCCATGTGGATGTTTTCTCCAGGCCTTGGGCAAAGAACAGGGCCAAGGGGTTAGGGGTCTTGCTGCTGCCCAGCTTCCTGGGCAGGAGTCAGGATCTTCTTCCCTCCCTGGCCCCTGCCCTGTGTGCCCTTTCCTGACAGGGCAATCCCGATGGTCTGCGGCACAGTGCTTTTGTGTCCTGACATCTTTTGTGGCCCTCTCCACAGGGACTCCCAGCTTACCTGAGAGGGGGTGGGGCCTACTTCCCTGGGGTCAGTCCTGTCTGCTGCAACCCCGAACCACTAGCGACTCAGCTTTAAGTGTGCTGGCCTGGAGCAGGGTTCTTCATTCACTAAGTCAGTGAACTTGGAGAAAATCTCCCGGTCCCTGGGGCTGCCACTGTGCAGGCGTGTACACAGGCCCCAAGACTTAGAACTTATGACAGGGTTTGAATCCGGGAGTCCATTTTGAGCCTGTCTCAGGCTGGATGTTGACAGACTGTCCCTCGCAGGCCCGGCTCTTCGACGAACCACAGCTTGCCAGCCTGTGCCTGGAGAACATTGACAAAAACACGGCTGATGCCATCACTGCAGAGGGCTTCACGGATATTGACCTGGGTAAAGCCTGTGGGGCACCTCGGGGAGGTCACCTCGTGTCCTGGGCTCCACCATCTTAAGGTAGGGTGGGCATACTGCTTCTGCAGAGGTTTAGGTCGTCCTTGTTTTCGGCCTCGCCAGCCAGAGGGCTTCTGCCTAGTCCACCGCAGTCTTCTGCCATCAGTGACAGATGGTGGATGAGCATGGCCATGAGCCAGCAAGACCTCATTCACCAGCAGAGGCAGAGGCAGTGGCAGTATGTGGTGTGCCAAAAACCCCAGTCTGAGACCACAGTATCCACGCTGACTTGGCTCCCCTGTCCCCCACAGACACGCTGGTGGCTGTCCTGGAGCGGGACACGCTGGGCATCCGCGAAGTGCGCCTGTTCAGTGCCGTTGTCCGCTGGTCCGAGGCTGAATGTCAGCGTCAGCAGCTGCAGGTGACACCTGAAAACAAGCGGAAGGTCCTGGGCAAGGCACTGGCCCTCATCCGCTTCCCACTGATGACTATCGAGGAGTTTGCTGCAGGTAATGCTCAGGGGGTCTGGGGGGCCGCTCGGGAGGAGTGTGACCCCTGGGAGCCCTGTGTGTGACTCAGTTGCACATCCTGCTGGGTCTTGCACCAGCCTTGTGTTGGCCCAAGAACCCCTCCTGGACCACTAGTGCGCCCCTCTGTGCTGATGACTCTTCATGTCAATGGGAAGCTTGGACTGTGCACAAACGTGTAAACACAGGCGACCCACAGATGCCATCCAGCCATCCCTCATCTCAGTGTTTCCTCCCTCTGTATCTCCCGTGTCCACACACATATATGAGTGTACTGGCCACTGAGGTCCCCGTCTTGGGCTCACGACCTGCGGGCTGGGCTCCAGCTTCAGTATCCTTGACAAGCCTGCGAAGGGTTGGGAAATGGCCAGGGTCATAGTGACCCTGTGCAGGCCTGGGTCTGGCTGAATGTGGGGATGGCCCTGACTGTGCGTCCTGTCCCATGTGGATGCCCACATCTTGGGGCCAAACAGACCTGGAAAGTTCTGGATGGGGCTCTGTAATGCAGCCCTGTGGCCAGTGCATATTGGCTACCCTGTCTCTCTTGGCTCCATGATGTCGCTGGCCCTGCTTAGGCTTACGGTCACTTGATTTAGCAATAGCAACAAATGAATAATTGAGTGTATCTCCCATGCACTGGCTGGAACAAACTTACCCTACAGATGTGTTCTCTTTGATCCAAATCAGATTTCCTGGCTGTCCTGTGTTTCTTCTGGAGGTCCACAGTGTTACATCAGTGCTGGGGTGATGCCCCAGAGAGTCTGTGTTCTGAGGACACTAAGGCAGGGTTACTCTCTATGGGGCCTTCCGGGCACCTATGGGGTGTTGAGCAGCAGCCCTGGCCCCACCCACTTGAAGCCAGGAGCACCCTCAGTCATAATAACCATAGATGTCTTCATACCTTGCCTGGTGTCCCCTGAGGTGTACCTATTGGATTGTCTTATCTTAAGACACCTTCAGGAGTCTTGCTGGATCTCCCTCTCCAGACTACCTTTCCCCTCCAAAGCCCCTCTCCTCGAGGTCCCCCCAGCCTACCTGGCTGACAGAAGACACCCCTTCCCCCTTGTGTCTTAGGTACCTGTGCAATGGCCTATCTTCTGGAACTGCTACCCCCTCAATCCCCCACCCAGCTTAAAAGCACAGGGAAGGACTGTGTGTCCTCCTGTTTGCGTTGGGCTTTCTGGCCCTGTCTCTCTGTGGTGCTTCCTCTGGGGCCTCAGCCCTTTGTCACTGTGTATTTTAGAGAATTCCCGGCTTATGTTCCACTGGAATATATAAGAAAGTAGGTTTTAATCCTCCTAGCTCCATGAATCATGGTTGAGGTCAGATGTATTTTTCTTTCTGCATTTTCTATGCAGATATTAAAAAAATAGTCAATACTCTGCATTCAATTTTTTATCTTCCTTATTCACTGAATCCATAGATGTGCCTTGTCCCCTGTTGTAAAGGTCTCTGTTGTTATGTGGGGCTATGGGAGTTGTGAGTGATGCTGTGGCCATCCTGCAGAAATGGGGTCCAAGTTGGTAAATGAGGGATTTTTTTTATTGATTGATTTTTGAGAGACAAAGGGGCGGGGGAGAGAGAGAGAGAGAGAGAGAGAGAGAGAGAAACAGAAGCATTCATTTGTTGTTCCACTTAGCTGTGCATTCATTGGTCGCTTCCCATGTGTGCCCTGACTGGGGATCAAACCTGCAACCTTGGTGTTTCTGGATGATGCTCTGACCAACTGAGCTAACCAGCCAGGATCAATGAGTGATTCTTGTAAAGCCTTCTGTCCTAGAGGCTGAACAGCAATGGGCAGGGCATGTGTAAGGCGCCCAGGCCCAGGTTTCTACCCCATTCCCGCCTGTCTTTGTTTGCACATGTCTTTCACTGTCGCCATCTGGGTTCTCCCCTCCCTGGCTCCCGGCCTGTCCTAGGCAGGTCCCTGGGTTCTCCCCTCCCTGGCTCCCGGCCTGTCCTAGGCAGGTCCCTGGGTTCTCCCCTCCCTGGCTCCCGGCCTGTCCTAGGCAGGTCCCTGGGTTCTCCCCTCCCTGGCTCCCGGCCTGTCCTAGGCAGGTCCCTGGGTTCTCCCCTCCCTGGCTCCCGGCCTGTCCTAGGCAGGTCCTGTCAGCTCCCTGTCTGTGCCAGTGCTGCCTGGCCTGAATTCCCCAGGCTGCTTCTAGTTGAGAATCACCCCTCAGCCATTAATAGCACTTAGTGTGGACAGGCAGGGTGCCACCTGCTCTGTCAAGTAGGGATGGACCTGAGGGGTGGTCCCAGTGCAGGGAGGGAGACCTGGGGCCATGAGGGGACATTTTTCCCAATGAGCCAGCTAATCAGTGTCAGGGTCTGTGTTGGACCCCTCCCTAAACACCAGAACAGTCCCATTTGGGGGATGCCTGGACCCCTAACATTTTGCAGAAGATCCAACATCACTTCTGAGAGATGCTATGCACTTGAGATGCCCCTGCATTCCAGTGTCTTCTCTGCGCTGGGGGTTCACCCCTGCCTTCCCTTCCCTGCCCTTTCCCAACCTGAGGCCAGACCCCACCCCACCTCAGCCCAACTCACTGCCCAATGTGCCCGCAGGGCCTGCACAGTCGGGCATCCTTGTGGACCGGGAGGTTGTTAGCCTCTTCTTGCACTTCACCGTCAACCCCAAGCCCCGCGTGGACTTCATAGACCGGCCACGCTGCTGCCTCCGTGGGAAGGAATGCAGCATCAACCGCTTCCAGCAGGTAGAAAGCCGCTGGGGCTACAGTGGCACAAGTGACCGCATCAGGTGAGTGAGGGGATGAGTGGGGCGCTGGGGATGGGGTGCTGAGTGAGGGTGCTGGGGATGGGGTGCTGAGTGAGGGTGCTGGGGATGGGGTGCTGAGTGAGGGTGCTGGGGATGGGGTGCTGAGTGAGGGTGCTGGGGATGGGGTGCTGAGTTGAGGGTGCTGGGATGGGGTGCTGAGTGAGGGTGCTGGGATGGGGTGCTGAGTGAGGGTGCTGGGGATGGGGTGCTGAGTGAGGGCGCTGGGGATGGGGTGCTGATTGAGGGTGCTGGGGATGGGGTGCTGAGTGAAGGTGCTGAGTGAGGGCGCTGGGGATGGGGTGCTGATTGAGGGTGCTGGGGATGGGGTGCTGAGTGAGGGTGCTGAGTGAGGGAGCTGGGGATGGGGTGCTCTGTGAGGGTGCTGGAGATGGGGTGCTAAGTGAGGGTGCTGGGGATGGGGTGCTGAGTGAGGGTGCTGGGGATGGGGTGCTGAGTGAGGGTGCTGGGGATGGGGGAGCTGGTTTGCCAGAGTGAGGTGCAGGCAGTAAGTGCAGCTGCTAGGGTGCCCTGGGAAGGGGCTTCCTGGCGAGGAGTCAGCCCCACCAGGGAGGTCTCCAGACCTCACCATGGCAGGTGGAAGCCCTGTAGGGCGCCTGTGCCTGTATATTCTCACGTGGTTGTAGGGTCATCCTGAAGTTAGCACCTGTTCCTCTGTCCATCAGGTTCTCGGTCAACAAGCGTATCTTCGTGGTTGGCTTTGGACTGTATGGCTCCATCCATGGGCCCACGGATTATCAAGTGAACATTCAGGTACCCATCCAGCCTGACCTCACTTCCAGATTTAGGTCCCATCCTAGGTCAGGCCCCACCCTGTATCACGCTTGCTCAGGCCCAACACCCAGATACCACCCCACGTCGTATCTGGCCCGGCCCCTCTAATGTCCCAGACTCCTCCCCTTGCCCTGCCCCTCTACAGCCCATCCCCAGTACCACCTTCAAATACCCCCATCTCTCCTCTGCTAGGGACTGTGCCATGTCAAACCCTGTATGGAGGGAATGTTTTACAGTCTGAGAAGACTTATGCCTCCAACTCCATGGCCTCCTTATGGGTCACAGTGGGACTCGGTGCTGTAGGGCTCGGAGTGGAGTTCAGCCCCTTCTCCTGCCTCTGTGGGGTCCCATGGGTGGAGGCAGGGGGATGGAGGCCCCAGGTGAGCAGTGCCTGGCTCCTGCCCTCGCAGATCATCCACACAGACAGCAATACGGTGCTGGGCCAGAATGACACAGGCTTCAGCTGTGACGGCTCTGCCAGCACTTTCCGAGTCATGTTCAAGGAGCCGGTGGAGGTGCTGCCCAACGTCAACTACACAGCCTGCGCCACACTCAAGGTGTGCCTGACCCTGACCCTACCCCACACAGAACCTTGATCCTGATCCCAACCCTGACCCTGAAGTAAACTCCAATCCCTGAACACTATACAGAAACCCAAATCTGACCCCTGAACTCGACCCCGGACCCCTGACACCCTCACTCAGCACGTGACATCTGACCCCGACTGAGTCCTGAACCCTACTCTGTCTTTAATTTTTGAAAGGCATAGAATTCTAGTTTGGTAGTACAGTAGTGCCCCCTTATCTGTGGTTTCAGTTACCCATAGTCCAAAAATATTAAGTGGAAAATTCCAAAAATAATTCATCAACTTTAAATTGTGTGCCCTCCTGAATAGCATAAAATCTTGCTTCCCCATTCCGTCCTATCCAGGACCCAGATCCTGACATCTGACCCCAAATCTGATCCTTGAACCCTGTCCAGAACGCCAACCCCAATATTTGACCCTTACTCTGATCCCTACACTCTATCTAGGACTGTAACCCTGCCCCCACATTGACCTTAATTTTGACCCCTAACCAGTGTAGAATGCCTGGTAGAACCTTTCATATTGACCTCAACCTTAAAACCTGACCCTTATCCAGGACCTAAACCCCAGCTCTGATCCCTGACCCTTCTCCAGGACTCTGACTTGAACCCTGACCCACTCCATCATTTACCTCCAGTGGTGTGGGGCTCAGAGGACTGGTCATCGGTTGTAGGGTGGAGGATCTGCTACCCTGGGGTCCCACAGCAGACACCTCTGTGTGGGGCTCTGCTGCCCTCTGCCCAGTTGGCATCCCAGTGCTGGGGGTGGGGGTCCTGATTGCACTATGGCCCCAACCCCACAGGGCCCAGACTCCCACTACGGCACCAAAGGCCTGCGCAAGGTGACCCACGAGTCACCCACAACGGGGGCCAAGACATGCTTCACCTTTTGCTACGCGGCTGGGAACAACAATGGCACGTCCGTGGAGGACGGCCAGATCCCGGAGGTGATCTTCTACACCTAGGCCCCCAAGAGGGCACACAGCCATGAGGACGGCAGTGCTAGGCCACCTGAGACAAGTGGACTGCCCCACGTTCCATGCCAGCCCTGGCAAGCTCCCCACGCCGTGCCCACCTGTGGCCACGTTTCTGGGTGTCTCCATGGTGGCGAATATGGCTGCCTATTCAGGAGCCAAGAGGTGGCTGGGCAGACAGGACCGTGAGACAATCCCTCAAGACTGGGGGTGAGAGGCCCTTGGGTGTGGGTGTCCCGCTCACCATCCCTGCAGCTCAGGGCTGCCTGACCAGCTGCCTGACGGTAAGATCACGGAAGCCATCGTCTTGTTTGTGTCACTGCACATGGCAATGCATCTTGGATTTCCATTTATCTAGGAGACGGTGTGTGGGGCGCCTCTAGTGCATTTGATTGGGGTCCTCTGTTCTTTTCATTCTTGTCTGTTCACTGGGGATGTTCAGGCCACCTTGATCTTGGCCCCCAGGATGTAGGCCCGAGTCCCAGGGGATAGGATCCATGGGAGGTCCTGCAGGCTGCCTTTACCACCAGGCCCTGCCCCAACCTCTCTGAACCGACCCCTCCTAGCCCTGCAGATGAGGGCACAGGGCTCAGCCCATCTGCCAGGGAGGAGCAATGCTGTGGGCTGGCCACAGTGGTCCCATCCCCGTTGGCCCATAGGGGCCAGAGGGCACTGCCCACCTACCTGCCTGTACATACTGTCTCCCCACCCTACCCAGCCTGAGTGTGTGCTCTGTCCAGAGGTGCTGGAGGGCACAGCCCTCTCCTTGACCCCCAGGCCCTCCCCATGTATTTCTGCCCCTGTGATTCCTTCTGGAAACTGTTCTCCCCAAAGCCATGAAAGGTGTGCCCTCCTCACACCACACCCTAAATGATTTTTTTTAATAAAGGAAAAGAAATGCCTGCCCTTACCTGTGTGTTTCTTCCTTCCGAACCAGCAGAACCCTGTAGCTCTGAGCACTGGTGCTATCCTCTCTGGGGCTCTTTTTCCCACTCTAAGAGGGGGACCTGGAACCTCCACCTACATCTGGAAATATCCACAGTACATAGGGGTTCTGGGGTGATTGGGGACCCTTCCTGTGACTTCTGTCCTTTGCATGAAACCTCTGGGGCCTTGCCTTGCCCCTGCTGTACAGTATTAGGGGACCCTGAGGTGGATGGGCAACATGGCCATGGGCACCAGCATGGGAGGTCATACTGTGGGGCTGAGCCCAGGTGGGGCCCCTTGGGGCTTCCTGGCACTTTGTGTCAGCAGGGAAGCTGCTGCAGTGAGCTGTGCAGAGCTCTTATGGACTCTGCTCTCCGGACCTGGGAGCTGCACCTGGCATGAGGCAGGCAACCAGAAATGCTTAGCTTTGTCCAAGGCATACCTGCGCAGGCATGGATAACCTGACCCGGGCAGGCTCTGCCTGTCACTGCTAGCTAGCATGACAATGTTCAGCATCCATTTAAAAATTACAGGGCATGCTGAGAACTAAAAAGTGGGAGAAAAAATAGAAAACAAATAGACACATGTCATAGGCCCCTTGGGGCCTTCTGGCACATGTACTTCAGAAACGGGAATCATCAGAAAATTTATGCATTTAAAGCAGTAGAGAAAATGATGAACAAAATAGATGAAATAATGGAGAATTTTTTAATTGATTTTTAGATAGAGGAGAGAGAGGGAGGGAGGAGAAGTGGGAAGCATTTCCGTATGCGCCTTGACGGGGCAAATCCAGGGTTTCGAACCAGTGACCTCAGCGTTCCAGGTCGACGCTTTATCCACTGTGCCATCACACGTCAGGCCAAATAATGGAGAATTTCAACAGAATATCTTTTGACATCCTGGAACTAAAAAATGCAGTTTCTATGATGGAAGAACTAAGTGGCTAGGAGCAACAGAAGACAGAATTAGTGAATTAGAACACGACAATGAAAAATGTCCAAGGTGAAGCACAACAAAAAGAAGAATGAAAACAGCAAAGCACAGGAGATATGGGACATAAGGGCATGGCATCTGTCAGTGGAGTCCCAAAGGTGGGGTGGGAAGACACCACACAGGATGTACATGAAGTGATAACAGCTGGCCCTGGCTGGCTGGCTGGCTGGCTGAATGGTAGAGCATCAGCCAGGCATATGGGTGTCTCGGGTTCAATTCCCAGTCAGGGCACACAGCAGAAGCGACCATCTGCTTCTCACCCCTCTCTCTCCCCCCACCCCAAGGCCCTTCTATCACTTTCCCCGCTCTCATAGCCAGTGGCTCAACTGGTTTGAGCATTAGCCCTGGTTGCTGAGGATAGCTCGGTTGGTCCAAGTGTCGGCCTCAGATGGGTTGCCAGGTGGATCCCAGTTGGGGTGTATGCAGGAGTCTGTTTCTCTCCCCTCCTCTCACTTAAAAAAAAATGCATGGTGACCACATGGTAGAAGTATGAAGGAGTGAAATTTGAGAGAAATTGTGGGGTCTGCACATTGAGGAGCAGCACTGGGAATAATGTAATTGAACATGGAGTTCAACCCAATATTATCCTCCTACTCAGTCTGTTCTCCACTCCTCACGGTGCCAAGTCAATCATTCGAGTTTCCAGAAATCACACTTTTAACTACTGAAGTTCATCCTGTTGCAACTATACATTTTGGATAGAAAAACTGCAACAAAGTTGTTAAAGGAAAATTATGTGTAATATTACAGTTAAATTTTGAGTTTCTGCCAGGCCTGTGGTGGCGCAGTGGATAAAGTATCAACCTGGAATGATAAGGTTGCCAGTTTGAAACCCTGGGCTTGCCTGTCTGTGCAAGGCACCTACAACAAGCAATCAATGAACAACTAAAGTGAAGCAACTATTAGTTGATACCTCTCACTCTCCCTACCCTCCCCCCATAAAATCAATTAAAATGTAAAACTTTTTGAGTGTTTTACTGATTCACTTGAGGAATGGCAGAAAAAAATTGTGTTAAAGATGCTGTGTAGTATTTGGAAGTGGGAATAGTAAAAAAATGTTTGAGGGTTTTTAATCTTTTTTTTTTTTTTTGACAGAGACACAGAGAGAGGGGCAGATAGGGACAGACAGACAGGGAGAGATGAGAAGCTTTAATTCTTCGTTGTGGCACCTTAGTTGTTCATTGACTGCTTCCTCCTATGTGCCTTTACCGGGGGGGCTACAGCAGAGCAAGTGACTCCTGCTCAAGCCAGTGACCTTTGTGCTCAATCCAGTGACCATGGGGTCCTATGACTCCATACTCAAGCCAGAGACCCTGTGCTCAAGCCCACGACCATGGAGTTTCAAACCTGGGTCCTCTATGTCCCAGTCCAATGCTCTATTCACTGCGTGACTGCCTAATCAGGCTTTTTTTTTTAATTGATTGATTGACTATAGAGAGCGAGGAAAGGGGAGAGAGGGAGAGAGACAGAAATATCAATTGGTTTCTGTAAGTGCCCTGAATGGGGATCATGCCAGCAACCTCTGCACATCCGGATGATACACTAACAAACTGAGCTATCTGGCCAGGGCTATTTGGTTATTTCTTAACTTTTGTTGGCACTAATTCAACAATGAAGCACACACAACTCTTAGAAAATATTTAAATAGTATTCTTATGCAAAGTTCTGATTTCTCAGTACATTGAAACTAATTTATGAACCTCTCAGTTCGGACACTGCTTGCAGCCACAAATAAAACCCAAACGGGAGTAAGTTCTTTAGCCCATTATAGTTTGCATTTTGTTTAGTTTGGTTTTAATTCTAGGGAGTTCTCATCTATGTGGCTGTTTTCACCTTCCTCTACTATTTACTTCCCAGTACTATTCATGCTGGTACCTTGGACAGGATGAAAAAAGAATTCTTCCTTGAATTATACATTTCCTTAATATCTTCACTCAACCAGCAGACCCATGATTGGTTAGCTTTTCAGTCAAGCCATTATGTTCTTCCTGTCTCATTTCGTACCCTGTGTAGTACTGGTAGGTGCCTTGCCAAGTATAATGCAGTGAGGAAAATGTGCCCTGGCCGGTTGGATCAGCGGTAGAGCATCGGCCTGGTGTGTGGAAGTCCCAGGTTTGATTCCCAGTGGATAGAGCGTTGGACTGGGATGCAGAAGACCAAGGTTCGAGACCCCGAGGTTGCCAGCTTGAGCGCAGGTTCATCTGGTTTGAGCAAAGCTCACCAGCTTGGACCCAAGGTCGCTGGCTCGAGCAAGGGGTTACTCGGTCTGCTGAAGGCTCCCGGTCAAGGCACATATGAGAAAGCAATCAATGATCAACTAAGGTGTTGCAACACACAACGAAAAACTAATGATTGATGCTTCTCATCTCTCCAGTTCCTGTCTGTCCCTATCTATCCTTCTATCTGACTCTCTGTCTCTAAAAAACAAACAAAAAAAGAATGTTTTTTTAAAAATTATTTTATAGGGACAGAGAGTGTCAGAGAGGGATAGATAGGGACACAGACAGGAACGGAGAGAGATGAGAAGCATCAATCATCAGTTTTTTGTTGCAACACCTTAGTTGTTCATTGATTACTTTCTCATATGTGCCTTGACCACGGGCCTTCAGCAGACCGAGTAACCCCTTGCTCGAGCCAGCGACCTTGGGTCCAAGCTAGTGAGCTTTTTTGCTCAAACCAGATGAGCCTTCGCTCAAGCTGGCGACCTTGGGGTTTTGAACCTGGGTCCTCGGCATCCCAATCCAACGCTGTATCCACTGCGCCACCGCCTGGTCAGGCAAAAAAAAAAAAAAAAAAGTTTAAAAAATCCAGTCACCTAGCTTCACGTGTCAGTTTTGAAGTCTGATGACAAATTCTCTTGTGTTGGTAAATAAATAGTTTTGGGCCCTGGCCGGTTGGCTCAGCGGTAGAGCGTTGGCCTAGCGTGCGGAGGACCCGGGTTCGATTCCCGGCCAGGGCACACAGGAGAAGCGCCCATTTGCTTCTCCACCCCTCCGCCGCGCCTTCCTCTCTGTTTCTCTCTTCCCCTCCCGCAGCCGAGGCTCCATTGGAGCAAAGATGGCCCGGGCGCTGGGGATGGCTCTGTGGCCTCTGCCTCAGGCGCTGGAGTGGCTCTGGTCGCAACATGGCGACACCCAGGATGGGCAGAGCATCGCCCCCTGGTGGGCAGAGCATCGCCCCATGGTGGGCGTGCCGGGTGGATCCCGGTCGGGCGCATGCGGGAGTCTGTCTGTCTCTCCCTGTTTCCAGCTTCAGAAAAAATAATAATAAATAAATAAATAGTTTTGTCTTCTCACCTGCAGTCCTCAAAGATTATCATCTCTAAAACCAAATCATTTTATGAGGCTCAATCATGTACATGACAATTCTCTGGTGACGGTCCCCAAGTGTACCTTCACTGTGGAGATTCAGGCCATTTTCTCTACCTCTATGGGATGTTTCCTTGAACAAGTTCAATACCACCTTCCTGGTGTCTCATTCTTCATGGTCAGTCTCTCTTCATTCCCTTGTTCTGCTTCCAAAGCCCTTCCTCAAACCTGAGTCTTGGGACCTTGCACTTTAGTCTTCATTTCTAAAATTTTTCTTATGTTTCCCTCCTGAATTCAAGCTAGTTTCCAGTTATTTCTTGCCCATTTCTGTCCTTAGTTTATGAATTTCTGACCCAAGATGTTTTTCACAACTTTAAGTGTTATTAGGGGCAAGTCTGGCCATCCTCCTGGGCTTTGTGGTTTCTACCTGAGGAGGTGAGTTTTCCATCTGCAGGTGGGAGGACATGTCTGAATTTCCTATAAATTCCCCCTTTGCCTATAGCCACCTGGCTAGCCAGACCTCCTGCCTATATCCCCACATGGCCTGGCAGAAGGGCAGGAGACCAAGATACCACAAGGGGAAGCATAAACAGGGTGTTGTGCACACTTGGCCTATCTTCTGGTGGTTCTGTTGTTTGGGGAGAAAATGCTGGGTCAGTTAGGAGGCTGCCATTGTCTTCAAAGACCTGGAAATTCCATTAAGCTTTTTTCAAGAATGCTAACTTTTATCGTTGTCTTGTTAGCTACTATCTGAGTCTGCTCGGGCAGCCTTAAACAAATAGTAGAGGCTGGACAGTTCAATCCGCAGACATTTCTCACAATGGAAGAGGCTACAAGTCTGAGATAGGTGCCAGCAAGGCTGTTCCTGGTGAGAGTCTTCTTCCTTGCCGCCTTCTCACTGTGTCTTCACACAGTGGAGAGCACGAGCCTGGTCTCTTCCTCTCCTGACAAGAACACCAATCCTATCATGGAGGTCTCACCCGTGGACCACCTCTAACTCTGATCACTTCTCAAAGGCCCCACCTCCTAATGCAGTGGTCCCCAACCCCTGGGCTGCGGACGGTTACCAGTCCCTGGGCCATTTGGTACTGGTCCGCAGAGAAATAATAAATAACTTACATTATTTCTGTTTTATTTATATTTAAGTCTGAACGATGTTTTATTTTTAAAAGATGACTAGATTCCCTCTGTTATATTCGTCTAAGACTCACTCTTGACACTTGTCTCGGTCATGTGATACATTTATCCATCCCACCCTAAAGGCCGGTCCGTGAAAATATTTTCTGACATTAAACCGGTCCGTGGCCCAAAAAAGGTTGGGGACCACTGTCCTAACATTATTCCCTGGGGGAGATGGGTGTCAATGTATGAAACATTTAGTCCATAGGCACCAAGGAGACCAGTTGTGCTGTCTATACTCACAGCCACTTTCCACTTAGTGCTGTTAGGTGCTTCATTCTATGTATATGGAATTAGCAAGGTCACCTGATGTTCTGCAGTTTGACTATTTGTAAACTCTCCCATTCTTGTTATTTGGTTAACTTTTCCTTTGCTCACCTCCCAAGAACACAATCAAACCCAGATCTTACACTCGCTTTAGTTCTGTTACTTTGCTTCTCACTCTCCGTTCCTTCCAGGCTACACTCCCTCCCAGGCCTGATTTGTCACCACCTCCTCCTAGCCTGCCCCTTCCTAAGGACATAGGCATCTGAGCTGCTGCTCATCTCAGCCAAGACTCTAAGAAAGACCAGACACTAGACTCAAAACTAGTTTCATTTTCCTTTATTTTTTAAAAAAAGCCCCTAAGTTCTATGGCTTCCAGGAAGCATCAGAGAAACAGAAGTGCCATTTCTGTACACTTTGTAAAGCAACACCTAGACGCACAAGCTGCCGCAAACGCCCCAGCAGCTCTGCCCGCCCAACCCTGACTACCTGGCTTCCGCCGCACCTGTGGGCTGAGATGGGGCTTTAAGGCGCTTGTCTCCTGTGGCTCAGCAGCCTGAGCGTGGACACAAGAAGCCCCCACACCGGGCACAGCCCTGTGGCCACATGGGTGGCCGCGCCAGACTTCAGAAGCAGGTGCAGCAGAGCACCTGCGGGGCCACGCTGTCCAAGCTTTGGTGCAGCATTTTGGTTGGGGTGCCACCCCCACCCCACCTCCCCCTTTGGTTTGGGGAGGCCCACGGCAGGCTCAACCACCACCCCAGGCAACAATGTCCTACAGCACCCCCTCGAGAAAATGGCCTTTGGATAGAGGGAGACAAACTAGACTTTATGACACTAACAGGGTGGGCTAGACGGCATGGGTGGCCCGGGCCTCCAGGTCACACTACTCACTTCAGCAGACATGGCGGGAGGGGCGCAGGGCTGGTGGCCACTGTTTTCTTTTCCTTATTTTAAATAGTTAATGCTCTTGGTGGAAGGGAGGACTAGACACAGGTGTAGAAATTTCGGCCAAAGTCTTATGTGAAGGAAGTAACCCATGTGGGGGTGGGCAGCTAGGGCCACAGTCTATGTCCTGGCTGTGGCCACCAAGACAAGCTCCCCCAGGGACTGCAGCAGGAGGGTGTAGGGCACCACCGCCAGGGTCATTTGTGTCTCTGCAATGATTTCCTCTTTCTCCTCTTGAAGAAACAGCAGCACCTGGAGGGGGCAAGAGCATGAGAGGTGGGCATAGGTTGGGAAGGATAAATCAGCTGGGCCCAAGGCATCTCTGCCCCCAGATGCTTCCTAAGGTCTTACTTGGTATCATCTGCCACCTCTACTTCTGCAGGGGCTGTGATGGGGGCATTGGAGTGACCAGCGGTGGGATCGTCGGCATTCAGCTCCCCATTGGTGGAATTCAGCGCCTGGGTGGGAGGATGGCAGGGCAGTCATGTGGGCCATGATCTCTACCCCCACAAGGTTGTTGAGGTCCTTGGCCTGGCACCTCACCTGGTTTTTGCTGTACAGCTGGGCTTTTTCCCTAGGCTGAGTTTGCGCTGGCAGGTCTGTGTGGACTGTGCCGATGGGCGTTGGCTGCAGGGAAGGCAGGACAGGCTGCTGAGACCCAGCACCATTACACCCACATGAACCACGGTCACACCTGAAGCTGCACCAAGGCTCTGGGTACTTGGGTCCTCCTCCACGTCCAGGCACAACTCTCAGATACAGGGTCCCACCCCCACATCCCAGGGTTCCCATCACATGCAGGGTAAAGCGCCCCATACCCAGGGTCCCCCTCATGTCCAGGCCCCATGCCCAACCCCGACATTCAGGGTCCCACCTTCCTCACATCCAGGGACTCCCCATATCCAAGATAAAACCATTCATGTTCAGAGTTCTTCACCAGAGTAAAGCTCCCAAGGTCCAGGGCCCTGTCCCAGACCTAGGCCCCGCCCCAGTCCTAGACTCCGCCCCCACATACCAGGGGCTTCCCTGCCCAGTCGTACTCATAGTCGAA
Source organism: Saccopteryx bilineata (assembly GCF_036850765.1). Classification (NCBI taxonomy): domain Eukaryota; kingdom Metazoa; phylum Chordata; class Mammalia; order Chiroptera; family Emballonuridae; genus Saccopteryx; species Saccopteryx bilineata. The sequence continues at coordinate 156,495,784 of NC_089490.1, forward strand.
CACAAAGCCGCTGCGGTCGAAGAGGTCAGTGAAGAGCTTGCGCAGGTAATCGTAGTCCGGCTTCTCAAAGAAGTCCAGGCGCCGCACATAGCGCAGGTACGTGGCCATCTCCTCTGAGAAGAGCCAGCAGAGCTGGGAGTGGACGTGGGCGAGGGACACGTGGGGGGTGGGGGGTGGGAGCAGGGCATTGAGGGCAGAGAGCACCAGGTAGGAGCAGCCCTTACCTGGATGGCTCTCGCAGAGCACCTCAATGGGCGTGGCCCGCTTGGTGTCCCCGATTTTCTGGTAGCGCTCCTTGAGCGTATCGGCCTGCGGGGAGAGCGGTCAGTGCCATCACTGGGAGGCATGAACACCCTCCACCCCCACCTTGCGCACCCTGGCCCACCTTGAGCCCCTGCCAGGGCAGGCTGCCGCGCAGGAAGTACATGAACATGTGGCCCAGTGCCTCTAGATCATCACGGCGGCTCTGCTCTGCGGGGGAAGAGCAGGTCAGCGTGCTTCCCCCAACCCTCCCAACCCCTACCCGTGTGCTGCTTACCTTTACCCAGGTGCGTGTTGATGCTCATGTAGCGCGCTGTGCCCGTCAAGCTTTTGTGCTCACGGTAGGGGATGTGCTTCTTGGTCTCAGGGTCAATGTATTCCTTGGCTAGCCCGAAGTCAATGATGTGGATGGCATGCTGCCGCTTGCTGCCCGGTCGCCCTACCAGGAAGTTCTCGGGCTTCACATCACGGTAGATGAGGCTCTTGGTGTGTACATACTCCATGCGCGTGATCTGGGAGTGGGTGAACCAGTGTCCCCATTTGCTTAGGCCCTGCACGGCCCCTCCCCCAGGCCCCATCCCCAGGCTCCACCCCCCACATCAATCCCTGCCAAGGGTCCAGCCCCGCAGCCAGGGGTCTCACAGTCCGCACCAGCTGGATGGCGATCATGAGCACAGTCTTGAGCGTGAACGTGCGATCGCACAGGTCGAACAGGTCCTCCAGGCTGGGCCCGAGCAGCTCCAGCACCATGGCATTGTACTTCCCGCATGGGCCGAAGTAGTAGACCTGAGGGACACCCTCTGCGGCCAAAGCATGCACAGATGCTTACCCAGGCCTTTAGCAGGCCCCCAATGCTGCCCACTGATTCTGTGCCCGACCCACACTGGCCCACTGCACCCAGCTGGGTACCTGCGGTGCTGAGCTGCTTGTAGAAGCGGTACTCCAGGTGTAGCTGTGGTGCCCGGGATTTGATGGGCTCCTGGAGGGACAAAGCAGACTAGGTTGAGGGTTACCTGGGGCATAGCATGCCCCCTCCCTCTGCCCCAGACCACACCTAAATGGGTTCCATATGGGGATAGTATCTGCTGTTGTGGGGAACAACCTGGACTTACCAATTTGATAGCTACGTATTCATTTGTATAGAGATTCTTTCCTGTGGAGGAGAGAGGAATCAGCATAGCAGGGCCACTCAGCCCCCATTCTCACCTCTCCCCACAGCAGGTAGGAGACCTCGTGTGACCTACCACCTCTAAGAGGCATTTCCTGTTCCCTGGCAGTCTCCCTTGAGCTTGGCCCTGTCCTCCCAGGTCCTGGGAGTAAAAAGGATGCCCACAAGATACCTGTACTCCTTTAGATATCCCCATCTGCCCAGCACCCTCATGTCCTGGGCTCCCACCTCTTACTGGTGCCCTCTCCTCCACAGCCCCCACCCACCACCCTCTATGTACTATAGATCCCAGCCCCCTACCAGCCCTCCAAGCTCACCCAGGCATTCCCCTTCACTCTGCCTCCACCTATAAAAGCAGCTACCCTAACTTAGCGGGATCCTCTCCACAAGCACACCAACATGCTCCAATTCTCCCACTGAAAATGGAACAAAGACCCCATGACTGATGACCATTCTCGCACCCACTGCCGAGAAGGGAACTTGAAGACATCCATACCCCCTAAGCATTTCCTCCTCCCCACTGCTCAATCCCCAGGACCCTCATGGGTGTAGTCTGCTCAACGCCTCCACATGGGACCTGAAGACAGTGGAAATAGCCCGGACCAGCCCATGTCCCTCTTCTGGTGACCTAGTAGTGGGTCCTTCCTACCAGTGGGGAGATCTGCACCCTGCCTCCTTCCCATGGTTTACCTCAGTACCTTCTTCCCCCATTTCCACCATGACTGTGGGATAAAGATCTCTGGCCAAGACTCTACTTCTACTCTGGGAGGATTGTCATGACATACAGAGGACTCACCACAGGTGCCCTGCGTCCTCCTCTAGCACCCCAACCCTAGTGCTGGGATCCCCCATGCTGGCTAGGTCAGGTGAGATCCTGACCACAGTGCTGACAGACAAGAGAGCCCAAGCTGGCTTCCCCAGGCAACAAAGTCCAGCAGGCCAGGGTAGGGGACCTGCACTCTGAGTTAGAAAGACCACCAGGGCAAGGAGTTGCTGAGCCCACCCATCAGGAGGACCTCCAGGTACCCACAGAGAAGGAGCCAACATGCCCAAACTCACAGAACTGCAAATATGAGTTCTAGAACCTGATGAAGTCTAGTTTTTCACCTGTTACAGTCTCTAAGGCTAGCAGATCCCGATGGTCCAGCCACCACTGGCAGGTGACCTGCCACATAAACAAGGAGCCGCCCCAGCTCCTCATGCGCACTTGCAAGTTACTGTGCACAGTGCTGTGTACACCCACACAATCACTGCTGGTCCAGCAGCCCCTCCCACTGTCGTCCTGTTCTGACTTTGTCCTGGGACCATTACCAGGTCCTGTACACTGCAAACATGGCCCCACACCATGTGTCCACACCTCTAGTCCTCAACTTACTTTCTGCCTGCTGCAGCTGGACAGTCTGGGTGACATTGGCACTCTAGTTATTCCTGTTCCACTCATGTGGCAGCAGACACCACTGTGTTCAACCTCAGAGGTTGAGGCCAGAGTTCCCCACCACTTTAGTCCTCCATAGTCTTGGACACCCCATCCTGGTGTGTGCCAAGGTGTCCAACAATGGGGCACTCAGCAGCAGGTGTTTGTCTCCCACTCTGCTGTGGCTATTCTAGGGTCTTGGTTTTCACTGTGGTTCAGAGTCAGCTTATTGACTTTCTCAGTACCCTCCAGGGTGTCCTGGAGTCTGCAGCAGAGCTGGAGATGACATCTCATACTGAACTGTTCCATTTACCCCTGTGAATGCACTCCCAGTGATGCTTTGTGGCTCTCAGAGAGCTTGTCCAGCCTTTGTTAGATTTATTCTGGAAACACTTGATGAGTTGTGGCCTCTTACGATTGGCATTGTTTTAAAATCTCTATTATCCAATTGTTGCTCAGGTAGAGAAATACAGCTCTGTGTGCTGGTACAAGCCGCAGCCTTCCTAAACTCACCCCGGTCTACTTGCTTACTGAGATTACTACGGCTGCTGCACAGGTGTGATCAGGAACTGGTCACAGCTGTGTTTCTTCTCTCCCAATCTCTGCCTTTTTTTTTGTATTTTTCTGAAGCTGGAAACGGGGAGAGACAGTCAGACAGACTTCCTGCATGCGCCCGACCGGATCCACCCAGCACGCCCACCAGGGACAAAGCTCCGCCCACCAGGGGGCGAATGCTGTGCCCCTCCGGGGCCTCGCTCTGCCGCGACCAGAGCCACTCTAGCGCCTGGGGCAGCGGCCAAGGAGCCATCCCCAGCGCCTGGGCCATCTTTGCTCCAGTGGAGCCTTGGCTGCGGGAGGGGAAGAGAGAGACAGAGAGGAAGGGGGGGGGGGTGGAGAAACAAATGGGCGCTTCTCCTATGTGCCCTGGCCAGGAATCGAACCCGGGTCCCCCGCACGCCAGGCCGACCCTCTACCGCTGAACCAACTGGCCAGGGCCCAATCTCTTTGCCTTTTATTTCTATTCCTTGCCACTGTTGAGAATTGGTGAGAGGAGGTGCCCATTTGTTATAACATAAGGCTTTTCACAGACACCTTTTAGCAGGGAAAGAAAGCCTCCTCCTAGTCCTGGTTCCTGGGCTTTGATAAAAAACAAACAGTGTGCCTCTTGTGCTTTTCCCTCATTTAATTACGGAAGTTTCCAACACAGAAAAACAGAAAGAACTGCAGTGAATAGCCATATCCTTACCTCCGAGATTAGAAAATGAACAAACTACTATCAGCTCTGCAGTGTATCTATCAGTCAGTCATAAGTCTCTCTGATCTATAGATACATCTCCAAGCAGCAGATATCAGTACCCAGCCCCTAAACACTTCAGCCTGCAGATCAAGTGCAATGTGTATTTATAGTTCCTGTTTATCCTGTGGATGGTGACTTTTACCGGTGAAATGCACACATCTGAAGTGTGCCATCTAATGAGCTTTGGCCAATGTGTGACCCTGTGCAACCCTCCGCACCCCTATCAAGACACAGAATATCCCAACCGCTCACACCTCTCCTTGATCCAACCCCACCTGCACTGAGGTGGAATCATCTGGCATCGTCTCTCCTCCCTGGCTCCTTTCACATGGCATGATGTGCTCAAGATTCCTGTGTTGCGACATGTCTGTGGTTCCAGCTGACAGGCACCCTAACCCATCAAGGGGACATACCCAATCAGCATGGGGGGTACCTGGCTTGTTTCTTGTCTTCTGTTATAAGCAGAGCTGTATTAAACATTGACTATGGGCCTTTCTGTGGGCAGGTTAGTCACTTCTCTAATAGGTCTGCAGGCTTGTACTGCAAATGTGGAGCTTAACTCAGCTGGGTGTCTTCTGTGTTCCCGGCTATTTATCTGTCTGCTTATATAAACTGTTCATAACTCTTGCCTATTTAAAAAAAATGTTTATTTTATTGATTTTAGAGAGAGGAAGGGAAAGAATGAGAGAGAGGAACATTGATCTGTCCCTGTACGTGCCGACTGGGGATCACATCGGCAGTCTCTACACTTCTGGACGATGTGCTAACCAACAGAGCTATCTGGCCAGGCTCTTGCCCACTTTTAATTGGAGTGTTTATCCTTTTTTTTTTTTTTTTTTTTTAAGAGAGGAGAGGGAGAGACAGAGAGAGAAAGTGGGGAGGAGCAGGAAGCATCAACTCCCATATGTTCCTTGACCAGGCAAGCCCAGGGTTTCGAACCGGCGACCTCAGCATTTCCAGGTCGACGCTTTATCCACTGCACCACCACAGGTCAGGCCTTGTTTATCCTTTTATTATCAAGTTGTCCTTTCATGTATCTTGGATACCAGCACTTTGTTAAATGGTGCTCTGAAAATATTTCTTCCCAGTCTGTGGGTTGCCTATTCAACTCTTAACAGGCATTTTAAACAGTCATGAAGTCATGATCCTTTATGGTAAATGGTCCTTTTATTCTCTGTCTTACTGAAGAAACCTCATATTTTGACTGCACATAAGTTCTAGGAGAGCCAAAGTCCTTGGAGTTCAGCCTCAGTTTAAAATGAACACGTACACGTGTATATTTATGCACACACACAGGCATCTGAAGTCTGTGGGTTTACAGACTTCTAGAAGAGTTCAGGTGCTCTGGGCTCTGAGAGCTTCACCAATGCTCACATTATGTTTTAGCTAAGCATACAAAAGGCAAAGTGTGCAAGGCCTAGAATACAACAACTCCCATGGGGCTATAAGCAGGAAGATTTTGGAGTCCACACAAGATGGGAAGATGCTAGAGGTGCAGTCATCAAGAAAAGAGAGGCTTCCATGAACACCCCCAACCTTAGGCTGAAAACCCAGAAGGCCCACATGTGTGGAGAGGGGCAACTCCAGACAATGAGTAACATGGGCTCTCAGACTGCCCTAAAAAAGCCAAAATCAGTCCCTGATGAAGTCAAGACAAGTCATCAGGACAAATCTCATCCCAGACTTAAAAATCTGTGACATGCGGTACCCACAATGTCCAACATACAATAAAACATCACTAGACACATGAACAAAGAGGAATAAAGACTGTATACAAGGATAAACAAAGGCAAAGGCACCACATACATGGGGATTTATAAAACTACAAGTACGTTCAAGGATTTAAAGTAGGGTAAAATGAACAAGCAGATGGAAAATCTCAAAAGAGAAATAGGGAGTCAAATAGAAATGAAAAATACTGTGTATAAAATGAAAAATTCACTGGACGGCTCCAACAATACCTTGAATGAAGGGGACTCCAGGGGCTAGAAGTTCAACCTGGACTGGAGGGACCATGCCTTGCCTTGTACTATCCCCCGGGGTGGAAGACAGGGACTATTTGTTTCCCGGCATTGATATCTTGGAGAACCAATAAAGCTTTTTTTTCTTTTTTTAAGAGAAAGAGAGGAAAATAAAAAGAGAGAAAGAGAGGGAAAGAGGCAGAGAGACAGAGAGGAAGGGTGAGAGATGGTGGAGAGAGAGACAAGAAGCATCAACTTGTAGCTGTGTCTCCTTAGCTGTTCACTGACTGCTTCTCATATGTACCTTGACAGGGGAGGGGAGCTCAACCTGAGCCAGTTTTGAACCTGGGACCTCAGTGCCCCAAGTTGATGCTCTATTCACTATGCAACTACTGGTCAGGCAATAAAGCTTTTTAAAACTTTTTGTTTTTTCAGCTTGACCAGGCAGTGGCGCAGTGGATAGAGTGTCAGACTGGGATGCTGAGGACCCAGGTTTGAGACCCCAAGGTCGCTAGCTTGAGCGCGGGCTCATCTGATTTGAGCAAAGCTCACCAGCTTAGACTCAAGGTCACTGGCTTAAGCAAGGGGTCACTTGGTCTGCTGAAGGCCCGCAGTCAAGGCACACATGAGAAAGCAATCAATGAACAACTAAGGTGTCGCAATGCTCAACAAGAAACTAATGATTGATGCTTCTCGTCTCTCCGTTCCTGTCTGTCCCTGTCTATCCCTCTCTCTGACTCTCTCTCTGTCTCTGTAAAAAAAAAAAGAAAAAAAAACTTTTTGTTTTTTCAAAATAAAAGAGAAAAGAAAGGCCCTGGCTGGTTGGCTCAGTGGTAAAGCATTGGCCCGGAGTGTGGAAGTCCCAGGTTCGATTACTGGTCAGGGCACACAGAAGAAGAGCCCATCTGCTTCTCCACCCCTCTCCCTCTCCTTCCTCTCTGTCTCTCTCTTCCCCTCCCGCAGCCTAGGCTCCATTGGAGCAAAGTTGGCCCGGGCGCTGGGGATGGTTCCATGGCCTCCGCCTCAGGCCCTAAAATGGCTCCTGTTGCAGCGGAGCAACACCCCAGATGGGCAGAGCATCGCCCCCTAGTGGGCATGCTGGGTGGATCCCAATCAGGCACATGCGGGAGTCTGTCTGCCCCTCCCCTCCTCACTTCAGAAAAATACAAAAAAAAGAAGAAAAGAAAGAAAAAGAAGGGTGAATTTACAGCAGGGCAATAAAAACTGTCTAGACTGAAGCGAAGAGATAAAAAAACTTTGAAAAATACAGAAAAAAGCTTGAATGACTTTGGGGGCACCAAATACTCCTAACACGTGTAACTGGAGTCTTAAGAATAAAGACATAAACTGAGGCAGAAAAAATATATGAAGAAATAATGACTGAAATAGCTCCAAATTTAATGAAAAAGTGTCAACATACAGATCCAAGTCCAACGAATCCCGAGCAGGATAAACACAAAGAAACCACACCTAAATGATGGCAGAATAAAAATTTGAAACCAAAGAAAATCTTAAAAACAGAAATGACACATTATATATAGACAAACAATGCTCAACATTAGTTATCAATTAAATGCAAATAAAATCCAGAGATACCACTTCATACTCATAAACAAAGAAAAACCTGACAACCGCAAGTGTTGGTGAGGATATAGGATACCCAGAATTCCCATATGCTGCCTGCAGGAGGTTAAAGTGTACAACTACTCCAGAAATCGGTTTGGCAGTTTTTCTTAAAACATACCTCCCCTGTGACCCAGTGCTTTAACAAAAACACTCATACACAAGAATTGGAGAAGGATGCTCAGGGCAGCTTTATTTGCAATAGCCAAAATCTGGGCACAGCCAAATATCCCTGAGCACGAGAACAGATGAAGGAACTGGGATGCAGTCATACAAATGAACAGAGAACAAAGAGCAACTAGCTACTGACACACATGACAACACAGATACTCTCAAAAACGTGCTGAGCAAAGAAGCCAAGCAGAAAAGAACACAAACCTCAGTTTTCAAAAAATGTTTCAACTCAAAAGCCACCACATCCCATGATCCCCTAAACATGACCTCTCATCTGTTTGCGCAGACCTGAACTGTTTAGGCTCCTGCTCCTAACTCCAAGAACAGGACCCAAGACATTTTCTAAGTCCCCAAAGGCTGCAAATCATGACTGGGCCCAGGAACATGTGTATGCATTCTCATGCTTGTGTGTGCACACAGACACATTCATGCACACCCTAATGGGGCAGCAGGGTAGCTCTGTCCAGAGGAACCTGAAAAATTGGCTGCCATGCTACTCAGGCCCCTCTGTGTAGACTAGGTTGGGCACAAGGGGCCTTATGCTCTGGGAAAGCCCCTCTCCCTTGCCTACCAGTCTTAGTCACTGATGTGACAGCCCAGTGTTCACCCTATATGCCCCTCCCAACAGCAGAGTTGGGCCTCATCCCGTGACACTGCATGGATTCAGGAACCCCAAACATGGGGCCACCTACAGCTCCTGATGGCCAAATGCTAAGCAGGAGCTGAGCTTATAAGTGCATCAGCTTACACTAGCAGCTTCTATGTCAGCCTTCCTGTGTGTGGGCTTGGATCCCACAACAGAGGTGTTCCCTGGACAAACAGTGAGCCAGGAATCTATCCCTCTTGCCCAACCTCCTCCTTGGGGAAAAGAAACTCACACACACTTACCTGCATCCTGGCTGCAATAATCAGGGAGGCCGTCTGAGTGGCCATGACCCCACTGGGCAACTTTCCCCGCACCCTGTCCCCTGAATGCAAATGAGTGGAGCTCACCTAGCCGGAGCTCCCCGAAGTTGCCACAGCCTATCTTCTTCCCAACCCGGAAGTTGGGGCCTACCATCAGGACCCCAGAACTGGTCCCTGTGCTCCGGACGCTGTGGCTGGTCCGGCCGCCGGCCTTGGACATTCTCCGGCCCTCCTCCGACTCCCCTTTCCCTCCTTTCTTGTCAAAATCCATAAGTTTGTGGTACCCCGGCCTCTCCACGGTGACTTTGCTGCTGTACCAATCCCAGGCCTGTGGAGACCTGAGGTCACAGGCAGCTCTTAGGGGCTAGAACACCATGGCGCCTGGTGGACTCCTGGCTAGTGAGACGTGGGTGCTCATGAGAGCCAGGCTGCAGCAGTCATCTCGGTGGCCTCGGGGTTGCACGCAAGGGGAGGACACATTCTGCTAATAGGTCCTGCCACCTCCAATCTTGTGGCTCCCAGCTGGGGGGAAAACAGAGACACAGTTTAGAAGACTGAGACCCACCCACCCTCCTGCCCACAAAACAGCCCAGCAGGGTGGCATTAACTGACAGTTGTGGCACAGCTAGAAGGCATTCTGAAAAGATCTCTGAATGTAGAAGTGTGACCTGTGGCTTTGGGGGGGGGGGGGGTAGAGACTACCATGAATTCCACCTGTCAAGGTGGTATAAGATATGCATTATTGTGGGCTAGCCCACAACACATCTCGAGGACAACTGCACTGGCAAGAGAGATGGCCATCAAGTGACAGGCCCCAGAACCTGGCAGAGAGCCCCAACCTGGGTGTAGAAAGGAGTGGGAGTCACCCTACCCACAGCCCCTGCCCCCTAGCCAAAGGGTTGTTCCTCTGAAAAGGGAAGAGGACAGACCACAGAGAGCCACCGCCACTGATCAAGGGTCTGGCCAGCCATGGATGGGAGTAGTAATGATTTGGACACAGTGACAGCATCAGACCTTGGGGGCAAGAATCCCAGGGGAATCTCAACCCATGACTTGGAGCTCTCTCACCTCAAGGCAGAAACGGGACCCCGGAGATGACAAAAAGAAACAAGAATGGGGGGTCTGTAAGAACCAGGCCAATGACACTGCCTGTCAGCCCTTGGCTCTGGTTCTGGGGCCTCAGAGCTGGCCTGAGCCTCAGAGGCAGGAAAAGGCACCCCACAGATGGGAATCCCAGCCACATACTACGGAAGAGGTTGGACCAAAAGACAGCAAGGACCCAGAGGCACAGTGCATGCACACATCTTCCTGTTCTCTCACACATGTATATGCATACCCCCTCCTGTGCTTATATACCCACATGCATGCACACCCCTCCCTGTGTACACCTCAAGTGTCCATTCCCTCATGCTAGGCAGTCCTCTCCAGAAGGGCCGAATGCATAACCAGGCATGAGGAGGTACCTGATCTGCATGTGACCCTTGGGCCTGGGCACAGCCAACAAGAAGAAGGGGCATGGCCGCATGAGAATGGAAGCTCTATATACATGGCAGACATGGTGGCTTGCCCCAGGGAGACAGGAGCCAGCCAGGACTAAAAATTCCAGCACACATGCTGCCCCATCTGAGCACCCAACATGACTCCAGTGACCCCTACTGCATTGTGTCTGGGAATCACGCAGCCCCCTTACACAGGGCAGGTATGCAGTCACCACCCGCAGGGGACAGTGGACAGTGGGAGGCAGGCGAGGGGCCTTGGTGAGCCCACCCCAAGGGTATCAGGGTCTGCTCACACTACAAACAAGAGCTACCACCCCAGACTCAGTGGGCAGCACAGACTTGTAAAAACTCTGGAAAGTTTCACCCCACCACCCACCAGATACACAGGGGGCATTCTGGGTCCTCTCCTGGACACTCGGAGCCAGATGGGACCTGCAGAGGAACAGCAAGAGTAAGTCACACACCAGCGTAAAGGAAGAAAGCCCAAGGTAGGGCTGGGACCAGAGCTGAACGCCCAGCCCAGCACATTGGGTGGAAGCAGGTGACCTAAGGCCTCAGAGAATGGAGTGTCTGACCATAGTCCAGGCCCAGGAGCTAAAAGTAATTATCCTGCAAGAAGAGACCTCCCCATTCCTCCTTTGCTCTACACCACACCAGCATGGCCCCCAATTCCACCCCCAGCCTCCCCTACAGAAGGGAAGCCCTCCAGTGGTGAGGGCTCCGCATGGACACTCCTGGACAAATTCAATTCTGCACTGACATGATCAGTAGGCGGCCACTGGAAGCTGCTGTTCCGCCCATGTCCATCGTGAGTGGGTCTCACAGAGAATACTCTATGTCAGGGTCATGCTGCTCCACCAATGCACACCTCAGGTGAATTACCTGTCCTGTTCTTTTTTGGGTCCACCATCTTGCCAGGGCCAGGGGCTAGCTCCCCTGTAAGGGCCCCATTCTCTGACCATCTCCAGGAAGTGATGTCACAGTCCCTGGCTGACATCACCAGCACAGCTCCAGCCCAGAGTTGGGTCAAGTCTGAGGAAGATGCAGGAAGCTTTTCTCCCTGAGGGATGGCCCCTCACAGGTTACCTGGCCTCATAGCACATGGTGGACTCCGTTGTTAGTATAGCCTCAGGGGCACCAGGACCCAGGTGATCCTGGCTATACCCCTTCTAGGCAACCCAAGACACATGCATCTCCCCACAGCAGGAGCCCACTTCTGCCCAGGAACTTGGTGACACGCAGAGGCAGGGCTTCCTCCCCAGGATCCATCCAGACCTAGCAACATGGCATACCAGGAACCATGAACACACAGTGCGCCTCGTCCTGGAGTCTGTGCACTACTCCCTGAGGGACCCAGACCAGGGAGGTGTGCCCAACCTGGAGTCACAGCTGACAAATACCAGGGCACCTGCAATATCATGTTGTGACAAAGAGGAAGGAAGTGCCCCACAATGACTGCACAGGAACCAGCTGCCCAGCCCCCTAGGACGAGATCAGTGTTGAAAAGGATTAAGCAGAATCAGGTCTTAATGCACCAAGTCACAGATAAAGGGAGAGGAGATGGCCAGACCTGTGGGAAGCACTATCAGCAGGCAGCACAGACATGGGACTGAGTGTGCCAAGCAGGTGACCCGAGGTCACGTGTCAGTGATCTGGGGTGTGAACATCAGTCAGTGTCACTCCAGAGGGCGTACAGAGTTCCTGCCTCATGTCCTGACTAGGACTGGGTGGAGGAAGGAGGCAGGCCTGTGAGAAGGGACAGTTACCACTGCACCTATCACAGAAAGATGGACTAGATGCAGTTGTGCTTTTTGGAGAGGGCTAGAGATTCCCTGGGGATGGGGAAGGTGGCAGGATGCTCACAGTTCAGGAAAAGCAAAAATAAGCACAGGTGGCAGTGAGCCCATGCAGAACAGAGGGGGTCAGGTACTTTTCTTGCACGCTTTCAACAGACTTGCCATGTTTTCAAAATTAAGATTACAAAAAAGTAAGGTTGCTGCTAAAAACTCTGCAACCTCAGACCATGGTGATCAAAAACCAAGTCAGTGTGGCTCATAAAAGTTCATCTTCTAGACCAGGAGTCCCCAAACTTTTTACACAGGGGGCAAGTTCACTGTCCCTCAGACCGTTGGAAGGCCGGACTATAAAAAAAACTATGAACAAATCCCTATGCACAGTGCACATATCTTATTTTAAAGTAAAAAAACAAAACGGGAACAAATACAATATTTAAAATAAAGAACAGGCCCTGGCCGGTTGGCTCAGCGGTAGAGTGTCGGCCTGGCGTGTGGGGGACCCCGGTTCGATTCCCGGCCAGGGCACATAGGAGAAGCACCCATTTGCTTCTCCACTCCCCCTTCCTCTCTGTCTCTTCCCCTCCCGCAGCCAAGGCTCCATTGGAGCAAAGATGGCCCGGGCGCTGGGGATGGCTCCTTGGCCTCTGCCCCAGGCTCTAGAGTGGCTCTGGTCGGGGCAGAGCATCGCCCCCTGGTGGGCAGAGCGTCGCCCCTGGTGGGCGTGCCGGGTGCATCCCGGTAGGGCGCATGCGGGAGTCTGTCTGACTGTCTCTCCCCGTTTCCAGCTTCAGAAAAATACAAAAAAATAAAAATAAATAAATAAAATAAAATAAAGAACAAGTAAATTTAAATCAACAAACTGACCAGTTTTTCTTGATTGATTTTTTTTTTAGAGAGAGAGGAGTGAGAGAGAGAGACAGAGAGAGAGAGAGAGAAGGGGGAGGAGCAGGAAGCATCAACTCCCATATGTGCCTTGACCAGGCAAGCCCAAGGTTTCGAACCGGCGACCTCAGTGTTCCAGGTCGACGCTTTATCCCACTGCGCCACCACAGGTCAGGCCCTGACCAGTTTTTCAATGGGAATTACAGGATTGCTTTTGGCTAATGAGATGGTCAATGTCTGGTTCCATATTTGTCACTGCTAGCCATAACAAGGGATATGACGCGTTTCGTGAAGCGTGCGTCCCGCGTCACCGGAAGTAGTACTGTGGCACCATCACATACAGTACTCCAGGAGTACAGGATGCATCCTCTCACTGACCACCAATGAAAGAGGTGCCCCTTCTGGAAGTGTGGTGGGGGGCCGGATAAATGGCCTCAGGGGGCCACATGTGGCCCGCGGGCCATAGTTTGGGGACCCCTGTTCTAGATAGCTAGGGACACAGGAATGGCTTTGGCATATAGCAGCTCTGGAACTGGCATTGACTGCAGGCACTGGCCAAGACTAGTGATGTGGGGTTCCACTGAGACCTGCTGCAATGCTGCAGAGAACACATGGGGGAACTGAGTTTGTTGGCAAATGTTGGTAATCTGAGCCAGGTCACAGGCTACTAGGGGTTTCTATACTCTCCACACCGGGCCATCTAAAGAGCTGAAGGAAAACAAGGAGGGCTGGGCAAGAGCGGGGAACCCAGGCTCCTGCCCTGGGATATGAGACAGTTACTGCCTGGGGCTGGTGCACATGGTCCTCTTAGAGCATGACTGGCACATTCCACCATCTCAAAGTGCACTCCTGACAGCACTGGCCACTCCCCATAGGCCCTACAGACACCTCAAACCCTCATTCACATCTTCTCAAGCAAGCTAACTGTCCTTCAAGGGGGCAGGCGTGTCCCAACCCCATGTGACCAACGGTCCCTGCAGGCTCCTCATCCTGGTCAAACCAGGCTTTTCCTGGGCACTTCTGCTATCTGATGTAACTATGCTTACAACACTGTATCGGTTCTTAGTGTGGGCTGAGATGTGTTCCCAATAAGATGTCTTTTTTCTTTTTCTTTTATTTGTTTATTGATCTGAGAAAGAAAGGAAGGAAGAGAGAGACAGAAACATCAATCTTTCTCTGTATGTGCCCTGACTGGGGATTGAACTGGCAACGTCTGCGTATCTAGAAATGCTCTAACCAACCACCAACTGAAATACCCACTCACGGCTCCAAGATAAGTCTTAATCACTGGTGTCTGGGGATGTGACCTTATTTACAAATTAGGGTGGATTTTAATCTGTGACTGGTGTCCTTATGAGACGAGGAGACAGAGACACAAAAGCAAATAAGATCATATGACTATGGAGGCAGAGACAGAAAAGATGCGGCCACAAGTCAAGGAACTTGGGCAACGGCTGGAAGAGGCAGAAGGAATCCTGCCCTTCTCCCTAGAGCCTCAGAAGGGAGCACGACCCTTCAACACCTTCATTTCAGGTGGCTGACTAAAAGGACTTCTCAGTGGAGGCATCTGACCAGCACCCCTGCAGGGAGGTATAGTCAGTGTCAGCAGTGAGGAGCTGTGGGGACAACAGGGACCAAGGTGACAGATGAGCAGGGCCACGTCCTTCAGTGCGATGGAAAAAGAATACCAGAACAGGCCCTGGCCAGTTGGTTCAGTGCTGAAGCGTCAGCCCAGTGTGTGGATATTCCAGGTTTGATTCCTGGTCAGGGCACACAGGAGAAGCGACCACCTGCTTCTCCACCTTTCCCCTCCCTTCCCTTCCCCTCCCCTCCTCTTCTCTTCTCTCTCACCCCCTCTCACAGCCACGGCTCAATTTGTTCAAAAGAGTAGGCCTCTAGTGCTAAGGATGGCTCTGTGGCTTCCACCACAGGCGCTTAAAAAAAAAAGGGCTCAGTTGCTGAGCAGCAGAACAACAACCCCATATGGGCAGAGCATTGCCCCCCAATGGGTTCGCCGGGTGCATCCTGATCAGGGTGCATGTGTGAGTCTGTCTCTCTGTCTCCCCTTCTCTCACTAAAATAAAATAAATAAACTAACAAATAAAGGAATACCAGAACACCCAGACTGGGACATTCTGCAATAGTTCAGGGCATCCACACATGAAACATCTCAGTCAGAGGGGCCTAAGGGATGTGACAAGTGTTATGTGAGATCCTGATGGGGTTCTGGGGCAGAGGCCATTGGTCAACTGAAGAAATCTGAGTAAATGTAGACTTTAGTTATTAATAACATCTTAGTCCTGGCTCATCAGCTGTGACAAAGGTACCACACTGACTGCTGGTATGAACAGGAGGACCAGGTGTGGAGACACAGCAATCTGCATCAGCTTCACAGTAATTCTGTAACTCTGAAATGGCTCTAAAATAAAGTTTATTTTTAAAAATCTAAAACTTGCCATTAAATTTAATTTTCTAGCCTGACCAAGCAGTGGCGCAGTGGATAGAGCGTTGAACTGGGATGTGGAGGACCCAGGTTCGAGACCCCAAGGTCTCCAGCTTGAGCGCAGGCTCATCTGGTTTGAGCAAGACTCACCAGCCTGGACCCAAGGTCGCTGGCTTGAACAAAGGGTCACTCAGTCTGCTGTAACCCCTGGTCATGGCACGTATGAGAAAGCAATCAATGAACAAATGAGCAACTAAGGTGCCGCAACAAAGAATTGATGCTTCTCATTTCTCTCCCTTCCTGTCTATCTGTCCCTATCTGTCTCTCCAGTCTCTGACACACACACAGAAAAAGTTAATTTTCTAAATAATTTTATTTTAAAAAAATTTCCCATCTCCTTTGGTGCTACCTTCCTGTCCCTCCCTCAAGCACATGTGTATGGTACTCATGAACAGTCCCTACTCAGATGTCACCAATAAGGTTGCCCCTCCAGCCCACCACACATCCCACCCACCTAAATCCCTCCATCATGGGGCAGCACCAGGGGTCCCCAAACTTTTTACACAGAGGGCCAGTTCACTGTCCCTCAGACCATTGGAGGGCCGCCACATACAGTGCTCCTCTCACTGACCACCAATGAAAGAGGTGGCCCTTCCGGAAGTGCGGTGGGGGCCGGATAAATGGCCTCAGGGGGCTGCATGCGGCCCGCGGGCCTCCGCAGGCCGTAGTTTGGGGACGCCTGAATACAGTCACCATGTGCCTGCCCCCTAACCATGAGTTCCTCAAGGACACCCAAGGCCTTTTGTGTGGGCACCATGCAGGAACTCAAGAGACTAGTGAACAAATGATATGGAACAGAGCAGACCAACAGATCCAAGAGAAAGTGGGCAAAGCTACAGAAGAGGTATAAACATAGATGGCCTCATAGACGCACAAAGCTCTGGCTCTCTAGCATAATGCACTAATTCAATTAACAGACTTGCCAGGCCTGTGGTGGCTCAATGGATAAAGCATCAACCTGGAATGCTGAGGTTGCTGGTTCAAAACCCCAGGCTTACCTGGTCAAAGCACATATAAGAAGCAACTATAAGTTGATGCCTCCCACTCCTCCCCACATTCTTTTCTCTTTCTCTTAAAATAAAATAAAGCAAAATAAAATAACAGAGACGCTCTTATTTCCCAGCCTGTTGGGGTTAGAAGAGTAACTTTTAGTAGTAGTAACTTTTAGTGTGGGGAATGGGAACTTTGATTTAAACGAAACACTGGCTCTCTATCCAGGCCACACAACCCAGAGGAATGGCCAAAGCAGGATTAGTGACACTCATCATCTGCAGAGTTACGAAACAACCCCAAACAACCCATGCAACGGAGAGGAAGTGGCAGATGGTGCAGCCCTACAAAGCTGTCCCTGCAGGTGGGCAAGAGCTCACGAAATGGTCCCTCGGGCTGGGGCTCCAGGGCAGCCACCCCCCCCCCCCCCCCCGCCTTTCCTAGGCCTGAATCTACTTTCCTCCCTCTCAGTGAGCAAAATGAAAACAATGTATTCTGAACTCAGTCACGGTGGGGAAAGGTAGGTGAGAAGTTGTTCTCCGGCTCCCACCTCCCCTTGCAGAGCTGTCAGAGAAGAGTAGGTACAAACAGATGCAAAGCTCAGGTGCATGCTGGATTGGAGACCCTCATGACCAGAAGTTCTGGTGGAACCTATGCTGAGGAACTGAAAGGAACCCCAAAGCACCTGCACAGCAAGCGACACTACCCAGTTCCCCGATTTTCCTGGGGTAGACCCAGAATCATCCCTAAGGGCCAGCCCTGATCAAGGGAAATGAGCACATGCAGGAGGGAGAAAGAGCCAGCCAGCTTCCTTTAGGTAACAAGATATCCTTCAAATCAGACACATCCCCCAAAACTGGACATATTCAAGCCAGAAGGGTGGCCACTGAGTCAACACAGGACATGTTAGGCAGCCATCCTTCCAGATAGGCGGCCCAGCACCCTCCAGCTGGGCCTCCCTCCCAGACTCTCACAGAACCCTCATCCAGAGCTCTCAGAAGCACCACTTCAGGACTGAACTTCAACTTGGTTGGAAGTTGATAGGCAGGAGTGAGCACAGCCTGGGATGGAGGGGGCCCATGGCCACTCCCCAGGGGGCACAGGTGTATAGTGTGCCAGGTCCCATTTATAAACTTACTTTTGTTTTCAGGTGTCTGGAGAGATCTCAAGTATGAATGATGCCTACCTCTTAGGTGTTGAGTGGTTTTTCAAAAGCAGTCATTATGCTTTGCTGTAAGGTTCATTTTCTTCAACATGCACACTTTGTTTTTGCTACTTAAAAATACCAAGAACAGGATGTTGGTTTTGTGGTTTCATTTGCTGGAACACCAGGTCCTGGTCCTTTTGGTCACTTGCACCAGACACTCCTTGGGAGAGTGGTCAAGGATGCCTGGCTGCAAAACTCGCCATGACCAAAGGCCACTGGCTGGCTCGCTGTCTTCTATGAAAGTCTCAAAGTGCAGGACCTAGCCCTGTGCCACCAAAGTGACAGGTGCATTGACACTCACTTAGAACTTCTGGCTTTCTAGAAGGGCAGCGAATAAACAAGGTTCTGGAAACTGGTCAGTGTTCACGGACTCTGAGCAGAGAGAGATGCCACAATAAAGGGTCAGAGCCCAGGACAGGACAGGACAGGACAACTGGCCTGAAGAGAAGCCAGGGCATAGACACTAAAACGTGAATCGGGAGAAGGGGGGAAAATCGTTGAGGGGTATGGAGAAACAGACCCTCATCAATGGCAGGTAGGATAGAAAATGGTGCAGCCACTGTGGGAAATCATCAGTAGGTCCTCAAAAAGTTTAACAAAGACACCAATGACGGATAAATAAAAAAGGGAAGTATAGTCATCCCTCACCATATTGTGGTTCACTTTTTGCAGTCTCACTGTATCACAAATTTTTAAATTGTATACACCTAATTTTGTATCGTGGATTTTTTGCTATATCACGGGATTTTGCGGTATATAGGTATTTTTATTTTTTTAATATTTATTTATTGATTTTTTAGAGAGAAAAGAGAGAGAGAGAGAAGGGGGAGGAGCAGGAAGCATCAACTCCCATATGTGCCTTGACCAGGCAAGCCCAAGGTTTCGAACCGGCAACCTCAGTGTTCCAGGTCGACGCTTTATCCCACTGCGCCACCACAGGTCTGGCATAGGTATTTTTACATATTTATTATTTTAATTGTTTTTGTGGTAAAATAAGCATTTTCCAGACTAAAAAAATGAAAACATAAAAAATATTAATTAAAACATATTAAAAGAATATTAAATCAAAATAAAACTGGCAAAACTACAGGGAGGAGATGGCTTCAATATGACTTCTGATGACGTTAATGACCTGATCGATGCCCACTATGCCCACTCATAATCCTTGACAGATGAAGACCTGACGGAGATAATGAAGTCAGCAAATGAAGAAGAGGAAGAAGAACAAGAGGAACTAGGGGTTGAAGAAGAGGAGGTTGGCCTAACAGTCGAACACCTCGCAACCATGGTCAGAATGGCCAAAGAACTTCAGTGAGTGGCTCAAGAACAGGACCCCCAGATACTTCGTTCGCTGCAGTCCTCAAAAACAATCGAGGGTGGGGCCCTGGCCGGTTGGCTCAGTGGTAGAGTGTCGGCCTGGCGTGCAGAAGTCCCGGGTTCGATTCCCAGCCAGGGCACACAGGAGAAGCGCCCGTCTGCTTCTCCACCCCTCCCCCTCTCCTTCCTCTCTCTCTCTTCCCCTCCCGCAGCGAGGCTCCATTGGAGCAAAGATGGCCCAGGTGCTGGGGATGGCTCCTTGGCCTCTGCCCCAGGCACTAGAGTGGCTCTGGTCTCAACAGAGCGACGCCCCGGAGGGGCAGAGCATTGCCCCCTGGTAGGCAGAGCGTCACCCCCTGGTGGGTGTGCCGGGTGGATCCCGGTCGGGCGCATGCGGGAGTCTGTCTGACTGTCTCTCCCCGTTTCCAGCTTCAGAAAAATACAAAAACAACAACAACAACAACAAAACAATCAAGGGTGGCATGTCGGTTTATAAAAACCTTTTCACTCAGAAGAAAAAGCAGCACCAGCAACTGCCCATAACTATTTTCCTCAGTCATTAGAAGACACCAGTTACACCTATGCCTTTAGCAAAAATGAAAGTTATATATGAGGGCGAAAATACTGCGCCACCTGATGAAGCACCTGATGAAGAGGCGCCTTCAGAAGAGCTGTAATGCACTTCTTGGCTGTGCAGTACATTCATCTCATCGTCATCACCTTCATCCTTATCAGTACTGCACGTTAATTCATCATCATCTTCATCATTCAGGTTGTAGTATATTCACTGGTGAGTACCTAATCAAATTTTATGTTATTAAAATTAACAGGTTTAAGAGCATAGAAAGTGTTTATAAGAGTGTGGGAAAGGTTTATAAGAGTGTGGTGAGGGTTTATAAGGCCTTAAAATATATATAAATAATAAAATAAATAGAAGGTCGCTACTTCACACATTTTCGCCTATCACAGGGGGTTCTGGGATCTAACCCCTGCGATAGACGAGTATGTGGTATCTCAATAAAGCTGTTTAAAACGTCAGCAAGGCCTGACCAGGCGGTAGCGCAGTGGATAGAGTGTCAGACTGGGATGCAGAGGACCCAGGTTTGAGACCCTGAAGTTGCCAGCTTGAGCATGGGCTCATCTGGTTTAAGCAAAGCTCACTGGTTTGGACCCAAGGTTGCTGGCTTGAGCAAGGGGTTACTCGGTCTGCTGTAGTCCCACAGTCAAGGCACATATGAGAAAGCAATTAATGAACAACTAACGTGTCGCAACAAAAAACTGATGATTGATGCTTCTCATCTCTCTCCGTTCCTGTCTGTCTGTCCCTATCTATCCCTTTCTCTGACTCTCTCTCTGTCTCTGTTAAAAAATAAAAAATCCCAAGGTCACCAGCTTGAGCATGGGATCCTAGACATGACCCCAAGGTCACTGGCTCGGCTGGAGCTCCCCAGTCAAGGCACATATGAGAAAGCAATCAATGAACAACTAAGGTACCACAACTATGAGTTGATGCTTCTCATCTCTCTCCCTTCCTATCTGCCCCCCCGCCCCTCCTTGTTGGCTTAAAAAAAATCAATTATTAAGTCTCATAAAAAAAGAATTTCAAGAATATTTTAAATGTTTAAACATATCAAGTTAAACAAAATATTAAAATTACTTTTATTTGTTACTTTTTAAAAATGTATTGATTTTAAAGTGCACGCAGGTGTGCACGAGAGAAATATCAATCTGTTCCTGTATGTGCCCTGACTAGGGACTGAACCTATAACCTTCGCAAATTGAGATGACACTCTAACCAACTGAGCTATCTGGTCAGGGCTGTTGCTTTTTGCTTTTTAACGAGGCTACTGGCATACTGTCAACTACCCACATCGCTCATGTCCTGGGCTACTAGCATCGCCAGGGGTCTTAAGAATCTGTCCCTTCCAAGCAATTGTCACTGCCCATGAACCAGGTACCATTGTGACCATATCACACAGGGAAGCTGAGGCCCAGGGTTAAGGTATTTGGCATCTCTCTGTAGCCTGCAAAGTGAGGGGCACAAGCCACAAAGTGCACTGGGGTAGGCAGGGCTGGACTCCCAGCTTTGGAGGACAGCAGAGAAACTGTCCTGTCTACTGTGCCCTTTGCTATCCTAAAACAAGCAGGGAAGTCCCCTAATCAGCTCCCCAGCTGACTCCCATCTAGCAGGTGTCCCATGGGATGAAGTACCCAGCCTGTATAGGAAGCCAGAGAAAGCAGGGCCATATGTGTAACTCTGCCCTGACAGTCTGGAGCAGTGGTCAGGAACCTTTTTGGCTGAGAGAGCCATGAACGCCACATATTTTAAAATGTAATTCCGTGAGAGCCATACAACGACCGGTGTACGTTAGGCATTATCCAATAAAAATTTGGTGTTGTCCCGGAGGACAGTTGTGATTGTCTCCAGCCACCCGCAACCATGAACATGAGCAGTAGGAAATGAATGGATTGTAATACATGAGAATGTTTTATATTTTTAACATTTTTTTTTAATTAAAGATTTGTCTGCGAGCCAGATGCAGCCATCAAAAGAGCCATATCTGGCTCGTGAGCCATAGTTTACCAACCCCTGGCCTGGAGGCAGGAACCAGACCAGGAGGGCACAGAGGAGACCAGGGGCCTCGTTCCCAGGAACAGAGCAGCAAGCCTGGGAGAAACAGCCCGCTTCGTCCCCTCGCCACCTCCTTCCTTAGACTTCTAGTTGCTGGGGGCAAGAATGAGACGTCCTCTCTGCACCCAGGCCTGAGACCTTGGGATATCTGTGAGTGTCACAGCTGGGGCTGCTGTGAGTCAAGTCCCAGCCCTGGGAGGTTCTTCAGACCCAGGACGGCTTCATGCACCACGTGGGAAAGGCTCTTTCTTTAAAGACTAGTATAGGGAGCCTGACCAGGAGGTGACGCAGTGGATAGAGCGTCGAACTGGGATGCAGAGGACTCAGGTTCAAGACCCTGAGGTCGCCAGCTTGAGCGCAGGCTGATCTGGTTTGAGCAAGGCTCACCAGCTTGAGCCCAAGGTCGCTGGCTTAAGCAAGGAGTCACTCAGTCTGCTGTAGCCCCCTGGTCAAGGCACATATGAGAAAGAAATCAATGAACAACTAAGGTGCCCCAACGAAGAATTGATGCTTATCTCTCTCCCTTCCTGTCTGTCCCTCTCTCTGTCACAAAATATATAAATTAAAAAAAAAAAAAAAGACAAGTATAGGGACCTTTCTAAAAGCAATGAGGGTCTCTCCATGAGCCCCCCAGGCCATAATGTTCTGTGTGGAATTCCTAGACCCTGAGGCGCCCATGAGTGCAGGTGAACTTGGGAAAACCTGAGAGGCACCGGCTAACCTGAGGAATGAGGTCTAGGACTCCACTCCTAGGCCTCTGAGCTGCTCGGCTCTCTCTCTGCCTGGCAGTCAAGGCCTGCTCCCAGGGGTGGCCACTGGGTGCCTACTATATAGCACTTTATCATGTGCCATCAGCCTGGCCCTAACAGGATCACAATGAGCAGAGGCCCTCATGATGGACAAGTTACATTCACCATACCAGGATTACCTGAGACAAGGTCCCTGTGAAGGCTGGGAGCCCGAGAGCAGAGCTGCCCTGAAACCCCAAGTCCTCTGAGGAAGGTTTCTGGATAAGAGGTAACATTTAAGCACAACTTTTTTAAGGCTCTAAGATGAGTTAATAACCAACAAAAAATCATTACACAGACTGGCCTGTGGTGGTGCAGTAGATAGAAATGGAACGCTCAGGTCGCGGGTTCGAAAACCTGGGCTGGACGAATCAAAGCATATATGACAAGCAATCAATAAACTAAAGTGAAGCAATTCTGAGTTGATACTTCTCTCTCCCAACTCCCCTCTCTCTAAAATCAGTAAGTAAAATTCTTAAAAATTAATTGCACATAATGACATTTTATACATATTTCTACCTTCTATGACCAGGCAGTGGCGCAGTGGATAGAGTGTCGGACTGGGATGCAGAGGACCCAGGTTTGAGACCCCAAGGTTGCCAGCTTGAGTGCAGGCTCATCTGGTTTGAGCAAAAGCTTCACCAGCTTGGACCCAAGGCCCCTGGCTCCAGCAGGGGGTTAGTCGGTCTGCTGAAGGCCCACGGTCAAGGCACATATGAGAAAGCAATCAATGAACTAAGGTCTCACAACAATATACATATTTCTACCTTCTAAACAGCGACTGCCTACCCCAGGACCGCCCTCGACCCCTCCATGACCTAGGACAACTCAAGATGACCCAGGACTATTTGGGGCACCCAGCCAGCATTTGTGGCGCCTGCCTGTTGCTGGTGGAAGAGGTTCTGAGTGATATAGGTCCAAGGACCACAGGCAGCTCTTCCAGTCTTCTGAGAACATTCTACCAGAACTCTTGCTTCTGGAGGGGAGAGCTGCTGAAAGGACATAAGTCCTGCCCTGCAGGGGGCAAACATAGTGAGTTCTGTGTCCTCTGGCCCTCGTCTACTGGGGTGGCTGTACCCCAAGTGAGCAGTGCTTGTCCTGCCCTCAGTGGGGAACCTTCTCTAGCCTAGCACACACTCTACCAGCCTCAGTTTTTCCTCCTCCATGTCAATATGCTTCTGTGGAGTTTGAGGACATAACCTAGGAGCAGGCTGCAGCCTGGGTCTGGTACACTACTTCATTTGACTTTGGACACAGGCCAACAAGAACTCACAGCAATAAGACTGCTTTTTACCATGACGTGGCTTCTAACTGTGGATGCTGCTGAGCTCCTGGATGAGAAAGGATCCATCCTGAGGGGGCTGGCTCCAATGGGAGAAGACTCTGAAGAGGGGGCCTCATGCTGCCCTAAGTCGTTCTAAGACCCCAGAGAGGATGTGGAGAGGAGCTAGGTGACAGCAGAGCCAGGTGGAGGCACACCTTGGACTGGGCCCTAGAACCATGGCACCCTGTTTACCAAGGAGCCTCATCAGGGCCAGATCCTCCTCACTCCAGCAGGCCACTCAGGCCTCAACTTCCTCTTTGTGCATAAGGATACAAGGAGGGTGTCCAGCAAGGCTTCACAAAGCTCTCAAAATGGGGAGGGGGGTGAGGACAAATGCAGAGAGGCCCAAGGCTGGGTTCTTTCAGCCCAACTAGGCCTTGGCTCAAGAACCCAGAGCTGTGCCAAAATGGGGACATTGCCTTCAGGGACAGTCCCCACCAGGTGGCTGGAGTTCACAACAGCAAGGACTTCATTGGGCATGACAGAGGCCACTGATAGAAGAGGAAATCCATTACTGCTGCACCATAGGGCCAGACACCAACCTATGCCGAGATCCTTCACAAAGACCTGACTTCCCCCTCAGGGTTAAAACAAAGGTAGCTGACCCACCCAACACCACGGAGAACTAACTGAAGGCTGGTGATCCCTGGCCACACTGCACCGTGCACCCAGCTCCAAAGGTGCCCCACCTCTCCTGTCCCTAGCCCAGCTTCCTGTCCTGCCTATTCACCGCTGGGTTTCAGGGTCCAGAAAGGATATACCAAAATAGAGACCCAACCCTACCACAACCACGGCGACCAGGAACACTGCTACTCTTGTGGTGGCCTGGGGAAGCATGGGAGCCCAGAAGGGGTGGCAGAATTAACCATGGGACAAGCTGTATTCCAAGGAAGATGTCATTGTTCCTAAGTTCGGCCTTGCAGGAACCTTGCTCAGACCCAACAGTAAATCCCCACAGACACAAGTGGCTCCACAGCTGTCCAAGATGCCTCTCGGCTGGCTTGCTTCCCAAATTACTGGCTGGTGTGCTGGCACCCCCTCAAAGCTAAGATGAGTACATAGGAACATTTTCAGTTTTAAAAAACCTCACCTGGCCCTGGCTAGTTAGCTCAGTAGGTTAAGAGCATCATCCCTAAACAACAAGGTTGCGTGTTCAATCCCCAGTCAAGGCACACACAGGAAGCAACCAATGACTGACTTACTGAGTGGAACAAATGAGCGCTTCCCTTTAACCTCCCCTCTCTCTCCTTTCCTATTTCTTTCTCTAAAAAAATAAACATATAAATAAAATAATAAAAATTGAGCCAGATAACTTGTTTGGGTGAAGCATTGTCCCAGAGCCTAGAGGTTGCCGGTTCAATTCCCTGATCAGGACACATACAGGAGCAGCTGAATGTTCCTGAACTCTCTCACTCTCTCTGTGCCTCTCTCAACACACACACACACCCTCTCACCTGCTTCCTCTTACACACACACACACACACACACACACATACACACCCCTCTCACCTGCTTCCTCTTACCACCCAGAAGTAATTACTATAAAATCAAGACAATCAGATGGAACCTAAACCAGCAGTTCAAAAAAGTCAGTGTGCACAGGGTTGTTATTACAGTGCATGGACACCCAGAGCCCGGTAATGAGATGCCCATCACCATCTGCTTTAGAGAACATAGAGGAACTGGCACCAGACACGAAGCCACTTTACAAGAGAAGGGCTGACTGCCAATGGTGCACGGAAAAACCAGACCTGTGCCATTGCCTAGTGATGGGGTGGAGAGTCCAGTCAGTTACTTCTAGACAGCTTCCCCACCCTTGCAGTAGACACAATTGACCCCCTCACCTGGGATCAGGCCCACCCCAGCACTCGAAGCAGCCCTCCCATTCTGTTCCTGAGAGGCAAGGACACAGAACCCATGGCAGGGGGGTTGAGGGAGGCAAACACCTGGAGAATCCAGGGAGGCCCCTGAGCACAGAATTTGGGGACGACGCACCAAGCCTTAGCCTTAGCCTATCAGTCTGCAGAACCCAAAGTGGTTCCTTTCTCAGAGAACAATTTGTTGGAGAAACAATGAAAAACAGAAACTAACTACTGGCAAACTTCCCCCTTTCAAACCTGTGGGCCCCGCTCACAGCCTGTTCCTCACCTAGGTGACTCCATCCCCTGCAGCAGCCACTCATTCCCTGATCAGAGCAGCTCCTAGCAGGTGGCTCTTCTCTGGACAGGAACCTTAATACTTCCCCAATCATCTCACTCCCACAAGCCTGGGGGCCTGTTCATGCCCCACCTATCCCAGCAGGGTCAGAGGACCCAGGGAACTAGAGCAGCACCAGATGGAGCACCACCAGATGGACATGCAGCCACCCCTCTGGAGTCCCAAACACTGGCCAGGCCTGGGTGCCCTTGTGGAAGAAAATGAGAAAATGCCAGACTCCACCTACGCGCAGAAAACCCTCCAGGGCCATTTTCTGCAAACAACGCCTGCCCTGGTCATCACCTCAGGTTTTCTCTTACATTCAAAGCCTCTAATCCCCAGAAGGGAGTTGGGGCAGAGGGAACGGGGTAAGCGCTGTCTGAGGCAGGGTAGAAATCAGTGGGTCACTGTGAGGTAGCGCACAGACTTCCTACCACCCCCAAGGGTGGGGGGGATCTGAAGTGTTTCCAGAAAACAAAGCCAGTGGTAAAGCGAAGCCAGGCCGCGACCAGGAGTTCCTGAGCAGCCCTTTAACAGGTCACTCCAGATGAGGACCCTCCTTGCTGCACACACCTTCCCCACCCAAAGCCTCCCTTCCGGCTCTCCTCCCAAAATCTTCAGGACCATAAAGGGAAGGGAAAATGTGTGCCGCTGTGGAGAGAAACAATGAGACCAGTGAGTAGAGCGGGGGTCCAAGGGAAAGAGTTGGAGAGGTGTGTGTCATAGGGAATGGGCAGGGAGCTTGATCACTAGGGAGAGGTGGAGTGGGACTAAATGGACAGTGGGGGCAGTAGGGTCCGGAGTGAGGAGTTATCGGGGAACGCAGGGTGTGGAGCGGAGGGATCAGTGGGGGCAGCTGGGCCTGGAATGTGGGATCAGTGGGTTTGAAAGGTGGCAAAAACTAAGTTTAGGGGTCACTGGAGGAGCAAGGTCTAGGGTGCAAGAAGAAATGAGTAGCAGTCTAGGAGTACAGTGCAGTGGAGTCGAAATGTGGGGGCTCAGGAAAGCGTTGGAGTAGGGAGTCTGGACTGCGGGGCTAGTGGGGTGGGGGTTAGCGGGGTGCAAAGTGGGGGTCCACGGGTTATACGGGCACAGAAATCTAGGGTACAAAGTGCGGGTTAAAGGGGCAGCGAGATCTGAGGTATGAGAGTGGGCGGGGTATGTGGGTCGGGTGGGTGTAGGGGCGACCGGTCCCGGGTCCGCGGGGTTGGGGCCGAGGGCCCAGCGCGTGGCCGCAGCAGCCGGCGAGGGTGCGCGCGTCGTTACCTCTCGGCCTCCGCCGTGGCCGTGGCCCCGCGGCCAGCCGGCCGAGCTGGGTGGCCCGGTCTCCCTCAGCAGCGCAGTGTGGGCCCCCGCTCCGGGCCCCGCTTTCTCTCCGGCGCCCGCTTGAGCCCCCGCTCCCGCACTGCTGGCCTTCGCATGTTGGGCGCGGGCCGTCCCCGCCGCGCGGGCGCCCGGCTCGCCCCTCTCGCAGCGTCGGCGCGGCCCTCACTTACGCCACCAGCGTCGCGGGGAGGGCGCGGCACGTACTGCGCGCGTCAACGTCACAGAGTGAGGTGGGAACTAGCTTTGCGGCAGCTGGCAGCGCCAACGACGGCCGCCGCGCTTTGCGGCCAGTCCTGGGTGGTCAGGTCGCTATCCGCGGAGCCATAGAAGGCGTATGGCTGCGGGGGCGCGTGCAGGAGGGGCGGGAGCGGGGCTGCGTCTACCCTTTGGGGGGCGGTTCTCCCGTCGGCCGCTCAGGCTTACCCCACCGTTGCCATGACAAGGCGTGGTGGCCTCCCCGCCGCACTTCAATGACGTTACGGTCTCGCCACTTGACGTCACGACAGGGCGTTGTCGGGGCGTGGTCAGCGCCGGTATTGGCTGGCTTCCGGAGCTGGCGGCGGGAGACGGGCTGGGTGGGACCCGGAAGGGTAAAGGACTCCAGGACGCCGTGTGGCCGGACTTTGCAGTGTCCTAATAAGTGTTGACGTCAGCGAGGAGCAAAGGAAGGCTCAGCTCGGACTTTGTCTGCCGTGGGTCACCCAAGGCAGCGGGCCCTGCACGCAGCTGGCACTCAATGATGCCCACTGCACAGAGAAGAGAAGGCCTGGGGAGGGAGTGGCTAAGTACTCGCGGGAGGCCCTACTCCACCCAGGACAGAGCCTGGAGAAAGGATGCCTGCTCCTCCGCATGGTCTGCGTGCCTCCTGGGGGCGGGGGGCATTTTAACATTGAAGACGCATCCATTCAAGTATTTATTAAGTGCCTGCCATCGACTCTGAGAATAAAATGGTGAGCTGAACTCTTGGCATCGCTTGCTAGGAAGACCTCAGTACTGGAGGGAAGTGGGGACAGGACAGTAAATAAATGGACACGGTGGTTTTAGAGGATGTTATAAAGTAGCGCGACGCAGAGTGACTTAGGGTCGCACTATAAAGGCTAACGCTAGATGTGATCTAATGGGAGGAAAATTCCATAGTCTCTTGACTATTGTCCCACTGACCAGTAGCCAGATGGAGGGTACAAAGAAAAAGTAGAGAAGGAGAATTAGACGGGAATGGGACGGTGGAAAGGCAAGGGTTTGTGGCCAAGCCAGGCCCTTGCAGAGAGATGAGCTTTAAGGCCTATTCTGCCCCAATCCTCCTCCTACAGTTCCACTTTCAGTGTCACGGTCGCCAGGAAGCCCAAGTCATGTCCCCTGTTATCCTTTCTCACTGCATCCTGACCCTCTCTAACCTGAGCCTTACCATAAAGTGTGTATTTATTTAAAATCAACCTCCTAAAAATTAAAAAAAAGCCTGACCTGTGGTGGCACAGTGGAGAAAGCATCGACCTGGAAATGCTGAGGTCACCGGTTCAAAACCCTGGGCTTGCCTGGTCAAGGCACATATGGGAGTTGATGCTTCCAGCTCCTCCCCCCTTCTCCCTCTCTTTCTCTCTCTCTCTCTCTCTCTCTGTCTCTCCCTCTCCTCTCTAAAATGAATAAATTAAAAAAAAATTTAAAAAAAATAAAAAATTAAAATCAACCTCCTCCTCCAGCCATGTTGGGCCAAAGACTGCAACTGCTTTGATCACTGCTGTACCTGTACGTACACTAGGAGCTCAGTCTGTTTATGGCAAATGAAGGAAGAAATGAATTCCACGGCCCTCCCAGATTCTGGAGAACTTGGGATTTTTATTTCCTCAGACTTCCCTGTTCCATCTCTGCTCTCCCACTCTTGACATTCAGGAAAATCTGCTTTCAGGCACTCAACTCCCCCAAGGCAGGCAGGGAGCATCATGGCTTCACTTCTAGAGGTATTTCAGCCCTAAATCCAAACTCCAGCCTTGCCCCTCTAACTGGCAGGGTGATTAGTATAGCCAAAAGAATACAGAGAGAGAGGCCAAGTTAGGGATTGTGCCAGCCAGGGGCTGTGTGACTGTGGGTACCAGTTAATGCTCCTCTCTGGTCTTCCATATCTTCATCTGTTCGTTAGGACTAATGAAAGTTCCCTGGGGTATATCATAGGAACCCATGAATTAATGAATAAAGAACTGCCAGCATAGGACCTTTGGCTTCAAACATATTTCTCTCTAATCACTTGGGATCTTTGAAAAAGCAAACCGCCTTTCCAACTTTCTCATTTTTAACCATTTCATACGTGGTCCACATGTTCCTATGTCTTTTGTCTTTCATCACTATTTGGGAAAGCTGGGGTGAGAAACAGCCCCTTGGGGGTTCTTTATTATATAATAACATTGTACAGAGGAAGAGCTGTTCTCCCTGCCACTTCCCAGAAAGTCAAACAATATCCTGGCTAGTAAGTACCAGATTGCTGTGGATTTAGTGGAGGAGCTGGCAGCAAGTGCCCCTTTCTGTTTTTGGTTTTTTTACCTTTACGTGAGGCAGGTCCATCCTCACAGTCTCCTTAGACTGCAGGATGAGCTCAGGGCTGCGTCCTGGGTTCCAGTGCCAGCCCCAATACAGGAACCCTGGTTTACTTTTTTTACTAAGTGAGAGGCAGGGAGGTAGAGAGACAGACTCCTCCATGTACCTCGACCTGGCTCCACCTGACAAGCCCCCTACAGGTTGGTGATCTGCCCATCTGAAGCTGCTGTACCACCGTTGCTCAGCAACAGTTATTTCAGTGCCTAAGGTAAAGCCATGGAGCCATCCTCAGTGCCTGGAGTCAACTTGCTTGAACAATTAGAGCCATGGCTGTGGGAGAGGAAGAGAGAGGGGAAGGGGATGGGTGGAAAACCAGATGGTCGCTTCTCCTGGGTGCCCTAACCAGGAATCAAACCTAGGACTTTCACACACTGGGCCAACGCTCTACTGCTGAGCCAACTGGCCAGGGCTAACTCTGGTTCACTTTTGTTGAATTGAATTAATGTACCATACAGCCAGATCTCTCCCCATATGGTGCAGAGACTCATTCGGATGTGCACATCTCTATTTTCAAAATGTGACAGGTTTAGAGAGGCAAAGGGATTTACCCACTGACCCCCAGCCATGAAACTCCAATGCTGCTGTCTTCCACCAGTGGGTAGTGCTGGCTTCTACTGTTCTGAGGGAGTCCCAGTGACTGCAATGGAAGAGGGCATTTAACCCAAAGTGGGGTGTGGCACCATATGCACACAACTGATTGAGAAAAGTCAAAGTTCTCTCTCTGGAAGTTGTGAGCAATAGAGAGAAAACTGGGGCCAGACGACACATGGGAGAGGTGATGTGGGGCAGCCTTGAAGAAAGAGGTCCAGAGGTTGCAGAAGCTCCTGGGGTGAAATGTCCACCTCCAGGATCTATCTATCCATCCTCTGAGAACAGCACCTAGCAACCAAGTATGTACCATATGACTGCCCAGCCATCTCTGATTTTCCCAGAGTGCCAATCAGATCCTCCTCTGGGATTGCTGAGCAAGGGAAAGCAACTGACTTGTGAAGTGTAACTAGATAGTATCCTGCCACAGGTGGCTTCTTAGGCATCTGCCTACCCCATGGTCATATAGTGCAGGGTCACCAGGCACCCTAATTTTCCTGGGTCTCCTGGGACTGTCAGTGCTAAAACCCAAAAGTCCCAATAAACTGGGATGGCTCAGTCACCTGAGTGGAATATGCAATGTCCTACCTCTAACTGAGAGCCACAAGGAGGAGCTCCACCTCACTCCCAGAGGCCAAGGCCTGAGGAAAGTAGAGGGTTAAATAGCATCCCCCCCAAAAAAATTCATGTCCACCTAGGACCTTAAAATATGACTATAGTAGAAATGGGGTCTTTGCAGATGTAATTAAGATGACAGCGTGCTGAATTAGGGTGAGCTCTGAATTCAATGATTGATATCCTTGTAAAAAGGAAAGACAGGAGACAGCCATGTGAAGACAGAGGCAGAAATGGGTGATGCAGCCACAACCCCAGAGACACTGGAGCCCCCAGAAGTCCGAAGAGGCGAAAAAGATTCTCC
Source organism: Saccopteryx bilineata (assembly GCF_036850765.1). Lineage (NCBI taxonomy): Eukaryota > Metazoa > Chordata > Mammalia > Chiroptera > Emballonuridae > Saccopteryx > Saccopteryx bilineata. The sequence continues at coordinate 156,527,141 of NC_089490.1, forward strand.
CCTGGGGTTCCAGAGTGGGTGGGGCCCTACAACATCTTGGTCTCAAGACATCTGGGCTCCAGAATATGAGGGGATAAATTGTTTTGAGCCACCCAGTTTGTGGTGCTGTTACAGTGGCTCCAGGAAAACCATACAGGTATAGATCCAGATTTTGCCACTTATGGATTGCATTGTGTTCTCCCAAAAGAAGCTGAAATCATGACCTCCTGTCCAGTTGTTGTGAAAGGGACCTTATCTGGAAATAGGGTCTTTATTGATGTAATTAAGTTAAAATGAAGTTACACCTGACCTGTGGTGGCACAGTGGATAAAGCTTTGCCTGGAATGCTGAGGTCGCCAGTTCAAAACCCCACACTTGCCTGGTCAAGGCACATATGAGAAGCAATGAGTTGATGTTGCCCATTCCCCCACGCTTCTAAATCAATAAATAATGCCCTGGCCAGATAGCACAGTTGGTTAGAGTATGTTCTGAAGCACAGAGGTTGCTGGTTCGATTCCCAGACAGAGCTCATACAGGAGCAGATCGATGTTCCTGTCTTTCCTTCTCTCCTTTCCTCTCTCTAAAATCAGTACAACAAACATTTAAAAATAAATACAGCCTGACCTGTGGTGGCGCAGTGGATAAAGCGTCAACCTGGAAATGCTGAGGTCGCCGGTTCGAAACCCTGGGCTTGCTTGGTCAGGCACATATGGGAGTTGATGCTTCCAGCTCCTCCCCCCTGTCTCTCTCTCCTCTCTCTCTCTCTCTCTCCTCTCTAAAATGAATAAATAAAAAGAAAAAAATTAAAAAAAATAAAAATAAATACAGCCTGACCAGGCGGTGGCACAGTGGATAGAGCATCGGACTGGGATGCAGAGGACCCAGGTTCAAGACACCGAAGTCACCAGCTTGAATGTGGGCTCATCTGGTTTGAGCAAAAGCTCACCAGCTTGGACCCAAGGTCGCTGGCTCCAGCAAGGGGTTACGGTCTACTGAAGGCCTGCGGTCAAGGCACATATGAAAAAGCAATCAATGAACAACTAAGGTGTCACTACGAAAAACTGATGATTGATGCTTCTCATCTCTCCGTTCCTGTCTGTCCCTATCTATCCCTCTCTTTGTCTCTGTAAACAAATAAAATACATAAATAAAATATTTAAATAAGTAAATAAGCCCTAGCCCGATAGCTTGGTTGGTTAGCATGTCGTCCTGAAGTGCAGAGCTTGCTGGTTTGATCCCTGATCAGGGCACATACAGGAACAGATCTCTGTTTTTGTCTGTCTGCCTGTCTCTCTCCCTCCTCCTCTCTCATTAAAATCAATAAATAGAAATTTAAAAAATTTTTAAATAATAAAGTTGCACTGGATGAGGGGTGGCACTAATGTAACAATTGGTGTCTATATTTCTTTAAAGATTTTATTGATTTTTTTAAAAAGATTTTTATTTATAGATTTTAGAGAGAGAAAAGGTATGGGGAGGAATAAGTATCAGCTCATAGTTGCATCACTTTAGTTGTTCATTGATTGCTTGCATTCCAGGATGCTTTATCCACTGCCACCAAGGGTCAGGCATGATTGATGTCTTTATATAAACAGGGAAATCTGGACACACTCAGAGAAGCAGCCATATGATGGCACAAAGATTGAAGTGATGTATCTATAGGCCGAGAATGACAAGGATTGCTGGGGCCACTAAAAACTGGGAAAGAGGCTTAAAACATTTCCACTCATGGCCTCAGAAGGACTCAGCCCTGCCAGCACATTGATCTTGGGCTTCCAGCCTCCAGAACTAGGAGAGAATAAATTTCTGCTGTTTTAAGCCACCCTGTTTGTGGTTGTTACAACAGTCCCATAAGACTAAGCACCCCAGTAGTCCTGTTTGAAGTATGGAAAGTGCAGCATGTGATGTAAAGAGCCGGCTCCGAGCAGCTCTACCAGGCATGGCCGTGGGTCCTCCCCACTGGCCACATAGCATGCTCTAGATCAGGGGTCCCCAAACTTTTTACACAGGGGGCCAGTTCACTGTCCTTCAGACCGTTGGAGGGCCACCACATACAGTGCTCCTCTCACTGACCACTGTAGCACTCGCCGGGTAAAACAGACACTGGAGACGCTTGGAGAGTTTAAGACAAATCTTTATGGCCAAAAGAATTAGAGAACAAAACAAAGGAAAATAAACCTGCGCAGGGGTGGACTCTAGTGGTAGTAACAAGAGCCACACCGAGCGCCTACAGTCTAGGGGTTTTTATAGCGTAGCAAGCAAGCAGTTCATACAGAAGCAAATTTGGCATTTAGCAATTGGCTCCCCTAAATTAAATTCTAGTCACGTGCCTTAGTAACCCGTCATACAGTTGAAAGCCCCAGCTGGAAATATCCCTATCTATCCCCTAGGATGTGGTTACATTTACTGTCTTAGGAGTTCTTGTGGCTTCCTTATCTCAAGGACTCCTTAGCTCCTAACTATCCTGGGAGTCTAACGACTTCTCTATCTCAAGGACTCTTTAGCTCCTAGCCATCCTGGGAGTCTAACGACTTCTCTATCTCAAGGACTCTTCAGCTCCTAGCCATCCTGGGAGTCTGGGCTCACCTGTTTACTGGACTAGTTCCTTTGAAGTTATTTCTAAAGCCTATTAATATATTTTATAGCTTTTTATTCGAATGTCACATTTCCTCCTCTTCTTTGTCTTAGTTAAATCCTTAACTATAACGGAGATTCTTCGGCTGCACTAAGGAGTTGGTACGGCTGAGATAAAATCATTAACTGTTTCTATTCTTTCTTTAATAAAAGCAAATAACTTGTTAAGGATTACGGGTCCAATAGTGAGGGCCAATAACAATACTAACAATGGTCCTGCTAGTGTAGTTATCAATGTAGTTAGCCAAGGTGACAGTTTGAATATAGAAGTGAACCAATCTAAATTGTCATTATTTTGCTGAATGTGCTCTGCTAACTGTTTTATCTTATCTATTTTATTCTGGATTTCATTGCTGTTATCAGTTAAATTAAAACAACACATTCCTTTTATTTTTTCACAACCCTGGTGGTGAAATAATAATAGATAATCAATAGCCGCCCGATTATCTAAAATAGCTTGACGTAATTGCTGCTGTTCATTATTAAAAAGAGTCAATGCTTGAGACGTTTCGTTGATGCTTTTAGCTAAGTTACAAGCTAAATGCTGGATTTGTCTATGATTGTAAGCACCCCATACTAGATTCCCTACAACACTTAAAATTATGGCATATCCTTCAGCTTCTGACAACAATCGTACTTCATCATGACATTCAGGTCCTACAGGGATGGAGGCAGCACGCCTACTGCGAAGAGTGGTATTATGCTCAAGAAGTAACAAATCATTCTTATTAGGTAAGAAAGTAGCAATCCTAGATAAACAACAAGTGGTGTCAGTAAGATTAGGGATACTGGAGAAGAAAGTTAAATTCCTTATGTCAGCTGCCGGTTTACATACCGGGCGTAGACATTTTCCTAGCATGAAATGAGTATGACTATCCTGTTCAAGGCAAAATGATGAGACATTTAGGGTGCGTGCTAAAGCCACCCATAAATTCTCTGGATGATTCAGGGTTTCCTGGAAAGCAGGTACTGGTTTAATACTGAACAACACACAAAAGAAAACTATTGCTACAATTCGGGTAAGAACCGCACTTTTAAGGGATTGTGGGGATCCGCTTTGACTCTCCATTTTGCTTCCTTCAAGCTCGGTTTTTGAGCTAACTTTACATGTGATAGATGAATCCAGTAAGGATTTTCAGCTATTCTCACAGCCGTGGGCATGCTGAACAGTACCTGGAACGGTCCTTGCCACCGAGCGTCAAGGTTCCCGCGACGGTGGTTAAGAATCCATACCCATTGTCCTGGCTCTGGTGGAGTTGGCAGTGGAAGTCCTTTGAGTTGGTCCTTCTGCTGGTCTCTAAGCGCCCGTACTTCTGCACGTATCAGTTGTAATGCCTGTAAGGACTTTAGAAAACTTTGATTAGAACCCTCAATTTCTTCCCTTGTTATTTGTGGAACTAAAGGAGTTGGTTGCCCATACATTTAACTCATAAGAAGTCCATTTTCCTGTATAAGGTGTGTTTCGAACCCTATATAATGCAAAAGGGAGTAGCTCTACCCAGTTTTCGCCAGTCTCCTCTTTTAACTTAATTATAGTCTCTTTAAGGGTCCTATTCATCCTCTCGACTTGCCCTGAACTTTGAGGCCGATAAATGCAGTGTAATTTCTAATTGATTCCTAATTTTTTTGCCAATTCTTGTGATACTTTGGACATAAAAGCAGGTCCATTATCTGACCCTACAGCAATGGGAATGCCATATCGTGGAATGATTTCTCTTAAAAGTATTTTACAAACTGTTGAAGCAGTCTCTCCTTTTATAGGAAAAGCCTCAGTCCATCCAGTAAAGGTGTCTATTAGAACAAGCAAATATTTGTAGCCTAATTTCCCTGGAGTCATTTCGGTAAAGTCTACTTCCCACAGCTCTCCAGGAGCTTTTCCTCGGTGCCTGATGAGAGGAGGTAATTTCTTATTGACAGCATTTACTTTGGCACAGGCTTGACACCTAGACACAACAGAGTGTATGATATCTCTGATTTCTGCTTCCTCATAATATTTTCTTACTAGATGTTCTAGTTTTTGTTGTCCTAAGTGGGAGCTGCTATGTATTTCTTGAATTATTTGTCTTAACACTCCTTGTGGTAGGTATATTCTGTTGTCTGGTAATTCTATTCATCCCTGTTTACTTTTCTTACCCCCTAGTTGCTCACCTTTCTCTTTTTTTTTAGGCTCATACCTCGGTTCTATTTGCAGAGTAGGGGGTGGGATGAGTAGCAGTTGGTTAACGTGTTCCTCCTCTTCTGCTGCATTCCGTGCCGCTCGATCAGCAAAGTGGTTTCCTTTTATTATAGGGGAATCCCCCTTTTGATGTCCTTTGCAATGTATTATTGCCACCTTTTTAGGCAACCAAATGGCTTCTAATAAAGCCACAATTTCATTTTTATTTTTAATTTCTTTTCCTGTAGTAGTCAACAACCCACGCTCCCGGTAGATGGCGCCATGTACATGGGCAGTGGCAAAGGCATATCTACTGTCTGTATAGATGTTGGCACTTTTCCCTTCAGCAATTCTAAGGGCCTGTGTGAGTCCGATAAGCTCAGCCCGTTGTGCAGATGTGCCTTTAGGCAGTGCCTTTTTCCATAACACAGTATCTTGAGTGGTCACTGCGGTTCCAGCATACCTTTGCCCATCCCGAACATAGCTACTTCTATCTGTGAACAGGGTTAAATCTACCTTCTCATAGGCCTGATCCCGTAGATCTGGTCTGGCTCCTGTAATGGTATCTAATACTTGTCTACAGTCATGGATCACCGATGAGTCTGGCAACGGGAGCAATGTAGCAGGATTCAAAGCCGTTGTTTTCAAAAATTGTATTGCGGGGGGGTTCAGCAACTGTGCCTGATACTGTGTTAGTCGGGCGTTCGAGATCCACCTATCCGGTGGAGCCCGCAGCACTTGTTCTAAATAGTGCTCTCCAATGACCTGAATGTCTTGACCCAGAGTCAGTTTACTGGCCTCCTTAACAAGGATGGAGGTAGCAGCAAGTGCTCTCAAACAATTGGGCCATCCTGATGACACGGGATCTAGTCTTCTGGACAGATAGGCTATTGGTCTCTTCCAAGGTCCCAGTTCTTGACAGAGGACCCCTAGAGCAATGCCCTTTTTCTCAGTCACAAATAGTTGAAAGGACTTAGACAAGTCTGGCAGGGTTAATGCCGGGGCTGCAACTAGGGCCTCCTTAAGTTTTTGAAAAGACTCTCGTGCCTCCTCTGTCCATACAAATTGTTCCTCTTTTCCCCGTGTTAACTCATGCAAAGGTTTGGCCAGTTTTGCAAATCCCAGTATCCAAAGTCTGCAATATCCCACAGCACCTAAAAATTCTCGCACTTGTCTTTTACTGACAGGCTCAGGAATCTGTAATATGGTCTGAATTCTTTGGCTAGACAAACTACGTTGTCCTCCCCTCAAGTCATACCCCAAGTAACTCACGGTTTGGGTGACAATTTGGGCCTTCTTAGCAGATACTCGATAGCCCATCCGTTGCAATTCTTGGAGTAGTTCTAACGTAGCTTCCTGGCAACTCTCCTGGTTTGGGGCCGCGATAAGGAGATCGTCCACATACTGCAGCAGTACAATTGAAGAGTGGCCGGCTCGAAACTCCTGTAAGTCTTTGCATAAAGCCTCATTAAATATGGTTGGGGAGTTCTTAAAACCCTGAGGGAGCCTGGTCCAAGTGTATTGGCCTGAAAGTCCATTCTCGGGATCATTCCACTCAAAGGCAAACATTTCCTGACTTTGCTTTGCTAATGGAATGCAAAAGAAGGCATCTTTCAAATCCAATACTGAATAGAAAACATGAGTCGGTGGCAATGAACTTAATAGGGTATAGGGGTTTGGCACAGTAGGATGTATGGTCTCTACCCGAGCATTCACTTCACGTAGGTCCTGCACTGGGCGATAGTCTTGAGTTCCAGGCTTTTGTACTGGTAGCAAAGGAGTGTTCCAGGCAGATTGGCATTCCCGGAGAATCCCGGCTTCTAATAAGCGCCTCAAGTGCTGCGCTATACCCTGTTTAGCCCGAGCAGGCACAGGATACTGTCTGATGCGTACTGGGCTAGCATCGCTCCGCAACAGCACTACTACAGGTGGCTGATGTATTGCTAATCCCGGAGGATTGTTCTCTGCCCAAACTCCAGGAACCTGCTGCTTTACTTCCTCGGGGACGCCCTTAAACCCGCTCTTACCTTCCGGGAGGGAGGCAATCAGGTATTCTTCTGATATTGGCACAGTCACTAATACCTTGCCTTCTGCATCCTTCTCCTGGTTGAAGGTTATTGTTGCTTGAAATTTTTGCAACAGATCTCGTCCCAACAGCGGGTAAGGGCAGTCTGGAATAATCAGGAAAGAATGAGTAATAGTCCCTCGCGCCAGGTCCGTAATCCGTGCAGTGGCGCAAGGATATGTGACAGCTTTGCCAGTGACCCCTATTACCTTTGTGGATTCCTTTTGTAATGTCCCAAGTGGTCTCTTTAGGACGGAATAAGTGGCCCCCGTGTCAACTAGAAAGGTAGTTGGTTTCCCTTCAATTGACAGTGTGACCATAGGCTCCTGGGGGCCAACGGAAATGGAGCCTTGGCCCCGTCAATCTAATTGGAGCAAAACTTGTGAGCCTTGTTCCTGATTTACGGCCTGTAGCTTAGGGCAATCCTTCTTCCAATGACCCTTCTTTTTGCAATAAGCACACTGGTCTCTATCTAATTGCTTCTGCGGGAAAGTTTCCTTCTTTCCCTTAAAGGGCTGCTGTTTCCCTTTCTTTCCTTTTGATTGCTGTGCCAAGAGTAGTTTTACAGCTGCTCTCCCTAACTCAGGGTCATCGCGATTGACAAAGACTCTCTGTGCTATTTCTAATAATTCACTCCTATTCTTTCCCTCAAATCCTTCTATTTTCTGGAGCTTCTTTCTAATGTCTGGGGCTGCCTGAGTGACAAAGGTTATGTTTATTAGCTTGCGATTTTCCTCTGCCTCAGGATCAATAGGGGTATAAACCCGGTAGGCCTCCATTAGCCGCTCTAAATATGCAGCAGGGGACTCATCCCTCCCCTGAGTTACCTCACCTACCTTACTAAAGTTGGTTGGTTTCTTAGCAGCTGCCCTTATTCCCCTTAATAGAGCCTGGCGATATTGGGTAAGCGATTCCCTATCCCTGTCATTGTTTGGATCCCAACTGGGGGGGGCTCCTGGGGAGAGTCCTCTCTAGGTCCCTTTCAGTGCCCCCTTCTTCCCTAAATACTTTTTCAGCTTCTTGGCTGATGCGGGTTCTTTCTTCCGTTGTGAACAAAGTGTGCAAAAGCTGCTGGCAATCATCCCAAGTTGGTTGATGGGTCCTGAAAACAGTCTCAAGCAAAGAAATTAACCCCTGAGGTTTCTCTGAAAATGGCGGGGTCTGATGTTTCCAATTATAAATGTCACTAGTAGAAAAAGGAATATAAATCATTTGGGACGGTGCATGTGATCCTTCATCTAGCGGGGGCAACACCTCCCTAAGAGGTAACATTGGGGCACCTCCGGCAAAGGAAGGTTGAGCATAAGGAGTTCCCCCCCGGGTGTGGGGAGGACTCTGGACATTCTCGGGCACAGTTGAATCTGGCTCCCTGGGCTTCTGATAAGGAGGAGGATAATTTACAGGGTCTGCTATATCCTCAGTAACATCAGAAAGGACCGGATACGATTTGGGATGCTCTTTTTCAGGTGCAGGTGGAGCGGAGGGAGGGCGAGGCTTAATGTCCGCAGCGCTCACACAAATAGCTCTCTTAACCTTTTGATTTGCTTTTATGCACCTCTTAATGTACCCAGGTTTATCTGTAGCTATATCTATCCAAATATCTATATACACATATTGGTCTGGGTGAGGTACCTGATATATAATAGCTCTTACTGCAAAAACTATGGGCAGATCAAAAGTTCCTTCAGATGGCCATCCAACCTTAAGAGATGGCCACTCTACTTGGCTTAAGGTCCAGAGAGTTTCTCGATCGGGTGGAGGTCCCCCATAACCCTGAGCTCTCTTCTGAAAATCAGAGAAGTTACTTAAAATGCAATCAAGAGGGGACTTAAGAGTAGATTCTTGCTGTCCCATCTCGCGGTGCTTGTTCTTCTCAGCCAGGTATGCTTCTAGTCCTACAAAGACAACACACAGGATTCCCCACCCTATAAGCAGGGTAATCCAAATAGATGAGCGCTGATCACACTGTACTGGCAAACAAATTAACACTAAACACAACAATGCAGCAAATCCCAGGAGGGCAATACACAAAATTTCCCACACAGTCATTCAGGCTAAACAGACAACCAGACAGCAGCGCGGCGCAGCGCGAGTGAGCTCACTACTTTGAAACGATCGATCGATTTCAGACAGAAACAGAAACCTCGGCCGGCAGCGTCCTGCCCTTTGGCCCGAGTGTCTGGGCGGGTCACTGACAGCGTCCTGTCTGCCACCACAGACTGTAAGAGCTCCGGAGCCAGAATACAAAACCAAGAAATTCTACAACAAAATACTCACCAGCTTAAACAGCTGTTCCGCCTGTCTCTAGTCAAGATACCCGTAATGGGCAATCCCGGGCGAGCCCCCATAAAATGTAGCACTCGCCGGGTAAAACAGACACTGGAGACGCTTGGAGAGTTTAAGACAAATCTTTATGGCCAAAAGAATTAGAGAACAAAACAAAGGAAAATAAACCTGCGCAGGGGTGGACTCTAGTGGTAGTAACAAGAGCCACACCGAGCGCCTACAGTCTAGGGGTTTTTATAGCGTAGCAAGCAAGCAGTTCATACAGAAGCAAATTTGGCATTTAGCAATTGGCTCCCCTAAATTAAATTCTAGTCACGTGCCTTAGTAACCCGTCATACAGTTGAAAGCCCCAGCTGGAAATATCCCTATCTATCCCCTAGGATGTGGTTACATTTACTGTCTTAGGAGTTCTTGTGGCTTCCTTATCTCAAGGACTCCTTAGCTCCTAACTATCCTGGGAGTCTAACGACTTCTCTATCTCAAGGACTCTTTAGCTCCTAGCCATCCTGGGAGTCTAACGACTTCTCTATCTCAAGGACTCTTCAGCTCCTAGCCATCCTGGGAGTCTGGGCTCACCTGTTTACTGGACTAGTTCCTTTGAAGTTATTTCTAAAGCCTATTAATATATTTTATAGCTTTTTATTCGAATGTCACAACCACCAATGAAAGAGGTGCCCCTTCCGGAAGTGCGGGGGGGGGGGAGGGGGGAGAATGACGACTGATAAATGGCCTTGGGGCCGCATGCAGCCCGCGGGCTATAGTTTGGGGATGCCTGCTCTAGATGTTCCAAAGACTGGGAGGCTGAAATGACAAATTTATTCTTTCACGATTCTGGGGGCTGGAAGCCGGAGATCAGGGTGTCAGTAGGCCACGCTCCCTCTGAAGGCACTTGGGGAAGATCTATTCCAGGCCTTTCTCTGAGCTTCTGGTGCTCCCCTGGCTGTGGCAGCATTATTTCAGTCTTCCCATGGTGTTCTCCCTGTGTGCGTATCGGGGTGCACAGCTCCCCTTTTACAAGGACATCAGTCCTACTGCATCAGGCCTACCCTATTCCAGTATCATTTCATTTTAACTAATCCCACATGCAATGACCCTGTTTCCAAAGACAGTCCTATTCTAAGGTCCTGGGGATTGACTTCCAACATAGGATATTTGGATGGGAAACACAATTCAACTTTTAAATATTTTTTAAAGACTGTATTGAATTTATTTTATTTATTTTTTGTATTTTTCTGAAGTTGGAAACAGGGGGGCAGTCAGACAGACTCCCACATGCGCCCGACTGGGATCCACCCGGCATGCCCACCAGGGGGCGATGCTCTGCCCATCTGGGACATTGCTCTGTTGCAACCAGAGCCATCCTCAGCGCCTGGGCCAACTTTGCTCCAATGGAGCCTTGGCTGCAGGAGGGGAAGAGACAAACAGAGAGGAAGGAGAGGGGGAGGGGCGGAGAAGCAGATGGGCACTTCTCCTGTGTGCCCTGGCCAGGAATCGAACCCGGGACTCCTGCATGCCAGGCCGACGCTCTACCACTGAGCCAACCGGCCAGGGCCAACTGTATTGAATTTAGAAAGACAGAGCCAGGCCTGTGGTGGCGCAGTGGATAAAGTGTTGACCTGGAACGGTGAGGTCACTGATTGGAAACCCTGGGCTTGCCTGGTCAAGGCACATACCATCAATGAACAACTAAAGTGAAGCAACTATGAGTTGACACATCATTCTACTCTAGTCTCTCTCCTTGCTCTGTAAAATCAATAAATAAAATCTAAAAAAACCCAAAAAACCTGAAGGAAACCACATCACAGGGATGTGGGAACATCATGTGAGGGCGAAGATGCCTGGGGTATATGGGACTAAGCTGGGCTCCAGCCTTGGTGCACAGGGAGGTTCAGTGCCTGTGGGGCAGGGTCCAAGGGCAAGGGCAGACCATCAACGAAACCTGGGTACATGTGTACATGCTGGGCCTGGTCTACAACCTGGGGTACTTGTTAGGAGGAAGGCCCAGGTTGGGAGGAAAAAAACAAATGCACACTCACACATGCATAAGTGCCACAAACAGCCTCTAGGAGGCTTAGTCCTGCTGCAGAAAAGATTTATTTCCAGAATATTTTCAAGTAACAAAAGCTACTACAATGTAACAAAGATGACAAGTACAGAGGGGTGAGTGGGGACGGGGCAGATACTCATCCTACTGTTGATAACAAGCTGTTATTCATCGGCATCACAGTCATGAGATTCAGACCACCATTAGCACACTGTGGATCCTGCCAGTCGCAGGAGGTTGGCTGGGGATGTTACTGAGAACCTGGGAAACCCGAGGCTTGCTTGCATTTTACGTTCAGGTTTTGGCCTTCAGAGACCTAGCCCCAGGTGCTTTCTTAGGGACCTTGGCCATCTGTGGACACCATATGACATTCAGCACAAGAAACCAAAGCAAGCAGGTGTGAAAATATGTTCCAGCCATGCTGGAGCTTCTGGAGATGGCAGCCCAGCTGAGCACTGCATGAAGGGTGAATTCCTGTCCTGCCTCAAGGGACCATGAGTCAGCAGCCAAGTGGCAGCATTACTGGAAACCTCCCTCGGCCCATCCGTTCATAAAAATGCAGTGGCAATGCCCACACGACATCTGGTTTCTCCATCTCAAGAGCTAGAAGAATCCCAGGGGAAAGAAGTGACAGTGTTTAGATTCCTTAGTAAGGCACAGAGATTTGTCACATCTTATTTCCTCCAAAAACGCTGTTCTGAGATATGTGATCTGCTTCTGCACATCCAGAAAACAGTGGTGTAGATCACAGCCAGAGTGGCTGGCCCAGCACTCGGGCCTCCAGATGATGGCTGACCTCAGGCCATACATACTCTGATGAGATGCACCTGTTTTCCTGTTTGCATGGTGGGGGAAGAGAAGCTGATGCTCCCCCCGCAACAAAGGATTCCATCCTAAGTTTTAGATCTAGACACATCCTGCTGGTATTCCCAGCACGGGTGCAACCAGTCAGGCATTGGGGTTCTAACTCTTATTATGGGGGAAGAAAGCATCTCCAGGTAGAGCGACCATGAGCAGGAAGCAACTGGGACAGATGGATAGGGAGCTGAGATCATGGCACCGAGGAGGTGAACTGACCTCTGTCCATCCCTATGAGCCCCCAGCTGCAGACGGACACAGAACTCAAGAAGACAAGAATGTCGAGGACCCAGCTGTGCATCAAGTGCCTGTATCATCAGCAGGGAAAGAACCTGGTGCTGAGAAGGCTTTTCCCTCTTCCTGAGCACTGGTGAGACTGATGGCCCTGATGGGGATGGGGTAGATTCAAGGAGCACTTTTTAGCATCACCAGCTCTAGGAGGGAGGGCAGCCAGCCTGCTTCCAACTTTCTGGGGAGGCCCAAAGTCAGCCCTCTTAAAAACCCAAGGAGGGCCTGATCAGGCGGTGGCGCAGTGAATAGAGCATTGGACTAGGATGTAGAGGACCCAGGTTCGAGACCCTGAGGTCGCCAACTTGAGCGCGGTCTCATCTGGCTTGAGCAGAAAAAGAAAAAGCTCACCAGCTTGGACCCAAGGTCACTGGTTCGAGCAAGGGGTTACTCGGTCTGCTGAAGGCCTGCGGTCAAGGCACATATGAGAAAGCAATCAATGAACAACTAAGGTGTTGCAACGAAAAATTGATTGATGCTTCTCATCTCTCTCCGTTCCTGTCTGTCTGTCCCTCTCTCTGTCCCTGTAAAAAAAAAAAGAAGAAAAAAAAAACCCCAAGGAGAAAGATGTGGCTGCCAGAGTGGATACTACTTGACCAAACATTTTCAGGAGCAAGAGGAACATCCTTCTGGCAGCTGGTGGGGCTGGCCAACTTCTGGGCAGTACTTACAAGACCTGCTTTTGAATGTGAGATGAGCATGGGCATGGATCCCCAGGAGCTCCTGGGGTCTGCCATCTCAGCTGGGGGAGCTCCTGGTGGCCACGAAACTTGCTGCCATCCTGGCTGGGTGAGGGGCAATGGAGACGCTTAAGGCCTCACTACCCAAAATAATTTCAGGAGTAAATGAGGAGGAGGCGGAGGCCTGGAGGTGGCAGGTAGATGGCAAGGCCAGTCAACTCCTTCTAGGGCCACTGGCTACCACCAGCTGGATAGGTGGGAACAGTGGGGTACTCAGGCAGGCTGTTCCCTGAGAAGTTGTTGAACTGGGCCTCCCGGGACAATGGGTTCCGCCAAGTGCCTGCGTTCCACTCTGTCTGTGCCTTTTGGAAGCTTCCACCGGTTCCTCGGTAGATCCTGTGCACCTGCAGGATAGAGGATGTCAGCAGAGGGCAGAGATCAATACTTGTCTGAGTGATCGGGAAGCTGCTCATGTTTAAGGTCATGCTTAAAGGAATTACAAAAGCCACAGAATGGTCTTTGTTTAAATGTTAGAAAATGCACAGAATCCAAGATGTAAACTTGGAAGACCCAGCCCTGAGCCACAGCCCCTGGTGCTCTTGGTGCCAACCTCTGTTGCCCTTTGAAGCCCACAACATATCTATCATAAAGAGAAGCTCTTCCTGTCATGGATTTGGGGCTTATTCTCTCTGTGGACTGCCCCCACACCTGTGCCTCGAAAGTGACTGGATACCTGCAGGCAGTGCTTAGCATGGAGAAACCTGTAAGAAACTAGTATGACAATCACCTGATGGCCTCCAGACATGGGAGCTTCGGGCGAGACTGTGCACAAATAACCATCCCTGAATGCTAGTGGTGATCATCTCAGCAGACCTCTGGGGATGGACCACTAAATCCCCACTATCAGGAAAGCCTGTGCCAACCTAGTCCTGGTTGCACCTCTGGAACACCCAGCTGTACTATTTCTAGAAATCCTAGCAAATCCAATAACCAAGAAAATGGCACACATTTTTCCTTTTTATTTAATTTATTGGGGTGACACTGGTTAACACTTCTACAGGTTTCAGGTGCACAATTCTACAATACATCATCTGTATACTGTGTGTTCTGCACCCCAAGTCATCTCCACCCATTACCATTTATCCCCGCTATATCTTCGTTTACCTCCCCCCATCCCCTGGCAATCACCATACTATTTTCCATGTCTATGAGTTTTTTCTTTTTTTCTCAATCCCTCCAATTCCCCCAACCAGCACCCCCTCCCCGAAAGCTGTGAACCTGCTCTCTAATGAATCTGTCTCTATTTTGTTAGTTAATTTTGTTCATTAGATTTCATGAGTGAAATCATATGCTACTTGTCTTTTTCTGACTGGCTTATTTCACTTAGCATAATGCTCTCCAGCAGATCCATCCATGCTGTTGCAAGAGGTAAGACTTCTTTCTTCTTTTATTTATTCTTTTTATTTTTTGGTATTTTTCTGAAGTTGAAAACAGGGAGGCAGTCAGACAGACTCCCGCATGCGCCCGACCGGGATCCACCTGGCACACCCACCAGGGGGCGATGCTCTGCCCATCTGGGGCGTCGCCCTGTTGCAACCAGAGCCATTCTAGCGCCTGAGGCAGAGGTCACAGAGCCATCCTCAGCGCCCGGGCCAACTTTGCTCCAATGGAGCCTTGGCCTCGGGAGGGGAAGAGAGAGACAGAGAGGAAGGAGAGGGGGAGGGGTGGAGAAGCAGATGGGCGCTTCTCCTGTGTGCCCTGGCCGGGAATTGAACCCGGGACTCCTGCACGCCAGGCCGATGCTCTACCACTGAGCCAACCGGCCAGAGCCTATTTATTCATTTTAGAGAAGAGAGAAGTGGGAAAGGAGCAGGAAGCATCAACTCCCATATGTGCCTTGACTGGGCAAACCCAGGGTTTCAAACCTGTAACCTCGGCGTTCCAGGTCGACACTATCCATTGTGCCACCACAGATCAGGCTTTTTGAAATTTATTTACTTATTTTTTAGATTTTATTTATTGATTTTTAGAGAGAGGAAGGAGAGGGAGGGAGAGAGAGAAAGAGGGGGAAGAAGCAGGAAGCATCAATTCATATTAGTTGCTTTCTGTACATGTCTTGACTGATCAAGCCCAGGGATTTGAACCAGCAAGTTCCAAGTCGACACTTTATCCACTGTGCCACCACAGGTCTAGACTTCCTTCTTTTTTATGACTTAGTAGTATTCCATTGTATAACTAAACCACAGCTTTAAAAATTTATTTATTTATTTATTTATTTATTTTTTTTTTAGAACTTTTATTTTTTTTATTATTATTTTTTTTTAGAGAGGACAGAGAGAGGGAGAGAGAGAGACAGAGAGGGAGAGAGAGAAGAGAGAGAAGGGGGGAGGAGCTGGAAGCATCAACTCCCATATGTGCCTTGACCAGGAAAGCCCAGGGTTTTGAACCGGCGACCTCAGCATTTCCAGGTCGACGCTTTATCCACTGTGCCACCACAGGTCAGGCTATTTTTTTTTTAATTTATTGATGATTTTAGACAGAGATGAAGGGAAAGAGAGAAACATCAATTTGTTGTTCTATCCATTTATGCATTCATTGGTTGAATCTTGCATGTGCCCTGACAGGATTGAACCTGCAACCTTAGCATATTGGAATAACGCTCTAACCGAGTTACCTGGCCAGGGCCTATACCACAGCTTTTTTTATCCACTCATCTACTGATGGACAATTGGGCTGTTTCCAAATCTTGGCTATTTATTGTATATAATGCTGGAATGAACATAAGGGTACATATATTCTTTGAAATTGGTGTTTTGGGTTTCTATGGATATATCCCAGAAGTGGAGTCGGTGACTCATAAGGCAGTTCCGTTTTTAATTTTTTGAGGTAATTCCATAGTGCTTCCCACAGTGGCTGCAATAATCTGCATTTCCACTAACAGTGCATGAGGGGTTTCCTTTTCTCTACATCCTCGCCAACACATCTTTGTGGCACTGTTTTAAAACATTTTTACTGGCTGATTTTTAGAGAGAGGAAGAGGGGGGAGACAGACAGACATTGATTTGTTGTTCCACCCATTTATACATTCACTGGCTGACTCTTGTATGTGCCTTGACTGAGGATCAAACCCACACCTTGGTGTATCAAAACAATGCTCTAACCAACTGAGCTAGCTAGCCGGGCTCTGGCACTTTGTTTTAACACTAAGCTCTTGATTACCTGTGAAAAAGAATGGTCTTATTGTTTTCCACAGGAATGTATCTTTCCTATTCTATGCAACTATCTTCCTGGTAAATCCCCAAACCCAGTGTGGCCTTCGGGACCCTGACAGAGGGAGTTATGTTTTTTTATCTTCTTGGGAGGGAACTCACTCTTTGAGCCCATTAACCTTTTCTTTCTTGTACTTTGCAGGTATTTTCCCCAGCTTGTATTTCTTGTTTTATGTTTGCTGCTGAGCAAAAGCTCCTGGTGGACACGTCCCCAGTTTCCCTGTGGATTTTGCCTTGGAATCTTGCCAAGATTCACTTGTGGTATCTCTAAGGACAGTCACAGTTTGTGTTGATTTTTCCCTTCAGACCGTCCATATAACTGAAAGGATGGTGGAATGCAAAGTAGGAGAGCCAAGCATTCCTTTGTCATCGCTGACAGCGAAGTACACCGATTAAACAGACCAGCCTCAAAGCATGCTAGAACAATTAGAACCACATGGCAAGAAAGCTGGGAGGGACTCCAAACCCAGTTCTAAAAATTGTGGCAATCTTGCTGCCCAGCATGAGGCCAGCTTCCCTAAGCAGTGTCTCTGTGCGTGCAGTAGAAATGGCCATCTTCAGGAAGGCTGGAGCAGAAACACCATCAACTTTGTCATCATCCATTGGCCTTCACATGGTTCCAGGACAACACTCGAGGACCAATGCCTCCAAGACTACAGCACAAATGTTTCTCACTGGAAGCCCCCATATATCTGGAACAGTGCAATCCAGGGGAGTTTGCTGTGACACTGCAGACAGTTGATGTGAAGACACAAGCTCCATGTGGCCACTGAGCACATGAGATAAGCCGGATGCACTGAATATTTAGTGTTAACTTAATTTGAATTTAACTACAAATGACAACATGTAGATAGTGTGGGCAGATCAGGCAGTATAGACAATACTTTGGGACCTGTGTGTGCTGAGGAAACCGCCAAAGGCAAGTGTAGTCATCCTTAGCCCACAGTCCCCAAGTCCATCTACCTTGGAAGGCTGTCACTTGTGGGAGAGGTGGGGTCCCCTTGGCCTGAGCAGTCAAGTATTCAGACCCTGAGAGACTTCCCTGCTGATAGAGATCATATTACTTCCTACTCAGTCTCTTGCTCCCGAAACTGGGATGATAAGAGTCCCTGGGGCCAGGAGGGTGAGGCGATAGGATACATGGGAAGAAGTTGGATGTCTTAGGACTCATAGACTTACCTTCATGATCACAATGGCCATCATGGCGGCTGACATTGTGAACATGATGGCTGGAAACAGCATGACCACAGCAGCCCCGGTGCTGGTCTGGAAGAACGTAATCGCTGCCAGCCAACCACTGCAAGGAGCAAGAGAGAATGTAGGTGCCAGCATGTCTGACAGACAAGGGACCATTATCCTCCATATGTAGAGAATTCTGACAAACCAATAAGAGAAACGTAAATGACCTGCAAAACAATGGTAGATTCTCACAAGGACTTCTGTAGGGCCAATAAACTCACAAAATTATGCTCAAACACACCAATAAAGATTTGCAAGGTAGAACAAGTCTCACTTTCCTACCATTATATGGACAAATGTCATGTGATGATGGAACAGACATACAAACACCATTCTGTTAGCGGTAGTGTACACTGTTTTTGGAGGGCAATGGGGCATTATCCATAAAAAAGACATAGCTACCCTCACTATTTTACTTCTAAGAGTTTATGCTACAGCAATTGTTTTAAAAAAAGCTAGGAGTACCCTACATGTCCACTGGCTGGGAACAACAAGAATATAAATTTTGCTACAGCCACACAGAATACTAAGATGATAAAAAAACAAGAGGGAGAAAAGGAAGTTGAAGCTCAGTCAGCACAGCAAGGTACTATGAAACAAGCACATCATTGGCCCACATAAAGAACATCCAGCTGTGCCTGACCAGGCAGTGGCGCAGTGGATAGAGCGTCAGACTGGGACACAGAGGACCCAGGTTCGAAACCCCAAGGTTGCCAGCTTGAGCACAGACTCATCTGGTGTGAGCAAGGCTCACCAGCTTGGACCCAAGGTCGCTGCCTCGAGCAAGGGGTTACTCGGTCTGCTGTAGCCCCCTGGTCAAGGCACGTATGAAAAAGCAATCAATGAGCAACTAAGGTGCTGCAATGAAGAATTGGTGTTTCTCATCTGTCTGTCCCTATCTGTACCTCTCTCTGACTCTGTCTCTGTCACAAAAAAAAAAAAAAAAAAGAACATCCAGCTGTTTATCCATGCTTGCCTCTGGGAGGCAGAGGCAAGAACCAAGGTATTTTTGAGAATATTTTTCCTTAACAAGTAGTAAAACCACATGGTTCAAGGTTCAGAAAACTTAAAATATGCAACAATCTCTCTCCTGCCAACCACCCTGCCCGGCCCAGAGGGAACCAATATGATCTATCTGATATGTATTCTTCCACAGATTGTTTAGAAATGTGTACATAGGTATACTAAAGGCACATGTGAACACAGTACCTGCTCCCACTCTGTGAGTAAAGGGAGAACAATCTACACATACTGCTTTGCACCTTGAAGGGTATGAACAAATTGGGCAGTGGAGGGCTCAGGTGGACACTAGACAAAATGGACAGGAAGCTGAGCCTTGCTAGGTGGGACAGCTGGATGCTGTCCTATAGGGAGGTGACAACACCCTCAGGCTCCTGTAAGGGGAGGAAGCATTGTCTTTGCTGGGGATCTCTCACCAGAACTGGGACTCTGGAACAAGGGGCTGAGCAGGTGAGGGGCCACAGCCCAAAGATTGTAGTCTCCTGGGAGAGTGAACATATCCACAAGTGGAAATGTAGAACAAGATGCCTGCTTGCTCTAAGGCACTGCCCCTCACTGTCACCCAGGAGTGAACTACCAACCACCAGCTTCCCAAAGAACAAGCTCATTTACAATGCAGAATGACGTAACTCAGAACAATGAATAATAAACTGGCCTCAATCAGCTACAAACGGATGAGGGTATTAGCCTGCTGCACCTCAACCAAATCCAGAGAGCCCAAGACACACAAGGAACAGGAGACTGGAGAAAGGCCTGGGGACAGAGGGCAGGGACAAGGTAGGGACCAGGGAGTGCCAGGTGCTCCCCCAGATCATGGCTAGAACCAGGGAGAGGGGGACAGAACGTGAGAAAGAACAGCAGGGAACGCAGCTTGCAAAATCTGGGGGAGAATCTGGCAGCTCCTCAGATGATTAATATTAAAATAGTGTTGGCCCTGGCCAGTTGGCTCAGTGGTGGAGCATCGGCCCGGCATGTGGAAGTCTCGGGTTCGATTCCTGGCCAGGGCACACAGGAGAAGCGCCCATCTGCTTCTCCACCGTTCCCCCCTCTCCTTTCTCTCTGTCTCTCTTCCCCTCCCGCAGCCAAGGCTCCAGTGGAGCAAAGTTGGCCCAGGTACTGAGGTCGGCTCCATGGCCTCCGCCTCAGACGCTAGAATGGCTCTGGTTGCAACGGAGCAATGGCCCAGATGGGCAGAGCATCGCCCCCTAGTGCGCATGCTGGGTAGATCCTAGTTGGGGCATGTGAGAGTCTGTCTCTCTCTGCCTCCCGGCTTCTCACTTCAGAAAAAAACAAAAATAATAAAAATAATAAAAAAAATAAAATAAAATGTTAATATTAAAATGGCAATGCCATTTCTGAGTGTACACTCAAAGATACAAAAACATGTCCACACACAAACTGGTAGAAATTTCACAGCAGCACTACTAACAATACCAAAAAAGTATATAAAAACCACCCAAATGTCCATCAGCTGATGAATGTATAAACAAAGTATGGTTCATCTACACACTAGAATGTTACTTGGCCATGAAAAGGAAGGAAGCATGGATGAACCTTGAAACATGATGCTCAGTGAGAGAAGCCAGACACAGAAGGCCATATAATATGTGATTCCATTTATGTAAGAGGTCCAGAACAGGCAAATCCTCAGGGAAAGAAAGTACATTGATGATGGGACCTGGGAGAGAAAATGGGGGTGACTGCTGATGACAACAGGCCCTTTTGGGGGGGGTGATGAAATGTTTTGAACTTAGAGGTTGCACAATTCTGTGGATGCACTAAAAACACTGATTTGTACACCTAAAGAGTGAATATTTGGTATGTGGAATGCATCTCATAAAGTTGTTACTCTAAAAACCCCACTGTGGGATACTCACTGCACAGGACAGAAAAGCCCACAGATCAGGGAGAGCCAGAGAGACACCAACCCACAAAGAAGGTAAAGCTCACCTGGGTTTGATGTCAACACACTGCTGAATGACACAAGGAATTCTGAATAGAAAAAGGGCTTTCACTGAAATGTTGCAGAAATGCAAATGGAGCCTAAAGTCTGTGTGGGGGTAAAGGTGTTAGGGTGACAGGTGAATGGCAGGACTCTGTCTTTCTCTATACCTTCTGTAAACTGTAAGTAGCCAAGGTTAAAAGCCTATTTTAAAAGGAACAGGAAGGCCTGGCCTGTGGTGGCGCAGTGAATAAAGCATCGACCTGGAATGCTGAGGTCACTGGGTTAAAAACCCTGGGCTTGCCTGGTCAAGGCACATATGGAAGTTGATGCTTCCTGCTCCTTGCCCCCCTTCATTCTCTCCTCTAAAATGAACAAAAAATAAAAAAATAAAAAGGAACAAGAAGGCCCTGGCCAGGTTATCAGTTGGTTAGAGTCTTGTCCCAATACACCAAAGTTGCAGGTTTGATCTACAGTCAGGGCACATACACGAATTAATCAATGAATGCATAAAAAAGTGGAATAACAAATTGATACTTTTCTCTCTCTTCCCATTCCTCTCTTAAAAACAAAACCAAAAAACGCCCCCCATAACAGTACAAACAATTTTGAACACCTGCCAGCGTTAAGGAACACTGGTGGGAATCTTAGGTGTGAAATATCATGGTCGTATTTACATATAATATGTTCATATATTCTAAGCATCCTTCTCTTTTATAGATTTAAAGAAACATGTATGTAGAGCAGACTAAGGAGTGTGCAGGGAGTGACAGCTCCATGTGTCACAGTATTGGCTGAAATGGGTGACTATGACAGGGGCACTTCTGAGAGCATCCATCCCCTTTGCTTGGGGATGAGCTGAAAGTCTCCCTAGGAAACTGTCCCTACTGGTCCTTTCTCCCACCCCACCAGAAGTCCCCATGGCAGGCTGAGGTCTATACACCCCCAAGTGGTAAGCTCTGGGACTGCCAGGGCAGTGAGGAGGGTAGATGTGGAAGGGAGCAAGTACAAGTTTCCAGAGCTGTAGCACCCTGGAGTCCCAGCTTCCTGCCTAGCACTCTCAGTACTGTGCCCAGAGGAGGCCAACGAGCTGGGCACAGTGTCTTCCATGCCCCTTCCACAGAGCTCAGAGGTCTCAGTGAAAAAAACACTGGGAGCCAGGAGGGGCTGCTGGCCATCCACTCGAAGGAAGTGACCGGGCCTCGAATATCAGTCTCCTACCGCCCCTGTCCCTCCTGGGCCTCAGTCTCCTCTTCTGTAGAATGAGGAATAACAACACTCCTTTAGGAGGACCAGAAGAGTCAGCGCATGGGGTGCTCAGACCCTGCCTGCACAAGCACCACCACCACCATTACTATATTCCTCCTCTTAATCTCACAGAAGAGTAAAGCACTTTGACAGTACCTTCCCCAAGGTCCCCAGCTGCTTGGCACCCATCCCCCCTTTCCCTCACTGTTCAACTCTGTAGAAAAAAAGATGCCTGCACCTTCTCTTACTAGAAACCAGTATGGTGAGAAAACATCTGGGAACTTGACTCTGGGGGCTCTCACTACCCTCCCTGACATGGGGGCTCCCTGGCCCTAAAAGATCAGTGCAAACACACAGTTCACACTGAGCATCTACTCTTGTCCTGGAATTTAGGATCTCATACCTGGAGGGCAGAGGAGTCAATATGACCAAACCCAATGAGAATCTTCTGCACACTGTCACATCTCATTTTAGAGGGATTAAGTGCATCCGGTGGGAACCCACTGGGAGAGGACTTGGGAAGCTTAAGCCTGATCACCCCTGACTTGCTCCATGCACCTTTTCCCTCAGCTCATTTTGTTGTCCTGTTTCTGTATAAACCATAGCCAAGAGGATAACCATCTGCTGAGTCCTGGGGTACTTCCTGTGAGTCCTTGCAACTGGGATGGTCCTGGGGACCTCAAGACTGCATGTCACCGGCCCTCCAGACCCAAGTATGGGAGGGCGTCAGCCAAGAAGAAACCTAATATTCAGGATCTATTTAGGGAAGGAGCAACAACAGGAAGATGTAGGGACATGCATTTTGGAAATTGTCTCAGGTGAAAAGCAGATGATTTTGTGATTCCGTATAGAAGAGCGCTCTCAGAAGACAGCAGGAAATGGACAGTAAGGAAGAAGCTAAGAGGAGGGGGCTGAAGAGGCCACAGAAACCCACACGAGCCTCAAGAAACAACAAGACTGTATGATTTCTCACTGTTGAGGAGGATGGATCACAGTGGCTCTCCCAGTGGACATAGGGAAGTGACAGGGAGGAAAACCATGGACATGATGGCAACAAGGAAATAAGACCCAGAAAATAAGACCCAGAAAACACCAAAAAAAGTAGAGCAAGAGGACTCAAGGACGTGATACAAGAAAATGTCCCTGTACTGGAAGCTATAACTACAGACAGAATGAGCTCCTAACACTCAGAGAAAAATCAATGAAGAGGCCAACCACATCAGGACATTCCCAGGTAGTACATGGGTGATAAGAGCCACCCCAGATGCCTCCTACCCAACACTGGACACCAAAGACATCACCTGTGACCTGTGAGTAACAGCCCCGATAATTACATCCTATTCCTGGTTACTGTGGACATGTCACCTCACATGACAAAAGGGACTTTGCAGGTGGAATTAAGTTAAGGCCCTGAAATGGGGATGACCCTGAGGGACTCAGTGTCATCACAGAGTCCTCTTAAGAGGGAACCAGAAAGAACAATCAGAGAGATGGGAGAGGCTGTACTGCTGGCTGTGAAGATGGAGAAGGGGTCATGAATCAGGGATGCAGTGCCTCTAAAAACTAGAAAAGACAGGAAACTATTTTTCCCTGGAGCCTTTGGGAAGGACCAGCCCTGCCCAAATCTGAGTTTAGTCCCATGAGACCCATGTCGAACTCCCCAGAACTGGAAATTAGAAATGTTTCATTTGAAGTCGCTAATTTGTGAGTAATTGCCTACAGCAACCATGGAAATATCATATGATACCCTAAAATCAAGCAAACAGAGGATCGGATTTCTCTCGAGATGGTGGTCACATGTGGCTGTTCTCTGAACACTTACTCCCAGGATGCACTACTGACCTATGCCTCCCAGTAGCCAGTTACCAAGCACTCACAGCACAGCATGGGCAGAGCCTCCACACACAGGCTGGGTACTGGTGTGAAATAGACACCTCACCTGAGCATCTCCTTGGAGCATTTATGAGAGCAGGAAGCAAAACATCTGTTCTCCATCAACCATAAGAAGTTGGGGTCTATGTTACAGTACTCAGCCTTCACTGACGGAAACATGCATTCACTCACCTGTCTACAGTTAACACATGACACAGTGGCCACATTCACTGACTTACCAGGCACCCCATCCCGAGAAACCGACAGCCTGGATGACAGTGAGGACAAACTGGGCTCCGAAGACGAAGAAAAACGCCATGAAATTGAAGGAACTATCAGCCCTGGGAAGAGAAAGAAACAACCATTATGGCTGCCCTGGCCTCTCAGTGACAATGACCCAGAGGAGGACATGAGGCAGGGATAGCAACAGATTTGTTCTCCTGCCCCTGGCCAGTTGGCCAAGTGGTAGAGCGCCAACCCACTGTGTTGAAGTCCTGGGTTTGATTCTCTGGTCAGGGCACACAGGAGAAGCGACTATCTGCTTTTCTTCCCTTCCTCCTCTCTATCTTCCCCTTGTGCAGCCATAGCTCAATTGATTTAAGTGTGTTGGCCCTGAACACTGAGGATGGCTCCATGACATCTCTGCCTCAGGTACTGAAAATAGCTCAGTTGTGAGTGATGGGCCCAGATGAGCAAAGCATCAGCCCCAGATGGGGGTCACAGAGTGGATCCCTGTTCGGATACATGCAGGAGTCTTTCTCCCATCCTCCCATTTAAATTTAAAAAAAAAAGAAAGAAAGAACTGTTCTCCTCTCTTGAGGTACTGACAAATGCATTTACATGTACAAATTACTTCACACATGCTCACACCAGGCTCTTGAGGGGCTGAAACACTGTCCCTTTGAGAGGACCCTGCACTAACAGGTTCCTTACTGGGAAAGAGTCTAAGATCTTCTCCTGCCTCCTAAGGATGAGATTTAGGGAGCACTTAGGGGCAAACATGGCACACCTGAGGAGCAGGAGGTCTGGGGACAAAATGTTCATAATAGCAGGATTCGTAACTGTCAAAGGTGGACACAACCCAGTGTCCATCAGCTGGTGAATGGATAAATATTGTGTGGTCCATGCACACATTGGAATATTAGTCATGAAAAGAAATGATGCACTAACATTTATTATAGCATGGAAGGACCTTGAACACATGATGCTCAGAGAAGCCAGACACAAAAGGCCACAGAGTATTTAATTCTATTTATATGAAATGTCCAGAACATGCAAATCCACAGAGACAAAGTACAATAGATTCATATCGTGGGTACCAGCGGCTGTGGAAGGGATAGAGGTGACTGCTAAGGGGGATGAGGCTTCTTCTTGGATAGTAAGAATGTTCTGTAACTGGCAGTGATGGTTGTACAACCTTGAGAAGACTCTAGAAACACTCAAATGTTAGGTTGGTGAGTTGTGTTAAATGTTAAGTATAATTCAACAGTTATTAAAAGATAACACAACAGGTATCTACGGGTAGTAGTGCGCAGCTACTACTTGTACCCTGATACAAGCTATCATCCAAATTGGACAAGAGAGTGGGAGATTACTAGCACCTGGGCTAGGATGACAGGTGCAGAACAGGCTCAGGTCCCGAGTACAGGAATCAGCATGGAGATGTGCACACACTGTTGGAAAGCATCCTAGCTACTCAATTTTGAGCCCTCTGCCAGCAGACACCCTGAAGCCCCACAGGGGCATGGCCAGACCCCCACTTACCGAAAGGCCTTGTAGGCGGGCTGGAACCAGCACACGTAGCCACAGGGAGAAAACAGCAGCAGCCAGACCAGAGCCAAGCCGAAGTTGGTTCCTGAGCCACCACCAATCCACCAGGCCAGGCAGGCGATGAGGTTGACCCCCAGTGTGGCACAGTAGACTGGGGAGGGGAGGCAAGGAGGCTGAGGTAGGGTTTGGAGTTTAGGGCATGGACACTAGGACACCTTTCCCCACTGTGCAGGGACCACGAGCCAGAGAAGGCTCAGGGGGACACAGGTTCCCACCCAGCTAGCCCGTATACCACACCATGCTGCCTCTGGGGCAGAATTTTATCAGATTTACTACAAAAACCTCAGACTTTCCCAGCCCAAAGAAAAGGCAGCTTCATGGCCTGGGACTGGCCTGGGTCTCTGCAGTGGTACAGGAAGGCCTGCATCCGCTCTGCCCAGCCCAGTCTACTGCTCACACAGCCACAGCTGGTAGATCCTCTTCACCAGGACCTGATGCTCAATGGGGATCTCATCAGAGAAGTTCTGGTAGAAACAAGGCTTCAGAGGGATGAACTTGGGCAGCGGAGGGAAGTTGTTTTCCTTTCCTATGGGGACACAGCAACACAGGACTAAATCAGGCTGGGGGCAGCACAGTAAAAACCCAAAGATGACCTGTCCTGGTCCTGGGACTTGTAGACACGTTACCTCACTTAGCAGAGACTTTGCTGCTGGATTAAGTCAAAACCCATAGAATGGGCCTGACCTGTGGTGGCGCAGTGGATAGAGCGTCGGACTGGGATGCAGAAGGCCCAGGTTTGAGACCCCGAGGTCGCCAGGTTGAGCGCGGGCTCATCTGATTTGAGCAAAGCTCACCAGCTTGAGCCCAAGGTCGCTGGCTCCAGCAAGGGGTTACTCAGTCTGCTGAAGGCCCGTGGTTAAGGCACATATGAGAAAGCAATCAATGAACAATTAAGGTGTCGTAACATGCAACGAAAAACTAATGATTGATGCTTCTCATCTCTCCATTCCTGTCTATCCCTGTCTATCCCTCTCTCTGTCTCAAAAACACAAAAAAACCAACCAAACAAAAAAAGAATCGAGGCCCTAGCCGGTCGGCTTAGTGGTAGAGAGTTGGCCTGGCGTGCAGAAGTCCCAGGTTCGATTCCCGGCCAGGGCACACAGGAGAAGCACCCATCTGCTTCTCCACCCCTCCCCCTCTCCTTCCTCTCTGTCTCTCTCTTCCCCTCCCGCAGCTGAGGCTCCATTGGAGCAAAGATGGCCCGAGCGCTGGGGATGGCTCCTTGGCCTCTGCTTCAGGCGCTAGAATGGCTCTGGTCGCGACAGAGCTACGCCCCAGAGGGGCAGAGCATCGCCCCCTGGTGGGCGTGCTGGGTGGATCCCGGTCCGGCGCATGCGGGAGTCTGTCTGACTGTCTCTCCCCGTTTCCAGCTTCAGAGAAATACAAAAAAAAAAAAAATAAAATAATAATAATAATAATAATCGACCTGGAACAATGAGGTTACTGGTTCAAAACCCCGGGCTTGCCAGGTCAAGGCACACATAGGAGTTGATGCTTCCTGCTCCTCCCCCTGTTCTCTCTATCTCTTTCCTCTCTCTCTCCAATAAAAATAAATGAATAAAAATCTAAAAAAACCCTATAGAATGGCCCTGGCTGGTTGGCTCAGCGGTAGAGCATTGGCCCGGTGTGTGGAAGTCCTGGGTTTGATTTCCAGCCAGGGCACACAGAAGAAGCGCTTCTTCTGTGCTTCTCCATCCTTCTTCCTTTCCTTTCTCTCTGTCTCTCTCTTCCCTTCCTGCAGCCAAGGCTCCATTGGAGCAAAGTTGGCCTGGGTGCTGAGGACGGCTCCATAGCCTCCACCTCAGGTGCTAGAATGACTCCAGCTGCAACGAAGCAACACCACAGATGGGCAGAGCATCGCCCCCTGGTGGGCATGCAGGGTGGATCCCGGTCAGGCGCATGTGAGGGTCTGAATGCCTCCTGCTTCTAACTTCAGAAAAAAATACAAAAAACCAACCAAACAAAAAAACCCCACAGAATGGGGATGACCCTGGATTCGCCAGGGGCCCCCAGTCTCCTTACAGGGTCCTCTTAAGGAGGAGAGAAGTCAGAGTCAGAGATAGAAGAGGCTGCACTGCTGGGTGTAACAATGAAAACAGAGGCCATGAGCCAGAGATACAGCATCTCTAGAAGCTGGAAAAGGTTAGAAACAGTTCTCTTTGGAGCCTTGGGAGGGACCAGCCCTGCCCACACCAGAGTTTAGCCCCATGAGGCCTGTGTCACACTCCTGATAAACCCTGTTTAAGTCACTACAGGGTTGTGGTGATTTTTTGGAGCCGTCACAAGAAACTGAGACTCACAGGCAGAACCCAGATGCTGTTAACACCTGTGTCTCCAGGGAAGGTTTTGGCACTTGACGTTTGTGAGCATCCTGTAACAAACCACATACTGAGGACAGAAGGGCATTCGAAGCTAACTCAGTTTAAAAAGTAACAAAGCACAGCCATGCAGCTCTTCTATCAGCTTCCTGAAGCAACTTGCAACACAAACAAGGAAAATGGGATTTGTGAATAGTCAAGAACAAACAGTTCAAACCTCCCTTTCACGCCCTCTCCCCTTCCAGAGACGCAAAGTTCAGGTAGGTCTGCAGACAAAGGGATAGGGCGACTTTCATGTAAGAGCTGTACAATGTATGTAAGACTCAAGAAAGCCAACTTTGGGGAGCTCGTGTCTTGGTGCCTATTAGGCCACACTGCTCTGCCAGTTAACAAATCCAATCCTCTTCCTCTAAGACAGCGGTTCTCAACCTGTGGGTCGCG
Source organism: Saccopteryx bilineata (assembly GCF_036850765.1). Classification (NCBI taxonomy): domain Eukaryota; kingdom Metazoa; phylum Chordata; class Mammalia; order Chiroptera; family Emballonuridae; genus Saccopteryx; species Saccopteryx bilineata. The sequence continues at coordinate 156,555,309 of NC_089490.1, forward strand.
ACCCCGGCAGGGTCGAACGACCAAAACACAGGGGTCGCCTAAAGCCATTGGAAATACATATTTTATTTAAAAATGTATTGTATAATAAATATGTATTCTCCGATGGCTTTAGGCGACCCGTGTTTTGGTCGTTCGACCCCGCCGGGGTTGCGACCCACAGGTTGAGAACCGCTGCTCTAGGACATTGTCTGAGCATCTTTACCCTCCAGGAGTCACTTCCTTTGTTCCTGCAACAATACTAAGGGGTTTAAAACAAAAGATTTATCCTCTTATAATATAGAGGTCTTAGATCAAGGTGACTCAGGGTTATGCTCTCAAGGCTCTAGGGAAGGGTCGTTTCTGCCTCTTCCAGCTCCTGATGGCTCCAGGAGTCCGTGGCTTGTGGCCACATAGCCCTAGTATCTGCCTCTATGGCCACATGGCTTCTTCTTGTGCACTGGTGTCCAAATTTCTCTTTTATTATTAGGGCCACCTTACTCCATTGTGACCCTGTTTTAATTAATAACATCTGCAAAGACCCTATCTCCAAGTGAGGTCCCATTCCCAGATGCCGGGGGTCAGGACTGAACATGTTTTTGGGGGGACATGACTCAACCAACAATAGGGTAACATCAGTGGTGCCCTGCTGCCTCTCAATGTGCTTCCACTTATCCCCACCACGGCAGGGCACACTCTCTGAGCACCTGCCAGGATGAGAAAGGACAACACACACGGAGCCCTGTCCTTGGACCCCATCCCAACAAGAGGGACCAATGACCACCATGACAGATGGGTAACTGTGTGGTACACTGAGACAAGCTGAGTACTGTAAAGAGGAACCACTGGATGCCCTGGCCAGATAGTTTGGTTGATTATAGCAATATTCAGATATGCAGAGGTTGCCAGTTTAATCCTCAGTCAGGGCACACATAGGAACAGACCGATGTTTCTGTCTCTCTCTCTCTCTCTCCCCCTTCTTCTTGCTCTAAAAATCAATAATTAAAAATTAAAAAAGAGGAACTACAGGAGAAGATGGGGACCACTAGGGACTGTACTAGGGATGTCATTAGCTGTGACTTAATAGCACAGTCAGGGTGGACTTCATTAAAGAGTGGCATTTGAACAAAGACTCAAGGTAAAAAACGTAGCCCAACAAATTCTGGGGGAAGATGCTGCCAGTGCAAAGACCCCAAAGTAAAATCCTACCTGTATAGGAGCAGTGAGAACAGCGGCTGGAGGAAGGAGGTAGGGGCAGCCAAACATTGTTGACCACTGAAAAATCTCAGGTATTTACCAAGTAACACAGGAAACCCATAGTGTCCTAAGCTTCCCTGCTTGACTGCTCCACGAGACCATGAGTAAGGCTTCCAGCCTCCTGCCCTTCCAGTGAGCTGATCTGGAGGGATTTCCCAGTATGGACACAGCCAGCTATGCACTGGCCAAAAACCCCATTCATAACCCCCGACCAAGCCCCGCAACCAGGTACCCCAGGCCCTGACCACAGATCCCACCCAGCCACCCACCCCCAAGTCCCTAAGCTCTCAGCATCCCTCTCCTTGTCTGACTGATGTCTAACCTCCACAGTAAGAACAGGGTGATGTTTCTAGCAATCAGTCCCATCAGCAAGCAATGTGACAGGAAGGAGGTAGAAAACCATTGGCAACGCCCTGACCAGTTAGCTCAGAGGACAGAGCATCGGCCTGGTGTGTGACGTCCTGGATTCAATCCCTGGTCAGGGCACACATGAGAAGTGACCATCTGCTTCTCTTTCTCTCCCTCTCCCCTTCTTTCTTTCTTCCCCTCTCACAGCCAGTGGCTCGACTGGTTCAAGCATTGGCTCTGGGTACTGAGACTAGCTTGGTTGATTTGAGTATCAGCCCCAGATGGGGGTTGCCGGGTAGATCCCGGTCCAGGCACATGCAGGAGTCTATCTCCCCTCCTCTCACTTTAAAGAAAAAAAAAAAAAAAGACAAAATAAAAAAAAATGAAAACCATTAGTAAAATCTCAAGGCCTCTTGAAACCTTGTTTTCTTGGTGAAATGTTCTCTGCTGACTTAGAACCTATGAGCCTGGGTTCAAATCCCAGCTCTGCCACCAGTGGGCTGACCATGAGCCACCTAATTTCACTTGTACACTGTGCCTGTTTCCAAGCAAGACAAGGCAGGCTACCCTGGTTGCTTACTTTAGCCTCCATGAAGAAATGAGGGTGTCATCTCATGTGGACAGGCAGGCATGAACCCAGGTGATCAAACCTCAGTGTCCACCTGTGGTGTCAACAAAATGAGCTCCAGGCAGAAGGCCTGGCCCAGCGGAACACTGGCTAATAATTCATAGAAACTGGGTGCCTTCTTGTCATGCGCTCACTGCCGGAAGGCGACTCCCAACAGCCACTGTTGGAGGAAGATCATGAGGTGGTCATAATGAGTCTGGCCACCTGGGGACACTTCCCAGAGAAACAGAGACACAGAAACCCCTGGAGCCCCGAGCAGACTCACCTGACATTTCTGCTGTGGTGACACTGTGAGGCTGAATCCTGCAGCCACCTGAAGGGGAAACAGCAACAGTCAGGGAGTCCCATGGCTCCCAGGGGACCCCAACACAAGCTGCACGCCTATGTGGCTGCTATGGATAGAGTCCTAACTTCCAGGTTATCCACAAGGCTGTCTGGGCTCTTGCCTGAAAGGCCAACCCAAACATGTGACCCCAGTCAGCACCTCACCTCAGATCCCCCTGGGCAGCATCTGCAATGGCAGGAGCCGAAGGATCAGGCTGCAGCCTCCTGCCATCCACAAGTCAGCCTGGAGCCAGACCACTCCTGAGATCCTGGTGACACTCCCACTGCCCTCCAACCACCCCACCCTCGCCGACCCTTTATCCATAGATACCTCTGAGTATCTCATTATGGCTGCAGTACCCAACTTTCAAATCAAGACTAGGTTCACACAATCTCTCTAGTCTGTAGTTTCCTCTCCTATGAGCCTTATAGGGCCAAGGACCCCACTGCTACCTAAGTGAAACACTAGGGGATGCCTGGTACCAAAGGTAGCCAGAAGCCACACTTGGGGCCAGACACTGGGAATGTTTCTCACACACTGTCCAGGCAAAAAGGTACCAGTGATGCCAAGTTCCCCAGAGCCCAACCCTCAGCTTAGCAGTGTCCCCACTGAAACCCTGTCTGTCCTGACCTGGCTGATTCTCCCTACAGGCCTGGCAGGCTATGCCCTACCCATGTCTGTTCACTTTACTGGCTCCCAGGTAAAGCACCCCCTGCCCTGTTCCCTCAGGATGGGAGTATACCCAGGGGCTTGATGGTTGGCTTAGAACAAGATGTCCTAGAGTCCCTGCAGTGCCTTTGTGGTCAAATGGTGCATGGTTGCTGGATGGAAAAATGAATTGCTCTGAGTCTACACAAACAAGTTGGTTCTAGTGCTGACTGCTCTGTGACAATTAGCCTTTCGGGACCCCTCTGGCCACCTGAGAAGGATGGGAAATGGGACAGCCCAAAAGGAGCCTTTTGACCAGCTGAGTCCAGCCATACCCTAGCCAGCCACACCCTTCCAGACCCTCTACTTGTGTAGGGCTTTGCTCACATTTGATTCAGAAGCTCCCCTCACCCTGTGCACACCCAGGCCCTTGGCGGAAGCAGCCTCACAATTGCCAACAGACATCAACCTGGTTTGGGGTTGTGTTTATTTTCAAGGCAAAGGGAACACAATCCCAGTGGACCTGTGAGCTCAGGATGAAGGCAACCAAAGGAGGGATGTCTGAATGCCCAGTGGTGAGGCTTGGCTGGACCCCCATTAAGCTCCAGCCCAGGGAAAAGTGTGGTTTAGCAGAAATGCAGCCCTACACACCAGTGGGAATAATGTAGAAATGGGCCCTCGAGCTTGGAGGTATGTCCCTGAAATCCAGCAGTCCCTGGATGACAATGAGGGAACCAGGGCCCATGTGGACCTGAGAGGAGGCTGAGGCTGGCAGAAGAGAGGGCAGTCTGAGCCAGCAAGCATGGCACCTATGTGTCAGGGTCCAGCTGGAGGCACTGGGCCTCAAGTACTCCGTGGAACACTTGGAAACGGTGGTTGAGGTCAGGCCGCGCGTGTATGCGGAAGCGGGTGCCCAGGGCACCATCAGGTGAGGGTGCCCCATAGAAGACACGCTGCACACGGGAGTGTACCAGAGCCATGGCACACATGGCACAGGGCTCACGGGTAATGTAGAGGTCGTAGCCAGTGCATACATAGGGGAGGCCATCCTCATCCATGTCCATGTCCTCACCCAGCTTGTGTACAGAGATGGCCTGGAAGCCCTGGGGGGCTATGGCTGGGGCAAAGGAGCAGGCAGTATGGGACCTGAGGTCATAGGTGCCTTGACCCTGGCCCTGGGCCACCAAGTCAATGCATACCATAGTGGCATGCAGCAGGGGGCTGGCTGTGCTGCTGCAGTCGTGGCCAGTGGCCAGTATCTGGTCTGAGGCCGGGTCCACCATCACAGCTCCCACAGCCCTCAGGCCCCTGGCGGCTGCCTGTTGCGCCACCTGCACAGCCCGCTCCATATGGTCCTGCATCTTGGCCCGATCTTGTGCTGAGAAAAGCCTCCCTGCCAAGGCACGGGTCACATGCTTGTCCTCATGGAAAGATATGGGCCAGTGGGTCTGTGCCTCTTCGAACTGGCCCCTGGTCAGGGGCGGCCAGGCAGGCACAGGCACCACAAAGGGCTCTCCCAAGCCATGGGGATCCACTGCTGGCTGTGGGAGGAGCTCAGACAGCGATGGTGTGCCTGCAGCTGGCCCAGCCAGGCATAGCAGCATCTCCAGCACATGTGGGCTGCTGGCATCACGGCTTGGCCGAACCCTTTTGAGGTGAGGCTGGGCAGGCAGTGGGTGGACGGCCGATACCTCCTTGAGGAGGCGTGAAGTCTGGCGCTTGTCAAGAATGGGTGCGGCATAGGCCAGCACCAGTTCCACATCCTTGGATTGCTGCTCCGACAGGACAGGAAGGGCTTGCCACAGCACAGGCTCTCGATTTGGGCTCGCAGCCTTCTCATCCTCACACTGCTCCATGCCACCCAGGGGGTCCATCCTTATCAGGGCTCCGACTGTGGGAGACAGAGATCGGAGCAGAGCATCATCTGTCAGCCGCAGGTCTGGGTGAGCTGAGGAGTCCATCCTAGGAGTGTGTCGAATCTGAGGGCTCACCAGAGAGCTCCAGGCCAAGTAAAATGCATCACTAGCTATGCTCTCACTCGGTCCTACCAACTCTTGGTTTGCAGAATTTAAACCCCACTGACCCCCCCCCTTTTCCTTTGAATTGTGCTGTGAGCAAAATGTACATTGGATCACAGAGACTTAATACAAAAAAATGAACGTCAACTATCGCATTGATTTTTTTTTATATTGACTATGTGTCGAAGGTTAACACATTATTAAAGTTAACCGTACTTGTTACTTAATACTTTCTAAAAATGTGGCTTCTGAAAAACTTAATATTATATACATGCCTCATATTAATTGGTCAGGGCTGCCTTGGAGACCATTAGAGGTCAACCACAGAAAATCTCAACTGTATTCCAGAGGAACTCAGGTGCCGCTGACCACCCAGAATACACTGCCCAACTGGGTTCTTGGAGTGGACCAGCCCCTCCTGCCTCTTCCCTGTGGAAGAAAGTTTTAAAATCATTTTACAACTGTGGGCTTTTACGGCTCATCATGTGCCCCGTGACTTACTCCTCAGCCCCATGGGCCTCCAGTTTATCGGCTAGGCCCTTCAGAAGACATGTGAGGTCCTCACCCACCACAAAGCTTGTTCTAAGGTCACAAGTTTGACAAACATACTGACCCAGGCTGCCAAGGGCAGCCATGAGATAATGATCACGTGAAGGGTGTCCCTCATGTGCCCACAATGCCAATGCTGGGCAAGACCCACAGGTGGGTCCACAGTGTCAACTCTGAATCTGCTCCCAGCATACACCATGCCTAGGACCCTACACCCCACAAGGCCTGCCCCAGGCCACAAAAGCTCTCACTGTCTGCAAGGCAAAAGACAGACACAGTCTTATTTGTCCCTTTAAGAATACAACCTCTGTTTAACCAAAACAAAACAAGCGACAAATAAAGAAGGCTGCCTTTGGGACACCTCTGGCTGGGCCACCAACTTCTAGAGGAGACAGATAAATATCACAGAAACCCTAGCCAGGTGGCTGGGTTGTTAGAGCATAGTCTTGAAGCACAGAGGTTAACAGTTCAATTCCTGGTCAGGGCACATACAGGAGCAGATCAATGTTCTTGTCTCTCCCCCTCCCTCTCTCTCTAAAGTCAATAAAACAAACATTAAAAAAAAATCACAGGATGGACACCACTTTACCCAGTAACTCCCCTCTACTCCTAGGTATGTGCCCAGAAACATGAAAACCCGTATCTACACAGAAACCTGTCCACAAATGTTCACAGTAGCAGGATTCGCAACAGGCAAAAGGTGGAAACAACCCTTGTCCATCAATGTATGACGGATAAATACAATGTGGTCCACGCATACACTGGATTATTACTCAGCCATGAAAAGGAATGAGGCATTGACACTCACTGCAGTGCAGAAGGACCTTAAATACATGAGGCTCAGTCAGAGAAGCCAGAGACAAAAGGCCATAATCTGTGCTTCTGTGATTCCATTTATGTGAAATGTCCAGAACAAGCAAATCCGGAGACAGAAAGTTAGTAGGTGCCAAGGACTGAGGGAAGGGGGTGGGGGTGACTGCTAATGGGGACAAGTTTCTTTTCTTTCTTTTTTTTTTTTTTTGAGGGATGGACAGACAGACAGGAAGGGAGAAAGATGAGAAGCATCAATTCTTTGTTGCAGCACCTTAGTATTCATTGATTGCTTTCCCATATGTGCCTTAACGGGGGAGGGGGGGGAGGGGGGCAGAAGGGGGACTCCAGTTGAGCCAGTGACCCCTTGTTCAAGCCAGTGAGCCCACGTTCAATCCAGTGAGCCCGTACTCAAGCCAGCGACCTCAAGGTTTTGAACCTGGGCCTCTATGTCCCAGGCTAACACTTTATCCACTGGTCTGGACAACCTGGTCACATCTGTGGTGGCAGTGCCTCCGCCCTACGTGCCAACTGGAGTTCAACTGTACTGGCAGTCCCTGAAGGGTCTGGTAGACCAGGGAGATGGACGCCTCAGCAGCTTAAGACCACCTGCCTCCAACGCACCCAAATGGAAAACAGTTGTGTGTGCTGGAAATTCCCGGGGACACTGGGAGGAAGCACGTGGGGAGAGGGGAAGACAGCAAGCCTGAGGTCTCAGCAGGAATGGACTCTGGCTCCGGGAGGGACACAGGAAATGGTACTTATTCAGTGAGCTGGGTCAGGCTCTGCAGGCCAAAATTTGGACCTGGCTGTGTCCTGGCCCAATTGCCTGACTAACTACACTGCAGCTTCCCCCTTGTGAAGCAGGAATTGATGAGGATCTTGCAGGGTGTTAGGGGCAGAAAGTGAGAAAATCCACTGTCCTGGATTGTATACAACCCCATAGCTCCCAGTGCCCTGTCTGTGGCAGCGGAACTGTTTACAGACGGTGACCCACAGCAAGGCCTGGAAGGCAGGCAAAGCAGAGTAGGGAGACCTAAGCAGAAGGAACAGCCAGTGCTGGAGCCTCAGAAGCACCCACAGCTTCAAATGCAGTTTCTAGGACCGTGATGGCGAATCTTTCTATAAAAATCACCCACTTTTACAGTGCTGGTCAACCTGGTCCCTTGTGGGCCGGTCCAGCTTTCATGGTGGGCAATAGCGGAGCAACCACAGGGTGCAGCAATTGACCCACCATGAAAGCTGGAATGCCCATTAGTGGGCGGGAGGGACCAGATTGACCAGCACTGCAAAAGTGGGCGGTTTTTATAAAAAAATTCGCCATCACGGTCCTAGGACCTGGCCCCACAAACAGGATGGAGCTGCAATCTGTATTTCTAACAAGCTCCCAGATGGAATGCATTTGACAGATAACAGAACGCCCTCATTAAATTCGAATTCCAAATGAGTGCAGAATTTTTTAGTGTGTCCCATGCAATATTTGAGACATATTTGTACTAAAAAAGAAATTATTCATTGTTTGTGAAATTCGAATTTAAAGGTGTGTCCTGAGTGTTTATTTGCTGAACTTGACACCCTACCAGTGAGCTTTCTGTGCATGAAAAAATTCAACAATTTTGGGCCTGTGGAGTGTGGGCGACACACCCCTTATCCTGAGATCGGGATATGAAAAAGCCTTGAAAACTCACTTTCCATGGTATCAGAAAGGATCATCAAAGTTGAGGGCGTATAGAAAGATTACGGACCTTCGCCTAAATTGCAAAGGAACCTGGTCAATCGGCAGCCTGTGGGCATGGGCTTGCAGTCTTGATCCGAAGGCAGGGCGCGCCGGAAACAGCTGGACGCACGGGGCCCCTCAGCCGCGCCTGAGGGGCGCACGCACGCGCAGAAGGGCGATGGGCGCAGAAAGCTGTGTCCCGAGGCCCGGCCATCCCGTGCGCGTGTGCTTACGGGAACACGCGACGCTCTCCCGCCCGGCTGCCCCGTCGCTCCCACGCGGCCGGTGCCCCCAGAAGCCCGGAGCCCGGTGGCGGTCCTCGCCTGCACTCTACGGGCGTCTAGAAGAGAAGAGCCAGAGACCCTGAAGCCGCGCGCTTACCAGAGGAGACAGGCGTGAGGATATGCTCTTCACCAAGGCTTAGCAACCGCGGCTCATTCGCTAGCTCCGGCTGCGCCTGGCGCCGCGGTGCCCGATGGGAGCATATAGTTCCGGGAACTGAGCCGGCGCCGGGGGGAGGCGGGGCCGGCGCCGGGGGGAGGCGGGGCCGGCGCCGGGGGGAGGCGGGGCCGGCGCCGGGGGGGAGGCGGGGCCGGCGCCGGGGGGAGGCGGGGCCGGCGCCGGGGGGAGGCGGGGCCGGCGCCGGGGGGAGGCGGGGCCGGCGCCGGGGGGGGGAGGCGGGGCCGGCGCCGGGGGGGGAGGCGGGGCCGGCGCCGGGGGGGGAGGCGGGGCCGGCGCCGGGGGGGGAGGCGGGGCCGGCGCCGGGGGGAGGCGGGGCCGGCGCCGGGGGGAGGCGGGGCCGGCGCCGGGGGGAGGCGGGGCCGGCGCCGGGGGGAGGCGGGGCCGGCGCCGGGGGGAGGCGGGGCCGGCGCCGGGGGGAGGCGGGGCCGGCGGGCCTGGTCTACAATTCCCGCAGTGCGGCACGTGGCAGCTTCGCCTCTCCTGTTATCTGGGGCGCTTGCGCAGTGAATCCAGGGAGCGTTAGGCATGCGCTGAGTTGTGGATTTAATACCCTACTGGAGAACGGCCCTTTGGGAAATCGGTAGACTGAGAAGACTGAGTCAGAGGGGCGCACGACGCGCTGACTCACTCAGTGTAGTCTCTCACTGAGCCCTATTTAGTGTTGCGACATAGTTCCGAAAGGGCTGTCCTACAGGATGGAGTCAGCTTTCAATTCTGGTCTGGGGCCCTGGCTGACTCCTAGCCTCAGTTTTCCCATCTGTACAGTAGGCAAAGGGGACCTCTTGACTCTCCTGGTCAAAACATGCTTATTTTATGAGCAAATCCAGTTGTTCGTTGTAGTTAAAGAGATTTAAACCAGTGATTTTAAACCAGGGGCAGTTGTCCCACCCCACGCCATAGGGGTACTGGGTGATATCTGGGGACATTTGTGGCTGTCTCGACTAGGAGTTGCACCTGGCATCAAATGGTGTCGAATCCTGGAGGCCGGGGATACCGTTCAACACCCTACAGTGCACAAGACGCTCTCCTCAACCAGAACTGGCCCCAAATGTCCACAGTGCAGAGATTGGAAAACCCTAGTTTAATCCCACTGCTAAGTAAAGAGAAAAATCCAGGTCCTAAAGGGCCCCTGTTGAGTGACCAGTTAAAAAAAATTGATGGTGATCTTTGATCGGCATGTTTAAAACCATGCCTAAATTTTCTGCATATTAAAAAGAAAATGACTCCTCGAAAAAACAACAACTCTTCAATGTAATTTTCTGCCTGTTTTTATCAAAATGCAATAAAGACAGGCCCTGGCCGGTTGGTTCAGTGGTAGAGCGTCGGCCTGGCGTGCAGAAGTCCCGGGTTCGATTCCCGGCCAGGGCACACAGGAGAAGCGCCATCTGCTTCTCCACCCCTCCCCCTCTCCTTCCTCTCTGTCTCTCTCTTCCCCTCCCACGAGGCTCCATTGGAGCAAAGATGGCCCGGGCGCTGGGGATGGCTCCTTGGCCTCTGCCTCAGGCGCTAGAGTGGCTCTGGTCGCAACAGAGCGGCGCCCGGAAGGGGCAGAGCATCGCCCCCTGGTGGGCAGAGCGTTGCCCCCTGGTGGGCGTGCCGGGTGGATCCCGGTCGGACACATGCGGGAGTCTGTCTGTCCCCGTTTCCAGCTTCAGAAAAAAATACAAAAAAAAATGCAATAAAGACATACACGTAGAATGTAAAATAGTGAGCAGACTTTTAATAGTTTGTTCTATAAAAAGTTAAACATAATTACGCTGTGACCCAGCTCTTCTCCTCTAAGTATATACACAACAGAAATGAAAATAGGCACTCAGATATTTGTACACCCATATTCACAGTGGTATTCTCTACAATAGCTAAAGAGTAGAAACAAATATTCATCAGGCAGTGACCTCAGAGGTCCCCAGATCTGTCTCGTGCTTCCACAGTGTTTGGATGAAACAGACCCGGGGATCCCCTTCTTCCAGCCTTCAATCATCCTCCAACTTCTTTTTCAGTCACCACCTTTGGAACCACCTCAGCCTCCTCCAAGACCAACCAACACTGGTTTTTTACCTTAAGTCCTTATAGCCGAACAACAATGAGCTCCCAAATTCGTTAGGGTTATTCCACCAAGATGGAAGCTGCCGTCAAGCACCTGGTCAATCTGCATCTGTGGGCCTCCTACACCTGTCTCTGGGCTTCTATTTCAGTGGTTATGATGTGGCTCTGGAGGGCATGGGCTACTTTTTTTCCATGAGTTAGCTGAGGAGAATCATGAGGGCACTAAGGATTTTTTAAAGATGCAAAACCAGTGGAGTGGCTGCACTCTCTTCCAGTACATGCTAAAGGCTTCCTAAGATGAGTGGGGTAAATAAAACGCAGGCTGCCATGGAAACTACCATGGCCATGGAGAAGAACCTAAACCAGGCCCTTTTGGAGCTGCCTGCCCTAGATTCTACCTGCATAGACTTTAATCTCTGACTTCCTGGAGAACCACATCCTGGATGAGGAGGTGAAACTCATCAAGAAGATGGGCGACCACCTAACCTACTTCCACAGGCTGGCCAGCCCCCAGGCTGGCCAGCCCCCAGGCTGGGGTGGACAAGTATCTCTTTGAAATGCTTACCCTCAAGTATGACTAGAAGCCTTTGGAGAGCCCAGAGGCCTTTGAGGGGCCCTTCTGCATTCCCTTGGTGTCTGGCTTTTGTCTGAACCTCTCCCTGAAACCATTAGGCATTCTTTTTTTTTTTTTTTTTTTTTTTTTTTTGGTATTTTTCTAAAGCTGGAAACGGGGAGGCAGTAAGACAGACTCCCGCATGCGCCCAACCGGGATCCACCCGGCACGCCCACCAGGGGGCGATGCTCTGCCCATCCAGGGCGTCGCTCTGTCGCGACCAGAGCCACTCTAGCGCCTGGGGCAGAGGCCAAGGAGCCATCCCCAGCGCCCGGGCCATCTTTTGCTCCAATGGAGCCTCGGCTGCGGGAGGGGAAGAGAGAGACAGAGAGGAAAGAGAGGGGGAGGGGTGGAGAAGCAGATGGGTGCTTCTCCTGTGGGCCCTGGCCGGGAATTAAACCTTGGCCTCCTGCACGCCAGGCCGATGCTCTACCACTGAGTCAACCGGCCAGGGCTTAGGCATTCTTTTAATCACCCTGGAGTCCTTCCCCATGCATTTAACCAAGTGGAAACAATAAAGCTTTTTGCAGGGAAAAGAAAAATCCTCAACAGATGAGTGGATACACATAATCTGCTTCATCACACAGTGGAATATTATTCAGCATTGGTCCTGATTGGGAAAAGGTGAGGTAACCACCTGAGTTTATGTTTCCAGGACTTGGACTGGGGTGGGAATGGAAGTGATTTGGCATCCCCTGAAGTGGAAGCCCCACTACAGGTGATGTCTTCATTCTGCCCACTCAGCACCAACTCCCTTTCTGTACCTGGCACCCCAGTTTTTGTGTGAGAGATCATCCCCCCTCCACTCTCAGTTTCTGCGCCAGGACCCTGTCAATAAGAGCATTTTCTTACCCCTGGACACAGTGATTGGTTCAGAAGTAGACATGTGACTCAAGTGAGACAAATGGCAATCATCCCTGGACTTTGAACTATAAGCAGAGTTGCTCTCACTCTGCTATAGGGTGTAAACCTGGAGCTGCCAGGAATCATTTTTGCCACCCAACAGTGGAGCTTGCCTGTGAATGAAACCAAGATTGAAGAGAGCAGATCCCAGAGAGAAAAAGCAGTTCATACATTGACAACCTCGTTTAAGCACTTGGATCCAGCCATGCTGCTATTAGAAGCATTTGAACCTGACCAGTGGTGACACAGGGCATAGAGATCAACCTGGGATGCTGAGGTCCCAGGTTTGAAACCCCAAGGTCACCAGTTTGAGCATGGGCTTATTGGCTTGAGCACAGACTCACTAGCTTGAGCACTGGGTCGCCGGCTTGAGTGTGGGATCATAGACATGACCTCATGATCTCTGGCTTGAGCCTAATGGTTGCTGGCTTGAATCCAAGGATGCTGGCTTGAACCCCCCCCCATTCAAGGCACATATGAGAATCAATCAATGAACAGCTAAGTGACACAATTATGAGTTGATGCTTCCCATCTCTCTCCCTTCCTATCTCTCTCTTTCTCAAAAAAATAGCCCTGGCCGGTTGGCTCAATGGTAGAGTGTCGGCCTGGCATGCAGGAGTCCCAGGTTCGATTCCTGGCCAGGGCACACAGGAGAAGCGCCCATCTGCTTCTCCACCCCTCCCCCTCTCCTTCCTTTCCCCTCCCGCAGCCAAGGCTCCATTGGAGCAAAGTTGGCCCAGGCGCTGAGGATGGCTCCATGGCCTCTGCCTCAGGTGCTAGAATGGCTCTGGTTGCAGCAGAGCCACGCCCCAGATGGGCAGAGCATCGCCCCCTGGTGGGTATGCCGGGTGAGTCCCAGTCGGGCGAATGCGGGAGTCTGTCTGACTGCCTCCCCGTTTCCAACTTCAGAAAAAAAAACAAAAGGAAAAAAAACAACAACACCTTTGTTTGTTTATTTATTTATTTACTTATTTTAAGAGAGTGGCAAGGAGGGAGAGAGACAGGAACATCGAGCTGCTCCTGTATGTGCCCTGACCAGGGGTTGGACAAGCAACTTCTGCACTTCAGGATGATGCTCTAACCTACGGAGCTATCTAGCCCAGGCAAGTCCCTTTTGTTTGACATTCATCATTTAGCACCTTTCACAAGTAACTTAAAAACTCATGGCAACAGATTTGTGTCCAGCACCAAAGGTTGGAAAATATGTGGAATCAGTTCCCTAACTATAAGCTTAATGGTAACAGAAAGTGCCCTGGAGTCAGTCTGAAGTCTAAGTCAGCAGCTAGAGACCACGGGCTAAGGTGGTCATAAACTCACCCTATCTGCAAGGCAGTCAAGAAATGAGTCCATGGCTCTGGCTGGGTAGCTCATTTCTGATTCACCAAGGTTATGGGGTTGATCCCCAGTCAGGGCATGTATAAGAATCAACCAATGAATGCATAAGTAAGTGGAACAACAAATCAATGTTTTTCTCTCTCTCCCCCTCTAAAATCAATAAATAAAGAGTCCATGAATAGTGAGGGGCTTTCCTACAAGCCTCTCCAGCTCCACATTTCTCCCAACAAGTGTGGTTTGTGTTTACCTGGCTAATCATCCTGCTGACCACTAAGGTTGCCAGGGGCAGTCATGTGGACCCCAGGTGTTTCCCATTTCTGTGGTGATCCTCAGGCCATACTCCAGAAAGGGGGTGAGGTGGGAGGACTTCCTTTAACTGTCCAGCAAGGCCAATCTAAGCCTGCTGGACTCAACAAGGAGGGGAAAAACACTATCTCCTGTTTCCTGGAGGTTATAGGACACTTTGCTGCCCCCAGCAGATCTCTTGAGAAATGAATTCCTGCTTACCTGCCCAGACTCTTTGAGGGCTTCAAGATTCCATCTCTCCCTCCCTTCCCCTCCCTCTCTCTCTCTCTCTCTCTCTCTCTCTCTCTCTGTCTCTCTCTTTCTCACACACATACACACACACACACACACACACACACAATTGATCAGCCACCAACCATCGCTCAATCCCCCTAGCCTGAAAACATTTGTTTCCAACAGGCAAACTCAAGTTCCCAAAATCTAAAATTCAACCTCTTTGCTCAAAGCCCTTTAACCTTTAGTTTGCACACAATAATAACCAAACTGGTCCTAGAGGTCTATTTACGATATAACAATATAATATGATAATGGTAATAGCCATTATTACTAATTATAATGGTTAATATTTACTAGGTACTTATTTGGAACCAGACATCATTCTGGTTCTAAACACTTTACATCATCTCATTTAATCCTTATGTTGTATTGGAACAGTGAGAAACAGACGTTTTTGCCACACAATTAAGTAGCCAAGTTAAGGGGTCTATTTTAAAGCCAGTGACTGCTCGGAAACCTAAGTCATTCAAATCATGCAGCCCCGAACACAGTTTGAAGTCAGCTTTTAAAGACAAAAATCACACACTGATTGGGGAATAGGGAAGAGGGGAAGCCTAGCAGTAAAACAAAGTAGTGAAACAAGCTTTTTTACAACGCTTATCTATAGGATTAATTCAGGGAGAAACATTTTGGGAACACCTGCAACCTTGCAGAATCAGCCCAAGGCCACAGCCTGGGAAACCAGCCTCAAGGCCAGGGGTAAGGGAGTCTTTTAGAAAAAGTAAGTTCTGCTAAAAGTCTCTTTGTTTTAGAGAAATTAAGTTCTTCTAAAAGTTACTTATGTTAAGAGCCTTTCTTTTCTACATTTCACTTACAACTTTATAGGACAGTGTAAGTGCCGCAGCCTTCACAGGTCAGGGGGCTGGAAATACACCCCACCAGGCACACAGTTTCACAACATATTCTCCCTAAAACCCTGGCCACATGGGATTGGGGTGTGGGGGTAGTCCTCATCTCAAGTAGTCCTATCCTCTCCTGGACCATCTTTTATTTTATTGTCTTCCTAACACGTGTTATTACCTGGTAATATTTATCTAGAATGTCTCATTCATGAGGGCTAGAAATTTTGTTCACTGTGGATTCCCACTACCTGGCCCAGAGTGAGTGTTTGGTGCATGTGAACAGACAGTGTTGTTATTATTATTATTTTAGCAAGACAAATGGAATTTCCAATGCATCTCTGCACCCCAGCCCTGCCAACCTTCTTCCTTGACAGTCCAAATATCAAGCAAGTCGTCACTGTTGCCACTTACCGACCAAAGACAGCATGACTAAATCCTAGGCTTCAGACAAAACAAGCAGCTGCTGTTTGACCATTGCCAAAATAGCCAGGGACCAAAAAAAGAAAAAAAAGCCAGGGACCAGCACAGGGTTCCAGCTTCCTGTGGGGCAGGGGCAGTGCATCAACAGTGGGACTCCAAGCAGGCTCCAGCAGCACCTGGGGTCCTTTAGAAGTGCAAGCTCTTGGGCCTCACCCCAGACCAGCTGAATAGGAAGCAGGGCTGGGTGCAGCACCCAGAGGATTTCAGTGCATGCTCAAAATTGAGGGTCAGGCCCTGGGGCCAGCAGGAACTTTGGTCCCCTATATTTGCAATGTCTGAAGACCTGTAGTCATCAAAACTGGGGGTGCTCCTGGCATTGAGTAGATGAGGTCTATGGATGCTGCTCAACCCTCCAGTTCCAGGATGTTCCCACTACCAAGAATCATCAACCCCAAGTGTCAGCAGTGCCAAGGGAGAAAAATCCTATCCTAGAGTCAAGCAGATATGGAAGTTATACTGGGGACCTTGGACAAGGGTCTTGTTGGATCAGATGCGGCCTCTGTGTTTAATCTTTTTTTTTCTCTTTTTCTTTTTTTTTTATGTTATAAATAAATTTTTATTTTAATGGGGTGACATCAATACATCAGGGTACATATATTCAAAGAAAACATTTCCAGGTTATCTTGTCATTTAGTTCTGTTGCATACCCATCACCAAAAGAGAGATCGTCCTCCATCACCCTCTATCCAGTTTTCTTTGTACCCCTCCCCCTCCCCCTCTCCCTCATTCCCTCCCCCCACCCCCCGTAACCACCACACTCCTGTCCATGTCTCTTAGTCTTGCTTTTATGTCCCACCAATGTATGGAATTCTGCAGTTCTTGTGGTTTTTTTGATTCACTTATTTCACTCTGCATAATGTTATCAAGATTCCACCATTCTACTATAAGTGATCCAATGTCATCATTTCTTCTAGCTGAATATAGTATACCATGGTGTATATGTGCCCCATCTTCTTTATCCAGTCTTCTATTTTTTTTTTACAGTGATTAAAAGCCTTTAAGCAAACTCTTGGCCAATACAGCAAGAATCCATAAAAGAGTAGTGTCCTTAACATGTTCACCAAGTCCAAGTTGGCCCCATCACCATGCCAAATCCCTGAAAAATGCAACCCAACCACAGTTCAGTCTGTTAGGAGCTGTCACAGGGAGCAGGAGTCCAGGAAAAGTCCACATGGCACTGGAATTGTTGTCACCATTCTATACTTTGCAGCTCACGTCCAAGTCCCAATGACCGCTGCTTCTAGCTGGTAATGATTCAGGTAGACTGGAATCTGTGTTTAATCTTTAGAGGAGCTGCTGCACCTTTCCCACAGTCACTGCCCCTTACACGCCCCTTACTTCATGTGCTGGTTCTAATGTTTCCACATTCTCCCCAATGCTTATTATTATCTATCTTTTTAAAGATATTTTTATTTATTAATTTTAGAGAGAGGATAGAGAGAAATGGACCTCTAGCTGCTCTAGCAGTTTCTACTAAAGCTAAACTCTTGTATATTCTCTAACCTAGCAAATCAGCTCCTGAAAGGACAGCTGTCTGCTCTGTGTCCCCCACAAGTCATACAGTGTAGCCCTAACAATTGAAGCTCAGGATGTGACTGTATTGGGAGACAGTCTTTGAAGTGGGGAATGTTTCTGTCCAGTAAAAGACTTATGACTGTTAACAGCAAATTTATTCATAGTAGCCCCAAACTATAAACAACTCAAGTGTCCATCTGCAGGAGAATGCGTCAAGAAATATGGTACATTTATCTCCCTCTGGGAGCACGCCTGTGCCTTTCCATTTCCCCTCTCCTTCTTCTTCCCCCATAGGCGTGTATCTCCTAAACTCGAAAGGTCCTTAAGAGACTTGCAACCAGGGGAGCAGTAGGCAGTAGCATCTCATCCTGGGTTAACCCCCTGAACCTGTCTCCAAGGCCCACTCTTCTCTGACTTCACAGGGAGCCAAAGCAACCCTGCCTAGGCTCTCCTGTTGCTTCTCCTGTTCCAAGCCACTTCTTTCACTGTCCCCAGCTTTAATAAACTCATTCTCAAAAAAAAAAAAAAAGGAATAAATAAAGAAAAAGAAAATACAAAGGTATACTATGCAGCAATATGTGAATGACTGCCTGACCAGGTGGTGGCGTGGTGGATAGAGCATCAGACTGGGACGTTGAGGACCCAGTTTTGAAACCCCGAGGTCGCTGGCTTGAGCATGGGCTCATTCAGCTTGAGCACTAAATCGCTGGCTTGAGCATGGGATCATAGACCTGACCCCATGGTCGCTGGCTTGAGCCCAAAGGTCACTGGCTTGAGCCCAAGGTTGCTGGCTTGAGCAAAGGATCCCTTGCTCTACTATAGCCCCCAGTCAAGGCATGTATGAGAAAGCAATCAATGAACAACTAAGGTGCCACAACAAAGAATTGATGTGTCTCATCTCTCTCCCTTTCTGTCTGTCTGTCCCTATCTGTCCCTCTCTCTGACACTCTGTCACACACACACACAAAAAGAGGTGAATGACTGCTACACACAACCTCATGACTCAACCTTATGGACCTGATGTGGACTAAAAGTATGCAACACAAAAGAGAATACACTGTATGACTTCATTTACAGAAAGTAAAACTCTGGGCAAAATGAATCAGCAGTGATAGAAGTAAACTAGTAGTGAGTGAGTTTTGGAGTGAAGGGACTGAGACAAGATAGGAGGGAGCCTCTGGGGTGAGATTGGGGGTTGGAAGTGATTATTATACACAGGCTTGTATAAATGTGTGTGTGATTTTTTTTTTTTTTCATTTTTCTGAAGCTGGAAACAGGGAGAGACAGTCAGACAGACTCCCGCATGCGCCCGACCGGGATCCACCCAGCACGCCCACCAGGGGTGACGCTCTGCCTACCAGGGGGCGATGCTCTGCCCATCCTGGGCGTCGCCATGTTGCGACCAGAGCCACTCTAGCGCCTGAGGCAGAGGCCACAGAGCCATCCCCAGCGCCCGGGGCCATCTTTGCTCCAATGGAGCCTTGGCTGCGGGAGGGGAAGAGAGAGACAGAGAGGAAAGCGCGGCGGAGGGGTGGAGAAGCAAATGGGCGCTTCTCCTGTGTGCCCTGGCCGGGAATCGAACCCGGGTCCTCCGCACGCTAGGCCGACGCTCTACCGCTGAGCCAACCGGCCAGGGCTGTGTGTGTGATTTTTAAAAATGATTTTTTTGTAGTTTTAAGTTCACAGCAAAAGTGAGAGAAAGGTACAGAGATTTCCCATATACTCCCTGCCCCAACATATGCACAGACTCTGCCATTATCTATGTCCTCCCACCAGAGTGTGACATTTGTTACAAGGATGCACCTACACTGACATGTCCGTCATTGCCATCTAACATCCATAGTTTACACTGGGGTTCGCTCTTGGTGTTGTATAGTCTGTGGGTTTGAACAAATGTACATGTGTCCATCATTATAATGTCATACAGAGCATTTCACTGCCCTGAAAATCCTCTGTGCTCTATGTACTCATCCCTGTCCCTTAACTCCCAACATCTTTTTACTGGTCTTTTTACTGTATCCATGGTTTTACCTGTATGTGTGCAGTTTAATTAAGCTGTGCAAATAGGGTTTGTGCCCATTAAGGTCTGCAAGTTATATCTTAATTTTTTAAACATTCATTATTTCTGGGCCCTGGCTGATAGGCTCAGTTGGTTAAGAGCATCGTCCAGAAACAACAAGGTTCCATCCTGGGTCAGAGCACACAGGGGAAGCAACCAAAGAATGCACAATTGAGTGGAACAACAAATGCTTCCCTTCCCCCTCTCTTCTCTCTCTCTTCCTCTCTCTGTCTTTTGAAAAATCAAAAATTAAGCCATGGCCGGATAGCTCAGTTGGTTGGAGTGTCATCCCGGAGCATGGAAGTTGCCGGTTTGATTCCCCAGTCAGAGCACATACAGGAACAGCTTCATATCTCTCTCTCTCTCTCTCTCTCTCTCTCTCTCTCTCGCTCTGTCTCTCTCTCTCTCTCTCCCTCTCTCAAAACAGAACAAAAAGACATTTCTGGCTGTGTAGATGGAAGAGGGTCTGGGTTGAGGAGCAGGATTCCTCAGGAAAGTCCTATGCCTCCTGGGGCTGGCTTACTCTTGTCCAGTCTCCCCTACTCACCCCAATCCAACTAGCTAGCAAATGCTATTTTAGGAGCCCTCCACCCCCACTTCCTTCCTGGCTGTGTCAGGAGCCCACTTCCTGACTAGGTCTCACTCTCTCCCCTTGGGGTGAGGCAGACAACTTGCACTTTGGGATGGTTCTCCAACAGCCCCAGGGGCCCAGATCCCGACTTTGGGCCTCCCTATCCTCTCTCTAAACTAGGACTGGCCACAATAATTTGCAGATCCCCGTTTGAAGTGAAAATACAGAAACTCTTGTTAAAAAATCATTAGGAATTTTAAGATTGCAGCCAAAGGACAGTAAGTCATGGGTGGGGCCCTTCTGAGCTCAGAGTCCTGGGTGACTGCACAGGTCACAGCCCGTGAAGCTGGCACTTCCCCAAGCACCTGGGGTTCTTGCCCCACTTCAAGGTTTTATAAACTTTTTTTAATTTATTTTATTATGGTGAAATATACATAACATAAAATTTACCATTTTAAGTATACAACTTGGTGGTATTAAGTACACTCACATTGTTGTGCAACTAACCTCACCATCTGTTTCCAGAATTTCTCATACCTAAAACTTTCTCATCTCCAGGATCTTCCCAAACTGGAACTCTGTCCCATCCCTTTCTCCCAGCCCTTGATTGTCACCATCCAGTTTCTGTCTCTATGAATCTGACTTTTCTAGGAATCTCCTATGAGTGGAATCACACAGTATTTGTCCTTCTGTTTCTGACTTATGTCATTCCACCTAATGTCCTCAAAGTTCATCCACATTGTAGCAGGTGTCAGAATGACCATCATTTTCATTTTATTTTTTTTAGAGAGACAGACAGACAAGATGGGAGAGAGATGAGAAGCATTGACTCATAGTTGCATCACTTTAGTTGTTCATTGATTGGTTCTCAAATGTGCCTTGACTGGAGAGTTCAAGCTGAGCAAGTGACCCCTTGCTCAAGCCAGTGACCTTTGGTTTCAAGCAAGCAACCCCGCACTCAAGCTGGCAAGTCTGCACTCAACCTGGGGAACCCGCACTCAAGCCAGTGACCTTGGGGTTTCAAGCCTGGGACCTCAGCGTCCCAGGTCAATGCTCTGTCCACTGTGCCACCACTGGTCATGCATCCTTTTCATTTTTAAAAAAAATTTTATTTATTTATTTAGAGAGGAGAGAGAGAGGGCGAGAGAGAAACAGAGAGAGAGGAGAGAGAGACAGAGAGAGAGAAGGGGGAGGAGCTGGAAGCATCAACTCCCATATGTGCCTTGACCAGGCAAGCCCAGGGTTTCAAACCGGCGACCTCAGCATTTCCAGGTCAACGCTTTATCTACTGCGCCACCACAGGTCAGGCCTATTTATTTATTTTTTACAGAGACAGAGAGTGAGTCAGAGAGAAGGATAGACAGGGACAGACAGGAACAGAGAGAGATGAGAAGCATCAATCATTAATTTTCTATTGCGCATTGCAACACCTTAGTTGTTCATTGATTGCTTTCTCATATGTGCCTTGACCGCGGGCCTTCAGCAGACCGAGTAACCCCCTGCTGGAATTAGCGACCTTGGGTTCAAGCTGGTGAGCTTTTGCTCAAACCAGATGAGCCCGTGCTCAAGCTGGCGACCTCAGGGTCCTCTGCATCCCAGTCTGATGCTCTATCCACTGCACCACTGCCTGGTCAGGCCATTTCATTTTTTTTTAATAAAAACTATGTTTTTTATTTATTGGTATTTAAAGAGAGAGGGAGAGAGAGAGAGAGAAACATTGATTTATTGGTTCACCTATACATGCATTCATTGGTCAATTCCACTTATGCTTTTATTGGTTGATTCTTTTTTTTAATTATTTTTATTTATATTTATTTATTTTTAGATTTTATTTATTCATTTTAGAGAGAGGAGACAGACAGAGAGACAGACAGAGAGACAGAGAGAGAAGGGAGGGAGGAGCAGAAAGCATCAACTCCCATATGTGCCTTGACCAGGGAAGCCCGGGGTTTCAAACAGGCGACCTCAGTGTTCCAGATTGCTGCTTTTACCCACTGTGCCACCGCAGGTCAGGATTTTTTTTTTTTTTTTTTTTTTTTACAGGGACAGAGAGAGTGTCAGAGAGAGGGACAGACAGACAGGAACAGAGAGATGAGAAGCATCAATCATTAGTTTTTCATTGTGCATTGTGACACCTTAGTTGTTCATTGATTGCTTTCTCATATGTGCCCTGACCGCGGGCCTTCAGCAGACCGAGTAACCCCTTGCTCAAGCCAGTGACCTTTGGTCCAAGCTGGTGAACCTTGCTCAAACCAAATGAACCCGCGCTCAAGCTGGCAACCTCGGGGTCTCGAACCTGGGTCCTCCACATCTCAGTCTGATGCTCTATCCACTGCATCACTGCCTAGTTAGGTTTGGTTGATTCTTGTATGTGCCTCCAGTGGGGATCAGAATCCCAAACCTTGCCTGACCAGGCAGTGGCGCAGTGGATAGAGCATCGGACTGGGATGCAGAGGACCCAGGTTCGAGACCCTGAGGTCGCGAGCTTGAGCGCAGGCTCATCTGGTTTGAGCAAAAGCCCACCAGCTTGAACCCAACCAAGGTCACTGGCTCCAGCAAGGGGTTACTTGGTCTGCTGAAGGCCCACGGTCAAGGCACATATGAGAAAGCAATCAATGAACAACTAAGGTGTTGCAATGTGCAATGGAAAACTAATGATTGATGCTTCTCATCTCTCTCCATTCCTGTCTGTCTGTCCCTGTCTATCCCTCTCTCTGACTCACTCCCTGTCTCTGTAAAAAAAAAAAAAAAAAAAAAAGAATCCCAAACTTTGGCCTATGGGGACAATGCTCTAACCAACTGAGCTACCTGGCCAAAGCTGTCCATCCGTTTTTCTGTTTTGTTTTGTTTTGTTTTGAGAGACAGAGAGAAACATCAATTTGTTGTTCCACTTATTCATGCCGTCATTGGTTGAATTTTGTAATCTTGTATGTGCCCTGATGGATCAAACCCACATCTAGGCATGTCTGTACGATGCTCGAACCAACTGAGCTACCTGGCCAGGGCCTAGCCATCCTTTTAAGGTTCAATAATATTCCACTGTGTGGGCAGGCCAGATTTTGTTTATCTGTTCATCTATCCATGGCTATCTTGAATCATGCTGCTACAAATATTCATGTACAAGTCCCTGTTTGAGTCCCTGTTTTCAGTTCTTTTGGGAACCAACTGAGAAGCATAAGCAGAATTTTTCATAGCCAGCCTTCTTTTAGCCATGTAGCTTTATTTCAGCCTCTGCCTGATCAAAGCAGTGCAACACATTCTATGCCAAACAAAGCCAGAACAAACTCAGATGTCAAACTGAAAAAGAGAAAAATTCACCCGACTTCTCATCTCCCCCATGTGATCCGTTCCCACTGTGGTGTGATTTTCTCAGAAAGAGGACCTATGATTTTTGTTTCCTGGGTGCAACTGGGTAGACCTTTTCATTAGAAGCCTCTGGTTCCAGGAACCACAAGTCCCCTCCCTCAAGGGTGAAATGCCTCACATGCCATTTCTGTTCTGGCCCCAGCCAGAATCAATCTCCGTGTCCACCAAGAGGAGACTGAGTAGCCCTGACCAGGTATCTCAGTTGGTTAGAGAATCATCCCTATATACCAAGGTTGCGGGTTTGATCCTGGTCAGGGCCCATGCAAGAATCAACCAATAAATGCATAAGTAAGTGGAACAACAAGTTGATGTTTCCCTCTCTCTTCCTAAAACCAATAAATTTTAAAAAAAGGAGAAAAGAGGGGACTGAGGATGCATGCAGTAAATCAGCACTAGGAGTTTCATGAGAGCATCACAGATGGGCCAAAGCAGAAGAAGTGATATCTGCATGGAGTTTGTTGAAAGGGTTTCTGGCTATACAGATGCTGGGTTTCAAAGCACTGAATCAGGAGCTACTGGGGATATTGGCACCCTTGGGACGGGGTCGTCTCCTTCCTGATGAACACCCTCTTAGATGCTTTGGATTTTAAACCATGTAAATAGTATATTTATAATAAAAAACATAAATAAAAGTAAAACTATTTTTTAAAGGGTACTTTTGTGTGTGTGTGTGTGTGGTTTTTTTTTTTTAATTCATTTTAGAAAGGAGAGAGAGAGAGGAGAGAGAGAGAGAGAAGGGGGGAGGAGCAGGAAGCATCAACTCCCATATGTGACTTGACCAGGCAAGCCCGGGGTTTCGAACCGGCGACCTCAGCATTTCCAGGTCGACGCTTTATCCACTGCGCCACCACAGGTCAGGCCAGTAAAACTATTTTGAAAACAGAACCAGCCCTGGCCAGTTGGCTCAGTGGTAGAGCATCTGCCTGGCATGTGGATTTCCTGGGTTCGAATCCTGGTCAGAGCACACAAGAGAAGCACCCATCTGCTTCTTCACCCCTACCCCTCTTGCTTCTCTCCCCTCCCCCCCTCCACTCTCCCCTTCCTGCAGCCATGGCTCGATTGGAGGTAGTTGGATGAGTGGAGAAGATGGCTCCATGGCCTCAGCCTCAGGCGCTAAGAAGAGCTTGCTTGGTTGCTGAGCAACAGAGCAATGCTCCTGATGGCAGAGCATCGCCCCCTAGTGGGCTTGCTGGGAGTATCCCAGGTGGGACGCTTGTGGGAGTCTGTCTCTATTTCCCCTCCTCTCACTGAATAAAGAAGAAAAAGAAAATAACAGAACCAACAGCTTGTATTGTCTCCATACCTCAGGGCTGCATTTTTTTCTATCAAGGGTTAACCATAATCTTTTTTTCTTTCAAATTTTCTTCTTCTTTTTTTTTTTTTTGGTGGGCCATTAGCTTTAATCCTAGCTTGTACCTGGCAGGTGAGCAAAACACAGTGGGAAAACACTTCTCTTTCCATTCAGAGCTCCCAAAGCCACTGACTCATTCAAGTATTCCTAGAATCAAAGGCCCCACCAGCCTTATTCACCTCTGTTTCCCATCTCCTCCTCTCTGCACAAACTGGCTTCTCCTTCAGCAGTTCGCCATCTTGGCTGCCTCTCCTCTGCAATGCTGATGACAGGATCTGAGCCTTTTTTTTTTCAAATTTTAAGACAAAGTTTATTTAGAAAGTTACTGAGATAATAGAAATGAGCTAGCTGGGCTGAGGTGGCTCAGGGAACTAGTTACAGAAGATAAAGAAGGGCCCTTGGGGTTTAGGAGAGGGAAAAGCAAAGGTAATGAGCCTGGGGGAAAGAAGAGGGGAATGGGAAAGGCATTGGTGTGCTCCTGAGGGGGAGAGCACATTGGGTTGATCATAATCTTTATATCTAGTCTCTTCAGATAGCACTTCGAGACTATTTTTCTGTTTTTCACTGCATTATGATTAAAGATTTAAAAAATATTTTTTTCTTAAATGAGAAGTGGGGAGGCAGAGAGACAGACATGCACATATGCCCCGACCAATGGGGTCTACCCAGCAGGCCCCCTATGGGGTGATGCTGTGTTCATCTGGGGCCGTTGCTCTGTTGCTCAGCAACTGAGCTATTTTAGCGCCTGGGGCCAACTTGGTCCAACCCAGCCATGGCTGTAGGAAAGGAAGAGAGAAATACAGGGAGAGAAGGAAGAGGGGGAGGAGTGGAGAAGCAGATGGTCACTTCTCCTGTGTGCCCTGACCAGGAATCGAATGAGGGACATCCACACACAGGGTCAATGCTCTACCGCTGAGCAAACTGGCCAGGGCTATGATTAAATATTTTTATTTATTGATTTTACAGAGAAAGGAGATAGGGGTGAGGGGGTGGAGCGAGAAGTATTAACTCATAGTTGCTTTTCTTTAATTATTGCTTGCTTCTCTTTTTTTTTTTTTTTTTTTCATTTTTCTGAAGCTGGAAACAGGGAGAGACAGTCAGACAGACTCCCGCATGCGCCCGACCGGGATCCACCCGGCACGCCCACCAGGGGGCGACGCTCTGCCCATCCTGGGCGTCGCCATGTTGCGACCCTCCTGGGTGTCGCCATGTTGCGACCAGAGCCACTCTAGCGCCTGGGGCAGAGGCCACAGAGCCATCCCCAGCGCCCGGGCCATCTTTGCTCCAATGGAGCCTTGGCTGCGGGAGGGGAAGAGAGAGACAGAGAGGAAGGCGCGGCGGAGGGGTGGAGAAGCAAATGGGCGCTTCTCCTATGTGCCCTGGCCGGGAATCAAACCCGGGTCCTCTGCACGCTAGGCCGACGCTCTACCGCTGAGCCAACTGGCCAGGGCCGCTTGCTTCTCTTATGTGCCTTGACTGGGCAAGCCCAGGATTTTGAACCAGTGACCTCAGCATTCTAGGTTGATGCTTTATTCATTGTACCACCACAGGTCAGGCCTGTGCATTAAAATTTCCAGTAATGTAGGGATGAAAATCTATGGACAGACCTTGCTGTCTTTCATGTTGTTAACTTAGATCCTTAGAAGGAGAATTCCACCCTGGTCAGATAGGTTGGTTGGTTAGAGCATCATCCAGAAGCACAGAGGTTGCCGGTTCGATCCCAGATCAGGGCAAACATCAATGTGCAGAGAAGCACATCAATGTACCTGTCTCTCTCCCTCAAGTCAATAAATAAATTTTAAAAAGAAGAATAAGCCTGACCAGGCAGTGACACAATGGCTAGAGTGTCAGACTGGGCCATGGAGGAAACCACATTCGAAATCCCAAGGTTGCCGGCTAGAATGCAGGCTCATCTGGTTTGAACACAGCTCACCAGCTTGAGCCCAAGGTCACTGGCTTGAGCAAGAGGTCACTCAGTCTGCTGTAGCCCCCGGGTCAAGGCACATATGAGAAAGCAATCAATGAACAGCTAAGGTACTGCAAAGAAGAACTAATGCTTTTCATCTCCCTTCCTGTCTCTCTGTCCTTCTCTCTGTCTTTCTCTCTCCATCTCTGTCTCACACACACACACACACACACACACACACACATGCATGAAGAAGAAGAAGAAGAAGAAGAGGAGGAGGAGGAGGAGGAGGAGGAGGAGGAGGAGGAGGAGGAGGAAGAAAAGAAAGAAAGAAAGAAAGAAAGAAAGAAAGAAAGAAAGAAAGAAAAGAAAGAAAGAAAAAGGAGGAAGAAGAAGAGGAGGAGGAAGAAGGGGAAGAAAGGAGAATACCTCCCTCCCTTCCTTCCTTCTCTCCGTCCATCAACATTTATTGAGCACTTACTGAATACTAAGCCCTGAGCTGGGCACTAGGGACAAAACTGGGAAAAAACATACACAGATGGTTGGTGGAACTCACCATCTAGCCTGGTGCTTCTGTATTTAAAAAAACAACAACTTTTTTTTTATTGATTTCAGAGAGAGAGGAAGGGAAAGAGTGAGACAGAAACATCAATCTGTTTCTGTATGTGCCCTAATCAGGGATCAAGCCAGCAACGTCTGTACTTCAGGACAATGCTCTAACCAACTGAACTGCCTGCCTAGCCAGGGCTGGTGCTTCTAGAATTTTGTAGGTGATAGACATATTCTCCATCTGTGCTATCCAATATGGAAACTAGCAGTCCCATATGGCTCTTAAGCACTTAAATTGAGGCCATTGCAACTGAAGAACTAAATTTAAAATGTTATTGACTTTTGCCTGACCAGGCGGTGGCGCAGTGGGTAAAGCGTCCGACTGGGATGTGGAAGACCCAGGTTCAAGACCCTGAGGTCGCCAGCTTGAGTTGCGGGCTCATCTGTTGTTGTTTTTTTGTATTTTTCTGAAGCTGGAAACGGGGATAGACAGTCAGACAGACTCCCGCATGCGCCCGACTGGGATCCACCCGGCACGCCCACCAGGGGGCGACGCTCTGCCCACTAGGGGGCGATGCTCTGCCCCTCCGGGGCGTCGCTCTGTCGCAACCAGAGCCACTCTAGCGCCTGGGGCAGAGGCCAAGGAGCCATCCCCAGTGCCCAGGCCATCTTTGCTCCAATGGAGCCTCGCTGGGGGAAGGGAAGAGAGAGACAGAGAGGAAGGAGAGGGGGAGGGGTGGAGAAGCAGATGGGCGCTTCTCCTGTGTGCCCTGGCCGGGAATCGAACCTGGGACTTCTGCACACCAGGCTGACGCTCTACCACTGAGCCAACCGGCCAGGGCCCAGGCTCATCTGGTTTGAGCAAAAAGCTCACTGGCTCAAGCAAGTGGTTACTCGATCTGCTGAGGGCACGCGGTCAAGGCACATATGAGAAAGCAATCAATGAACAACTAAGGTGTTGCAACGCACAACGAAAAACTAATGATTGATGCTTCTCATCTCTCCGTTCCTGTCTGTCTGTCCCTGTCTGTTCCTCTCTCTGATTCTCTTTCTCTGTCTCTGTAAAAGGAAAAAAAAATGTTATTGACTTTTAATAATTTCATTTAAATTTAATAAGTAGCCATGTGGGGCTAATGGTTCCATATTGAACAGCTAGGGGCTGGAATTCATGGCTCCTGGGTGGGAATGTTTTTAATACTATTGATTTTTTAAAATATTTTTAAATTGATTTTTTTACAAAAAGAGGGGGAGAGAGAGGGAACGAGATCATTAACTGCTTCACTTTAGTTGTTCATTGATTGCTTGCTTCTCCTATGTGCCTTGACTGGGTAAGCTTGGGGTTTATGAACCGGTGACCTCAATGTTTCAGGCTGATGCTCTATCCACTGAGTCACCACAGGTCAGTCTAAGACCATTGATTTTGGTGGAGACCTGACTTGGGGTGATGAACACACAATGCAGTGTACAGATGATGTGTTGTAGAATTGTGCACCTGAAACCTGTATAATTTTAACCAGTGTCACCCAATAATTTTTTTTGGGTGACACTGGTTTTTTGCTGATTCCTGTGGCCAAGTTATTTTCCAGACAGGTTGAGTGTCTCAGATCAGGAGAAAGTGTAGGAAGTCTTGAGTGAGGAAGGGCTGACTGAGTTAGTTTAAAAAAGTAACAAACCACAGCTGTGCAGTACTTTTATCAGCTCCCTGAAATAACTTGCAACACAAGCAAGGAAAACAGGATATGTGAATAGTCAAGGACAGTTTGAACCTCCTCTCACACCCCTTCCCCTCATGGAGACAGGAAAGTCCTGTGGGTCTGCAGACAGTCAAAGAAATCAGGTGCTTTTCTTTTCTTTTCTTTTCTTTTTTTTAATATTTTTATTTTATGTTTTATTTATTCATTTTAGAGAGGAGAGGAAGAGACAGAGAGAGAGAGGAGAGACAGAGAGAGAGAAGGGGGTAGGAGCTGGAAGCATCAGCTCTCATATGTGCCCTGACCAGACAAGCCCAGGGTTTTGAACCGGTGACCTCAGCATTTCCAGGTCGATGCTTTATCCACTGCGTTACCACAGGTCAGGCGAAATCAGGTGCTTTTCATGTGCAAGCTAAAGCTGTAAAGGTATATAAGGCTCAGAAAAGCTAACTTCAGAGAGTATTGTGATGCCTAGTAGCTATGCTGCTCCGCTGGCTTATAAATCCTCTTCCTCTAGCATGTTTTCTGAGTGTCTTTGTCCTCCGTGAGTCACTTCCTTTGTTCCTGCAACAGTCCGAGTTCTGGGTGGCACTCAAAGGCTGGGTGAAGCTCTCTCCACTCTCACAGAAGCCATTCCCGGCCCTGGCCAGTTAGCTCAGTTGGTTAAGTGTCATCACCAAACTACAGGGTTGTAGCAGGTTAAATTCCTGGTCAGGGCACACACAGGAAGCAACCAGAGAATGCACAACTGAGCGGAACAACAAATGAATGCTTCCCTTCCCCCTCCCCTTTCTCTTTTTTCCTCTGTCTCTCTAAAAATCACTAAAAATTAAGCTCTGACTGGATAGGTCAGAGCATCAAACCAGAGCGTGAAGGTAGCTGGTTCAATTCCCCGGTCAGGGCACATACAGGAGCAGCTCCATGTTCCTGTTTCTCTCTCCCTGCTTCTCTCTTTCTCTCTCTCTCAAAACAACAACAAAAAACCCCAAAAACAAAAAACAATACACACATAAAAAACATCATTCTCTGGGTCAGGGATTATCTCTATCCTGTTTGTTATGCATCAATCAATTCATCAAACAGCATGGGGAACAGCTGGGAACATAGCGGAGGATAGCTCGGGTCCCCGCCCTGGGAAACAGATGAAATATGGAAAAGACATATGGTAAACAAGAAAACAGCTCAATAAAATAATGTAAGATGGCAAGTTCTTTTTTTCTTTTTAAATTTTATTTGCTTTATTTTTATTATTATTATTTTTTTGTATTTTTCTGAAGCTGGAAACGGGGAGGCAGTCAGACAGACTTCCGCATTCGCTGAACCGAGATCCACTCGGCACGCCCACCAGGGGGCGATGCTCTGCCCATCCCGGGCGTTGCTCTGTCGCGACCAGAGCCACTCTAGCGCCTGGGGCAGAGGCCAAGGAACCATCCCCAGCGCCCGGGCCATCTTTTGCTCCAATGGAGCCCTGGCTGCGGGAGGGGAAGAGAGAGACAGAGAGGAAGGAGAGGGGGAGGGGTGGAGAAGCAGATGGGCGCCTCTCCTGTGTGCCCTGGCCGGGAATCGAACCCGGGACTTCCACACGCCAGGCCGACGCTCTACCACTCAGCCAACCGGCCAGGGCCATTTGTTTGTTTTAGAAAGGAGAGGAGAGAAAGAGAAAAAGAGGAAGGAGAAGCAGGAAGCATCAACTCCCATATGTGCCTTGACCAGGCAAGCCTAGGGTTTTGAACCGATGACCTCAGCATTCCAGGTTGCCGCTTTATCCACTGTGCCACCATAGGTCAGGCAGATGGCAAGTTCTGATAGAAATAAATAGAGTGATGGGACAGGGGTGGGTTTAGTAGGGATTTCAGCTCTGGGTGGTCTGGGAGGGTTCTCTGAAGAGATGACATTTGAGAGGGTGCTTTAAGATGAGGGGCCAGCCATGTAGCTATTTGGGGACAGGTTACTCCAGGCATTAGACACAGCTCGTGCAAAAGCCTTGAGGTAGGAATAAACCTGGCAATGCAATGTGGCTGAGGCAGAAAAAGCAAGGGGAAAAGACATGGGAGGTGAGGGGGCAAAAATGGACCAGTGGCTGGAGGGGTGGGACACTGTTTTGAGGTGGTGGGAAGCTTATAACAGTGCCTTTATATTTGCAGAGTCCCCTTTGGTCAGTGGGTGAACTAGGTGAGGGCAGGGGCAAGCCATATTTAGATGGGAATTGAGCCCCCTCCGCACTTCCTGGACCCTGCCTCTTCACAGTATCTGCCAATGTTCCCTTTGGTGCACATGGAGTTGGAATTTCTGATGCAGCTGCAGCTCTGGCCCTTTCCAGCCCAGGGAAAGAGGGGCTGGATGGGAAGATGGACCTGTGGAAGGAGGCTGTGGACAGGCATCTTTCTGTTCCAGTGCTGGAAGAAGTCACAAGAAAACCAGAAGGAACCTGACCAAGTTGTGACCTGTGGACCTTAGGAGAACTTCAGCTGATGCTGGGAATCTTGAGGGGGTCAGCAGAGGCAGGGGGACTCTGGGGCACCCCTGGACAGCCCTCAAGCACATGGTGGGGAAAGTGATGGCTGGGCCCAGGTCAGGGGGCCAGGGCTGAGGGCTAGAGAAAAATAGCTGAAAACCAGTTATGGGCTGTGTCCATTCCTGACCTTGGGAATGGGGAGACTCCAGGCAGCTGACTGGAGGAATGGGCCTTGGGAGAGGGGAGAGGGCTAGCCAGGGAACCCAGAGCCTTAAGCTTATCTCTGTAAATGAAGCTAAAGATTAGCATCCCTGAGGAGCCAGAGTGGGGGTGGGTATGGGTACTGCCTGCTGGGTGTAGGGCACTTTGAGCTGGAATGCAGGCAGGGGGAAAGGCATATGTAAAGATAGGAGGCGTGGAAGGACAAGAGTATCCAACTAATTCACAGTCCTTCCTCCAGTTGGGCCCTGTTAGCCTCTGCAGCCTTTCTGTCTCTATCACTGTCACCTCCCCAGAAAGGTCTACCTTGATCACCCCAGTCACCTTTTAGCCATACCTCATTTTGTTCCCAACCCTTATCGTCTCCCTGCAGTGTAAGCAGAGCAGGGGGGGACTAAGGTAAGGAGTACAACGCACTTGCCTCAGGCACAATATTTAAGGGATGCCAAAAAATTCAGCTACCAAAATTCAAAGTATTTTCAAGCAATATTTAAAAAGATGAAACATGTGAATGCTTGACTGGTGATGGTGCAATGGTTAGAGCATCAACCAGGGATGCTGACCAGGTTTGAAACCACGAGGTTGCTGGCTTGAGCAAGGGGTCACTGGTTCAGCTGGAGCCAAGCCCCCTCCTCCCCCTCAAGGCACTTATTAGAAAGCAACCAATGAACAACTAACGTGCCACAACTACAAGTTAATGCTATGTCTCATCTCTCTCTCTTCCTGTCTATCTCTCTCCATCGCTAAAAAAAAGAGAAACATGTGCAAAAGAACCTAGGAGGAACAAAAATATTGTGATTTTAAATAAAGGCAGGATCTGACCCTGCACTTGCACAACGTCATCTCAGCTTAGTCCTCAACCTGGAATGAGTAAAAGAAAGAATGATACCTGACCAGTGGTGGCCCAGTGCATAAAACATCCACTGGGAATGCTGAGGTTGCCTGTTTGAAACCTCAAGGTTGCTGGCTCTGAGGGCTCATCATCTCCAGGTCACTGGCCTGAGCGGGGGAATTGCCCATATGATCCCAAAGTTGGCCAGCTTGAGCACAAAGGTCGCTGGCATGAAAAGCCCAAGGTCACTGGCTTGAGCAAGGGGATCCTGGCATGCCCCGGTCAAGGCATGTAGAAGAAACTCAATGTACAACTAAAAGTGAAATCAACTATAAGTCGATGTTTTTACGGTCTCTTCCTGCCTGTCTCTCTCTCTCTCAAAACAACAAAAAACAAAAAAATCCCCACAGACTGACCAGGCGGTGGCGCAGTGGATAGAGCGTGTACTGGGACACACAGGACCCAGGTTTGAAACCCTGAGGTCGCGGGCTTGAGTACGCACTCACTTGGTTTGAGCGCACGTGCTCACCGGCCTGAGCGCGGGTTCGCTAGCTTGAGTGTGGAATTAAAGACAGGACCCCATGGTCGCTGGCTTGAGGCCAAAGGTCGCTGGCTTAAAGCCCAAGGTCACTGGCTTGAGCAAGAGGTCACTCGCTGCTGTAGCGCCCCCCCTGACCCCCACCACCAAGGCACATATGAGAAAGCAATCAATGAACAACTAAAGTGCCCCAACGAATTGATGCTTCTCATCTCTCTCCCTTCCTGTCTGTCTGTCCCTACCTGTTCCTCTCTCTGTCACAAAAAACAAAAAGACGAAAAATACCCCCAAACGACTGAATGATGAGGAGGCTTCTTGACGAGGAGACTCTACTCTTGAAAACCAAAGGTGTAACCTGGTCTATGCTCACTCCCTGCGGATCTTGCACACCACAATCCTGCCCGTCCAGTCAGTGAGCCAGCCCTGCCTCCAATCAAGACCCACCCGACCAACCACAACTCGGTTCCGCGTACCCTACGATTAGCCCGGCTTCCAAGCCCGACCCCATCCTATCAACAAGCCAACCCGCCCCCAGGAACCCAGTCCCTTTTCGGTAGGCGCGCCACCGCCGCGCGCGCTCGGGGAGGGAGGGGCCCCGGGTCCTTCTGGCCTCCGTGCGCGCCTGCGCGTCACTTCCGGGGCGGTGGCGGGAGCGAGGCAGTCTTCCGCCCGCGGGGGAGCGGCGGAGGTGGCGGAGGCGGTGCAGGAGGCCGGGCTGGGGCGCTGAGGGACCGACGGACTCACGGACCTGCAGCCGGAAGCCATGGATTGTGGCCCCGGGGCTGGGGTGCGCGGGCCGCGGCGGTGAGTGCCGAACAAGGGCGGGCGCGGCGGCGTGGGGCGGCTTCTGTTCCACCGCTGGCCGTTTGGGGAGCCAGACCTGGCCGCGAGGCCGGGGTAGCCCGGTATGACGCCCCCGAGGCCCGGCATTCCCAGGGCGGCGGTAGTGCCTTCTTGAGGGACCCCGGACCAGGGGCGAGGACCGCGGGGCCACCGTCCCTGACTCCGACAGAACCCTGTATGCCCTCCAGTCAGCCTTACGACGTGGGTTGAGCGCCCATTCCACTTCTTTTCCCCTTTCTATTCAGCCCTCCGATTGCGGTGAATGCCCATCCTCCTGGAATGCGGCCCCTGTTTTCTGGGAGGCGCAGTCCGAGTCGCGGACTCGGCTCCTGCCCCGGAACCGGCCCCCTAGCCCAACACCCGGGTCCGTTTGCCGCTGCAGCCCGCAGCCATCCCTGCTTTCTAAACGTCTCCTAGACGCTTCTGTCCCTTCGCGGCCTCTGCTTCAGTTCAAAGGACATCCACAGCCCCTAACCTGGCCCAAAGCTCCTCCGGGGTTCCCTGTTTTCCCAGGTTGGAGCCCAGTCTGCTGCAAGGCTCAGGGGCGCAGCTCGATCCTGGCCTTCTGGGTGACCCGTCTGCTCTCTTTTTTCTCCCAGTGCCTGGAACGCGCTCTCACCTTTTTTTGCCCGTGCTCTTCTCTCTGCCCTGTCCCCCTGATACTCGGCCACTGCTGCTTCTTCCAGGAAGCTTTCCCACCCTGACTGCCTGAATAAGGTGTCGTCACAGTCGTCTCTATTTAGGTCGTCCTAGACTCAGTATTCCAATTGCCTTGGCTCCTCATTGGCCCTTTTTTTTTTTTTTTAAGTTGATTTTAGAGAGGCAGGAGGGATGGGGGAAAGAGAGACAGTGATTTGATGTCCCACTTATTTGTGCATTCATTGGTTGATTCTTGTATGTATGCTGACTGGGGATTGAACCTGCAACCTTGTGTATCTGGACAATGCTCTAACCAGCTAAGCTACCTGGCCAGAGCTAGTTGGTCCTCTTAATACCACCAGCCCACATGGGGCCTGGCAGCATGGTGCTTAACAAGTGCTTGTGGGTGGAATCCCTGGGGCTTTTGATGCAGTGGTGGGGGTGGGGTGCCAGTGAGTGAGGCACCTGGATGTGGACTGCCTAGTCTGAGGCCTGGCTCTTGAGGCACACTCAGTGATACCTGTAAATAAATAACATGCAGGAGGTCCCAGCTGTGTGTGGCCTACTAACTGAGAAGAGACTGTCCTCTTTCCCGGTTAAGCCTGGCAAACTGTAGCTTCCTGGTTTCCATTTCCTTTTTTCCCCTTTGTCATTTGTCTGTTTGTTCAGCCATTGTTTATTGAGTAAAAACAAATAGTGGTCCTGCCTTCCTGGAGTTTTTGATTGGAGCCAGGTACCATGAGAGTACAGTGGGTGCAGGGATGGGGGGGTACCTGACCAGGTTTGTAAGGCCTCTCTGAGGGCACCGAAGTAAGATCTGAATGGTGGAAAGGACAAGAGCAAGGACCATCAATTGCGATTGGAGAGGGTTTCCTCAGGAAGGAAACTGGGTGGGCTCTGGCTCTGAGTTATGAGTGGGCAGAGTGGCTTACCTGGGGAGAGATGAGTGGGGTACCAGATGAAAGGCTGGAGAGGTGGCCCCAGCCAGCTGCTGACCAGGCAGGATGTGGGGAGGGATTTGATCTAAATCCTGAAAATAGTGGAAGGCCACTTGGGCATCCCAAAAGGGAGGTGGTGTCATCTGATTTTGTTGTGAAAAGTTCCTTCAGCTGCTGATGGGGGGAATGGCCTGGAGTGGGGTGATGGTGGCCAAAGGGGGACCACCAAGGAAGGAGACTGCTGAAGTCCAGGTGATGACACAAGAGAGGACCAGGTGGCAGTTAAAGAGAGGGTAAGCCAACAGGGAAGAGTCAAGGACCACATCCAGGTTTCTGAATTGGTCAGTGGAGCTTGGCCACCTTTATGTACTCCTTTATCCTCAAGGTTGCTGGGGGCTTCCTAACTGCTCAGTAGCTCTCAGCCAGCTTTCACAGTGCTGCTCAGATATCAGACCTTTCAGTTCCCCCTTGTACCAGCAGACCTGTTGGAACCTGGACCTCTTTGAGAATGTTGGTTGACATTTTGGGACAGAAAATTCTTTTTTGGGGGGTGTACTGTGGGGTGTTAAGTAGCATCCCTGGCCTCCCCATTCTTTTTTTTTTTTTTTTTTATTCATTTTAGAGAGGAGAGGGAGAGACAGAGAGAGAGAGAGAGAGAGAGAGAGAGAGAGAGAGAGAGAGAGGAGAGACAGAGAGAGACGAGGGGAGGAGCTGGAAGCATCAACTCCCATATGTGCCTTGACCAGGCAAGCCCAGGGTTTCAAACCGGCAACCTCAGCATTTCCAGGTCAACACTTTATCCACTGCGCCACCACAGGTCAGGCTCCCCATTCTTGATTCCAGGAGCTTCCTTCCTCAGTTCTCATAACTGAAAATGTCTCCAAATATTGGCAAGTGTCCCTGACGGAGGCAAACTTTTCTGCATCTGAGAACCGGTATGATAGATCCTCTTCTCTGAAAAATACTTTCACATAAATTACTCATCCTATCTGGGAATTCAGGGACTCCTGGAAGCCATCTGTGTCCCTAGCTTGGCTTTTGCAGCTCTCCCTCTCCCCTGTGTGCCCTGAATCCAGGTGATGGAAGGATATTGCTCTCTCTAGTCCTTAGTCTCAGGTCACAGGTCTGGAGGGAACAGGTGTGTTCTGGGCCTCAGACTGTTCTGACCTACTCTGAATTCACGTGTCCCTGGCCTAGTGGTTTTCGAGTGCTGTGACCTCAAAACAATGTGTCAAGCTGCTCTCTGCTAAGGCTGAGTGGTGTGTGTCTCCGTCTATTTGTCCAATCTGTAGGGAAAGCATAGTAAGAGGTCAGGTTTCTTCCAACCTCTGGTTTTTGTTGTTGTTGTTGTTTTTCTCTCCATTGGCAGCTCTGTATACAATTATAGTTGCTTTAGCAATTAGCTGCCAAAACAAAGAACATTTGAGCTTCTACTCTGAGCCGTGCCCTCTGCCCACTACTAAACTCCTCATCTCATTTATACCCCCTGTGAGGCGAGTGGTGTCTTTGTTGATGAAGAGACTGAGGCCCTAGGAGCATTAAGCAACTTGTCCAAGGTTCCAGACCCTTGGCAGAGCTAGAGGAGGAGCCTCAGTCACAGTGACCCCCACCCCATTAGCAGCTTGGCCCCAGCACTGGGAAGAGCCATTGTTCAGCTCAGTAGTCTGAGATGTATCCTGCTTTTGTTCCCAGAACCTTTGTTTATTGTGTTTTGTCTGCCTGGGTTCCTCTGTCTTCCAACATCACAGTCTTGCCGCATGTCCTGAGGCGGGCCCAGCCCCTACAATACTTAGGTCCCTCTGGTCCACAGTCTGCCCTTGCCTGGGCTGCTCTCTGTCACTTGAGGGTGGCAGTTGAATCATTGAAGGATAGCAGGGATGGGCATGGAGGAGAGTCTGGGTTAGCCCTATGGACAGAGGCATTGGGGGAGGTGAGGGGTAATAAGGTTTTACTGGACCCAGAGCAGAAGGGGGAGGAGGAGAGCTGGGGAAGGCCAGCATTTGCTTGTCCAGCATAGCCTCAGGCTGTGGCCAGGCTGACAAAAGGGCTTAAATGACAAGAGTCCGTGACTGGAAGGTGAGGAAGGGTGGTAGCTGATGGGGACAGGTCAGTTTTGGGTCCCACAGATATCACTTGGGAGGTGTGTGCTCCCCTCAGAGGGCAAGCTGGGCTTGTAGGTCCATGGTGTGGAGCAAGGGTAGTCAACCATTTTATACCTCCCGCCCACTTTTGTATCTCTGTTAGTAAAATTTTCTAACCGCCCACCGGTTTCACAGTAATGGTGATTTATAAAGTAGGGAAGTAACTTTACTTTATAAAATTTATAAAGCAGAGTTACAGCAAGTTAAAGCATATAATAATAATAATTACTTACCAAGTACTTTATGTCGGATTTTCGCTAAGTTTGGCAGAATAAATCTTTATAAAACAACTTAGTATAGTTAAATCTATCTTTTTATTTATACTTTGGTTGCTCCACTACCACCCACCATGAAAGCTGGAACGCCCACTAGTGGGCGGTAGGGACCAGGCTGACTACCACTGGTGTGGAGGATGAAGCAGTCTGAGCAGGAGAGGGTTTGGGTGAGATTGGGTCCCTGTCTCTGGTGGTGCCCTGGGGGAACTCACATGTCGCTGTTCTTTGCAGGGCTTCCCTGTGCACAACATGGAGACGTGAGGCTGCGAGGCTCCCGAGGGCTCGGCTTGGACCGAGATGGGGCTGGGCTGCTGCCTCCTAACAGGGCTCTTGTCTGGGGCAGTGGCTGGGGGTCGCCCTCCTCTTGCCTGCATCTTGGAGCACCCCCACCCCTCCCTTGCTGAGCAAGGCCTGCCCTGGGGCCTGGTGCCCGCCATGAACGGCCTGTCGGTGACTGAGCTCTGCTGCCTCTTCTGTTGCCCACCCTGCCCTGGCCGCATTGCCGCCAAGCTCGCCTTTCTACCACCGGAGCCCACCTACTCACTGGTGCCTGAGCCTGAACCCAGGCCTGGTGGGGTCGGGGCTGCCTCGTTGGGGTCCCTGCGGGCTTCCACAGGCACCCCTGGACGCTGGAAGCTTCACCTGATGGAGCGCTCTGATTTCCAGTATAGCCAGCGTGAGCTGGACACTGTTGAGGTCTTCCTGACCAAGAGCAGCCGGGGCAACCGCATTGCCTGCATGTATGTGCGCTGTGTGCCAGGAGCCAGGTGAGCCTTGAGGACTCAACCTGGACAGACCCGGAGCTGGGAAGGATGGGAGGGGGGCAGGACTGGGGAGTGCCCTATGCTATTCCTGAGGGTCCCTGAAGCGCCAGAATGGGATGAAAGGCCACCAGATGCAGAGCCACTAAGGGTGGGCCTCACTCTGCTCATGGCTGCTGCCCAGCTGTCCTGGGTCCTTTTTTTTTTTTTTTTTTTTTTTAATTTTAAGATTTTATTTATTTGTTTTTAGAGAGAGGGGGAAGGGGCATGAAGCATCAACTCCCATATGTGCCTTGATTAGGTAGCCCAGGGATTTGAACCAGTGGCCTCAGTGTTCCAGGTCGATGCTTTATCCACTGTGCCACCACAGGTCAGGTGGCGCTGGGTCCTTAATGCCAAGTGCTCTTCAATGTGCAGCTTTGAGGAGCCCTTGCAGTACCCCATCTTGCAGATGAGGAGAGCCAGCAAGGCTCAGGGAAGTGGCTTTAAGTGGCTATGTCACAGCACCTACTCAACAAGGAGCAGGGTCTCTCAGGCACTTGGTGTCCAGTGAAGTCTTGGTACCTGAGGCTAGCTGGTCACTCAGGCTGTCTGGCTTCCCATTAACAGGGTCCCTCAGGACCTGCCAGCATAACTTTACCCTGAGTCTGAGGGGTGGGGCAGAGGCAGACCTGCCAGGTGCTTCTGCCTCAGACCATGCAGATTTATACTTCTGGTCTAAGTTCAAAGGACAAGCTCTTGCTTTTTCTCTGGGCCAGGCTGGGCTGGCAGAGTGGGGAGCTGAGACTCAGTGGTGCTCGAAGAAGACTTCATGAGTCCATTGCCCAGGAACCACCAGGTTGCCTGTTCTTGGCAGGACCTTGGCAGGACCTTGGCAGGCCCTGTTACAACTGGCTACCTATGGGACACAAGGGCTGAAATGAGTGCTCTGGTCATTTTCTGTGGAAGAGAGACCCACACCATTGTAAACGGGTTGGCTTTATTCACTTGTGGGGTGGAGGTGGGGGCTAGCTGTCAGGAAAGGGGCAGCCCTGCCAATAGAGAAGCTGTCTCATTCTTCAGGAAGGCTCTGAGCAGCAGACCCATGTGCCTGCCTGCCATCCTCGAGCTGTTGGGAATCATTCTGAAAGGAACAGACCTAATGAGAGGCCACTGGGCCCATCCTGTGCTCAGAACGTGAGCAAGGGTCTCAGTGCCCCCTATCACAGAGGGGGAGCTTGAGGCTTCACCGGCTATCCCCTGCTCAAGATCACATAGGTGGGAGGAGCTGTGCCACTTTGTGGCACAGGTGGTTTGTGCTCATCAACATTCCTGTCTTTTCCTGGGTTAGGCAAGAGTAGCCCCCTCCCTCCCTTGCCCTCTGACTTGTTTCCCCCCATCCTCCTAGGTACACAGTCCTCTTCTCACACGGCAATGCAGTGGACCTGGGCCAAATGAGCAGCTTCTACATTGGCCTGGGCACACGCATCAACTGTAACATCTTCTCCTACGACTACTCGGGCTATGGTGTCAGTTCGGGCAGGCCCTCTGAGAAGAACCTCTATGCCGACATCGATGCTGCCTGGCAGGCCCTACGTACCCGGTGAGCTGTGTGCTGGGGACTTAGCCAACCTGGAGTGTCCTCTTGGAGGGGTCCAGATCCTGTGAAACTGGGTGGGTTGGAAGGCACCCACCAGGGACTTGGGCTGGCCTCCCTGAAGAGGGAGGCAGCTTGGGCCAGGTCCTGGTGGGTGGCCCTGCTGGAGAGGGAGCCATCAATGGCCAGTGGTCCAGAAGGTGAGTCCTGACCCATGTCCTCTCAGTATAGTAACAGGCGTGCTTGGTGTGCAGGCAGGGGCGAGGACAGGCTGGGGCTGTCCCCAGGGGAGTGGAGGTTCCCTCAGGAGGGAGTAGTAGGCAGAAGACTTGGGCCCAAGAGGTAGCCTGTGAGGGCTGTGTGAATGAACTAGGAGCCCCAATGCCGAGGAGTACGGGGCTGGGCTGTGGGCCGCATTGAGGTTTGGGGGGGTGGGCCTATGAGACACTTGTGGCCATGAAGCTTGACTTCATTCTTGGGTCAGTGGGTGGGGTATGGCTCCTTTAGGCCTAGAAGGTTCTGTTGGGCAGCTTGGTGCCCAGCATAGCTCTGGTCGCTGGTGGGAGGTCAGCAAGCAGAGGATATACCCATATGCTCTGGGCCACTCCTTTTCCGGACTGCTACTATCCTGGTCATC
The DNA here is from genome assembly GCF_036850765.1 of Saccopteryx bilineata. Classification (NCBI taxonomy): domain Eukaryota; kingdom Metazoa; phylum Chordata; class Mammalia; order Chiroptera; family Emballonuridae; genus Saccopteryx; species Saccopteryx bilineata. Next base: position 156,595,710 of record NC_089490.1, read on the forward strand.
CAGATCCTAGGCAGACCCCTCCTGCCCTAGTCCTCATTGAATTACATTCCTTCCGTCTCTAAACCAGCATTTGCAGCATGCCACCCTGTTCCTAGCACTGCCCACCTGGAGGTGGCACTCTGTCCACTGTCTGCTGGGGAATGCTGCACCTCAGTCCTGCTTGGTTGACCTGCAGGACCCTCTCCTTCAGGGCCAAAAGTCATTCTGTTCTGGGAAGACAGAGCCAATAGTGATGCACCAGGCAGTCCCTGTGCCAGGCCCTGGGAGCAGGGTCCCTAGCACTGCGGACCTGTCGGGTGGTGTGGTATAGTTACATGCCTGCCTTTTGCTGCCTCAGTCCTTCCTGCTGTCCCTGTTCCTGCCAGGGGTTGCTGACAGAATCATACCCACTGTGGTGTGAGGGCTCTGAACTCTGTCCACCTGTCCTGCCACTGGCATTGATTTCCAAAAACCTGGTCCTTTGCTCCAACAGCTTAGAGGCAGCAGGAGGCTTGGGCCCAAGCAGTGCCTGAGGCTGGGGAGGCCTGGGGAAGAAGAGCTGATCTGTCTGGCACCTGTTTATACAGGTGGAGATGTCCAGGGGTTGCTGAAGGTCCTTGCTTGGAGCTCGGTGATAGGGCTGTGCTGGTGCCCAGAACAGTGATGGCCATGGCAGCCTGGGAGCAGGCTGGGGAGGAGTGGCCAGGGTGGTAGGCACATGGCCAGGTGGCATCCCTGAAGCCTGCAGGTAGGCAGGGGTTAACTTGGAATGCTACCAGAACAGGGACAGATGGGGATGCCCCTGTAGACGAGGTAGAGTCTGGTTTCCCAGGTGTGTTCCCCAGATGAGATGTAGAACTGCCCTGGTCCCTGTCCACCAGGAAGAGGGGTATCCCTTTGGGATTGGGGTTGGATGTATTAGAGGACAGCCTTGTGTTTGCCTGCATGAGGAGGGTGGCAAGTGGGTCCTTGTGTGGTTGGGAACAGGCATGTCGGGGTTGTGGAGCTGGCTTGTAATTGGGTCAGCTGTGCTGGGGGGTACCCTTAGGGGAGGTGTATGGGGAGGTAGCAGGGCAGGGGGAGGGGCTGAGGATCAAAGGTGGGAGTTGGTGCTGAGGAAGGAAGCCCAGGACCTGGCCACTATGTAGGGAAGGTGCAAGGAGGAGTTAGCACCCACTCACCTCCCCACAGCAGCAGGATATTCTACTCACCAGTGTTGTACTAAGCACCTAATTGACATGGGGAACACCAAAGGGTGAGACATTGAGAAAGTTGCCTTGATTTCCCACAGCAAAGGGGGTAGGTGAAGGGTGCAGGGAGGAAGACACCCTCCCCCCTCTCCTGGAGTGCTGCCAGGAAGGGCTGTGTCATCTGGAACTCTAACTGTAGGGACCGGAAAACCCCAAGCAGAATCTGGGTGTGGCCTTGGTCAAGTATATTTAGGGTTGAGGGTTGAGAGGGTGACCAGGAGGAGCAGGAGAGGCCCCAAGTCTACCCTCCACCAACAGCCTTTCTGGGGTCCTCACCAGGTGTACTGCCTACACTTGACTGAGTAGGTCCTGTTGAGAGAAACTGTGAGTAGAGCCAGGTGACCTGGGACTACAGCTATGGGGTGAGGATTACAGCAACCTTCACAGGGGTCAGAGGCCCTGCCTCTCTATGAAGTGTACTACCTCTGTTGAGGGGCAGAGGAGGATCTGAGAGGCTGTCCAAGGAGAATGGGGGCTGCCCAAGGAGGGCGGGCTGTGGGCGTGTTGCAGTTGCGACTGACCCTGCTCCGCTGCCAGGTACGGCATCAGCCCAGACAGCATTGTCCTGTACGGACAGAGCATTGGAACAGTGCCCACCGTGGACCTGGCCTCGCGGTATGAGTGCGCCGCAGTGGTGCTGCACTCTCCCCTCACTTCGGGCATGCGCGTTGCCTTCCCAGACACCAAGAAGACCTACTGCTTCGATGCCTTCCCCAAGTGAGCTCTGGGTGCCTTGGGAACCTGGGTGGGGCGGGGGAGGGGCCTAGGAGGGGCAGGGTGTGGGGGTCTGACTTTTCCAACCCTGCAGCATCGAAAAGGTATCCAAGATCACATCGCCGGTGCTTATCATCCACGGCACGGAGGACGAGGTGATCGACTTCTCCCATGGGCTGGCGCTCTATGAGCGCTGCCCTAAGGCGGTGGAGCCACTGTGGGTAGAGGGCGCTGGGCACAACGATATTGAGCTCTATAGCCAGTACCTGGAGCGACTGCGCCGCTTCATCTCCCAGGAGCTGCCCAGCCAGCGCGCCTAGTGGAGCTGCTGTGTCCCAAACCAAGCCGAGACAGACCTTAGCAATAAGGCAGTGCTAGCCCCGGCCCTGGGGGCTGCATGTGAACCCCCGGGTGCCCCAGGCTCCTGAGGCAGCTGGTGGGTAATAGGGTCAGAAGTGCCCGGGCCCAGGGACTGTGGACGATGTATGAGCGACAAAGCTACGCTCTCCTTTCCTTTTGGAAGTAAAACAAAGGAAAAACATGAAAACAAATTAAAGATTTAAAATTTTAGCATTCCTCGCTTTTATGGTTCATGTGTGTTCTCCCTGAAGCTCAGGAGCTCTCACAGGGTGCTTGGCTTGCCCCAAACCTCCAGGAAAGTTAGGCACAAATGCAGATGCTACCATTACTCTCCTGCGGAAGAAGGGTAGGGTTCACATCTCAACCATAGCACCCCTTGAAGCTTGTTTCCTGGATAGTGATGGCAGGGTGGGCAGCATTCGAACCAAGGACCCTCCCTGTCCAGATTGGGCGCTCCTCCTGGGAGGGTGGTAGGATCCCTGTCGTTTCATGACAGTTGTGGGTAGGGGCGGTGAGTGGCCTGCAGGAGGTCTGGTCTAAGCCTGTACTGGGGTCCCAGTGAGGCACCCTTATTCTGCTCCCTTGTTAAGGACACTGCGCAGTCGCTCCCATGGTAGCTAAGGACGCAGTAATCACAAGGCTGTTCTTTCTGTCCCACCTGTTCTGGGGGGTGGGCTGCAGGGTGGGACAATAATACCGTTCACAAAGGTCCTGGGGGACTGGGCCAGGTTATTTCCTTTGCAAATGGGGCAGCTGAAGCCCGGGGGGAGGAGAGTGGCAGGAGAGTTCTATGGGGCCTCCCCCAGGAAAAGGGGCCACCTGAGGCTGGGCTTCCACAACACGCCCTGGGGCCTTTGAGCTGTGTTCTCCTGGGGTGCTCTTAAGGTCCCTGGTCTTTTTGGACCCCAGCTGGAGGAGGCAGGGCTCAGAACCAGAATGTCTCCTGCTACCTCCAGGGGAAAAGTCCTAGAGCCGGGAATGCCTCGGAAAAGAGTGACCTATAGTCCACCCCGAGGTCGGGTGGCAGGACCGGGCGGTGTGGTGGTCAGAACCCTGGGCTGCTTGTTTCCACCTGGCCATAGTATGAGGCAGCCTGTTGCGCGGTCCCTTTAAGAGGGCGGTGCTTCAGCCTAGGGGTGGGGATGACGCTGAGCGGGAGCGGAGACCCGGAGCTCTCATCAAGTGCGCCGGGAGGGAGTGGAAGTGTGACGCTCACCCGGAAGAGGCGGTAGACGGTGAAAGAGGTCGTGGCCTCGCCGGTAAGTGGCGGTATCTCGGACCTCGCCTTTCCGGGCCTTGCCCTTTCTGCCGCTCCGGACGGCTACCCCAGTCCCCATGCGCCTCAAACCTCCCTATATACAAAACGAGCTGCCGCGGGGATCCTGCGGCACGCATTTTCCCCCGTCTCCGGCGCTTCCTCCGGTCTGTTGACATCGAGCGGGATCAGGTGGCAGTGGATCGCTCCCCGTTCGTCTGGCTGGGTTTGGCCTCCTAAGGCCTCATAGTACTTTCCTTCACAGAGCTTTTTGTTTCTTGTAATTGGGAATGAAGGATTTGGGTGCTCATTAGAATGGTCCGTCGGGCGCATAAAGAGCGCTGCAGTGTCGCTGTCAGACGAAGGTAACTCGCTGTGGTCACGCGGTAGATGTCCCTCCTACCTACCCCAACCACTGCTGTCTGTCCAGGCCTGCCCATGTATTCTGGCCACTCTGGGCAACCCAACCCTTGAGCCTACGGAATCTCGTCACTGGAAAGTGCTCTGGTCTGGGAGTGGGCGGTGGAGCTGCTGGTGCCATCGCCCCTCCCGAGCCCCACGGGTCTCTCTGGTTAGGAGTCTGGGGCCATTTGTGATAATATGGGACGTTTAGAAGCCAAACTGAACGTGAGAGGTGTACTCACTAGAGTAGAGAACGTCTGTAGCCCTAGTTCTCAGTTGCCCTTCTCACCCCAGGATATGTGCACAGACTGGTCTTTGAGTCTGACATACCCTCACTAAACCCTTGGTCTTCTGTCGAGGCCTCCAGCATAGCTAACTTTTCTTAACAAGTCTAGCTTCCTTTCAGTCTCGTGCTTCAATTGCTTTCTTTCCCAAATCAACTCTCGTCCTTGACCTCTCAGCCCCATGCATCCACTGACCTCTGGCCCTGCACTTGTCACAGAGCATATTGTCTTTTCACTCTATATCAGAATGTAAGTATACTGAGAGTCAGGGCTCCACAATACAGCAACCTCAAAGCAACTGAGCATGGAAGGGTGTCATTCCTACCCCTAGCCTCCAAGGCTGGGTTCCCCCTCTCCTGGAGCAGAGATAAACCAGTTTGTCATGTATGAACAGAGAAAGTCTATTCATGTATATCTAGAGCGTTTGTACAAAACGTCATTCACTGTTCATGTGATCCCTTTTGGAAAGTGTTTTCTTTGGATTTATTCGTTTTAATGGCTATACCATATTTTATTCGTACTGTGTATTTATCCTGTTTCCTGCTGCTTGAAATTTAGGTTCTTTTCAGTCTTGTAACAAACAATGCGAGGTTGACTGTACTTGGTAGCCAAGTAGGAATATTTTTGTTAGCTGAATTCCTTGGTACAGAAGTGCAAGTCAAAATGCTTTCTGCAGATCTCTAACTGGGTACATAATCTCTCAACTGTCATACCAAATTGTCCCCCTCCCAACAAAGGAAGCAGATGGTGTCCCCCATTGCTTGGTAAGCATAAAATAGTGTTTCATTATAACTTTATTTGTGTTTCCTGGAGGTACAGTGGATCTCAATGCATTTGTCAGATTTTTGTTTTTTATTTATTGCTTGATTTTAGAGACAGAGAAATGAAGGTAAAGAGAGAGAGAGAGAAAAGCATTCATCCGACCGGGGATCAAAACCTTGCTACCTTGGTGTTTCTGGATGATGCTCTAACTATCTGAGCTAACAGAGCAGGGCAAGATTTATATTTTTATGTTGATCATTTCTCCCATTTTGAAACTGGAAAAATCTATATCTATTGTAAACATCCCTATATTTAACAGCTATTTGTATTTCATATTCTTTGCCCATTTTTCTATTGGGTTGTTGTTATTCTTTTATAGGCACTCTTTCAATATTAAGGCATTTAGGCCTGACCAGGTGGTGGCACAGTGGATAGAGTGTTGGATTGGGGCGCTGAGGACCCAGGTCTGAAACACCAAGGTCACCAGCTTGAGCGCGGGGTCTCTGGTTTGCGCATGGGAACATAGACATGACCCCATGGTTGCTGGCTTGAGCCTGAGGTTGCTGGCTTGAGCAAGGGGTCACTCAATCTGCATGCAGTAGCCCCCTGGTCAAGGCACATATGAGAGAGAAAGCAATGAACAACTAAGGAGCCATAATGAAGAATTGATGCTTCTCATCTCTCTCCCTTCCTGTCTGTCTTTCCCTCTCTCTGACTTTCAGTCTCTGTCTCTGTCACAAAAAAAAAAAGGCAATTAGCCCTTTGTCTGTTAAAAGTGTTTTTTTTTCTAATCTGTCATTTTTTTTGACTTGGATAATTTTTTTTTTTTTTTTTTTTACAGAGACAGAGAGTGAGTCAGAGAGAGGGATAGACAGGGACGGAGAGAGATGAGAAGCATCAATCATTAGTTTTTCATTGCGCGTTGCAACACCTTAGTTGTTCATTGATTGCTTTCTCATATGTGCCTTGACCGCGGGCCTTCAGCAGACCGAGTAACCCCTTGCTGGAGCCAGCGACCTTGGGTTCAGGCTGGTGGGCTTTTCCTCAAACCAGATGAGCCCGCACTCAAGCTGGCGACCTCAGGGTCTCGAACCCAGGTCCTCTGCATCCCAGTCCGACACTTTATTCACTGCGCCACCGCCTGGTCAGGCTGGATAATTTTTTTTAAGTTTATTTTTGCCACGCATTTAAAGTTATTAATTATTATTAGTGGGTTTTTTTTAAATTTTATTTATTTATTTATTTTTTACAGAGACAGAGAGTGAGTCAGAGAGAGAGAGATAGATAGGGACAAACACGGGAATGGAGAGAGATGAGAAGCATCAATCATTAGTTTTTCATTGCGCATCGCAACACCTTAGTTGTTCATTGATTGCTTTCTCATATGTGCCTTGACCGTGGGCCTTCAGCAGACCGAGCAACCCCTTGCTGGAGCCAGCGACCTTGGGTTCAAGCTCGTGGTCTCTTGCTCAAACCAGATGAGCCCGTGCTCAAGCTGGCGACCTCGGGGTCTCGAACCTGGTCGCTCGGAATCCCAGTCTGACGCTCTATCCACTGCGCCACTGCCTGATCAGGCTATTATTAGTTTTTTTTTGTGTGTTTTTTTTTTGCATTTTTCTGAAGCTGGAAACAGGGAGAGACAGTCAGACAGACTCCCGCATGCGCCCGACCGGGATCCACCCGGCACGCCCACCATGGGGCGACGCTCTGCCCACCAGGGGGCGATGCTCTGCCCATCCTGGGCGTCGCCATGTTGCAACCAGAGCCACTCTAGCGCCTGGGGCAGAGGCCAAGGAGCCATCCCCAGCGCCCGGGCCATCTTTGCTCCAATGGAGCCTTGGCTGCGGGAGGAGAAGAGAGAGACAGAGAGGAAGGTGCGGCGGAGGGGTGGAGAAGCAAATGGGCGCTTCTCCTGTGTGCCCTGGCCGGGAATCGAACCCGGGTCCTCCGCACGCTAGGCCGACGCTCTACCGCTGAGCCAACCGGCCAGGGCTATTATTAGTTTTCTAATGTGTGGCTTCTGCATTTTGTGTCATGCTCAGAAATATTTTCTGTATTCCAAGATTATATTTGATACTTTCTTCTGGAAATGTAATGGTTTCTTTAAAAAAAAAAAAAAAATATATATATATATATATATATTTAAAATTTGGTCTAATTTTAAAAGGTACTCCACAGAATGAGAGAGTTAGGAATCAAACTGCTTTTTTCCAAATTGTTTGCCCCAACTACATGTCCTGAAAAAGCCATCTTTTCCCACTGAAGTACTTATTGTCTTTATGGCATGCCGAGCCCTTGCCTGCATGTGGATTGCTCTAGGTTATCATCCCAGTTAGCACTGTCTTCATCACTGAGGTCTCGAGGGCCATCTTCTCTCCTCATTCCTGCAGGTTGTTTTTCGTTGTCAACCTTAGGCAGGCTTATTTATTTCCCCCACTCTGACTTTTTTTTTTTTGCAGAAAGTGGGATTGCTTAGAGTTATAGATTCGTTGAGAGAAAACTGTCATCTTATAATAAATATAGTAGTCGATGCCTTGCACATAGTCCATGCAATGCTAGATAGAAAGGATTCTGAAAATTTAAGTATGAGCAACGCCCTCACCCTACTCTCCCATTATTTACAGCAGGGGTCGGGAACCTTTTTGGCTGAGACAACCATACACACCACATATTTTAAAATGTAATTATGTGAGAGCCATACAACCACCAGTGTACATTACACATTATCCAAATTTGGTGTTGTCCCGGAGGACAGCTGTGATTGGCTCTAGCCACCCACAACCATGAACATGAGCGGTAGGAAATGAATGGATTGTAATACATGAGAATGTTTTATATTTTTAACGTTATTATTATTTTTATTAAAGATTTGTCTGCGAGCCAGATGCAGCCATCAAAAGAGCCACATCTGGCTCGCGAGCCATAGGTTCCTGACCCCTGATTTACAGTGTATGATGTTGACCTTGGTGAGGCAGTCTGCTGAGACTGCTTTCTCCATGGGGCTCACCCTGGGCATTTCTCTGGATTTGGGGTTACCATGCAAGGGCAGTGATGGGGGAAGCCAGTGGTACATTCCAGAACATGCTCTTCCCCTTTCATTTGGTATGGTCCATAGGCAAGGGCTCCTGGGAGAGGGGCCAATTTTCACTTCTCCGTTTTGTAAGTTTTCTCGGACACATGTCCATACCGGCAGTGGTAGTGGCATTCTGCTGCCCAGTAGCCCCCTGAGCATGAACCCCTTCTCTAGGAGGGTGGCCCATGGCTCCGTGGAACCTTTTGTCATGGCTTGGCATACCTCAGACATAGGCCCCTGAGATGAGGCCTTCAGTCTAAGGTGTGGGCACCCCCTTCCTCTCTGGGGCAACACTTAATCTGATTCATGATTGGGGTGCAAGGCCAACCTGTTGGCCATAGGATTCATCAGATGGGTTTGTTGGTCCAGCATCAGGGCTCCCCTTACATTTCACAGCTCCTGCCATATGCTAGGTTGCTCATGAAAACCCTGGGCTGCTGGGTTTACCATAACCCCTGTCCCCACTTACAGGGGAGATAGCTCAGGCAAAGCTACCCCCAGAGACAGTTCCTGGGACCCTGCCTGGGCTCTGGCCTCGGGCTCCTGTAGTGCTTACAGTCTTGGGCTACCGGCAAACCTCTGCTGGACAGTGAGAATGAAGCCACCAGACCCAGCGCCTGGCACTGGCAGGACACAGGCCACAGCCATGTGTGTGTCCATAGCACATACAGGTGACACTTAGAGGGGACTGGGCCTGGCCGAGGCCGTTCTCTGAACCCAGAGTGCCTAGTAGAGCTCTCCCTGACCTGTGTTGGATGAGGGCATCCTGAAGCTGGCTTTCCTCCTTCAGCAGATCAGGTGGGGACCAGAGGAACACGGGCCTGCGAGAGGTGGTTTCAGAGGTGTCCTTGAGAGCTAGACAAATGGAACCCCTTTGTGCCTCTGTGAGCTTCTACTTTCAGGGTCACTGGGCCAGTCAAGGAGCTCTGGGGAGGGAATCCCCACTTGAAAGGAAGTAACGGAACACCAGGTTAGAGCCAGATATTGCTCTTCTTACTTCCTGAGAAGGAATGGGGGTGCTGGGTCTGTCCCCAGCAGCTCTGAGCAGGGAACTGGTATATCCTGTGTGGTGTGCCAGCAGTCAATCAGTCAGATGCCCACCATCTGGCTAGGTCTGGCCTGAGGCTGGCTGCTTCCTGGCCTCATCCATTGTCCCACTCCAAGCTCTCAGCTTCTGTGTGTGAGAGATCCCCTGACCATAGTAAGCAGCCTCACACATGTTGGAAACAAACATGCCTTAAGAGAGTGGAAAATGTGCATTAATCTCTAAAATGTTCTGTCACCAATATCCATTGCTGGAATGTTGGCTCAATGAGGGGGGTGACTTTGTATTTGTACTAGAGCAGCTAGCAGGACCATCACAGAGTGGTCAGGGTAACATCTGCAAATGCCTTATGCCAGGCAGTTGGAAGAACAGGATATGTGCTACCCAGTGTGCTCCCCCATGTCCCCTCTTGCTCCTCCCATGTCCCTGTCAGGTTCTTGCAGGCCCCTCCAGAGGTAACCACCGTGGACAAATTGCAGATACAGGTGAAAACAGAGATCACAACATGAACAGGCCTCCTTGGGAGTTGGAGCTGGTTTTTCCCTACTGACTCTGTCCTGTGACCTGGTTCTCCGAAGGCACTTTCTCCATAACTTAGTAACTAATGTTGAGTTTCTTTTCTTTTTTCCCAATTACAAATAGTGCAACTATACATATTTGCTTCTTTCTTTAAAAAAAAAGTTTATTGATTTTAGAGGAAGGGAGTGAGCTACAGAGAAAGAGAAACATGTTTCTGTATGTGCGATAACCATGGATCAAACTGGCAACCTGTTTTCTTTCCTTCCTTCCTTCCTTCCTTCCTTCCTTCCTTCCTTCCTTCCTTCCTTCCTTCCTTCCTTCCTTCTTCTTTCCTCCTCCTCTTCTTCTTCTCTTTCTTCCTCCTCCTTCTTCTCCTCCTTCCTCCTCCTCCTTCCTCCTCCTCCTTCCTCCTCCTCCTTCCTCCTCCTCCTTCCTCCTCCCTTCTTCCTCCTCCTTTTTCCTCTTCCTTCTTCATCCTCCTTCTTCCTCCTCCTTCCTCCTCCTCCCTCCTCCTTCTCCCCCTCCCTCCTCCTTCTCCCCCTCCTCCTTCTCCTTCTTTCTTCTCCTTCTCCTTCTTTCTTCTCCTTCTTCTTTCTTCTTCCTTCTTCCTCTTTCTTCCTTCTTCTTTCTTCTTTCTTCTTTCTTCTTTTCCTCCTCCTTCTCCTTCTCCTCCTCCTCCTTCTTCTCCTCCTCCTTCTCCTCCTTCTCCTTCTCCTCCTCCTCCTCCTCCTTCCTCCTTCCTCCTTCTTCCTCCTTCTTCTTCTTCCTCCTTCTTCCTCCTCCTTCCTTCTTTCTTTCTTCTTCTTTTTCCTCCTTCTCTTTCTTCTCCTTCCCCTCCTCCTTTTTCCAGTTGAGGACAGCGAAACAAGGAAGGGCTTAGGACAGAAGCAACAGGGGAGAGCCTCGGCAATGCTCTGCTTTGGCTCTCCAGAAATGTTATAGAAAAGTGAGTCAAGGTGGGGCTTCTTTTAGCTCACTGGAAAGCCAGAGAAAAGTGGGCCTTGGAGATAAGTTCAGGGAGTTAGTCCAGGATGAGCTTCTGCTGTTCATTTCTCCCTTAATTGCAAGCCTTGTGGAGTCCCTTAGAGTTTAGGATATGCTTGCCTGTGGAGGAAGGAGAGGAAGAGAAAAACACAGGTGTGTTCCCAGAAGGAAGAACGCACTATACTTGCTGCTTTTTTTTTTTTTTTTTTTTTTGTATTTTTCTGAAGCTGGAAACTGGGAGGCAGTCAGACAGACTCTCGCATGCGCCCTACTGGGATCCACCTGGCACGCCCACTAGGGGGCGATGCTCTGCCCATCTGGGGTGTCGCTCTGCTGCAACCAGAGCCATCCTAGCGCCTGAGGCAGAGGTCACAGAGCCATCCTCAGCGCCTGAGGCAGAGGCCACAGAGCCATCCTCAGCACCTGGGCCAGCTTTGCTCCAATGGAGCCTTGGCTGCGGTAGGGGAAGAGAGAGACAGAGAGGAAGGAGAGAGAGAGGGGTGGAGAAGCAGATGGGCGCTTCTCCTGTGTGCCCTGGCTGGAAATCGAACCCAGGACTCCTGCATGCCAGGCCGATGCTCTACCACTGAGCCAACTGGCCAGGGCTTTATACTTGCTTCTTTATGAATATTTTTTGGGTACCTTCTTTTGAAATGGAATTGCTGGGTCAAAGAACACAACATTGACAGTTTTGGTAAGCTGCAGACAAGAGCAATGAGACTGTGAAATGCCTCTGATATAAACTGCTACTATCATGTGGTCATTAAATGACTCCCATGTTCACTGTCCACGTTTAAAATTTTCATCTTGGAGCCTTGCCCAGTTGGCACAGTGGATAGTGTTGGCCCGGTGTATGGATGTCCCAGGTTTGATTCCTGATCACAGCACACAAGAGAAGCAACCATATGCTTCTTTCCTCCTCTCTTTCTTCTCCCTCTTCCCTCCCGCAGCCAGTGCTCTATTGGTTCAAGTATTAACCTGGACGCTGAGGATAGCTCCTTTGGTCTGAGTGCTTCAGCCACAGGCGCTAAAAATAGCTCAGTTGTACGAGCATTGGCTCCAGATGGGCATTGCTGGGTGGATCCTAGTCGGGTCGCATGCGGGGAGTCTATCTCCCCTCTTTTCACTTAAAAAAATTTTTTTTTTCATCTTGGAATCGTTTGGGGTTTACAGAAAAGTTGCAAGGACAGTATAGAGTTCCCATCTACCCTTCACCCAGCATCCCTCATGTTCACATTGTATTAAAGCCAAGAAATAGACTTGTGTGCATTCCCACAAACTACATGCCAGGCTGTATGCCAGTTTCATCAGGTTTTCCACTGACATCCTTATCTGTGTCGAGATCCAACTCAAGTCCCCACATGGCATTTAGTCATTTTGTCTCCTTAGTCTCTTACAATCTAGGACACTTCAAGTCTTTGTTTTTTATGATCTTCACAGTTTGGGGGGCATTTTGTGAAATGTCCCTTAATCTAGCCTGTCTCTGTTCTCATGAATAAATTGGGATAATGAGTTTTTGGGAAGGATACACCAGTGTGAGATGCCCTCTGGTCATATCCCAGCAGGATTCCCCAAAACACACAAGACATCTCCCTGAGGTTGACCTTGATCACCTGGTTGAAGTGGGGTCCAGTAGTGTCTCTATGGCAGAATGTTGTCTTTTCTTGCTGTCCTTTGGAAGTGAGTCCAAGTCCAGTCTATACTAAAGGAGAGATTTATTTAGAAAGTCATTTTTCGGGGGCTCTAGTGGTGCAGTAGGTTAGTGCACGGTATTTATATGACAGAAAATCATTTTTCATATCGAAAAGTATAAGAAACAAAGGACACATGGCCCATAATTACACTGCCTAGATACCTGTTCACATTTAAAAAGTAAAAAATACACATGGGTAAAAAAAGTTGAATTGTACAGAAAGTACTATTAAAATAAAAAATTAAGCCCTGGCTGGCTGGCTTAGTTGGATAGAGCATTGTCCCAAAGTGCAGAGTTTGCTGATTTGAAACATGTTTCTGTATGTGCGATAACCATGGCTCAAACTGGCAACCTGTTATATTTCTTTCTTCTTCTTCTTCTTTCTTCTTCTTCAGGCCACATACAGAACAGATGGAGATTCCTCTCTCTCTCTTTCTCCCTCCCTTGCTATAATCAGTAAGTAAAAAATAAAACAAAACAAAAAATTAAGGCTTCACTGTCTTAAAAGATAGGGCCCTTCTAGTGTGTTTGTACATCTATACACATACATACCCTGAAGCCTTGATTTTAACCTGCCTGCACCTTCCCTCTGGGCACACCTCACTTTATGTAGCCTTCCCTTCACAGGCACCAGCATGACCTCTGCCTCCAATACCTGGCTGCATCTTCCTCCCACCCCCACCCCTGAGCCCCTCAGTGCTATCAGTGAAGGGCAAAGATGGTCCCCTATTTACAGGTGAGGAAACTGTGGTCTGGAGAAAGAAGGGACTGATACCAGGTGGGTGCCCAGTCCAGACTAAACTCAAGCCATCTTCCTTTGTATTTCCCCCAAACTTTCACTGCTGCTTAGCTGTGCATGGGCAGACTGCTGCTCAGCCCTCTTGCAATCTTGATTTCTGCATCTGTAAAATGGAGGTGATCACTCCTGAAGGGTTGTAGTGAGGACAGAGTGACCAGGCACAAGGCCAAGCTGAGCATGGAGTTAGAGGGGTTGGGTGCTGTCACAGGGGTTTGAGGGTTATATATGTCATGGTTGCTGCAGGTTGCCCTGGGTGTGAAGAGAATCCCCACAGGAAAAGCGGGGACCTCCTCATGGGGGCTCCTGCCTGCAGAGCAGCCAATGTGGCCTGTAGATGAAGGCCACAGACCCAAGACCCTGATCATCCCCAGGACACCTGAGGCCCTGAGAGAATGACTTCTCCAAGGCCACTGGGCCTGCTGGGCATAGCCAGTATGGCAGCCCCAATCCCTTCCTTGCCACTGCCCTGTGTTCCTGCCACCACCAGCTGGAGGTTCTCACACTTCAGGCCCCAGGTGGAGCTGCCTCTGGGACCATATCCCCACTTCCTCCACTTGTGCCTGCTCACCCATGCCATTATTAGACTTCCAGCTGTCTTGCCCTAGACCAGGGGTCCCCAAATGACGGCCCGCGGGCCGCATGTGGCCCCAAGGCCATTTATCCGGCCCCCGCCTCACTTCCGGAAGGGGCACCTCTTTCATTGGTGGTCAGTGAGAGGAGCATAGTTCCCATTGAAATACTGGTCAGTTTGTTGATTTAAATTTACTTGTTCTTTATTTTAAATATTATATTTGTTCCCATTTTTTTGTTTTTTTACTTTAAAATAAGATATGTGCAGTGTGCATAGGGATTTGTTCATAGTTTTTTTTATAGTCCGGCTCTCCAATGGTCTGAGGGACAGTGAACTGGCCCCCTGTGTAAAAAGTTTGGGGACCCCTGCCCTAGACTGAGCCCCTGGAGGTCAGCCCTTGAGGGGCTCATTCTGGCCCAATAAACATGGGTGGAAGGAATGACAGGTACCAGCCTCTTTCTTCTCCTGCTGTTTGCCCGTGTGCCTGGTGGGGAGAGCTGCAAGGTGCTGCTTGCCTCTATCTAGACTTGGAGACGCTGGGCCACTGGGGCTCAGTAGTACTTGTGGGAGTGGGGGAGGGCTGAGGCTCCTAAGGGCTGCTGGGGCGTAGGCCTGCCCAGGTGATTCACCTCCCAGATTTTCAAAGGTACAGGGGCCCTGATCAGCAGGAATGCTGACCACCAGCGCCCACTAAGTGTTCACCTAGAGAGTAGCTGTCCAGAGTGGGCCTTAAGAGTCCCAGATGTGAGAGTGGGCTTGTCTATCAAAAGGAGCCTAGTGGACTGCAATACGTCTCTGCAGCCTGAAATCAATTCTCCATGCTTCTCTCTTCCCTTGGGGTTGCCAGAGGGGGCTGGAACAAGCTGGCATCACCAAGGACGATAGGGCAATGGGGGTCGGGAGACACCAGGGGACAGTGGCTTGCATCAGGGCAGAGGGACCCAGCCGGGTCAGTTCAGTTAGCAGTAGTTGCAGGTTGAGAGAGTGAAGATAAGAGTTCCAGAATGGGGTTGGGACCAGGGTCACGGCCCCTGTCCACACGCAGGTCAGGGTGGGTCACCGAGTCAGCGTTAGCGATTGGAACCCGGTCAGGGAGGCCGCGCAGGCCCCCTGGGGGCCGCTTAGGCCACTGCATGGCCCTTACCATCCGCATAGGAAAGAGTGGGGGGCGTGGTCGCCCATTTACGCGCACCGCCACTTTGGGCCTGCAGACCCCGGCCATTTCTGTCTCCAGCTGGCCTGGACGCCCTCCGGCTTGGAGAGACCCCACTTTCACCGTCCCAAGCCCCAAGGATCTCTGCTCATCGCCAGGAACCTACGTCCCTGACCCGCGTGTCCCGGAAGGGTCAGATGTTATGCCTCGCCAACGCGCCCAGAGCCCAGACCTTTACAACTCGGGTGGGCTTCTTTTCCTTACCCCGCTACTCTCGCCCTACTCGGATGCAAACCGGTCCTTCCTAATGCTAGTGAGGCGCAAAAAGAGGAACGCAGGCTCCTTCCACCTGGAGGAGTGAGATAAGCGCCGTTTCACCCTTCCCGGAGCCTAGGCCAGGAAGGCTACAGAGTCCTCGGGAACGGCGAGGGGACGCAGATACGCCCAGCTAAGCAGGGCACTAGGCCCGGCAGAAGGGAAAAGGGTCGCGCACGTGGCTTGGGGGCGGGGCTGGCCGCTTCTGAACCCCCACCAAGCCACGTGGGTGTGGAGTCCTTCCCCCATCGCAAACGGGGGCACGCCGGGACCCACGTTGAAGCGTCCGGGGAGGGGGCGGCCTCCTGTCGGCCGCGCGCAGCACCGCAGGATGGGAGCGCGCCGAGAAAAGGCGGAGGCCGGCCGGGGAAGGAGGGGCGTGCCGGGAGGGGCGGGGCGGGCTCTCGGGGGAGGGTTGTATGGGGGCAGGGGGCGGAGATCCCCGGCATGCGGAGGGAGCGCTCTGAAGAGGGCACTGAGAGCAGCGGGGCAGGGGAAGGGACGAACTAGGAGGGTCGAGCTCCGGAACTGGCACCCGCGTGCGGGAGAGCTCAGGGCATGAGGCTGAAGCGCACTCTGGGGCAGAAGGGGGCGCGCCGGGGAGATGATTTCTTTCGCCCAGGCCGCGCACCCGGCGGCAGCGAGCGGCTCGTTAGGCGGTGGAGGGCGCGCCGTTCTGGGGGCGTGGCCACTGCGCCCCGAGGGGGCGTCCTCCGGGCGGGGCGGGACGTGGCCGCCCCCGCGGGCTCCGGTGCGTCAGGGCGCGTCAGGCGAGGCGGGGCGGGTCGAGCGCGGGCGGCGGCGGCGGCGACGCGCGCCGGCCTCCTCCTCCTCTTCCCGCACTCAAGCAGCCGCCGCTGGCCGGACGGGCGCTGCTCCCGCCGCCTCCGCTTGGTCCGCGTCGCGCGCCCTTTTCCGGCATGTCGGCGGCGGTAGCATGCGTGGATTACTTCGCAGCCGACGTGCTCATGGCTATCTCCTCGGGCGCCGTGGTGCACCGCGGGCGGCCGGGCCCCGAGGGCGCGGGCCCCGCCGCCGGCCTGGATGTGCGCGCGCCGCGCCGCGAGGCCGCCCTGCCCGGGCCCCCGGGGCCTCCAACGCCGCCCCCCCGGGCCGTCCCGGGCCCGAGCCCAGGAGCTGCCGCCGCTCCCCACCTGCTGGCTGCCAGCATTCTGGCCGACCTGCGTGGCGGGCCCGCTGCGGCCCCGGGGAGCGCCTCGCCTGTCTCCTCCTCCTCGGCTGCTTCGTCTCCGTCCTCTGGCCGCGCCCCCGGCGCCGCGCCCTCTGCCGCCAAGAGCCACCGCTGTCCCTTCCCGGGCTGCGCCAAGGCGTACTACAAGTCCTCGCACCTCAAATCGCACCTGCGAACGCACACAGGTGAGTCCGGTCCTCCTGAGGGCGGCCTCTCAGGTCCCCTCCCCCCGCCGGGACCCCGAAACTGCGTGGCGCGTCGGGGGCGGGGAGGGGGGCGCGCCCGGGCCGCCGCCGCGCCTGCCGGGAGGGCGGGGCCTCGGTGGGTTGGGCGCGCGCAGGGGGCGTGGCGGCCATGCGGTCGGGTGGCGCGCGGTTGGCGGGTTCGGCGGCGGCGCCAGGGGTTTGCTAGGCTCGCGATGCCGCGCAGTTGGGGAGTGGGGTCAGGGCTCCTAGGGAGCCCCCTATTGCGATGGCTTCTTTCTCTTTTATTTTCTGTTGTGTTAGGATCTGGGTGGTATGCAGTATCGTTGGAGCACCTAGTTCTGAGGTTCTTCTTTTCCGGGGCCTCAGTTTCCTTAGCTGTGGAGAGGGAGGAGCCACGTCGCGGACTTCGGGACAGTCGCGTGGGTTCTCTCCAGGGGGCGGTGCAGCGCCTGGCTCGGGGCCAGGGTGTGTGTTGGGGGTGTTTTAATAGGGCGGAGAGCTGGACTGGGAGTGAAGGTTGGGACCAGAGTCTGGAAAGGAGAGAGATCTGATGGGGGAATCTCCTGAGGAAAACAGGTCCTCGCCGTGTTTCTAGCGTGTTAGTTACCCCCACTTGCTGCGGAACCCGGAAAGTGCACAGGGCTAAGGGGTACGGTTTTGGAACAGAATCTAACAGCCTGGGGGGATTGGTGGGGCAGCTAGGGAGCCTGGAGGAATGGAGGTGCTGGCCACCCTTTCACTCTTTTATTCTATCATCCTCTCTCCTTGTCTTGAGCTCCCTCTCTTCCTCACTAGTTCCTACCCTCCATCCTGAGAATGTCCTCCAAGCTGCAAGCTTGGGCTGGGGACAGGATGGTGGGCCTTGGTGGACACGCTGTCATTGTCTGGTTACCGGAAAGCAGGTTAGTCTCTGTGGCCTGGCAGAGACAGGTAGCCAGGCTTCAAATGCCACACAGGTGCTGGCAGCCCCTCTCCCCCTCTCTGCCCCATTCTCACCTCTCCTTGTCCTCAGGGGATGGAGGCTCTGCCTACCTGTGTGCACAGCCAGGACAAGACTTGGGGCGGAGTCTACATTTCCTTACAAGGAACCACCATCTTTCCCTCCCTGGTCACTGGATATTATTTTCTCTGTAAGATAGTGGGGTCCTTGTGTCTGTGGGAGAGACATTTGGGGGTCCATGAAGATGGAGAGGTAACTAACTCTCTGGGCAGCAAATTGGTGTCTAGGAGTTCAGTGGCTCATTGGGGTGAGTTTGCCCATCTCAACAGCGTGGGATGGGGCTGAAGTGGGAGACTTGACAGATGGGCCCAGTCCCTCACTTAGCAGTTTGATCTTATGCTTATCCCATCTCTAGCCTGAGGTATTTGTTATCTGAGAGCCTTTTGGATCCCCAGTTCTCTGATTTGGTTTGATTTTTCCTTTTCCAAATTCTGTCAGATTTCCTGGATGGATTGAAGGGGGCGGCCATGTCACTTCCTACCATGGCTTCCAAGGGACACTTCTCTAGGGTGTCCTAGGATCCTTCAGAGCCTCTGTAGGTCCCTGGGCAGTGATGGCCACCTCCCTAAGCCCATGGGGGAGGAAGGATTCTTTGCTGAGGCCAGTACATCAGCATTGCCACCCCCATTTTTAATGAGAAACTGAGGCCCAAGAAGCTGAATTGCAGGGATGGGTGAAGATGGTGGCACGGGCAGGGTGCCATCTCTGCTGGGTCCTGTGTCTCTGTCTCTGGATGTCTTGTTTGGACCTTCCTTTATAACAATAGTGTGATGACCTAGTGAGGCACAGCTCTTGGACCCACTTGGCAGGCACCCTCTTTTCCATTTCCCAAGGGTTTTGGATACTTGTGTGCTTAATGGTTGTGTATCTCCGATTTCTGGTACCTGCCCAGAGTCTGTATGAAGGCCTTTTGGTTTTTCTAACCCCTGGGGGATGGGCAGCTGCTGTTAAAGCTTGTTTTGGAGGTGAGGAATCCATGCTTATCCTTGGTGTCCCACCGCTAAGGACAGAACATAGTTAAAGCTATTTGTCTGCTGAGCTGTTCCCTCAAAGGCTTTTGGGAGAGAGTCCTGCTACCCACCCCTTTATGAGGATTGTTCTCTCTGTAAAGGGAATGCCAATGCCAATCTTGGTCTAGCCCTGCTGTGCAGATGAGCAGACTGAGGCATTGGAGTGAGCGTGGTGCTACCACCATCCCTGCTTTTTGGTGCAGGGTGGGGGTGAGGAGGCCTGGAGAGGCTATGAGTCTTTTCACAGGGCCACCCAGTTGCATAGGGTGTGAAGAGGGCAGTCCTGTGGTTTGTGTCCATCCTGCAGCTCATGGCCCAGCGCGGAGTTCTTCTGTGTGGGGCGGGCAAGGACTTTAAAAGCTGCCAATGTTGACGCTGTTGCCATGGATACGAGAGTGCGAGCAGGGAGATGGGGCGGGGGCGGGAGAGGCTGGCTGTCTACTTGCTCTCCCCAGCCTCCCTCAGCTCCGAAGGGCTCCCCTGCCTGCGCCCCCAGTGCCCAGCACGCAGTCAGCCATGTGTGCCTTGAGGGGGCCTCAGTTCCCTGGCCCCCATCCACTCGTTGTAAGAGCTCTTTCAGTTATGACAACTGTAGATGTTCCTGGACATTGCCTAGTGTTCCATGGCAGGTTGCAGATCACCTCCAGTTGAGATTCCCTGTACCGCTCTAAAATCCTGTCTACTTAAGACTGAGAAATAATAGCTGAGCATCTAGGCACTGTTGGGGTCCCAGTCCTTTTCCTTGGGCCCCGGGAACCTTGGGGATTTGATGGAGGAAAAAGCTTCCTGGAAGAAGAGACCTGAATTGGGTGGGACAGGGAAGGGTGTGTCCCAGGACAGGGGACAGCACCCTGACTGCAAGGGGTGGGGGGCGAGGCCCTGGGATGTGGATTTTGAGAGGTGATAGTGTAAACTGGGGAGGGGGCAGAGCAGTCTAAGAGCTACATTTAATCCCAAGGGCAGGGTGGGGGACAGGCAGAGAGCATCTGGGCTTTGCAGAGGAAAATCCGTTTATGGAAAAGGGATTAGGGCTTGAGGATGCAGGCCACTGTGGGAGGGGAAGGGTGGGCTGATTTATGAATTGAGTGTGGGGGGAGCCTTAGGATGTTGGGGGGCAGGAGGAGGCTAGAGTGATCTGCTTGAGGTGGCGCAGGGTGGTAGTGATGATTATAGTTTTTTGAAGAGGGCAGATGGGGAAACTGAAGCCTGGAGGAACAGTTCCATGCAGCTCAGGCAGAGTTGGGAGTTCCCTTAAGGTCAGGTGGGGTTCAGGGGATTGGTGTTGGGGCAGGAGGACATTGCTAGTCCTGAGGAGGGTATGGGTGCCCAGGAGCTGTCTCCCCACCTAGCCTCTCTCCAGTGGGCAAGGGTACAGAGAGCAGCTGAGACTAGCTGCAGGTGCCTATGCCCCAGCTAGAGGTGGGTGGAGGAGGGCCCTTCAACATTGCAGGGGGTGATAACCACCTACCACCCAGGCTCCCTGATAAAGGTGGCCCAGATGGCCTGGCATGGGCAAATGATATGGGGATGAGTAGCTTGCGGAGGCAGGCTCGGTGGGTCACCTTTACCCAGTGATGTTTTCAGAACATTAGGCCTCTGAAACACATGTGCTGGGCGGTCCTGTGGGAACTGTGCCCCCTTATCTCAGGCACCAAGAGCTCCCCCTCCATGCCAAAGATACCAGTCTGGGTAGGAAGTGAGATGGGGCAGCCTGGGTCCTCCAGGAGGGAGGAAGGACATGGGAGAGACTGCAGATAGACATCTTAAATAAATGGGAATAGTCATAGCTCCTCTCTGGGGGTAAATGAGATGATGGGCAAATATGTTAGATGCTACCTGAGCTGTGCCAGGAGCCTGAGCTTGAGTTTCTAGGTCTGTAGACTCTTTCCAGAGATTTATTCCGCATGCCAGTTGGGGGGTGGGCGGCAGTCTCACACCCAGGAGATGCTGAGCACAAATACAGAAAAGTGGGGAAAGGGGATGTTGGGGTCAGGGAGCATCAGCAGTTAGGGAAGAAGAGACCACTCTGAGGGGTGATGCTGACTGAGCCTGCTGGCACCATGTTGTCTCCTGGCTGTTCCTAGTTCACCCTGGCCTAGCCCATCACAGGATCAAGTCCACTACAGTCCTACCCACCACATGCTCCCCAGCACCCATTCTGGCCAAGTTGCCTGGGGCAGCCAGGTGGCCACACTTGGGGGCCCTCGTTGCCCCTGAGTCTCCAAATGTACCTACCACCTTTCCTGGCTAGTGGACTGTGAGAGGGTGGCAGGGCCTCGCATCTTGCAGGCATTTGCCCTGTGTTGTGGTTGGCATCTTGCAGGCATTTGCCCTATGTTGTGGGGGCTGGAAGCTGGGCCGGCCCCTGTGGGGGTGGGACCACGTGAGCAGTGAGGGCTGGGGCTGCGGATGTCCCCACACCAATGACCTATGTGCGGCAGCTGTGTTCCCAGCGGCTGCGGCTGCGTGTGTGTCCTGCCCTGGCTGGCCCTATCGCCACTCCTGCAACCTGCTCTGTGCAAAGTGGAACTGTGGGGTTAAGGGGGAAGGTAGGGGCCAGCCCCACTGCCCTAAATGGGGAAGTGAGCCAACTGCTGGCTGCCAAAGCAGTGGGATGCTTCCCCCTACCCACTTCTGCTCTCCTGACTTGTGCCCTGCAAATGGCGACATGACTGCATGTCCCTCAGAGGGGCATCACTGCCCTGGCCCTGGGTCTAGTCCAAAGCTAGCAGCCCTGCCACGGTAACCAGATTCCCCTTCCCCAGGTAACTCTTCTGAGTGGCTACAGTTGAGGTGAGTTTGGGATCCCTGATTCTGAAGAGAACTTCCCTGCTGTGACCCCTTCCCCAACTGCTGCTGTTCCTGCCTTCTGGATTGTTTGGGGGAGGCATGGGGCATAAAGGGGACAGCCCCAGGGATTTGGGGCTGCCTACAGTCTTGGGGACAGTTACTCTCCCCCCAGCAGCACAGTGTGGTCTGAGACTTCCGGGGGAAGGTTGCTCTGGTAATCTTTCCCATACACCTGGGCCCACATCTTCTAAGGACTGTCTTCCCCCAGCTGTGAACATAACCGACAGGTAGCCCACAAGAAACTTTCTGGGGGGAGCCTGTTTGGCTTCTGACCTCCTTTGTTCTGTTGTGCTAGGGGTGTCCACGTGTGGCCTGGAGGAAGGGGTAGGGTAGGGGAGGCTTTAGTCTTTCCTAGGCCCGGGTAATGGCTGAGCCCCTGTGTCCGCTGGTGGCCCCCACACCAACCCCTCTTCCGAGGGCAGGCCAAGCTTGAGCTTTCAGAGCAGAAATGTCACCAGGTTACCCTAAGAATCCTGGCCCTGCTCTCCCCATGGCTGTGGTGTCTCCTGTCATCTCTAGGTCACCTCTATCTATTCCCCACTATGGGTCCTGCTTTGAGGATCTTTTTTATTTATTTATTTATTTTTATTTTTCATTTTTCTGAAGCTGGAAACAGGGAGAGACAGTCAGACAGACTCCCGCATGCGCCTGACCGGGATCCACCCGGCACGCCCACCATGGGCGACGCTCTGCCCACCAAGGGGTGATGCTCTGCCCATCCTGGGCGTCGCCATGTTGCGACCAGAGCCACTCTAGCACCTGGGGCAGAGGCCACAGAGCCATCCCCAGCGCCCGGGCCATCTTTGCTCCAATGGAGCCTTGGCTGCGGGAGGGGATGAGAGAGACAGAGAGGAAAGCGCGGCGGAGGGGTGGAGAAGCAAATGGACGCTTCTCCTGTATGCCCTGGCTGGGAATCGAACTGCTTTGAGGATCTTATCTGACTCTTGGCTGAGGACTCCCTTCTGTCTGTCTCCCCAACCACTTGCCCTTCCGGGGGAGGTATTCCTGGAAAAAGGATCAGCCCAAGTCACCAAAGTGTTCCAGAGTGGGATTTCCATTGTATAACCCATGAGGTGACACCCTGCCCAGGCTGTGGCTTCCCCCAACCTGGTCTAGCTGGCTCCTTTCCTTCATGGGCTTGCATCCAGTGCCATAGGGGGTGTTGTACAGGTGCATGAGCGCCCCAGCTCACGTGCCCATATTCTATCTACACCTGCCCCCACACACTTCAGAACCTTTAGGCCAGCGGTTCTCAACCTGTAGGTGGCGACCCGGGCAGGGGTCGAAGGACCAGAACACAGGGGTCACCTAAAGCCATTGGAAATACATATTTTATTTAAAAATGTATTGTATAATAAATATGTATTTTCCGATGGCTTTAGGCGACCCCTGTGTTTTAGTCGTTCGACCTCCGCCAGGGTTGCGACCCACAGGTTGAGAACCGCTGCTTTAGGCATTGGGCAGAACACCACAGGGGGAAATCCAGAGCCCCAGATACCTGGTGCAGAACCCTGCAGAGCACGAGCTCTGGATGCTTGGCCTGGAGTGTGGCGGGGTCAGGGGTGGACAGAGTTCAAGGGTGGAGCCCTTAGTACCCTGGCTGGCTGGGGAGACGCTGGGGGTGGGCTGGTCATGGTTGTGGGGCAGAGACCTCAGATGGGACAGGATGGGCTAGGCTAGCCTGGGTGGTGGGTGTGGCCTATGGAGGAAGTTGCAGGGTAACAACCGGGCCTCTGTGCCCTGCCTCTTCCCAGCGGCCCAATGCTGGGGCCCTTTCTGTAGGGCTGCTGTGCCTGAATATGCGGGGATGCAGGTAGCTGGGGATGCCCTTCATATGTCTGTCTGCCCGTACAGGGGCCACGAGGGTCAGCAGAGGGGTTGGGCATGGGAAACTGCCCACATTGTATCCCCTACTTTGCACCCCGTTGGTCATTTCCAAAAGGAGGGTGTTTTAAGTGGGGTCAGTAACACCTGGGAGGCCTTGGAATGCCTGAAAGAAGGGGTGGAAAAGAGTAGTTGGGGATGGGGATGGCAGGACCAGTTTGCTTGAGAAGTCCCTTCAAAAACCCAGCATGCATCTGAGCCTTCACACATGTGGCAAATACACAAGGAGGCCTTCATCACTGTGGAGGTATCATTTTAGGGGGGCGCCCACGAGGGGGTGTGTTGATAGAACCCAGCCTCTGTAGGTTGTACTTATAACTAACGGAAAGTGCTCACAACTGTGTAATTACTACTAGTTCCCAGGAAATCAAGGGCTAGGATATTCATTAGGGGTTTGTGAAATGAGTGGGGATCCTTTTTTTATTTTTCACATTTACATGGTTTAAATTCACACCCAGAATTCAGCTGCTAAAACTATGAGTGGGGGTGAGACAGATGACCAGAATGCTTTGGGATCTGATGGAACATTCCCTTCTCCCTGTCTCCTGACACCCACCACACTGACCATTGTCTTTGTCTTTTGCCTCCTCCATCCAGGTGAGCGCCCCTTTGCCTGCGACTGGCCAGGCTGCGACAAGAAGTTTGCGCGCTCCGATGAGCTGGCCCGCCACCACCGGACGCACACAGGGGAGAAGCGCTTCCCCTGCCCTCTCTGCTCCAAGCGTTTCACCCGCAGCGACCACCTGACCAAGCATGCACGCCGTCACCCTGGCTTCCGTCCAGAACTACTCCGGCGCCCTGGTGCTCGCAGCACCTCGCCCAGCGACTCCCTGCCCTGCAGCCTGGCTGGCAGCCCTGCACCCAGCCCAGCCCCAAGCCCAGCCCCTGCCGGCCTGTAGGGCCCATCTAGCCTGCCCAGAGCTCCCCCTGCCCAGAGCACCAGCAACATGCCTATTGTCCAGGCTCCCTTCCAGCATTCCCTGAGGGCCCTAAAATGCCTCTGATCCCCTCAAGAAAGCAAGGAGGGGGCCTGAGACTGGACTGGGGTCAGCTGGATCTTGGAGATGCCCCATCCTCCATCCCACCTCTTGGGATGGGTGCCTATGGCCTGTGTCTGTAAATAGCCATGACCTATAACTCTTTCCATCTGCTAAACTGGGACCCCAGGTGGGTGGCCGGCAGGTGTTCCCTTTTCCCCTTAGTCCCTTCCTTGCTTTTGGGGATGTTGGGGAGCAGAAAGCCACCCCCTGCCCAGTGCTTGGAATTGGCCCCAGGCCCCTCTCTCCAGGTTGGGAAGAAGTGTGCAACGAGCCATAGAGGAACCAGGGGTGACTGAGGGCCCACCTGTCCCCACACACCCTCCTGGGGCCCCTCACACCACAGAAAGCCATTGGAGATGTTCAGGGAAATGGGGTGCGGCCCGGCCGTCCCCCACTCGGGTATTCGATCTCAGGTGTCCACAAGTTCTGCCCCACTGCCCATAGGAGGGGCCCCTGTCTCCCTGCCCCTGGGAGGCAGGGAGAAGGGAGGGTAACCACAGGGTCTGGATTTTGCTTCTGAGATGGGGGAGGGTGGGTGAGGAACAGGGTTCTTCCAAAGAGCATTGCCTCACTTAGGGGCTGGGGGGCGGATATGGAGATAGAGTGAATGCTGGCTTATTTATTTTCTTGTTTCTACTGGCTGAGGTGGTGTGTGAGTGAGTGAGTGAGAAAGACAGTTCAGAAAATTCTGGGAAGCTAGTGCCACAGCTGCTCCCTGCCCCTGACTTTGGCCTTCTGCAGCATCTCGTGACAATCATTCCCTCCCCTTAGGGACCAGTGCCACTGGGTTTGAATGCACCCCTTTCCACCCCCCACCCTGCAGGTGGAGGCAGGAGTCCTGGCTCCATCCTACCCTTGCTGCATGTCTCCCTGGACTACAGGGTTGGACCGATGATTGAGGTCCTGGCCACAAGGACAGGAGGCAGGAGGACTGGCCCCAGCCCCCTGGGGATAGCTCGTTTTTTTGGACCGGGTAGAATATTTTTTCAGGCACCAATCCCTTTCTTGATCTGGGCCACTGTGGGTGGTCCATCATCCTCAGAGGATGGGGGGTGTGAGGGAATGGTCCTCAGTTACCTAAACTTAGGGTTAAAGAATGATGGTTACCATGTCCTTTGGTAGGTTGGTTGGGTTTCATTTTGGATTTAGGACCCCACACACCTTGGAGTGGGAAGGGACCCAGGCTCTCTGCCCCCAGACCCTAAAAGGGCCTGTGTCCACACCAGTCGCTGCAGGAGGTTTGTGGCAGCTGCATTTGTTACAGAGCCTTCTTTGTATCTTGATTGGGGGCTGGGGGTTTGGATGGCACCATTGTGGACCCAGACCTGGCCTGGCAGGATCCAGGGATGGGTGCCTGGGATCCTGGGTGGGTGGGGGCTGGTGAATCCTTTTGGAGTTGGGCTAGGGAGGATCTGTCTTCAGGGGTTTCCTATGGGCAGATCATTGCATGGCTGGTCCATCTGCCCTCAATCCTTCCTTTCCCAGAGGTGGTAAAATGCCTTTGTCCATGAGGGTGGATTGGTGTGTGCTCCATTCACCTTTGTGTTTATGTGGTTATCCTCTTGGTTGTCCTAGGCCTGGCAGGTATCTGTCTGCAGATAGACTGTGGGTCCCAGGGCCCAGGAAGCTGAGAACTCTGGCCCCTCTCCAAGAGGGGCCTGTGGAGAGACCCATGCCTCCCTCCCTCAATGGGCTGGTGGTAGCTGTGGCCTTTCAGAGGGGGAAGTGGAGGGGGGCAAAAAATGGTTGCATCCCTAGGGAATTGTGCTTTCTTGGGTAGCACCCCTCTCCTCTCCCCTGCCTGACCTCATCCTTGTATTTAATTAAACAAGCCCTTTTTTAGACCCAATTCAGTGCTTCTGTGGTTTTTCCCACCTCCAATTCCCAGCCAATGGCTCTGTACCACTCATCAATGTAGGCCCAAGATCACCAACCGTTTGGGGAAACTGAGGCAGCAGGGATGGTGAATTCAGAGATCCCTGGTGGGGAATCTTCGCAAGTTTACAGTGGCTGGGACATAAAATAACGTGACGCAGCCTTGAACTTCCAAAAGTTTAACGCTGCCCGCAGCAGTGAATGCTGCTGCCCAATGTCATCCACGCCTCGCACAGCTACAACCACTGCCCACCTTCCCACCCTGTTACCCGGCTACCAAGGCGAGCAACAGGGCTCCTCCCCGCTCCTTCTTCCAGTGCCCAGCCTTGTGGTAGCTCTTGTATTGTACATCTACTATATGCTCTCAATTGGGAGGAGGACTGGTGAGGGTGAGGAGCCCCTTAGAAAGGGAAGATTAGCCTCCCTGGGAGCATCGTGAAGCTGGTGCAAACTTTGAACTCCCTTCCTAGGAAAAAGGCACCCCAGATCTCAGCGATCTCCAAGTCCCTGAAGGCCGGTGGAGCTGTGGTTGTGAACGCAAACCCTCTAGGGTGGCTTCCCTTCTTCCCGCTCTGGGTAAGCATAGAACCCCGCCATCTGGTGGTTGCTTACTCCTTGGGCACCTGCCCAACTTTGCTCAGGGCCTTGCCCTTGTGGCCGTCAAAGTAGCTACCATCCTGAGCCTGGGCTCACGTTAGACGACGGCCTCCCTCTTGCATCCCCTCGTTCCCGCTCCACCAATTTTCTCTTTATTGGATTCTGCCCCGCAAGACTGCAGACATAGCTTCCTCTGTCCTCCTCTGGCAGGATTCCTGGAATGCGGAGTCCATGCGTGCAGCCCCTCCCTCAGTCTCTCCTGGACACACTCCCACACGCCTTCGAAACAGATTGAAAATGCCCCCTCTGCCTCTTGGACGCTCCGTTGGCATGTGGACCCCTAGCCCTTCCCCCCTGCTCAGGTCCCCCTGTGTGCAGACAACAACCCCTGCTCCATCACTAGTCAGACCTTGCCTTCAACCCCAGACCCGATGTCTCCAGTTCATCCTCTGGCTGCCCTCTGCATCACCCATTCAGTCACTGGCAGTTCTATCCATGAGTGCAAGCCTTGGGGTCACCCTTGACTTCAACTCTTTGTCTCACCACCCACATCCATCCAGTCCATGAAGAAATCTCCCTTAAGTTGTACCTTCAAAACATATCCAGAATCTGTCCACTTCTCCCTTTTCCTCTCCCTAACCCCATCGTTTGTCCTCCCATGGTATCCACTAGAGGGCGCACGCGATCGCCTGAGTCAGGTCCCACAGCTCTCCAAGGTTCTCACCTCCCTCCTGATAAAAACCCAACATCCCAAGGCCCGCAAGGCTCTGTACCACCTGCTTCCCTACTCCTGTTACCTTGCTGCCCTCACCTCCTCCATCTCTCTCCCTTGCTCACTGTGCCTGCACACTGTTCCTCCAACATGCCAGGCACAGACCTTTGGATATGTTGTTCCCTCCTCCTGGAATGCTCTTTCTCTAGATGTCTCCTTGGCTCTTTACCTTCTTCAGATCTGCTGAAATCCCACTTTCTCCATAGTGATCCACTATGGATCACTCCTTTTCCCTACCCAGTTCTACTCCCCTCCACTTTCTGCCTTTTGTCATTTTATCTCATTTATTTACTTATTTCCTAAATTTCCTATTGTCTCTCTACTCCATCTAGAATGTCACCTCCATCAGGGTGGGGTCTTTTCTTTGTTCACTAATGTTTCTAGCACCGTGTCTGGCATGGAGTACATATTTGGTAAACATTTGTGGAATGAACGGCTAAGGCCAGTGAGTATGAATGGAGCACTTACTAGTGTGAGTTCAAGGATGACCTCATTTCACTTCACTAACATTGTCACTAGCTACACTCAACCCTTTTGTTGGTGGTGGAGAGGTGTGCTGAGATCTCTGGGCAAGGGGTCTCAATCTCAAATGCCCTGGGGCTGGGTGGCTGAAGTAAGGAGAGAGGTGGGCTGGGAGAAGGGGGACCTGAACAGACACCCCTCACCCCTCACCCCCTTCACACGGGGTCCACGGCAATTGCCAGCTGGTGGGCCCAGTGTCACCAACAATTCATAGAGTGGCTGGGGATTACAATTTTTATGTGACATCACCCCAAGTTCTAAACATGGGCAACAAATTTATATCATTTTATTTTTTAATTTAATTTTATTTTTTTATTTTTCTGAAGCTGGAAACGGGGAGAGACAGGCAGACTCCCGCATGCGCCCGACCGGGATCCACCCGGCACGCCCACCAGTGGGCGACACTCTGCCCACCAGGGGGCGATGCTCTGCCCACCAGGGGGCGTCGCTCTGTTGCCACCAGAGCCACTCTAGCGCCTGGGGCAGAGGCCAAGGAGCCATCCCCAGCGCCCGAGCCATCTTTGCTCCAATGGGGCCTCAGCTGCGAGAGGGGAAGAGAGAGACAGAGAGGAAGGAGAGGGGGAGGGGTGGAGAAGCAGATGGGCGCCTCTCCTGTGTGCCCTGGCCGGGAATCGAACCTGGGACCCCTTGCACGCCAGGCCGACGCTCTACCACTGAGCCAACCGGCCAGGGCCTTATATCATTTTAAAAACAAGCCTGACTGGTGGTGGCACAGTGGATAGACTGTACATCTGGGATGCTGAAGTCCCAGGTTCGAAACCCTAACGTCACTGGCTTGAGCATGAGATTATCGACATGATCCCATGGTCGCTGGCTTGAGCAAGGGGTCACGGGCTTGGCTGGAGCCCCCTGTGGTCAAGGCATGAATGAGAAGCAATCAAGGAACAACTGAAAGTACTGCAACTACAACTTGATGTTTTTCATCTCTTCCCTTCCTGCCTGTCTCTCTCCCTCTAAAAAATAAAAAATAAAAACGAGTACTGAAAGAAAAGGTACTTAATCAACTATACCTACATACGTGTTCATAGTAGCACAATTCACAATAGACAAACATAAAGCAACCCAAATGTCCCTCATCTGAGGCATGGATAAACAAAATACGGTTCAGCATAGCATGTATGGCAGCTGGCATAGAGCAGGCGCTCAGTATTTGGTAGACAGATGAGTGAATGAGAATAGGACTTCTGTGGACCTGGGGATTATTACACTGCTGACAAGAGTCCAGGTGGGAGAAATCAATCACTGAATTTTAGAGTGTGAAGTAACTCGGGCATTGGGATTGTTGGGTACAGGTACAGGACTCACTTGTCCAGCAGAGGGCATGTTGGAGGAAAATGCTAATATACACAAATTAAATGCAAATAAGCCATATACCGGCCCTGAGGAGCTTTTTTGGTCAGGCGCACCGTGGGCAACCCAGGCACCACAGGGGCTTTGGGCTCAAGATGGTGCTACAGTCGCCGCGGAAGGCCGGGCAGCGGCACCAGAGAGGCCGGCAGAAACCTCAGGTAATACGGTCTGCATCTCCCACCTCATCGCTCGTGGCTGCCTGTCCCGGTCCACGAGTTCGCGACCCGCCTCGATCCCGCGAGATTAGGTGTTTCTGATCGGGCGCGCTGTGGACAGCCACTCCCCGGGGCCTTACGGCGTCGTCCCGGGGGCCTCTGGGGTCCTCTGAGCAAGATGGCGGTATCGGGGTTTGTGAGGCGCGGGCGGAGGCGACCACGGCGCCAGTGAGGGACCCGGTCTGGGACCTGGGCGGCTCCGGGTCGGGGCCTTGCCACGGGACTGACCATGCTACGCTCCACCGGCTTCTTCCGGGCCATCGACTGCCCCTATTGGTCTGGGGCGCCCGGGGGTCCATGCCGGCGGCCCTACTGTCACTTTCGGCACCGCGGGGCCCGGGGCCCGGGCGCGCTCGGCGGCGGCGGAGCGGCGCCCCCCGCAGCAGGTAATGCCAGCCCGCTCGTTCTCCCCGGGCTAGGCTCCTCGCCCCGGGCCTGGACTCCACCGCCGGCGCTTCTCCGGTCCCCATTCCCGTCCCAGCCCTCTTCCCACACACACACTCGCGGGCAACGTCCCTCCAGTCAGGACCGGGACCACCCACCTCAGGGCCCGGCTAAAGTCCCGAGATCTCTGTGAGCCTCCGTTTCCACGAGTGTAAAACGTAAACAACGGGAAAACATGCCCTTCGAGGGGTGTCACACAAGGGTGGAGTGAGATAATGCAGTCCGAGCGCGGGACTTGGGAAGCGATCCCGGCTGACACTGGTTAGCAGGCCCCAGGATTCCTCCTACTCTAATTCGCATCTGAACTCCTGGGGAGGGAGGACTGTGCCCGCCGCTTACCCGGACCTTTTAAGTGCCTCTGACAGCCCTTGTTTATTTCTGCGCTACTTCCCCGACTGTGCCTTACTTAGGAGCACCTACTGTGTGTCAAGCTGAGTGTCAGTCGCGACTGCATAGGGAAGGAGTCAGACCCACCTGACAGGGACCGGAGGGGGATAGGCTCCCAGCCCTGCTTTGCTTTGAGCAGAGAACATTATTGGACTTGCTTCTCTTTTTCTCTTTTTTATTTTTAATTTAATTTTTAAATTTATTATTGATTTTAGAGATACAGAAACATCAGTGTTCCTGTGTGGGCCCTGACGGGGAATCGAATCAGCAACTTCTGAATATTGGGACAATGCTCTAACCAACTGAGCTATCCGGCAAGGGCTTTATTTTTTATTTTTATTTATTGATTTTCAGAGAGAAAGGAAGGGAGAGAGAGAAAAACATCAATTTTGTTGTTCCACTTATTCATGTCACAGGTTGTTTCTTGTATATGCCGTTACCAGGATGGAATTTGCAACCTTAGCAAGTTGGGACTACGCCGTAACCAACTGAGCCACTCTGCCAGGGCCTGAGTTGCTTCTTTAGGTATCATAGTGGTGATTGTCACTGTCATAGCAGGGTTTGGTGACAGCTGGGAGAGATGGGGGGGGGGTTCTTGTAGGAGGTGTGAGATTTGAGCTGAGATGTTAATAACCTCTGGTCATAGATTATTCTTTTCTTGCTGAGGCTGCCTTTTTAAGCATCACCTCTATGTCCTTCCATGGAAGCTCTGTGTACAGGTGTGGTTCCAGCCCCCCAGGGACCCCCTCAGGGAACTGGGGCTATGAGCCTCCTGAGATTGAAGCCTGAGGCCTCCCAGAGGAGGGGCCTTCACTGCTGCAGGGTGGGTGATTGTTTTGTTGTTCTTGTTTTTTCTGTAAAGGTGGATTAGAGTAAAGGTGCTATGGGTTGTCAAAGCAGTTCTCTTTTTGTAAATGTCACCAGCACTGAATTCACTTCTTGCACTAGCTGTTTCACGGATAAAACAAACCTGGATTTGTTTG
The DNA here is from genome assembly GCF_036850765.1 of Saccopteryx bilineata. Lineage (NCBI taxonomy): Eukaryota > Metazoa > Chordata > Mammalia > Chiroptera > Emballonuridae > Saccopteryx > Saccopteryx bilineata. The sequence goes on from NC_089490.1 coordinate 156,627,216, forward strand.
TGCTTCTGCCTCACACAGATCCCTCTGTTAAAATAAGTTTTTTTCAGAACTTAGATGGTGCTCATTTAAAAACATTGAAGAGTACCAAAAAGCCAAAAGAAAAATGTTTTGTATGTTGTCCCAAGTCTCCCATCTGTCAGCTTATCCTTCCTCTCAGCCTTAAAGACAAAAGACTTTGTGCCTTTTCACCAAAATTGTGATCCTGCCACATTGATTACGTTGGATTCTGTTTAGTAAGGCCATTCCGGGTCTGTGGTTTCCACACCAGGCAGCCCCTCCAGATGGTCTGGGAGCTGTAAAAACCTGTTTCTCACCGAGATCCAGGCTTGGGTATTTTAGGGTTCTTTGCTTAGTGCTGATCAGTAGAGCAATGATATTCTGGGCTCAGGCTTTGACAAACGACCCACAGCCTGGGCTCAGGCTGTATGAAAGTGGGTGGTGAGTAGCTGGGATACATGGAGGGGCTAGGGAAGGGGGCTGTACTAGGAGGGACATGAATGTGTTATGCAGGTGGTGCATGTTATCTGTACATCAGCTTCTCACTTGAAGGAGTCTGCACTCCCCAACCAAGGGAACCTGGGGCAATGTCTGGGCACATCTGTGGTGGTCACAACAAGGGGTGCTGCTGGCATTCAGTGGGTGGGGGCCAGGGATGCTGCCTAATACCCCACTGTGCCCAGGATGGACCCTTCCCCTACACACAGATTTATCAGCCCCAAATGTCAATACTGCTGACATGATCAGTGTCCTAGCACTGGCCTGTTGTGTATTTTGGAATGGCATGGGTGAGCTGCCAAGGCCTGTGGGGATGACAGACCCTGAAAACACCACCTCTGTTAGTTCCTCAGGCCCAGAGGCTAGAGGCACAGGAGTCTAAGAACCTTGGTTAGGGTTGGGGGACCACTACATGGGGCTTGGGTGTGGCCCCCCCCAAGTTCTTCAGGGGCTCTAGAGGGGAGGTGGAGTACCCAACAGATTTTTAGCCCTTGCAATGGGGTGGAGACCCTAGTGAAGGCATTTTGGCTTCGTTTTGTATTGTGCAAAGAGCCGGCCCAGGAAGGGGCAGCCTGGCCTCTCATTTATCTCTTCTGCAAACCAGGCCTCAACAAATAGCAGCGTGCCTCCTCTCCATCTGATGCTGCTGAGCTGCAGAAACCCTTCTTCCTGCTTTTGCTTCTCTCCCCCTCCCCCTCAGAACCCCCTTTACAAGTATTTTCCAGCAGATGGTTTGTAAGCTGAGCAGTAGGAGCTGAGCGGTAGGTGCTCAGGAGTTGGGTTTGTTATTCTTTGAGCTGTACATGTGCAGCAGTCTGACTGTTGTGATCTGGTTCACAACAGAGAGTGGAACAGAATGAAATTAAGTATTGAGGGAGAGGCTGGTCCAGGCCAGTGTGGGCATATTTGGACTGAGATTCATGGAGGCATCTCCTGGCCACCGTTTTCCTCCTTGGTGGTGGCCAGGACCTCAGGAGTACCTGCAGTAGTTAGCCTGCACTGTTTGAGGAAGCAGGCATGTGTGCCAGAAGTTTTGGGGAGATTGGTCCTGTGGCTACCTCTGGGCACTGGGTTTTCTGGAGATGGCTGTGTGGATTGCCTGTCAGTGGAGCTACATTGGTGGCAGGCAGGATTGAAAAGGCCAAGGAGCATTCATGGGGGAACTGCCCTCCCGATTGCTGTTTTAGTTTGCTGGAGGAGAACAGGACAGGAAGATGATGGGGGGCCCAGACCCTGAGTGCTCTGAGGAGTGGGACTTGGCCATTTCACACGCTGTGACCTTAGCCTGTACCCACGCATGTAAGTACATCCAGGCCTTCATGTCACCGGTAAAAGCAGGAGCTGCCCTAGGGCCCTCCATAAGAGCTCTTTTGGGTCTTTGTGAATTCAGTACGTATCTGGAAGCAAAGGAGGTGTGTCCAGCATCACAGATATGGGCCAGAGTCCGGAGACAGAGAGCAATTGGCACATGGGGTAGTAGGGAAGTCAGGTGCATGTCCCCATGCACATGGTTACTGAGCTGGGCTTTGAATGATGAGTAGGAGTTCTACCTGGTATTAGAAATAGGTTGGAAGGCTGGCAGCAGTCTAGGATTCTGGGCAGGGAGATAGCACACTGAAAGGCCTGGGATATTCTCGTGCTCTGTGGTTTGGAGGGGCATAGGAGGGGAAGAAGAAGCTGTCCCCCATCATCACTTCCATCCCTGGCAGTTTTGGTAGGGTTCCCATTGTCACACTGACTTATAACTTGTCCTTTTCTAGTACAGGCCATGAGAGTGCCACTGCGGTCCAGCTGGTCTGCCCCAAAGATGGGGAGATGGGGGACTCAGAGCCGGTTAACCTTGCTGTGTGGCTACTTGGAGTTGTCTGTCCTGAAGGGACTGTCTCTACTGATCACGACAGAGGCCTGTGTCCTTGGGAGTGGACGTGCTCCAGGCATTGAGAGGCCCATGGCTCTTGGTCGGTATTTCATTCATTCATCGATTCATCCATCCTATAGACCTTTGCAGACATTTGTACTGGTTAGCTCAGGCATGCAGAGAGAAACCAGGGGCTCAGCATGTTGAGCTGATAGACGGAGGAGGCAGAGCCTGGAAGGTGATGGGGAGGGCATGTCCAGAGGGCACTGGACCACAGTCACTCCAGGCACATTCTGGTGATGCTTGTCCCTCTGTGTCCTAGAGGCCAGATCCATCCCTGCCTATTTGATAGTCATACATCACAGTCTCTTGTCTGGAGAGACTGGTGTCCCCTCCTGTGGGAGTGTGGTCCAGAGGGCCCTCATAGAGCAGGGTGTGAGCACTGCTTCAGGAGCTAGCCCTCTGTCACCCCCCTCCCCAGCACCTGCCTGCAAGTCAAGTAATAAAAGCCACTGTGCTCATGTGTAACCCCTGTGTGTGGACTCTTTCTTAGGGGTTGCAGTTGGCTCCCCCCTCGCCTTGGTCCTACATCCTGGGACTGCCTATAGGAGCACAGCACTCTGTCTTTCCTGGATGGGGTGCACCTTCACCTGACTTCACTTGGAACATCTGAAAGGTGCTCTGAGTCGCTGGGTCTCTGTGCAGGGGTTGGGGGGCAGGGCAAAACACTCCTGAGAGCCTGTGTGATGAAGGAGACGACCCCAGAATTACTCATTGTAGAAAAACCGTATGTTTGGGAAGTCGGTGATGCACCAGTCCCAGAAAGAGTGGCAACACTATTTTGAGACTTTCTTGGTTGGGCCCATTAAAATATTCATGCTGTCATGGACTGTGAGCACAGACAAGTGCAAAGGAGAAAAGTCCGCCTTTCACCCCACACCCAGGGTGCCCATCTTTGCCCTTGCAGCCTGCCGCTCTAGATATTTTTCCTGAGTTTTTATACTGTCCTGTATATTTTGAAGCGTAGTCTGTGGGTGTTTAGAGGGCAGGCTGGCCCCGGGATCAGATTTGGGGAGCAGGGCTGTCCAGCAGCTGGTGTAATGATGGATGCCAGGGTGCAGAGAGAATGGACTTGGTGGTGGTCCCAGGTCTGGTGGGATTGTCTTTTCCCCTGGAGGTGGCTGTGTGGTGCCACCTGCACTGAGACCCTGGACTTGCACTGTATCCCAGGTGGGACTAGAACTGAGGGGCACTAGGGGAGGCTGTAGGGGGTCTGAGCCTCAAACCATCACCCCAGGTCCTCCAGTGTTGTCATCAGCCACAGAGGCAGGTGTGGACTCTGCCAAGTGGGGAAGAGGACTCCAGACCTACTCCTCTACGTGCAGCTAGCCTCAGCAGGGGCATGTTTCAAATGTCCCCATGTATATCTGGTAGCACATTACTGGTGGCCTGTATGTTCTCTCTCCAGGTGTCTGGGGTGCCCTGGGCAGCAGGGGGCTTTCTCCTGTGGTTCAGAATGAGTGGGTGGCCAGGTACCTTCATCCCTAGGCTCCTGGCCTCACCAATGGGGTGTCCTAATGTCTAGGAGTAGGGATGAGAGGAGGCTCCCAGTAGCAGAGAGATGGCTTGGGAAGAAGTAGCCAGTCCCTCTTAGGACCTGGGGAGTTACTCTGCCTCCCATTGGGGTAGCCTTCAGGAGTACTGTTTGCCAGATCCCATTACCCAGAAAAACCCCAAGCGTGGAGCACTCCAGCCCTGTTCCACCTTCCCTAATACCTGTTCCACCACTGCGGCCTTAGGGAATGTCCTTAGTCTCCTGGCTCCATCTCAAGGCCTCTGCCATCCTGGCTGAGTCTAGTTACTCCACCATGAGTAGTCCTCGTGTCTCTGCTTATCTCCTGTGCAGCAGGACTGTGTCTCCTGGTGTCCCTAGCACCCCTGCTGGGGGTGTGGGGGGGGGTGGATCAGTAGGCTATGACTGCCACCAGGGTTGGAGGAGTCCATGTTGATGTCTTAACAGATGCAAAGCTGGGGGACCCCTGTTGCAGTCCTACATTTATCTTCAGTCCTTGGGTGGATTGGGGAGAGAAGACGGTGGGTGATGGCTGGGCCTTCAGAAGCCAGAGGTGGTGGGATCATGTCCTCCCCAAGTGGGGTCTTTACACTCGATGTCTTGTCATTGATTCCATGTTTAGCGGTTAGGGAAGGGCACCTGTGGTCTTTGGAACAGAGGGTGTTGTTGGAGCATGGAGGAGAAGAAGCCAGGACAGGGCCAGAGGGGGAAGGGTGTTTTGGCAGAGAAAAGATCTGGAGGGGTTGGAGGTGGCCGCAAGGACCAGGGAAGGCCTGTGCCTGTCTTGTTTGTGGGTCAGCCTGTTGCAGTTTGGCGATGTTCTTCCCCCAGCTCGTGCCCCAGCCCATACAGGTTTTTCATCCATTGTCCACAGCCCCAGAAACGGGGAAGAGGCCTGGTCTCTGCTGTGCCAGACGTCTGTCCCAGAAGCTGATGATCAGAGAGTCCAAGGGGGGATGAGGTCACTGGGGGAGCCGCCAGTGGTGCTGGAACCAGGAGAGGAGCTGCTTTCTCCTTCAGCCAGGCCAGGTTCCTGTGGGTGTGTGGTGCTGGGTACACAAAGTCAACACGAGTGACCAGGGGAAGGTGAGCTGTTGGGGCTGCTCCCTATCTTTCCCCCTCCCCAACCTGGCAGGGGGCCTTCCCAAGGGACACCCCTCAAGTGATCACCTGATATGCACTTTACCTCATGGGTGTCTCATGAACTGAGCAGAAGCTGGCCCATCCCTTGCCTTGGAGTAGGGGGCAGGAATTAGGCCTGGGGTTTTCTCAAGGTGTAACTCCCTGGTCTGGGCCTTTAGGGGGCTTTCCCAGCCATCCCCAGATGGCTCTCTTTTCTGATAAACGGCCCAATTAATCTTTCTTAACAGAGGCATGCTTACTGGTGTGAACAGCACAAATGAGCACTCTTCTCTTCTATCCAAATTAATCCCCAATAATTGGAGGACTCCTTCCAAGGTGCCCTTCTTGACCTCAAGGGTCACCTGTTGAGTTGCCTTCTGACTGCTCCCATCAGTGGGTGGGCAGGATCCACAGGGTATCAGGCAGCTTACAAAACCTTTTCTTGGAACCTTTCTGATTCTGACAGATCACATGAGGCACCTGGTCCTCCAAGGCAGGTGGGGCAGGAAGCTAGATGGCATGAACAAGTACCTTCTGTACTTGTGCTCCCCAAACCTCAGATAATCTTGGGTTCAGGGGATGCCTGCCTCGGGAGCTGAGCTCTATTCCTGTGTGCTTATTTCTAAGCCTCAGGGCTATAGCAAAACCCCTGGAAGCTCCCAGATCTGTCTAGAGCACCTCAGGTTGGTGATACAGCCTTATGATACCAGTGGGGAAACTGAGGCCCAGAAGGGCAGGATCAGGACCTTGACACAGGCCCACCTTGGGCAGTTTCTTTTGCTCTTTGGTGTAGTGGGTAGGACAGGGAGACAGCCTCCATTTGGGATTGAAAATGTCCCATCTTGGCAGAGCTCATAGGTGCTCAGATCCAGGGCTGGGTAGAGCCAGGAGCCGCATCCTTTCAGAGTGAGTGGCTCAGATCCCCCAGTGCACTGCCCTTTCCATCTGACAATTGAGTTTGTGGGCTGCCTGGAAAATGGAAAGGGTAGAGCATGTGTAATAGCCCTAAGGAGACATGCCAGTACAGTCTCTCATTGACAAAGCCAGAGCTCTGCCTCTGGTCCACTGGAGCCAGTGAGGCCAGGTGGTCTCAGGAATGTCGCAGGGCTGCCACCTTCCTACCTCTCTCCCAGGGCACAGTGGCTCCTCCACCTGTCTCCCAAAGCACTGGCTCCTTGGAGAAAACCCTTCAAATCCAAAGTGGCTGAAAATCCCTAGGCTCCGTACTCTGACCTCCTGACCTTGGAGAAGGGCTAAGGCGTCTGTGGATTTGCCTGTGGCCATTTGTGGGCTTTGCATGGGTCCTGACCCCCATCCATTGGTCCTGCTGAGTTGTCCAGGGGGAGAGCCTTCCTACTAGGTGGGCCCTTGCTCCAATACCCCACAGGGAAGGCAGGGTGGGGCAGGAGCCATCTTAACCAAAGGAGGGAGGTTAGGGAGTGAGGTGGGCTGGGCTGGAGTCCCTCATCCACCCCCCCTCATGCCCCCCCCCCCCCCCCCCCCCCCGCTAGAGACCAGTGCAACCCTCTGTAGACAGGCCCAGTAAGTGATCCTAGTTAATGGCTGGTGGCCTTGGCCTGGGCTCTGTTGGCAGCCAGGGCTTGGGGGATAGGCAGGGGCATTAATTCCTATCTGTTCATACAGGTGGGTGCGGGGTTGGAGTGGGTCTGCCTTTGGTGTGAAGGAGTCCATCCTGGGTCAGGGTGGGGCTAGGAGGGTGCCCTCGATCCTGCTGCTGGGCTCTCTAGCCTTTCCTCAGGATGGTCCCTTTACCTTGTCCCTCAATGGGGCAGAGAGCCTGTGAGTCTTGACCCTGGGTCCTTACACCCAAGTGTCTTCAGCTGTGATATGGGAGACATGGAGTGGCTTCTCCCAGCTTGAATGCCGCACAAGGAGAGCCCCTGAAACCTGGTCTGCCTCTGGCACTCGGCCCTCTGTCGTTTTACCTCCTGTCTCCCATGCCCAGCCCTGGCATGTCCTCCGTGGTCTAAAGCATAGATACATGCTTCCTTTCTCCTTTCCAAATATACTATAATTTCAAAAATTGCATCCAAGTTAAAAGCCAGATTACACTTCTACAATAAACCCTTCCCTCTCATCCCCTCCCCAAAGGCAGCCCAGGCCCAGTCACTGTCCCCTGCAAAGATTGTCACTGGTGGGCAGCCAGCCAAATGGACATCTCCCTAAATAAGGTGACGTGAGTTTCCTGGGGCTGCTATGGCAAGTCACCACACCCTGGGGACCTTCCAGCAGCACAGATGGATTCTCTGACAGTCCTGAGCAGCGGTTCTCAACCCTCTCTTCCCTGTGTTTTGGTCGTTCAACCCTCGCCGGGGTCGTGACCCACAGGTTGAGAACCGCTGGTCCTGAGGACCAGAGGTCCACACTTGCTTTCATGAGCTAAGTCCACATATGGGCAGGCTGGCTCCTGGAAGCTCTGGGAGAATCAGTTGTCATTCTCCAACCAAAGGGCATCTTTATTGGCCTTTTCTTTGGAGATGCTGCAGGGTTATGTCTGATAGACTATCTAGTGATGAACATATAAACTCTGGAATATTTGTGGTAAATTGGTATATGTGAATATGTATATTACTCCTTTCTCAAAGTGTCATGTGTTATTTGCTCACATTTAATTGAAGATATCTGCATCTCTGTCCATAAGGGAGTCCTTGAGGTTCATGCCAACACTGGTGGCACTTGGGCTGTGCTGACCTCTGGCATGTACTTTTTCCTTTTTTATACCCATGGAATCACCCCATAGATTGCCTTTTGCCTCGTTTTCCGTTAAAAGTGTGGGGGTATCCTTTGTCCACAGTGCTACTTAGTGATTTCTGTTTTCTCATTTGTATACACACAGCCCAGCAGACTTTCCTGCAGAGAGGTGTGTGGGACAGAGGCCTGCATGCCTTAGACCTGTTGTGTGGGCAACCCTGACCCTCAACCCTGAACCAGGGAGCTCTGAACAGGTTCCCATCTTATCCTGTCAAATATCTCTGTGCCCTTTGACCTGCCTGGATGTCAGGCCCCTCCTTCATCCTCCTAGCTCCCCATTGCAGGAAGCAGTGTGGGGTGGCTTTGGTGTAGGTGTGTCCAGTGGGACTCTTACTGCCATCTCACCCCGGCTTCTGGATCTTATGGTCTTATCTGTCAAGTATCCACCTCTTTCAGTTGTTGTTCCAGGGGCCATGCCAGTCTCTTGACCCAGGAGACTATGTCTCTCGGCCCAAGGTTCTTCTACACCCCTCACCCCACCTATTAGCCTCTGTAGGCTAGGGCCTGCATGAAGAGGTGCTCTGGAATCCTTGCTGTGCACACTGAGCCTTGGTGGGGGTCTGCTGGAGGTTTGGTTCCTACTAGGTTCCCCAAAGCCAGTTCTCTGGATCAAGGCAGTGGCTGGTTGCTGGCTCGCATTGGTCACTACTTCACAGGCCTGCTCACTGCTATTTCCTCCCTCTTACCATTCCAGGGCTTGGTTATGACCCGTACAACCCTGAGCTGCCCAAACTCCCGGCACAGAGGGAGAATGGCATCCTGGGCAGAGGGGATGAGCCCCGCTCAGACATCCTGGAGCTGGAGCTGGTCAACCAAGCTATTGAGGCCGTGCGCTCTGAGGTGGAGATAGAGCAGCGACGGTACCAGGAGCTCCTGGAAACAGCCCGCGACCCCACCCTGCCACCCCATGGCCCTGCTACCAGCCTGGATGAGGATGCCTTCCCACTGTCCTTTGATTACAACCCTGTTGGCCGAGGCCTGTTGAGCCCTAATACTAGCTACCACCCCACCCCACTAGCTGGCCCTGCTGAGCTGGGCAGCAAGTACTTGCTGGCCTCCCTGGACCGGGCCCAGGGCCATGGTGGAGGAGGCAGCGGTTCCCTGGAGTACATTCCCAAGGCTGTGAGTCAGCCCCGACGGTACAGCCGCCCAGTCTCTAGCAGCAAGTATGTAGTAGATGATTCCAAGCCGTCCACTGACCTGGAATATGACCCACTGTCTAACTTCTCTGCTCGGCTGCTCAGCAGGGCAAGCTCCAAGGATGACCGGGCCCCCAAGCGGACCCGGGGCTCCCGTGGCAGCAGTGAGCCCTACACACCTGCACTCAAGAAGCCCTGTGACCCCTTTGGTGGCTGCGATGCCAGGTTCTCTGACTCAGATGATGATGTTTCCACAGCCCTTGGGGACAGGCCTGCCACTGCCAGCCCCCAGGAGGCCCAGGCAGGGTCCAAGTGCAAAAGCCTCAGCAAGCCGGGCTTTAGGGAGGCCCAGGAGCCTGAGGAGGGCAGCCTTCGGGAGACCAAGGAGATGGCCGTGCAGTACGATGTGGGGGACCTTGGGCAACCTCCCAAGGGCCCTAGTGAGACGTGCCCAGCCAAGACTGGCTCCACCCCAGCCAGGGCCTCACAAGAATGCAGTGGCCCCAAGAAGGGAAGATCCAAGAAGAAGAAAAATGGGGTTTCACTGGCCCCTGGCCCCAGGGATGGTGTCCAGATAACAGACAGGGGTAAGAGCAGAGAACACAGGAGGCCAGCTGTGAAACCCTGTGTGGACAAGAGGGGCTTGAAGGCCAGCAGCCCCCAGCACAGGGCAGAGCGGCCCCAAGGGACCAAGAAAAAGCCATCTCTGGCCACCTTAGTGGCCAGCTCAGGGAAAGGTCAGATTGACCAGCTAAGTCCCAGTTCCACTCTTGGGGATGCCTCCCAGCTGTCGGGCAGGATGGGTGGGAAGACCCCACCTGGGAAGCTGGTGGAGCGGAAGGCACACTCTCTGGATGACGGTATCTCCCAGGCTGGCCCCAAGCTGCAGAAGCGGACCCTGAGCCATGCAGACCTCTTTGGGGATGAGAGTGAGGACGAGGACCCAGGGCCCATGGCACCTGGACTGCGTCCCCCTGCCCTCCCCGACCTCAGCTCCAGCTCGGATTCTGACTCGGACTCTAGCCTGGGCCTCTCAGCCACACGAGGGCCACGCAAGCGCTTCAAAGCCTCCTCACACCCCTCGCCTTGCCCAGCCTCCCCCTCAACCTCAGGAGCAGGCACAGATGTGGACTACTCTGCCCTGGAGAAGGAGGTTGACTTTGATTCTGACCCCATGGAGGAATGCCTGCGCATTTTCAATGAATCCACCTGTGTAAAGACAGAGGACAGGGGCCGGTTGGCCCAGCAGGTGAGAGTCTGGGCTGGGCTCAGGAAGACGGCTGGTTCTCTGTCCTTGGAATATCCCTGTGACTAGAATCTCAGCACCCAGATGGAGACAGCCTCTTGTCCAAAATTCAGGAACCCTTGGTGATTGCTTACTGCCCCTTTGCATCCTGTCCAGAAAAAAGAATGCTGGCTTATGGCCCACTGGTGGGATTCTGGCCTACCCTGTGGGGCTTCTGTGGCAGCATCCAAGTGTCAGATAGTGCTGTATCGGGCACCCCCAACCTCCTCCCCCTCTTTCCAGTTTCTTTCCTTCTCCCTAGTCCCTCTCCTTTCAGCTCCTCTTCCTCTAGTCCCTCCTCCTTCCACTACCTTCTCTCTTCCCCTCTATCCATTGTCTCCCTCTTCCCTTGTCCCTTCTTACCCCTCTCTCCTCTCTCCTCTCTCCTCTCTCCTCTCTCCTCTCTCCTCTCTCCTCTCTCCTCTCTTCCCTCTTCCCTCTTCCCTACCCCCTCCCTGTTCTAGCCCCTTTCCCTTTCCTCCTTGGACGTCCCTCCCAAAATTTGCTGGCTCCAATCTGTTTGGGTCTTCTTGGTCCCTGTTCCCATGTCAGCCACCAGAGGGAGCTTGCTTTAAACAACAGGACATACCAGTCCCCTGCACAGAAACCTGCTTTTTTGTTTCTTTTTTTTAATTGATGTTAGAAAGAAACCAATTTTTTTGTACCACTTATTTATGTATTTGTTGGTTGATTCTTGTATGTGTCTTGTATGTACCTGCAACCTCGGCTTATCAGGATGACGCTCTAACCAACTGAGCTACCTGGCCAGGTCACAAAACTGCAGATTCTCTGTGGGGTCTCAGAGTCCAACCCTGGGCTCCTTGTTCCTTTAGCACCACCCTGTTCACATCCCTTTGAGGCATTGCCAGCTAATACTGATTTCCTACCCTTGGTTCCCACATTTTTTTTTTTTTTGATTGATTTTAGACAGAGGAAGGGAGAGAGACGAGGAGTGAGGGGAAATCCATTTGTTGTCTCACTTAGTTGTGTGTTCATTGGTCGCTTCATGTATGTGCCCTGACTGGGGATCAAACTCACAAACTTGTTTTGGGATGACACCTACTGAGCTACCTGGCCAGGTCTGATTCCCACATTCCTAACTCTGCCCTGGCCAAGGTGGCAGGTATAGGTGGGTAGATGAGGGAGGGAGAGGAGGAGGCAGTTAGTCCATGAAGGGCTGGGCACATCTGCAGAACTCACCCCCAGCAAGGCATGGGAAGTAGGCTCAGGACTGGGCCAGTACCCAGGGTCCTTGGCTGGGGGCATAGTCTGTTTCATCGCCTGTAAGGTGGGGCTGGGAGTGCCTCTTTGGGTGGAGTTGAGTACCTGCATCTCATATGGAGCCGCCCTTCCCACCCTACTCCTTGTTATGGTCTGGGAATCCCATCCCTAACTCCCAGGCTGACTGTGTTGGTATGGGTGGTGAGGCCAGGGGAGGGAGCCTTGTTGAGGGACGAATGTGTGTTCTAGCCTCCCAAGGAAGAGAAAGTAGAGGACAAAGAGCAGTTGGGTCTGACCACTCTGTTCCCTGGGCAAAAGAGGAGGATCTCTCATCTCTCCAAGCAAGGCAAGGAGGTAAGGATCCTCTGGGGTCCTGGTTGGAGGGTGGCAGGGGGAATCTGTCTATGGAACAAAGTTTGATGGGTTCCTTTGGCAGACACAGTCCAGCTCTCCCTGTGTCCTGGCAGAGAAGTACCTGGTGTCCACATCTAGTCTGTGTTGTGCTGCATCCTGGGGGCAGTGGGGCCCAGAACAGGGAGAGTGAGATACAGTTGAGCCCTCCCTCAGGGTCACACTGTGTGATCCCTGTTTCACTCTGAACTGCACTGTGCGACCTTGGGCAAGTGGCCAGACCTCTCAGTCTTAGCTTCCTCCCACGGCCCAAAGACAGGAGTGGTTGTCGGATCTCTGTGGGGCAGTCAGTGAGCTGGCACAGGGAGGGCTGGACAGAGGATGGGTCCTATGCTCTACACTTGGAGCTCCCTCCTGTTGATTCAGTCTTGAGGGAGGATTGGGATTCTGGAATTCACTCCAGAGAAGGTTAGATCAAGTGAGATTGGATTAGCATGACAATCTGATCAGGAGCAGGGATTTCCACGTACCCTGTGCCTATATCAGGGCTGAGGGCATGGCCTGGATACTTAGATGCCAGAGGTGAGGAGAGCAGGGCCACATCGGCACCTGGGGCAAGTGGGACAACATGAGCTTGAGGATCACAGTGCTGAGCTGGTTTCCACCAGGGAATTGGCAAGTCTTAAAGGCAGAGAGGGGTGCATCCTGCCCAGTCCCAACCCTGGAGTCCTTGCCTCCCTGCCAGTGGCCCTACCATCAGCCTGTTGCTCTGGGAAGCCTGCTTTGGGTGCGTCCCACATATAGTCAGGCCCTTGAATTTCTCATCACCCAGCCAGAGCCCATGAGGAGAGGCCTGGCCCCCCCGACCCGGCTCCCCACTGCCCAAGAGGTGTGCTACCGGCGGGCTCAGCAGGCTCAGAAGGAGTCAGCCAGCTGGCTCCAGGTTGCCCAGCAGCCGGCCGAGAAGCCATCCTCCATCCATATCTCAGTTCCTGGCGAGAAGAGGAGGATTGCCCACGTCCCCAACCCCTGCCTGGCTACAGGTGAGTTCTAGAGCAGGGGTCTCAGGAGGGGGTCTCTGGAGGTGAAGCTCCCAGTGTATTTGCAGTCGTGGCCTTGAGCAGAGCCAGCCTAGCCTCAGTGTATTGGTCTGTAAAATGGGAGAAAGTGTTCTCAACTGTTAGAGGCTAGAGTAGACTATGCATGATGCCTGGCGGCCTTGGGCCTCTCCTGGCTTTGGTGTTGGGAGTGGGGGGCTGGCTGTGGAGTCTGAGGGATGTCTGTCTGCTAGACTTAAGCCTTGTTAGCATTAGCTTCCTGTCTTCCTCCAAGGCCCTGACCTGGAGGTTTCCCTGTGGCCCTCTTGCTTTGTCCCTACCTGGTCTTTGTGTCCTTGCCTCCCCCGGGTTCCTGGGATATTGGAGGCCAGTGACCTGGTGGGAACTGGTCTGAGTGTAGTCACTGGGCCTCAGACAGTAGTGCTAGGAAGGAGGAGCCAACCTGGGGGTGTAGCCGAGGGTGTCAGTCCCTAATTGAACTGTGCATTCAATCTGAGAGAGGAGCTGAAGACTGTGCCTCTTGTCCTGCTCTGAGGGACACTTTTCCCAATGGAGCCTTGTCTGAAAGTAGGGCTGCACACACAGTGGGAGTGTCTCTGTGGTGGTGGCTGGAGCTGAGAAAATGTGGCAGGCCAGGCTTTTGTAGCCACCTGGAAGCCTCAGATGTAGGCTCAGCCTCCCTGGGGTCTGTTCCAGTCTAGGATGTCTGGAAAAAACCTTGCTGCTGGTTTTTTTGTTTTTGTTTTTGTGACAGAGGGATAGATAGGGACAGACAGACAGGAAGGGAGAGATGAGAAGCTTTAATTCTTTGTTGCGGTTCCTTAGTTGTTCAGTGATTGCTTTCTCATATGTGCCTTGACTGGGGGGCTACAGCAGAATGAGTAACCCCTTGCTCAAGCCAGCAACCTTGGGCTCAAATCTTGGGCTTCAAGTCAGCAACCTTTTGGGCTCAAGCCAGCGACCATGGGGTCATGTCTATGATCCCACACTCAAGCCAGTGACCCCATGCTCAAGTTGGTGAACCCGCACTCAAGCCGGCGATCTCAGGGTTTTGAACCTGGATTCTCTGTGTCCTGATCTGACGCTCTATCTACTGCACCATCACCTGGTCAGGCCCTTGCTGTTTGTTTAAAGACTTAAACAGCCAACTTAGTGGGTGGTCAGGTTCCATGTAGGGGTCCTGCGTGTACAGATGTCCACAGCCTTTCCCTGGTTTTCCCTGGTGTGTCCAGGCTCTGATTTCTCCCTCCCCAAAGAGGTTGAATTAGAACCTGACAGTGACAGACACGGTTGTGGGTTTATAGCAGTGATTTAGCCCAGAGTAAGGAGATTGCATCCTGAGACAGGTACAGTTTCATTAATCTGCACCTTCTGCATTCAGCCATCTATAGCCACCGCTGTGGCAGCCGGCATTCCTAAATACTGCCTGGCTCTCCCGAGCCTCGACAGCTCTCTTGAAGCTTTGGGAGACCCACCTGGTGCAGCTGCACACTTGCCCTGCAGAAAATTCTTCATCCATATGAGTCTAAAAGCTGAAAAGTGCATGTTTCTCCCTTCTCGTATGGCCTGCAAGGCCAACCGCCTAGGACTCCCAGGAGCCAGAGACCTGGGCCCTCCACTCTGTGCCTTGGTCTCCTCATCTGCTCTTATCCTGTCATCAGAGCCAAGCCCAGGCTCAGAGCTAGTCAGAGGTCCCCTTGCACACACACTCAGGGACACACCTGCCTCAACCCCACTGCTTTATCTGGAGCCCTCAGAAACAGCCCCAGAGGAGGCACCCTCCACCCTGGGGGCAGGAGACTGTCTGGTTTGTGACTTCATCAAAGGGAGAGGAGAACACAAAGACAGTGGTGGGCAGGCTGACCGAATCACAATGACCAGGCTGGAACGTCCCAGACCCTCTGGTCCTCAGTCCAGGAACCAAGACTTTCCTCTCTCAGACATCAATGCTTCAGAGTCAGGGGCTGGAACATGTGGCAGAGGCTATCCAAGCCCCCAGCCACTTGCCAGACCAACCTGCCGTCCTTCACAGCCCTATTTTTTTGTCCCCCCTCTCAATGGACTTGTCCAAAAGCAGATAGAGCCTAATGTCCTTCCACAGCCCATGTTCCCACCCATTGCCCTACCCCCTGTGCTCCGAGATGTACATTCTGCTGATGCTGAATGGCCGCAGCTGCCTAGTGCTCTGCAGCTCAGTGATGGGTGTGCTGTCTTCCTGCACTCATGTCCCCTGTCCGCCACCAACCCCTACAGGTGCCAAGAGGACCCTCGCAGCCAGCAGCAGCCAGCCTCCCAATGGCCTCGAGCTGGGCAGCCAGCCCCTGAAGACTCGCACACTGTCAGGAATGGCGTCCAAGACCACCAGCACCATCACCCCCAAGCGTGTGGCACACAGCCCATCTTTGCAGGTAACTGTCCCTCCCTGCGTCAGCCAGAGCACCCCCCTTATGATGCACCCAGCATTACGGGCTGGCTCTCCCTTCTTCCCGTTCCCTTGTTTTCTCTTTAATTCACACCTTTCACGTTTTAGAGTAGTTTTATAGTTTTGATTTACAGAAACATTGAGTGGAGAGAGGACAAGATTGCCATGAGCCATTACACTGTTGTCAGCACTGATGTGGTTATTTCTTGGCACCAGCCAGCCCATGATGACCCCGTGGTCATTAAGGCCCAGTTTCCAGTAAGCTCCACCCTATATGGAGAAGGTGCTAAAAAGTGTGTCAGACAACTAGGCAGGGGCATGCCACCCTCCACTATTCCTGTGTCTCCTCCAGAGTTTAAAGAAGCCTGTTATCCCAAAAGAGTTTGGGGGCAAAGTCCCCACCGTCATCCGCCAACGATATCTCAACCTGTTTATTGAGGAATGTCTCAAGTTCTGCTCCTCCAACCAAGAAGCCATAGAGAAGGTGGGTGACCCTGGGAGGTAGGGCCAGCTGGCTGTGGGGTGCAGGGCCAGGTCCTAGGTAGAGGGGCTGGGACCATTTGTCGGGATATCCAGGGCTGAGTGGAGTGTTATCCCTAGGCGCTGAATGAGGAGAAGGTGGCTTACGACCGCAGCCCCAGCAAGAACATCTACTTGAACGTGGCTGTGAACACCCTAAAAAAGCTGCGGGGCCTGGTCCCCAGCACTGTGCCTGTTCTCAGCAGTAAGTCCGACAGGACGGGGCAGCCTGGGTGTTTTAGCTATAAGATTGAAGCCACACCTCCTGCAGTGGGTGGCTGGGACCCTCCCTCGGCCTTTCTGCTGCTCTGAGCTGTAAGATTCTCAGACAAAAGGCCCTCGGCTGTCAGACTCTGTCTAAGCTGGCATTGGCCCCATGCCCTCAGAATAGCCTCTTCTCACTCTTAGCCACCCTCCCTCTCTGAGAGCTGGTCTCTCCAGTGAGGGACCAATCACCTGCTAATGGGACTACCTCTTCAAAGCTCGCCTGCCTGTACATTAACCTGGGAAGACATTCATGGTGCTTCTTGAGGATACATTAAGCCATCAGCGGGTGCTTCCCTGTTCTGTTCTTAGCTGGGCTGCCTTGCCCCAATCTATTCTTCCTGGGCGAAATGGCCATTATAGCTCATGTTAAATTCTTTCCCTATGAGTGTGAAAACCCCTAGGCAGGGAGTTGGAGGTGGAGGGAAGACAGAGGGGCTTCCAGGCAGCCCAAAGCCTGATGGTGCTGAATTAATGTGAGGGGTAGTGTAACTTGCCCAGGGTCACATGAGGTCAGGTCTCCCCTGACTCTGGGTGGTGGGAGGCTATCCTGGAAACAGGGCACTGAGGAAGTGGGGGAGCATTTGGGAGGAATGAGGGAGTTTGAGCCTACTTTACTCTTCCCCTCCTGCTTCCAGAAACCAGTGGCCGGAAGGTTGTGTCCCATGAGGTAGTACTGGGGGGCAAGTTGGCCGCCAAGACCAGCTTCTCATTCAGCCGCCCCAGCAGCCCCCGTGTGGAAGATCTGAAAGGTGAGCCCAGCTCCCCCAGAGTCTGGAGCGCAGTGCCTGCCCCCCACCCTTGACCCTGTCTTCCACCCATTTCCTACCCCTTGACCATCCTAATCCCACTGTTAGCTGATTGCCTGTCCTGGTCATCTTTAGGGGCTGCCCTGTACAACCGCCTCAAAGAGTACCTGCTCACTGAGGACCAGCTCAAGGAGAATGGCTACCCCTTCCCTCACCCCAAGCGGCCCGGGGGCGCTGTCATCTTCACCACTGAGGAGAAGACTCAGCCCAAAGACTGTGAGTTGCCCGGTCATTGTGCTCCTCTGAAGGTGCACAAGGAAGGTCATCTGGGTAGAGGGAATGCTGCAGACACAGGTTCAGGCCATGGGGCTGACCTGACTTCTCACCCTTCCTCCTATCTGCCTGTCTGCACCTGACAGCCTCCTGCAGGGTCTGCTGCCGCTGTGGCACTGAGTACCTTGTGTCCCCCTCGGGCCGCTGTGTGCGTGAGGAAGAGTGTTACTACCACTGGGGACGGCTCCGCCGGAACCGAGGTGAGATCCTGCCCTTCTCCCCTCTGACCCTGGCCAACTCCTTTTAATTTTCTTTTCCTTTGTTGTACTTAAGACAAATATAATGTAAAGACCTTTCTGTCACAACATTTAGACACAGGTAAAGAAAGGCTTCCCACAACCTTGTCATCCCCCCTTGCTCTTCTTCAGTACATAAGTGCTTGTAGAAATACATGGCATTTGGGGATAAAGGATTTGTTTTGTCCTGTGGCTGTTTTCACTTAGTCAGATTTTCACCTATGGGGACACACAGGTCTCCTGGAGCGTCTCTGGGGAGCATGTGGAGGGTTCCTTGGGATGCAGCATTCTTTTGGGCATACCCCAAGGGGACCCATGCCTGTACATGTCCTTGTTGCCAGTCTGGGGATGGGCCCTTGCAGGGTCAGTGGGCTGCGCCTATCCCAAATCCTCTCTCCCATGTAGGGCCTGGTGCCCCCCAGAAATAGGGTTGGAATTCTTGGTCTTTCAGGGGCTGCCCTTTGACCTAGGGCTGGGATTCACTTTCCTGGGAACCCCTTGCCAGCCCAGACAAAGTGAGTATCAGCAACGACCTACAGGAGGCGTGGTCATACTGCCTCTGACCTCTGCCCCATCTCCCTTTCAGCGGCTGGTGGCTGGGAGACTCAGTACATGTGCTGCTCGGCCACCATTGGCTCCGCTGGCTGCCAGGTTGCGAAGGTAGGTACCTGTCCTGGGCCCTGCTTGATACTTCCTTGTCCTGGGAATCTTCTACCCTGTCCTGGTTGGAGAAGATTACCCTCAGCTGCCTTCTTCTTATCCTTTGATTTCTCTGCAATGGAAAGGGGAGCTCATTCCGTGAAAATGTCTAGCACCAGCCTGGCCCCATGAACTTGGCCTCATTGACTTTTCCTGAGGTTCCTTCTCCACCCTCCAAGCCTGCCACCCTCCCCTTTCTTCCCCTCCCCACCTTCAGCAACATGTGCAGGACGGCCGCAAAGAAAACCTTGATGGGTTCATGAAGACCTTCGATAAAGAGCTTCCAGAAGATGCTCACCCTGGAATCTATGCCCTTGACTGTGAAATGGTGAGTCATCTGAATGACCACAGGCACTTGCTGAGGACTCATGGCCCTTGTAGGCTGCAGGGGTCTTTGCTGCTCTGTGGGGCTATCCCATCTCCTCTGCTTGAAGCTTTGGGCCAGTGCAGGTTTTAGTATAAAGAGCAGAAGAGCTGTGAACAACAGTTGGGTCTGCCTCCCTGTGGGTTGCGCTATATCTGTAGCTCTAAGGCTCATTCCCAGCCTTGCCAGCATCTGCTTAGAACAGACTTTTCTCTTGTTACCAAGTAGATGATCTCACCCTACCCCCGGCACACACTACATGCTGTGGACACGTCTGGCTTTACTCAGGGTCCCCTCTGCACTCAGATGCTGTGTGGATTTCTTGCACATAATGCAGGCTTTGGGGAAGGGTGTCTGGTCCATGGCCACTTTGACCCCTAGAGAGGCCTCAGAGGTCTCTGGCCTAGGGCCAGCACCTCTGCTGCGGGGCTCAGGAACCAGGGACATCCCTGTCATGAGCACTGGGCTGGAGGTATCTGGTCAGTGGTGCCTGGGGAGGGATGCAGGCCATGGGGCATGTCTGAGCCGTGTCCTCCTGGTCTGCAGTCCTACACCACATATGGCCTGGAGCTGACACGTGTCACGGTGGTGGACACCAACATGCAGGTTGTTTATGACACCTTCGTCAAGCCGGACAACGAGATTGTTGACTACAACACTAGGTGCGGCCTGATTCTCAAGGACCTGGGATCCCAGGGTGGGAACCGCATGCTCCACCACGGTCCAATGTCCCTGGCCCTGACCCAGCTCCAGGGTTTGGAACCCCAGGTACCATCTCAGCCACTCTAAGGCCCCTGCCCTTCCTTCCCCAGGTTTTCAGGGGTGACTGAGGCTGACCTTGCTGACACAAGCATCTCGCTCCGGGATGTCCAGGCCGTCTTGCTGAGTATGTTCAGTGCTGATACCATCCTCGTTGGACACAGTCTGGAGAGTGACCTACTGGCCTTGAAGGTATCCTGACCCCGCAGGTTTTATCCTCACGGTGGGTAGGGCTGCAGGACAGTGACCAGTCATGCTGCTCCGGAACCCTCCTAGGCTCTGGGTGCCTTCGTGGCCCAGCTCTCCTGGGGCCCTCTACCCTGAGGTCTCTGACAGGCTGGCCGTTCCCACAGGTCATCCACAACACTGTGGTAGACACGTCTGTGCTCTTCCCGCACCGCCTGGGCCTCCCCTACAAACGCTCCCTTCGGAATCTCATGGCTGACTACCTCAGACAGATCATCCAGGACAATGGTGAATGGTGGGGGTGGCGTGGGTAGGGACAGCATTGGGGCTTGGTGGGGGTGGGGTGGGACCCCAGGACTGGCTCACCCTGAGCCTCTGCCCATTCCACAGTGGATGGGCACAGCTCCAGTGAGGATGCCAGCGCCTGCATGCACCTGGTGATCTGGAAGATTCGAGAAGATGCCAAGACCAAGCGGTGACTGCCGCCCACCCGCCTGCCCTCCTGACTCCTGCCTCCTGCCTCCCGCCTCCCGCTGCCCTGGCCTGTCCTCTAGCCCCAGGCCTCTTCCAAAACAGTGCAATAAATCTCGAGAGCTAACCTGTTCACATCACCAAGACACGGAATCAGCACAGGAGGAGTTGCGTGGCACTCCAAGACCCACCTTGAGACCTACCTGGAGCCCCAGCCCCTGTGTGGCCCCTTGTGCTCTCCCTGTCTCTGCCCAGACCACTGTCTTCTGGAGACTGCTGCTGCTGACAGCGGAGGCTGGAACTACCTACCTGGCACATCAGCCTGGCCTGCTAGTGTCGCCAGCAGTGACCCTTATAGGCTGACCACCTGCTCTTCTCCCCTCACCTGTCAGAGTGTCCAGTGGGTTGGGTGGGCTTGTCATGGGTTTATTTGGACAGGGGTTGTCTTTTTTTATTTTGTATTGTTATTTTTATTATTTTTAATTTAAACCTATGACTTGCATGGTTGTCTTCCCCAACCTGGAGGAATAAGACCCTGGTGCTGCCTTCCCTCCTGGGGTAATGGGGGTTGGGGGCGGGAGCAGTCAGCTGGTGCCTCCACAGCCACCAGGACTCAAAAACGCCAACCTGGCCTGGCCTGTTTGGGTGGGAACTAGTCTCCCCCAACCCACCCAGACTCCTTGACTTCCAGGAACTGAGCCAGCTCCTGCCCCAGCCCCCAGGGTCCTCGTCCTGGCATCTGGACACATTCCATTGGAGCCCTGCCCTCACCTGGGAGCTGTCAGTCAAGGCCCATAGTCCCTCCCACTCCCCACCCCAGTGCCTAAACCTCCTCTCTCCCACCCCTAGGCAGGGACAAAATAAATGTTTGTATGAATTTTAGATGTTGGGTCTACTGGTGTTTTTGATGCTAGGTATGGCTCCACATACCCTGTGAGATTATTGTCCCTGTGGCCAGGACTTAAAAGTCAGCTCTGGGCCTGACCAGGTGGTGGCGCAGTGGATAGAGCGTCGGACTGGGATGCAGAAGACCCAGGTTCGAGACCCAAGGTCGCCAGCTTGAGAGAGGGCTCATCTGGTTTGAGCAAAAAGCTCACCAGCTTGAGCCCAACGTCGCTGGCTCCAGCAAGGGGTTACTTGGTCTGCTGAAGGCCTGCGGTCAAGGCATATTAAAAAAAAAAAAAAAAAAAAAAAAAAAAGCCAGCTCTGGTTCTCCAGTAACGATTGGGGCCTGTCACACTTCCAGTCCCCACTTCCAGTCTCGGTGGGAGCCAGTAGCCAAGTCCTGTGGGGGTTAAATACCTGAGAAGCTACCATGGGAAGGACAGGATGGCCATGGCCCACTGTGCATTGTTTGCCCATCCCAAGAAATGTACCCAGCACCCTGAATCTACCCCATTTGTGTGTTCTGGCTCTTAGGGGTTAGGAGGGCTGGGGTTGTTCAAAATGCCACTTTTATTTGAAGTGGAAAGTGAAGCCAGAAATAGCTTTGTGGGATAGGAGATGCTGGAGGTCCCTAGGTCCTGGTGTGGGAATACAAAGGTGCTGGGAAGAAGGCTGCCCGGAGGAGGCCCTGCCACCCTGTCACTCTGGCTTTTGCTAAAGGCCAAGAGAGCAGGATCTGTGGCTTAGGACATGACAGTGCCTTTCCTGGGGCAGTGGGTTCCTGGGCCAGAGCTGCATCAAGTTTCCTCTCCAGGTCCTGGGGGCCCTAGAGTGGGACAGGGCTTGGGCCAGTCAGGCCCCTTGCCACTGTCACATCCCTCTGGCTATTCTTGTAACCATTTGACTTTACCCCTCCTCTTCTGTAAACAGGAGCTTTATAATAGGTAGTGCTGGTGGCTCTGGAGAAACCTATTTCTGTGTGGGGTCTGAACCCCTCCTTAGCACGAATGAAGGGAAGATGGTAGAGGAGCTCCCCAGCTTCCGAGGTATGCAAGCTTTCAGCTTGCCAAACCTGTTGTCTCTTGTAGACCGAAACCCATTTCATTGCTCTGGAAGATCCTTTCCCTGCTGTTACTATCCTGGGTTGGAAATCAGCTCCCTTTGAACAGCTGCACCCAGCAAGTTCTCTCCTAAAGCCCCTTCCCCATGGTCTTTCTCACTAACCACTGGGTAGGGCTATATAAACGTTTATTGAGTGAATGAATGAATGAATGAATTGAGAGGTTTACTTGGTGCCCCTAAACCATAAGCAGGATATGCAGATCTGGCTTCCAAAGAAATATGATTGAGAGATTGTTGCTCTAATGTTGAAGGTGGGATTCCACTCATTCATTCATTCATTCATTCACTCACCCATCATCTCATAGGTGATACTGGTGCCTCAGGTGGGGAGAAGAAACTAGGGCAGAGTCAGACATAGGCACCCCCATCTGTTTGGTAAGGATTGGGCCGGAGTGAGGGACCCTAGGGCTGGAGGGAAAGTGCCCAGAATTCACTCCCTTCTTTTTTTTTTTTAAATTAATTTTAATGGGGTGACATTGATAAATCAGGGTACATATGTTCAGAGAAAACATCTCTACGTTATTTTGACATTTGATTATGCTTCATTCCCATCACCCTAAGTCCAATTGTCTTCTGTCACCTTCTAACTGGTTTTCTTTGTGCCCCTCCCCTCCCCCAACCCCATCCCTCTCCTCCCCCCCTACCCTGTAACCCCCACACTCTTGTCTATGTCTCTGAGTCTCATTTTTATGTCCCACCTACGTATGGAATCATATAGTTCTTAGATTTTTCTGATTTACTTATTTTGCTCACTATAATGTTATCAAGGTCCATCCATGTTGTTGTAAATGATCTGATGTCATCATTTCTTATGGCTGAATAGTATTCCATAGTATATATGTACCAAAGCTTTTTTAAGAGGTTTTTTTTTTTAGATTTTTAAAATATATTTATTCATTTTTTTTAGAGAGAAAGGCGAGAGAGAGTGAGTGAGAGAGAGAGAGAGAGAGAGAGAGAAGGGGGTGAAGCCGGAAGCATCAACTCCCATATGTGCCTTGACTGGGCAAGCCCAGGGATTTGAACCGGTGACCTCAGCGTTCCAGGTCGACGCTTTATCCACTGTGCCACCACAGGTCAGGCTATACCAAAGCTTTTTAATCCACTCGTCCACTGACGGACACTTGGGCTGTTTCCAGATCTTCGCTATTGTGAACAATGCTGCCATAAACATGGGGGTGCATTTCTTCTTTTCAAACAGTGCTATGGTGTTCTTGGGGTATATTCCTAAAAGTGGTATAGC
The DNA here is from genome assembly GCF_036850765.1 of Saccopteryx bilineata. Classification (NCBI taxonomy): domain Eukaryota; kingdom Metazoa; phylum Chordata; class Mammalia; order Chiroptera; family Emballonuridae; genus Saccopteryx; species Saccopteryx bilineata. The sequence goes on from NC_089490.1 coordinate 156,650,339, forward strand.
TGGGTCAAAAGGCAGTTCGATTTTTAATTTTTTGAGGAATCTCCATACTGTTTTCCACAGTGGCTGCACCAGTCTGCATTCCTACCAGCATGCAGGAGGGTTCCCTTTTCTCCACATCCTCACCAGCACTTATTCTGTGTTGTTTTGATGATGAGCGCCATTCTGACTGGTGTGAGATATTTCATTGTGGTTTTAATTTGCATTTCTCTAATGATTAGTGATGTGGAGCATTTTTTCATATGCCTATTGGCCATCTGTATGTCCTCTTTGGAGAAGTGACTATTCATTTCTTTTGCCCATTTTTTTTTTTTTTTTGTATTTTTCTGAAGCTGGAAACGGGGAGAGACAGTCAGACAGATTCCCACATGCGCCCGACCGGGATCCACCCGGCACGCCCACCAGGGGCGACGCTCTGCCTACCAGGGGGTGATGCTCTGCCCCTCTGGGGCATCGCTCTGCTGCGACCAGAGCCATTCTAGCGCCTGGGGCAGAGGCCAAGGAGCCATCCCCAGCGCCCGGGCCATCTTTGCTCCAATGGAGCCTTGGCTGCGGGAGGGGAAGAGAGAGACAGAGAGGAAGGGGGGGGGTGGAGAAGCAAATGGGTGCTTCTCCTATGTGCCCTGGCCGGGAATCAAACCCGGGTCCCCCGCACGCCAGGCCGATGCTCTACCGCTGAGCCAACCGGCCAGGGCTCTTTCGCCCATTTTTGATTGGATTGTTTGTCTTCCTGGTATAAAGAACTTTTTACAAGTTCTTTATAAATTTTGGTTATTAACACGTTATCAGACGTATTGTCAAATATATTCTCCCATTGTGTAGTTTGTCTTTTTATTCTTTCTGTTCTTATTGTCTTTAGCTGTGCAAAAGCCTTTTAGTTTTATATAGTCCCATTTGTTTATCCTGTCTTTTATTTCTCTTGCCTGTGGAGATAAATCGGCAAATATATTGCTGCAAGAGATGTCAGAGAGCTCACTGCCTCTGAGAGATGTTTTCTTCTAAGATGCTTATGGTTTCACGGCTTACATTTAAGTCTTTTATCCATTTTGAGTTTATTTTTGTGAATGGTGTAAGTTGGTGGTCTAGTTTCATTTTTTTGCAGGTAGCTAATTTTCCCAACACCATTTGTTGAAGAGGCTGTCTTTACTCCAATGTATGCTCTTACCTCCTTTGTCAAATATCAGTTGTTCATAAAAGTGTGGGTTTATTTCTGGGTTCTCTGTTCTGTTTCATTGATCTGTATGCCTGTTCTTATGCCAGTACCAGGCTGTTTTGAGTACAATGGCCTTGTAGTATAACTTGATATCCGGAAGTGTGATACCTCCCACTTTATTCTTCCTTTTCAAGATTGCTGAGGCTATTCGTGTTCTCTTTTGGTTCCATATAAATTTTTGGAATATGTGTTCTATATCTTTGAAGTAAGTCATTGGTATTTTAATCGGTATTGCATTGAATTTATAAATTGCTTTGGGTAATATAGACATTTTAATGATGTTTATTCTTCCTAACGATGAGCACGGTATATGCTTCCACTTGTTTGTATCTTCCCTGATTTCTTTTATCAATGTTTTATAATTTTCTGAGTACAACTCTTTAATCTCCCTGGTTAAATTTATTCCTAGGTACTTTATTTTTTTGGTTGCAATGGTGAAGGGGATTGCTTCCTTAATTTCTCTTTCTGACAGTTCATTGTTGGTGCATAAAAATGCCTCTGATTTCTGAGTATTAATTTTATATCCTGCCACCTTGCTGAATTCATTTATCAGGTCCAGTAGTTTTTTTACTGAGACTTAAGAGTTTTCTATATACAATATCATATCATCTGCAAATAATGATAGTTTTACTTCTTCTTTTCCAATTTGGATGCCTTTTATTTCTTTTTCTTGTCTGATTGCTGTGGCTAGGACTTCCAGAACTATGTTGAATAAGAGTGGTGAAAGGGGGCACCCTGCCTTGTTCCTGATCTTAAGGAGATTGCTTTTAATTTTTGCCCATTGAGTATGATGTTGGCTGTGGGTTTGTCATAGATGGCTTATCATATTGAGGTATGTTCCCTGTGTTCCCATGTTGCTGAGAGTTTTGATCATGAATGGGTGCTGGATTTTATCAAACACTTTTTCTGCATCTATTGAAATTATCATGTGATTTTTCTCCTTCCTTTTGTTTATGTGATGAATCACATTGATTGATTTGCGAATATTGTACCAGCCTTGCCTCCCAAGAATAAATCCCACTTGATCATGGTGTGTGATTTTTTTCATATATTGCTGGATCCGGTTTGGTAATATTTTGTTGAGGATTTTAGCATCTAAATTCATCAGGGATATTGGCCTATAATTTTCTTTCTTTGTGTTGTCTTTGCCTGGTTTTGGAATCAGAATTATACTTACCTCATAAAAGGAGCTTGGAAATTTTCCTTCCTCTTGAATTTTTTGAAATAGCTTGAGAAGGATAGGAGTTAGTTCTTCTTTGAATATTTGGTAGAATTCATTTGTAAAGCCATCAGGCCCAGGACTTTTCTTTTTTGGGAGTTTTTTGATAACTGTTTCAATGTCATTTGTTGTAATTGGTCTGTTTAGGTTTTCTGATTCTTCCAGATTAATTTTTGGAAGATTATATGTTTCAAGGAATTTGTCCATTTCATCTACGTTGTCTAGTTTTTTGGCATATAGTTCTTCATAGTATTTTCTTACAATATTTTGTATTTCTGTTGTGTCAGTTGTTATTTCTCCACTCTCATTTCTAATTTTATTTATTTGAGTCCTCTCTCTTTTTTTCTTGGTGAGTCTGGTTAAAGGTTCATTGATCTTGTTTACCTTTTCAAAGAACCAGCTCCTGGTTTCATTGATCCTCTGTATTGTTTCTTTAGCCTCTATGTCATTTATTTCTGCTCTGATCTTTATTATTTCCTTCCTTCTACTACCTCTGGGCTTTACTTGCTGTTCTTTTTCTAGTTCTTTTAGATGCAGTGTCAAGTTGTTTATTTGAGCTTTTTCTAGCTTCTTAAAGTATGCCTGTAATGCTATGAACTTCCCTCTCAGGACTGCTTTTGCTGTGTCCCATAAATTTTGAGTTGATGTCTGCTCATTATCGTTTGTTTCTAGGAATTTTTTTATCTCTTCTTTGATCTCGTTAACCCATTCGTGTTTTTTTGTTTTTTGTTTTTTGTTTTTGTATTTTTCTGAAGCTGGAAACGGGAAGAGACAGTCAGACAAACTCCCGCATGCACCCGACCGGGATCCACCTGGCACGCCCACCAGGGGGCGACGCTCTGCCCACCAGGGGGCGATGCTCTGCCCATGGGGAGGGTCCCTATGTTGCGACCAGAGCCACTCCAGCGCCTGAGGCAGAGGCTACAGAGCCATCCCCAGTGGCCGGGCCATCTTTGCTCCAATGGAGCCTTGGCTGCAGGAGGGGAAGAGAGAGACAGAGAGGAAGGAGAGGGGGAGGGGCGGAGAAGCAGATGGGCGCTTCTCCTGTGTGCCCTGGCCGGGAATTGAACCCGAGACCTCTGCATGCCAGGCCGATGCTCTACCACTGAGCCAACCGGCCAGGGCCTGGGTTTTTTTTTTTTTTGTATTTTTCCAAAGTTGGAAACAGGGAGGCAGTCAGACAGATTCCTGCATGCGCCCGACCGGGATCCACCTGGCACGCCCACCAGGGGGCGATGCTCTGCCCATCTGGGGCGTTGCTCTGTTGCAACCAGAGCCATTCTAGCACCTGAGGCAGAGGCTACAGAGCCATCCTCAGCGCCTGGGCCAACTTTGCTCCAATGGAGCCTCGGCTGCGGGAGGGAAAGAGAGAGACAGAGAGGAAGGAAAGGGGGAGGGGTGGAGAAGCAGATGGGCGCTTCTCCTGTGTGCCCTGGTCGGGAATCGAACCTGGGACTCCTGCATGCCAGGCTGATTCTCTACCACTGAACCAACCGGCCAGAGCCTACCATTCATTATTTAATAACATGCTATTTAGTTTCCAAGTGTGTGAGTATTTTTCAGTTTTTCTGTTGTGGTTGATTTCTAGTTTCATGCCATTGTGATCAGAGAAAGTGCTTGATATGATTTCAATCTTCTTCAATTTGTTGAGACCACTTTTGTGCCCTAACATGTGGTCTATCCTAGAGAATGTACCATGAGCACTTGAAAAGAATGTATATTCTGCTGCTTTAGGGTGAAAGGTTCTGAAGATATCTATTAAATTGAGTTGATCTAATATGTCCTTTAAGTCTGCTGTTTCTTTGTTAATTTTCTTTCTTGAGGGTCTATCTAGTGATGTTAGTGGAAGTCATCCTTATGGGGGCTCCTTTGTAGGTGATAGTCTTTTTTTCTCTAGCAGCTTTTACTATTTTCTCTTTTTATCACTTAGCTTTGGTATTTTTTTAATTTTTTTTTAATTTTTATTTATTCATTTTAGAGAGGAGAGAGAAAGGGAGAGATAGAGACAGAGAGGGAGACAGAGAGGAGAGAGAGACAGAGAGAGAAGGTGGGGAGGAGCTGGAAGCATCAACTCTCATATGTGCCTTGACCAGGCAAGCCCAGGGTTTCGAACCGGTAACCTCAGCATTTCCAGGTTGATGCTTTATCCACTGTGCCACCACAGGTCAGGCAGCTTTGGTATTTTAATCATGATGTGTCTTGGTGTAGATTTCTTTGAGTTTCTCTTTAATAGAGTTCTCTGTGCTTCTTGAACTTGTGTGATGTTTTCCTGCCTTAATTGAGGAAAGTTTTCAGCTATGATATGATTGAACAAAGTCTCTATCCCTTGTTCTTTTTCTTCTTCTTCAGGAACCCCTATGATGCAGATGTTATTTCTCTTCATGTTGTCACAGAGCTCTCTTAGAGTTTCCTCAGACTTTTTGAGTCTCTTTTCTTTTTTCTGCTCTGCTTCCTTGCCTTCATTTATCTTGTCCTCTAACTCGCTGATTCGATTCTCAGCTTCCTCCATCCTGCTTTTAATTCCTTCCATTGTGTTCTTCATTTCTGATATTGTATTTGTCATTTCTGACTAATTTTTTTTATTATTTCAATGTCCTTTTTTATATTTGCTATCTCTTTCTTTAGGTGTTCGTAGTGACCATCTATGAACCATATTGTTGTTCTAATATCTTTGAGCATCCTAACAATCGTTATTTTAAACTCTGCATCTGGTAATTTGGTTATATCTGACTCATTCAGGTCCTTTTCTGGGGATTTCTCTTGATTAATTTGTGTTGCATTTCTCTGCTTTCTCATTTTGTCTGTGTAAAGGAAGGTTTTGGCTACTGGAGTCCACTGGGTGTGGCCTCTGTGTTCCCTAGGTGTGGTCTGCAGGCCCACCACCCCCTCTGCTGTTGCTGCCTAGGGAGTTCAGGTATGGGCGTTGCCGGTGCCTGCACACTGGGGCTGTTGCTGTGGTTTCTGCCTCTCCTTCACAAGAGTGGCTGTGATCACGTGCTCGGGTGTACAAGCCTCTGTGGCCTTGGTCTTCGCCCTGCCCCCAGGGGTGGCGTTATTCTTGGCCCTGAGGGTAGGGGTGAGCACCTTTGCTCAGCTGCGGGTCTCTGCCTGATTCCGGGCTTTTGCCCCGCCCTTGCAGGAGGAGCCTGCTCGTGGGACCGCTGCAAGCCTTGGCTCCACAGGCTGGATGGGACTGCGTGCCCACGCTCAGTAGTGGGACTCCGCCTGTTCTGCCACTCCCTTCTTAATTTATGTACTTTGGGTGGCTCCTAAAAGTGAAAATGTGGAACATGGAGTTTAATCATCTCCCTTGTGCTCCGGAATTTGCTCCTCCCATAGTACCAACTCAAGGGAACCCTAACTTTAATAACCCCTTCCACACGTCCTCCCACCCTGGCTTTAGATCCCTGTCTCCTGTGGGAGGCTGCCCCAGCACCCAGCCTCACCACTGTCTCCCACCCCCATCACCTCCTTCAGGAAGGCCCCCCCCCCAGCCCCAGCCCTGTGCACTTGCTGAGTGGGAACACACCAGGACGCTGAATGGGAACAGACCCGGACGGAGCCCTGTGGGTTTCCTCCTGGCATTAGGATGGTCTCAGTGACTCCAAAGGCCTTCCCCCCATCTTGGCACCCAACACTGCGCCTGCGCATAGGAGGTGTGACAATCCAGGCAGGTCAGACTCATGCCCAGGTACCTACAATTAACTACCCAGGTATCCCTCTTCTGTCCCTAGTTCCATACTAGCCTGGTCCAGCCTTTGCCAGCTCCAATCCACCTTACTCAGGCCGTTTTACAAGGTCCCGCCCCTAAATGACAGGCCCCTTAATTCCCTGGAGCTTATTAAGAGCCCTCTCATCCCACTCCGCTGTTCAAGACCCCGCTCACTGACTCACCGCAGCCCTCTACCCATTGTAGCACCCCAACCCTGTATCTTGGCTCGCCCCTACTTTGGCACCACTCCAGAGACCCTCCCAGGCTCTGCCTCTGTTCTGGCCCGCCCACAGGACCTGTTCTGCTTTGCCCCTACCTCGGCCCTCTCCGCAATGCCCCGCCCCGACACGTCTTGGCCCCACCCTCTGTCTTGGTCCCACCTTCCGGAGGGGAGCTCTACTCTCCGTCAGTGTCTGGTTTACCTAAATCTCCCTGCCCAAGGAGGTCCCAGGGTGGTAGTTTGGGTCTTGAATCCCGGTGCCTGAGGCTTGCGGGGGAGGTGGGGTTAGTGGGGTGTTTGGGTGAGTAGAGTGGAAGTGAGGAGGGGACAAGTACCGGGGGGAGGGCTTCCTACCCTAGATATACTTTGGGTGAAATTTTAGGTTCTCCCTGGGCTCCAGGTCCTACTGGCCGAGCCTCACTTCTCATTTGGGGAATGGGCATACAGGCTCAGGCTCCCAGGAGCAGCAGAGCTGTCCCTGAGCAAGTCCTTCCCCTTAGCTCCGGGGAACCTGTAATCAAAACAAGCCGTCCTGACCCACGAGGTTTCCTATTCAACCCGTGCTCAGAAAGGGAAGAAAGCAGAGAGAGCAGAGAGGGTGATGAGACCTGGGATGAAGGACACCCCAGGCAGAGGGAGAACCCAGAAGAGATGCCTGGACAAGCCTGGTCCATCTGAGAACTATGAGCTGAGACCAGAAGGGTGAGACAGTGACCAAGCTCGTGGGAAGGGTGCTCCTCTGGCAGAGGGAGCAGCCCTGGCACTGGCTTGGAGATCTGCTGAGGGCCCGCTCATGAGACAAATTCCTGGCATTGAAGGAATGACCAAGAACTAGACGGTGGGAAGGTTCTGGGCTCTGTGTAAGGTCTGGTGTCTGCCTCTGTCTGGTTAACTGTCCCGAGACCGCACTCAGACCTCTCAGAGCAGCTTGGCTTTCCTATATAGGCTTAGCAATATAACATATAACCCTGGGACCCATGTTGTCAGTCAATAAACAATATGGGATTCCTCACTGGGGTGGGCATTGTGTCCCATGTAAGAATAGGGGCAGGATGGGGAAACAAAGACTAGGGAGAAGGTGGGTATGACCATCCCAAGAGAGGTGATGGCGACCTGAACAGAGAGCAGTCCTGGAGGGCGTAGAACTGTGGCTGGAGGTAGAATTTATCCTGGGGGACTGGCTATAATGGATGTCGAGGCAACCTCAGCTTGGTAGCTGGGGAACTGGTGGACGTGGGGCTGTTGCAGGATTGAGGATCAGTGGAGGCCCTCAATACTTAGGGAAGGACACATAGTGGCTGGTCCTTTAAAGCCTGGGGAGGGGACAGGTGATGGAAGTGGGAGGTGACATTTTGGAGAGGGCATAGTAATGGACAGTGTCCTGGAAAGCCTGGGCCACTGGTGTGACCTTGGCCCCTCTCCCTGACAGCCCCACCAGCATGGGCAGTCTGGCCTATGGCGAGGATCTTGAGGAACAGAAGAACTCAGGTGCATCATTTTGGGGCCAAGTGTGGGGTATGGGGTCTGTGGAGGAAGCCACGTGGCATTGTAGGGTGTGGTGGCTAAAATGTGGGGATGGATAGAACCCCCAAACCCATTCAGTAGACCCAGCATGGGGTTCTCATTGGGTTACAAATAGTCCCAAATTCCATGACTGAATGCTAGACTCAGGAATTGGGGGCTCCAGACCTGAAATAGCTGGGCTGCCCAGGCTGGGTAGGCAGCCTCCCACACCTCAGAGCTAGGCACCAGGCCTCAATTTTACCCCCTCTGTAGAAGAACTGGGCGTGAATGGATCTCCTAGGGTCTGTCCTCTGAGCCTAGGGATTGGCCCAGGATGGTGTTTGTTTACTGGCTCCCATGCCCATGGCAGAGAGCCAGGCATTCCCAGTGGCTGGGTTCCCTCTGGAGCTCATTAGATCTCCTCTGGGGGATCCTTAGGCGGTGTTTGTCTGCATCCCATGACACCCTACTCTCTCTAACTTCAGCGTTCACCTGGGAGCTGAAGGCCAACAACCAGACCTACAACAACCAGTTCAAGGAAAAGGCCTTCCTGTGTTGGCAGAGGAAAATGTACAAGGTAGGTGGCTGCGCTCCACTGCCCTCCCCTACCTCCTCCCGCCTAGTCTACCCCCCCCCCAATTTTAATGATGAACAAATCACCAATTTGGTGCTGGAGTTTCCTGTGGTTCCTTGGCCCTACCTCAGTTCATGTTAAAATAAATTAATACTTAACCATAAAAATACAATGTGTCCATCAAGCTCTTTAAAATCCCCTTGGGTGTGTCTCACTTTTGGAAATACTTGGGTCACAGCGCTGCTTGTTATGTCTTTGCATCCAATAGGGGCTTAATTAATGTTTCCCCAAGGTTTTGCACTTAGCTGGCACTCAGAGCTGGCTCAAGGTCTTGGATTTGGTAGTTAACTGTGGCTTGAGGCTTTGCATACACGCAGTGCTCAATTATTGCTAATTGTGTCCAAAGGGTGGGGCGAGGCTAGGGAAAGGCTCTGGCCTGAGAAGCACTGGGCACTGGCCTGGGCAGTGCTCCCATCCTGGCTCTCATTCCAGGGCGACATCATCCACACGGCCACCTACAACTTCTTCTCCTTCCTGCCCTTAAACCTGTATGAGCAGTTCCATCAAATGTCCAACCTCTACTTCCTTCTTATTTTCATCCTTCAGGTGGGGTGAGGTAGGGTGATCCCAAGGGTAAGCACATGTGCACATACCATTTCTCCTACCTGCTCAAATTGCCTCCTCCCTGACTACTTCCCGCACATGGCTCTGTAGACTTACAAGGGTTCAAGTGTGTGTCTGCAGTTGTGGGGGTCAGTGTTCGGCTCCTCATACACTGGGAGCTCTCTCATGGCCGCATCCTCACTGCTTGGCCCAGGGCCTGGCACACAGGAGGTGCTCACCGTATGTTTTATGACGAAGGTGCATGAGTAGCTTTGCCTTGGCCACATGACCCCCTTGGCCCCAGCACACAGAGCTGACCCCAAAGGGTGAGGAGAAAAGATGGATTGAGAGCAGGTTCTCAGGACCTGCTGGGCTACTTCCTAGCACCTGGGTGGCCCTGTCATAGGGGCGGATATCCAGCATGGACAACTCTCTCTCTCAGTAGGTGGGCAGTTTACAGAGCACCCTGACCCCTATCCAACATTTCATTCTGTTCTGATCCTCTGCTTTTATCCATTGATCCAATAAATATACTATGTGCAGGTCCTATGCTGGACCCAACAGTGGCCTTAATCCCACTGTCACAAAACCAAATGGCAGGGACCAGTGATGGGAAAGGGACCCCCACCCCAAGCCAGGCTGGTCTGGGGTTCACTTGAAGCTTAAGCCTGAAGGGTGGCTGGGAGGAACAGGATTATAGGGAGGGGAACAGTAGAACCAAGGCTCTGAGGAGGGAACGAGCTTGAGGTTGGTAGGGCTTCCTGGAGTATGTGCCATGGGAGCCAGGCATGGAGGGAGATGAGTTTGCTAGGGAGAAGTTCTGGGCAGGGAGAGGAAATAGAGGGGCAGTTGTCCCAAGGTTTATTGAAGGGGGTGGCTGGCCCTGAGCCTAGGTGGTTGGCAGCTGGGACACAGGATACCAGGTTGAGGGGCTGAGGACAGGGGAAGCGATTGGGGGAAGTGTCTGAGATGGTGGTTCAGTATTACCCGCCTAGCATGACCCACTTTCCGTGTCAGGGCATCCCTGAGATCTCTATGCTGCCCTGGTTTACCCTCTTTGCTCTACTTGTCTGCCTCCTTATCATCCGGGACACCCGAGACCTGGTGGACAACATTGTAAGTGGGGTCAAGGGACAACTGGGGAGGGGATTGGGGCAAGGTGGGGTCCTTGTTTTACTTCCACAAGGAACAGGTGCCCCATGGCCCTTTGGCTCTTGCTGCCAGTCTGGGTGACAGGTAGACTATGCCTTTTTCCTGTTGCCAATAGCAGTTGTCAGAGCAGCCCCCCTCCCCCTTCAGAGTCCCTAGACAGATGTGGCTGGGGTGGGCTCACGTTTGGGGCCACGTGTGTGATCTAGAACTGTGCTCTGCATCTGGGCCCTCACCAGGGCAGTGTGGGGACAAGATGAAGCATGGCTGGGGGTGGGATCATCTTGGGTGGGGGCAGGACTTGGGTGGGGTCATCCCTCTGACCCAACCCTGTTGACTCAGGGGTGACATAGGAGCGACAGGACCATCAACAACAGGCCCTGTCTGATGCTGGTTGGAAAGAGGTAAGGGCTCTGGTGCTGTGTGGAGGAGTTCATCCTGAGGAAGGAGACTCCAGCACACCTGGAGGGCCTCTGTGTGTAGGAGGGTGAGGACGTATCAGGGAGTGGTGCCCAACAGAATGCCTGGAATCTTCTATGGCCCCCAGACATCCTAGTTGAGTCTGATGTCTGACAGGGACCCAGCCAGCATTTATAAGATGCCTGCTGTCTACGGTCTAGGAGGTGGGTCCTGTGTTGGTGACAGAGGCTGAGGACCTGACTGTTAACCCTTTCAGGGCTGACAATTTAGATCAGGGGTCCCCAACTACGGCCCGCGGGCCACATGCGGCCCCCTGAGGCCATTTATCCAGCCCCCGCTGCACTTCCAGAAGGGGCACCTCTTTCATTGGTGGTCAGTGAGAGGAGCATAATTCCCCTTGAAATACTTGTCAGTTTGTTGATTTAAATTTACTTGTTCTTTATTTTAAATATTGTATTTGTTCCTGTTTTTTTTTTTTACTTTAAAATAAGATATGTGCAGTGTGCATAGGGATTTGTTCATAGTTTTTTTTTTACAGTCTGGCCCTCCAACTGTGTAAAAAGTTTGGGGACCCCTGATTTAGATGAAGGGGGAGGTAGAGAAGGTCTGAAGGGACTTGGATGCCCAAGCCAGGAGGAGAGGCGGGTTTAGGGAAGGTTGAACTTCTTGTGTGAGCTGGACATCCCCCACCACCACCACCAAAGACCTGCAGATGGACACGCAGGGAAGCAATATAGCATAGGGCCATCTGCAGCCCCCTTCCCCTGCTGTTCTTTCAGCTTGGGGGTGGTTTGGGGGCCAGGGGTTCCAAAGATAGACCTGGTTGGGACCCCCTCTCACACCTGTCACCCACTCCCCACAGCTTTCTATGGAAAAAATGGAAGGACCTTCATGTGGGGGACCTGGTCTGTCTGCACAAAGACAACATTGTCCCGGTGAGCTGGTGACAGCCTGGTCCAGAACTCCCCACTCCTGAGGAAGGGTTGCCTTCTTGCTTGTCTTCCTCCTGCAATACTGTTTCCTTCCTCCTACCCACACCCTCCCCACCCCAGGCTGATGTGCTTTTGCTGGCCAGCACAGAGCCCAGCAGCTTGTGCTATGTGGAGACAGCTGACATTGACGGGTGAGGTGCAGGTCATCACTAGGGGTTTGGAGGCCTGGCAGCCAGTGAAGCGTTCCCCAACAGCCACAAAATGTGGCTCCCCAAAGCCACTATGATATTTAGGTCATTCATCCTGGGAGTATTTGTGGGGCACTTGTAAGCTGGGGGGGGCAATTACATTAAATCAGACAAAGGGACCCACGTTCTTTGCACCAACATTTCTGGAGAACCTACTGTACTCCAGGTGCAGCTGCCCAAAAGAGAGAAATTTAGGGTCTGGTCTCAGCCATTTCACAAATGTCCTATGTGACCCTGGGCAAGGTTTGCTCCCTCTCTGGGCCTCAGCCTCCTGATTGGCAGCTGGCGCATAGGGGCTCAGTGAAAATGTTTGAGTAACTCTGGAAGGGGGCTTGGGGTGCCTTGCTTGGATGCTGTCTGTTCCTACGTCTCACCTTGCTCTCCTTCTCATCATCAGGGAGATCAACTTAAAGTTCAAGCAGGTCCTGATGGTCACACACCATGAGCTGACCAATGTAAAGAAGATGGCTTCCTTTCAAGGTAAGAGATGGCAAGTTCATCCACCCCATCAGGGCCTTCAGCTGCCCCTATGAACAGCGGGCATGAAAGTTCCCCATTTCATTGGTTTTGAGGATGGTGATGGGGTCTGCTGGGGGGTTGAGATAGCCTTTATCAGGCCAGCTTATCTTAGGCCTTTTTCATGTCCAGGCATTTTCTGTTATTGTTACAAAGCATGCTGCACCATTTTATCAAACATTACATTTTATTTTTAAAATGTGATTACATTAAAACAAATGTTTTTAGTTGTTTAATCAAAAAGGCAGCCTGTATGCACAGAGACAGGGAACTGATCCAGCCACTGCACTTTTTTTTTCAATCTGAAAAGTGAGACATTTTGCTGTGGGTACAACTACTATTTGCCAGGTCCCAGAAAGTGGATACATTATTTTTATTTTTCCTGTCTTGTTGCAAAGAATAGTTACTCTAACTGGTTCTAGGATGACAGAATCTTTCTCTTAAACCACAGCCCTTTTGTTCTTGATATTCAAGCACTGATTGCATTTGTTTTCATGATATCTGAGGCAAAGCCTTTCTTACATGGAGGGCCAGGCACTATATGCCAGGTGCTGAGCTGGGTTCCAGGGTTCCCAGCTTGACAGAGATGAGGCTGACGCCTCCTCTCATGGAAGTCACAGGTATTCATGACACCACTGGTGGGAATAAATGTCTAGTGACCTCCCAGGATTGTAACCAGCAGGAACGGGGCTCAGTGGGAGAGACCTGATCTGGCTGGAGGATCAGAGAGGGTATTCCTGAGGAGCTGTGAGTCTTGGCAGAGGAAAGAGCACACACAAAGGCCATGAGGCTTAATAGAGCCAGCTTTGGAGCATCCAGGAGGAGGCTGCATGGCAGGGGGTAGAGGTGCCAGTGGGGCAAGTTTGGGGCAGTGCAGGTCCCTTGAGGGTAGTCGGAGCCAAAGGGTGACAGAATGTTCCCCACACCCTAAACCACCCTGCACTGGAGAGGGTTGGTCCAACCCCAGCCAAGCCCTGTTTCCTGACTGCCTGTCACCCATAGGCAAAGTGGTATGTAAGGAACCCTATAGTCGGATGCACTACTTTATGGGGTACCTGAAGTGAGAGGGCAGGAAATACTCCCTGGACAATGGCAATATCCTCCTATGTGGCTCTAAGATCTGAAACACTGACACATGCTACGGAATGGTCATGTATGCGGGTATGGCCACTATGAAGCCTCTGCAGCATGAGCTGTCCTGGTAGGAGTGGGTGAGAACCCTGAAGTTGTTGGCAAGAAGTCACAGGCCAGGTCTGGCTGCCACGTGTCTGATGCCATAAGATGTGGGGCTCCTGCCATGGCATCTATGGGGTCTGGGTTCTAAAATGGTGGAAACAGACATATTGAGCCAGCATCTTTGTTATTTGGCTGGAAAAGTGGGATGCTTGTATATAGATGGATGGGTGGGTAGGCAGGTGGATGGGTGGGTAGAGTTGTGGGGTAACAGAGGGATATAGGATGGAATGGATGGATGGATGGATGGGTGGATGGATGGATGGATGAGTGGATGAGTGGATGGATGAACTGGCGGGTGGGCGGGAAGATGAATGGATAGATAGATGGACGGACAGATACATTCAAATTCTGCAGGTTTTGACACAAAGATCATGAGAAACTGTGGCAAGGTACAAAAGAGAGAAGAGGACCCCTCCCCGTAGACAGAAGTCCCAGCTGGCTCTTTTCAGGCCTTGGATTCTCTCTTTTGCAAAATGTGCATCCTGATCCTACAGACAGGTCTGTGGGTCACAGAATCTCCTTATAATCATGATATTTTAAAAATGTCTTTATAAAATAATTTCTTTTTTGTGACAGAGACAAAGAGAGACAGAGAGAAGGACATATAGAGACAGACAGACAGGAAGGGAGAGAGATGAGAAACATCAATTCTTTGTTGCAGCACCTTGGTTGTTCATTGATTGCTTTCTCATATGTGCCTTGATCAGGTGGCTACGGCAGACCAAGTAACCCCTTGGCTCAAGCCAGCGACCTTGGGCTCAAGCTGGTGAGCCTTGCTCAAGGAGATGAGCCCGTGCTCAAGCTGGTGACCTCAGGGTTTCGAACTTGGGTCCTCCGCATCCCAGTCTGATACTCTATCCACTGTGCTATAAAATAAATTTTTATCCTGATATTTTTCCAAACCCATAGGAGATAATAAAATGTTTACCTATCCTCCATGAACATTTCTTTTAAAATTCTTAACTTTTTGCCTAATCAACTTTATCTTTTTTTTTTTTTTTTTTACAGAGACAGAGAGAGAGTCAGAGAGAGGGATAGATAGGGACAGACAGACAGGAACGAAGAGAGATGAGAAGCTTCAATCATTAGTTTTTCATTGGAACACCTTAGTTGTTCATTGATTGCTTTCTCTTATGTGCCTTGACTGCGGGCCTTCAGCAGACCGAGTAACCCCTTGCTCGAGCCAGCGACCTTGGGTCCAAGCTGGTGAGCCTTTGCTCAAACCAGATGAGCCCGCGCTCAAGCTGGCGACTTCGGGGTCTCGAACCTGAGTCCTCCACGTCTCAGTCCGATGCACTATCCACTGTGGCACTGCCTGGTCAGGCTCAACTTTATGTTTTTAAAAGTTATTGTAATAGGCCTGACCAGGCGGTGGTGCAGTGGATAGAGCGTCAGACTGGGATGCTGAGGACCCAGGTTCAAGACCCCGAGGTTGCCAGCTTGAGCGCGGGCTCATCTGGTTTGAGCAAAAGCTCACCAGCTTGGACCCAAGGTCGCTGGCTCGAGCAAGGGGTTATTCCATCTGCTGAAGGCCCCCAGTCAAGGCATATATGAGAGAGCAATCAATGAACAAATAGGGTGTTGCAACGAAAAACTGATGATTGATGCCTCTCATCTCTCTCCGTTCCTGTCTGTCTGTCTCTATCTATCCCTCTCTCTCTGTCCCTGTAAAAATAAATAAATAAATAAATAAATAAATAAATAAATAAATAAATAAAATAAAGGTTATTGTAATAATTTTTAAAATAGCAGCCACAAAATCCAGCAAAACATCTGGAAGCTCCTCTCTCCCTGAGACTGTCAGGTCACTTCCACCTAGCCCCTCTTCCCCATCATGATGGCAGAGCTTAGGTTCAGGGGCTTTCTATCTCCTGTTTGTCTTTTACACTGAGTTTATCCCTGTTGTCAAGTCCCTGGGATGTCTCTATGTTGCCCTGGGTCCCTCTATATGCTCCACCATCTCTGTTTTCTGAGCAGAACTTTGTGTCCCTGGTACTGATCTCTATGGCCTTGACCTTGGGCTTCTGGGACAAGGTGACGAATTCAAGGCGACACACCACTATGTGTCTGGGAAGCACATGTACAATGTGATCACTGAGTCTCTCCTCATCTTTTTGGGCTTCCTAATCCTGCTCAGCATCATGGTGCCCATGACTATGTTCATCATGTGAGTCCCAGAGCCCCTTCCCCATGCACTACTCAGCTGGAGAGAAACGGAGCTAGAGTGGGCTATGGGCCAGGGCATAACCTCTGTGTTTGCAGGGCTGAATTCATCTACCTGGGGAACAGCATCTTCATCAACTGGGATGTGAAGATGTACTATGAGCCCCAGGACATGCCTGCCAAAGCCTGCAGCACTAACCTCAACAACCAGCTGGGCCAAGTGGAATACATTTTCTCGGACAAGACTGGCACGCTCACACGGAACATCATGACCTTCAA
Organism: Saccopteryx bilineata; assembly: GCF_036850765.1. NCBI lineage: Eukaryota > Metazoa > Chordata > Mammalia > Chiroptera > Emballonuridae > Saccopteryx > Saccopteryx bilineata. Next base: position 156,666,323 of record NC_089490.1, read on the forward strand.
GAAGTGCTGCATCAATGGCATTGTCTATGGTGGGGACTGGCCCTGGTGTGTCCCTTCCCCATGGGGCCGCCCAGCTAGGAATGGCCTTTGGGTGTGAGAGGCCATTGCGACTGCCAGGAGCCCTGAGTGGGTCTCAGGGCTGGTGGACCTACCCTGCCCTCAGCCCCATCCCCAGCATGCCCACCCAGATCTGAGCCGCAGAACTGCATCCAGAAGCATCTTCTCTTTGGGGGTCAGCAAGCTATTCCTGTAACAGGCCAGCAAGTAAATATTTTGAGCTTTCCCTGCTGCACTGTCTCTGTGAACACTTGGCTCAGTCCTTGTCCCCGGAAAGCAGATACTGCTGTCCTTGAGCAAAGAGACCTAGGAGTTGGTTGAAAATGTGAATGTGGACATGAAAGAGTCCAGGCAGGAGCTAGGTGAGCAGAGGACAGACTTCCTGCAAGCCAGGCGCGTCTCTCTGATGTGGCAGACCCTCAGGACCCAGCCGAGGAGCCCAGGGTTGAGGCCACGAAACAAGAATTCAAACTCCGTGCTCGCTTCGGCAGCACATACACTAAAATTGGAATGATACAGAGAAGGTTAGCATGGTCCCTGCACAAAGATGACACGCAAATTCATGAAGCGTTCCATATTAAAAAAAAAAAAAAAAGAATTCAAACTCCCAGGAGAGCCCTGAGGTGCAGCGGGAGAAGGCCTTTGTGGAACTGGCCTCGAGGTGCCAGTCATCTGCCAGGTGACGCCCAAGCAGAAGGCCTTGATTGTGGCACTGGTCAAGAAATACCAGAACTTGGTGACCCTGACCATTGGGGATGGCGCCAACGATGTCAACATGATCAAGAGTGAGTGGTGGGCACCAGGCTTGGGGGAGGCCTGTGGTGGGCTGAGGGTTGCCCAGAGTCAACAGCTATGTGTGCCCCTGCAGCTGCAGACATTGGTGTAGGACTGACAGGCCAAGAGGGTGTGCAGGCAGTGCAGAACAGCGACTACATGCTGGCCCAGTTCTTCTCCCTGAGGCGGCGGCTGCTGGTGCACGGGCGTTGGTCCTACATGTGAGTCTGCAAGTTCCTAGGCTACTTTATCTACAAGACACTGGCCAGCATGATGGCTCAAATCTGGTTTGCTTTCTACAGTGGCTTCACTGCCCAGGTGCACTGGGAGAACAGGCCTTTGGGGATTGTAGGTGCTGTGCCTTTTTTGTGGCCTCCAGGAAGGCAGCAGGCATGCTCACACTCTGGGGTCCTTCAGGGGTAGGACTTGCCTGAGGTTCCTGGACAATGCAACCTTTTCTACGGCTGAATTCATAGAAGTATAGAGTCCAGATAAAGGGAGGGAATGGCTCTTGCCCAGCTCTTTGCCCAACATTTTCAGGGATATTTGGCAGATTTGAGCTTTGCACCCAGAGCAAGGCAGATGCTACAAAGGTAGATATTTTTAGGAGAGAGAGGGAAAGCTTGAACCTTAGACAAGATAAGACTGTAGGGGTTGGGTCTCTGATTTCAAGACTCTTGGCCCTGACCAGTTGGCTCAGTGGTAGAGCGTCAGCCTGGCATGTAGAAGTCTTGGATTTGATTCCTGGTCAAGGCACACAGGAGAAGCGACCATCTGCTTCTCCACCCCTTCTCCTTTCCCTTCTCTCTCTCTCTCTTCCCCTCTCAAAGCCATGGCTCGAATGATTTGGCAAGTTGGCCCCAGGAGCTGAGGATAGCTCAATGGCCTCATCTCAGGTGCTGGAATGGCTCAGTTGCTGAGCAACAGAGCAACAGATGGGCTGATCATTGCCAAGTAGAGGGCTTGCTGGATGGATCCTGGTCAGGGTACATGAAGGAGTCTGTCTCTCTGACTCCTGCCTCTCACTTAATTAAAAAAAAAAAAGACTATTGACAGTATCATGGTGAAAATAGATATGCCTTCTAGAGCCTTAGAAGAGTCATAGGGTGATGATTTTCTGTGCATATAAGGAAATTGTCTGAAAATAGATGGTCGTAATAGGGAATAATCTTCCTGTCACTGATACCAAGGCATTTGAAAGGGAGCTTTACAGAGGCATCCTTAAAAAGTATATATTGTGTTTGTTTGACTTTTTTTTTTGTTTCTAGATATATTTTTTAAACAAGCAAGAGAGACAGACAGAAACAGAGAGACAGGGAGAGAAATGAGAAACACCAACTTGTAGTTGCAGCACTTTAGTTGTTCATTGATTGCTTCTCATACATGCCTTGGCTGGGGGGCTCCAGTGACCCCTTACTCAAGCCAGCGACCTTGGGGTCATGTCTCTGATCCCACGCTCAAGCTGGCTACCCTGTGCTTAAGCTGATGAGCCCACACTCAAGCCAGAGGAGCCCACGCTCAAGCCGGTGACCTCAGGCTTTCGAACCTGGGTCCTCAGAGTCCTGGGCCGATTCTCTATCCACTGTGCTACCACCTGGTCAGGTGATTCTTGTAAAACTCTTGATCATCACTTTTTTGCTCACTCACAGAATGTGCATAAAATGGTTTTTGGAACTGAAACTCATATCCTTTCATTGGACTAGACTCTGCATTGGGAAGGAAGATGGGCTCACTGTCTGTAGGGTCTCTTCCCACTCTTTTGCCCATCAGTGACTCCCTAAACCTAAAATGACAAAGCCCCACATTCTCTAGACTTATTTCATCCTGTAGCTCTGTATTGAAGCCTTCCAATTAAATATTCAAAGGTGTTGTTTTAAAAGAATTAGACTCTGGTTCCACTCTCTGCCTTTTATCTTCCAGCCTCACTTAACCCAACCCTTGATTATAATGCAATTTTTTAAATTTCTTTTTTTTTATTTTTAGTGAGAGGAGAAAAGAGAGAGGGAGAAACATCAATTTGTTGTTGCACTTATTTATGCATTCATTGGTTGATTCTACTATATGCCCTGACCAGGGATTGAACATGCAATCTTGGTGTTGTGGGATGACTTTCTTACTGACTGAGGCTAGGGTTATAATGCAATTTTCTAACTCACCTGAAATCCTCGCCAGGTGCCAAAGCTAGCTTGGGTGGGTATCCTCAGATGAAGAGCATTTCATTTCTGACCATTCCGCATCTGAAGGCTGACAACTAACTATATCCTCCCATTCCTCCCCCTTCCTAGCCTCTCTATGAAGGCTGGTTCCTGATGCTTTTCAACCTGCTCTACACTGCCCTGCCAGTTCTGTACATTGGGCTCTTAGAGCAGGTGAGCAGGCCAAGGACGTGCCCCCTCCTTCCTTGTAGATGTTTCTGTCTCCACCTCACTTTCTCTCCTTGGGGAACTGAGATGGGATAGGGGAAGGATGGGAGACCACTACCATGCGACTGTTCCTACCAGAGCCCAACCTGGTAGTGGGTGAAGCCTTCTTGTCCGGCTACCACCACCCTTTTTGGGACTACCCCCAAATCTCAGTCCCACTGTCTGCCCATCTATCTGTACAACAGTGGGGAAAGGATCAGAAAGGATGGTTGTCCTCTTTACCCTGTCTCCTTCCCCGAGAGGGTGTGGCTAAGTGATCTTTACTAGGGAGTCCAATTGAGTTTTTGATGATGGAAGTGTCTCATACCTATGCTTTTCAGATGGGGGCCACCAGCCATAGGTGGCTAATGATGAACATCTGAGGCATGCCTGGTATGACCCGAGGAATGGGACTTTGCTTTTCATTTTTTAAAATTAATTTTAATGGGGTGACATTGATCAATCAGGGTACATATATTCAGAGAAAACATCTCCAGGTTATCTTGTCATTCAATTATATTGCATACCCATCACCCAAAGTCAGATTGTCCTCCATCACCTTCTATCTAGTTTTCTTTGTGCCCCTCCCCCTCCCCCTTCCCCTCTCCCTCATTCCTCCCCCCCATAACCACCCACCCACTCTTGTCCGTGTCTCTTAGTCTCGTTTTTTTTTTTTTTTTTTCCTGAAGCTGGAAACGAGGAGAGACAGTCAGACAGACTCCCGCATGCGCCCGACCGGGATCCACCGGCACGCCCACCAGGGGCGATGTTCTGCCCACCAGGGGGCGATGCTCTGCCCCTCCGGGGCGTCGCTCTGCCGCGACCAGAGCCACTCTAGCGCCTGGGGCAGAGGCCAAGGAGCCATCCCCAGCGCCCGGGCCATCTTTGCTCCAGTGGAGCCTTGGCTGTGGGAGGGGAAGAGAGAGACAGAGAGGAAGGAGGGGGCGGGGTGGAAAAGCAAATGGGCACTTCTCCTATATGCCCTGGCCAGGAATCGAACCCAGGTCCTCCGCACACCAGGCCGATGCTCTACCACTGAGCCAACCGGCCAGGGCCGCTTAGTCTCGTTTTTATGTCCCACCAATGTATGGAATCCTGCAGTTCTTGTTTTTTTCTGATTTACTTATTTCACTCCGTATAATGTTATCAAGATTCCACCATTTTGTTGTAAATGATCCGATGTCATCATTTCTTATGGCTGAGTAGTGTACCATAGTGTATATGTGCTACATCTTCTTTATCCAGTCATATATATATATATATATATATATATATATATATATATTTTTTTTTTTTTTTTTTTTTTTTTTTTTTACAGTGATTAAAGCCCTTAAGCAAACTCTTGGCCAATACAACAAGAATCCATAAAAGAGTAGTGTCCTTAACATGTTCACCAAGTCCAAGTTGTCACTAACACCATTCCAAATCCCTGCAAATGCAACCCAACCCCAGTTCAGTCCGTTAGGAGCTGTCACAAGGAGCAGGAGTCCAGAAAAAGTCCACATCCAGGAAAAGTCCGCATGGCACTGGAATTGTTGTCACAATTCTATACTTTGCAGCTCACGTCTAAGTCCCAATGACCGCTGCTTCTAGTTGGTAATGATTTAGGTAGACTGGAAAAGCCATCTGCAGCATGTGTGGAGATGGAGCTTCTGTTCTCCTCTGCCTGGAGAGATGAGACCAGGTTGCTTTTCCCTGGAGCTCTGTGACTGTGGCATGGTAAAGAGAACCTTGGGATACACTAAGCTGGGTGGCAAAGGTAAATTCACAATAGAAGTTGGCAAAAGGGGGAGAGAGAGCTCTAAATTAGGAGTAGGTCCCAGTCTGAAATATGAGTGGGGCATTGAGGTAGGAGGAATAAAGGAAACACTATATATTAAACAAAGCAGCAGAAAATAGGACTGTCAACACCCACAACAGAGATCTTCGAGGGAAGAATAAAAAACCTGACTGTTCAGGCAAGACATAGTTAAGTGGCCCTTGCGCAAATGAGATCAGTTTACCTGCTTCTTGGAAGAAATACCCTAGGCTCGTCCACAGTGTCGTAGATGGGGCCGACGGCCCTGGGCACCTTCAGCCTTCAGTGGCAAACCCCAGCATGCTGGGCAAGGTTAGGTCATAGGTGGCTGGAGCAGGGCTGGAAGAGACTGAACCCTCCCTTAGAGTAGTGAGGGGGAAGCCTACCTTCTAGTGTCCCTTTTTCCTCACAGCAAAGGCATATAAGCCTGGCAGGCTTTAGCTCAATGACCTTCCTATTCACTATTGAAGCAGGATGCTTTTCATTTTTAAAAATGTTTTTATACTGTGGTAAAACACCAGTAACAAAACTCACCATCTCACCATTCTCATATACATAGTTCAGGCATGTTGAGAACAGCCCAACACGTGCATGTTGATGTGCAACCTCCAGAATCGCCTGCCCCTCCCCAGACGTGAGCGCTGAGCAGAGCCTGGAGCTGCCCAAGCTGTACATCGCTGGCCGGAAGGATGAGCTCTTCAACTACTGGGTCTTCTTCCAAGCCATTGCCCATGGCATGGCCACTTCCCTGGTCAACTTCTTCATGACTATGTGGATCAGCTATGACACAGCTGGGCCCCTCAGCGACTATCAGTCTTTTTCTGTGGTCATGGCCCTGTCGGGCCTGCTGTCCATCACCATGGAGGTAGGCAGGGCTGCCCCCCTCCACATGGAACCTTGGACACAGGTTATGGAGGTCTCATCACCTGGTGACCCTGCCTGAGAGGCCTTAGCAGATGTCCTTCGACCCTTGGGGCTTAGCCCCCACCCTCCTCTAGGTAGCTTTGCTTGGGGTTCCAGTGCTCATAGATTAATCCCCCTTTCCTGTTCAGGTCATTCTCAGCATCAAGTACTGGACTATCCTGTCCGTGATGGCCATTTTCTTCAGCCTCTGCTTCTACGTGGTCGTGACTTGGGCCAGCCAGGGCTTCTGGCTCTTCACTGTCTCCCCCGAGACCTTCCCATTTCTGTGTAAGCCCCCCAGCAAGGGACAGGGAAGCCAGCCCTGGAGATAGGTGGGAACTGTGTCTTTAGGGAATTTGCACAAAGATACCCTGGGAAAGTAAAGGGTGAGGGAGGAGGTAGGGTGTTAGGAAGAGGGGCACCGAGCAGGTTCTGGAAAGGCTCCGTCCTGGGCTATGCCGTGACCCTGCCCTGCCACCAGATGCTGACCAAAACGTGCTGTCCCACCCCTCCATACTGCTGGTGGTCCTGCTGAATGTGTCATTCAACACCCTGCTCATACTGGTGTTCCGTGTAATTTACCAAGCCCTCAGGAAACTCAGCCCCAAGGTGAGGTTGGCTGGAGTCCCCACTATGTATTCTTGGGACTCATCAACCAGAGCCTGTGCTGGGAGCAGGGACTCCAAGGAGATGTGGAGCTGGGGGTAGGGTTTTGGGGACCCAGATGCACACTCAGTGCCTTCAGTTGGGGGCAAATAACAGGCCCCAGGACCCCAGGAAGGAGCCTGTACTTCCTGGGATGGAGACAGCCAGCCTGGTTCCAGTGCTGACATTGTCACGCTTCCACCATGAATTATCTAGGACTTGGGGGTTGAGATGACAGAAATAACCTGGAAAAGGTCTAGGCAAATGGGGGAGTTTAAAAACACCCTTAGTGTCCATTAATAGATGAATGGATAAACATAGTGTGGTTTATCTGCACAGTGGAATATTACTCAGCCCTAAAAAAGAAGGAAATTCTGACCCCTGTTACAATGTGGATGAACCTTGAGGACATTATGCTCAGTGACATAAACCAGTCACAAAAAGACAAATACTGTGTTATTTTACTTACAGGAGGTCCCTAGAGATGTCAGATTCATAGAAACAGAAAGTGGATGGTGGGAGGAGTCAGTGTTTAATGGGGACAGATTGTCAGTGTGGGAAGATGAAGTTCTAGAGATGGATGAAAGTGATGGTTGCATAACGATGTGAATGTGCTTAATATCACTGAGACGTGCACTTAAAAATGGTTAAATTGGCTCTGGTTGGTTTGCTAAGTGGATAGAGTGTCATCCCAGCATGTGGACATCCCAGATTCAATCTCTGGTTTGGGGCACACATGAGAAGTGACCATCTGCTTCTCTTCCCCTCCCTCTCTCCCTTCTCTCTTCCCCTCTTTCAGCTGGTGTCTTGATTGGTTTGAGAGTCAACCCCAGGTGCTGAGGATAGCTTGGTTCACCCGAGCATCAGTCTCAGGCTTTGAAGCTAGCTCGGTTGATTCAAGCATTAGCTCCAGAAGGGGGTTGCTGGGTGGATCCCGGTTAGGGCACATGTGGGAGCCTGTCTGTCTATCTCCCCCTCTCACTTAAAAAAAAAAAAGAAAAAAGAAAAGGTTAAATTTGTACATTTTATGTCTATTTTACCACAAATGAAAAATGGTGGGGGATATACTTATTGGCTTTGGTAACAAAAACCTAAAAGGAGCAGTTGCAGCTGGGATAGGCTGCAGAATCGACTGGAATAGTGGATCAAGAAATGACCACAAACCTGCCATGTTGTGCCACACAGGCTGGAGACATGGCTACCCTATGGTTAACCTCTCCTGTTCTTCCATAAGAGGGTACCAAAGCCACCTGGTAGCTGATCCAGTCAAGTCCCAGGGAAGTACTGAGAAGTACTGTGACTGGCTGGTCAAAGTCAGGTTCGTGGGAGGACTCTAGTAGGGTCAACTTGGGTAGCAGAGAAACTGGCTGATGAGTAGTGGCTAAGGGTTATGAATGGCCCTCACTGGGTGCAGAGGCTGAGAGCAAGCAACATGGTGTAGGAGCCTAATGACTTACTCACTCCTTTGTTCTGCAGGAAGAGGAGGATGCCCGGACTGAGGAGATCATAGCGGAACCTCTGCCCTACCTATGCCGGGAGTCAAATGCTCGGCGCTCTAGCTATGCCTTCTCCCACCGGGAAGGCTACGCAGACCTCATCACTCAGGGCACAATTCTGCGGAGCTCACCAGGGTTCAACAGCCACACACTGGTTGATCACACAATCCCATATGATGAAGAATTAGCCCTGAGCATCAAGGAGTCAGCCTTGTACCAGAGGAAGGTGTTGTTCCTGAGGAAGAAGAGGCACCAGCACTGCGGGAAGGTGTCCTCCGAGAACATGCAACCCACCTCTGTGATGAGCTCCTCCTTGACTATGGAGAGGCAGTTCTCTTTCACCAAAAATGTGACTCCTTCCACGAACTGGCAATCTGGGTCTTTCCATGAGAAATTGCCAATGAAGCAAACAAGGCCACATTTTCCTAAGAATCTGCCACCAACCAAAGAGAGGCCACCATCGCCCAGAGAAAGCCAGATGCCCCTTTCTGAGAGCCAGTCACTGCCTTCAGGCCACTCATCTTTCCAGAACCAGCCAGCATCCCTGGAAGAGAAGATGTCTTTTTGGAAGGTTTCAGTGCTGTCTCGGAAGAGCTGGCCATATATCTGGCAAAAGGAGCTCCAGCTCCAGAAGGAGGCGAAGGAACCACTTCCTGAGTCCCACCCTACTCTGGTGGAAACTCTGCCACCACATAGGGGAGAATGGTCCACAAATGAAGAGCTGGTAGAGGTGGAGCCCTTGCCCTCAGAGAGGCAGCTGTCACCCTGGAATGGCTGCCAGTGCCCAGTGGGAACCAAGTTCCACCTCTTCCGGAGGGGCAGCCACCCCTGCTTCAAGAAGAACAATGATTGCCCGAGCTCAGGAAATGTCAACCAGCAACAGGAGACATTCCCCTGATGGCAAGGGCTTCACATCCTTTTCTTTTTCTAATTAACCAGGGTTCCTCTGACCCAGGGCTCCTTGGGATAACTCTTTTCCAATGCTTCTTTCTGTGATACATCCTGGAATAGTCTTTCCTGGTTTTAAAAATCAAAACACTAACCTCTAGGGGGCAGATGGGGGATTTGCAGGGAAAACTTTCTTTGTCGTCGTTTTTTGCTTTTGTTTTTGTTTTGGTATTTTTCCAAAGTTAGAAGCGGGGAGGCAGTCAGGCAGACTCCCGCATGTGCCTGACCGGGATCCACCCGGCATGCCCACCAGAGGGCAACACTCAGCCCATATCTGGGGTGTTGCTCTGTAATGGCAGGAGCCATTCCAGCGCCTGAGGTGGAGGCCATGGAGCCGTCCTCAGCGCCTGAGCCAACTTTGTTCCAATGGAGCCTTGGCTGTGGGAGGAGAAGAGAGAAAGAGAGAAAGTAGAGGCAGAAGGATGGAGAAGCAGATGGGTGCTTCTCCTGTGTGCCCTGGCTAGGAATTGAACCCAGGACTTCCACACGCTGGGCCGATGCTCTACGCTGAGCCAACCGGCCAGGGCCAGAAAACTTATTTTTTCTTCTCCCTGGGGTTGATAATGTGGGTAAAACTTTATTGCTCTCAGAGGGAGAAATGTGCTGAACAGATTCTGCTTACCAGTCCTGGCTCCCTGACGCCACCTACTGGCCCTTCCCAGGACAGTTGTAAAAGTCTAATTGTGTCGCCACCCCAGCCTATACCCCCACCAGGTTGCCCTGGTTTCTTCCCCTCAAATATACCACCTTACACTTCATGCTTTAGAAAGCAAAGGGGAGTGATCCCTCACATGCAAGTCCCAACAAGATCTTTGTTCTGAGCCTTGACTGGCTCAAAGACCTTGAGCTTTTTGATTCTTAATGGTTCCCAAGGAAGGTGCAGCCTTGTGAGGGTGGGGGCTCAGGGACAGCTATGGCTGTGACTGTGGAAGAGGGCAAGGTTTGGAGAAAGAAGACCGGACTGGGAGAGGCCAACTTTCTTCTCCCTTTTCCCCTCTGTCTCCATTCTTGAGGTGGGTGAGCTCCATTCCTTCCCGTCCTGTACCCCATCCCCCCACCGTCGGCCAACACATACGCCTAGGTGAGTGACTAGAAAATAATTTATTGGAGAAAAACAAAACAACAAATCCAGCACAGCAGTGGTTAACAATGATGATGATTCTTTTTTTTAACTTTTAAGCCTGTCGCCTGAGGGTGGGGTGAAGAGGGCTTCAGTTCCCTCTAGCACTAGGAGGTACTTTGGATGACCCCAGTAGGGTCTTTCCTGAAAACAGCCTTAGTGTCCAGTCTTGATTAAATACTCAGGGCTCTCCCTTACCCCTGGCTGAGGGAACCCACACAAAGACCATCCCTTGGGATGGGGTGGGGGGGTCTATTGGGGCCACAAGGAGGGGCCCAAGGATCTGACGGGCTGGTGTGGCTTATGCTGCTTTGGGCAGAGAATGTGAGATGTCCCAAGTTCTAGGTGATGCAGGGGCTGGGTGGCAGGGGCCCTGAGGTATGCACTACTCCCTCATTTTGGGTGTGTTGATCTTCCAAACTGAGGCTTTCTGTCCTTCAGGGTGTAAGGGGCCCCCTTCCTGGAGCGTGTCCTGAAAGGTGGGCTTTCCTGGTGGAAGCATGGGGCTTCATGCCAGAAGTGTAGTCATAGGCATGGAGACTCTCCAGGAGACCCCTTCATGATTTTGGGGGTCCCTCCATTGTGTAGGGTCCCAACATGGGCTGGAAGGAGGGCTCCACAGAAACGTATCCCCCTCCACCTCCCAGGCCAGACAGAAAGATGAACTCAGGCTCAGCCCAGAGCCAAGGAGGCTGGAGGTGTCTGGGTAGATTCTGGCCAGTGTGTGTCCTGGGTCCATGCGAAGGGGTGTCTCAGGAGGGTTCTTAGGATTTCAGGAAGTTGGGGTACACCCTAGCCTCACACCACCCTGGGCGACAAGACTCGAATTGATTGTCTCTCTCCTCTGAACAAGACACTTGGGAATTCATGCTAATGTGAAACCAACAGGGGTCCAAGATGGCAGTGAGAGCCACCTGCGCCCAGGAACTAGGAACAGGGTACTCAGCAGGCACAGGCAGGTGGCATGTGGGCGCCAGGAGGTGGGAACCTGGTCTGGGTGCTTAAGCCCTGCTGTCTGCCGTCTTTCCTCCCCACCTCCCGCTGGCTGGACACAGATCCTTGGAAAGGGGGAAATTAACAGAGAGCAGCGCAAAGGGGCCCGAACAGCATGGATCGGGCACAAAACACAAGGATGCACATGGACTGCGGGGGCTCTGGCCCCACGCCCCACCCCACCCCCCACCCCATCCACTTAGTACATTATCAAGAAAGAGTACATTAGTCATGCATCAAATCAAATTCCATTGCGTCTTTTTTTTCCATTTTCTTCCTTTTTTTAAATTACATTTGAACACAGACCACATAGAATAATAAATACTCTTATAAGACATGACTCCAAAAACAAGAAACAGAACACACCAGAGAACACAAAAGTATCCTTCTCTCTCTCTCTCTCCCTTTCTTCCCTAAAGGACTCGTTTAAATAAATCTGTAAACGCCTGGTCCTTTGGTCCTTCGAGCTCAGTCTCTCGCTCGCACTCCTTCCTTCTTTCACCTCTGACCACCCAGCTTTCGCTGCCCCAACATTCAATATGTCTCCCATGGAACTCGTCAAAGAAATGACATACCATTGTCTGCAAAATTATAATTTAACGGTATAAAGCTTCAAGTCACGTATTCCAAAAACTAGCTAAGGATTTTTTTTTAATCACATAAACTATACATTAAATATTTTGAGGTATTTCAGAGAAAATTGTCAAAGGCTCGAAGGAGCTGTGCTGGAAGTGTTGTTCCCTGCGTGGAGAATGGTCTTTGGTTTGTGATGACCAGCTGGGTGTTGGCAACAGGCAGGATGGGACCCAAGGGGGCTCAGGAAGAGGATGGGGTGCAGGTCTGCTGGAGGGGAAATGGCCAACCAGGGAAGGAGGTCTAGGAGCTGGTGTGTGTGTTTGTGCATATGTGCACATGTGTGATATGAAGGTGTTATAAAAGGACCAAGGGATGGCGGTGGGGAAGCTTCTGTGACCTGCATCAATTGGGCTTGACCTGATTGGACCATAGTTTACCATAACTAGAATGTTCTACAACCAGAAGGATCCCAAGACAATTTCTAAATTTCCAGACAAAACAAGAGGCTTTTTGCTTCCGACTCTTGGGCCTCAAATGCAGGGAAGAGCAAGTGATTTGCTCAGTAAGTGTCCAAGAAGCCACATCCCCTCGAAGCAGGTGCTCTAGCCAGTGGGGCCCAGGTGTTATCGGGTTTGGGGGGTGTGCAGATGGGTGCAGGTAAAAGGGGCTATGTCCACCTCTGTTTGGGGAAGGGGTTGGTGAACCAGAATGGGGACTCTTAGGATAACGCCCCAACACCCAAAGGTTTTAGAAGCATCACTCAGATTCAGTTGCTTAAAAAGCCTGGACAATAGCGAGTCGATAAGGACAAGAGAACATTTCACACACATCTTTGGTTCAAGAACAAGGCACTCATCGACCTCACTATCCTCTCTTTCTCTCTCTGGTGGGGTGGGGGCACCTAGAGGGCAGAACTCAGGGCAGGCCCTTAAGCACACAGTAAGAGATGAACTCGAGGGAATTCTAGCAACCAGCACAAGTCCTTGGTGGTGGGGGGAGGGGATCTTTGGTATCAGACGTGATTTTTCCAATCACAGACATGAATGTTTGAGTGAGGTAGCCTTTACCTGGAGGAGGGGGAGGGGCATTTCACTAGAAATGTCTCTTGCATTCTCAAGGGGGGGGGGTGGCCACCTCCCTGGGAGGCAGCCAAGAGGATGGAGTTTTGGGGAGGTTCCTTCTAGCCTCTAGATCATGAACCCCCAAGGAGGTGGGCTCTTGGGATCCAGTTGTGGGCCAGACTTGGAGGTCACCTGGACCAGATGAGCAGGGGAGGTGGGGGCGTGCTCACTGTCATTTCTGACCCTTCCTACCCCCTCGTCAAATATTTTTTGGCATAAAACAGAGTAAGCAGATTCCACCTTCTCTGTGGAGAGAGACGTGGCAAGCATAGGTGCACTCCTGTTACCCCTTCAGGCCCAGTGCAGCATCCCAAGCACTGGGAGGTGGTGAGTAACTTCCTAGGGTTCCAAGCAGTCAGCAACATCATGACCCCAGTTCCGGTGCTCTCTGTGTCTGTGGAATTCTCTGTGGAACCTGGATGTCTTCTTCTGTTTCCTGGGGTCTGTCTCTCCCTGTGTGTCATTTTCAAGGTGCCTAAAGCTAAAGTGAACTGACAGAAGGGTGTGGGGATAGGGCAACGGGAAGCGTCTGGAGTCTAACGGCATGGTTGAGTGTGCCATAGCCTCCAGTCCAGGATGGGGTGAGAGAGGGTGCTTGCCTGTGGGTGCTGGGCGGTTGCCGCTGCAGGCCCCCTCCCCAGACGTTAAGGCAGGCAATTCTTGGCACAAGGAATCCTGGCTGCTGCCAGGAGGGGTAGCTGGGTTCTTGGCTTTGGGGCAGTTCTGCCGGCCGATGGGGTTGGTCATGGTGTGCACTTTAGAAGGGATTGGGTTCTCGGGAACAGGTCCGTGGGAGGACTGCTGGGGAGGAAGGCTCTTCCTGCCTCCCTCTATGGGGGTGGGGAGGGCTGGCAAAGGAGGGCTTATTCTTAAAATTCCTTTTTTTTTTTTAATACCCGGTTTATATTTCTAGTATGTGCTTCTTGACCCGCTTTCGGGGAGGACACGGTAAGCCCTGGTTTTCCCAAGGCCCCTGAACATCCTAAATTGAGAGGGAGCTGGAGAGTCCCTTTCTGTCACCCCCACCCTCTGGGTGGAGATGGTGGAGGGCTTCCTTTGGCCTGGAGGGGTGGGATGAAGGGAAGAGGGGGGCCCTTTTGTGCACTTGGGCTGAGGGGTGTGCTGCGTCCCCTCCCTGGGTATGGGGGGCCCGGAATGCACCCCCTCCAGGTGCCCCCTGAGGCGGGTCTCCCGGCCGGCGGGGTTGGGTGGGAGGTGTGGGGCAGGAGGTGGGTCAGCGCCCAGGCTGTGGAGGCAGGGAGGGCGCGTAGCCAGGGACCTTCAGGCCTTGGAGAAGGTGGCAGGGCCTGCGGGGCCCCCAGGGGCCGCGCCGGGCTCCTCGGCCCAGCGATTCATGCAGCGGCGCCGCGCGTTCATGAAGAAATTGCTGACGGTGTTGAGCTCCAGGCCGAGCTGCTGCGAGATGGTGACCTGCATTTCCTTGGACGGCCGCTTGTTCTCTTTGAAGATGGCGATCAGCGTGCGCCGCTGCAGGTCGGTGAACACCAGGCGCTGCTTCTTTGGCTGCAATGCGCGCTCCTTCTGCTGCTCCTGCTCCTTCCGTTTGCAGGCTGCGGACCAGGGGCGCGCCGACGGGCGAGCGAGTGGAGACAGCGCCACCGCGCGGCCGGGTAGGAGGAAAGAGGCAGCACCGAAGGAGCCGAGTGCAAAGAGACACCAGGAAAGCAGAAATATGGGAAGCACAGAGAAATGGAGAGACAGCAAGAGACAGGGCCAAAAAGAGATAGGGGACAGAAATGTCAATAGGGCGACACGGGAGAAACCAGGGAGCAGCAAAAAGGTGGGCAAGACAGCCAGAAATGAAAAAGGGGGCAGACAGTCACGGAGTAAGGAGACAGACATGGGACAGGTACAATAGGTGGGGGGGGGGGGACAAAGAAGGGAACATGGTGTGAGCACACCTCTACAGGCTTATGTCACCACCCTCCAATACCTCTTCTGCAGGCTATCCGTCTCCCCAGCTCATATCCCCAAACCTCATGCTCCACCCCCACCAAAGGTTCCCAAACCCAATGAGTACAACAATACAACAATTGGTGCCCACACCTGGGGAGTGTTGGGGAAAATGACTTGGAAACTCTGAATTATTTGGCTCACTGTAGATGGGCAAAGAAGCAGTTAATTAATAGGTCCTTGGGGTATGTCACAAATCCCAGTAACTTCCCCTTGGGGTGATAGGCAACCCTGCTCTCAGAAGGACCATGATGGTCCATGCCTCCTTCCCTGGGCTTTCCTTTGAGGCCTGACCACCACAGGCCTGTATCAGAACAACATTGGCATCTACCATCTGATTCCAATATCTGAGCTGCCACTCTGGCTTGTTTCCCTCCCTCATCAGCTGGCTGAGACTCAAGTGCCCAAGGGAGTTGGGAGGATCAAAGGATGAGTGTGTGTGTGGGGGGGCTGCAGGGCCACCCCTCCCTAGGGCCACCTGGCACAGAGCAGGGAGAGGCTGCCCCTGGCCAGCAGATGCTTGCAATAGGGAAACAGCAGCAGCTAAGAGTATGGAGCAAGGCTATCATCTGTGGTCTTGCTCCTCCCTCCCCAGCTCCAAAGTTGGCTCCCTCCTCAAATGCAGTAGGGGCCAGTGGGTGGAAAAAATGGGCTCTATCAGCCAGGGTGGGCTACCTCCACTTAGGGTCTGGGGGATGCTTGTGGCTTCAGCACAAACTCTATCAGAGTCCTAATTTCTCTGTCACATATCAGTCTGGGGCTGTGGGTGGTGGAGAGCCTGCCTCATCATGCCTCCCCATGAACTCCATGTCCCCAGCTACTTCTCCAGCAGTTACCAATGATGCAGGCTGTCCTAGCAGATCCCCACTGCCAGCCCTGGTGGTGGCACGCTGGGACCACACACTGAGCTCCCCCCTGCTTTTTTTTGGGTTCCAGAACAGTCTGAACCACATGGCACACCAGATCCATGTCCATATACATCCACAAAAAGAGATGAATGTTCCCTGTGCTGTGGATCACATTTCTCAGGGACAGGTTATCCCATGTGACCTGACAACCATTCCATTCTTTGTCTCCCTCTGACTTGGAACTCATGGCACTTCTTACTGACTACTCTGGGCTTTATATTAAATAACAGTGATGGCTAGAGGTTACCAGACATTCTAGAAAAGCCTCTAATATGCGAGAAGGAAGGGGAGAGAAAACAAACAAAAATGGTAGGAGGCAAGGGGGACGATGATCTTAGAAGAAACAGACAAATCAGTCAAAACTATAATTAATATTCTTGGATGGGTATGAGAAAAATACTGTATCCATGAAATGGGAACAGGATGCTGTTCAATAAAAAGGACAATGGAAGGGTCAATGTGTTACAATTTAAATATATAATGTAATAGCTGGAATAAAATCAATGTAAGGATTGAAACATACAGTTAAGCAAAAATCCCTGGGAACAGTATAAAGCAGATGCAGAGATAAGAAATGAGAGGAAGATAATAAAGTTAGAGGATGAATTGGGCAGGTTTGTCATCTTGTCAAGAGGTACTCCAACAGTAGAGGAGATTGTCAAATAAATAATGAAAAAAAAAAAAAGAATGCAGGATTGAGGGACATGAGAGTCCAGTTTAAAGAGCCCATGAAGCCTGACTAGGTGATGGCGCGGTGGATAGAGTGTTGGGCTGGGATGTAGAGGACCCAGGTTCAAAGCCCCGAGGTCGCTGGCTTGAGAACGGGCTCACCAGGTTGAGCGCGTGGTCGCTGGCTTGAGCGTGGGATCATAGACATGAATGACCCCATCCATGGTCACTGGCTTGAAGCCCAAGGTTTGAGCCCAAGGTCCCTGGCTTGTGCAAAGGGTCACTCACTTTGCTGGAGCCCCCCACCCCCACCCCAGTGTCAAGGCACATACATATAAAGGCATATATAGGCCTGACCTGTGGTGGTGCAGTGGATAAAGCATTGACCTGGAAATGCTGAGGTTGCCTGTTTGAAACCCTGGGCTTGCCTGGTCAAGGCACATATGGGAGTTGATGCTTCCAGCTCCTCCCCCCCTTCTCTCTCTCTGTCTCTCCTTTCTTTCTCTCTCTGTCTCTCCCTCTCCTCTCTAAAATGAATAAATTAAAAAAATTTAAAAAAAAGGCACATATAAGAAAGCAATCAATGAACAACTAAGGAAACTAAGGAGTCACAATGAAGAATTGATGCTTCTTATCTCTCTCCCTTCCTGTCTCTGTCCGTATCTATTTCTCTGTCTCTCTGTGTCTGTCACAATAAACCCCAAAAAAACAAAAAAACAAAAAAAGAGCCCATGAAGTGCTCAACTTAACAAATGAAAGAAGACACTCCTAAGTCCATCCTTGTGAAATTTTAGAGACTCAGAAAAAAAGAGATTGTAAAAACCCTCAGAGAGGAAAGGCAGATGTCACATAAAGGACTAAGAATAAGAATGGCTTTGGGCTTCTCAAAAAGCTAGGAGACCATGGAGTTATGCCTTTAAAATTCTGAAGGACAGTTATGTTCAGCTAAAATTATATGCCCCACCAAACAACAAGCATGAAGATGTACTAAAGATATATTCAGACAGCAACATCTTTCTGAGAAAGCCACTGCAGGATATGTTCCATCAAAATGAGGAAGTAAATAAAAAAAGGAAGGTGTGGCAGTACATTAGTGACTAAAAAAGCTTGGTACATTTACATAATGGAATACTACTAAACCATAAAAAGGAAGGAAATCTTACCTTTTGTGAACAGCATGGATGGACCTGGAGATTATTATGCTTATTTAGGTGAAATAAGCCAGTCAGAGAAAGATAAGTACTATATAATTTCATTTATATGTGGAATCTAATAAACAGAATAAGCTAACAAACAACATAGAAACAGACTCACAGATATGGAGAATAGATTGAGCTGTTAGAGGGGATGGGGTTGGGTGAAAAAAGTGAAGGGATTAAACAAACAAACAAAAAACCTTATAGACACAGACTACAGTGTGGGGATTGCAGGGTAGAAAGGGTGTTGAGGGGAAGTGGAGGAGAGTAAAGGGGGGAATAAATGGTGATGGAAGGACTGAGATTTGACTTGGGGTGGTGAACACACAATGCAATATACAGATGATGTATTGTAGAACTATGTACCTGAAACTTGTATAATTTTCTTAATCAATGTCACCCGTAATAAATTCAATAAAAAAATTTTAAACTGAGAAATTAAAAAAAAGGAAGGTGTGGGATTCAGGAAATGTGGTTTAACTTAGGAGAAAGAGAAAAGAGGTCCCTCAAATGAGGAGGGGAGAGGCTGGAAGACAGCAGGACAAAGGCACCAAGGGCAAGAGGGAAACCTCACCCAGATCAGAGCAGGAGCACCAAGGGAAGTGCAAAGGGGGATGACCTCATATGTGTGGAAAATCCTATTGAGTTGGTTTTGCATGTTGTTGGGGAGTGTGGGAAGAATTTGTGATTGGCAACTATTAACTTCTGGAAAAACAAACAGTTGTACAAGAAAGGAAATCCAATCCCAGTAGTCTGTGTGACTCAGCTGTTGATAGTCACTAAAATCATAATAATGTTAATACTGAATATTGATTTAGGCAAAATAATGTTTTTGTAACTATACTGAGAAGCTGATAGAAGGAGAGGGTGTGGTATGGCTACAGAAAGAGGGTGAGACAAACCTGCAGGGTGAATAGAGTACTAGGTAGCCTTTCTAAATACAAAACAAAGGAGAAAGAACTTACATTCACTTTTTATCTGCATAAAAAAACATTGGAAGGAGGCCCTGGCCGGTTTGCTCAGTGGTAGAGTGTCGGCCCAGCATATGGTTGTCCCAGGTTCGATTCCCAGTCACAGCACACAGGAGAAGCACCCATCTGCTTCCCAACTCCTCCCCTCTCCCTTCTCTCTTTCTCTTCCCCTTCTGCAGCCATGGCTCAATTGGAGTGACTTGGCCCTGGTCACTAAGGATGGCTCCATGGCCTCTGCCTCAGGCTCTAAGAAGGGCTAGGTTGCTGAGCAATGGAGCAACGCCCCAGATGGGTAGAGCATCGCCCCCTAGTGGGCTTGCTGAGTGGATCCTGGTCAGGGTGCATGTGGGAGTCTGTCTCTCTGCCTCTCCTCCATTCACTGAATTAAAAAAAAAAGTAGGGAGGAACTGTAAGGGATTGCTTGAGCTCCCACCTCCTTGGAACTTGGGTCATGGGAGGAGTCCAGGTCCCTCATTCTTTCAATGAGAAAGCTGGGTCTCAGGCAATGAGGCCAGGGACGAGGGGAGACTCAAAAGTCATCCCCAGGCATTTAAATTCCCTTTCTTGATCACTTGTTGTAATCAATTTATTCATTCATTCACTCATTCTCTTAGCAATTCACTTACAGATTCATCATACATTTGCAGTAGGGACAGAGATACAAATGCTCCATAGAAAGCTGACAGGAGCATTACATGCATCTTATCTTTTAATCCTGTAGTAATTCCATTAAGGCAGAGATTTTTCTCCTTAGGTATTCAGAGAAGGTGAGCCACTTGCCCAAGGTTGCCCAGTGAGCCTGGCAGGGCAGAACAGAAAAGGAATCAGGGTTGGCTAGTCCAGACAGGGGTGGGGGAGAGTTCATATGTGGGTCACCCCTTTCCCACCCATCCCCTCTTCTCCAATCAAGTGCCCACAAGTGCCCCAAATGCAGAGGCTGGGGGCAGGGGCTGGGTGAAGCAGAGTTGTGAAAAAACTTCTTGTTTTGTCGATCACAGCAAAAAGAGGCTCCGTTCACTACTCCCCCGCCTCCTTTCCCGCGTTCAATCTAATTACAGCTCCTCACAGCCCCAATCGATCCAGGCTCCAGTTGGAGCTGTTTATCCCGAGCAGCTTTGTCATTCTTTCCATCCCCCACAACGCCCCAGAGCCAGCCTGGCGGCCCCTGCCTATGGCCCCAAACACCCCCCCATCAGTATCCCTCCAGGCACCCAGAATCACTCCTACCAGCCCTGGAGGCCACTGCATTTTCTGTGTGGCCCAAGGCAGCCCGGGAAAGGGAGAAGCCATGCATATGAACCCCTTTCATGGAAGTGAAAACTAAGGCTGGGAGAGAAGAACTGACCAGGAAGCAGGACAGGGGTCAGGGGACTGGCATGAGAAGTCCTGGACTTACCCAGGGCACCAACCACCAGCCTCAGACTATGCTGCCCTTGCTATGGCCACCCCTTCCATAATGATCTCCACTAAGGTCTGCCACCTGCATTGCATCCTTTACCATCACTTCCTTGACCTATATCCCTTCTACATCCATTAGCTCCTCCACCATCACCTCCTTCACCATCACCTCCTCCCATCTACATTTCTTCTATCTCCATTGCACCCTCCATCAGCACCCCCTCCACTGTCAGTGTTACTTCTACCTCATCATACCTCCTACCATCACCTCTGTCACTTCCACCTTCATCCCCTGCATCAATTCTACCACCATCACCTCCTCCACCATCCATATGCCTTCCACCCCATCAGCTCTTGAACCTCCATCACCTCTGTCTTTACCACTATAACCTCTATCAACAAACAACATCACTTCCACAGCTATCACCTCCCTTATATCACTCCATCACTTTTCTTTTTATTACCACCATCAACCTACTGTGTTTTCTTCATCTTTGCCAGTATCAACAGTACCAGCACCACCACCATCATCTTCTCCATTATCCTCATCTACATTGCCAAACATCACCACAGGGTCCATTTCATATGTGCTCAGCACAGGGAAACTCCGGGGCTCCCAATCTGTGGTGAGGGGACGGGGTGTGGTCCCGGACACAAAGGCTCACCACTAACTACAGCTGCCATGACAACTGATGGAGGAGCCAGCAGGGCTGGCTTGTGGGTTTGTTGCAGTGTGGGGGAGAGCATCTGACACCTCTGGGACCCTAGGTAAGTCAGTTCCTTGCAAGTCCTCAGTCTCTTCATTTGCAAAATTGGGACACTGCCTCCTTAAAACATTTTTCAGTGCACATCAGCTGCTCCAAGCCCCCTTCCCCACCTCACTGAGCCCCCTCCTCCTTCCTCTGCCTCCCACCTAGTCACCTCTCTGTCCTGATTCCTATTGCTGCCTCTCACTGCACTGTCATACTGCTCTTATCCCAAGCACGGTCCAACTTCAGAGCCTTTGCACTGGTTGTCACCTCAGCCTGCTTCTCTCTCGCCTGCATTTCTTTATGGTTCCCTTGCTTCCTTCTAGTTCTTGCTCAGACATCTTTGTGAGGCCTACCCTGATCCTCAGTTTAATACTGCAACCTCCTACCGTTTTTCTTTATCTTTTTGTCCATAGCACTCACAATGATTTACCCACTCTATCCAAAGGTCCCATTAAGTGAGGGTTTGGGTCCAACTTTATCTTCTATCTGCCCTCTATGACCCCAGGGACTGAGAGCCTGATGCTAAGAACCATTAATAACAAGACTTGTATCTCAAGACATCCAGTGCTTCATTCACCTCAACCTGTCTCCTCCACTGCTCCCAGTCTTTTTTTTTTCCTCTTACAAGGACACCCAGTCTTTTTTTTTTCCCTCTTACAAGGACAAGGACAGAGAGTCAGAGAGAGGGATAGATAGGAACAGACAGACAGGAACAGAGAGAGATGAGAAGCATCAATCATCAGTTTTTGTTGCGAGACCTTAGTTGTTCATTGATTGCTTTCTCATACCCCTTGCTCGAGCCAGTGACCTTGGGTCCAAGCTGGTGAGCTTTTTGCTCAAGCCAGATGAGCCCATGGCGACCTCGGGGTCTCGAACCTGTCTCTTTCCGCATCCCAGTCCGATGCTCTATCCACTGCACCACTGCCTGGTCAGGCTGCTCCCAGTCTTTTTATTGTCTAGACCTGAGGAGGTCCTGAGGCTGCCTCTTAGCAAGTCCCAGAAGCCCTGGGAGGATATCAAAAGCCACCCAGAAGAGACAGAAATCCCATTCCCAAACCAGCCCCAAGAGTGCTAACAAGGTCTTTTCTTCAGCACCTGGTCTGAGGTTCCCTACATGACCAGCAGAGGGCAGCCATCCCACAGAAGCCCAAGTCCAGGTGCGGGGCAAGAAAATTGAATCCCGGGACTTTCAAGTTCCAGATGGAAAAGCCCTTTCCATTCAGATCCCCTGAAACTTGCTCCACAGCACCTCTTTCTTCCTGCTTCTCGCCCTTCTAGAAAGTTGCCAGGTTCAGCATACCCACCCACCCACCGGGACCCTCCAGGGGGCCAATGAAGGAGCCAGCGCCGCCCCGCCCCCCATGAATTATTGCGAGGTGTCAGCTCTCTGAGCGTCAGTTTTCTCAACTGAAAATTGTTGTGATCATGGCCTTTGTCTTGCTGGGCTGTGGAAAGGAGTTTAGTCAGAAAAGTTGTGAATACAATGGTGGGGCTGGGATGAGGCCCTAAATTTCCATCTGTGAGTTCCTGGGAGGGTCCTAACTCTGGAACCCACTTACAGAAAGGTCATGACGTTTCTCCCCCTCAGGGAAGGCACCTCTCCTGGACTCTTCCTGGAGAGGGGAGAAACTGAAGTCAGGAGCAGGGAGTTGGGCTGCCCCAGCCAGAAAACTCTCACATATCCCTCAAAGCCCTGCAGCAGTGGCTTTTCTTCCAGGAAAGCCCTCTTCTCTAAAGGAGATGGCTGTGAGTGAATTTGTCCAATGACTGATGCCCCTGGTGTGGGCAGTGTGGCAGTAAGGGGACTCAGCACAGACTCAGTGACCTGGCCAGGGTGACCCAGCTGGCCATTGCCCTAGAGGGCCAGTGGGACCCCTGGGAGCATTCTCATCAGGGAGCACCCCATCCTCAGTCAGCGAGGGAGCCACTGAGTCTACTGACAGGCAGGTGGGATGGGGAAGCATGAGTTCAGTCACTCCTTAGTGGGTTGAACAGAATCAGGTCTGCACCACAGGGAGCGGAGACCAGACGTGTTCACCCTCATGGGTGCCTTCTGATAGATACCCATCCATTGTGGTCTTCTTCTCCCTCCTCCCCTCCTCTCTGCTCCTCTTCCTTTACTTCTCCCTTCTTCCCCTTCTTCTCCTGTCCCCTCTTCCCTCCTTTATGTCTCCCTTTCCCTTGTCCTGTTTCTCTTCATCTTCTCCTGCTTGTCCTTTCTATACTTGGCCTTGAGCGGACTGAACATGCAGGTGTCCATCTGTTCCCCATCCTCTGAGTGTGACCAAATGGGCTGCACTAGGACCTGGCTGGGTGGAGGATGGTGTATGGGTGTGGGTGTGTGGTGTGCTTTGCTGCAGTGGGGAAGGGGAGAGGTGTCTACACACAATCAAATCACATGTGAGTTTGTGAGTAACTGGGGCAATCTGTAGCAGGAAATATGGGCAGCAGCATAGAGGGGTGGTGGAGAGAAGAGGCCCAGAGTTGGTGGGGAAAGTCCTAGGGGCCTGCAGAGCTCGGCAGAACATTTGGTTGTAGCTGGCCTTAGGGACACACAGTATGAATATAAGACAGGAGGATGCAGTGTGAAGAACTAATGGTGTGATGTAATACAACTGGGTGTGACATTGGGTGGGTGGTGACCCAGTGGAAACCCTTTGCTTCTAAGTGCATGGATACAGGCTGTGTCCATCTAGACACCCCCTGCCCCAGGACAGCTTCTTGTCTGCCTGACCTGGCTAGCTGCTCCCTCCCTCCCACCCTTGCCATTCCTAGTCAGCAGGAATGCCAGGCCTGGGCTCCATGGGCAGAGTGGCCTCAACATACACACTCTATGGATATCAGTTTCCTGGTTTATCAATGGACACAGTGACCCATGACCCTGATGTCTTTGTCTGTAAGTGAGGGTGACGATGGTCTCACCATGCAGGGGTCATGAGATCTGTGCAGCAAGTGCTGAATGAATGAGAACCTTCAACCTCTTCCTTCCTTCCTCATACATTTATCAAGCACCTACTGTGTGCACGGTGCATGAGGCAATGCTGGAGACAGCTGTGAGCAAGACAAACATAGGCCCTGCTTCATGGAGCCACAATCTGATGTGGAAGCCACGTTGCTCCAATAATCACAGAAATAAATGGAAAGGGATGATCCACTTGGTCCCAGAACAGGGTTGCTGCTGCTTTGTTCAGAGTAGCAGGGATGGAAGCAGAGTCTGGGTGGGGAATTTGGGGCTGGAGAGACCCGAGCAAGGCTGGATTCTGAGAGGCCTGAAAGTGGGACAGTCCTAGGCAAGGAAGATGGAACTGGAGACAGAGTTCAGGCATCTGGAACAGTGGAGGAGAGGAGCTAGTAAAGCCCAGGGGAGGATAGGAGGAATGAGCTACAGCGGCAGCAGGAGGACTGGCCCTACCCCTCCCAGGCTAGGTTTGACAAGGAGGGGCAACAGGATGGTGGCCCCTGAATCCAATTATGGGGGCACTTGAGTGACTGTCATTGTCCCTCTGTATTGTACTGTCTGTGCAGCACCCAAAGCAGTAAGTGAGCATTCTTGTCTTTGCCCCACCCCCAGCCTTCCTGCCTCAGTATCTGTCAACCAGGGCACACGAGGTGTGGGGTGGAAGCAAGAGCTGGAGCCGGTTGTTCCCTCCCCTCTGGCCACCTCCAGTGCTCAGCTCTGGCTTCACGAAGCAGACAATTCAATACGGAGCCCAGTCTCCGGCTGGGATGATGACTGGTTTCCTTGGCAACGAGTCCCGCCCCTGGCCACCAGCAGCCAGCCCCAGATGTGGGGAACATTGATGCCTTTACCCTGGTGGCTTGTCCCCACTGGGCTGAGCTGCCCTGTTGGCCTCCCCAGGCCAAAGAAGGTGGGTGACTAGTCCAAGGTGATATCATTCTGAGGGGTCCTGGAGAATACATGTGTCCACCACTTTTATCCACATCCTGTACATCTGAGGGAGCAGGGGAAGGGGTTCCCATGGGTGGAGGGTGCAGGTTCAGCGCTGAGTCAGGCCCTTGCTCTCAGATGAGGACCCCTGGAGGCCTCAGCAGCCCTTCATCTGTTTCCACTCTGTCCCAGCTGTCGCCTTCCCACTCTCTACCACCCCCCCTCCTCTTGGTCCTTGCAAGTACCTTGGCAGGTGCCCAGCCCCCAGGAGAGGCCCCGCCTCCCTTCCTCCCTCCATCCTCTCCCCGATGGGATTTTAATGGCCGCATTTTCAAATTAGTTCTGAGCCTTTCAAAGACTTATCAGGGAAATAAGTGTTTCCATTGGACTCTGGGCTACCTTTCCTGGAGCTTCATCTGGAGGTTGTACCACATGGAGGGGCACAGAGGCCCCCTCCATTCAGGCACAGTCACACAGGGGCAAACCAGGCACACACACAGTTTTTATGTTTTAAAAAAATGTTGAGAAGTCATGGCAGCTGACAGTTGGAAATGGATTTGAAAAAGATGACAGGAAAGAACCTGGTGATAAGAAAAGAGCAGAGAGGCCAATGCAGAAACAGGGGTGTGGGGAGGACCTAGCATTTCAATAACCGAGAAACAAACCGATCAACTCACACACAAAATGGTCCACCCCAGAAGCCCCAGGCTCCAGGGTGATAAGGGATCACGGGCAGGAAGCTGGCTGAAGGAAAAAGGAAATGACCAAAGAGAAGAATACTACACAGCCAGCAAAAACGACCTGGAGGCACTCTCTTTCCTAATGGGGGCAGAGTGAATGCTCTCCGGTGTGTGTGTGTGTGTGTGTGTGTGTGTGTGTGTGTCTTCTTCAAGAAAAAGAGAAGGAAAAGAATGTACCCTTGTAGCTGCGGGATTCAGTGTAACTTCTCTCTAGAAGGAGAAATAGAAACTGGTTTGCAGAAAGGAGGTGAAGGGAAGATGCTTTCTTGTTCCGTTCAGATCTGGAACCTGGTGAATGTGTGCAGTGTTTTAAAATACTACAGCAGTTGCCTGACCTGTGGTGGCGCAGTGGATAAAGTGTCGACCTGGAAATGCTGAGGTCGCCGGTTCGAAACCCTGGGCTTGCCTGGTAAAGGCACATATGGGAGTTGATGCTTCCAGCTCCTCCCCCCTTCTTTCTCTGTTTCTCTCTCCCTCTTTCTCTCCTCTCTAAAAATGAATAAATAAATTTAAAAAATTAAAATAAAATAAAATACTACAGCAGTTTTAAAGAAGTGGGGACAGAAGGGAGGTGGAGGGAGAGAGCAAAGGCTTTGCGGTTGCTCCTACAGCCCCTGCGGGAGCTTTTTATTTATCCACTTCCTGCTCCTCCTGGGCTGGGGATTCCAGTCTTCATTCAATAAAGACGGAAGTGCACAGGGCGGGGGTTGGAGGTGGGAAGCGACTTGTCCACGGTCAACGCGTGTGACTCCACCCTGCCATCCTTCCCGGAGCACCCCTCCCCTGGGTCCCCTCAGCCTTCCCCGGGGAGTGGGCGCAGCACCCCGATGATGCTTGGGGCATACAGGCCAGCGCACCGAGACCACTGCCGCCTTGGGAAGTTCAGCCCGGAAGGAGGGGAGCCCAAAGACGGCTCCCACCCGGCAAGCTGTGGTTTCCCTGAGACGCGATGCAGGTCCGGTTGCGGGTTGCGCTATCCCGCGACGATAACCCTGAGGCCCCAGGCCGTGGGTATACAGGGCAAGTGACCAAGTGTCTTCAGCCCGGTTGTGGGCACCTTGGTCCTGCCAGGCTGTGGAGGGCCCGTGCACGCTATATTCTAGGTGGGTGTGGGGAGAATCCTTCCTGATTCCACGATTAGTTTTCCAGGCAATGAGGGGGAAACAGGCACAGACATCCGCCCAATGTCTGCGGATGAGCAAGGGCACTTGGGGACTTCTGGATCCTGCTGTCTCCAAATAAGATTCCCAATTCACTGCCTCCCCTCCCCGTCACTGTGGGCAGATGCGACCCCTCCCAAGCCCCCAGTACTCGAAGTGGGGTCAGACAGCATCTACGTGGATGCAGGGAAGATGTGATCCTGTGGGAGCACCTGGAGGAGCATGGATGACTCCAAATCGTCAGCACAGGTCTTGGGGAATTCTTCCTGATGCCTCCAGCTCTGTGTAGCCTGAAATATGCCAAACCCAGCTAGAGGGCAAACGGGGGTCCTAAGTTGGAGTCTGTGAACACTAGTTCTAATGTGAATGTGGGCATCTACATTTGTATCCCTGCACCTCTCTCCCTGGCCACCTGTGCCACTCACGGACCCCTCTCCTTGTCCCTGCTTTCATCTAGTGTGAGTCTGTGGTCTTGTGTGTGTGTGACTTGGTAGGTCTGAGGGGGCCCTCCACCTCTCTCACAACTGCTGATGGGACAAGAATCCAGAGGCAGGATGGTCCTGCTTCCTAGCCCCACCTACATCTACACCTACTAGGCAAAAGAAAAACTGAGGCTGCAGATATCCTGGGACTGGCTGAGGTCACTGGGTCTCCCAGGCCAGTCTCTCCCCTCCCCCACTAGCAGTACCTTCCTTATTGACCAAGGGCCATATTTAATTAAAAAGTTGATTCAAACAATCCCAGCTCCCCGG
Source organism: Saccopteryx bilineata (assembly GCF_036850765.1). Lineage (NCBI taxonomy): Eukaryota > Metazoa > Chordata > Mammalia > Chiroptera > Emballonuridae > Saccopteryx > Saccopteryx bilineata. The sequence continues at coordinate 156,693,565 of NC_089490.1, forward strand.
GTTCATGGCTACATACAAAGACACTAGCTAGCTTCAGGGGCCCAGGCTTAATCCTTACTACTGCTCTGGGCTTCCCACCTCCTAACCCATCCTCCTGGCTCCACTAGCCAGCAGTGCCTTTCCACATTCACACGGGGCACAAAATTAGGGGTTCAAAGGCTTCCTCCACATCTTAAGGGCTTTGAGAGCCATTGTCAGGACACCAAGCAGAGAAGGAAAGAGCTTCAAAGTGATCATAGAAAGCCCACTGCTTTGGGGTAGTGAACACAATATAGTGTGCAGATGATGTTTTGTAATATCGTACACATGAAACCTGTGAATTTTATTAATCAGCGTCACCCCAATAAATTCAATAGAAAGGGGAAAAAGCCCCCTGACACTGTAGCTCTAGAGGAGAGGACACCAGGGGCAAGAGCAAAGCCTGGAGAGCAGGGAGAAGGAGGCAGTGTCAGTGTCCATCAGACTGGAGTGGTGATGGTTGATAGAGAGGAAACACAGGAGTGGGAGAGATTAAGGAGAATAGTCAGGTCTTTATTCCTTCAGAATAAAGGAGCCAAATGCCAGCTCCAGCCCCTTGCCCTGCAGACTCATCTGTGTGGTTATCTGTGAACTGGGGAGACCATCCATTCCTCTCAGGTAGGAAGGAATTATCACTGGGCTTGGGGCTCAGAGAGTGCTGGACTTCCAACGCTGGGCCCAGGCTCACCCTAAGGGTCAGGCATTGAGGAGGGAGTGACGTCGAAGAGTGGGTGGTTCACTAGAAAAGGCATGAGGGTGGGAGGAATCCTGGTGGCTTGGAGTTGGCTGGGAGGCAGAGAGGGAGTTGGAACTTTGTTTCTACACGTGCTCCCTGAGGGAGCACCCCCTGGTGCTCCCTAGGGGTGGGGGCTCACAAGAGCCCATAATCCTGACACTCTTGAGAGAACTGAGAGGAGAAGCACAGGCCTCCCCAGCCCCCACTGTCCACTTGCCCAAGGGTCACCCAAGCTGTGACTTTAAGAGCCACGCTACTGGCCTGACCTGTGGTGGCGCAGTGGATAAAGCCTTGACTTGGAACGCTGAGGTCACCAGTTCAAAACCCAGGGCTTGCTGGGTTAAGGCACATATGGAAGTTGATGCTTCCTGTTCCTCCTCCCTTCTCTCTGTCTCTCTCTCTTCTCTTTCTAAAAATGAACAAATAACAATCTAAAAAAAAAAAAAAGAGCCATGCTACTGTCCTCATCTAAATTCACTGAGCATTCCCCTCCCAGCCTTTGTCTCTGCTGGACCACCTGCCTGGAATGTTCCCATCTTTGTAGAAGGTGGGAGCCTGAGCATCTCCAGCTGGGCTTGCAGCTCTACCAGACTCAGAGGTCAGGGGGATGCAGCCCCCAACCCCCTTTACTGCCAGGAGCCGGGTCTGTCCCCCCTCCTACTGGAACTGGCACCGCTTTTCACTGGGTATGTGGCTTGGGCAAGTGCCTTTCTTCCTCTCAACCTTGGCTTGCTGGTAAGTAAAGTGGGCACAATAACTCCATTTGATTTAAAAGGTTATTCTGGATAATTCCATATCTTATTCCTGGTGGGCTGGCTGAGAGGCAGAGGGAGGGTTTCAGCATCCCAGCCAGCTCTAATCCCTCTGCATGAGGGGAGTGGGGCAGAATCACTGAACCTGGGCAGGGTCCTGGAGCTGGCCCAATCCTGGTCTGTGGTCTGGAAAACAGGGACTGGTTTTGGGGGAACCCAGCGTCATGTGAGCAGCCCCATATGGCTCTGGCACACACAGCTCCAAACTCAGATTCCTCTACTCTGTGCATCCCTGTGAGGACCTACAGTGTCCCCTCCAGACCCCAGATCTTTTCCAGAAGCCCCTGCCCAATCTCCAAGGGTCCTACAGCACCCAGGCTGCCACAGGTGACCAGGACCCCCCAAGATGAGAAGTGGGTGTGAAGGGGTGACTTAGCAACATGGCCTCAGAGTGCAAGGTTTGTGAAGGTGCCCTGAAGGTCTCCATAGGAGGAGGGAGTTGGTTGATTAGATCAATTTCAGCAAGTACCTGCTAGCTGGTGTCTGTCCATTTCTCAGATGAGGAAACTGAGGTTCAGACCCTTGCCCAGGATCAGTCAGTGTTACAGCTCAGGTGAGTATCCCGTTTCCAAGCTCTCTGCTGGGATGTCTTTTCTAGGGTATGAGGGCAGACTTTGTGAGAAGTATGACTCCCTTGCAGTTCAGGCTGGGTTTTTTTTTTTTTAATTTTTTTTTAATTTTTTATTCATTTTAGAGAGGAGGGGGGAGATGAGAGAGAGAGAGAGAAGGGGGAGGAGCAGGAAGCATCAACTCCCATATGTGCCTTGACCAGGCAAGCCAGGGATTTGAACCGGCAACCTCAGTGTTTCCAGGTTGAGGCTTTATCCACTGAGCCACCACAGGTCAGGCCTAGGCTGAGTTTTTTTACCAGCCCCTCCAGACCTTCAAGACCCTGACCACTGCTTTGCCCACCCTACCCCAACCCTGATGTCCACCATCACTGCATCCGCCCCCATCAGCAACGTGGTTCCAGAAATGGCTCCCTTCTTATATCAGTTCCCCCCACTCTGGCCTCCCTCATCTCTCAGGGATTCTGGGCTCTGAATTCACCAGTGGGCCTAAGAGGAAGAGAGGGCCCTTATTTTAATCGCCTCCATCTGATATTTTATTTTACACATTTTTTCTTCTTAGTTACAAAAATATTTTTTCTCTAGAGTTGCAATTTAAACAATATTTGAAGCCCGCTGAAGCTATCGATCCGGCAAAGGTGATGAATTAGAGACGGTAATTCGAATTCATCGACCGCCCCGCCCCTGCCCAGGAGCCTGCTGCCCCTCCCCCAGCCCCTCTCCCATAATTACTGTTTGAGACAGAGCAGGGAGGGCTTCGAAGAGGAGGTGGCTGGGAATCTGACAGAAATCAGAGGACCCTGGGATGGAGTAGGGTAAGGCCCCCATGGCAGTGGGGTTGAGGCTGTAGAATCTGCGACTAGTGGGCCCCTGAATCTAAGAATGTCAGACCTAGAACCTAGCCCCTCCAATGCACAAACGTTACCGATGAGTAAACTGAGGTACACAAAAAAGGCAGGAGAGGTGGGGAGCGGTGGTCGGGTGGGGGGCGACTCTGAGGTCTACCTGGTCAGATTTTTCATGTACATTGCAGAAACAAAGAAAGCACCCCTTCCTGCCTTGGTCCAAGATCCAGGAAAGAGAGAGGAGGGAAAGCTAGTAGGGTGGGTGGGGGGAGAGACCCAGGCCCTGTGGAAGCAACATAGACAACACAGAGAGGGGCTTCAGCCACCGGAACTCTCCTCTCTCCTCTCTCGGTGCCTCTCTCTCTCTCTTTTTCTCTCCTCCCTCTCCCTCTGTTTTTCTGTTTCTCTTTTGGTCTCTCCAATTCTGTCTCTTCATTTTCTTTGTTTTTGTCACTCTCTGTTTCTCCTACTTATCTCTGTCTTTTTCTCTCTGTGTGTGTCTCTCTCTGCATGTGTCTCCCTCCTGGTCGCAGTTGGAACCAGACACCCGGACGGGACCGCCCAGAGGCGGGCAGGCGCGCGTGCCACACTGGGCACAAAGCTTGCGATTCTCCGGGGCAAAGAGGCCGTAGGGTAGACGGGCGGCTTTCGCTGGGCCCGGGATGGGGAGGAGGAAGGGCATTTAGCTCTCTCTGCCAGGGTTTGAAATATGCTGAGGGGGAGCAGGTGGGGCACCTGGAGGCGCTTCGGGCTGCCCCCCTGCGGGGTGGCACATTTAGGAGCGGGTTGCGCCCTGTCTCCTTCCTGCTCTAACTGCGGAGATTTGCCGCCACTTAACCGCTTTTCATTTGCTCGGCGACCAGAACTAAAAGCCTCTCCGCGGGCCCGTGCTAATTACCCTGAAGCCCTCCGCCACCTCTAACATCCTAGCCAGCACCCGGGTGTAGCCGTGGTCCCAAGTGCTCCAGAGGTGCCGCAGGTGCCCAGGGTCCTGCGCGCGGACCAGGTGGGGTCACTGCTGGGCCGCGGCGGGGAGGAGCGAGTGCTGTGACGGGCTGAATGGTTCATTATCCCCAACATCCCAGCGCTTCTAGACCCTGCACTCACTCTCTCCACTTCCTTCCGGCGCCCCTATTCTGACTCCTACCTCCCAAAAGGGAAAGCCCGGGCTCAAAGAGGTGAGACTGCTGCTAAGGCTGTGGAAGTCAGGGAGGCCGCCCACAGGCCTAGGCTCCCCTCTGTGATTGTATGGGCTGCGGGAAGGGCAGCGTGCACTTCGGGGTTAGGGCACCCGCCACGGCTGGCGCAGCCCTCCACACCCAGCAGCGGCGCCCTCCACAGGCCTTCCCGCCCGCGCTTTGTCCTCTTGAGGCCCTGGCTTGCTTTTTGGTTGGCCCGAAGTGTGAAACTGAGATACTACTAATGGATCATGTTAGTTACATAACAGGACAGTGAGGAACCTGTAAAGTGGCATGCGTTCTTTGGGATACGCCCATGTTGGACACAATGTCTTCAACACATATGCGCTGGCAAAGAGGTGGAAGGTGGCCAGTATGGCAATAGGTCAAATGCCACGTGTTGCCCATTTGACCAGTACCTTTTAGTGTCTAATGCACTGTGGAGATACCTTTGGCGGGAGCATAGGGGTTGTGCTGTCTGCTACCTGAGATCATCTACACTACAACAGCAGGCTGTGGCTGTGCGTTGATATGTCCCCTTCAAGCACAGTTGGTCACTGAATGTGTCGTGGGGAGCAAGACAGAGCCAGTGCTGCTCTTACATAAAACTGTCCAAGTTTTTCACACTATTTCTAACATGTCACAATGGCCTCCCCATACAGTTGGTCACTTGCTATATACGAAGGAGCGTTTATGTTCCCATTCCCCAAAGTGGAGAATCGAGGGAGCCCATAGGCATCTCAGTTAGTCACCTCCTCTGCAGAGGAGGAAACTGAGGCTGTGTGTAGGTCCAGGCTCTTCCAGCTGTCCAGTATGCCTGGGGGGAGGGAACGAGTGAATATAAGATTCCCTCTCAGTCCCCAACTGGCACCCCCCTTCCCAGTCTCCTGTCTGAGAGGAGCACAGCCAAAACCCACCCTGCCTGCCTGCTTGAAGGGTGCCTAGTGTGAGCCCCAGCCCACTCACTCCTGTGCGCAGAGAAGCCATCGATCCAGCACCGGCAGCAGCTATTGTCCCTGTGGCAGGGGCTCTGCAGCCCCGTCCCCAGCATGGCCAGGGGAAGACCGCCCTTTACAAGCCAGGCTCATTGAGGTGACAGTTGGGGGGGCTTTCTTGCACCCAGGAAAAGGAGGCTTGGTCAGGCCGCCTCTCTAGGGGCAAGTGTAGACCCAGCTGTTGTCAGCTGGGAGGAAAGAGAGAGTGGGGTTTCTAGGGAGGCTGGGGGCTGAGTGAGACAGAGAAGCTGAGAGACAAAAAGAGTGACAAAGGAGGAAGAATAAGGAAAAAACAAGAGAAAAACAGCGAGCAAGCGAAAAATAGATACCAGGTTGCTTCGACAGAGAGGAGGCAGAATCGAAACAACACAAACGCAAGGCGGGCAGGGGGTGTGCTTCTGGGCCAAAAGCAAACGCGCAGCAGGCGACAGGCAGCGGTGTGAAGGCCTCCGGACCGCACAGACCAGGGTTCCCCGGGCCGCCCCTCCCCCGCCCATTCTCCAGTGACCTTTGCCAGCGGCCGGAGATGGGGAGGGGGCTATCGATCGCAGAGGCTGAGCCACAAAGATGCGCGCGCCGGGGCCAGGGGCTGAGCTCCGGCCTGGCCCTGGCCACCAGAGCGCCCTCGGCCTGTGTGCGGTCCCAGTTTTCTGGGCTTGAGGCACAGCGAGGGGCTGTTCCGGAAAAGGAGAGTGGCACCCCGAGATGACAGCAGCGGCGTGTCTGGGGAGCACCCTCACCCCCACTCACACACCACACACACACACACACACGATAATCGATCCTGCAGGCTGCTTCGGGGATCTCGGTTTCCAGACGGGCTGGGCTGCTGGCTATGGGGGGGAAGGCGGCACAACCCCTTTCTCCCTTTCGGCGACGGTACAGACGGCAGAGGCGCAGATCACACTCTAACCTCCTACAGGGGATCCCCGAGCTGGCTGGAGGGGCGCACGGCCAGGGCATGGGGAGGCGGCCGGGGCTGCTTGGTGCTAGGGAGCCCCGAGCCAGCGTCCTAGGGCCGGGCGGTGTGCTCCGCGCTCCTACCTGCGAGGCGCAGTGCCGACATGCGCTGGAACTCGGGCTCCTGCAGCCACTTCCACATCCTGCGGAAGGTCTCGCGGCCCGACTTGAGCTTGCTCCACGGCTTGGGGTTGCGCAGCAGGTCAGAGAGCGTGCCCTGTGAGCGGCACAGGATGCGCTGCGCGAAGATGGCCTGCGGGATGCTGTAGCGCTTCAGCTCCGCCGTGATGCGCTGCGCCACCTCCTTGGTGTTGATCTCCTCGGCCGCCGCGCCAGCCCCAGGGCCACCGCCGCCGCCTGGGCCGCCGCCGCTCGCGTGCGGCCCGTGCGCCCCGGCCACAGCCAGCCCGCCCAGCGGCGCCAGCAGCCCAGCGGAGCCCGCGCCACCTGCGCTGCCGCCGCCGCCGCCTCCTGGTAGCCCCCGGGCCAGCGCATCCTCGGCGCGCCCCAGCAGCGCTGCGTGAGGTTCGAAGGCAGCAGGCGGCAGCAGCTTATCCCCAGCCAGGTGGCTCGGAGCGCCGTAAGCTGCCAGCGGCGGGGGCGGCGGAGGCGGCGGCGGTTGGGGCTGCGGGGCGCCGTGCAGCGAAGGTGGCAGGGCGTTGGGCAGCGGCGACAGCGGCGACCCCATGGCGGGCAGCTCTTTGCCGTAGGGCCCGTAAAGGTGGCCCACGGAGGCGAGAGCAGCGCGCTCGTCGCGCATGAGAGTGAAGCTGCCGCTCACGCTGGCAGCCAGGCGCTGCGGCGGGGGTGGCGGGGGCGGCGCGGCCGCGGGGTGCGGGTGCGCGTGGGGGTGGCCGCCGTGAGCCCCGGCCACAGCAGCCGCCGCTGCGTGCTGGTGGAACTTGTCCGCCACGGCCGCAAGTGGCGGCAGGTGCTGCAGGGGCGTGAGCGTCGTGTAGGTGCCGCCCAGGCCGGGAGCCTCGCAGGCCATGCCCATGGCCGGGTGCAACGGGCCAGCTAGCTCCCCGCGGAAGTCGGTGCCGCCGCTCGCAGCGCCCGCGCCCCCCGCGCCCCCGGCGGCGCCGCCGCCGTCCAGCAGGCTTGCCATGCCGGCTACCAGACCCGGGCGCCCGGGTGCCACCAGGCCGCGGTGCTGCGTCGCTGCTGAGCGCGCGTGGCCCTGGCTCAGCAGCTCGCCCGCTTGCGCGTGGGCCACACCGTGCAGGCCCCCGAGGCTCTCCAGGCTCAGCTCCATGCTGGGCCGCCCGCCCGCCGCGCGCGCTCCTAGGCGCCGGTTCGGCGCGTTCAAGGCCGCTGCATGGCCCCCTCCTGCTCCCCGGTGGCTGCGCGCGAGGCTTACTGGCTGCGCGGCGCAGGGCCCGGCCTGGCTGCGAGCGCGGCCACCAGGATGTGGCGGGGTAGCAGCGGCCGGCAGCCCGGCCTGGGTCTGACGTCAGCGCCCCCGCCCACCCGCTCCCCTCGCCGCCGCCTCCCACCACCATGCTCTCCGCCCTCCCGGGTCCCCTCGAGCGTCAGGCAGGTTGGAGTGGGCCTACTGGCGACTCCTTACTCTGCGCAGGCCGCCTGGGGGCCGGACTTACCGGGGACAACAGGAGGGGGTCTGGGGACAGACTATGGCCAGGTGGGGCTGGGGCCTCTTCTCTGTGTCTCTGATTCTGTGTCCCTCCCCAGAGGGTTAGGAAGAGTACTTTCCTGACAGCGTCCCCGAGTCGATCTCGAGAGTGTGGTGGAGTTATGGCTGACTAGGGACCTAAGATCTACCTCTTCTCCCACAGCGCACACACAGACCCCAGGAGGTGGATCACTCAGCAAGTTCAGCTCCCTCTACACACACACACACACACACACACACACACACACACACACACACACACGGGGGTGGGGGCGGTCACAGACTTCTCAAACGACTTTTCTTGGGGCCATTGGTGAGAAAAGGAGGGTCCTCAAGTTGGCGCAGGGCCTGTTTGGGGGCATGTCTGGATCTGCCCCCGATTATAGACACCCGGTCCTCAGTTTTCTCAGCTGTACACCAATTTACGTGGCCTCAGGGGTGCGAAAGGCCCCTCCTAATTCTAGGTCCTTTGACTTTCTTTCAACCTCAGAATGGGAGTGGCTTGGGCTGATCCTTAAAGAGGCCCTGTCCTCCTCCAGCGGGGCCAGCGGAGGACGCCTCTTCTCTCTGCTTCCCAAGGAACTCCTACTTCAACCATCCCCTTCCCCAGGGCTTCTCTTTGGGGGGGGGGGTGCACCACCACTTGGAGACAGGTGAGGCTCAGAGGCCCTGGGAACTGGGATAAATCAGGGGTCTCCACATTCAGAGACCCTCCAGTGATCTCTCCAGTGGGGCTAAATGCAGGTCAAGAGGGGGATCAGGAGCGGCCAGACCAGACCCCAAAAGGTGCTCCCATCTCATGGTCAGTCTTGGGTGGGGAGGGAATTCCCAAATTAGCTCCCTCCCCCTTCCCCATTACCCCCCCCACACACACACGCACCTTGGAAACCTGTGCCGGTTTTCCAGAAGAGGAAAGGGAAGGTAAAGCTATTAAGGCCTCTGCTCAAGTCCCCCAGGCAAACCATCTGGGCACCCCTACCCTCACCTTTAATGGGATTCTCCTACCCTTGTAGTTGTGGTTACACCTTGGGGACTAGATTGGCTGCACTGAAAGTCTGTGCAGGGCCCTTTCTGTGTCTCAGTTTTCTCTTCCTACTTGCCCCAGCTGAGATCAGATGGAGTCTGTGCAGAGCACCAGAAGGAAAGAGGACCATCTCTGAGTGCCAAGCAGTTTGTGGGCCTGGATGAGCTGACCAGGGCAGAAATCAGACGGTAGAGTCCTGGGGTGGAATAGCGCTAAAGGGGATCCCTGCTCTTGCTTCGTGCTGAGGACTCAGCATTTAGCAGCTGCCTACTCTTTCCCAGGCACACACTCTCTCCTCATCCAGCCTGGAGGGGGAGCCAAGTCAAGTTCTCCATATGTCTCAGGACCACAGTAGGGAGTGTTGGGGGTAGGGCTCCCCCTTAGTTCTCTTGTTCTGTCCAAGTGTAACACTGCCCTCAGGTCCATGGGCATTTCAAGTCCATGGTTTTTATACAATTTCAGGTTATCTGTCATTACACTCACCTTCCAGGTGGGAAAACAGAGATGGGAGAGGGGGGTGGGTTCAACAACTGAATTCCCTGATCCCTATGTAGATTCTGAGTCTGAGAGGGGTGGATTCTGGCTGTTCTGAGCCCCAGCCTGGGCCCCCATTCCAACAATCACAGATAATTAAAAATAATCATGGGATTTAAAAATCAATCAGCCTCATAAAATAATCACATCACAGACCCAGAAACAGCTGATCAGAGTCTCTAGGTGGAAAAGCAAAGGTGGGAGAATGAACCTCCAAATGTCAACTGAGGGGTGTTCCATGGGGGTCACGGCCATGCAGTCTTCTGTGTTTTTATATTCCTCCAGTTCAATGATCATTTTCATTTTTATAACAAGCATTGAGTTGAGGGTTTTCTATCCTAGTAAGTAAAGCGTCCATTTTGAAAGAAAAAATGTGGACTCATGGTTTTGAGAAGAGCGCCCTCCCTTCTGCTGTCTCAGAACCCCCTAAGACCCCAAATCCTGGACAGACTGCCTGGGCCCCGAGAACCAGCTTCAGCCAGGACAGTCTTGCTCCCGGAGCATGCTGCACTTCCAGTGGGGGATGGAGAAAATTTTTTCAACCTTTGGAGAGGGTAGGAGAGGTGGCCCCTTGGAGCCTCAGAACAAGCTTCCCCCACCAATGGCCCTTTAGTAATTAGCAAAATAGGACTGAGCCTGCCACAGGACGGGCTGCTGGCTGGAGCCTGATCGATTTTGAATCATTAGGCAAATTGCAGGCACAGGAAGGGTGGGCTAGATGGGGGCAGGGTGCCCCCATTTTTGCCTCTGTGGGGACCTTAGTCATGTGGGGAAAGCTCACCCACCTCAGTGTCCCCTCCAGGAAAGTTGCAATTTGACCCCTGGAGCCCGCTTCTGTGCTGCGTTAGCCTCTGCAGGTGCTGGGCTGCCCCTGGCCAATGCCCACCCTCTCTCTGTCCAGCTAGGCCTGGTAGAACCGAGAAGCACAGACCCTGGTACACAGACCAGGAGGCTCCAAGTGTCTAGTGAGCAGTGAAAGGGCCCACTGGGATTCAGGTCTCCTCCTGCCGTGGGGTCCCAGTCATCTCCACAGCTTCAATAGCCATAACCCACCTTCCCTGAGCTGGAATCTTTAACCAGTATCCTCCACCTCCTTTCTTCTTTGACAGGCCTTGTCCCTTGTTGTTCTGGTTCCTGCATCCCAACTAAAGATATTGGGGTGGGGTGGGAATATACCTAAAACTTTTCCTTTCTGGGCCTCCCAAGGTCCCTCCACATCTCGCAGCTGATTTCTATGATTCCATTTGTCTCCCACGGAAATGAAAGTCACCAGTCGCTGCGCACCCTTTCTTTTATTAGAACGAGGTTTTAATAAATAGTGATGATTAACGCTCCCCAGTCTCGCCGGAACCCGAGACCCTCACCGGCCCCAGCTCCAGCCCCCCAAACCTGCAGACGCTCCAAATCTCCGGCGGTGCGCACCTGGCCGGACCGCGCCCTCATGCCCAACTCCGGCTCCTTCGTTCGGGCGGGGTTAGAAGACTTATTTATATTTCGGCGGAGGGTGTTAGGATTTTCTGGCCTGGCGGGGGCTCGGCTAGCCTGCGAGCGCTACAGCCCAAGGTTTCATTATCTGGACATCGGGTCGCGGGACAATCGCAGAACCTAACCTGAGGCGCAGCTACTTCGGGGTTTCGCCCCTAGCGGACCAGACGTCCCAAGCTTTCTGCCTGCGGTCGGGGGCCGCCGGGTCGCGTGGGGCCGCGGGTTGGATGCTCCGGCGGGCGTGTTGGCAACAGCTGCCCTGGATCGATCCCCGCGCCCGCCCGGGCTCCGTTGCCTCCGCGGCGGAGCGCGGCTCCATCGAATCCTCATCGCTCCGGGGCCGCGTCGCCCGCCGCGCTCTCGGCAAACACGGCTCCTGTTTGCGCTGGGGCACCAGGGCTCGGCGGCCGCAGCGAGCAGGGCGTGTGTGTCCGGGGGCCCCCTCGCTCCTCTCCCTCAGCAGCTGGGCCTTCGCGAGTTCGGGGTTCGCCCTCGACACGGGCTCCGTGGGGATTTCAGCCCCCTTCCATCTCCCTACACGGGAGTGGGTGGTCTGGCCAGGCCGGGCGGGCGCGGGGGCCTGGGCCACGGGGTCTGGCCCGCACTGCTCTGTCTGAGCCTCAGTTTCTCCATCTGAAGAGTGACACCCAGGGCGCTGGCGGGTCGCAGAGCCCGTGAGGTTTGCTCGCGCTCATCCCGCTCCCTCTGCCTCCTCTGGCTTCCTCTGCGCGCCCCGGGCCAGGGCGGATCCTGGAGCTGGGCCGGAGGCGGGAGCTTCCGACGCCAGGTGGGAAACACAGCGAGGCCTGGCTGCAGGAGCTGCCCGAAGGGGCTGGGGACACGGTGCGAACCCCGTACTTAGGCCCAGACCCCTCCTCTCGGGTTTTGCCGAGATTACCGTCCACCATGAGATAGTGAGGAAACGAGGAGTCTTCCCGAAGTTTGCAGTCAGGGAAACTGAGGCCAGGTCAGGCAGGGCACGGCTGTCGCCTCCCGGAAGGTGGGGGAGGAGGACAGGACGCGCTGCCGAGCTGAGGGGGCCCCTTACCCGGCTCCGCGGACCGCGCCGCCCGGGCACTGCGGGACTCGGGCTTTCCGGGCGCAACGAAACCCGCGTCTGGCGCTCCAGAGGGGCCCACGCGCCACCCCCGCCACGAAGCGCCCGCCCCGGCAGCTGAGGGAGACCCCTGTCCCCTCGCGGCCCAGGCGCCCTCTGGCCCTTCTTGAAAAGGAGGCTCTGATAATTAAAAATGCAAATCTGTATGTATTTAATCTACAACGCTCTCCCTTGCAGAGAAGCGGCCGGTGAACCCTGGAGTCTGGGGCTGGTCTGCTGAGGTCCCAAGCTGGGCTGCCGTGGGGGCCCCTCCGGGAACCGCCTGTGCCGCATTCCCAGCCTCTGGCTCTGCGGAGCGGAGCACGCAGGCTTCCATGTCCCGAGGGTCGGGCCCTGAGCCGGGGAGCCCAGGACGCGACGACAGAGGAGGGGAGGGGAGGCTTGGGCTTGTGCCCACTTTCCAGACGCGGAGACCGAGGCTCCAGTAGGGAGTGAGGGTCCTGCCTTCCGGCTCCGAGAGTCCGAGCCCCCGCCTCCGGTGACTTCCGGCTGGGAGCCCGTCCCAACCCTGGCGCCCCATTAACGCGCCATTTATCTGAACACACCCGCGCCCTTTCCGCTCAGTCGGAGAGGCGGAAGGGGAGGAAGAGAAGGCGCGTGCACCACGTGACGGTGAGACCGACCTCCCGTCTCCTGCCGCCCTCCAGGTTTGGCTCCTTTGTCCGTACCTCTTGAAGGTGCCCAAGAGACCTCTCTGAAGGACAGTGAGGGTTTGAGGCTGGGGTGGAGGGGTGTAGGAATCTACAGGTAAAGAATGGAGAAAGGGAGCAGGGCCAATTCACTTGATTTAACAAACTTGTCTGTGTAGTCCCCACCTTAGAGCTGAGGCCTCAGCTCCTGCATCACAAGTGTAACTTTTAGGCTTGGGGAGGGGAGGCAAAAACTATGCAATCACTTATCCCTCTGGGGTCAGGACTGAGGCAGGGAGAGAAGACGTCCTGGAAAAGAAACCTTGAGGCTGGGTTTTGTAGGATGTGTAGGTGTTCGAGTCAGGTAGGTGGGTCAAGGGATGAAAAGATCCCTTATAATTTGGGAAGTGAAGAAGTGGAGCAAGGGCAGATGACTAGCACTAGCTTGACACCTTGCAGGCCTTCATTGAGGATATATTTATTGAATGAGTCAATGAGATAAAGCTGGGGAAGGGTGGGAGCTGGAAGGTGTCAAAGCCCAGCTTTGAATGCCAGTCTAAGAGGAGGTTGCCCTGCTTTTTCTTGTTCAGGAGGCCAGCAGAAGAGGGTCCCAGGTGGTCTTCAGAACAACTCCCTCCAGCCTGAGGCCGCACAAAGGGGTTCATCCAAGACACAGTGAGTGTAGAAAGACTGAGCCCTGCCACCAGTGCTGTGCGAAGGGGTAAGAAGAGCTCTTTGTTTCTGAACCCTGTCGGTGAGTCACTGTGTGCAGAAAGGAAAGGCTTTCTCCTTCCTTCAGTCATCAGCCACCTTCTTCCTCCCTCTCCAGAGGGTGGGGATGAGGGTCCTAGTAACTTGGGGACATGATGCTCCCATCAGAACCCCATTCCGTTTGCTTCCCCTACTCTGCCTGCTTTGAGTGAAGACTTGGGGAATGACTAATTATCTCCATGTTTCAGATGAAGCACAGGGGGTTCCTGGGACTTGCTTGAACCCCTCAGCGGTGAGCTGACCTCTGCTCTGCAGGATTGGGTATCCTTGGGGCTTTAAGTCCCAACATGTGTCCAGTTTGCATGAGATCTGTGGACACATTGGAGTGTCCCACCAGTGATAGAGTTGGACTTGGAGGCAACAATGAATGAAGTCCCAGCTGAATTTTTGGGGCATAGATTCCAGCTACACTGAATGTCCCTAACTAGTATCCTTCCCTCCAGTCCAGCCCTTCAGACAATCCCAGGGAACCCAGGATGCCCCAGACTCTGACATTGAGGGTCAGTAATGAGGAGACCAGAAGAATAATCTAGCCTGAACTAGAGAAGGGTTCCCTGTTTTGGGGCCTGTGATCAGCAACTAGGCAGTGGGAACAAAGGTGTAGTATTTGTGGTGCTCAGCCCTGACCAGTTAATTATTAAAAGAATCCGGAGGGGAAGAGTCAACTGGGCTCCTCCTAAAAAAGATCACTGCTGTCCCACCCCCAACTCTTTTGAATTTAACCCCTTGGGGAGCCCTTGGGCCAGGGATGAGGGGACTGGAGAGCAAAGCCTGGTACAAAAACCTCCACCTGTAGGGTCTGTAGGGGCTGAGGGTGACCTCAGTTTCCCCTGCTCCGTAGAAAAGGGGTTTTTGATGCTCCCTTCCTCTTTCCTTCCCTCTCTCCAGTGCTGAAAGCTGTTATGCTGGTTAGCCCACCTAGTGAGCACCCAGGCAGCCCCTCTGCTCCTCTACCCCTTTAAGCAGTGCCCCATGGCTTCCCTTTGTAATTGCCTCGCAACGAGTGCCCAAACTTTGGCTGTGTAAGAACAGCTGGGACTCCCTCTCTTCCTCCTCCTCACTTAAAAAACCAAGCACAGCATCATATTTCTATTATCATTGAACTTCTGTGCACCTGGAGGTAAGAAGTCAGGCCCCCATAGGCAGTGTCTCCAGGGAATTGGTGGGAAGGACATCCTCCAGTCTTCTCTTCACTCTGCTAGCCCTCCAGTAGGAGGAAAGAAACAGGAGGCTGGTGGCCCAGGCATAGTGGGAAACCAGGGACACCTCCTTCCTTCACAGTCCCCACCAGGAAGACCTCCTGGTGGGCTGCCAGGCCTGGCACCCAGGGGTTCATAGCCCCAGCAGGAGAGGGAGCGGTTGAGGAGAGTCAAGGGTCATCTGGTGACTACTTGATTGTTTTCCAGGGGAGGAAACCCAGAGCAGGCACCTCTCAGCTGTCTGGGACAATGGAAGCCCTTTAGTGCCTAGAAGCAGAATAAAAGGTGAGATGTGGGTAGATGGGTGTCGGAGGGTCGGTTCAGGCTACTGTGGCTGATTCATTTGCCCATTTCATGGGTGGAGAGTTGAGCCTGTACTGGCTGCTCAGTGGGGAACTTATCTACCCTCTGGGCGGACATCCCCTGGGGTGCCCAGGGTTTAAGGGGATCATTCCCGGACTTGCCTCCTAGGCGCCATCAGCTTCACCCCCACAAGATTGAGTGAGTTCTGGATTTGAACCCAAGTGCCCCCTGTCCACTTCTCTAACTCTTTTGGAGCCTCAGTTTGCTCATCTGTGAAATGAGCATAAAACAGCCAGCCACTCACTGCAAACTCCATGGTGCTAATAGATGCTCAGAAAGTGCTCTTGATCAGTACATCCACCAAGCATTATCCTCGCTCCAGACTGAGTGAAAGCCAATGAGTAGGGCTAGGTGCACAGAGGGATCCTGAGCCAGGGCTGAGAGGACTGGAGCCTGGGATTGATGCTCACATTGATCCTGGGGGAAGTGGAGCTGCCTGGCTTGGAAAAGGCAGGAGAGGACTGTGAGGTGCAGGCAGAGACAGAGGGAGGCTCCTCCCCCCACCCCAACCCCACTACCCTCCATGCTCTACAGGTCCATGCCACTGCCTGCGGGGACCCTCTGAGCTAGACAGTGTGGAACCCACTTCACAGGAGAAGGCAGCACAGGCACATGGCTGGGGATTTAGGTGGCCTTGGGTTGGCTGCACACCAAGCCCATGATTTTCTGTTCCTTGGACCTTCTCAGGGCTGGGACTGTTTCTGGTTTCTTTAGGGGGCTGGGGTGAGAGAGCCTGGATTCAGCATCCTTAGGTATCATCAAAGTATCAGCCTCAGTTCACCTTCCCCTATCCCAGCAGGTGGGCAAGGTCAGGGTAATCACCCATTTTATAAGTGAACAAACCGAGGCTTCAGCTCCCTGGTTCTCCTGACAATTACATAACTGAGTTGTGGACTCAGGCCCCCACTAGTGGTATCTGGGTAATGCATCCAATTTGTTGTGACTCAGTTTACCCATATACAAAGTGAGGATCGTGTCAAATTTTTGTGAATTGATGCAAGTTGTTTAGACCTGGCGTGGAGCGTGGAGGTGCCATTGTTCTAATGTGAGTGGCTGGGTGCAAACTGAGGCCTGTGTTTGGAACCAGGACTGAGCAAAGCTGCCAAGAAGTAGCTTAAGAAGGAGAGTGGCTTGGATGGGGGATGGGGAGTCCAAGGACCGTACCCCAAGAAGTCCCTGCTAGGATTCTACCTCATCCTGCAAGATCTCTGTTCTAGCACTGTGGATTGGCTTCCTGTTGCCTGTTGTCTCTCTCTCAGCCTGGGAGTCCCTGGAAGGTGAAAGTTTGGGGTGTCCCAGTGTTCTCATCATCCAGCTCAGGTCAGGAGCACATAGTAGGGACAGCTGATTAAAAGGTCTGTTCAATTGCATCTGAAGCATTGGATTGAGGCCTGTCTAGTTCATGATGACAGCTAAATATGTATGCAAGGAAGTGTATAATTTGCCCTTGTACCTCTCTCTCTCTCTCTCTCTCTCTCTCTCTCTCTCTCGTCTTCCTTTTATTTATTTATTTAATTATTATTATTTTTTTTTGCATTTCTCTGAAGCTGGAAACGGGGAGGCAGTCAGGCAGACTCTCGCATGCGCCCGACTGGGATCCACCCGGCATGCCCACCAGGGGGTGTCGCTCCGTTGCGACCAGAGCCAGTCTAGCACCTGAGGCAGAGCCCCTGGAGCCATCCCCAACCCCCGGGCCATCTTTGCTCCAATAGAGCCTTGGCTGCGGGAGGGGAAGAGAGAAGCAGAGAGGAAGGAGAGGGGGAAGGGTGGAGAAGCAGATGGGAGCTTCTCCTGTGTGCCCTGGCCAGGAATCGAACCCGGGACCCCCGCACACCAGGCCAACGCTCCACCACTGAGCCAACCGGCCAGGGCCTCTCTCGTCTTCCTTTTAGAGAGCTCTGGAAGAGGTGTGGGGGCAAGCTGGGCTCTAGTCTGGTGGCTGGAGAGGGTGTGTTCCCCAGCAGACATGGTGTGTGGACTTCAAGCCTCAGCACTTTCTGTTCTGCCCACAGATGGATGTGTGGGTGGAGATGAGTTGGTAGCAGGTTATCTATGCCAGGGTTCCAACTTTGGGCCCTGGCTGGGTAGCTCAGTTAGTTAGAGTATCATCCTGATACACCAAGGTTGACGGTTTGATTTCCCATCAAGTAACATACCAGAATCAACCAATGAATGCATAAATAAGTGGAACAACAAATCGATGTTCTCTTTCCCTAAAATCAATAAATAAAAAAATTGAAAAGAATTCCAACGTTGGGTTAAAAATTATGGAGGAGATTGGCACTGTGTGGACATCCTGCTGGTTGATTCAGTCTGCTCAGGGGGGTTTTGCGAATTAGTTTCTGTATATGTTTTAATTTAAAGTATATGATGCATTTAGCCCAAGCTCTCAAACCTAATCACCTGGAATGGAGCCCGGCTTCTAGTTCAGATTCTCAAATCCACTTCTTAGTCAACTTCTCTGGGCAAATTTCCATTGACCCCATGACATCATGAAAGGATGAAATAAGAGAATTTATGAAAGTTTTTAAAGGCTGATCAGATGGGAGCTGCTGTCCTTATCAGCTTGTTTAAGGTCCCGGAATTCGAGGTGGAGGGGACTGTAGAGGCAAGGCAGCCAGGGAAAAGAAATTAGAAATGAATTTGAGAGAAGCGGTAGCTAGAAGAGGACTGAGTCCACAAAACCCACATCAGGTGGTTCTAAAACCTTGCCACAGGTGGGCTACCATTTTGACTCTGAGTTCCTCAGCAGGCAATACAAAAAGACAGACAAACACTTGCAAAAATGTGCATATTTGTGGCCACACACACATTTGTAGCCATCCAAAGGCATGGTCCTGGGCCCGTGTATATGCACGTATGTAAGCAGAATTCTACAGTGGCCCTCATGGCCCTGGCTGGTTGACTTAGTGGTAGAGCATTGCCAGCATGTGGATGTCCTGGGCTCAATTCCCAGTCAGGGCACACAGGAGAAGGACCATCTGCTTCTCCACACCTCCCTCTCTCCTTCTCTCTCTCTCCCCCTCCTGCAGCCATAGCTCGATTGGTTCCAGCGAGTTGACCCGGGCACTGAGGATGGTTCCATGGCTTCCACCTCAGGTGCTGAAAAAAATGACTCCATTGCTGAGCAATGGAGCAACGACCACAGATGGGCAGAGCATCACCCCTTAGTGGGCGTACTGGGTGGATCCTGGTCAGGGTGCATGTGGGATTCTGTCTCTCTGCCTCCCCTCCTCTCACTAAAATAAATAAATAAATAAATAAATAAATAAATAAATAAATAAATAAATAAATAATAGATAGATAGATAGATAGATAGATAGATAAAATGGCCCTGATCTCTGCCTGCCGGTGTTGCATTCTGAGTGTAGCTTGATTATAGACAATGAAACATGGCAAAGGTGATGGATGTAACCTCCATGATTATAATGTGTTTGTTATGTAAGACCCTGTCCTAGTAAAAATTCTGCTGGCTTTGAAGAAATGAGCTGCAGTGTTTTTAGGGGTCCCTGGAGGGGTCACACTGTTGGGGAACATTTGGTATGTTTTAGTTCCTGAGAGCAGTTGACAGTCAGAAAGTAAAACAGGATTTCAGTACAACAACCACAAGGACTTGAATTCTGCCGACAGCCACCAGAGCTTGGAAAGAACCTTGAAAACGAGACAGGAACTCAGCTGGTGGACACTTTCTCTGAGTCCTTGTGGGACCTGAGCAGAGAAACTGGCAATGTGTGTTGTTTGACGATGGTGAATTTGTGTTGAATCAACACAACTAATTAGCTAACTAATACATGAGGTGAATCATGCTCTTGCTTTCTGCATTTTGTCTGCTACCAGCTTAGTACAGGCCTCCTACTCCTTAATTAATTGCACACATGGTCATCATTGGTGTTTGCACTTATCAAGCACCTACTGCATGTCAGGCTGTACACTAAGCATTTGATTTGGATCGTCTTGGTTTATCTTTTCTCCAGTCACAGGAAATCGTGCTCATTCTCCAGAAGGTAAAACTGAGGTTTGGAAGTTTAAGTGAGCAATCCTAGAGCACACAGGGGTTAGTGGGGGCTCAAGGGTTTCTGGTCCCCCTGAACCCTTTGAATTCTCTGGAGGTTTGTCCCATGTCTTCATCTCACCAATCTGCTGGTTCTTCCCCTGGCACAGTGGCTCTCAGAATGAGGGCCCCACTTGCTGAATCAGTGTCCCAGATGGGCCACCAGATATGGAGAGCCAGCTATCAGGGCTTCCATGAGCCTTCCAGGCAATCCTGATGCACACCTACATTCGGGAAAAACTGAGAGAGTGAATTCTGCTGTCTTGTGCTTCTGTGCCTTTGTGCAGGCTGCTCCCTCCTGAGGAAGGTGAAGCTCCTTGCTGTCCCTCTTTGCAGAGGTCACTTCTCTTGGTCCTTCAGGTCTTAGCTGGTTTCTCTACCTCAGGGAAGCCTTCCTGCCCCCAGACTCATCAGTCCTGCCCTGTTTTACTATCTCATACTTCTGTATCTGTTACAGAGATTTTATCACAATTCATACTGATATTTTTATTCCTGGAACTTTTTGCTTAGTACCCTTCTCTCTGAACAGATGGAATTTCATGGAGGCAGGGGCCTGGTGCACAATAGGTACATAATAACTGACTGATACATGAATGAGTGAGTGAATGAATGGATATATGAATGAAAGAATGAGTGAGTGAATGAATGAATGGAGGCCCCTACCTTTCTGTTTCCCCACAGCCAAAAGAAAGGAAGGCAAATTTTAAACAGCTTGAAGTTATATCTCAACCTGGAGCCATCAGAAACACTATCTCTCGACAGAACACATTGACCCACCTTAGGGCAGATGAATGTCTGACTTTGTGGAGCAGAGGTGGGGGCTCCAGGCAGAGAAGGGACAGCCCCAACCTGCTGGGCGGCAATCAAGTCACCCTTCACCCCACTCGCAACTGTGTCTCTGCAGATAAGCATGATCTGCTGTTGAGGGGCTGTGATATGTGTTTGTGTGTGTGTGTACATGCATGTTCATGTGTGCAACATGCAGCCTCTGCAGTAAACCTGGATGGAAAAGCCCTCTCAACACACAAAAGCTGGAAAGGAATGTTAAGCCCATTATCAATATTTTGTCTGAAAAAAATACAAAAAGCATTTTCTTCTCTGAAAAGGGGGAGTCTTCCTCTGGAAGAGGGGGAGTCTGGGTTTGGTGTGAGTCTAGTGAATGTGAAGACCAGGAGGCTTTGCTCTGCTCCCAGTTGGTGCCTGGGTCCCTCTGAGCATCTCCGCCCATCTCACCTCTGATTCACCCCCACCTGTTCCTTACCCTGATAGAGTCCCACCAGGCCTCTAGCTATAAGCTCGGCCCCCCAACCTACCTCCATCCTCCCCTGGAAATGGACATTCTTCTGAGCTGAGCCCCTTCTAATTCTCCTGAAATGGGCCACGTTCACCAATCTTCCTACTGTGTTTCTGTTGACCCTCTGCTGTTCCCTTGACCCTCCACTCTCTCTAGGAAACTCCTACTCTACTTGAAAAGCCCAGCTCCAGTGCCTCCTCCTTTATACAGTTTCCCTTCCCTTCCCAGATGGAACCTTAGCTGCCCTTCCTCAGCCCCAACCACAGAACCTTCCCTCCACCCAGGGACTCCCCAGCCCTAGGTGTCTCACTCTGTGGCCCACCCAGTGTCCTTATGTCTCACCCACAGCCTGGGGGATTCTGAGAACTGAGCCAAAGCTGGTCCCCTTTAGGACCTCAGCATCAATCCTCAGGATGGATCAGGATTTGGACAATAAACAGGGCTCACACCCACCTTCCCTTAGGCCTAGAGAGAAGATTCTGGATTTTGGCCAGGGAGAAGGAGCAAAGCCACATTCTTCTCAAGTCTCAGTTTCCCTTATAATAAGGAGGACTTTGGGTCAGATTTCAAATTTTGGCATTATTTATTTACTCACTCATTCCTCAACATTTTCTGAGCTCCTTCTGTGTGAAGAGTTCATGGTGTTCTAGACACTGAGAAAAATGGCCAGCCAGCACTAAACTCAATTTGTAAACAGCCTTGCTGTCTGTAGCTCTCTGTCCTCCCTGACCACTGAGGAGGACGCTGAGGCCCGTACTAGGAGGCACCTGGGTTTAGCTGGGGGCGGGAGCAACTCTCATGAGGTACCAGGCTCTCCCCGACTAGTGGGACCCCTTTCCAGTTCAGAGGAGCTGTCCTTGGTGCTGAATCTAGAAATGGAGGACTTGACTCTGGGCTGGGGCTTCCCTCCCAGCCCATGCATCTGAGTCCCCTCCCCTGCCCCAGGGGTCAGACCCCATGTTCCTCCTCTCCAGCAGGCTGAAAGAGCTTGGTCCAGTCATTTTGGGACTGTCTGCCCCCCAGTTTGCCATTATTGCTTTGTGAGGGACTTCCCTTCAGCCTTGCACTATGTTGCCCCACCCCCACCCCTGCCTTTCATCTCCTGTGTCCCCTCTCCTTCCTACCCAGCCACTCACATTGGCACCATGGGGCTGGGACTTTAAGAGCCCACCTCTGCCTCCCTCTGTATGGAACAAATGAACAGGCAAGAATCTTGGCATCTGTACACTTCAGAGTGACTCCACAGGGGCCCCTCTGTGTACTCCAACCCCCACCCCACCCGAAAACATGAGATTGCCAGGGCTGCAAGAATCTGGAGTCTGGGTTTGAATGATCTAGGAGGACTTCCTGGGGGAGGTGAGCCCAGAAGAACCCAGACAGGTAGAAGGTGGGATATTTCTCCTTCCAATCCCCCCTCCACTCCAAACCTTGAGCTGAGCTTGAAAGGCTGAAGGGGGTGTGCAGTACCTCATCCACCTGGAGGGTAGAGAATTGACCTCATTATGGGAGGGGATCAGACACTCAGCCTCTGCAGGGTTGGGGAGGCATGGGTGAGAGGGAATATTTTATCCAGGCGGCTGCAATCTCTCTTCCAAGGCCAACGGCCCTTCAGATATTGAGCATCCCTGTCAATGCCGCTAGCTATAAGTGGAGGGGAAAAAATCACTTAATGGGCAGCTTGGGTGGGTGGGTGAGTCCCGGGCTGCTGAGAAAACAAGGTGGTGCTGGACCCTTAAAGGGACTTCTGTATTCTCCCCTGCCCCCATCCATCTTGGGGGGCTCAGAGGGGGGCTCCAGGCACCTGCTAATAACCCTTCAATAGGTGATCCCATTTTTACTGAGTTCCTGCTGTGTGTATTTTCATCTGTGCAGTTGCCCAAAATATATTTTTTTCATGTATACTGTGTGCCAAGCCTAGAGCTGGATGCAGGAGCGAGGGCTTTGCAGGTCCTAAAGCATGACCCAGACAAAAGGGTCTAAAAGGGGGACTGGTGACTTCTGTGAGAAGGGGACATTTGCCCTGATAACCATAAGTGAAGCAGGAGTTAATTGAGAAGTGGGAACAGCATTCCAAGCAGTGGATACAGCATGTGCAAAAGCTTGGTGGTGAGAGGAATGTGGGCTTATGAATGGTTGGGTAAGGCAGTACCTGTGGGGAGGGGCTGAAGTAGGGAAGAATATGGTTGGATTGTTATTATTATTTTCAAAATAAGCTGGCGATAATATTTTCACTATAGAAGGGAAGCTGAGTTATGTAGATGTGAGCCACCGCCACCTCCTTCCTGCTCAGAGCTGATGAGCTGGGAGGACTGGAGGCCATAGGCTTGGGTCATGGAGGACAGACCCCAGGTCCCAAAGGAGAGAGAACATCTGACAGAGTTATCTGAAAAGGAGATGGCAGGAGGGCCAGGGTTCCCCTGTCACAGTTAACTTCAGAAAAGCTGAGTTACAAATAGGAATATCTGTACTTTTAAAAATATCTTCTAAATGTTTTTGAGTAAGGAATATATGCATGGGGGACAATTTTTTTTAAAGCAACAACAGCCTGGCCTGTAGTGATGCAGTGGCCAGAGCATTAACCTGGAATGCTGAGGTCACTGGTTCGAAATGCTGGGCTTGGTTGGTCAGGGCATATATAACAAGAAGCAAAGAATAACTAAAGTGAAGCAACTATGAGCTGATACTTCTTGCTGCCCCCTCTCCTCTCTCTGTAAGATCAATGAATAAAATCTTTAAAATAAAATAAAAAAGAACAACAACCATATAAGGGACCATAAGCCTCCATCTCCATTTCACCTGTCCTGCTTCACCAGTTTCTGTCTGCACAGCAGGCTCTGTTCCTGGGTCTCTTAAATATGTAAAGAATGTGAGTATCACATATAGATTATATGCACACTTCTTTATGCAAATGTGAGCATCTTCTACTCACTGTTTGGCACCTAGCTATGTTTTTTTAAAATGATAGACTGCTTTTTAGAATGGTTTTAGATTTACAGGAAGATTGAACAGTGTATAGGAAATTCCTATATACATCCCCATCACACACACACATGGTTTCCTCTATTATGTAAGTGTGGTGCGTTTGTTACAATTAATGAACCAATATTAATACATTGTTATTAAGTGTTATGAGTTGAATTTTTTCCTTCCCCCCCCCCAAAAGATGAAGTCCTTACCCTGGTACCTGTGAATGGGACTTTATTTTGGAAATAAGATCTTTGCAGATGATTAAGTTAAGATGAAGCCATTAGGGTAGTTCTAATCCAATGTGACATGTCCTTATAAGAAGATGACGTTAGTAGACAGATATACACACTAGGAGGAGAAGTTCATGTGACAACAAAGGCAGAGATGGGGTGATGTGTCTACAAGCCGAGGAATGCCAAGGATGGTTGTAGCCACCAAAAGCCAGGAGAGAGAAGATAAAACATATCCTTCATCGTGGACTCAGAAGGAACCCACTCTGCTGACACCTTGACTTCAGACTCTGTCTGGCCTTCAAAACTGGGAGAGAATACATTTCTGTATTTCAGCCACTCATTTTGAGGTCCTTTGTTACAGCAGCCCCAGGAAATTCATACATCAACTCTGGTCTATCATTTACTTTAAGGTTCACTCTCTGTGTTGTATGTTTAATGGGTTTTAATTGCATATATGATGCAACCACCATTACATCATCATAAAGAGTAGTGTCACTGCTCTAAAAATCCTCTATGCTCCACCTGTGCATCCTTCCCTCTCCCTACCCACAGGACCCATGGATCTTTTTCTTGTCTTCACAATTTTGCCTTTTCCAGACTGTCCTTGAGTTACAACCATATAGCATGTAACCTTTCGGGCTGGCTTCTTTCACTCAGTAATATGCATTTATTTCCTCCTTGTCTTTTTGTTCAATAGCTTATTCTTTTTAGTGCTAAATAATATTCCATTGTCTGGGTCGATTTATCCACTCATCTTTCGAAGGGCATCTTGGTGGCTTCCAGTTTTGGCCAGTTATGTTTAAAGCTGCTCTAAACACCCATGTAGACATAGTTGCTGGCTCCTTTGGGGCAGCTAGCCTTTCACCAAATATATATTAGAAATATTTAGTGCTGCTACCAGGTGGAGCTGCACAGTGCTCAGTGATGTGGACAGTCTGTAACTTATTTAACCAGCATCCTCTTGTTGTCTATTTAGGTTGTTTTCAGAATTAATGCTTTTGGGAACATGCTCTTATATAAATATTGTCATACTTCTGCATGCATACCCATGGGGTATTTCCAGCAGTGGAAACAACACAGGGACCTGGGAAATTTGTTTACCATTTAGCGAGCAACTACTATGTGTTGAGCATGGTTTTAAGGGGCTCAGGACCGAGTGGGGAAGGTGACAGATAAAAGTCCTTGTCCTTACAAAGCTCTCATTTTAAATTTGAATTTTAAATCTTGTCAGATGCCAGCACATTGCCTTCTGGAAAGATCCATTCAAATTGACCTGATCACCAAAAGTGTGTAATTGTGTGTGCGTGAGATGGGGCTGTGACTACTTCTGGTGCCCCTTTCCTCCTGGGCTGATGGAGATGGAGGTGGAGAGTACCTGACACAGGTCCCTAGAGGGGCGGGAATAGCTGATAAGCAAACATGTCAATCACTCAATCAGTTGAATTGGGTTAATAAAGCTGCCAGATGGAGAGACGGCTTCGGAAATCCATGCACCAGACCATGTCCACCTGGGGCAGCGCTCCAGGGCAGCTGACACCCACCAGGGTAAGCACTTGTTTAGGAGGGGGTCACAGCTTGGGGTGGGGGGAATCTGTTGTCTTGACCTCAGCTTCTACATCTATCAAGGGAGAATCCACCCTGGCAATGGAGCATTGTGCCAGGCACAGGCCAGGCCAGTTGTCTCACAGCTCACCTAGGATTGTCATTCTCTCAGTCATCCTGTCCTGACTCTGGGGACCAAGCAATTCTCAGGACAGCAGGCCACAGCCCTCAGAGGGTGCCTGAGCATGGCTAACATTTATAAAATGAATGCTTATGTAGAATCACCAGTGTTGGCCCTGGCCGGTTGGCTCAACAGTAGAGCGTTGCCCAGAGTGTGGATGTCCTGGGTTCGATTCCCAGTCAGGGCATATAGGAGAAGCGACCTTCTGTTTTTCCAGCCCTCCCCTTTCCCCTTCTCTCTCTCTTTCTCTCTCTCTCTCTCGCTCTCCCCCTCCTACAGCCATGGCTCGAATCGTTTGAGCAAGTTGGCTGGGCTGCTGAGGATGGCTCCATGGCCTCATCTCAGACGCTAAAATAGCTCGGTTGCTGAGCAATTGAGCAGCGGCCCCAGATAGGTAGAGCATTGCCCTGTAGGGTGCTTGCTGGTGGATCCTGATCAGGGCGTATGTGGGAGTCTGTCTGTCATCCTCCCTGCCTCTCAATTAATTAAAAAAAAGAAAAAAAAGAATCACCAGTGTTCTTCCAAGTGAGGCATCTGAACCTGGTGGATCTGGGATGTTTCCTAAGAAGGTGGCACTTGAAGGGGACCTGATATGAGCAGGGTCAGCAGGGGAGAGGGATAACCATGTCCCTGTGGGAGGAACAGTGGGAGGCTAGGCAGGGACAGAGTGGCAACAGAAAGTTGGGAGCTTGGACAAGAGGGAAAGGCTATAGGGATAGAAGTGCAGAAACACTTGTGCAAACTTTCACACATACACATGCACAAATACACACAAACCCATGTGTACTCACGCACACCTTCACACTTGTGCAAAAACACAGGCATATGCTCACATGCACACATACTCATATGTGACTAGTAACCACTGACACACTTCACATGCTCATACGTGTGTACAAACATATACATGCATACACACAAATATGCACCCACGCGTATACACACACATTCATGCACTCTCACATGCCCTTGCACACATATGCCCTCACACACATGCATGTGGACTCTTACATACACATGCACACACATGCTAAAAATACACACTGACCAACCTCGGCCTCCCTCCCTCTCCTACTTTCACACAAACATACCCATGTACATGTCACAAATGTGCACATACAGATGTACAGTCACATACTCACATGCAAGCACGTACTTGTACACATGTACACACCCACACACTCTTGTACATTTGTTCACTAAAATAAACAGTTGAATGCTCACTCACACTCATGAGGACCATTCATATATTACAAACAGCCACGTTCAAAATAGCTCATCTTTTGATAAAATCCAGCTTTTTATCTTACATGTGAATTGCCCACCTCCGCCTCCTTCCTGCTCCCCACTCAATAACCAGGTTAAAATGAAAATTTAATTTCAGTATCTGCTTTCAAAAATACCACCCCCCACCACCCTCCAGTCAGTACTGCCTTCCTCAGCTGTTAAGAATTGGAAATGCAAAAGCCAGGCATATGCTCACATGCACACGTACTCATATGTGACTAGTAACCACTGACACACTTCACATGCTCATACATGTGTACAAACATATACATGCATACACACAAATAGTTGAGGAAGACTGAAGACTTATCAGGTGCAACATTATGTGAAAAATAAAGTAAATAAATGCAAACAGCTCTGGCTGTTTGGCTCAGCAGTAGAGCATTGGCCCAGCGTGTGGAAGTTCCAGGTTCATTTCCCAGTCAGGGCACATAGGAGAAATGACCATCTGCTTCTCCACTGCTTCCCCTCCCTTTTCTCTCTCTTTCTTTCTCGCAGTATGGCTCGAATGGTCGAACAAGTTGGCCTTGGGTGCTGAGGGATGAGGGTGGCTCCATGGCTTCCTCTCAGGTGCTAAAATAGCTTAGTTGCTGAGCAACAGAGCAGCAGCCCCCAGATGGGCAGAGCATCACCCTGGTAGGGGGCCTGCCCATTGGATCCCACAGGAGTTTGTCTCTCTGCCTCCCCATCTCTCTCTCACTTAATTAAATAAATAAAATAATAAATGCAAACATTTGGAGAGGGATGACATAAAGATTGCGGCTCTGAAAAGCTTGTCTGTGCATAGCACAGAGTCCAGGGATCTCTGAACAAAATGTCCACAGCTAATTTTTTTTTAATTTTTATTTATTTTTTTATTTTTTACAGAGACAGAGTGAGTCAGAGAGAGGGATAGACAGGGACAGACAGACAGGAACGGAGAGAGATGAGAAGCATCAATCATCAGTTTTTCATTGCGCGTCGCAACACCTTAGTTGTTCATTGATTGCTCTCCCATTTGTGCCTTGACCGCGGGCCTTCAGCAGACCAAGTAACCCCTTGCTGGAGCCAGTGACCTTGGGTTCAAGCTGGTGGGCTTTTCCTCAAACCAGATGAGCCTGCACTCAAGCTGGTGACCACGGGGTCTCGAACCTGGGTCCTCCGCATCCCAGTCCGACGCTCTATCCACTGCGCCACCACCTGGTCAGGCTCCACAGCTAATTTTAAATGGGGGGATCTGTGGCTAGGGTTTTGCCTTTTTAAATTTCATTTAAAGTGATTATGGAATTGCACTGAAAGTTTCTCTAAAACGCTGATTTTGGGGTGTGTTTGTGAAGGATTAATTAAGATCATTTAAATAAATCTCCTAGCATTGGACTTGGCACAACACATATTAAAACTGTCATGTGCACTAATTTTTTTTTTTTTTTTACAGAGACAGAGAGAGAGTCAGAGAGACGAATAGATAGGGACAGACAGACAGGAACGGAGAGAGATGAGAAGCATCAATCATCAGCCTTTCGTCGTGGCACCCCAGTTGCTCATTGATTGCTTTCTCACACGTGCCCTGACCGCGGGCCTCAGCAGACCGAGCGACCCCCTGCTCGAGCCAGCGACCTCGGGTCCAAGCTGTGAGCTTTGCTCAAACCAGATGAGCCTCCGCTCAAGCTGGCAACTCGGGGTCTCGAACCTGGGACCTCCGCATCCCAGTTCGACGCTCCATCCACTGCACCACCGCCTGGTCAGGCTGCACTAAAATTTTAAAACAATCAGCCATTTGCATCAAGTTATTCAATTTTGTTTTTCACTCCAAAGGAGGAAATATTTTTGACCCCATGGAGAGAACCCTACCTTTCTATTATAAATGGGATTTTTATTTTTACAATAAACCTTTCTTTGACAAAATTCAGTTATTCCTTTTAATAAACCCAAGTAGTCGTTGGGGCCTTTGGGATTTTGTGTTTTTACTAAACTGAAAACTTTAGGGCACCACAACTTGTTACTTCAAAATAACCAATGTTCTTTTTTTAAGTCAATTTTGCCTTGGGTCAGGGCCTGCCCCACCCTGGACTTCCGTGGGAGGAGGTGCTGTTTAGACAAGAAGATCCCTCAGCATTCCTAAGCCCTTTAATGTCAACCTTACATTTTAATTTAAATCATCCTTCCTCAGAAAGTTGTGGGCCATAGGCAGTAAATGTGTTGGACCCAGTGAGCCTTGAATAAATGTTTTGGCCTCTTTAGGGGGTCTAGTGGTCAACCTGGTGTGGCAGAGAAAATTTGAAGGCCCTGAGCCATACCTCCGGGTATCAGGCCCATCGGCACCCTATAAATCCTACGACTCAGACAAGCCCAGAGAAGTGGCCAGGTAGAATTTGCAGATGCAGCCCCATGTGTGCTGGGGACCAGGAAAGCTGAGAAGGGGTCCTCGCCGCCTCCACCCCCACCCTGGCTATTTAGTCGCCCCACCGCAAGAAGCCTTGCGTCCCCGAGATAAGAAACGGGTCAATAAACTTTTTTCCAAGACCCACTGGGTTACTTCATCCTCGCAGGCCCCCTTCCCGCCCGCAGCTCCCTCCCCGCGTCGGGAAAGGTCAGATGGGAGGCGGCATCGACCCGCGCCCGGAGCCAGGCCTGTGGCCACACTGAGGCCGCGCTGACCAACTGACCACGCGCTGCCCTGGAGCCCGGCATGCCGCGGGCCAATAGGAGTGCGCCGAGCCGCGGTTGCCGGGCAACGCGGGCCGGGGAGAAGGGGCGGGGCCGGCACGGTGATGGAGCGGAGATTGCAGCGATCAATCCGGCTACCGTACGCATGCGTGGCCCAAGGCCGGGAGGAATGCTGCAGCCGGCGCCCAGTGGCCATCGATCGCCGCGGCCAGAGGCGCTTAATAAGCTCGGAGAAGGGCTTAAGGGAGGAGCTCGAGTGCCCCCGCCACCCACCACCTCCTCCCCTCCTGCTCCCTTCCATAATAATAACAATGACAGCAGCTCACATTCACGCAGCGCTTACTGCTAGTTGGACCATTGCACTTAAAATCTCCCAATATACCAGCCAAGGGGGTTAGTGAATGTCCGGCTTCAGCCGGGAGGTGGACACAGGGGCCAGATTCCCCGAGTTAGCATCCTGACCCTGCCACCCACTAGCTCAGTGGCCTTGGGCACCTGAACTCGTCTCACTGAGCCTCAGGAGTCTCACCTCTAAAGCGGGGTAAAAATAGTACCTGCCCGAAGGTCTCTCTGAGGTATCCTGTAAAGTGCTATGTTTCTCAGCAGGCATCAGCCATGATTTTGTTCTCAGGTGGGAATGCTGAGTGAGATCTCAGAGGGGAAGTCACTGGCTCTAAGACTGCAGTTGTTCAGAACAGGGGGGTCCCTGCTCTTTCGGTTTCCTTTCACTTTGTTCTGCCTCTACTTATCTTCATAATATTCATGGAGCATTTACAGTGAGCCAAACACTGTACTAAATACTTTGCATATATTTAATGCATTGGTTCTTCAAAACCCAATGCATTGGTTACCCTCATTTCACAGATGAGGAAGCAAGGAAAGTGAAGAGGTCCTTCTCCATTTTGTACCTTCTACTCCACCTTCTCGGCTTTCTTCTCCTTATTCTTTCTCCTACTTTGTCCCTTCTCTCTTCATCTCCTCTTTCTCCTCCTATTCCTCTGAGTTGTTTGGCTTTAAAGCCACTAAGTTTTCCATAACACTTACCCATGTACTTTCCTTCACTTCTCTTCCTTTTTCCAAGACTGGTGTTGTACATAGGATTTTCCTGGAGCTGCTGTAACAAAGTACCACACACCAGAAGGCTTAAACAGATTTACTCTTGCATGGTTCTGGAGGCCAGAGTCTGAGATCAAGGCGTGAGCAGGGTAGTGTCCTTCCTGACTGTCCTTTCCTGGTTGTTGGCAATCCTGGCATTCCTTGGCTTGTGACTGCATCATTTCAATTTCTGCTGTCATACAGTCATATACCCCTGGCCTTCTCCCTGAGTCTTTGTGTATCTCTCTTCTTCTTATAAGGACACAAGTAATTGGATTTAGGGGTCATCCTGATTCAGTACAACATCATCTTAACTAATAATCTCTGCAAAGACTGTATTTTTAAATCCATCCACATTCTGAGGTTCTGGGTTGTAGGGGGCACCATTTGATTTGCTATAGGTGGGCATAGAGGGAGAGGTATATAAGGATGGTCTTCTCCAGGGTCCCAGGAATTGCTGGGTATAACAGGCTCTGGCTAAGACCTCAGAAAATTGTTGACAGAGCCCCTGGACTTTCTAAAGTGGGCTCATGTAATCTCTGGCTGCCATGTGGTCTGTGTCTTTCACTTTATCACATAGACATCCTTCCATGTCATTATAATTTCTCCACTTCTATCACCTTTACTAGCTACCCAGAATTCCCCCCATAGGAGAGACATCCACCATTTATTAATCCCTCTTGCTTGGGCAGCAAGGCTAGTCCCAGCACACTATGTTCTGGCAAAGGGCAAAATGGCATAGGGTAAGCATAACAGGTGGAAATTAATTGGGGGTGAGAATGTAGATAACATAGACCCCACACCTGTATGTCTACATTGGGTAAAAAGCATTTAAAGTGTGTTAGTCCACCCATGGGGAGCCAGCATCACAAAAACACAGGCAGATGCCCAGTGATGGGGATGGTCTGCTTCACTCTCATTGTACATTTTTCTTTTTTATTGAGGTGAAATTCATATAACATAAAATTCACTTTGTTTTTTTAGGTGAGAAGAACAGAGACAGTGAGGCAGACTCTCGCATGAGCCCCAACTGGGATTCACCCAGCAACCCCATCTGGGGCTGATGCTCACATACCAAGCTATTTTTAGCACCTGTGGCTGATGCCCTCCAGTGGAGCTACCTTCAGTGCCCAGGGCCATGCTTGAACAAATTGAGCCACTGGCTGTGGGAGGGAAAGAGGGAGAAAAAAGGGAGAGGGAGGAGGGGGAAAAGCAGATGGTCACTTCTCTGGTGTGCCTTGACCAGGAATCGAACCTGGGACTCAAACCCAGGACATCCATACACTGGGCTGATGCTCTATCCACTGAATCACTGGCGAGGGCCAAAATTTATTATTTTAAAGGGTACAATTCAGTGGTATTTAGTTCATTCACAATGTTGTACAATGATTACTATTATTTAGTTTCTAAACATTTTTGTCATCCACCAAATAAAAGCCTGTCCCCATTAGGACTCATCCTCACCTTCCTCCCCCAAGTCCCAGGAATCCACTTTACATCTCTGTGGACTTGCCTGTCCTGGACATTTCACATAGATGGAATCACATACTGTGTGGTCTTTTGTGTCTGACTTTTCTCACTGAGCATGATGTTTTCAAGTTTCATCCATGTTGTAGCACATGTCAACCCTTCACTCCTTTTTAAATTATTTTTTTAGCCTGACTGGTGGTGGGACAGTGGATAGAGTGTTGACCTGGAATGTTGGGGTCTCAGTTCAAAACCCCAAGGTTGCTGAATGTGGGCTCAACAGCTTGAGCATGGGATCATAGATGTGAACCCAGGGTCACTGGCTTGAGCAAGGAATCACTGGCTCAGCTTGAGCCCCCTGGTATGACCAAGGCACATATAAGAAGCAATCAATGAACAACTAAAGTGAAGCAACTATGAGTTGATGTTTCTCATCTTTCTCCTCTCTCTCTCCCTTTTGTTCTCCCTCTCTCTCTCTCTAAAGATCAATAAAAACAAACATAAAAAATACCCAAGGCCATCAAGTATATATATATAAAGAATGAATGTGTTGTTCTTCTAACACAAAAATTATTAAAAAAATTTTTTTTCACATTGTGGTAAAATATATATAACATAATATTGACCATTGTAACCACTTTTAGGCATACAGTTCTGTGGCATTAAGTACATTCATATCATTGTGCACTCATTCCTACTATCCATCTCTGGAACTTTCTCATCTTCCCAAACTGACACTCTGTCCT
The DNA here is from genome assembly GCF_036850765.1 of Saccopteryx bilineata. NCBI lineage: Eukaryota > Metazoa > Chordata > Mammalia > Chiroptera > Emballonuridae > Saccopteryx > Saccopteryx bilineata. The sequence continues at coordinate 156,725,942 of NC_089490.1, forward strand.
TGTTAAACACTTACTCCCTATCCCGCCCCCACTCCCAGCTCCTGGCAACCACCATCTACTTTCTGTTGACTCCTCTAGGGTTTTCATATGAGTGAAATCACACAGTATTTTTCCTTTTGTGTCTGGCTTCTCTCACTGGACATCATGTGTTCAAGGTCCACCCACATTTTGCTCTGCTCTTTTTCATGGCTGAGTAGTATCCCAGTGTGTGAATGGACCACACTCTTTATTCATTCATCTTTTCAACTTGGATTATGTCTACCTTTTGGCCATTGTGAATCCTATTGCTGTGAACATGGGTGTACCTCAGTGACTCTGACTCATCAGTTTCCATGAAGCAACTTTGGGGCAGTGAACAGACCTCACATGGAATCAAACATCTTCCATCCCACCCCATGGTGAACTGTGCCTGAAGACCCAAATTGAAGAGTCCTAGATAGAGTCCCACGTGTGGGATAGGACCCCCTGAGTCTGAATCCTAGCTGTGTGAACTTGGTCAAGTCACTTATCCCGATTTAGGCATCAGTTTCCTCATCTGTAAATTGGGGGCAGTGCAATCCTTTACTCCACAAGCATGGTGCCCCCATGAAACAGAGCAAGTGCCCAATAAAGATTCTCATTGTTTCTGCCATTATTATAATTTTGAAATGATTTGTTAGTAGTGTGATGCTGCTGAACCTCAGATCCACATCCCCCCTCTGGCTTTCCCTTTCTCACTGCATCCCAGCCCTACGGCAGCATAGGTATGCTGTAGTTATTTCTGATTTACCCTGGACCCCCAAAGAAATACATCATACTTCAATTATTAATCACTGAGGTGTGAGAGATACAGAGAAATGAAATTAGCTCCCTGACCTTTGGGGAGAAGGCTGCAGGGGTGGGAAGGGGCAGCCCCTGCTCACAGAGGTCAGGTGGAGATAGTAGGGTTGGGACATGCAAGGAGAGGGTTCCCTCAGAAGAGTCCAGAAAAGGGGATCTTGGAAAAGAATGTGCAGGAGGGAAGCCACTGGTCTCATTTCCTCCCCCCCTTTTTTTCTTTTCTCTCTTCCTTCAGCATGCAGTGAGGGGTGGGGAGTCATGCTGGGTGTGGGTTAGGGGATGGGCTTAAAGGCAAAGGGAAGCTGAGGGAGGCAGGAACCCCCAGATGTGCCTCAGTTTCCCAGGCTGTTGGAGGAAGGTTCTATTCCGCAAAGTTCCCTCCCAGTCTTTGCTACAAAGACCTCACCTTCTATCTCTCCTTGTTTAAATTTCAAAACTCATAGCTGATCCCCAACATGCCTAATCTCAGGGAGGGTGATGTCAAGCCCCTCAGGGAGCCCCCCAGTTCAGGACTTGAGGAAACAAAACCAGACACAGGCCAAAGAAACCTCAGGGCTGGGAGTGTAGGGGAGATGCTGCCAGGGGCTGAGGTTGCTGGGCAGGGGCTTTGAGGGTGAGGAGAGGTTTCACAGACCTATTAGGTGGGTACAGAATTCAAGCTGGAGGACAAATCCGGGTGGGGTGATGGCACATGTGATAGCAGTTGGGCTGTGCTCGTATGTGAGGCAGAGCAGGGAAGACTGATTGGTTTGTGGCTAGACTCTCAGTGGGACAGTCTTCATGGACCATCAGGCCAAGCCTCCTGGACTGGCAATGAGAGCCATGGGATGGCTTAGAGCAAGAGAGGGGCAAATTTAAATTGGGACTTGAAAGGCCCCTGGTAGCTAGAGTAGGGTCAGCCAGGAAGGGACTCATGAGGGAGAAGAGCAGGAAGTATTGGCCAATGGGCCCTGGGAGGCAGGGCAGATGAGGCATAGGTTTTGGAGGAAATATGCTAAACTAGTCCTGTCACTGCAAATCCTCCCTGTTACCGCTGGGATTAAACACCAAAGCTGCTCCAAACATCGCACACAGATCTCACTCCTCCCCACTCAACCTCCTTTGAAAGACAGGTCACAGCCACTTTTCCTTATGTAGTTCCTTGAATGCCCTATTTGGTGTCCAGCCTGCAAGGCTTTGCACATGCTGTTCCCCTCTGCCTGAAACCCTTCCCCCAGCTGAAAAGGAAAGGAAGGCACCAGGAATTGTTATAATGCTCACTTTACAGAGAAAACAACTGAGGCCCAGAGAGGTTAAAAGATGCATTCAAGGTCACACAGCTCAGTGGTGGATGAGACTAGTTTTGTCTTAATTCCATTGTCACCCAAAACAGTTGGGAAGAATTTTGAAATCTGAATGGGCACAGTGGGGATGCTGTTCCCAGGCCCAGGGGGCTGGAGTCTGGGAGGGTGGGGTGAGGCATGAATCTCTGGTCCTGCCTGGGGCCCTTGGTGGGGGGAACTGCTTGCCCTTGCTCTCAGCCTGCTGCAGCAGAGCCGATCAGCAGAGAGCGATCGATGGTGTATTGAGCACTTTTCAAGCCTCGGTGATTTTCGTGGATTCAGTGTAAACCGCAGCCTCGACCCCCGCTCCCATCGACCTCAGGCAGAGGTGCCCCTCCCTGCATTGGCGCTGACAGCTCCTGCTGCTGGCTCTGCACCCCAGCACCCAGCACAGAGCTGCCCCCTCTCTTCCAGCAACGCTCAGAGAGAGGGATTGTGGGGCGAGGCACAGACAGAGCAAAGAAAAGAGAGAGGTTCAGAGTGAACAAAATGGGGGCAGGCAAAGGCACTGGAGCCCTGGAAGATGAGGAACCAGCTGCAGTTGTTAGAGATCCCTCAGGAAGGAGGCCAGGTCTTCCAGCTGACTACCCTCCAACAGGAATCCCTCTTTGTCCAGAGTCCTGCTGTTCACCCTCTAGGACTGAGGCTGTGCCAGCTTTGAGTCTAGGGCAGGGGTCCCCAAACTTTTTACACAGGGGCCAGTTCACTGTCCCTCAGACCATTGGAGGGCCGCCACATACAGTGCTCCTCTCACTGACCACCAATGAAAAAGGTGCCCCTTCCAGAAGTCAGCGGGGGGCCAGATAAACAGCTTCAGGGGGCCACATGTGGCCCGCAGGCCGTAGTTTGGGGACACCAGGTCTAGGGGCTACTCCTGTTACTTGTGACACTCTCCTATATGTCCCCTGTTCTTCCCTGGCTCTATGTGCCATTCTCTGCAAAGGATGCTGGCTGAGGTTCTCTTCCACAGCACCTGCACAGGTACAATAAATACTTGGAAAGGGAGTTCTGGAAAGCTAAGGGGCTATTTAGGTTAAGCCCCTTTGGTCAACCACCAAGATGCCTACTCACCCACTCAACTCACCAACATGCTCATCCATGTATTCATACAGATATGTATGAATTGATTCACTCGTCAACCCATTCACTAAGACACTTGTCCATTTAGCCATCCAGCCATTCACTTACACAGTCAACAAGCTGTATATTCACTAACATACTCAACTACTCATCCACTCATTCATCCATCCATTCATTCAACCACTCATCTAATCATTGATTCACTCATTCATCCTCCTAGCCATCATCCATCCATCCATCCATCCATCCATCCATCCATCACCCATTTATCTATTCATTCTGACACACATTACACACCTACTCACTCATCTGCCTATCCACTTACCCATCCATCCATACATACATACATATATACATATACACATTCATTCACTAAACCATTCAACCACCTACTCATATACATTTAACATCTCACCCATTCCTTTATGCATTCATTTATGTCTTTTTAGCCATCCACTCATCCTTTCTCTTATCCATTTACTTTCCCACCCATCCACACATTTATGTACCAACCTATCTACCTATCCATTACACTCCTATTTGTTCCTCAACCCTTCCACTCATCTGCCAATCCAACCACCCTCCTATCCATTCCCTGATTCATTCACCCTCCATCCACCCTCCACCCACCCACCCATCTATTTATCAATTCACCCATGCATTCACATTCACCACAAGCATTTTCTGGCCAGCCACTTCTAGTCCATCCCAATGCTGCGTTCTGAGGATAAAATGAGTCTGCCCCATGAGTTCCCATTTTAAAGATGTGTCACCCTCATATGTATAACCAGGTTCAGCACAGACAAGGGCTGACATGAGGGATTGCCTCATCTGAACAAAGCAACCTTTTACATATAAACAAATAGAAGCCTGCATAGTTAGGGAGGATGATGCCAGGACTGCCTGGAGCCAAAGCCAGCTGTCACTTCCGTGGTGGCCTTGGCAAGAGTTCTGTGGGTCAACTCACAAGAATTTACTGTGGTTAGAACTCTCTTTCTAACTTTTCTCCCCCCAGTCCCAATTCAGGCTGCTTCCTCTCTCTGTCTCCACCTGCCCTATCACTCAGCAAATCTTTATTGAGCACGTGTGCCCGGCCGTGGAAACACAGCAGGAAGAAAGCAGCCAGGGTCCCACATGGAGCTTTGTGCTAGTTGAGAAGAAAGAAAGGGCGTTGGGGAAAAAGCAAAGGAACAAAGAAATAGATTAATTTGCTGCAAGGTCGATTCCAAAACTCTGTGCTCCTGGCTGGAAGGGGGCAGGTGTCTTGCCTCCTTTTCTTCCAGGCCCTGGATGCTGAGGACAGGGTACCTTTGCCCCGGACCTGGGAGGTAGCAGAGGGGGAAGGGATGGGGGGAAGCCACCATGTTACAGCAAAAGAAAGATACTGGACTCTGAAACCCCCTTCATAATTAATAAATGAAGAATATGGTTGTTAATCGATGGAGCTGTGAAGAGAATATTGATTCCCACCTCACGCTATATATTTTTTTGTGCCGCTTAGATTTTTACACCTCATTTAGAACAAGGCTTCCCTGGGGAACTCTTAAAACCAAAAGATATTTGCAAGACTCTAGTGGGGAGGGCCATGTTGGGGCTGCACAAAAGGGACGCTGGAGAAGCCGTCAGGGGCAAGGCAAAGAAATATTTATAATCAAAGTTGCCAAATCACTGTGTCTTACTTCAAAGTCCCCATTTGAATATTTGATTAGAATCAATTATTGTGAGTATCAGGAAAGGTCATTGGGCAAATTCACAGGAGGCCATGGGGGACAGTTTGGGGCAGAAAAAACAAATTCTGTTATTATTATTTTTTTTTATAAATAAATTTTTATTCATTTTAATGGGGTGACATCAATAAATCAGGTTACATATATTCAAAGAAAACATGTCCAGGTTATCTTGTCATTCAATTATGTTGCATACCCATCATCCAAAGTCAGATTGTCCTCTGTCACCTTCTATCTAGTTTTCTTTGTGCTCCTCTCCCTCCCACCCCTACCCCCCCACCCCCGTCACCACCACACTCTTGTCCATGTCTCTTGGTCTCGCCTTTATGTCCCACCAATGTATGGAATCATGCAGTTCTTGGTTTTTTTCTGGTTTACCTATTTCACTTCGTATAATGTTATTAAGATCCCACCATTTTGCTGTAAATGATCCAATGTCATCATTTCTCATGGCTGAGTAGTATACCATAGTGTATATGTGCCACATCTTCTCTATCCAGTCCTCTATTTTTTTTTACAGTGATTAAGGCCTTTAAGCAAACTCTTGGCCAACACAGTAATTCATAAAAGAGTAGTGTCCTTAACATGTTCACCAAGTCCAAGTTGGCACCAACACCATTCCAAATCCCTGCAAATGCAACCCAACCCCAGTTCAGTCCGTTAGGAGCTGTCACAAGGAGCAGGAGCTGTTATTATTTTATTTACACAAATGCTGCATGTCTATGGTGGTGAATTGTAGTAAAATAAAGTTCATTCACCATCACAACTAAAAATATCCATCGTATCATTCCAGAGAGAAAGCTTATGTGCTTTCTTGCATGCTCACGTGCATACTCTTGTAAAATAATTGTGCATATGTATTAGAAGAGTTTAAAAAAATGGCCTCATACCTTCTTTGCCACCTGCACTGAAAGGTTAGTAGTTCTTTTTATTGTTATAGATATATTTTAGGGTTAGCAGTTCTTTGCAGTGAAAAAAGAAGTGTTGCCAGGGTCAGAAATAATTAGAGAACACTGGAAGGCGTAATGGGAAAAATGTAATCATTGATCATTTCATTTCTTAGAACAGAAATAGCAGTTCTGTCCCTTTAAAAGAAATTCACTTTTTACTTTGAAATCATTTTAGATATACAGACAAATTGCAAAGATAAGACAGACGTCCCTCTTTCCCCACTACTTTCCTTCATAGGGTGTTTGTTACAGCTGAGAAATTGGGATTGGTCCAACAGGTGTTGACAGTATAGACTTGAGTTGGATTTCCCCAGGTTTCTTAACATCCTCTTCCTGTTCCAGAATCCCACAAAGGGGTTTAGATCTCTCTTATTTTGACCCATGATAGTTCAGGCTTTTTTCATGCAGATACTCTTGAGGATACAAATACATTCATTTTATAAATAGGGGAGTAAAATGCTGTTTTTGATATTGTGAACATTTTTAAGCCAGTATCTATGCATCTTTTTCACAATTTTTGATAGCTGTATTGTGTTTGCCAATATAACTTAGTTTATTTATTTTTTTTAAGATTGAGATGAATTCACATAGTATAAAATTAAATATTTTAAAATGTACAATTCAATGGTTTTTAAAGCATATTCACAGAGTCATGCACCCATTTTCACTATCAAATGCCAGAACAGACACCCTGTCCATCATTAGCAATCATTCCCATACCTCTCCCCAGTCCCTGACAACCACTTTCTGTCTCTGTAGATTTGCTTGTTCCGTACATGTTACATAAATGGAATCACACACTTGTGTGGCCTTTTGTGTCTGACTTCTCTGAGTACTATGTCTTCAAGGTTCATTAACATTGTAGCAAGTGTCAATGCTTTCCTCCTTTTTATGGCTGAGTAATATTCCACTGTCTGGGATCAGTTTTGTTTATGCAGTCATCCATTGATAGACACTTCCACCTTTGGCTGTCATGATATGCTGCTATGAACGTGGGAGTAGCCTATCTATTCAAATATCCGTTTTCAATTCTTTGTTGTATATACTTAGGAGTAGATTTCGTTGAGAGAGAGAGAGAGACAGAAAAATAGATGAGAAGAATTAACTCATAATTGTGACACCTTAGTTGTTAATTGATTGCTTTCTCATACCTGCTATGATGGGAGGGAGGACAGGGGGGGCTTACAGCCGAACCAGTGACCCCTTCCTTGCTCAAGCCAGAGACCCCGTGCTCAAGCTAGTGAGCCCACCTTCAAGCCAGATGAACCTGCGTTCAAGCTAGTGATCTCGGGGTTTTGAACCTGGGTCCTCAGAGTCTGGGGTCCACACTCCATCCACTGTGCCACCGCTTGGCTGGGAGTGGAATTTCTGCATCATACAGTATTCTATGGTTAAGTTTTTCAATACCAAGTTTATTTACCCAGCAATCTACCTTTTATTTTTATTTTTTAAATCAAGTGAGAGGCAGACTCCTGCAGACCTCCCTACTGGGATCCACCCAGCAAGGCCCCCCTACCACCATCTGGGGCTGATGCTCTGCCCATCTGGGGCCACTGCTCCATTGCTCATCAAAGCTATGGAGCCATCCTCAGCCCCCAGGGCCAACTTGCTCATTCGAGCTATGGCTGCAGGAGGGAATGAGAGAGTAAGAGAGACGGAGAAAAAGAGAGAGGAAGAAGGGTGGGGGGGAGAGGTGGAGAAGCAGATGGTCGCTTATCCTGTGTGCCCTGACCTGGAATCAAACTGGGGATACCCACACACCAGGCCACTGCTCTACCACTGAGCTAACCAGCCAGGGCCAGCAATTTTGTTTTTGAGAGCAATACTGGGATGAACATCCTTGTACTAAATCTTCTCTGATGGTTTTGTAAGTTAAAGTATAGTAACAGGAAAAGAAGTTCTGAGACTTATCATCAAATCACCTTATTGAAAGTCTGTGCACTTTATACTCTCACCAGGGGACAGAAAATACCTAAGTCCATTCCAGCAGCTGGCATTGTTATTCTTTTTAGTCTTGTTAGTCTATTATGTAGAACATAGTATCATTGTATCTCATTTTGTATATCATTGTATCTTATTTTCACTATTTGCCATTGCTTTTCTGAATTGACTATTTTGTGATTTTGACCATTTTTCATTGGTGGTAGCTATGTTTTTCCTCAACAACTTACAAGATCTCTTTTATAAATTGAGGATATTAAGTTTGCCATTCACTTTTTTTTTTGTTTTAGTGAGCGAGAGAGAGAGGAAGGGAGAGAGATGAAAAGCATCGATTCATAGCTGTAGCACTTTAGTTGCTTATTGATTGCTTTCTCGTATGTGCCTTGACTCAGAGGGCTCCAGCCAAGCCAGTGATCCCTGCTCAAGCAAGCAATCTTAAGCTAAATCAGTGACCTTTGCAACCAAAGGTTTATGTCTATGATCCCATGCTCAATCAGGCAACCTCATACTCAAGCTGGTGAGCCTATGCCCAAGCTGGATGAGCCCGCACTCAAGCCGGAGACCTTGGAGTTTCGAACCTGGATCCTCAGCATTCCAGGTCTACACTCTATCCACTGCTCCACCACCTACCTGGTCAGGCATGTTTTACTCTTTTTTTCCTAAGTTTCTCATTTGATTTCTATTTTTGATTATGATGTTTTAATACTCATGTGGCCGAGCCCTGGCCAGTTAGCTCAGTTGGTTATGTGTGTCGTCTGGATATGCCATGGTTATGGGTTCAATCCCCGGCCAAGGCACATACAAGAATCAACCAATGAATACATAAATAAGTGGAACAACAAATCAGTGGTTCTCTCTTTTGCTTTGTCTCCTTTCCTCTCTCTAAATTCAATAAATAAAAAAATTAAAAATATACTTATGTAGTCAAATTTATCCATCTTCCCTTTATACTTTCTGCCTTCAGTGTCTCACCAAGAAAGTCCCTCTCACTTCAAATTATATACATTGGAACAAGCTCAAATTATTGCTCATAATAATTTGTACTTTTATTACTTATGTTTAAAACTTTATTCCCCCTGGGCTTTATTTAGCTCCATTTTATTGTTTTTTGCTTGCTTGTCATAAAATAATGCAAACTAAACAGAAATGTGTTCAGAAAGCATTAAATTCATACTTATTTAAGTGCCTACTGGATGCCAGGTGCTGTTCTAAGTGCTTTTCTCATAGTATCTTATTTAGTCTTGTGGTGGGGACTCACTGTTTTACAGATGTGGAAACTGAGGCCCAGAGAGATCAAGCCATGGCTCAAGATCACACAACTGGTTCAGGGTGAGGCAGGCTTTGATCCCAGATGGTCTGAGTTGGCTAGCACTTCCAAGGTGGGGTTAAATGCTGATGATTTTGATGAAGTACTTATCGGCAAAGGCATTGATGGGGAGGCTTCATGGATGAGAGAGAAGGGGGCAAACTCTACTAGCAGGACCGTGGGGTCCCAACCCAACCATCACTCTCAATATGCCGTGGGATTTAGAGATTTCAGAACACTCACTTGTTGCAGCTTTCGTTGTTCAGTGCACACCTCATGTCCAGCTCTCTGCTCTCATGTGGACACCTGTCCCTCATTAAGGTACATGCCGGTCACCAATGAAAAAGCAAAAAACACTTAGGGGGCCTCTTTCTTCAAAACTTCTGTGAAGATTTCATGTGGTGGGTAGTAATGCCAGTTGATGTGCCCACTTCTTTCTCCTCCCATCCTATCTAGAATTTGTGTGAAATGTTTTTGGCATTTAACTGGTGGAGCCTTTGGGTCATCTCCTCCAATTCACTTAGATGACAGAATAGATCTTCTATTGCTAGCTAACTTCTGCTGTTCTGGGACCAGCCTGAATTGATGATGGTTTTTCCTTTCAAACATCTCTGGATTCACTTGGATGAGGGTTTACTTGGTATATTTGCATCCTTTAATGAGTGGCCTGCAGATTTATTTGTTATTTTGTTCTTGGCAAGTTTGGTATTGGGATCTGCTGGCATGTAAACTCATACATTGGAGGTGGCCATAACAAAGTACCACAAATCTGGTGGCTTATAACAACAGAAGTTTATACCTTCAAGACTCTGGGGCCAGAAGTCTGAGATTCTGAGATCAAGGTGTTGGCAGGGCTGGTTCCTTTTGGAAGCTCTGAAGAAGAATCGTGTCCATGTTCTTCTCCCAGCCTCTGGTGATTTCAGCAATCCTTTGTGTTCCTCTGGTTGTGGCAGCATAACTCAGATCTCTGCCTTGTCATCACATGGCCATCTATCTCTCTGTGTGTCTCTCTGGGTCTTCACATGGCCTTCTAATTAGAACATCTGTCACTGGATTTGAGGCTCATCCTACTCCAATTTGATCTTATTTTAACTAATTATATCAACAAAGACCCTATTTACAAATAAAGCCCCATTCTGAAGGTCTGAGTGGACACAAATTGGGGGAACAGGACTCTAGACACCCTAATATGGGGATATTCTTCATTATTCCATGCTTTGAGATGGCTGAAAGGAATCAAGTTCATGTCCCCTTTCTTTAACCTTGAAGAAATTTATCTGTTAAACCATCTGGGTCTGGCATCAACTCCCCCCACCCCGCCCCCACCCTGCCCCATTTTCAAGCAATTGAGGTGAAATTTATCTAACACAATTAGCTATTTTTAAATGTACAGTTCAGAGACATTTGGTATATTCATGCAACAATTACCTCTCTCTAGTTTCAAAACTTTTTTAATTGCCACTTTAATGGTAAAGTACTGCTGTATTTCTTTTTTATACTGTGACACTTACAGAAATGTACTCCACTTCTCATCACCAAATGTGTGGAGCTTTTTCCACAGCACCTACTGCATGTCCTAAATTTAACTCAAGTTTTGATACCATCTCCCTGGCTATAAAGTCAAATCTCACAGCTTCAGGGCTAGTCCCACAGGACTATCCCCACCTCAGACTCCAATCGAGAGTCTAGGTTGTCACCTGTGCCATATTGGAGGTTCCCATGACCCCCTTCTCAGATTCAATTAATTTGCTAGGACAACTCCAAATCACCTGGTTAACATAAATTCTACTTTGAGTGAAAGGGCTTGTTATGAATAACAAAAGATCCCTTTATCATTCTTATCACTGAGGAGAAGCCACGGTTTCTCCCCCCCCCCCATTGATGTGTGTATGTGTGTGTGTGTGTGTGTGTGTGAGAGAGAGAGAGAGAGAGAGAGAGAGAAAGAGAGAAAGAGAAAGAGAAAGAGAAAGAGAAAGAGAAAGAGAAAGAGAAAGAGAAAGAGAAAGAGAAAGAGAAAGAGAAAGAGAAAGAGAAAGAGAAAGAAGGGGGAGGAGCACGAAGCATCAACTCCTATATGTGTCTTGACCGGCAAGCCCAGGGTTTCCAATGGGTGACCTCAGCGTTCCAGGTCGAAGCTTTATCCACTGCGCACCACAGGTCAGGCCCATTCTTTCTTTTTGAAGTCTTTTTTTTTTTATAGAGAGAGTCAGAGAGAGGGATAGATAGGGACAGACAGACAGGAACGGAGAGAGATGAGAAGCATCAATCATCAGTTTCTCGTAGCGACACCTTAGTTGTTCATTGATTTCTTTCTCATATGTGCCTTGACCACGGGTCTTCAGCAGACCAAGTGACCCCTTGCTTGAGCCAGCGACTTTGGGTCCAAGCTGGTGAGCTTTTTGCTCAAGCCAGATGAGCCCATGCTCAAGCTGGCGACCTCGGGGTCTCGAACGTCAGTCTTCTGCATCCCAATCCGATGCTCTATCCACTGCGCCACCTCCTGGTCAGGCTCATTCTTTCTTTTTAAAAAATGTTTATTTTATTGATTTTTAGAGAGGGAGTGACAAGAACATCAATCTGTTCCTGTATGTGCCCTGACCAGGGATCGAACCACCAACCTCTGCTCTTTGGGATGACGTTCCAACCAACTGAGCTATCTGGCCAGGGCCATCATTATTTCTAAAATACCCTGAAATTGTTTTGATTTGAGACTTAGGTTTTTTTTTTACTACTTTTTTATTTATTTCACTTTATTTATTGTGGTTGACAAACATGGCCAATGCTCTTTCCACTCTTAGAAATGTACTGGGACCCTGGCCAGATAGCTGGGTTTGTTAGAGCATTGTCCTGCATAGAGGTTGCCAGTTCGATTCCTGGTCAGGACACATATGGGAACAGATTGATGTTTGTGTCTCTCTCTCACTGTCTCCCTTCCTTTCTCTAAAATCAATAAAAAATAAACATTAAAAAAGAAAGAAAGAAGTGTATTGAGGATTTCTTTGTGGCCCAGTAGTTGGCTGGCTTTTGAAATGTTTCACTGGCCTCTAATATAAATTCTATCCTCTGCTTCAGCAGACTTTGATGTGCCTATTAGTTGAATCTCATTATTGAAACTATAATGATCCTGGTCAGTCTTCTTTTTCTGTTTACTCCTTTGACACGTACTAGGAGGGGTGGGTCAAAACCTCTTATGAGGCATCTGACCACTTTTCTCTGTATTTCTAAAGATGTCCCCTTTGTGTGACAGCTTTGTGTCATCGAGTATTCTTTGGCACATTTAGGTTCCTGACAGGTTATGTTTCCATCTGCATTATGTTCTTAACAATAACAAATAGGCTTTCTTTTGCATTCCATTCTTTTTACCCTGAATTCACTTTTATCTCAGAATTATGGCCCTTGCTGCCTTTGGGGCCTGCATTTGCCTGGTGTAGCTTTATCCATTATTTTGCTTTTTAAATACATTGTATTTTTAAGAGTAGTTTTAAGTTCATAGAAAAAGTGTGGGAAATAAGGTATTTTCCACTTACCCCCTGACCACCCTCCACACACACACACTCAGCCTCCCCCAATATCAATGTCCCCAGCAAGACTGGTGCATTTGTTATAATTGATGTACCTACACTGATACCTTATCATCACCCCAAGTCCATAGTTTACAGTGGGGTTTGCTCTTGTGAACAGTGTATGAGTTTGGACAAATGTATCATGTCAGGTATCCACCATTATAGCATCATACAGAGCATTCTCACTGCCCTAAATATCTTCTGTGCTCCACCTATTCATACTTTATACCTCCCCCGCCCCTCTTCATCACCCCCTGGAAATCATGGATCTTTTTACTGTCTCTATAGTTTTGCCTTGTCCAGAATGTTATAAAGTTGGAATCATAGCCCTTTCAGATTGTAATATAAACTTAGTAATTTATGTTTATTCATATAGCAATGCACATTTAAGTTTCTTCATGTCTTTTGATTTATTAAGTAGCTCATTTATTTTCAGTGTTGAGTAATATTCCATTGCCTGGATGTACCACAGTTATTTATTCATTTGCCTACCTAAGGACAGATCTGCTGCTTCTAAGTTTTGACAATTATGAATAAAAGTACTATAAACATTTGTGTGCAGGTTTTTGTGTAAACATAAATTTTCAGTGCTTTTGAGTAGATACTGAGGAGCATAATTGATGGATCATATGCTAAGAGTATGTGTAGTTTTGTAAGAAACTAACTAACTTTCTCAAACTCAATTTTTGTTAGTACAATCAAGAATTTTTTGTCCTAGTTTTTTTGCTATTAAATTATTGTGTTTTTGAATTATTTTTCTTTTGAAATTAATGGGGTGACATTGATCAATAAGAGTACATAAGTTTCAGGTGAACATCTCTATAGCATTTGAACTGTTATTGCATTGTGTGCCCATCACCCAAAGTCAAATCATTTTTTGTCACCATATATTTGTCCCTCTTTACTCCCCTCCTCCTAACCTCCTCCCCCAGGTTACCTCAAAATATATATTTCTTATCTGTCTCATAATCACATTTCAGTCATACATAGCTATAGTAATATTTAATGTTACTTCTTGGGTATTTATTTATTTTGCTTTCATTTTTCTGTCCACAACATGCCATCCTTCCATGTGTTTAGGAAAGACAAAGAAGTGATATGTTTCCTGACTTCCACCTGAACACGTACAGCTACTGTCTTCAAAAGTGAGTGGTAACTTTGCCAGAATAGAACTCAGGACACTGTGCTTTCCCATCTAAACATTTTGCTTTATTGCCTTTTTTCTGTCCCCTGCCTCCCAGCTTTATTGAGATATAATGTAAGATAGTTAATGTATACATCGTGGTAACTTCATATACATGTACATTGTGGTAAAGTATTCTCACTACCTGACTGACCCAAATAAAAAAAAATTCTTTTAAATAAATAAACTATAAATTCTCCTTAAAAAAAATTCCCACCATCTGGTTAATCATCCATCACCTCACATTATTTATATACATATATGTATTTGTGTGTATATGAAAATGCTTTTATTGTATTTAAAATGTGAAGTTATAAATGAGAAATCTGAACCCAGCCTGCCTGATTTTTTCTTCTGTAAGTTGTTTTAATAAACTTAATTTTTTATTTTTTCACCTTTTTTCTTCATTTCCAAGTGAGAGGAGAGGAAGTAGAGAAAGACACCCACATGCATCCTGACCAGGATTCACCCAGCAGTCTTCATCTTGGGCTGATCTGCTCATCTGAAGTCATGCTTGCAACCCAGCTATTTTTAGCACCTGAGGTGGAGGCTCCATGGAGCCATCCTCAGTGCCCAGGGCAATGTGCTCAAACCAATTGAGGCTGTGGGAGGAGAAGAGAGAGAGAGAAGGGGAATAGGGAGGGGTGGAGAAGCAGGTGATTGCTTCTTCTGTGTGCCCTGACCAGAAGTCAAATCTAAGACATCCACATGTAGGGCTGACGCTCTACCACTGAGTCAAATGACAAGGGCCTAAACTTGATTTTTTAGAACAGTTTTTGATTTAAGAAAAACAATTTTTAAAACAAGACAAAGAATTCTTATAAACCACATTGTTTCCCCAATTACTTACATTAGTATAGTACATTTGTTACAATTATTGAACCAATATTGATATGTAAGTCATGAATAAAGTTTATACTATATTCCTATATCCTTAGTTTCCCCTAAATGTCCTTTCTTCTGCCCCAGAATCTCACACAACCTTTAGCCCCCACTTCCCTTTAGTCTCCTCTTGGCTATGATGGTGCTCAGATTTCATTTGTTTTCATCTGCATTCTTCTTGTATGTTTTCCCTTAGTCTTGAAATGCACAAATTTCCCAGCTGGAAATGTAGATATTGTTTGTTTTACTACCATTTTGCCTCAGAAAATGATAGCCCTTTTTGGAGTAAGGATTCAGACCTGTTTTCATCTGAGGAAAGTTTTCTTTGCTGGATCACAGAATTCAGCTCTATTTGGGAGCACAATGCTGTTTTGTCTGTTTTCCCCCCTGCTGTCTAGAATAATTTATAAAACTAGTGATCCACATCTCTTTGATTTTTAGTAATGTGGATTCTGGTCTAACATTTAATGATTTTTATATTTTTGTTCTGTTGTTATTTATTCCTTCCCATCATTTCTTAGCCCTGCCAGCTGGTATTCATATTAATCTCTTACTTAGCATTTAATCCAGCGGTTCTCAACCTGTGGGTCGCGACCCCAGGGTCGCGACCCACAGGTTGAGAACCGCTGATTTAATCCTTCATATTTTTTCTGTATAACCCATGTCTTCCTTCATTTCCTTCAGAGAGCATGGAACATTTGTCATCTGTTTCCTGGAGCAATTCTCTTGTGCTCCTATCGGCAGCTCTAATTTTCTTGAAGGTTTGGGTTCTTCTCTTAGTTTTCATGTTTTTGTTTTAGTTTTAAATTTATTGTGTTGACATGGTTTCAAGTGTCCCACTCAATATAACACCTTCTACACACTGTGTCATGTTCTTTATTCTTATTTTTAGTTATCCTTAAGTGAAGGCAGATCTGAGATGACTACAATTTGCTAGTATTATAATGGTATAAATATATTCTTTTCTATTGACTGCGAGCTAGTCCTCCTATAGTGGAGGAGCAAGAACTCTCCTCCATGGTCAGTGAGAGTGTAACTTGGTTCAACTATGTTGGAAGATTGCTCATATATGCTTATCTTGGGTCCCAGCAATTCCACTCCTGAGAAAATGCCCCCAAAGAATGAGGGCTCATGTCCACACACACAAAAAAACCTTTTTAAGATGGTTCACTATACATTTGCTCATGGGTACCCTCATTAGGCATGACCCAAATGTCCATCCAACCCAAATACAGTAGAATTATTATATAAATGGTGATTTATTCATATAATAAAATATTATAGCTTGACTGGGCAGTGGCGCAGTAGATAGAGTGTCAGACTGGGATGCGAGGACCTAGGTTTAAAGCCCTGAGGTTGCTGGCTTGAGCATGGGCTCAACCAACTTGAGTGTGAGCTCACCGCTTGAGCGTGAGGTTGCTGGCTTGAGTGTGGGATCGTAGAGATGACCCCCATGATTGCTGGCTTGAGCCCAAGGTTGCTGGCTTGAGCAAGGGGTCACTCACTCTGCTGTAGCCCCCAGGTCAAGGCACATATGAGAAAGCAATCAATGAACAACTAAAGAGACTAAGGAGCCACAATGAAGAATTGATGCTTATCTCTCTCCCTTCCTACCTGTCTGGCCCTATCTGTCTCTCTCTCTCTGTCTCTGTCACACACACAAAAATAAATAAAATAAAAATAAAAGAATATTATATAACATTAAGAAAACATAAGTTAGCAATATATCCACTTTCATGGTGCTTCTCCCAGACATGATGTTAAGCAAAAGAAGCCAGACACAAAGATCACACATACATTCCAGTTATGTGAATTTCAAGAACACATGAGCCTGACTAGGCGGTGGTGCAGTGGATAGAGTGTCGGACTGTGATGTGGAGGACCCAGGATCGAGACCCTGAGGTTGCCAGCTTGAGCATGGGCTCATCTGATTTGAGCAAGGCTCACCAGCTTGAGCTCAAGGTCGCTGGCTCGAGCAAGGGGTCACTTGGTCTGCTGTAACCCCCCAGTCAAGGCACATATGAGAAATCAATCAATGAACAACTAAGGAACTGCAACAAAGAATTGATGTTTCTCATCTCTCTCCCTTTCTGTCTGTCTGTCCTTATCTGTCCCTCTCTCTGACTCTCTCTGTCTCTGCCACAAAAAAAAAAAACACATGAAACTAATTTTCAGTGATGAAGTCAGAGTAGTGATTACCTCCAGCGGGGCACAGACTGTTGGAGGGCAGGAGGAAGCCTTCTGGGGTGAAGGAAACACTGTAGATTTTCACTGGGATGAAAGTTAGTAGGTGTATCTATATGTAAATATTGATCCAGCTGTAAACAAAATTCAGTCATTATAAACTGAACATTGGAGGTCACTCCACTCAGCCCTCTGATGGGGAAACAGGAGGAGACTTGGGGCAGGTATTGGTCCCATGTAATTTTCTGTGGATGTGTTGGTTAACCCCTATCTTTTGTTTTCTGTTCACCTGATCAAGCTAAACGGTCCATTCAGACATGGCTGTATCCAGCTTCTGACCAGAGCTGGGATGGGGGGTTGCTTTGTCTCAGTATAGGGATGCCCCTCTGTGGTCAGCAGATTAACAGGCCCCCAGAAATGTCCTTGTTCTGGTCCTAGGACCTGAAGACATGTCACCTCATGTAGTAAAGGGACTTTGCATTTGGAATGAAGTCAAGGACCCTGAGATGGGGATGACCCTGGATTACCCCAGGGGGCCCAGGGTCATCCCAGATACTCATAAGGAGGCAGGAGGGTCAGAGTCAGAGATGGAAGAGGCTGCACTGCTGGCTGTGAAGGTGGAGGAAGGGCCCCAAGCCAGGGATGCGGCAACTCTAGAAGCTGGAAAAGGCTAGAAACAATTCTCTTCTGGAGCCTTTGAAAGGACCAGCTCTGCCCACACCTGGAGTTTAAGATTTCTAATCTCCAGAACTGTCAGAGAGCAAATCTGTGTTGTCTTACACCATTGAGTTTGTGATGATTTGTTACAACAGAAATAAGAAACTAATACCCCCTTTGATATAGGGAAGTCACCTGTACGTGGTGGAAGGTTAGCCTGGCTGTTATCAGAAGCCACTGCGGGAAAAGCTTCATTAACTGCATTTAACTCATGGTGCCCCCCACCGACATACTCTTTCATGGGGCAGCCTCCAGTGACCACAAATGGTATCAAGTCCAGCTAAGGGATTTCCTCTGCCCTAGGAGATGCCGCTGCTCCTTCCCACCACTGTTACAAGAAAATGAGGCTAAAGAGTGCAGGTTCCCCGTTATGCTCCTCCCTACTCTGCAAAGATGCAAGTGAGGCAGGTGTAAGTGTGGGTCCTGGGTAGTTGGCTGGACTCAGGAGAGAAGGGGCTGCCCCCTTTCCAGGATCTTGAACACCAGGTGGGAAGGAGTTTGATCTAGTGAACTGTGGGGTGAGGGTGGGGCTGAGTGGCTGGGTTGGGGGAGGCTAGACCTTGGGGGCTGCGAGCAGGCTGGCAGCATCTGTCTCCCAGGCTGATCAGCGCTCTCCCAGCCGATCCATGCAGGTCGATGTAAAATTAATTAGAGTAATCAACTTGGCCACACCACGAAGAGCACCCACACAGGTTTAGGCCACTAATTGGTAGGAGCTGACAGTGTGTCCCCAGTATCTTCAAGATATTAACACTGCTTCCCCTCCATGGGCTGATTACCTATTTTCATCTTCCACCACATTCCTTGCTCCTGGACTTGCCCTTCATGGGGAGGAGGAGTACAGGGTGGTGAGGAGGACTCTGGGCCCCTGCATGTCCCCTCCCCCAGAATGAGGCTATAGGGATAGACTGAAACCCAGAGGGAAGCAGATGGCTGCATCCAGTACTGGAAGTGTGGCACCTATAAGCCAACGGCCTTGGGAGTGATGGCATGCAGCCCTATTGAATGTGGGATGCATAAGAACAGTTGTCCATCCAGGTCTCTGTCTATGCATCTGCTCTTTTATCTCTGTGTATGGTCATCTATCTGTCCAGTCATCATCCATACATGCATTCATCCTCCATTCATTCATCTATTCATCTGGCTTTCTATACATCTGTCACCCATAATACATCCCTCTCTATATACATTCTTCATTCATTTATTCACCATTTGTCTATCCATCCATATTTCCATACACCCATCATCCATACATAGACCCATACATTTATCCATCATTCATCCATTCATTCACCTACTCATCTACCATCTGTCCATTCACCTATCCATCCAAACATTTGTTTACCTATTGATGTAGGCACTTATTTACATATCTGGTCTGCCTATGGTTGTCCATCATGTTTTCATATTTTCATTCATCCATTCACTACAACTTAGCCACTCATTCATCCCATCTCTCCCCCTACCCACAATAAGCTAACACTTAATTAATGGTTTACTATGTGCCAGGTCCTGCTCTAAACCTTTCACATGTTTCCTTTTGTCCACTCTCCACCCACCCATCCATCCTTTGGTCTGTTCATTCACTCGTGTCCCTGTCTGTATGTCTATCTCCCCATCTTTCAGTCAACACTTATTTGGTCTCCTCTATGTAGGAGTGAGTCATAGTTTGGGGAGGAACACTCAGCCCTGTGTAAGGGGGAGGGATGAACCTCAAAGGCCTGGAGATGGAACCTGAGGGAGAGGAATGGGGTAGTTGAGAAAAGGTCAAAATTTCAACTGGAAAAGGTTTTTAAACCTGGGCTGGAGAGGCAGCTCTGCTTTCTGAGGATGATGGCACCAACAGTAAATTTTCAATTGCAAGCATATTTATTTTGTTATATGAAGTGGTTTTAAAAAAGTATTTTCAGCCCTACCAAATAGGACACAACAAAAAGACCCCCTGTCTCAGTCCTTCTCTACATTGACACATGTCACTAAGGTCTTCGGTCTCCTTCCAGACACAGGCTGGCTTTGTTCAAGCACGTGCATCTGCTCATCTCTCTCTGTCTCTCCTCTCTTTTTTTAAGTGAGAGGAGGGGAGATAGAGAGACAGACTCCCACATGCTCCCCAGTGGGGATCCATCTGGCAACCCTCGTCTGGGGCCAATGCTTCAATCAACTGAGCTATCCTCAGTGCCTGGGGCTGACACTCAAACCAATTGAGCCACTGGCTACAAGAAGGGAAGACAGGGAGGAGGAGAAAAGGGTGGGGGTGAGAAGCAGATGGTCACTTCTCCTGTGTACCCTGACCTGGAATCAAACCCAGGACATCAATATGCCAGGCTGATGCTCTATCCATTGAGAGAACCGGCCAGGGCCTCATGTGTCTTTCTTTCTTTTTTTTTTTTTTAAATTTCTGAAGCTGGAAACCGGGAGAGACAGTCAGACAGACTTCCGCATGCGCCCGACCGGGATCCACCCGGCACGCCCACCAGGGGCTACGCTCTGCCCACCACGGGGCGATGCTCTGCCCCTGCGGGGCATTGCTCTGCTGAGACCAGAGCCACTCTAGCGCCTGGGGCAGAGGCCAAGGAGCCATCCCCAGCGCCAGGGCCATCTTTGCTCCAGTGGAGCCTCAGGTGCGGGAGCGAAGAGAGAGACAGAGAGGAAGGAGAGGGGGAGGGGTGGAGAAGCAGATGGGCGCTTCTCCTGTGTGCCCTGGCCGGGAATCGAACCCGGGACTTCTGCACGCCAGGCCGACGTTCTACCACTGAGCCAACAGGCCAGGGCCTATACCCTATGACTTTTGATTAGAGCACTTAAACCATTTACGTATAAGTGATTATTGACAGATACATATTTATTGCCATTTTATTTTTTTATTTAGAAATTAAATTTAATGGAGTGACATTGGTCAGTAAGAATACACAAGTTTCAGGTAACATCACTATAGCATTTGAACTGTTGATTGCCTGTGTGCCTGCCATTTTATTCTTTATATCTATCTTACCCTTTCTTTTTCTTTCTTCTTGTTAAAGAAGTTCCTTTAACTTTTTTTGTAATACTGGTTTGGTGGTAATGAATTCCTTTAGCTTTTTCTTGTCTGAGATGCTCTTTATTTCTTTTTCAATTTTAAATGCTAGCCTTGCTGGGTAGTGTAGTCTTGGTTGTAGGTCTTTGCTATTCTTAAAATGTTTATTTTTATTGATTTTAGAGATAGAAAGGGAGAGAGCAGGAGAGAAATAGAAGCATCTGTTCCTGTCTGTGCCCTGACCAGGAATCAAACCGGCAACCTCTGTGCTTCAGGACAGTGCTCTAACCAACCGAGCCATCTGGTAAGGGCTGCTTTTCATCACTTTGAATATTTTGGCTTGAAATGTTTCTGTTGAGAAATCAATTGACAGTCTTATGGGACCTTTCTTATAGGTAACTATCTTTTTCTTGCTGCTTTTAAGATTCTCTTTTTGTCTTTAACCTTTGCTATCTTAATTATGATGTGTCATAGTGTGGGCCTCTTTATCTTGTTTGGGGCTCTCTGAGCTTCCTGGACTTGTGTGTCTTTTTTCTTCACCAGATTAGGGAAGTTTTCAGTCATTATTTCTTAAAATATGTTCTCAATCCCTTGGTCTCTCTCTTCTCCTTATGGTACCCCTATATGTGGATATTGTTATGCTTCATATTGTCCCAGATGTCCCTTAGACAAGTGTTTTTCAACCCTCAGTATGTGGACTGATGCTAGTCCACCAGAAATTTCATGCTGGTCCATGAAAGAGTTAACCACTTTGATGTTGTGTAAAGACTATAAACCCAATGATTACAGACTCTGTAATCTTCATACAACATCAAGGTGGCTAACTCTTTTTTTTTTTTTTTTTCGTATTTTTCTGAAGCTGGAAACGGGGAGAAACAGTCAGACAGACTCCCGCATGCGCCCGACCGGGATCCACCCGGCACGCCCACCAGGGGCGACGCTCTGACCACCAGGGGGCGATGCTCTGCCCCTCCGGGGCGTCTCTCTGCCGCAACCAGAGCCACTCTAGCGCCTGTGGCAGAGGCCAAGGAGCCATCCCCAGCGCCTGGACCATCTTTGCTCCAATGGAGCCTTGGCTGCGGGAGGGGAAGAGAGAGACAGAGAGGAAAGGGGGGGGGGGTGGAGAAGCAAATGGGTGCTTCTCCTATGTGCCCTGGCCGGAAATCGAACCCGGGTCCCCCGCGCGCCAGGCCGACGCTCTACCGCTGAGCCAACCGGCCAGGGCCAAGATGGCTAACTCTTTTGTGGGCCAGCATGAAATTTTTGGCAGACTGGCACTGGTTCACAGACTGGTGATTAAAAACCCCTGCCTTAAACAATCTTTTTTTTTTTTTTTAGTGAAAGAGACAGAGAGAAGGACAGACAGACAAGAAGCAAGAAGGGAGAGAGAGAGGAGAAGCATCAATTATTTGTTTGTGGCACTTTAGTTGTTCATTGATTGTTTTCTCATATGTGCCTTGACCAGGGGGCTACAGCCGAGCCAGTGACCCCTTGCTCAAGCCAGTGACATTGGGCTCAAGCCAGCGTCCTTGGACTTCAAGCCAGCAATCTTTGGGCTCAAGCTAGTGACCATGGGGTCATGTCTATGATCACATGCTTAAGCCTGCGACCTCGGGGTTTCGAACCTGAGTTCTCTGCTTCCCAGTGACATCCATTGTGTCACTGACTGGTCAGGTAATATAATGCTTTATTTTTAAAATTCTTTTTTTCTTTTTGCTCTCTGATTGGGTGTTTTCTGCTGCCTTGTCTTCTAAATTGTTGGTTCAATCCTCTGTTTCATCTAATCTGCTTTTGATTCTTTTTAGTGTATTCTTCATTTTAGATATTGTATTATTCATTTTTTACTTTTAAAAATGACTTCTATGTTTTTTATGCTTGCTATCATTTTGTTCTCATCAAGTTCCTTGAGTATCCTTATATCCATTGTTTTGAACTCCGTATCTAGTAGATTGCTTGCCTCCATTCCATTTAGCTCTTTTTCTAGGGATTTCCTCTTTCACTTGGGACAAGTCTCTTTGTCTCCCCATTTTAGCTGTCTCTCTGTATTTGTTTTTGTATATTAGGTAGATCTGCTATGTCTCCCAGTCTTGATAGGTGGCCTTTATATAGTAGGTATCATGTGGGGCTCAGGGATTTTCCTGAGGAAGGTGCTCCAGAAATGTCCCTTGTGTGGTTCATGTGACCTCTCCTGTTGTACTTGAGTCTTGATTGCTGTTGGCCTATTTGTGGGTGGGGTTAACCCATAAACTGGCTAACTGTGGAGATCAACCCTTACTACAGTGCATGTGCTGCTGCTGCTCTGTGAGGGCTGACTCCACAAAGTGGGATTTGTCCCAGCAGGGTCTGGCGTGTGCTGAGATCTCCCTTTGGGTGTGCCACTTTTAGAGCTAATTGAGTTGTGCTCTGATGTGGTCTGAAGCCTGCCACCAGGTATGTTGACCCTGGAGCCTCTTGGGAGGGACTCAGTGCAGGTTGGGGTCAAGCACTGCCTGTGACCTGCTCTGGGATAGAGCTACAAAGTGCTCTGCCTGTGACCTGCTCTGTTTAGAGCAGCAAAGTGACCCATAGTTTGTGGCTGCCTCTGTTGGGCTTGGGTGTGAGTGGGAAGGACCAAGCTGCACACCATAGCCAGATTCCTACAGCACCAAGACCCCAGGCAGGTCAGCAAAAAACCCAAGGCACCCTGAGATCTGTTTTCACCTGCCAGCTGTCTGTTAGTTTTTTTAATTATTATTATTTAATTTTCAGAAAGAGAGAAGATGGGAGAGGGAGAGAGTGAAGCATCAGTTTGTTGTTCCACTTATTTATGCATTCATTGGTTGATTCTTGTATGCACCACAACCTTGGCATGCTGGGACAGCACTCTAACCAACTGAGCTATCAGACTTGGGTGCTGCCTATTAGTCTTAGTCACTGACCGAGCCTCTGGCAGTATGCAAATTCTGCACAGTTGGTTCTCAGTGAGTCACCTGGTAGGGGTGAGTGGTGTTCACCAGACTAATACAGATTCAAACTCGGTACCAGTGCTGTGTCTAAGGTCACTCAGCAAATGTCCCAGGGTACACCAAGACCAGCCATGACCTGATGGGTACCCATGGACTTTTGTGGTGTGGCGGGATCTCAGAGAGTTATCAGGGTGAGGCCAACAGAGTTCAACAGGTTCAAATAGACCAAGATTTGGCTGTATGAAGGGAGGGTTCTGCACAGAAATGGTGGTGCTAGTCAGGAGTTCAAGGGGAAAATAGCCCCATACCAGAGCCACACAACTAACTCTCTCCCCAATTCTGTCCAGACGTCCTTGAGAGTCTTCCCAGAAACTCTGTATTGCAGGCCCAGGCCCACCACAGCCACGTGACAATTCTGCAGGACTTGAGCTTGGCAGAGCAGTGCCACAGGGAGTCGAGAGGGTGGGGCTAGTGGATATCCCATGTGGGGGGAGGGGCACTGGTCAGGCGAGGGGTAGAAATGGCTCTTGCCCCAGAGCCACACAACCCAGTCTTAGATAACCACTGTGTCCACCTGGATCTCCACACCACGGACCCAGGTAACTGACTCCTCCACAGAGTGTGACACAGGGCTGACAAGGAGTAAGGAGGTGGAGCTATTGCATTCACCCAGGTTGATGCTATATGGAGGAGAATGCTCGACCCAGGCAAGATGGTGTCTGTAGGCAATATGGAAGAGGGACTCAGCATAGGGATCCTGGTAGCTGTCGCTTCAGCTCTCTCCCTGGTGCCACACATCCCAGGTATTTCCTTGCATGATTCCAGTCCTCTCCCAGTTGCCCTCCTTCCACTGGAGCCCAGGGTGAGTGGTTACAAGTGAGAATTTGTGTGTTGGATTTGTAAGAGGGTGCCTGGCAGACTCCCATCTCTCCCTGGAAGACACCACCGCTGCTGATTTTTATATGTGTGCTTCTCTTCCTAGGTCTGATGCTCTGGGCTGGGGAGCATAATGTGGGGTTGAGACCCTATGCTCCTCAGGGGAGACCTATGCAGCAGAGATAGCCCTCCAGACTTTCAACAGTTGCATTTGAGTGTGGGGCCCACCCATATCATATTTTCACTCTTTCTACCCTTCTCAATGTAGCTTCTTCTGTAAATCCTTGGTTATAGGACTTTTATTCAGCTAGTCTTTAATTGGTTATTCAGGTTGATTGTTCAATATTTTAGTTGTAATTCCAGTTCAGTCCTGAATTGAACTGAGTGTAAGTTCCATTTACTCTGATGTCATCTTGGATCCCCATCCTAATCATTTTAAAGTGCACTATTCAGTGGCATTAAGCACATTCACAATGTTGTATAATCATCACTACCATCCATCTCTAGAACTATCTCATCTTCCCAAACTGAAACTCTGACCATGTTAACACTAACTTTCCATCCCCTGGCACCCACCATCTACTCTCTGTCTATATGAATCTGAATCCTCTAGGGATCTTCTAATCCTCTTCTGGATCTGATTTATTTCAACAAACATGTTTTCAAGATCCATCCACGCTGTAGGTAGTGTCAGCTCACTTCCATTTGTGGCAGAGTAATGTTTCAGTGTTTGGTTTGACCATATTGTGTGTATCCATTCCTCTGTTCATGGATACTGAATTGTGTCCACCTTTTGGCTATTGTGAGTCATGCTGTGCTACTATGTACGTTTATTTACCTGTACCTGTTTCACCATCTCCTTTCAATTCTTCTGGGGAGATATTTAGAAGTGGAATTCCTTGGTGGTAGACCTTCTTTATTTATTCCTGTTTCTATGTACAGATTTATTATCCAACTGGCCTGGTAGAGTCAAAGCTGACAGAGACAGAGAGACAGAGACAGAGTTGCTGCTGTGTGTATCTCTGGGTGCCTTTCTACCCTCTAAATTTGCCCTCTGTGTGTCTTTCTTTGCTCTTCCCTGTCTTTGTTTGTGGATCCCTTATTCCCTTCCACATTAGGCCTTTATTAAATGGCTTTGGAGGATAGTGGCCAGGTGCTTCTCAGAAGCCTGGGTGGGCCTATCCCATTCTGTCCAGTTGGAAAGTGGGGGTTGGATGCTCTGGAACCGCCAGTCTGGTGTACACATGTGGGCAGTGGAGAGGCTTGGGAGACCCAGCTGTCCTGCACTCTGAACCCCTGATTCTGGTTTTCCAATGGTTCCTACTGTCTTAGAGCCCACCGCCAGTGGCCCAGGGTGACTTCTCCATTACAGACTGAAGCCCAGGCCATGGTCAGGCTACTCATTCTGAAAGACAAAGTCATGAAGCCCAGAGGGTGAATACCAGGGACATCTGCCCAGACATGCAGACACCTTGGCACACACACAGATGTCTACACACAGACCCCACACAGACACCTACATTGGGCACATGCTGGCCAGGTGTCTAAACAGATGACATATGCAGACAGAGGTATAAAACACACTGTATCACTCACACACATACAGAGTGTGTTCACAAGTGCACACATGGATTTTCACATGTCTGCATAGGTACACATACGTGCACACATGTGTCCACATGGGTACACATACACAACACACGCAGTTTTGCACATGGGCATGTCCACACATGATGTCCGCTTCCCCCATCCCCTTGCCCTGCCCTACTGGATCCCACAGAGCCTCCTGAGGCCCGGCCACATCCTCTCCAGGATACCCTCTTTGTGGCTAGTGGCCAGATCTGTTTTATGATGCCAGGTGGGTTCCTGGCCTCTCTTGCTGCCCTGGCACTGTATTTTTCTCTCTCTGGCAGAAGTGCTGGCTGAGGGTACTCCTATCCCTTCCCCTGATCAGTGAGGGCCTCAAGATAATTTTACAGGGGGAAAACTAAGGCTGTAGGGGCAGCGGGAGGCAGGACTTACTTGAATAGCATGTGGACAACATGGAGGGCCCTAGCCTGGAGACGCAGGGACAGAGCTGGACATGCCCACCCCCATGTGGTCAGAGCCAGGCTAGAGGGAAAATTTCAATCTGGGGAAATTCAGGGAGTAAGAGCCAAGGAAGGCTGACTGGAGGAGGGGGCACAGGAACTAGTGTTGGAATGACATTCGGGCTGATCAGGGGTAGGTGGGGTCTTCAGGCTTGATCAGCTAGAGCTGTACAGAATTTCTGCCCTTCTCTCTCCACTTCCGAGCCCACTCCCACAAGAAGAAGGAACCCCAGGGCACAAGTATAGGCTGCTGACATCCATAACTCCCTTCTCCCTTCCCAGTGACCAGGGTTTCCATCCCCAGGGAAATCACATGCCTGAGTCAGAGCCAATCAGAGCCACCCATCCCTGGACAGCAAGGGTAGTTATGTGACCTAAGCTGATCCAATCAGAGCGAACCTCAGGCCTTCAGCTGCTTAGGGGGAAATAAAGGATGTTTCTCTCCCTCTACCTCTCTCCTATCTGTCTTAGTCTCTCTCCTGCTGGGCCTGAAGGATGGAAGAGGCCACTGGCTGCCATCTTGGGGTCCTGGTGACTAAGCTGTGCTGCTGAATCAAGCCTTACCTGCAGCGGCCTGTTTTTGGAATTTGGCACATATGTTCACTCCATGGTTTTATTGTTGGTACGATTTGAGTCCAGTTTCCTGCTTCTCATACTCACAAGCATCTTGTCTGCTAAGGGAGCCCTGAACATCTCAGGGAAATGAAGTCATTTCCTGAAACTCACTTCCACTTTGCAGATGAGAGCTCTGAGGCTCCAAAGAGTTGAGAACTCTGCCAGGGTCCCACTTGGAAGAAGATTTGAACCAGGGGTGGGGAAAAAATGGAAGGTTGCTGTGTTTGCCCATCTGTAGTACAGAGCCCACTTCACACATGGTGAGGGTCTAAACAGACCATGCACAGGAAGCCAGGCCTGTGACTGGTGGGGCCAGGGAGTTGGAACCCCTTCATGAAGGAATGTCTGACCCGGGTAGCCGCAGCAGCCCAGTGGCCAAAATCATATATTCCCATGGAAATATGGTGGCTTTTTTAGGTTGGGAACTTGTTAAAACTTGAACAAACACTTTGTAGACAGAGAATATCGAACCCGAGCCAGGGTAAGAGTCTGGGGGCCACCAGGAGGTGACCCTAATTGAGCCCTGTCCTGGAGTGGGGGCCTCCCCTTCAGGGCTCAGCATGTAGTCTTTTGGGGGAACATTTTTTTTTGTGTGCAATATATGGATTTTTTATTAGATCAAATTATAAGATCTTCCATGTCCAAGTAGTAATGAGTGTGAACAGTATTTCAAGATGTCTGTAACAACCATCCTATAAAAATGAACTGATTTGTATTTGTGAGAAAGTTGCAGGCACTGCTTTTCTGATCATGATTTACTGCTAGAATCCGTATTTTGGAAGTGGGGGAACATTTTTGAGGGGAAATATCAGATCTTAATTTGGATTTTGAGAGAGACAAACAGAGAAGAACAGGGACAGAAGGAGCAACAGAGGCAGAGATAGATAGATAAACAGAGACTAATAAGAAAGAAGAGATACAGCCTGACCAGGCGGTGGCGCAGTGGATAGAGCATCAGACTGGGATGTGGAGGACCCAGGTTCGAGACCCCGAGGTCGCCAGCTTGAGTGTGGGCTCATCTGGTTTGAGCAAAAGCTCACTAGCTTGGACCCAAGGTTGCTGGCTCCAGCAGGGGGTTACTTGGTCTGCTGAAGGCCGGCAGTCAAGGCACAGATGAGAAAGCAATCAATGAACAACTAAGGTGTCGCAACGAAAAACTGATGATTGATGCTTCTCATCTCTCTCCGTTTCTGTCTGTCTGTCCCTATCTCTGACTCTCTTTGACTCTCTGACTTCTCTCTCTGACTCTCTTTCTGTCCCTGTAAAAAAAAAAAAAAAGAAAAAAAAAGAAAGAAGAGATACAAAGACACAAAAAACAAATATGTAGAGAGAGACATAGAGAGATACAGATACAGAGAATGACCACAAATGGGAGACTGGCAGAGTGAGGCTGGAGCCCTGACCACTGGCCAGCAGATGTGACTGGCCAGCAGTCTGGTCCAGGTCTGTAAGTCTGGTCCAGTCTTGGCTCCCAGCACACCCAGCCTGGCATCCCCCCACAGCAGTGTTCAGCATTTGCCTCCCAGTTAGAGGAAAGAAATCCCCCATCTGGCTGCTTCACCAGCTGTTGATTTGCCTTCATGGCTGCAGGTGGGAACAGGCAATGTCCGAGCAGTGGCCTCAATGCTGTCCACTGTCATGTATTTTCATTGTATGATTCATAGGGACCACCCACACCCTGAGGGGCCAGTCCAGAGGACCCCCCCAACATTAGTCAGAGACACACCTCTGTTCCTTAGGTAGGGGCAGCGGGAGGTCAATATTTGGGATCCCCCTGCCCTAACCAGCTGGGCTGCCTCAGGCTATCTCAGCTGCACTGATTACCAGAAAGGTGTCCATTGAGGCCCTTCCTGTCAAGATTCCAGGAACTTTGTCTGCACCATAGGTGGCCTCTTTATTCTGGAAATGGAGGGTCTTCTCCTTCTGGAACCTCCACCCTAGACACTCCTGGAAATCTCCAGCTGGCTCAGTGGTTCCAAGACCAGGCCTTGGAACCAGACACCACTGAATTTGACACCAGGGATACCACGGAGACTGGGCAAGCCCAAGTATCCACGCCTGTTCAGTGGGGCAGCATGCTGGTCATGTGGGATGCAGTGACAATAACAGCAGAATTCATGCAGCTCCTAGAGTGCAAGGATCATGGTCCAGGCCAGCTCTTGTCCCCTGTCTTCATTGGAGTAGAACTGGGTGTACCCAAGGGGGTCCCAGAGATGGAGGTGAAGAAGACCATCAACCCCTTCCATCTGAGAGGCTCTGAGGCTAGAAGTAGGACCCTTGCCACCAGCCAACTGCTTTTAGAACATACCTCAGTATTTTTGTTTTCAGAAAGATGCCATGGGGTTTGGGGAGTAATAAAGAATGAACAGACTCCTTTACAGACATGGAAACTGAGGCTGGGCCAGATCCATTGCTCTATATACCGCCTGGCTTATGCCTAGACCCCAGGACCTATAGCCCCCAGGTTCCAGTCTGCATGGAAACAGTGCCATCAACTACTCTGCTTTTTGTAACTTTTCTCCTGCTTCTCAAGCTAGTGACACTTGGAAGAACCAAACCCTGGGACACAGTGAGTGGTCAGGCCCAATCTGAGGCCTCCTTGATCTTCTGAAGGTGATGGTTGACAGTCCTACCAGGCCTTCCCCAGCAGCCAGGTTTAGCTGACCTCACTTCAGACCAAGACTTCCAGTACCACTGTGGACACTGCCTTGTCCCTGGGGGAAGGCAGGCACTGCCTAAATTGAGTGGGAAGTTTAAGCCCTTGATTTTGAGGGAGGGAGGGCATTGACACACACAGGGAACAGATATGATGGGTCAGGAAGTATTTCAGTGACCACCAAGCCTCCCTCCATTGATACCTTGTGTGTGTGTATGTGGCCCACACCAAGAGGGTGCCTGGCCAACCAGCCCAAAGAAAAGGGTAGCATTAGGGCCAGCCTGGCCCAGGCTGAGGTTTTCACCACTCAGCCCACCCTGGGGTCACATGACTCAGCTCCAAGCCACCCATAAAGGCTTCTTAAATAGTGTGTCTTGGTCAACTTTCATCTCCATTAATGCGTAAAAATCATTAGGCACTTGTCCCAAGACCCTGATCATAAAACGGCAGGTCCCTAGGGGCCCCTGCCCTGGCAGGCAATCAACCTCCATCAGAAGGCCCCCTCCAGGCCCCCCGCCCCACCCAGCCCTTCCACTCAGAGCCTCTTGCGATCAATTTTATGAAAGCAGCTCTAGGGGTTCGCCGATGTTTCCGCTTGAGCTTTATGCCCCTGTTTTTAAATTCTTAATTAAGCAGGTTTTTTCTGTTTACACTTGAACTAATTACACTTCTAAAACCAACAATAAAACATTAGGCCCCGGCTATTAAAGGCTTCGGTGGAGGCCTGCGGTGCGGCCCATCGGAGCAATTCAGGAACTGGGTCCTTCCATGGCAGATAGGGGTGCTGGGCGGCAGGCAGGTGCCGGGCATCGCTCAAGAGGGTCCCCGAGTCTTATCCGTCTTCCTGGAGGGTGAGATGGGGGACAGCAAGTGGCTGCCCAGGCCTGGCTTCCGTCTGCCCCAGTGACTGGTAGAGTTATTGATCGCAGGGCCCTTCCCATAGCCCATCCTTCCGGGCATCCTTGGACACCATGGTTTGTGGCAGGTGGGGCCCAGCGCTAGGGAGGGAAGCTGCAGGAACGAGGCTGCAGGGGCCCACGCAGGGTGTTGGGGTGTGGGTCAGCAGAAGCCATCAAGACAAGTCCAGCAGCCCTGCCCTGGAGCATTTACTGGGCACAATCAGGGCTGGATAAGGCATTTCATGCAGGCCCAAGGGTCCTCACTGTGCGAGGATGAAACCCTGTGCCTCTGGTGGTCCTCTGAAGCTTTGCCCAAGCTGATCCCAAGCCCCATGCCAGCCTTGCCCTCCCATGGCACAGGCACCTCAGACTGGTCACTTTCAGTGACCTCACATACTCCAAATGCCCTGCAGACAGTGGCTTGTGGGATTCTTGGCACAGAACGTCCTCCATGAACTCAGGCCCCTCCTGACTCTGCAGCTCCCCCTGGATCAGCCATGCAGCCACCCTGGGGAGCTGCCACATCTGGTGTCTGCCTTTGGGGTAATGAAAGACCTTCAGAATTTTCAGGTTTGGGGCCTTCTAGGCTGAACCCAAAAGTTGCCAGATGAGCTCTGGCAATGCATGACCATTCTGTAGATAGCCAACAGGAGCCCCAGGCCCACTAAAGGCCTTGACCCCTGGCCAACTGGAGTCCACAGAAGATTCCAGGCCTGTGCATTTCTCTCTCTCCAAAGAGCCCCTCCCCCCTGTCCCAGGTCCCAAACTCAGCCAGCTTAACTGGCCTCAGGGTCTTCCCATTTCCTCATCAGTGACAACCACACTGTCCACCCATCCACCAGCTAGAAATGCTGCCTCCTTTCCTTCCCCTGACCTCACATTTAGGCCTTCCAGCATCCTTCATCTTGACTCCTGAGTATCCCTGGAACAGGCTCCCTTTGGAACAGGCCCCTTCCGATCATGCATATGGCCATGTCTCCTCTTGAGTCTCCTACTCTCCTCTGTTCTCATTCCTAGACTAGGCTGCAAAGGATCAGAGCATAGTTTCAGCTTTGTGGGTCAGATGGTCTCAGGACTACCTAGCTCTGCCGTTATAGTGAAAGTGCTGTAGATAATACAGAGATGAGTGTGTACCAATAAAACTTTATTTATAAAAATAGGCCAAGGGCCACATTTGGCCCTTTACATCATAGTTTGCTGACTTTTCGTCTAAACCACCCCCAACACTGACCTCAGCAGGTTCTTTTTCCCTTGCAGACCTGTTGCCATACCTCCCCTACTCTAAACCTTTTCTATGCCTCTTCTGGCCTGCGGACAGAGGTCACACTCTACTGGCTTGACATGGAAAGGTCTTCAGGATTTGGCCTCCATCACTACCCTCTTTGAGAGTCATCTTCTCTCACTGATGCTGTGTCCTCTGCCCTCCATCTTCATCACCAGGCAAATTTCTAATCATCCCTCAAAGTACCAACTCCAGTGCCCCCCTCTTCTGTGAATGCACATCTGAGTCCAAAGCATAGCCTTTGGCCCTAACTTCACCCCATTTTCACCCCATCCCCAAACACCGGGGTCTGGAAATATGTGTCCAGCCCTGCCTCCTTTCAATCTGGGGAGGAACCATGTGTTGTCCATGAGAGTAGGTACCTTACCCAAGCCTGCCAATCATATAGTATCTCCTCTCCATGGCTGTGGTGATTGGTCTAGAAATGGGTACATGACACACACTAGCCAATCAAAATGCTTCCCTGAGATTTTTTTTCAGTCCCATTTTATTCAAACAACTTGAAATTGGGTTACTATCACCTCCAGCATATAGTAGGCATTTGACATGTGAAATAAGTAACCATAACTCCCTCAGCCTCCCCAGTTTCTCTACCACTTAATTTTTCTCCATAGCGCATATCACCTTACATGTATAATATTCACTTATTTCTTGTCTGTCTGCCCACTAGAATGTCTGGTCCATGAAAGTAAAGATTTTTGTCTGTCTATTCACACTGTTTCCAGCACTCAGTGTACATACAGGACCAGCTATGAATTTTGCAAGGCTCACTGCAAAATAACAATGCAGGGCTTCTTGTTCCAAATGCAAGAAAGAAACAAGGTGTCATTCAAGGTGCTAAGATGTAAAGCTTTCTTCTTCCTTTCAAAATGTCTCTATCCACTTGTCATGATTTTTTTCATTTGCTATTCTCTATCATTCTCCATAAAGAAAAATTAAAAATTTAAACAAGCATCAGGAATGTGATGATTTCTATTTGCAATGTCAGTCTTAAATGCACATAAATACATATTAGGGCATGAAACGCATAGAGGCAGAATCACTAAAATTGCACTGTTTATGTTTTGTAGATTGTACATGCATGTGTATCTTGTTCTCACCAGGCCTGCTAAAACACAGCCCCAAACCAAGCTGTTTTCATTTCACTTCTGGTCATTCAAATGTTCTGCTAACACTGTGGAAGCCAGTGGGTACAAATGGAACCTCTAGGAACAGAGGGGGACGCGTATGTTGTGCATGTGGCCTGTTCTTCTCCACTGTCTCATCAGACTCCACTTACAAAACACAAGTTCAGAGATTAAGTTAGCAAGAATTTCAAGACAGGGACAGAAGAGCACTGAACCACATGTATAGACATGTACAACATTCACAAAGCCAGCCCTGCTACAGAGGCCTGGTACACAGCAAGGGTTCAATAAATGCTTATTGAGTAAGTGTGTGATTAGATGTCATCTAATCCCAGAGGCTCAAAGTTTTCCCTGGAAATGGTGTTATGGCTCCATTCAGGATGGAGTGGGGTTGAGGGAGGTTGAGAGTTAATGAACTGTCAGATAATAAATGTTTGTAGTTTAAGCCCAAATTTGTAGTGAATTGTTATAGCCTCAACAGAAAATTCATATGCTCCCCAACTTGCACTCCAACTTGGAGCAGTGGACCCCTATTTCACCCAACTGAACTACTGGCTTTCTCCAAACTGGTCCTTTAATTAAAGGGTTCTGCCTCTACACACAAAGATTTGAAACCCTAGTCTTACTCGATCTGCCCATTTGTCAGATGGGAAAACTGAGGCAAAGACCGAGCAGGGCTTGGTAGAGGTCTAAGTGATGGTCTGATTGAGCTGAGACAAGAGCCCCCTTCACCAAGCCTCTTGGTTTCACACTCCATTTTCTCCAATGAATATTTTTCCCCAGAGGATAAAGATGAACTAAGAGCTGTAATGGGGCAGCTGCTGGAAAGGAGTCTGGAGTTTGCTCAACAGCTAAACATTGACTCACCCCATGATCCAGCAATTCCACTCCTAGGTATAGACCACAAAGAATTGAAAACAGGAGCTTAAGCATTGTTCACAGTGGCCAGGACATGGAAGCAACCAAAAAGCCCATCAATAGATGACTGGATAAAGAAGATGTGGCACATATACACTATGGAATACTACTCAGCCATAAGAAATGATGACATCGGAACATTTACAGCAAAATGGTGGGATCTTGATAACATGATACGAAGCGAAATAAGTAAATCAGAAAAAGCCAGGAACTGTATTATTCCATACGTAGGTGGGACATAATAGTGAAACTAAGAGACATTGATAAGAGTGTGGTGGTTACGGGGGGGAGGGGGGAATGGGAGAGGGAAAGGGGGTGGGGAGGGGCACAAAGAAAACAAGATAGAAGGTGAGAGAGGACAATCTGACTTTGGGTGGTGGGTATGCAACATAATTGAATGACAAGATAACCTGGACTTGTTATCTTTGAATATATGTATCCTGATTTATTGATGTCACCCCATTAAAAAAAATAAAATTATTAAAAAAAAAAAAAAAAAAGAAAGAAAACAGGAGCTTAAACAAGTATTTATACACCAATTTCCACAATGGCCAAAGATGGAAACAATCTGCCTATTCATCATCAGGTGAACAGATAAAAGCCACTGAACTGTTCACCCCAAAATGGTTAGCTTTATGTTATGTCAATGTAAAAAAAAAATTTTTTTGGCCCTGGCCGGTTGGCTCAGTGGTAGAGCGTTGACCCAGCATGTGGAAGTCCCGGGTTTGATTCCCGGTCAGGGCACACAGGAGAAGCATCCACCTGCTTCTCCCCCCCTCCCCCCCTCACTTCTCTCTCTCTTCTCCTCCCCTCTTGCAGCCATGGCCCGATTAGAGTGAATTGGCCCTGGGCACTGAATTGGCTCCATGGCCTCCACCTCAGGAGCTAAAAAAATGGCTCCAGTTGCAATGGAGCAAGGCCCCAGATGGGCAGAGCATCACCCCGTAGTGGGCTTGCCAGGTAGATCCCGGTCAGGTTGCATGTGGGTGTCTGTCTCTGCCTCCCCTAATCTCACTAAAAATTAAAAAAAAAATTTTTTTTAATCCAGGTTTGCAGCTGGAGGTTACAGCTGCCCACACTGCTGGGTTGTGTGGTGACTCCATCTAACTTTTCAGAGAAATGTCAGGCTGTCCTCCCTGGTGGTTGTTCCATCTTACATCCCACTAGCAATGCACGAGGGTTCCAGCTTCTCCATCTCCTCACCAACACTTGTTATTTCCTGTTTTTTAAACTGACCATTTTTAAAAGCCATTTTAATAGGTGGGAAACCTGACATTTATTTTAAAAATTGGAGGCTGGGAGGTTTCAAGTTATGAGGGGCAACCTATTAGTGATTTCTGAGGGAGGGCTGGCACGCCTAGAAACTAGGGACAAACAGCTCCTTTGAGGGAGGGTGAGGAGGGATAAGTGACAGAGAGCTCATGGAGTGGTCTTCCAGGGGGAAGACTACTAGTGAGGCACAGCAATACCCTAAACACAGGGGCACCCAGTTGTCAGGCTGTGGACTTGGATTGAATTCCCTTTCCTACCTCCACTGTACCCGCCTGGCCCAGGCTCCTTCTGGAAGAACCACCTGGATTTAGGACAGAAGAGGGGTCTGCTCTGGAAACAGCAGGACAGGATATTGTTTCTTCTTTACTTTTCAGTGCTTCCACCCCAATACTGAGGTAGTGGCTCCCTCTGTGTCTCAATCTCCCATTATCGCCCACCTGGTATCACCAGACCTACTTTCTTTCTGTGGACACCTGGGATGACCTCAGATAAGTAAGGGCTCACTTCCTAAGGGATCGTGGGTGAGACCCCAGGTGTAAGAAAGAAGCAGCTGGTCAGCCTGGAGCATGGTGTGGCCATTCCCAACCTGGACATCAAGGTGGCCCTACCACCCCAGAGCTGTCAAATGAGATAGATGGGGGAAGGTCCCCCAGGCTGAGTCCATTTTCTAGAAGAGGGGACCCAGAGACATCCCACTTTGAAGGAGCTGCTTGTACTAGCATGATCCTTGGTCCCAAGTAGCCAGGGAGCCACTAGGGAAGAGAGGGATCAGGTCCTGGTGTCACCCCCTCCCCAGCATGGGGAGGGGACCGTGACTAGACAGTAAATGAGGGACAGCCGAAGTGGTCCCTTTTGTGCTGAGTGGGTATAAATCTTGAACTTATGGGTTGTCAGCCGAAAGTGGGGTGGGTTACACAGAGAGGGACATGATGAAGAGTGTCAGGGGGTAGGAAAGCCTTTAGCTCAGAACCATAAGGGTCACTGGGAAGGGGATGGGGCGTGTCACGGGCATTGGGGGTAAGGATAGGGGCCCTGGGGTTTGGCAGAAGTTCAGAGAAATGGGCCTAAGGATGGGGCGGTGCATGCAGGAGAGGGGGAAATTCAGGGCAGCCTGGGGCTGGGCATCATGGCCAGTCCAAAACCTTTGCCTGCAGCTGCCCACATTTCTTGCTCAGGTGCCTTCCGAGTCAGTGGGGGAGTGTTTCTGAGAAGGGAAAGGCATCCCTCAGGGTTTCGGGGTTTCTGAGAACTGTCTCCACCTCTTCTCAGAACTGCCTCCCCCAGACCCGTCCCTGGGCCCAGGCCTGACACACATCAAACCTCCACCCGCAGGCCCTGTGGAGGGGGTGAGTGCTTCATCTCTTGGGTAATGTAAGTCAACACAGAAGAGGGGGGCCCAGCTGGGGAGTATCGCTTCTTAGAAGAAGTAAGGGTCAGTTCCTGGCTCAGACAGGGGCGTACCAGTCAGTTGTGGTCATTTCAGAGTTGGGGAAACTAAGGAATAAGACATGGAGACCTATTGCAGACCATTCATGTGAGTTTAGAGAGATGCCTGGTCTCTCTCTCCCTTCCTGCCTTCCACATTCAGGCTCTGGAGACACACCCAGAAAACCAGGGCAGGGGGTAAGAGATGGGTGGTGAGGTGGGGGGGCAGCCTTTCCTTTAGTTTAGGAGGTGAGGTTCTAATGGGGGGCAACAGGCAATAACTCACTTTTCCCACAAAAATCTCATTCCTGGCCTGACCTGTGGTGGCGCAGTGGATAAAGCGTCGACCTAGAAATGCTGAGGTCGCCGGTTCGAAACCCTGGGCTTGCCTGGTCAAGCCACATATGGGAGTTGATGCTTCCAGCTCCTTCCCGCTTCTCTCTCTCTCTCTCTCCTCTCTAAAAAATGAATAAATAAAAAATTAAAAACAACAACAACAAGCTTAAAAAAAAATCTCATTCCTGGAATCCAGTTTGGGGCTTGATGCTTCACAACTGTGCCTCCTGTTACAAATCACCCCTACTGCCTGACCAGGCAGTGGCGCAGTGGATAGAGTGTTGGACTGGGATGCGGAAGGACTCAGGTTCGAGACCTCAAGGTCTCCAGCTTGAGCAAAGCTCACCAGCTTGGACCCAAGTCGCTGGTTCCAGCAAGGGGTTACTCAGTCTGCTGTAGCCCCACGGTCAAGGCATATATGAGAAAGCAATCAATGAACAACTAAGGTGTCACAACGAAAAACTGATGATTGATGCTTCTCATCTCTCTCCATTCTGCCTGTCTATCCCTCTCTCTGACTCTCTCTCTGTCTCTGTAAAAAAATAAAAAAATAAAATAAATAAATAAACAAATCATCCCTACTTCACAGGAACCTGAGGTCCAAAGAAGCCCAGGGGCATGGCATGGTGCCTTCAGGTATATGGAGACAGGATGCAGGGCTGGCACATTTGCAAAGGACCCTGCTTGGCTGTGCCACCAACCATCATTTTTTCAAACAAAGACATTTTTTCAAACGACCATCCTCCTGTCTGTCAGGTCCAAGGGGAAAGGTCAGTTGGCCCAAGTAATGGGGGTACTAGGGAGGCCTGTCTTGGCCATCCTGGAAAGGTGTCATCATCATTATTATTGTTGTTATTGTTTGCCTGGCAGTCAAACAGACCCACAGGGGTAAACTGAGGTCCTAAGAGGGAGATTCCTGTGCTCCCCCTCAGCAGGGCCTCCCCTGACTTCTAGGACTGCGGGTCCGTGTGCAGTTATCTCACCCCAGCCTGGGGGTCCCCAAAGGCAGATTCACACCCAACTGCCTGCAGAGTGCAGAGCCCCCTACTAGCAACCCCTCTTCTGGAATGGTCTGCATGAAGCCCAGTGCACAGATGGGTAAACTGAGGCTTGTTGGATGAGCTTCCCATCCTGGGTTAGTTATTTGATGCTGGGCCAGGACCAGTTTGCTTCTAGGTCTGGCCAAGCTCCCTGAAGCACCAACAGGATGGGCAGAGTACAGGGCTGGGATCCCAGCTCAGTAGCTGGGCTTGAAGTATGTTTATAAATAAGAATTCCAGGATGCCTGAGCTGCTATGATTGAAGAGACCTGGCAGGCTCAGGACATCACAGGGTGGGGTGGGGAAGAAGCAGAGACAGATTACCATCTATGCCTCCCCCACATTCAGCAGAGAGTCCCCTGATTCTTCCAATCCCCCTTTAAAATCATCTCTAATCTGGCCACTTCTCCCTACCTCTGCACTCCTACAGTTCAGGGCACCCTTGTATTCTGCCTGGACCTTTGTCCCCTACCTCCTCCTCCTTCTTTCTCTACTGCCTTGGACAGCCTGTCCACCATGTGGCAACAGAAGGGCAAATTGCTTTGTTGTCCCCAACCATTTGCTGGAAAGCCCTCATTTTTCCACCTGGTGTTTTTTGGGGTTTTTTTTAGTGAGAGGAGGGGAGATAGAAAGACATACTCCTGCATGCGCCCTGACTGAGATCCAGCCTGCAACCTCTGACTGGGGCTGATGCTCAAATCAACCCAGCCATCCTCAGTGCCTGAGGCTGATGCTCAAACCAATTGAGCCACTGGCTGCAGGAGAGGGAGAGGGAGAGAAGAAAGAGAGGGAGGGGGAGAGAGCAGATGGTTGCTTCTCCTATGTGCCCTGACTGGGAATTGAACCCAGGAAGTTCACATGCTGGGCTGATGCTCAGCCCAGGACCTCATCTTTTTTTTTTTTTTAATTGATTGACTTTTAGGGAAACAGAGAGAGGAAACAAAAAGAAAAAGAGAGAGAGACAGAGAGGAAAGGAGAGAGAGAGAAAGAGAGGGAAGCATTCACTTGTTGTTCCACTTAGTTGTATATTCATTGGTTACTTCCTGTTTGTGCCCTGACCAATGATCAAACTCACAACCTTGGTATTTTGGACAATGCTTTAACTGGACAAGTTAAGAGGCTAGAATCCCACCTGGTCTTTGAGGCTCTCCCACCCTGACTCTGCCTGCAGCAAACAAACTTCATGTAGTTCCTGCCTCAGGACCTTGACACATGCAGTTCCTGCTATTTTTTCTCACCCAGCCAGCTCCTTCATCTTCTTCAAAGCCTCCTTCTTGGGGATCCCTCCTTGTCCTCCAAATAGACCCTGCAATGCCCTTACAGGCTCCTCCCTCAGCCCTGGGTGCTCCCCTGGGATCCTACTCTGACCCCTCCAGGCCTGGAGGCAGTCATGTCAAGATTTATCTGCCACCAACCTCCAGGATCTCAAGACAGAGGTCTCACAGGTCTCAATCTTATCCAAAAATTTTGCTACCTATGCCCTGATCCTCAAACAGGGGCCTCCAATCTTGGCTCAAGTCATGGCCCTGTGGGAAAACCAGGCCTCTTGTGAATTCAAGACCCCACGGGATTTCTGCGTGTTGGCTATGCTCCCACAAGAGCCACGCCCCTTCATGCCCATACCCATACTGGGTTCTGCCCTTTTCCAGAGGTTTCTTCACTATCTTTCCCCACAAATCCATACTAGTTCTCAATTTGGGGGTCTTTCTGGAGCCACTTCATACCTTCCCCACTCTCCACCACTTTGTCATGGCATCAATTTGCCCTCAGCCATCCCTCCCCCTCAGCCCTTCCTCTTCCAGTTCTTAACCCAACACCTCTGCCTCCAGGAAGTCTTCCCTGAATCCTCCACAGTTTTCTAATTAAACATTCATTTGTTTCTCTTTACCATGGGAAGAGGTCACTTTTATGTGGTCACTACCCAGCCCCTAGGGTCCAACCCAGGAGTTGGTACTCAGAAGGTATTCACAGGACTTTTGTGTGGATATGGGGCACCAGAAAACCCCTGCCTGTCCCCTGGCCTTCAGAGGGCAAATGTGCCAGGCTGGGCTTCTCCAGATGGGTGGCCTGCAGCTGCCTGCACGCTTTGCCTCCTGGGATCCCCCAACCCTGCTCAAGCACTCTGACTCCTGAAGACTTATGGTGCTCTATTCCCTCAGCAGAGTTTAGGGTACAGGACCTTTTGGGGGATGATTGGCTCCTCCTGGCCCCTCCTTTGATATAATTATCCTCCAAGAGCATAATCCGCCTGATCAGGCGGTGGCGCAGTGGATAGAGAGTTGGACTGGGATGCAGAGGACCCAGGTTCGAGACCCCGAAGTCGCCAGCTTGAGCGCAGGCTCATCTGGTTTGAGCAAAGCTCACCAGCTTGGACCCAAGGTCGCT
This sequence comes from Saccopteryx bilineata, assembly GCF_036850765.1. NCBI lineage: Eukaryota > Metazoa > Chordata > Mammalia > Chiroptera > Emballonuridae > Saccopteryx > Saccopteryx bilineata. The sequence continues at coordinate 156,766,495 of NC_089490.1, forward strand.
GGCTCGAGCAAGGGGTTAGTCGGTCTGCTGAAGGCCTGCGGTCAAGGCACATATGAGAAAGCAATCAATGAACAACTAAGATGTCGCAACGAAAAACTGATGATTGATGCTTCTCATCTCTCTCCGTTCCTGTCTGTCTGTCCCTATCTATCCCTCTCTCTGACTCTCCCTCTGTCTCTGTAAAAAAAAAAAAAAAAAAAAATTCAATCACAAGTGATGTCCACAAAATCCCAGCCTTTGAAGCCAGAGACATATAAGAACATGGCTAGACTAAATTCTTTATGCTCTGGCTGGATTGCTCCACTGGTTAGACTGCAGGGGCAGTCAACCTTTTTATACCTACCGCCCACTTTTGTATCTTTGTTAGTAGTAAAATTTTCTAACCGCCCACCGGTTCCACAGTAATGGTGATTTATAAAGTAGGGAAATTACTTTATACAATTTATAAAGCAGAGTTATAGCAAGTTAAAGCATATAATAATAATTACTTAGCAAGTACTTTATGTCGGATTTTTGCTAAGTTTGGCAGAATAAATCTTTATAAAACAACTTACTATAATTAAATCTATCTTTTTATTTATATTATACTTTGGTTGCTCCGCTACCGCCCACCATGAAAGCTGGAACGCCCACTAGTGGGCGGTAGGAACCAGGTTGACTACGACTGGGTTAGAGCATCGTCCCAAAGTAGAGGTTTCTGGTTCGATCCCTGGTCGGGGAACATACAGGAGCAGATTGATGGTCCTGTCTCTCTTTTCCTCTTTCCCTTCCTCTCTCCTTAAAATCAATATAATAAGCACTAAAAAAATTCTGTGGCTTGACGCCCAGGCTTCCTCAGCCTCTTCCATCCTCAGCTGACACATCTGGAGAGGGACTAAGGAACACATGGATGCCTTGCAGGCCCCTTTCCAGGATTAAATGAGGTGGTACTTAGCTCCAGTTTGGTCATTCTTCCTTTCCAGGCTCATGGCCACCTCACCTCATCTGAGCATCCTCCCATTTCACAGATGTGGGGCTGCTGCCTGCCCAGACCCCCTCTGACCACCAGGGCTTGATTGGAGAAGATAAAGCCATGAGCCTTTATCAGCCAGAGCGATATGATGGATGAGCCAGAGAATTCCTCGCAGTCGTCCAGCTGCCCATCGATCGGGCATCCCAGCCTTCGTGGCCAGCCACGATTAATTTATGTGGGACTGGAGAACACTAATTAAGTCTGTTTAAGAGGAAGTTAACTTTAATGCCCTGGCTGCCTGACTCTCACATTGTCAGCGTGGCTAGAAAGTTGCAAGGGCAGCAGGGAAACCCCAGGTGTGGGGTGCTTCCCCTGTAGACTAGCCAGTGTCGGGTCAGGACAGCCACACACCACCTGGCCACCAAATCCAACTCCTGTGAGCTTCTGCAGCTTCCAGCTGTGCAGAAAGGCACAGAAGCCTGGGCTGGCCTGTGAGGGCACTTCGTTTTGTGCAGACATGACACAAGTGGGAAGACAACTACCTGCACTGAGTGCCAGTTCAGATGTCAGCATGTCACCTCTGAGAGAGAAGACAAAGGCTGGTACACAGTAGGTGCTCAGTTAATGCTTGCCATGCCACAGATTCCCAGTGCAGCTCTTATAACCCAGAGTGGAGTTGTAAATCCTAAGGATAAATTGGGCATGTCTCTCCTCTGCCTGAAACACTCTATGGCTCCCCAGTGCCTTCACACAAGAGAGCAGAGTCCTTAACAGGTTCTGAGTCTCTTGCTTTCTCCACAGTTGGATGGAACTTCTAAGGGCCTTCCACTCCTCCAAGTCTTTGCATGTGCCTGTCCCTCTGCCTGGAATTTCCAGGGATCCTGAGGGATGCCCCAGTGCGGTCCCTGCCACAGGTAAAGGATAGGCATTTATCCATCAGGTCATGGAAAGACACTGGCTCCTCCCATCTGAGGCCTCCAGAAGCAGAGACTCTGAGGAGGCACCTGGGCTCACTGGGATGGGCAGCTGCAGCTGTGCTGAAACAAGGTGCCAATGGGCTGCTACCCAGGCCTCAAAGTCTGCTGCAGGAGGGGGTGGCGTTTGCAGAGTGCACTTGTGCTCTGGGACAGGCAGGAACCCTTTCCTTACCCAGGTAAGGCTGGTAGGGAAATAACAGGGTAACAGATGATAGAAATGTGATGGGGGGCCCTTGGATTGGGGGGGATTAGGGAGGTCAGTAGAGACAGATGAGTTTGGATTTTTTCCTCAGGGCACTGGGGAACCATAAATGGCTCTTGAACAGAGGAGTGATGTAATCTGATTTTTGTTCTTAAATGTCATCCTGGACAAATCCACCAGGGAGTCAAGGAGAATAATAAAGATGCACCAATCAGAGAGCACAGCACTAGAAAGAGAAAGCCAACCTTTAAGCATTTAGCCAGTGGCCCTTTTGGCTGATGTCTAGCATCCAGGAACAAGGCAGCAGAAAGGGGGTTCTGCGCTCAGTGATAGAGTGTCCAGAGTGGTCAGCCTGAGTTCTCCCTAACCTGCCTCCCTAATTGATCTGAGGCCTTCAGGTAGGTAACCTCCTGTTCTAGCCTCAATGTCCCCTTCAGCCTAGCAAGGTGTTGGCTTAACCCTGACCTATGGGGACCTTTTACCCAAACCCTGGAGACCCCCAGACCCGGGTCTGAGCCCCCTCCCTGATTCCCAGCCCTGCCACCTGCTGGCCTCTACTCTCAGGCAACATCTTCATTACAGAGCTGAGTTGTTTAAATAAATGAATTAATATTGACGAACCATCAGTGCCCTAATAAATGATTAGTTAAGGGGCACATACATCACGCCTCGGGGATGCCGCCGCCCTTAATTACTGCTTCAGAGGGGCCAGCAGGGCCACGGCTGCTGCCCTAAACCCCTTCCTGGGCATGGACCCCTTCTTGGCCACCCAGGTCCCCCCTGTGGTTCAGGAGATGGGCAGGAGAGCAAACCTGGCCCATCTCTCCCATTTCTTCATCTCTGACCTAGCTCAGGCCCAGAGAGAGAGAGAGAGAGAGAGAGTGTTCTTGGCTTAGTCTCATCCTAGACTCCCTGCTTCCCAGCCTGCCCTCAACATCCTACCCTCCCAGGAACCTGAGGGCCTGATTAAGACATGATTCCTTCCTCACCCCTCTCTTACCCTAAAGCCTCCTGTGGCTCCCCAGTTAACTCCAGAAAAAGAGCAGAGTCTTCACATGGCCCATGAGGTCTCCCACAAAGCCTGGCCAGCTTCAGAGCCTCCTCCTTCACCCCACTTCCTGAGTCCTGCCTCCGGGCCTTTGCAGTTTCTGATTTCTCTGCCAGGAAGGGCTTCCCTCTGGGCCCAGGTGTTCCTGCTCACCTCTCAGCCGGCAGCAGCTCTAGGGAGGAACTTGTGAGGACAATTTGTAGGGAGAACCTGGGGGGAACCTGCGGGAGGACTTAGGGGAGGACTTGGGGGGTACCGGGGGAAGAACCTGGAGAGGCCTTGTTGGAGGAACCTGGGAGAAATTGGTGGGGAAACTAGTGGAACCTGATGGGGAACTTAGGAGGAAAATGGGGGGACCTGAGGGGAAACCTAGGGAGGGCTTGGGGAGAAACTAGGGGGACCTGGGGAGGACTTGGAGAAACTAGGGGGCACCTGGAGAAGTCCTGGGGGGGGAACCTACCAGGTAGGGACGGTCCAGGCTCAAGCCCCTGGACTGAGGCATGTCTACTACTCCCAGGAACAGCAAGGCAGACACCCAGGCCCTGAACGCTCTTGCCCTCCTCTGGCACCCCTGCCCTGTCTGTGTCTCAGTTTCCAGCAGGATGTGAGAGGAGACTCCACATGAGGGCTCCAGCCCGGAGTGTGGGGATTTGGCAGTAGGCAGGTGACAGTTGGTTCATTTCTTCTCTTCTTCCCCCACCCTTGGTGTTCACCCACCATAAGCATCTGGTCTTTAGGGAATCCAGCCTGGGGAGACAGAGCTGGACACAGACCCACCAGCCTCCGTGCAGGTCAGGACTGGGCCAGAGGAAAGGATGGGGTCCTGCGTGGCCCCTCGCAGCTGCCCAATGACTCATCCCTTTGGGGGTCCCATCCCTATCCAGCCTGTCTACAAGGGGGTAACATTTGTCCAGAGAGGGCAGGGGCCCAGCCAAGCCCACATAACCTGGCAGCTCCACATCCTACTCTGGAAGGGGCAGACGTGTCCATGGAGCGTCTCCAGTCTTTGTGGTCCTGAGCGTGAGCCAGCCTCTGTGTCTGGGGAGATAGCGGTGACACCCCTACCCCGCACCTCCCTACCCCTGCCAGGAGGCTTCGCACAGCTTTTGGGCAGGGGCACCTGGAGAGGACACAGCTAATGGATACTGAGAGGGACTGTGGAGCATTCTGCAGATCTGAGAAGCGGGGAGAGATGTGGCTAAGGACACAGGGAGGGGGATAGGAAGGGAAAGGGGAGACTGACAGAGAAAGAAACAGAAATGGAGAGAGACAGAGATGGAGAGAGAGACAAAGGGAGGTAAAGATGGACAGAGAAGAGCAGAGAAAGGCAAAGGAACTAGGAGAGAGTTATGAAAGGGGCAGGCAGGTGGAGCCCTCCGGGAGCCCCAAGCTGAGGAGGTGGAGAAAAGACTATGACAGGACATGGTGGAGGTGGGGGTCTCCCAGTCTCCCTCTGGCCCTGTCCAGAGCCCAGGAGCTCTGGGCTTTGTCCCCAGCATTGGGCCAGCTCCCAAGCAGTCCCTTCCATTGTCATTGTGAAGCCCTCAACTCTGCACGTATTAAGCTCCTGCTGTATGTAGGGCTCTTCTCTCTGGCTGGTCTGGAATTCCCTGTGGGAGGCCAGGGGCATGCTCCCCTCCCTGGACCTCCCTCCACTGAGACCCACCCTCTCCTCACAACACCCGACCATGGGCAGGCCCCTTCCCTATAGGTGGCCCCTGATAAAGTACTCCAGGTCATACAGTGTGTCTATGGCCCTATCCTGGCTAATCTCCAGCTTTTGCTTGAAACTGCCTCCTGGCTCCTCCTGGAAGCTCTGGGAGACCCCCAGGCCACTCCCTGGGACAGTGCCTCAGTATCCCTACATTCAGAGCCTCAGAAATATATGAGCAAGCCCCTTTCTTCAAAGGCAACCCCAGGGTCAGACACACATGAATCTAGGTTTAGATTCTCATCTCCTGGGCTCTGAACAAGTCCCCCCAACCTCCCTGAACCTTGGTTTCCCCTTTTGTAGGCTAGGCCAGTTATGTTTTCTGTCTCACAGGGCTGTTGAGAGGATAAAGGGGCTAGCTGAGGCATACAGTCAGTATTCCATAAAAGCTGGGAATGATTGAATGATAAATGTTTGCAGAGGCGGTGAGACTGGGAGAGTTAACAAGAGCAGAAGTCCTGTCTAAGCAGTTATAATTTACAATTATTTAGTCAATCGACAAACACTAGCTGTGGAAGCATTTGGAATTGAGCCTCTGAGGGCATAACTGGGGTGAGAGTGGGTGGCCCCCTAAATCAGTTCCTACCGTGCTTCCACTCACCATGTCCTCAGCCCACACTGGAGCTAAATCTACCTTCAGCCCTGCCTCCCAAGGTCAAGCATCTCCCAGAGGCCTTTGTGGGTACAAAAGGGTATTGGGCAAATGTAAGGGTGGGGTCCCCCAAAGCCAGTCCCTTCCCTCTCTATGTGACCCTGCCAGGGAGGTTCCCCAGGAATGAGCCAAGAGGCCTGAGTGTTCTGGCTCAACTCTGGCTTGTGGAAGTTCGGGGCCTCAGTTCCCTCACCTGTGTAATAGGATTATAGACTCCCCCACCCCACATATTGCAGTGACCAGACACAGATACCTAAAAGGCTTTGCAGGACAACAGGGCCAATCATGAAGCACAGTTAGTATTTAAAATAACAACAACAATAATAATAGTGACTATTGGATTAATACACCCACACACATCTTCACAAATGAGGAGCTTCACAAATGCTGCTGGATAAATGGGTCTTCTTGGCTATGACACCCCTCTTTGACCATCCATTCCCAAACCCACAGAATGGGAGCCCTAATGATGCACCCCCTTGTCCTGGGAGCACTGGACCAGTGGCACCTGGGGAGACTCCAGGCACAATCCCCCTCACCCGAGGGCCCCCAAGCCCTTGGGGAGCCATTTACAAGAAGCCTTGCGCTTCTTCGGCTTCTGCCTGGCGGCAGTACCAAGCCTGGGTAATCTAATCGTGTTTTCAAGACTGCGATCAATAACCCCCAGGTGGCGCCAAACCGAGGCTCTTAAAGGGCCGGCAGTCCAGCCCTGGCCTGCAAGGAAAGGGGAGCTCCATAGTCAGGTCTGAACCCTAGCTCAATACTGTGTAAAGATGGCCTACTTGCATCAGCACAGCCCATGGCAGCCCCCACCCTCAGGCTGTGTAGCCCTGGGCCAGCAGTCTGAGCTTTCTGAGCTGCCTCCTCTGTAAAAGCCTCCCCCCCACCCAGGCCAAATGCAAACTCCTCCATATCTCCATCTGCCCCCATTGCCTGGATTGGGGAACTGAGATTCAGACAGGGTCTATCTTTAGTACTCTGCTCTTCCCAAAACCCCCACCACCCCATTAGAGTCTCCACTCAGCCTCCCCAAGGTCTCTCTGCATCCCCTCCCCATGGGCCCAGGCTACCTGTCCCAGCATCTATACAAACACTTAACAATCAATGTCCATGCCGGCCCTGGCTCATCGACCTATAGAAGGGCTCCCTGTGGTCCCCACCCTTCTATGCTGCCCTGCTGCATTTGTCCTCAGCATGCTGCCAACAAGGGAGAAAGCTTATTAGTCCTGGGGTGTTTGGGGACCTTCCCCTGCCCAGCCCTACAAGGGAAAAACCTGAAGTTCCCTCTAACTGCTTTCCTGAGGAGCTGGAATAGTGAGCTCCTCAGTGTTGGAACCATGGACTCTTCCAGAAGCAATGATGGAGGAATAGTCTAGAAGCAGTATTGGTGGACTCTCCTAGAAGCAGTGATACAGCCAGCTCAGGAACTAGCATATGAATTCAGTGTCTGGTGTGCTTGGATGCAGCTTTGGTTTCCAGTGCCCAGCCTGATGAGTGCCTGGCTGGGTGGCCTTGTCATTGGCTGTAAATTATGAAAAGGACTGGGACTTCCTCCTGGTGGGCTGAAACTGTGCCTCACACATAATAAGTACTCCAAAGAATTGGCTTGTATTGGACTTAGAGTCTGAATGTGCCTTGGGAGAAACTGAGGCCCAGGAGGGTCATACCATCTATGTGTATCCAGGACTCACTTGACTTCTGACCCTGCTGACCCTACCCCTAGGGACCCATTCACCCTCTCTGAGGCTCACCAGCCTTGCTCTGGCTGAGGGACTGTTGTCCTAATCCTGTGTTCACCCCATCCTGGATATCCATGCCTGACCCCACTTCCTTGTCACCTTTTGGGTCCAGGGTCAGGGCTGCAGGGGTGAGAGGAGATTGATTGAGTAGCTGACCTTGTGATCACTGTTGCCAAGGAGATGTCCCATGAGGGCTGGGGGTGGGGGAAGAGTGGCCAGGGCCAGGGTGTGACAGAGGGACTGAGAGAGGGAGGACAGAGAAGGAGGGGAGGGAGGGATAAAGAGAAGAGAGAGATGGACAGAGGGAAAGACAGAAGGGAAGGAGCTATAGAAGGGAGCTACAGTAAAGGGGCACAGTCATCATATCGGAGCCTCCTGGGGAGCTTATCAGCTGTTAACAGCCATCAATGAGGCCCAGGAACCAGCATTCACCCATCCCTGGAGGTCCACCTTTGCGGAATCACTGATGACAGGCTCTTGTCTGCGGAATTGGTCTGGACCATCCGAGGTTACACAGCAGGACTAGGAGTCAGGGAGCTGACACCCTGCCTGCTCCCCATGGTGGCCTCTCATTTATTCATGCCCAGGAAATGAGGAAAGGTGTCCAAGAAGAGGAGCCAATAGCACAGGGTCCTGTAGGATGAGCAGGAGTTTATAGAGTACAGAGAGAACAGTAAGAAAAAGGAAGGCAGCTCTCCATCTGGCCCTGGGAGTGGAGAGGAAGAGGCCAGTGGATGGAATTACAGGGAGGATCCCTGCTTTGCTAATAGTATAATGCTGAAACCTCTGTCTGGGGCTGGCTGGCTGTGGCTGTGCTGGAGCTAGGCATGGATCCCTATTATCACAGAGAGCATTGGATTTGTCCTTCAGACAGTTGGGCCTCTGGACTGGGTGCCCACTGGGTGCCAGACATGAGGGATGCCTTTACAGAGTATGGGTCCCTGACCCAGGTCAGGGCAACAAAGGAAAGAAATGGCTGGGGGTGAGATCAGATGGGGTCCAACACTAATGGGAGGTGACACTGAGCCTGGATATGGACATGTGTGAACATGCATAAATATGCCAGAGAATGATAACACATGTTTTCCAAAGTACTTGTATGTGTGCAAATAGGCAGGGCCATGCAGGAGAACATGCACGTGTGACTGCCTGAGGGAGGACAGGTGACCTGATCAAAGTATCAGGATACATTGACCTGCCCTGGCCTGTCAGGGGTCCCCAAACTTTTTACACAGAGGGCCAGTTCACTGTCCCTCAGACCGTTGGAGGGCCGCCACATACAGTGCTCCTCTCACTGACCACCAATGAAAGAGGTGCCCTTTCCGGAAGTGCGGCGGGGCGGGGGGGGGGGGGCAGATAAATGGCCTCAGGGGCCTCATGCGGACCGTGGGCCATAGTTTGGGGATGCCTGGGTGGTCTTGATCCATGGTTACAAGGATTCAATCCTCGATAAGGGCACATACAAGGATCTACCAATGAACGCATGTATGGATAGAAAAACAAATTGATCTCTCTCTCTCTCTCTCCCTCCTCCTCTATAATCAATCAATTAAAAAAAACCCAGAAGGATATGTGGACTTGTGGGCATGCTTGACACGTGTGCACATTCATGAACAAACAACATGCCTCACAAGTTCAAACATGCACATGTGTATGAACATGTCAGGGCACGTATACACGCGTGGACACACCTGAGCACACTGTATCCAAGTGAATGGTCGCAACATGTGTGTGCATCCCCAGCAACATGCCGGAATACACAAGTAAACATGTAAACACACGCAAGCACACGAACATGCTAGAATACAAACCAGCGTGCACAGAATGCACGAATTCACCAGCGTGGACGCGAAGTCACGTGTAATTGTCAGCAATACTGAGCACATGAGCACCAGTGAGCACAGGCAAACACAGCTGAGAGGTATACATGCAGGAGCACCTCGTGGCACACGTGGACTTGCGTACGCACGTGCCCGAGCCCAGATGCGCCGCACACACGCTCAAGCCAGCCAGAGTACCCGCGTGCGGTCAGGAATCCAAGTGGAGCACGAGCACGTGCGTGCGCAGGTCGAAGCCGCGCTCAGTGGGCGCTTCTGTATTTCTGGGCGCCTAGCGCCCTCTGATGGACAGCGGCCGCAGCGCGGGCTCTGCTGCACGTTCTTCCCTTCGAGCGCAATGGAGGGTCCCGGCCCCGGCGGTCCTTTCTTTAACCAGGTCAGTCCGGGGGTCAATTAGGGTGAAAAATAGGACCAGAGGGTCCCGACGGGTCAGGACGGGCGACCGAGTGGGGCTTCCATTTTCTTCCTCATCATTCAGCACCTCCATCCCGCCTGTTGGCGCCTGCGCGCCCGGGTCTGGGGGCATTTGGCCGGCTCAGTGTCCCCCCGCACCTGGGGTTTTTCTCAGGGTAGTCGAGTGCAGTTGGGTTGAATGGGACTGGGGCTCCCAGGAAGACCCGCGGCCTCAACTCGGGGTGCCACCAGGTGGCAGCACGCGCCCAGGTGCGTACCTCGGGACACTGGGAGGAGAGGGCTCTGGGAGGAGCCTGTGTGACCCCGAGCACCCCCACCTCACCATTTCGCCTTGGGGACGTGGAGGTGACAGAGAGGTCTGGGTATGTGCGAGGTACAGAAGCACCTAAGGCCTCTGAGGAGAGGTCCCCTTGTAGGAAAAGGACCTGCACAAAGGCAGAGGAACAGTATGTGCAAAGGCCCAGAGGTGGGTCATCTGAACAAGTGGGAGGTGAAAGGCATCCTGAGGCTGAGCGTCCAGAGGCCAAATGTCGAAGCAGGAGGTTTGGAGAGGAAGCCCACCGTTAGGGCTGTGGAGGGGGCCCCAGGTTCTGGCCTGAACTCATGTTGGGTTGATAGCATTATTCAGGGTCTATTACAGAATCCAAAGGTTTGAAGATAGATTCTGATCCAAAATTCTTAACTTTCCCAATATGAGATGCACAGAATGGAGCCACCTGCAGAATTTTCCAGAGTCCTGGCCCCCTGGTTGATGCCTGAGGGTGGGGGCAGGGTCTCAAGGGCAGGGGTGATACCAAGGGGCAAGGATCCTGTACTCACAGACCCAGTGAACAAGGCCCCATCCTCACCCCTCAGCAGTTACAGAGTTTCTGTGCTTTTAAAATAATGCAGCAAAATTAGTAGCTCTGCTATCATTAACATGCAGAAATGCAAATCAGGGGGTGATTAAACCACAGTCCCCAGAGAATATTTCTACAGTGATGAATTCTATTGTCAGTGAGGTTTGGGGGATTGATGTGCTGGAGAGGGTAGGGGGCTGTAGATCTGAGGAATGAGGGTCCTGGAAGTGTACCCAGCTCCCAGATCTCTTCCCACCACCAGTACCATCCTCCATGATTGATGCTGGAAAACCTTTCCCATGCATCTTCCCCAGGGCCTGGCCTTGGGGCCTGAATGGGAGCAGTGCTCAGATTCAGACAGGCCAGCTTGCAGGTGACCTGGGGTGGGGACTGGTACTTGGCAGAGGGTGACCCCAGGGCCTCAGGGTCTTTGCACTGGCAGTGTTCCAACCAGGATCACTCCCAGCCTTCATACACCCTCCCAGGGACCCTCTGGCCTCCCAGCTCTGACCTTACAACAGCTTCAGATGTCTACTGTGGCTCTTTCAGCATTGTTTGCCCCTACAGGATGCCTCCCTTGCCACTTCCCACCCCTCCCAACCCCAGCCCAAGGCACAGACCACCAGCCTGTGGTCCTACCAGATGCCTGTACCCATCACATCTAGGCCCAGAGAGGGCTCCCACAGCACTCTACAGAGAAATAAAGAGAGAAACAGAAAAAGAAACAGACAGACAGAGACAGAGGCAGACAGAAAGACAAAAAGAGAGAAATGCCTGACCTGTGGTGGCGCAGTGGATAAAGCGACGACCTGGAAACACTGAGGTCACCAGTTCGAAACCCTGGGCTTGCCTGGTGTCACATATGGGAGTTGATGCTTCCTACTCCTCCTCCCTTCTCTCTCTCTCTCTCTCTCTCTCTCTCTCCTCTCTCTCTCTCTCTCTCCCTCTCTTTTCTCTAAAATGAATAAATGAATAATAAAAAAAGAGAGAGATAGAGATAAAGAAAGAGGGAGACAAAGAGAAACAGAAAGAGAGAAATAGGAGCAGACAGAGACAGAGAGACACAGAGATAGAAACAGAGAAAGACAGAAAGAGAGATACAGAGACACAGGCCGTTGCTGGCCCTCCCAGCAGAGACTCAGAGTTGGCCCAGGGCCAGCTGCCAGCTGCTGCCTCCCCTCCTCCCCACTGTGCCCTTCCTCCTGCACTCCCTGCAGGGGCTGAGGCCCCAGAGGAGCCCCAGCTGCTGCTGCCACACACAGGCCCACAGGCTTGTTTGGTGGCCCTCCCAGCTGCCCTGGGACCCCAGTTCCTGAGCTGGAGAAAATGCGTCTGCCTAGGTGAGAGCTTCCAGGCACTACCAGCTGTAGGACAGATCTCTGAGCCTCACCTTTGAAATAAAACCACTGTCCAATTCATCCTCTCAATCCGTTGAGTGCCCACTGTGTGCCAGGCCCAGGCTGGATGCTGGGGATGCAGGGGTGGCCAGGCCAGGCCCAGGGGCTGTCCTTGTGGAACTAGAGGTTGAGGGGCACTGAACAAGCCAATCAGATGGTTGTGTATTGTTAGGTACAAGAAAAAAAGGTAACAATCGAGCCTGATAGGTTGAAGAAGAGAGAGGCTGTTCCTAAGAGAAGGACCAGCTGTGCAAAGGCCCTGAGGTCAAAATGAGACATGGTGTCTCAGGAGCAGGAAGGAGGAGCCAGTGTGGTGGAAGGGGGCAAGTAAGGGGGACTGGAAGAAGGCCATGCTGGAGAGCACATGGTATGTGCTTTGTGCCCGCCCTCATTTCCTTCTCTCCCCAAGTCCTCCTTTCTTTCTGCCTAGACTCCATCCCTGGCTGAGATATCTGCCCAGCTCTGAGGCTGCCCTGAGCCCCTGCATTGCTGACATAACTAAGCCACAGGTGAGGAAGAAATTAGGGACTGGTGGGTGAATTTTCTTGTTTTTGTGTCTGCTCTGCAACCTTGTAAGTAAGGCACAGAGAGGTCACAGGCTGGCCTGGGATCCAGCATTGGATTCCTGCCTTGCCATGCCATGCCCTGGGGCCAGCTGTGGGTGGGAGAAAACAAAGAAGCAATGAGGGAGCCAGATACCCAACTCCACACAGCAGGGTGAAGGGGAGGCCAAGCCCAGGAAACCAGAGCTAGGAGACTTACAAGGATTAGAGGCAGGCCCTCAACACAAATGGGGAAACTGAGATCAGCAACCTTCGGAGAGGAAGATCTGTAACCCAGTTTCTCCCAGGCAGTCTCTGCCCTCCAGGAATGGGCCCCCCTCCTTGTTCTCCCAGCACATTCCTGGAGACCAAGAGGCCCAGCCTTGCCCCTGATGGGTGTTGTCACTAATCCCGTTCAACTGATGAGAACTCCAGCCCTGAGTTGGGGTGTGACCACAATGCACTTTCTTTGCAGTACTCCTTGTAACCTGGTCAGTCTCAGGATTTCCCTACAGGGGCCTCCCAGCCCACTAGCATTTTCCCTCAGAAGACCTCATGGTAGCTAGAAGCCTTCTCCATACAGGGAGTGTCCAGTGAGCATTGTCATCAAAGTGGTTGGGAATCCCCCTCAGTGGAAACCTAGCCCCTCCCATTCTGTGTCTCGGCAGGGTCACACAGCCTCAGTATAGAGTTGAACTAAACTTTCTTTTAATTTAAATAACATCACACACACACAGAAAATAAAGCCCACCCTCTGTTAATCCCACCTCTTAAGTATAAATATAAATTAAGAACTGAAATTCCCCCTACCCAGAGTAACCACTGAAACCTTGGGCATTTCCTCCTGCATGTTTTCAATACATGCTTTCTTCTTTAAAAAAAAAAAAAGTCACTACCCCCAATGACACCGTGGTCTCCAACTTGTGTTGTGTCTGTAGAGTCTGCCTCAGACATCTTCCTTGCCCAGAGCAGACCTCTCTATTGTAAGGTAAGCATAGTGTTCTGCTCATGCCCATAGCTTCTCATGCATCCCCTTTTGCTGAACATAGTTTTGATCTCTAAACATTTGCTGCCATAAACTATGTTCTGATGAACATCCTTGCTTGTATTACCACTTTTATGAGATTTTTTTAGTGTTTGCACGGGAATTGGAAAGGGAGTTAAAAGGGATGTAGAGTTTCTTAATTCTAATAAGTACCCTACAGTGGCCCCCACGTCTACCTTCACCATTGCAGGATGTATCCAATCTTTTACTCCATAAGGACAAAAGGTGGTTTCTTGGTTCTGTATCTGTTTGCATTTATTTTGTCATGAATGAGCTCATGCTTGTTTTCTCTGTCTCTCTATTGACCATTTGTATTTCTTGTTGTACGAACTAATTGTTTAATTCTTTACCCAGTTTTTAGTTTGGTTGTTTTTCTTACTGATTTGTAGGAATTCTTTGTATAGAACAGTTGTAGTCAACCTAGTCCCTACTGCCCACTAGTGGACGTTCCAGCTTTCATGGTGGGCGGTAGTGGGGCAACCAAGGTATAAATAAAAAGCTGGATTTAACTATAGTAAGTTGTTTTATAAAGAATTATTCTGCCAAACAGCGAAAATCCAACATAAAGTACTTGGTAAGTAATTATTATATGCTTTAATTTGCTGTAACTCTGCTTTATAAATTGTATAAAGTAAAGTTATTTCCCTACTTTATAAATCACCATTACTGTGGAACCGTGGGTAGTTAGAAAATTTTACTACTAACAAAGATACAAAAGTGGGCGGTAGGTATAAAAAAGTTGACTACCCCTGGTATAGAAGGATACAAATCCTTCTTCTGTTTCGATGTTACAGATATTTTCTCCTTAGCAGTCATACCTCATCTGACCTCATCTGCCGGTCTATTACAATTCAGACATCTTTTGTTTTTATGAAGGCAAATGAAGATTTTCCTCCTTTTATAGCTCTGGGATTTATGTCTTTTTCAATCCCAAAGAGGGCAAGGAGGTGAAATAGGGTGGGTGCAAGGCTAGCCTTTGCATGTTTCCCTTCAATACTAGGAATATAGGGAGCTCAGTTAAGTAGGCACCTCCTGCCCTCTGATCCTTCCTCACACATACTCTCCACTGGTCATTTGAAAATTGCCGTTCACTCAGAAACATGCAGGGGCCAGGCCTGAGCCCAGGTGCCTAGGGACCCAAGTATATCTTCCTCCCTCTTTGGACCTCTTGATGACCTATTTGTGCAACTTACTTGTTTTCTCTGAAAAGCACACAGGCAGGCCACATCAAGCCCCAACCAGGAGGGAGTACATGGGGTTAGTTCAACCTTTTGGGCCTCAGTTTCCTCCTCTGTGAAATGGGACCAACCACAGCCTCCCCACTCACTGGGCTGATGGGAAGATCATAGGAGATGCGAGGCATAAAAACTGTGTCACAGCGCCAGGCACAAAGCCAGCACCTATGTGACCCCCTCCACCTGCTCCTTCTGTAAAACTGGCCTAAATACCCACCCAGGGACCATACCCTCGAGTGGTCCTAGGATCAGGACACTGCCTAGATTCACTGCCCAGTTGTGTGGCTTTGGTTAAGTGGCTGCATTTCTTTGTGTATCAGTTTCCCCATCTACAAAACGAATGCCCTAGCAGTCACCACCTCACAGGGCTGGGGTGATATTCAATGAGATGATACACAAAGAGAAAGCACAACGTAAGCAGCTCTTGGGGCCCAGCCCCCTGATTTTCAGAAGAGAAACTGAGGCCCAAGAGGGGCAGCCCCTGCTTAGGGTCATACAGCCAAGATGTGGTAGAACCAGGATTTGAACACAGATTTGTTAGTGAGCCAGGCCAGGGACTGGGAGCAGGACTCGTTCTCCATTTCCTCCCCTGGACACACACCTCTCAGGCCCCAAACATGTCTGTAAAAACCAGAAGGCTTCCTGGAGGAGGCAGCACCCAATCTGAGGGTCAAAGTATGAGAAGGGAATAGCCAGGTACAGTAAGAGGAAGGATGGCCTGATAGGAGGGCACAGCCAGAACAAAGGCCTAGAAATTCACGGGTGTTTGGAGGAACAGTAAGGAGGGGAATCTGGAGGGCTGGTGAGGCTGCGAGGTGGGAGGTGAGCTGTACTGGGCAGGGAAGGAGGCCAGGGTAAGGTTGAACTCCAGACAGGGTGGCCAGGACTGGGGTCAGTACCACTAACTGCCAAGGGTTTTCTATGCCCTCAGTATACCCAGGGGATGGCTTGCCATGCCGCCTCCCGGCCTTTACCCCAGCTGTGCCCTCTTTCTGATCACCCTCACCAGCCCATGGACAACTCAGCTCCCGTGCCCCCACTGAGACCACATTACCCTCCTGGCTCTTCCCCAGGGCTCTTGAGTAAGACTCGCCCACACTCCTTAGCCTGGCAGGTGCTGGTGGCCCATAATGCCCTTCCCTCACTTCTAAAAGCACCAGGGAGCAGGTGAAGGAGGTTGAGAGGCCAGGTGAATCCAGAGTGGGAGCCCAACAGGCCTCAGGTGGGGGCCTGAGCCTCAATTTCCCCATCTGAACCATGGGGTGATTCCTGCTTTCTCCTGGGAGAAGCTCAGGGAATCTGGAGAAGTCTAAGGAGAAGGGGGTCACCCCCAAGGGGGACAGGAGTGGAGGTCAGGGAGGCCACCCTGTGGGTGGGTGCGTGGGTAGCAGGAATCCAGCTCTGGCTCCCTATTGCCTAGCCCTCCCACCCCTAGGGAGCTGGGCCAAACAGTACCCATGAGGGAAGGTGGGGAAGCACTCCATGTTTACACAGGCTGCCCCAGAATGTGGCAGGACAGGCCTTGGGGCCACTGAGTCAGGAGCTATGGGCCACCTAGGCCACCAGGCCAGGAGGGGGTGGGGCTGCCCTAAGCAAGTAGCTTGGGCCCTAGGAATGGATGGGCTGGGGGGAGGGGGCAGTAGGGAGAAGCTGTGTTGTAGTTGGATTCAGCATAGGTGAAGGGCTTTGGGTTCAGTCCAGGTCAATTGTTCATTCAGATATCCATTCATCCATTCATTCAGTCAGTCAGTCAGTCACTCTCTGCCCCCTGGCACACAGTCCCTCTTGGCCAGCCCTTTTCATTACCATTACTGGCCCTAAGATCTCCTTGTGTCCTCGCTCAGAGAAGGGCACTACTATTAATTCATGTAGGTCCCCAGACCTGGTCCCACTCAACACTGATTGGTAACTGTCTCCTCATTCCCACCCCAAGGGCAACCCTTCAGTTCCACGTCAAATCTATCCCAAATTCATCTGACTCATCTATCCATGGCCCACCTTTCTCTCCTCCAAAGACCATCCCTTCTCCTCATCCCTAAACTCTCCTCTACACACAGAATCTGGGATCATGTCCCTCTCCTGCATAAATCTCCACCATGGCTCCCTAATGCTCTAAGCATTAAGATCCCACCCCTCCTTGTAGTATCTGAGGCCTTCCCCTTTGACCTTGGCTCCTCTGCCTCCATTCTGGGGGATCCCATCTCACAGCTTTTTTTTTTTTTTTTTTGTATTTTTCTGAAGCTGGAAACGGGGAGACAGTCAGACTCCTGCATGCGCCCGACCAGGATCCACCCGGCACGCCCACCAGGGGGCGATGCTCTGCCCACCAGGGGGCGATGCTCTGCCCCTCCTGGGCGTCGCTCTGTTGCGACCAGAGCCACTCTAGTGCCTGGGGCAGAGGCCAAGGAGCCATCCCCAGCGCCCGGGCCATCTTTGCTCCAATGGAGCCTCGGCTGCGGGAGGGGAAGAGAGAGACAGAGAGGAAGGAGAGGGGGAGGGGTGGAGAAGCAGATGGGCACTTCTCCTGTGTGCCCTGGCCGGGAATCGAACCCGGGACTTCTGCACGCCAGGCCGACGCTCTACCACTGAGCCAACCGGCCAGGACATTCACAGCTTTCTTAAATACACCCCATGCAGTCTCACCTCCCCACCTTTGTCCCTGCTCTTCCTCTGCCTAGAATGCTCCTCTCTCTTTGTCCATCAACTTCACTCCTCCTCCTGGTCACATCCAGTATCTCTGGGCCAAGGGACCCACCCCAGGCACACATTCAGAGACCCTTCTTGATCTTTATCTGACACATGACAATGGGAGGCATGAGGCTAGGGCTCTGGTCACCCTCAAAGCCCCCTGCCCAACTCTTATGGGCCACCTGTTCCCCAGGACAAGTATCCTTGAGTCCCCTTCTTTCCTTTCTTTCTTTTTTAATTTTTAAAAAATTTATTTATTTGGCCCTGGCCAGTTGGCTCAGCGGTAGAGCGTCGACCTGGCGTGCGGGGGACCCGGGTTCAATTCCCGGCCAGGGCACATAGGAGAAGCACCCATTTGCTTCTCCACCCCCGCCCCCTCCTTCCTCTCTGTCTCTCTCTTCCCCTCCCGCAGCCGAGGCTCCATTGGAGCAAAGATGGCCCGGGCGCTAGGGATGGCTCCTTAGCCTCTGCCCCAGGCGCTAGAGTGGCTCTGGTCGTGGCAGAGCGATGTCCCGGAGGGGCAGAGCATCGCCCCCTGGTGGGCAGAGCGTGGCCCCTGGTGGGCGTGCCGGGTGGATCCCGGTCGGGCGCATGCGGGAGTCTGTCTGACTGTCTCTCCCCGTTTCCAGCTTCAGAAAAATACAAAAAAAAATTTATTTATTTCTAAGTGAGAGGAAGGAAGATAGTGAGACAAACTCCCACATGCACCTCAACCGGGATCCACCCAGCAACCCATGTCTGGGGCCAACAAGTCAAACCAATAGAGCCACTGGCTGTGGGAGAAGAGAGAGAAGGGGGAGAGGGAGAGGAAAAGAAGCAGATGGCTGCTTCTCTTCTGTGCCCTGTCTGGGAATTGAACATGGGATGTCCATATGCCAAGGCTCTATCCACTGAACCAACCGGCCCTTCCTTATATTCACACCTGGGAGCGCCAGAGAAGTCAGGCCTGGGGAGCAGCTGGTGGAACTGCTGCTTCACCATCCACTGAACGCCCAACATGGCCAGCATGCCTTCCCCTATCTGGAGAGGGTAATAAGCCCCTCCATTCTATCTCCAGGGAGGCCCTTGACCCCTGGCCCAATCACCAGGTCCAGGAGAAATTCCCAGGGAGAATAAATGAATGAGATCTGATCCAGGCTGAGGGGTGGGTGGGCATGGTGAACATGGACTTGTCAGGGGCAGGCTGTACCATGGGGATCGAATGGATCAAGAAGTCCCCAGCTCCAGAGGCAGCCATCACCCCTGTGGACGTGTATGCTGGGATGAGGAAGTGAAGTATGTGTGAGGGGTCTGACTTGAGTGGTAAGTGCTTCTCCCTCCTACCACATCTTCTGAAATGCAGAAAGGAGCTGGGTGGGGTGGGGAGATTGAGGAAGTCTATTCACACCTCACTGTGCTTGCCCCAGGGGAAGGTGCCCACTTTAAAGACACATAAGAATGGATGTCAGGAAGGTGGCCTTGAAGTCCCAAATCCAATTACATTCTCTCTATGGATAACTGTGGCCCAAACACATACTGGGTCAGTCTTCTGGAAGCTTCTACCACCATGCATGTCCCCTGACATTGCCCCCACTGGTGGAAATCTGTCCTTGGCTTTAGTTTTACCAACCACAAACCAGATCACATCTCTTACTTTGGGGTTCCCAGTCTGGGGCAAGCACAGTAGGTATGGCTGGGATGGAAGAAGGCAACAGGTGGGGGAGGCAGCCAGCCTGAGGCACCCAGAGAACAAAGGCCAAAGTCAGGCAGGTGGGGGTGGGCTGTGGGCCTCCTTCAAGGGCCCCTGGCACCAGCCACCAGCCTCAGGCTACTTGTCTGTGTGCCAGGGCCCTGTAGAATGTGCCCAGGCCTTGACGTTGGACAGAGGTGGCAGCCTATTGGGGGCCCTCACAGGCTGCTCCACCCAGTGACTCAGCCCTATACCAGGCCTCCCCAAGGAGGACAATGGTGACTTGTGGCTGCCAGGAAGGCCTCTTGGCAGGTGTGAGCCCCAAGGTGGACTGGCCTGGCTTCCAGGGAGGAGCTCTCTGAGCCTCAGTTTCTTCATCTGGACAATGGGTTTAACCACCCAGGTATGAGGGCCTGACAGCCAAAGTGTGGATGCAAAGTGCCACATTTGGGACTAAAGGTGGAGCTCTGATGGCCCAGCTTGCCTTGGAGAGCAGGGACTGGACAGGTCAAAGGCAACAACACTGTGCCCCAGTGCCCAACACCAAGCATGGCACATAGCTAGTGCACAGTAATTGCATGGTTCATGAATAGACTGTTCACTCCCTTCCAGGGGTATGTACAGAGCCACCCCAGGAACACTGGCTGAACTCTATGGTTTACACTCATGACTTTGGGGGAGCTGGTTCACCCTGAATGAACACACCTTTTGGGCCACAAGGAAGGGCTGTGGGTTGTGGGACCTACACTCACGAGTCCCAGGTCCATTAGTGGGAAGAGGCCTACGGATGCAGGAAGGAGCTTGGGTGCCAACTGTGCTCCTCACTGTACCCTTCTACTTTCCTGATGGGGAAATTGAGGCCCAGGGCATGGCAAGCATTTGCCCAAGGTCATACAAGGTCACAAGACCCTCACTCTCCATCCTAGGCCTGAGGCATGTCAGGGACTCTCTGGGTGGGAAGGAAGGTGGTGTCAAGGTCAAGGTCAGCCTACTTCAGGTGTATTAGGAGGGGCTTGGGACTTTATTAGGAACCCCTGTAACTCCCTGGGGACTTATCCAGTGCCCATCCCCACTTTTCTTACTTTCAGCCCAGTTCCCTGAATTATGGTTGACTCAGGGGTTTTAGATACAGGTGGAGGAACCTGACCAGGCGGTGGCGCAGTGGGTAAAGCGTTGGACTGGGGTACAGAAGACCCAGGTTCAAGACCCCGAGGTAGCCAGCTTGAGCGCGGGCTCATCTGGTTTGAGCAAAAAGCTCACCAGCTTGAGCCCAAGGTCGCTGGCTCAAGCAAGGGGTTACTCGGTCTGCTGAAGGCCCGCGGTCAAGGCACATATGAGAAAGCAATCAGTGAACAACTAAGGTGTTGCAACGCACAACGAAAAACTAATGATTGGTGCTTCTCATCTCTCCGTCCCTATCTATCCCTCTCTCTGAGTCTCTCTCTGTCTCTGTAAAAGAAAAAATAAAATAAAAAAATTAAAAAATAGATACAGGTGGAGGAACAAAGGAATGAGCTTGGCTTGTTCCAGAACAGGGAGGGAAGAAGCCCTTGTGTCCAAAGTACCCTGTGCTGGAGTGATGGTGGTCTCTTCCCAGGCCTGGGACACAGAAAGCCATGAAAGAGTGTGTTATTTAGTTTAAAATAATAGTTATTCCCATTATGTAGGGTCTGTGATCTTCAAAAGCTGAAGAGCTTCAAGCTGTAGTGGGAACTTTGGGCCTAAGAAGAAACCTGGTCTGGCCTTAGCCCCTTCCAAACTCAGTTTCAAATTCTATGGTAAAAATGGGGAAACTGCGATCCGCGAAGCGCAGATCTCACGTGGGGCTTTGTGACCCCGAAACACAGGTGACCTCGGTTTCCCTGCCCTTGAAATGGGTCTTATCTGTTTGCTCTTGGCCTGGGATGCCCTCTGGCAATCCCCAGCAGTCTAGGAACGCAGACACAACCAAGTCCGACAGGCCGCGCGGGCGTCCACGCAAACCTGAGAGTAAAACTGCAAAGCCCACCCCAGCGGGTCCTCGCGGCCTCTCGTTCGGAGAGTCCCGCCTCTTTATTCGCAGTCCGCAGAGAGGGCGTGGCCTCTTCACGAATGGCTGGTGGCAACGCCAATCAGGCTTTTACACCCTTCGATTGGTCACCACTGCTCTTCCTAATCTTTCCATCTCACGGTCCTTCCCGCTTGCGTCATGGAAGCTATGTATTCCGAGTTCACGTGAACCTCCGCGCTGGAAGATAGTCCCTGTCTTACCCCACGCCGTTTGCCAATGAACACCTGCGGTCGCTCCCGCTCCCAGACTCCGGGACTAGCAACGCCGCAGCCGCTTCCTGCGAGCGCGCGGAAGGGCGAACCTGGGAAGGTGGTAGTGGGTAGAGCGCCGGGAGGCGGAGGGATTCGCAGTGGCGCCGGAGACGGGGCGGACCCTGGGCGGGACTTGGGGTGGGCGTGGCTGGCGCGCGGGCGGGGTACGGAACATGTCTCCCGCCGCAGGAAGATGAGGCAGTGGAGGCGCCCGCGGACGTAGCGGGCCAGAGAAAGCCGACCGGACGCGGCGGCGGGCACCGCGTACTCCACGCACGCCGCCTCCGCCAGTGTCCCGACCGCGCACGGGCAGGCGGAGGAGGGGCCTGGGCCACGCACCGCCCACGCGCGACCCTCGGGGTCGGCAGGCTCCCCTTTGTCCCGCGGGGGGGGGGGGGTTCGTACGTGCTCCGTTCCCTGTACGTTGCGGGCCGGGCCGCGCTGAGCAGGTAATAGCACTGGGGCCCGGGGCCGCGCGGCGTTTGGGGCCCCGCGTCCTTGTGCAAAGTTGCTTCAGGCCTTTCCACGCTGTGGGGGCCGCAAAGTTGGGGCGGGGGCGACGTCGAATGTGCGCCCCCCCCGTCCCCTTGCGTGCCGGGAGTGGGGCGGCGGTCTGGAAGTCATTGTTCTCCAACTTTGAGTGCTGGGGGGTTGGGGCTGGCGACGTTGAGGGGCCGGCGCACTCGAGGCCCGTGTGCGCGCCTCCTCCCCGGCCGGGCTGGCCACTTCGGAAAACTTTGCGGACCCTGGAGAGGGGTTGTGGGGGGCGCCCAAGGGGCCGCCCAACTTTGTGGCGCGGGTCCCGGCTCCGAAGCGGGGCTTTGGGGCGCTCCCTCCCCCGGGAGAGGCACGGCGGGGCGCTCGAGTTTGGAGGGGGAGCGCGGGAGGGAGAGTCCTTTTGTCTGAGTAGGGAAGGTGCGGCCGCGCGAACTGCGGCTCAGGTTGAGCGCCGGGGACTGGGGGGGCTGTGGGGAGGGAACATCTGCTCCGCGTTACTGCGGGGAGAGACAGCAGCGGCGGCTCGGGGTTGCGAGGAGAGGGGCGGTGGCGCCCCAGCTTCAAAGGTTTCCCGGTCCGCTCTGTCGGCATCGGCTGCGGGGGGTGGGCCGTTTGTTTCCCAGGCTTCCCCACCGTAGGAGAACTCCTGTGCCCCCACTTTTTTCAAAGTGTTTCCAAACACCTGAGTCCCCAGAAGTCCTTGTGAGATCCAAA
The DNA here is from genome assembly GCF_036850765.1 of Saccopteryx bilineata. NCBI lineage: Eukaryota > Metazoa > Chordata > Mammalia > Chiroptera > Emballonuridae > Saccopteryx > Saccopteryx bilineata. Next base: position 156,788,956 of record NC_089490.1, read on the forward strand.
AGTCTTAGCTCCCCTATAAAAGCCCGTTTCTGCCCCCTCAACCCAGTCTCTTAAAATCGGTTTCAGCTATCCCACAAAAAATTGCGGTTTCGTACTCAAAAAAGTCAGTTTCACACGCCCTCCCTAAAAAAAAAAGTTAGCGGGGGAGGGGGTGTGTAGAGGCCGACGTTTCATAGCACGTCTCTAGTTGACAAACAAAGCAGAGTTTTATCCACCGCTGACCCTCCTCTCCCCGCAACCCCCGTGGTGTTCCCGGGGCAGCCCCCACGCCCACCCAGGGAACTGGGGAGGAAGCCAGTGAGGCTTCGTTGCCTGGCGCTTTTTCCTAGGGGTCGGTTGGTGGGGAGCGGGGTCTGGCAGATGGATCCCTCAACCCCGTTCAGAATAGAGTCCCTGGGACCATGGATGCAGGGGACCCTGTTCTGGGAACCCGCTTCCCCCAGGGGTGGGAGGCAGGAGATGTTTTCAGAGTTGCTTAAAAATAATTCTCAGATACATCGTGAAAGTAAAAACAACGTAGAGTTGTTTTTTTCTGAGTTGTATTTTTGGGGGGGGATTAGGTGTAGGGGAGCTTTGAGGGTAGACCCCGGGGCAGGGCTCCCCCCCCCCTAGTTTAGTCATGAAGTGGGCCTTGCCTTTTTGAGGATTTCTACTTCTTTGAATTTGGGGGTGACCGAGGCTTCAGTGTGCTGTGACAGCTGCTTAGGCAGGGGTTCCAGCAAGTTTCCTCTGGTTAAGGTCTGGGCCACCCCTTCCCCTTTCCCAGGGGCTGGACCAGGGTAAACACCTCCAGGTTGTTGGAAATGGGAGATGTGCAGGAAAAGGGTAGGTTCTGGCCCAGCAAGTGGAGAAGAGACTGCTTCTGCTCTGCTTCTAGTTTAAAATTTGCAGTCTGAGTCCCTGATAGTTGCAAAGGGAGTTGGGAAATTTATATTTGCTCACTCCTCCTCTCCCTCATTGTTCAAACTCTCCAGGGTTATGGGGAGGGGTCTCTCCAGGGATTCTGCCATCCTGGCTGTCCTGCCCCAACCCCCAGGGTCAGGAAGGGACTCGGTCTAGAGCGACCTAGATACTCAGGGTGGTTAGAGGGGCTTTTTAAACATCTTCCCCACTCCCTGACTGCTTAGGCTGTAGTCACTCAAATGTTTTTTCTCTCTTCCCCTTTTTTCCATATGTGTCTGTCCTTGTTTCTCCTTGTGTCCACCACCACTATCTACTGTATGCAGAGCATTCTCTAGGACTGAGCTGCCCACCTTGGCCCCTGAGCCCATTTTTGTAGCTGGAGAATGAACCAGCCACAGAGGGTGGCGCCTGTGGGCACGGACAAGGAGCTCAGTGATCTTCTGGACTTCAGTATGGTAAGCTAAGCTCTGCCCATCTCTGACATACCCTACATCCCCAATATTCTTGGGAAAGAAGCACTGACTGTTAAACCCCCAACAGCCAAGGCTCATGGTTGTTTGGATGGAGGGGCCCCCAGGTTGGGTCGTGTGAGTTGGAAGTGTCCCTCCCATGGCAGTGTACATAATCTGGGCCCTTGGCTTCCAAAGGCACTTGTCACCCAGGCATTTTTGCTCAGGCATAGAGTAGATCCAGTCTACTATCCTCAGTGGAGAAACTAAGGCCCAGAGAGTGGGAGGGGCTGCCCTGAGCCTTCAGTGCTTTCAAGGGGAGGCTCAGCCCAGAAACCCCTGCTTGACTGTGTGCACCAAGTAGTTTTGGCCTTATGATCTGTAAATTGGGTGTGGTCAAGATTATTTGCTATATCATGGATTTCTTAAAAAGTGGGGGGTGTTCATGGTCTAGTTATTTAGCCACACAGTGGCTAGTACAGTCAGGTGACAGGAGGAGACTTGAAGAGGAGTGTAGGAATCTGTGAGCAATGCTCAGCCACCATAACTATTTCTGCCATGTTGTTGTTAGAGAGAGGTTGGCCCCGTAAGAGAAAGTGGGGATCCTTATACTCCAGGCGTTTTGATCTACCCTGAATGGCCCATTGCCCTGCCAGGCAGGTAGAAGTTCAGAAAGGGTGCTGACTTATAGAGGTCACATAGCTCAGGCAGGCCCAGTGAGCCCAGCTCCCTTGGGTGTTGGAAACTGGAGTGTACTTTGGACCAGGGGCCTTGGTTTGCTCATCTGTACAGTGGGCCATCTGTTGGCAGGTGTCCGAGTTATCAGCATTTTCTCACAAACTCGGGAACCCAGTGTGGATAGTTCCCTAAGTCTACCCTCCCCCCACCCAGGCACCATTTTGGTTTGAAATAGTTTGCTTTCAGTCTGAATTTAACACTCCACTGTAGGAGGCTCAGGTCACTGAGATCTGTCAAAAACAAGTCCCCAAACTGAAACACCAGCCACCAAGCGGAAAAACATAGCCCTTGAGACAGTGGACCATGGCTTGTGAAGAACCAGGCCTGTATTTTAAGCCCTGTTTTATTTTTGCCTCCCTGGCTGAGTAACCAGGGGTACAGCTCAGTGGTTTGGGTGTGTTTTTTTTGTTGTTGTTGTTAAACTGACAAGTTACAGACTACTGGGCCAGAACAGATCTGCTTGGGGGTAGGGAAGTGCAGCTTTAGTGCTGGCCTTTTCACCTCCATCATCTGAGAGCCCTGAACCACTTGTTCACCTCCTTTCTGTCCACAGGGTCTGAAAGTCTTCTCCTTACCCAGCTAAAAACCAGTAACCCTTTTCACAACTGAGAGGGTGAAGTTGCCCGGTATCTCCTCTCAGAGAAAGTCGGAATTTGATTTTCTTTTTTTTTTTTTTTTTTTTGTATTTTTGTGAAGCTGGAAACCAGGAGAGACAGTCAGACAGACTCCCACATGCGCCCAACCGGGATCCACCCGGCATGCCCACCAGGGGGCGATGCTCTGCCCCTCTGAGGCATCGCTCTGTTGCGACCAGAGCCACTCTAGCGCCTGGGGCAGAGGCCGAGGAGCCAACCCCAGCGCCCGGGCCATCTTTGCTCCAATGGAGCCTCGCTGCGGGAGGGGAAGAGAGAGACAGAGAGGAAGGAGAGGGGGAGGGGTGGAGATGGAGAAGCAGATGGGCACTTCTCCTGTGTGCCCTGGCCGGGAGTCGAACCCGGGTCTTCTGCATGCCAGGCCAACGCTCTACCACTGAGCCAACCGGCCAGGGCTGAACTTAATTTTCTTTCTTCCTCCTTGTTATAGGAGAATGGCCTGGCCAAGTCATGGGGCGCAGAGGCAGCCTCCCATTTCAGTTCACATCCCTCCTCACCCTCCATAGCACCCCCCTCTCACTTGCCCCAGCGAAACTGAGTTCATTTGCTTCTTTGAAATGCCTTGTTTTTAGACTGAAACAAAGAAACTTAAAGGGAAACAGCACTTCTTTGGCTTGGTTCTCAAACATGTGAAAGGCAATAGTCAAAACTAAATACAAAGAAACAAAGGAAACCGGAGTTAAATTGGTCCTGATCTTCCTGGGTTAGAAAAAGAAGATGTTGAGGGCACTTTGGCTATGAGTGATGTCCCCTGTATGGGCCCAAGATAGTTCCTCTACCTGGTGAGGGCGTTGGGCATCGCTTGCTCTGTGACCTGACTGGGTGCCTCTCTGAGCTGGGCATGTGTACAGAGGCATCTGTGTGCCTAAAACACCCATGTTTTGGAGTTTCATAACATCCCATGTGGTCAGAGCCCTAAGTCTATTTCACAGGAGAGAATACCAAGGTTCTAGGGGTGTGGAGCCTATCTGGGCTGATGATGAATCCTAGTGGCTCCCAAATGACATGACCGATTATTTGCCCTTGTGGCAAATGCCACATCAGAGCCCCTGACACTCTCTAGGGGACAAAATAAAGACAAGCCCCAGGGACTTGGCTGTGAACCTATAAGCATGGGGTCCTGTTGGGCCTGGTCCAGGTTCAGGCCAGCCCTTTCCCCAACATGGGCCTCAGTTTCCCCAGTGGGAGAGGAGCCCATCTTGGAGAATAGGGCCCTGGAATGGCTGGCCCAGTTGAGGGAGCACAGCCACACATACATATGCCCCCGACCCAAGAGGGGCATAGACCCAATGAGAACCTATTGCCATCTCTCCCATGAACCTCTGCTCTAATTCTTGCCAGGGCCAGTTGAGCATGTGGCCTTAGTTTCCCCTCCTGTAATATTGGGCATGGGGTACAGGACCCCACCTCTTAGGCCCCTCCCAGGTCTCATTGTACCCACATGACAGTCACACTCATGGGTGGGAGCTGTACCCCCATCTTCTGGCTGGCTCAAAAAAGTTTGGGGGAGCTGTTAGCCATTCCCCACAAGCAGCTAGCCAGGATTATGATCACTTTAAAATTTTAAAAATTTATTTATTGATTTGGAGAGAGAAACACCAATTTATTATTTTGTTTATTTATGTATTCATCAGTTGATTCTTGTATTTTCCCTGACCAGGGATCAAACCCATGACCTTAGCGTGTCAGAACAACATTGTAACCAATTCAGCTACCTAGCCAGGGCCCAATTCCAGCCACTTTTAATCACTTGAGTCCCAAATAGAATCTGTAAAACCTAGATCCATGGGGCATGGTAGAGATGTGTTTTGTTTTTTGTGGCAAAGGATTTGTTGATGTTGAGTTTTCCCATTAATACTGCTAAGCTGTTTAATCTATAGTGACTTAACACTGAGGGTTTGGATGAAAAGGGTGGCACCCAGGGAGTCATCCAATCAACCATGGGGAATATAGCCTTTCCTGTTCCCTCCAGCTTCCTATCTCTGTGAACTTCAATTTTCCCTTCTAAAGGGCAGGCATTAGAGATCAGAGTGTGATGAGGGCTGCCTAGGCAGCTGCTGAGCACAGAGCCCAGCACATAGGGTACCCTTATGTTCTCTCCAAGTGTACAGAGGCATCTGTGTGCCTAAAACACCCATGTTTTGGAGTTTTCATGTCTTCCCCATGTTCCTGCCACTTGGGGTCAGGAATGTACATGGTGGTCAGTGGGATGGGAGAGGCTGGGCCCAGTTTACCTATTAGGGATAAGTGGTCTCACTTTATTAAGCAGGAATGTAAAGAAAACTTTGTATCATGTCTAAGAGCTAATAAATTGTATTATGTATCTAAATAGGTTATTCCTTCCCCCAAAACCACAAACTTGGTGTAAACAGCTGGTTTTAACTTCCACTGGATATTATTGCCAGTAGTGTGTTGTGCTGTCAGAGGGCCTTGTTTGAAAGCTTCTCCAGAAGAACCTTTCTCTGCTTATGCGGTATACAGTGAAGGGTACCCCTTGCTGCCTTTTCCTGCCTGGACCCTCTGATGGGACAGGAACCCTAGGCATGCCCTGGACATGCCCCCCAGCCCACTTACCTCTCTCTCTTCCTCCCCACAGATGTTCCCCCTGCCGGTGGCCAATGGGAAAGGCCGGCCCACCTCCCTGGCCGGCACACAGTTTGGAGGCTCAGGTAGGACCCTGCTGCACTGGGGCTGTGAGTTTGCACAAAAAGATGAGTATGTATGTGGAGGATGGGCTAGAGCAGAGCAGGAACAGGGTTCAGCATCAGACCTGAAAGATGGAATGGGGCTGAGGCTGGATGCAGGTTCGTAGACAGTGTGTTGGAGAAGGAGGTGTTGAGGGGTGGCACCCAGGTCCAGCAGCTGGAGAGAGGATTGGGGACAGCAATCCTAAGAACCAGCTGATGTCAGCGTTGCATGAACTACATTCAGTGTATCAGAGAGAGCCTGGTGGTCCACACAGCATCATCTTTTTGTCCTCTACCTGGAGCTGGGTCCCTGGCTTAGGACTGTAGGGCAGGGATTTGAATTTCTGAGGTCCTCTTGGTCCCAGTGGGATCCTGGGTGTTCCTTCCATCCCCAAAGGGGAAACTGAGGCCCAGATGGGACAGGACATGGAACCTCAGCTTTTGACAAATCCTGACCATCCTGCAAATTCTGGGAGAGGCCCAGCTCTTGGCTATATACATTCAAGTATGCATTAGGCTCTTAATGTATACAGGATTCAGGGGGTTACTGGGACTTATAGCAGTCAAACTGGTTACATCCAGACAAACCTGTGTAAGATGGTCATTCTCTCTGACACTGAGTGCCAGTGACATGGCTGTGGGAGGATGGACAGTATGGCCTGAAGTAATCTGTAATGGGGCAGGAAGCAGAACAGCCGGAAGGGGGCTTCCACAAAAGCAGGCAAGTTGGAAGTGGTTTCCAAGGATAAGTTTGAGCAGAGACATAGCAGAGGGATTTAAGGCAGGGAACACAGCATGTGCAAAGGCCCTGGGGCAGGCCCTAGCGTGTAGTGTTTTGGAGAAACAAAGGAGGCTCATGTGGCTGGAGTGCAGTGAGCATGATGGGGTGAGATGGAGGAGATGAGGGTAGGGAGGGGATGGGGAAGATAATGCAGGGCCTTGTGTGCTGTAGTGAAGACTTGAAAACTCTGGAGGGCTGTGACCAGAGAGTTGCCATGTGCATGTAGGGGAGTCCAATCCAGATGTCAGGAGGATTTAGGAGGAGCCTTTAGGGAGGCTGGCTGTTTCAGTCTCCAGAACCTCTGGCATTCTCTGTGGACCTTGGTGTCTTACTGACATCCAGGATAGAAGGTTTAGTCTTACGAGTCATTTCTGAATTCTGTTGGGTTATCCAGTGAGCTCTGGCTGGATGGAGGAGGAGGGCTTTTGGGTCAGGGGCTTGTGTTCATGCTGCCATCCCAAAGGGAGGAACATTGTGTTACCATCCCCATTGCCTTGCACTGGCCTTCCTCTCTGCCTGAGGAAGTGGCAGCAGGGCCAGCCAGAGTCCTCTCTGAGGTATGGAAATCCCCACATCCCTCCCTCCTGAAATAGCCCCCATAATCTAGGGTAATGGTCCCCAAACCCCGGGCCGCAGACCGGTACCAGTCCATGGGCCATTTGGTACCGGTCCTCAGAGAAAGAATAAATAACTTACATGATTTCCATTTTATTTATATTTAAGTCTGAATGATGTTTTATTTTTTAAAAATGACCAGATTCCCTCTGTTACATCCGTCTAAGACTCACTCTTGATGCTTGTCTCGGTCACGGGACACATTTATCTGTCCCACCCTAAAGGCCGGTTTGTGAAAATATTCTCTGACATTAAACCAGTCCGTGGCCCAAAAAAGGTTGGGGACCACTGTACTGCCTCTTCCCTGCCATAGGCAGAGGAGCAGGCCCTGGGGGCTTCCTGGAAGCAATGGCACAGATGCGCCTTCATCTCCCCCAGCCTCTGCCCTGCATGGTCTTCCCTAATCTGATGTCCACTCACAAGACCAGCAGCCTTAAGTAGCCAAAGTCATGGTCCGGGATAAGGGATTCCTCCAGGACTGCCCATGCCTAGACTGGCTTTCCACTGGATGCCCAGCCCAACCTGAGTGGCACCTCTTTGAACATTTGCAGGTTGATTTTTCATGGTTTCTGCAGCCCCTGCCATAACTCTGGCCCTGTCCTGACACTTTGGACAGGGAGGGCCTTATCCATTCCCCCTGTCATTAATTAGTAAGTGGCTCACCCTCCTTCCATACAAGCCATGTCAGCTTAAAGGGAACACTGCCATTTATCAAGAGTTTCCAAATGCCTGACCAAGTGGTACAGTAGATAGAGTGTCGTCAGCCTGGGATGCTGAGGACCCAGGTTTGAAATGCCAAGGTCGCTGGCTTGAAGCCCAAGGTCACTGGCTTAAACAAGGGGTCACTAGCTCAGCTAGAACCCCCCCCCCCCAAGGCACATAGAGAAAGCATTCAGTGAGCAAGTAAAGTGCCATAGCTACAAGTTGATGCTTCTCATCTCTCTCCCTTTCTCTCTTTCTCTCTCTCTCTTTCTGTCTTTCTTCCTCCCTACTTGACTCCCTCCCTCCCTCCTTAGCTTAAAAACAAAAGTTTCCTAATGCTAGCGGGCCCCCAGCCTCAGTCTTCCACTCACCCCTCCTTGTATATCTTGGTCTGGCATTTTTCTGATGACTCTTAAGTTACCGTGACTTGCTTCTCTTAACTTCATTCCCAAAGGGCACTTCCTATTAGAAAATCAGCAGCCTGGCCTGGAGTAGGAGGTGTCTGCAAGTAATTGAAATAATAGCTGAGTGGTGTGCTGGTGTCTGTGGGCAGTCTTGCCCATGTCTTCCTGGGCCATCTCTGCTTTTAAAATGGTGTCAGAGGGGCATTGGCAGCCAACCAATGCTAGGCCAAGGTTTTCTAGTTCTCTGGATTGGAAGACATTTAAAACAATAATTTTTTCAGTCTTTGCCTTTTGGGAAATCCTGAAATCCTGAGGCACAGATCTCTTAAGTGATAGCACATCCTCTGCCAAACACTACAGGGTTTGAGGCTACAGGAGTTAGCAGAAAATGCTCATTGTCAGACCAGAAGAAGCATTTCTATTTTTTTTTTTATAAAGATTTTATTTATTCATTATAGAGAGGGGAGAGAGAGAGAGAGAGAGAGAAGGGGGGAGGAGCAGAAAGCATCAACTCCCATATGTGCCTTGACCAGGCAAGCCCAGGGTTTTGAACCGGCGACCTCAGCATTTCCAGGTTGATACTTTATCCACTGCGCCACCACAGGTCAGGCAGCATTTCTATTTTTAATTTCTCCACAATTCTTTTGGTTTGTGTAAACCTAACACATGCTTGGGTGAAAAATCTAACAGGAGAGGTGGCCCCCACGTTTTGTCTTTGTAAGGACCCTGCACAGTGTGTATTATTATCCTGGGGAAAGTCACTAGGCTGGCTATGGACATGTATTCACCATGAAATGTCCTTACCCCTTAATCAGCACTGGATCTTTAAAATCTTTCCCATTTAATATGCGAAAAGAAACATGTCATTTCAGTGGACACTTATTTGATTAATAATGGGTGATTCCCTTTTCAAAAGCTGATGGGCCATACAAGTTTTGTTTTTGTTTTTTGTTTGTTTTTTTTAACTTTTGAGAAGGAATGGGAAGAGACACAGAAATATCTGTTTGTTCCACTTATGCACTCATTGGTTGATTCTTTTTTTTTTTTTTTTTTTTGTATTTTTCTGAAGTTGGAAACAGGGAGGCAGTCAGACAGGCTCCCACATGTGCCCGACTGGGATCCACATGGCATGCCCACCAGGGGGCGATGCTCTGCCCATCCGGGGCGTCGCTTCTGTTGCAACCAGAGCCATTCTAGCGCCTGAGGCAGAGGCCATAGAGCCATCCCCAGCGCCCAGGCCAACCTTGCTCCAATGGAGCCTTGGCTGCTGGAGGAGAGAGAGACAGAGAGGAAGGAGAGGGGGAGGGGTGGAGAAGCAGATGGGCGCTTCTCCTTGTGCCCTGGCTGGGAATCGAACCCGGGACTCCTGCACGCCAGGCCGACGCTCTACCACTGAGCCATCCGGCCAGGGCCATTGGTTGATTCTTGTATGTGTTCTGACCAGGGATCAAAACTGCAACCTTGGAGTGTTGAAATGATTGATACTCTAACCAGTTGAGCCACTTGGCCAGGGCCTAAGTTCTTTTTGATGAATTTCCCATTTACTGTTCTGAGCCCCCTTTTTATTCTTTTCCCTCTTTTTTTTTGGTGGGAGGCAGTTGGTCAACTTTTTACTTTTAGCTAACTTTTTATTTTGAAATCAGTATAGGATCACAGGACATTGTAATGTCTGTAGTATAAATGGAAATGGAAAGATGACCTTGGTACAGTGCACAGTTTATTCAGGTCTCACAGTGCATGCATGTGTATAGTTCTGTGCAGTTTGTGCCATGTGTAGGCCATTAAACCACCACCACAATCGATACATAGAGCTGTTCCATCACTACACTATCTCTCCCCTGCTGCCCCTTTATAGTCACTTACACCTGGCAACCACCAGTTTACTGTTTTCTGTCTCCACATTTTGTCCTGTTGAGAATGTTATACATGTATACACAGAATTACATGGCTTGTCACCTTCCGAGATTGGTTTTGTCCACTCAGTGTAATTTCCTGTAGATCCAGCCCACTGTTGGCTGTTTCAATGATTGGTTTCTTTTTTGCTGCCTGATAAACTTTTTAACATGAGGAATCATAACACTTACCAATGATGATTTATGTCCACTTCTTGAGCACTGTATAACAGGTACCCAAACTGAGTCATTAATTATGAGTCTTCCATTTCCACAGTGCAGTGAAATAGGTGCGTTTATCATCCTTATTTTACTTAACGGAGAAGTTAAAACTCAAGTTTAAGTAACCATACCAGCTAACCACTCGATTTGTCTTGGTGGCTTACTGGTTTAATTTTTATGGTATCAAGTTTTTCATTTATGATGTATTCTAGACATGGTGCCAATTTTTTTTTTTTTCAAAGAGACAGACAAGACTTCCATATGTGCTTGACTGGGATCCACCCGGCATGCCCACTAGGGGGCGATGCTCTGCCCATCTGAGGCATTGCTCTGTTGCAACCAGAGCCATTCTAGCGCCTGAGGTGGAGGTCATGGAGCCATCATCAGTGCCTAGGCCAACTTTGCTCCAGTGGAGCCTTGGCTACGGGAGTGTAAGAGAGAGATAGAGAGAAAGGAGAGGGGGAAGGGTGGAGAAGCAGATGGGCACTTCTCCTGTGTGCCCTGACCAGGAATTGAACCCAGGATCTCCACACGCCGGGCCGACCCTCTACCACTGAGCCAACTGGCCAGGGCACATGATGCCATTTCTAAAAAATCCTTAAGTACTGGATGACAGTCCATTTTATAATGCAGATGTGACAGTCATGAGTGTGCCTGCTGCTCATTACATCTGGTTGAGGAATATACAAGAAAGATTCTGGAGGGCAGGAAAGCTTGCTTTTGCAGTCCTTAGCAGAGCAGAAACTTGAAAAATAAGTGGAGGAGAGGAACCTTAACAATGATCAGGGCTGAGCTAATGTAGTTGTCCCTGGCCAAGTGTGTACACATTGGGCTGCTCAAAACACAAACTCCTGTGCCCTGGACCCAGAGCCACTAATGAAAAGGCTGTGGTGGGGCCTGAAGGAGCTTCCAAGCAGTTTTGAGGGCACTTTCAGTTAGAAGGACTCATCCTTTAAAGGCCATACCCTGTAATTAGGGTCTGTGCCCCTTTTATACATATCAACTACATACTGGGCACAATGAAAACCTCTGACGTTAAAAAAAAAGACCAAAGTTTAAACTATGTTTTTTTGAGAACAATACCAGAAATTTAGAAGTAAAACATTAAAAAGTAGAAAGAAATTAGCCTGACCACTTGAAGAGATCAAAATTCCTTTTTACTCACCTTTTGGAATAAGGGGGAAATTAAAACAGCCAAGACAGGATAGACAGAAATCAGCAGAATGGAAACATTGAAAATATGAAGTGCAGCCAAAGAATCATAGCATTTGGTATTCTCATTAGAGTAAAAAGAAATTGATTAAACATTTAAGTTAGAAGTTTCTACAACAGGATAAATTCAAGGAAACCTTTGTGATTTGATATTCCTTAAAGAATTTCCTTCTGCGCCCTGGCTGGTTAGCTCAGTTAGAGCATCCTGAAACACCAAGAATGAGGGTTCAATCCCTGGTCAGGGCATATATAGGAAGCAATAAATGCACAACCAAGTACAACAACACCTGGTGCCCTCCCGCCTCCCCCTCCTACACCCCCTACCTCCACCCCTTCCTCTCTCTGTCTTTGTAAAATCAATAAATTTGAAAAAAAAAATTGCTAATTTTCAATTACCCATGAATCGTTTTTCTCATCTTTTTACCTTTCTCTCTGTAAGTACCTCAGTATTACCCAGTGCTATTACTGTAGCTTTATGGTGTGCTTGTACTATCTCATTTGTTCTTTTTCAGGTATTTTTCTCCCCTAATTTTAGAGATGCTGATTCTTTTCCATGATCTTTAGAATAATTATGTAATGTCTTGTTTTCCCCCTCCCCTGGCCCCCCAAAATCAACCTGTTGGGATTTTGATATGTTAAATATATAGATAAGTTTGGGAAGAACAGTTTGTCTTTTTAGTGTAAGAACCCGGTATTGCCCTGGCCAGGTGGTTCAGTGGTTTGCATCCTGGCCTGCTGAGGTGGCGGGTTTAATCCCCAGTTAGGACACATATGAAAAGCAACCAATGAGTGCACAAGCACAGCTAAATGGAACTACTAAGTGGAATAAAGAATAGATACTTCTCTTTCTCTCACTCCCCTGCCTCAAAACATCTGTGTGGGGAAGCCTGGTATCTTTTCCATTTAAGTTTTCTTTTTTGTTCCTTAGTTTATCTTAGTTTTTAAAATAAGCTTTTAAGATTGAAGTATAAAGCCGTCATTTTATAGATTTTTAAAAATTTGGTCATGTTATTTCTAGGTATTCCAGAAATTTCTGTACTGTGGTTTGGAATCTTTTTCATCATGTTTTCCACCTGGTCACCTCCTGCCATCCCATAATTATTTGCATTTTCCCCTTGGTTCTGTTTTCCAGGTCACCCATCCTCAGATACCTAGCTTCCTTCGTCCAAGCTCAGATGCCATGTCCTTTTTTGCATTGGCTGGTGTTTCTAGAACCGTACAACACATACTGTTTGCTTGTTGTTAGCAGTACCAACAGAGACACTGTCAATTCAAGATTGATCTTTCTGTGTTTATCATGTTAAGGGTGTTTTCTTCTGGTCCTATATGACCATCCACAGGAATGTTTCAGAACATTCTCTGGTTTTCTTCCTTCACCAGGTTGTGATATTTACTGCTAATGGTTGTTGTCACCCTGGATACTCCTTGAATTTTGTGCATGGTCTGCGTTCTTTTTGTTGGCTAGATCCGTTTTGCATTTTGCCTGTGTTCCGAAGTTGTGTTGGGCTGCAGCTTTAGGCATTTCTGTATTTCTAAGCCAGATTCTCAGGAATAGTCTCCAAGAGTGGTACTTAGTCCCTCCATGTGAGTGGTACTTAGTCCCTCCATGTGTGGGAAACCAGCCCTACCCTGTTTGTCCCCCATGCATACATTTGGCCTGTTGGGATTTTTATCATGCTTCTTGTCCATTTTACCATTTTCTTAGGCAAAAATCATTTGTTTAAGGCACATTTAAAAATGGCTAACATTGCTCTTGCCAGATAGTTCAGTTGTTTGAGCATCGTTCCAAAGCACTAAGTTTGCTGATTTGATCCCCTGTCAGGGCACATGCAAGAACAGCTCTATGTTTCTGTCTCTCTCTCCCTCTCCGCCTCTCCCATCTCCCTCTCCCCCACCCCTCCCCCTCTCCCTTCCTCTCTCACTAAAATCAATAAAGGAAAGAAAAGAAAAATGGCTAATGTTGCATTCTTTCATTAAACATAAAGTCACCTGCCCTGAATTGTCAAGAAGTTACCATCTGTACCTGTCCTATATCTATGTTTTTTCTGTTCTTTTGTCCTTGATTTTTCTCCCTCTTTTATCTTGTTTGTTTTTTGACAGAAAGTCAGAGAGAGGGACAGACAGGAAGGGAGAGAGATGAGAAGCATCAATTCTTCATTGCGGCACCTTTGTTGTTCATTGATTGTTTTCTCATATGTGCCTTGACAGGGTGGGGGGGCTACAGCAGAGCAAGTGACCCCTTGCTCAAGCAAGCGACATTGGTCTCAAGCCAGCGACCTTTAGGCTCAAGCCAGTGACCATGGGGTCATGTCTATGATCTTGTGCTCAAGCCAGCAACCTTCACATCCCAGTTTGATGCTCTATCCACTGCACTACCACCTGGTCAGGGCTTTTATCTGTTATTGATCTTTTTTTGTGGGGTTTTTTGACAGAGTCAGATAGGGACAGATAGAAGCAGGATAGACAGGAAGGGAGAGAGATGGGAAGCATCAATTCTTTGTTGCAGCTCCTTAGTTGTTCAGTGATTGCTTTCTCATATCTGCCTTGACCAGGGAGCTACAGCAGAGTGAGTGACCCCTTGCTCAAGCCGGCGACCTTGGGCTTCAAGCCAGCAACCTTTGGGCTCAAGCCAGTGATCATGGGGTCATGTTTGTGATCCCACGCTTCAGCTAGCGAACCCTCGCTCAAGCTGGTGAGCCTCTACTCAAGCGGATGAGTCCACACTCGAGCCAGTGAACTACCTGTTTCGAACCTGGGTCCTCCACATCCCAGTCCTATGCTCTATCCACTGCACCACCACCTGGTCAGGCTATTTTTGATCTTCCATTCTGCTTCATTGTTGAATCAATATTTGTCAACCAACCTCTTTTCTCTTCCGTCTCCCATCTTTATCTTCCTCCTGTTTTTAAAGGTTTTATTTCATTGATTTTTAAGTCAGAGGCCACATTTGTTCTCTCGTTTAGTTATCAGAGTTGGGATTATACGTTTCCCTCTGAGGACCACTTTAGTCGTATCCCATTGGTTTCTTTTTTATTATTTATTTATTTTTTAGTTTAGAAAGATAGAGGAAGGGAAAGCAAGAGAGGGACACATTCATTTGTTGTTCTACTTCATTGTGCAGTCACTGGTTGTTCCCCATGTGTGCCAAGCCAGGGATCAAGCCTGCAAATGTTGTGTTTTGGGATGATGCTCTGAGCTAGCCAGCTAGGGCTCTCATTGGTTTCAATAATTATTCTTTTCCTTATACTTTAGATACTTGATAATTTAATTTTTTTCTCTTTTTGTCTTTGATGGTTATTTTGGAGATTTCTGATTTTCTAGTTGGAAATGGTATTTCTTTTCCTGTATTGGCAAATTTCTATCCTATGTCACTAATGCAGAAATAGATTCAGCATGGGCTGTTGTACCTGTCCAGATGGTACAGAGCATTCCTACTCTCACTGAAATGGAGCCGCTTCGTCATTCTTCACGAGCACTTAAGGGACAGTTAGACATGGAATCATGAGGTCTTTGTTCCAACCTGACCACATTTAGGGTTTGACATCAAGAGAGCCGCTCATCTCCCCTCCTGTGTTTGTTGATCTCTGGGTATTTGTTCCCTGGGCTCCTATTTATTTATTTGCACATTGTGTTATTGGCACATGAAACTCGAGTCAGTGGGGCTTTATTGTCGGTCCTGCCCATCACCAGTGAGAAGCCACCATCTCTACTCCGGCAAGCACTTGCCTTTTGAAGACGGACTTTTAGATGAACATTACAACCCCACCTTTTGGTTTCATGTCTTGGTCTTTGTGCAGCTGATTCTCTGTAGTCTTTCAGATTTGCTTGTTCCAAAATGTCTTCTGTAGGTGCTGTGGCTTTAGTTTACAAGAAATTGTGAGGTTTACATCTTCAGCCAATTCTCCATACTTTCACATTTAATTTTCCTGTCTTTATACCCTCTCCTGTAGTTGCATATGCTTTATACCCTCTCCTGTAGTGGCTGTGTTTTTTGGAATTGGTTTTGAATGGTCTATGCTTGTTCACAGCTCATTGGTAGATATTTTCATGGCTTTACAGAACGAACGTGATGAAACTTCCCATTTCTGGCTCTTGAACAGCAGAAGCAAAGTCACCTATGCCTCTTGGGGGAAAGTAGAATGAGCCTTTGCTTCTCTTCTCCCTTAATATTCAGTCCCATAATATACAAACTGCCACCTTTTTAAACAATGTTTCTTTTCACTGGCTTGTTATATATATTTGTGTCCTGCTCAGGAAAATGTATCTTTGTATTGACTCTGCTACTTAATGAGACCTTAAGCAAATTCTGCTACTTATTATGAGACTAAATGAACTACTAAGTTTCTTTGTACCTCAGTTTCTCATCTGTCAAATGGGGATATTAGCAGCCATTGCAAGGAACCAGTAGGATAAACTATGTGAAATGTCACCTCCGCCTGTGCAGTTTGTATGCCATCATTTGTCCGTGACATTTAATGAATATATATGTGTTTATCTTAATTCTCTGCACTTTTCCATTCATTTTGGGGGTTTGCCCTTGAGTCCTTGTGGTCTCTGGCTCAGAAATGAAGGTCAGCTATGTCTTCCATTCTAGTATGAGTTGTATTTTCTTTTCTCTTGGGGGATGCCAGCTCTCTGGTGTCAAGTCTAATGTTGGCTCTTGTTTAGATCTTCATGTTCATCGTATCAGAATCCCTTCCATTTCCTGCGTGTTTGAGTCATTTCCAGAACTTTCCCTTCTCTTCTGTGATCACCTTTTCTGCACTATTCATTCTGTGCTCACTTCCTCCGATACTGTTTTATAAATCTGAATTTAAAGACGGGAAGGAGGAGCCTGATCAGGCAGTGGCACAGTGGATGGAGTGTTGAACTGGGATGTTGATGACCCAGGTTCAAAATCCCAAGGTTGCCGGCTTGAGCATGGGGTTGCCAGCTTGAGCATGGGATCATAGATATGACGCCATGGTTGCTAGCTTGAGCCCAAAGGTCGCTGGCTTGAGCAAGGGGTTACTTGCTTTGTTCTAGCCCCCTGGTCAAAGCACGTATGAGAAAGCAGTCAATGAAAAACTAAGATGCCACGATGAAGAACTGGTGCTTCTCATCTCTCTCCTTACCATCCTGTCCATCTCTCTGTCCCTCCCTCTCTCTTACTAAAAAAATAATAATAAAGGAAAGGAGAGAAGGAGAGAGATGAGATGCATCAACTCATAATTGTTTCACTTTTAGTTGCTCATTGATTGCTTCTCATACATGCCTTGATGGGGGTGGGGGGTTCAAGTGGAGCCTGTGACCCCTTGTTCAAGCCAGCGACCTTGAGATCATGTTTATGATCCCACACTCAAGCCAATGACCTTGCGCTCAAGCTGGTGACCTTGAGGTTTGAACCAGGAACCTCAGCATTCTGGGTCAATGCTCTATTCCAGGGGTCCCCAAACATTTTACACGGGGGTCCAGTTCACTGTCCCTCAGACCGTTGGAGGGCCGGACTATAAAAAAAAAACTATGAACAAATCCCTATGCACACTGCACATATCTTATTTTAAAGTAAAAAAAACAAAACGGGAACAAATACAATATTTAAAATGAAGAACAAGTAAATTTAAATCAACAAACTGACCAGGATTTCAATGGGAACTATGCTCCTCTCACTGACCACCAATGAAAGAGGTGCCCCTTCCGGAAGTGCGGCGGGGGCCGGATAAATGGCCTCAGGGGGCCGCATGCCGGCCGTAGTTTGGGGACCCCTGCTCTATTCACTGCATCATTACCAGTCAGGCACAGGAACTTCTTTTCTTAGATTTTCCTGCTTTCCCTCTCTCTTTCTCTTTCTCTTTCTCTTTCTCTCTCTCCCTCCCTCCTTCCCTCCCTCCCTCCCTCCCTCCCTCCCTCTCTCTCTCTCTGAAATCTCATGTTTCTTCCAAAGAACCATATGCTCTGTAATTTCTTTGCAGGTATATGGAGGTTGCTATCTATATGCTTCTGTTTCTGGAATAAATCCTGAACCTATGAGCTTGGCCCATGTTTTGTATTCCATGTTTCTTTTCCTCTTGTGTATATTTCTTGCAGGAAGAGCACAGGTTGGCCTCTGAGCTCATATTTGGGGGTAGAGGTACAGGTTGTCCTATCCCCACCCTTGGATATCTTGTGGATTTCTCTTGAGACTGGAGCAGGAGGGAATCTTTCTGTTACCACTTTAGTCACAGATCTGAAATTTGCAGGGAGGCAGTTGGGCTAGCTTCTAAAATTTGGGGTCCCTACCTATATGTGGGACCCCCTCAGCTGAGAGCCAGTTCTGTGTACTAGAGAAGCCCCAGGGTTGGGAGCAGCTTTTCTGGGAGTTCAGGAAAGGTTGGGTGAAGGGACCCCTTCTTGTCTGGGTTGGGTAGCACAGGGCCCTGCCTTTCTGCCCCCATTTCAGGGGTACATGCAACATTATAAATAGGTGATAAAAGGGGCAAAATGTGAACAATGAGTGAATTTGGATTTTGAGCTGCATTTTCTCTGCAGCTTCCTGCGAGTATGTGAAATAATCAGCCCCCCCACATACACACACTAGTGGTGAGATCCCACCCGAGAGGAAGGGCTGCCTCCAAATTTATTATTTATTTACTTATTTATTTTTAAGGCAGTCTCTGAATTAAATCCATGTTCCTTTCACCACCACCCTCCCTCTTACTCCCTACTACTCCTGTGAGACCCCAGGCACCATGGGGTCAGACCCAGGCAGGGTAATCAAATGGCCACTGTCAGGTTTCTTGGGAATATTAATTTTAGGAAAACACCTGAGGGAGAGCAGATGGGCTCGGGGTCACATCTACCACCTGATACAAACCCAAGAAGAAAAGAATTACTTGAGTGCCAGCTGAATAAGTTGTTCTTAAGGCATTGTTGTTAATTTTTCTCAGTTGTGATCATGGTCCATGGTGGTTATTTTTATTTTTTATTATTTTAGCCTTTGTCTTTTGGGGCCGTGCTGTCCAATACAGCAGCCACTAGCTACATAGGGCAATCTAAATTTATGTTAATTAAAATCCCAGAGTTGGAAGTTGTTTAGCAGCTGTGTGGTTACTGATCGGAACAGACATTGTTATCATGGTGAAAGTCCTGTTGGATCAAGTTAAGTTATTTGTGAATACAACAAAGACATGGAAAACAAATGTGGAGGCTATTTGTGGGGGCAGTCCTGTGCAGGAAACTCTAGGGTCACAGAGAGGGCCCTGGGCTGGGAGGAGACTTGCAGGGTGATTTCCCTGAAGGGGGATTAAGAACCAGGGCAGAGCCCTGGCCGGTTTGCTCAGTGGTAGAGCGTCGGCCTGACGTGCAGGAGTCCCGGGTTCAATTCCCGGCCAGGGCACACAGGATAAGCATCTATCTGCTTCTCCACCCCTCCCCCTCTCCTTCCTCTCTGTCTCTCTCTTCCCCTCCCGCAGCCAAGGCTCCATTGAGCAAAGATGGCCCGGGAGCTGAGGATGGCTCTGTGGCCCCTGCCTCAGGCGCTAGAATGGCTCTGGATGCATCTAGAGAGCTGCCCCAGAGGGGCAGAGCATCACCCTCTGGTGGGCATGCCAGGTGGATCCCGGTCGGGCGCATGCGAGAGTCTGACTGCCTCTCCGTTTCTAGCTTCGGAAAAATGGGAGAAAAAAAAACTAACAAACAGGGCAGAACTGGGCCGGGGAAGAGGTCTGCTCCTGTGTTGTGGGGGAGATCAGGGAGGAGCCGGGTCTCTGCGCTGAGGGCATTAGGGAGTCATAGCAGGAATTACAGGGAGGGAGAGAGCCAAGTTTTGCTTCTGAAAACTTCATTGAACTGTTGGGGTAGAGTGTGGTCAGGGAACCTGGAACGGTACTGCAGGGGTACAGCTGGTCCCAGCCAGTGGGTCAGAAACCAGAGTGAGGAAGGTAGGAGGGTAGCTCCCAGATGAGGGAGCACTTACAAAGCTAGGCTGCAGGATGAAGACTCCAGGTCGGGCTGATGGCTACCTGGTTATACCTGTAGGGGGTTGGGGGTGGGGATAGTGTATAAGGGCATGTCCAGGGCCCTGTGACCACCTGGGTTTTGTCTGTCCCACACAGTAGCCCTACTTCTGGCACTGAATTCTGATGGTTGGGCTTCTTTATACAAAGGAACTGGTTCCTGGAATCTTATCACTCACCAGGACTAGTTGATCATCTCCATAAAGGGCCAAGCAGTGCATGTGTGGAGGCCAGTCTCTATCACAACTAATCTACTCTGTCTTTGTAGCAAAAGCTGCCATAGACAGAAGGGGTCAAGTAGGTGTGGCCATTCCAATAAAACTTGAAGGCCAGACTTGGTCTAAGGGCCATGGTTTGCTGACTCTACCCCAGGGGAATCCAGCACAGGATATGAGCCACTTGGTCCCAGCCAGTGTTCGCTGAGTATCTTTCAGAGGTCATTCCCGCAGTTCATCAGGCAAGAGCCAGCCACCAGTCACATGATGGGGAGGTGACTCTACCAGGACACCAACTATGCCACCCACTCTACAGCAGTCCTTGTCATTCCTGAAGCAACCTAGATGGATGGGCAGCTTTGTCACTCCCAGCTGACTCATGATGGAACTGAAGCTCTGGTAGTGAGCAGCACTCTTGGGACCCACATGCCCTCTGTTCCATTTATGTCTTTTTCTACCTGAGGCAGCTGGACTGAATCTGAGTGAATAGAGGATTTTTCCTGGGTGCCTCCCACCAACTTGTCATCTCTAGCATTTTCTTAAAAAAAGAGAAAAATCAGGCCCTAGCTGGTGTCTCAGTGGATAGTGTCGACCTAGGTTTGATTCCTGGTCAGGCACAAAGGAGAAATGACCATCTGCTTGCCCCCTACACACCCCTTTTCTTTCTCTTCCCCTCCTGCAGCCAGTGAGCCCTGATGATAGCTCTGTTAGAGCGTACCAGCTTCAGGCGCTAAAAATAGCTTAGTACTAGAGCTTTGGCCCTAGGTGAGATTGCTGGTTAGATCCTGGTCAGGGAGCATCTGGGGAGTCTGCCTCACTATCTCCCTCCTCTCACCTAAAAAAAAGAAAGAAAGAAAGAGAGAGAGAGAGAGAAAGAAAGAAAGAGAAAGAGAGAGAGAGAAAGAGAGAGAGAAAGAAAAAGAAAGAGAAAGAAAGAAAGAAAAGAAAGAAAGAGAGAGAGAGAAATCATAAACATATTATACTCCAGCCTGACCAGGCGGTGGCGCAGTGGATAGAGCGTTGGACTGGGATGCAGCAGACCCAGGTTCGAGACCCAAGGTCGCCAGCTTAAGCGCGGGCTCATCTGGTTTGAGCAAGGCTCACCTCAAGCAAGGGGTTACTCGGTCTGCTGAAGGCCCACAGTCAAGGCACATATGAGAGAGCAATAAATGAACAACTAAGGTGTTGCAACGAAAAACTGATGATCGATGCTTCTCATCTCTCTCCATTCCTGTCTGTCCCTATCTGTCTCTCTCTGTCACTGTAAAAAATAAATGAATTAAAAAAATATTATACTCCAATAGTAATGTTTTATTTTATTTGTATGTTTTAATTAGTATACAAACAAAGGATGGGTTATTAAAATGCATAATTAATTATTGGGGTTTAATAACTATTAATAGAAGTAATAGGGGAAGGATGAGCTGTCCCTATTTTTGTCATTCCTAGAAGAGGATATGGGGGTGGGAGAGGGACTTTTTCCAGAAAGGGCAGAGTAGCACCTTGTTGCCTCTGCCACACATTTATGAGGCTATGTTGGAGGGATGTCCCTGGGCCGCAGGAGTGCCCTTCACCATTGCTAGGCCTTCAGGAAGGAGGGGACAACAGGCAAATGCATGTAGAGGGAAACTGAAGCTCTTGTGATACTGGCTGTTTATCCAAGGTCACCCCTGCCTCATTGCCTGTTGTCCTTTCCTAGAGCCAGAGTAGGTGTCCAGAACCTTTTGGTACAGATGCTCCAAACCTGGTGGCAGACCATAGAATGGATTCCTGGAGACCACAGGAGCTGCTTGTTGGGTCTCCCACCAACTGAGGCAGTCCCCCAGGCCCTTCCCCCTCATAATCACATTGGAAATTTTTTATTAGAAAACAAAATCTAAGATTTATGAATATTCATCAGGATGAGAGATTTAATATTGCATAATCATGCAAACTAGACAGCAGTTAAACACCAATTCTGTAGGGGAAATGATTAACACAATGCCACCAAAATAGAAAGATATAATTTAAAGAAAGATTTGGTACAGATGAGCAGGAGGTGGGGTATAGGATTTGGGATTGGGGTGCTAGGGAACTCTGGCATGTGGGGTGGGAGTGGGGTTATGTTGGTACAGGTGACCCTCTCCTCCCATATTACCCCCTAGTTCTGCCAAGTGGGCCTATTCATAACCCCACTTACAAAGGAGGGAAACTGAGGCACAGAACAGGAGGAGTCTGGGACTGCTCTCCTTCTGCATGTCCAAGCCATGTGCTCTGTGGTCCCTGATAGGTTGGGTGGGAGCCCTGGCCCATGAAAGATGCAGGAAGCCCATGCTTCCTGCCCCATGGGGAAGATTCTGAGTCCTGGGCGGGTACCTGTTGCCTGGAAGAGTGGGGAGATAAGGGCCTCACCCTGCTCTGCCCCTTGACACCAAGGTCCTCTTCCCGTGCTAGCTACCCAGGCTATACCTTGGGCCTCTGGCCTCCTAGCCTTGTAGGCTGGTGGTAGGAGCCTTGGTTTATCCCTAATGGGAATTGAGTTCCACCTCGGAGGGCCTGCCAGCCTGTGCTTGGTGGGTAGACAGTGGCAGGTGCTTGCTATTATTTCAGCGAAGGGGTGGCTCAACTCCTAAATTGGCAGGAATGGGCAAAAGGAGATTTGCACTTTTCCAAGATATGAACTGATTTCTCATGACCCATTTGCTTATGCTCTCATGAGCCTTTCTTGCAGAGTCAAGAGAGACGAAGGTTTACATAGATCGATGTCCCAGCCCATATAGTCAGGGCTGGGCCCAAGAGAGGAGCCCAGGACTGGAGGAAGGATGTTCAGTGTGAGTTAGGGCTCTGCCTAGGGTAAGCATAATGGATAGGGTTTTGATGAATGGATAGCAGTTTACCAGCAGTGATAACTAGTAGAATTATTTTGAGCTGCAGACCTGAAAGCATGCTAGGTGTCAGGGTGTCTGGGGCACTTACCACTGACAGTAGTGTCAGTATGGGCAGAGTTAGAGTTTGGTGAGGCTGGATAGGCTCTAGGGCCAGTCTGGATTAGATGGGTCCAGACAGCATGCTGAGTCAAGTGAGGGCTTCCCCATGAAGGGATGAGGAAGAGTCAGAGCTGACTTTAGAGCTGAGCAGGGATAATGGTGATTTTCTCTCTCCTGTCCTGCAGGTCTAGAGGACCGGCCCAGCTCGGGCTCCTGGGGCACAGGCGACCAGAACAGCTCCTCCTTCGACCCCAGCCGGGTAAGGAGCTACTGCCAGTCCTGAGACCCTGGGTTTCCCTTTTTCAAAGGAGTGGATGCATATGAGGAAACTAAGGCTCAGAGGAGGAAGTTGGGCACCAACCAGGTCTTCAAGGATTTTGGGCTTAAAGTCATGGCTTGTGTGCTTATAAGCATGCCCGCCTCCTGAGCCTGTTTCTCCAGCTGTAAAACACAGTGCCCTAGAGCCCCTCATCCCCACTTGTCTCTCTGCAGGCCTATGGCGAAGGCTCTCACTTCAGTGAATCCCATGGCAGCCTCTCTTCGTCAACATTCCTGGGACCGGGGCTTGGAGGTGAGTGTCCTTGAAGCATGGCCCTTTCCCCCACACCCATGAAGGGTCCCTGGAGCATGGTCAGAACACTTGGTGGCAGCACTTTCAAGACAATTCACCTGGAACAGAGGGTACAGGTGGATATGCCCTGGACCTCGCAGGTCAGTGGGAGCTGGCCAGCTCTTCACCAGGAAGTAGACTTGGGCATCCTGGTACTCAGGCAATCAGAACCTGCTTTCCCTGACCACGAGATTCAGGATTCAGCAAGCTTGTGTTCAAGTTCCACCCACTGGGGCCTGTTTGTAGGTTCTCCTCTCTCTAGCCTTGGTTTCCCCACCTGTGGAGTTGGATACTCGGAGAATCTTCTTTGAAGCAGGTAGTGAGGCCTTGCCTAGCATGCCAGGTCCAATAGGCACACACCCTGTGTGATGAGCATACTACAGATGAGCAGACAGAGGCCAGCTAGAAGGGACCTGTCCAAGGATCTGTGGCTGGTCGGGCTGGCCAAAGCTCTGCCCACTGGGACTGTCAGGGCCTCTACTGTTGTCCTGTGTTCTGTCCCTCCCACCAGGGGACCATGGCAGTCACCCTGCTGAGCCCTAGCACTGCCTTTCCAATTCTGAGGGAGCCTTGGAGTGACTGTAAAGCTGGCATCTCTGGGGATTTGGGTGCCATTGCCCTGGATCATCTCCTACCTCAGAGCCTAGGTTTAAATGGGGTTTTAGTTCACTGCCAGGGATCCTGAGAGAAGCATTTTTCACGCAAAAAATGTGTGGAATCTACTTAGCTCTGTGCCATTGCTAGTAGTTTATAGGCTAAAGTAGCTGCCGGGGGAGTAAATGTATGAACTGTGGAACCCTTGACATGACTGACCAGTTGGTTAGGAAACTGAGCCCAAAGGCCTTTGTGCGGAACTCTGAAGGGACAGGAATACCACCTATCAGACCCCACAGATCACACATGTCATTTTCCGGGCCCAGGACTAGATGCACAGTAAGGCTGGACAGGAGAGTGTGGCCTGAGAAGAATTGTGACGGGGCAGCATCCATGCACCCATTTTGCATGGCAAGACCAGGAAGTAAGCTGACGTGGCCCATGGTGGCCTCTGCACCTGCAGCTATTTCTCTCTGCTGTTCCTTCCTCCTGCCTCTTCCTGGTGCAGGCAGTTCCCACACAGCCTGGTTAGCAGGGCCCCAGAGCCAGCTGTGTCACAGGTCCGCCACATGTGCCAAGGAGCTCAGTGAGTGCGGCGTGGAGCCCAGGCCAAACCCGGTGGGGAGGTGGGTGCAGTCTTGGTGTTCTGGGCCTGTTTCTCACTCCTGGACCAGGCTGGATGGAGCTGGTGTGGCTCTCGTGTGGTAGCAGCCATGGCAGGGTGGTGGGCTATGAGGGCCCTGCTCCCCAAGGGGTGGGACTAGTCTTTTCCCCCAATGAGACCCTGGTGGTTTTTTTTTTTTTTTTTAATGTTTTTCTTTATTTACAGAGACAGAGAGTGAGTCAGAGAGAGGGATAGACAGGGACAGACAGGAACGGAGAGATGAGAAGCATCAATCATTAGTTTTCCGTTGCACTTTGCAACACCTTAGTTGTTCATTGATTGCTTTCTCATATGTGCCTTGACCGCGGGTCTTCAGCAGACCAAGTAACCCCTTGCTCAAGCCAGTGACCTTGGGTCCAAGCTGGTGAGCTTTGCTCAAACCAGATGAGCCCACGCTCAAGCTGGCTTCCTTGGGGTCTCGAACCTGGGTCCTCTGCATCCCAGTCGGACGCTCTATCCACTGCGCCACCGCCTGGTCAGGCTGAGACCCTGGTGGTTTTATTCTCTTTTCTCCTTCTACCCTCATGCCCTGATATGCAGTCCATTGCATGGATTTGGTTTCTAATGTATGCCCATGGAGCTCATGGCCCCAGCAGGGTCCCCTCCCAGAGCCTCAACTTCTCTTTGCTTCCCTCCCTCTTCCTTTTTTGGAAACCCATATTTGGAGCCTGCTGTATGCAGCACCTAAACCATTGCAGCCTTAACAGGAAAAGCCAAGGGTCTGGGAGGTGAAGCTGCTTCCCCAGGTAGAACTCAGATCCCTAGAGAGCCTGCCAGCTTTGCGCCGATACCCACCCTGGGAGGAAGGAAGTGCTGGTGTCATTTACTCCCTGGATTTAGGGTGGGCCCTCTCTAACCTGTAGGACTCGGTTTGCTCATCACTAAGAGGATGCAGTGTTATCTGCCCTTGAGGAGTACTGGGCATGTGGGTGGGAGCATGGCCCCTCTCTCCACCCACAGCAGCCTTTCCTCTAGGAGTCTAGTCAAAATTGTACTTCTAAAATAAAGAAAATGTGGTGGCTCAGTGGATAAAGCATCAACCTGGAACACTGAAGTTGCCAATTTGAAACCCTGGGCTTGCCCAGTCAAGGCACATATGGGAGTTGCTTTCTGCTCTGCTACCATTTCTTCCTCTCTCTCTTTCTCTCTCTTTCTCTCTCCTCCTCTCTAAAACTAATTTTAAAAAATAAAGCAGGAGCTCCCCCCCCCAGTTGGAGAACATTCTAATTCCTCACCCACATTGAGTTGATGCCCAGTTTAAGCTAGAAATAGACTTAAATGTCTCAGCTATTGATTGTTCCAGGTACCTGCCTCATGCAGACCTGGATCCAGGCATCTGTGCAGTGGCAAAAGTCCATCTACAATGGTCACTGTTGGGCAGGCTATGTTCCTGTAACCCAAGGTATCACCTGCCCACACAGGGAAAGAGCCTTTTTTCTCCAAGTCATTTCAGTCAGTGTCCTCAGAGAGATCACATACTGGTTCATGAACTAACCCCCGGCAGGGGTCTGGGCACTAAAACCTCACAAGACTTGAGGTGCTACCCTCCCCTCCCCACATCCTGTGCCCTGGGAGCTAAGCACTCTGGGGAGTTGACATCTCATGACCTAATGGAGATGACATTCAGAGGATGGGGGTTTGGAGATAAGCATCATTCTACCTTAGGGACAGGTAATGGGGGGGCCTTGATGGACTTGCATGAGTCTTCTGGGTCATCAGGGATGGAATGGTGTCTGGTTGGACCCCTGCTTTGTCTGCCAGACCAGTAGGGAGACCAGCATCTCACGTTGGTTCTCTCAGTGTTGTGTACTTATGGAGCCCCTGCACATGCAGGCATGTGCTGGGTGCTTAGGATGCGAGCTCCCTGGGGTCAGTTCTGAGTGATCCTCATTTCTTCCCCTCTAGGCAAGGGTGGTGAGCGGAGCACATACACCACCTTCGGGAGAGATGCGGGTGTTGGGGGCTTGACTCAGGTGAGGCTATGTCTATAGAGTGGGGGCTTCCTGGGCCCATGGCACCTATATGTAGAAACTAGAGAATGGAGTGGGTGGGACACCACTAGAGAATGGAGTGGGTGGGACGCCACTTTTCAGACTGGAGGGGCATCACAGATGGGAAGGGACTGACCAGGAATTGGAGGGGACCCACCACTCCACCCAACCCTGTCCCACCCATATTTTAAATTTTTAAGCAGATTGGTTACAATTGCTTCCTCTGATCTGCAGAAGAGTCCCTTGCTGAGCCAAGCACTGGTTATTTTTCCAGCAGTAGCTAAAATAGGACTGGGCCCCAGAGCAGGCTGGGCTGGCCAGGAGTGGGAAGGCAGGAGAAGGGGAAGGCAGGAGAGACCACAGCCCCATCGCCCCCAATGTGAGGGCTACCATAAGCAGCTAGAAGGACTCAACACCTACCTACTCCTGAATGCACACTGAGAAACTGAGGTCAGCCCTGCAACCTAGGGATCCTGTCCCTTGCTTCTCCCAGGGAGCCCACCCTACAGGCCCCATCTGGGTGAAAGTGACCCACACCTGCTCCAGCTGTGAGTCTGACACACTGGCCACAGTGATCCCACATGACCTCCTGTCCAGGTCATGCCTTGGGCATCCTGCCCCCTCACACCCAAGGGTTTCATTTTTGTCCCCTCCGGTGCCTCCTGAATTTCAAGAGTGCAACTAGGGCTTGTCCCTAGTGGTACCACCTGTGTGCATACCAAGCCTGAGCCAGAGTGGCAGTAGTACCAGCTATTAAGCACCAACTGGGTACTAGGCCCTCCACGAAAGGCAGGCCTCATAAGGCCCCCATTGGTCCCATGATGCCCTCTGAGCATACCCATTTTACAGATGGGAAAGATCTGGTATTGAGCATACACTCACATGGAGCCTCAAATCCTAGTCACTCATTGCTCCAAGGGAAGAAAGCCCAGTTTCAAACTAATTATGCAAAATTAAACCATCTATCTTAAAAAAATGTTCACAAACTGAAACAACCAGATTTCACTGACACCCAGATGCACATTAGTACATTCTGCATCCTAGAACAGGGTTCCTCTTCAGATTTGCTGGCAGCTG
Organism: Saccopteryx bilineata; assembly: GCF_036850765.1. Lineage (NCBI taxonomy): Eukaryota > Metazoa > Chordata > Mammalia > Chiroptera > Emballonuridae > Saccopteryx > Saccopteryx bilineata. Next base: position 156,816,304 of record NC_089490.1, read on the forward strand.
TATTTCTTAAAAGTAATGCTGTGATATATAGTTCATGCATGACAAGTATCGGGAGAGAAATATTTCAAGCAAGGGTCACTGTCACCCCTTGGATGGCCAGACTGTGTGGTAGGTGCTAGCCCAGCCCTCTGGTGATGACCTCTTCCCCACCCTCTTCCCAGGCTGGCTTCCTGCCCAGTGAACTGGCTCTCAGCAGCCCTGGGCCACTGTCCCCTTCAGGCGTCAAGAGCGGATCCCAGTATTATTCTTCCTACCCTGGCCATGCTCGGCGGAGAGCTGCGGACAGTGGCCTGGGTGAGTGGGGCTGCCGGCAGGGCTGGTGGGGCCTGGGGTGGGGGACAGGGAGGGTATCAGCTCCCACTGTGTATCTCCCAGGCCCTGGCCAGACTGTGAGATCATATGGGTAGAGGGATGGGTAGTGAGCCAAAAAAGAAACAGTGGATTCTTTTTTACTTTTTAATTGATTTTAGAGAGAGAAGAAGGGACAGACAGACTTTGATCTGTGTCTTCATGTGCCCTGACTGGGGATTGAACTGGCAGCCTTTTTTGCATCAGGATAATGTTCTAACTAGGCAAGCTCTTCAGCCAGGGCAAACAATGGATTCTTGTTATCTGTAGAGGTTCTTTCCTATCAAGTCACCAGGAACACTGATCCCCTGCTTCTGGGGAAATGCAAGGACAGGTTCCTGCCAGCCTCTGGTCACAACCAATACAGAATCTTTTGTCATGTATGTTTCTGTCCAAAACACCTTATTTTATCTGAATCATTGATTCATTAACACAGAACTTACCAGCAGTGCTGTAATAGCTGAACTGATCTAACACGTATGTATGTATGTATGTATGTACATATGTGTGTGTTTATTGAGAGAGAGAGGGACAGAGATAGAGACAGACAGGAAGGAAGAGAGATGAGAAACATCAGTTTTTCGTTATGGCACCTTAGCTGTTCATTGATTGCTTTCTCATATGTGCTTCAACTGGGGGGCTACAGCAGAATGAGGGACCCCTTGCTCAAGCCAGCGACCTTTGGGCTCAAGCCAGCAACCATGGGGTCATGTCTATGATCCCATGCTCAAGCCAGCAACCCTGCACTCAAGCTGGTAAGCCCGAGCTCAAGCCAGCGACCTCAGGGTTTCAGACCTGGGTCCTCTGTGTCCCAGTCCGACGCTTTATTCACTGCACCACTGCCTGGTCAGGCTCTAACACATATTTAGTTTTTCTTCTTTTTTTCCCCTTCTTTTCCAAGTGAGAAGAGAGAAGATAGAGAGACAGACTCCCACATGCACCCCTACTGGGATCCACCTGATTTGGGGCCATGCTCACAACGGAGCTATTTTTAGCACCTGAGGTGGAGGCTTCACAGAGCCATCCTCAGAGCCCAGGGCCAGAGTACTCTTGAATCAATCAAGCCATGGCTGTGGGAGAGGAAGAGAGAGAAAAAGAGAGAAGGGGTGAAGGGGGAGAAGCAGATGGTTTCTTCTCCTGTGTGCCCTGACCAGTAATTGAACCCAGGATATCCACATGCCAGGCCAACACTCTACTGAGCCAACTGGTCAGGGCCTATTTAATCTTTAAAAATTTTTATTTATTGATTTGAGAGCGAGGAACATCAATTTGTTGTTCCACTTATTTGTTTATTGGTTGATCTTGTCTGTGCCCCAAGTGGAGATCAAACCTGTAACCTTGGTGTATTGGGACAACACTCCAACCAAACTACCCAACTAGATCCTCTTAACATGTATTTTTCATGTCCCATTCTTTGCACTCAGAGACACTCGCCAGCATCATGGCACCATACACACTTGGGGAGTGTTTTAAGCAGCAGAAACACCCACAAAAAGCATTAAAATAAGGGTTCTCGATAGACCAAGGAGAGGGCCCTGGTTTGTAGTCTGAGGGGGAACTTGAACGCTGCACGCTGCCTGGTTCCCCCACAGTTCCCCACTCTGCGCATGGCTCTGAATGACCCCTAAGAACACATGTATGATTTAGGGGAACCAACTTCAGCAGGTGTGTAAGTCTAGGATCTCTGAATAAAGAGTATTGACTGTGGGAGTGGGTGTAGGGACAGAATGGGGGGCTTTGTAGCAGGGCTCTGGTTCAAGTATCCATTGACTCCTCACTTCCCAGTCTCCTTGCTGCAGAATCCCCTTGCCCTCCCCCCATGATTCTTACACATTGTCACATTGTCAGACCTCTGCTCGTGGATCCAAGCCCTTATTTAAATAACTTTATTAAAAGGGAAGCTTGCTTGACCAGGCGGTGTCACAGTGGATAGAGCATCGGACTGGGATGCAGAGGACCCAGGTTCGAAACCCCGAGGTTGCCAGCTTGAGTGTGGGGTCATCTGGTTTGAGCACAGCTCACCAGCTTGAGCCCAAGGTTGCTGGTTTAAGCAAAGGGTCCCTTGGTCTGCTACAGCCCCCCATTCAAGGCACATATGGAAAATGAACAACTAAAGTGCCACAATGAAGAATTGATGCTTCTCATCTCTCTCCCTGTCTGTCTGTTCCTCTTTCTGACTCTCTGTTTCTGTCAAAAAAACAAAAAGGAGGCCCTGGCCGGTTGGCTTAGCGGTAGAGCGTCGGCCTGGCGTGCAGAAGTCCTGGGTTCGATTCCTGGCCAGGGCACACAGGAGAAGCACCCATCTGCTTCTCCTCTCCTTCCTCTCTGTCTCTCTCTTCCCCTCCTGCAGCCGAGGCTCCTTTGGAGCAAAGATGGCCCGGGCGCTGAGGATGGCTCTGTGGCCTCTGCCTCAGGTGCTAGAATGGCTTTGGATGCAACAGAGCGACGCCCCAGAGGGGCAGAGCATCACCCCCTGGTGGGCGTGCCGGGTGGATCCCAGTCGGGTGCATGCTGGAGTCTGTCTGACTGCCTCCCCGTTTCCAGCTTCGGAAAAATGAAAAAAAAAAGGAGCCTGACCAGGCAGCATCTCAGTGGATAGAGCGTCGGATTGGGATGCAGAGGACCCAGGTTCAAGACCCTGGGGTCACCAGCTTGAGCGCAAACTCATCTGGTTTGAGCAAAAAGCTCACCAGCTTGGACCCAAGGTCGCTGGCTCGAGCAAGGGGTTACTCAGTCTGCTGAAGGCCCGCGGTCAAGGCACATATGAAAGAGCAATCAATAAACAACTAAGGTGTTGCAACAAAAAACTAATGATTGATGCTTCTCATCTCTTCGTTCCTGTTTGTCCCTATCTATCTCTGACTCTCTCTCTCTCTGTCCATGTAAAAAAAAAAAACCAAAAAGGAAAGCTCAAGGCCTTCCTCTCCAAGGTGCAGGAGTGCTTTGTCTCCGGACATCCCGAGTTATAGGCATGTCCCTGGCCTTGAAGGACTCCTGTGTGACCTTGGCTGGGTGGGGCAGGAGCCAGGCTGGATGGGGGTGGCTAACTCCTTTTACTCCTAACAGATACACAGCCTAAGAAAGTCCGGAAGGTGCCACCAGGTCTTCCGTCCTCGGTGAGTTATGGGATGGAGTAGAGACCCCACAGACCACATGCTTCTCCTGCCCTCCAGATTTGGGGGCCCTCCCTGCTGGAGGCCACACAGTGCATTGTTGGGGACCTTTGGGCTGTGTGTGCTGCTGCAGGTGGGAACACATGGCTCCAGGTGGTCTCCGTAGTGTGGTCATGTGGGTTCTGGGCCAAAACCTCCAGCTGGACTGGCCAGTCAGCTGGGCTTTTGCCCCAGTGCCTCAGCTCTGACCAGATACCACTTCCTGTGGAGTTTGTGAAGTAATTCCTGGGATCTAGTCTCAATCCTTCAAGAGGTCATGTTCTGTGGTACCTTAGAAAGGGTATGGATGGGGTCCTGGGAGTGGGACCAGGTGGCCAGTTTGGAGGTCTCCCCCACACCCTGTCCACCGAGGTTTAAACTATTGTGTCCCCGCTCCAGTGCCTGGAGGTTGGCAGAGTGCCAGACCTGGCAGATGGTACTGGGCCATTCATGATTAAGTCATGGGAAGAAAAGGCAATTTGTTTGTTTCTTCAGCTCGACTCTGTGCAGACCTCAAGGAGCCCCTGGGCCCAGGAGTCTGGCAGAGTCCCACACAGGCTGACCCAGCCCACTCCAGGCCAACAGGTTCAGAGTTGGTGTCAGAGGTTAATATTCCACAGCCAGTAGGAGCAATCAGGCTTAGGCAGTCTTAAGACTTCATTCCTAATGTCATCGACTCTCTTTCTCCACCTGAAGCCCCACCCCAATTTCCTGGAGCTGAGCCCCTCCTGGGCACCTCATCCCACCAGCATTCTGTACCTCTTGTTCTAGTCCAGTGTTAGCAGAGACATAACCAGTGGATCCCAGCATCTTTTCCTGGGCCCTGCCTCAGTTCCAGGCAGTGCCCAATAATCAGAGTTGGCACTGGTCCTAGAAATCCTTTGCTGTCTCCATGCTCTGGGGTATCCTGGAATACCCCAGAGCACGGTGGAATGTTTGTCCTGGGCCCTATCTGAGGCCCCTGGATCTTGCATGATCAGGGCTGAAGCCAAGAGAGATTCCAGCACTGGAGGAACCAGGAAGAAGGAAGGGATGGGGGCATCACAGCTGAGCTTTAATGAATCAAAAGGAGTTTGCCAGATTAAGACAGGAAAAGGGAGTTTTGTGCAGAAGGTTCTGCTCAGGGAAATGGGTTGGTAGAGTAGACTGCTGTCCAGGTAGAGAGCAGGACTGGGAAAGGGGCCAGCCAAGGGGTGAAAGATAGGTTAGTCCTGCCCCTTCTGTTTGACCATGCCCACCTACCTGCCCATAGGTGTATCCACCCAGCTCAGGTGATGACTACAACAGGGACACAACCCCCTACCCATCTGCCAAGACCCCTAGCAGCACCTACCCGGGCCCCTTCTACATGGCAGGTATGTGGGGGCTCACCTAAGAAGGCTGGGACTGGGCCCAGGTCCCTCTGCCCACCACCTCACTGTTTCCTCTTCTCTGCAGATGGCAGCCTACACTCATCAGCGGAGCTCTGGAACCCTCAAGGCCAGGCGGGCTTCGGGCCCATGGTGGGTGGGGGCTCATCCCCCCTCCCCCTCCCACCAGGTGGCAGCAGCTCCGTGGGCAGTGGTGGTGGCAGTGGGTTTGGCAGCCTGCACCAGCATGAGCGCATGGTAGGCTCCTCAGGGTGGGGCAAGGGGCATGCATTTGGGCAGCATCCTGTCTGACCACCTCTGACCCCATCTCACTACAGGGCTACCAACTGCATGGCACAGAAGTGAATGGTGGGCTCCCAGCTGTGTCCACTTTCTCGGCCCCCACAGCCACCTATGGTAGTGTTGCCAACCACACGCCTCCCGTCAGTGGGGCCGACAGTCTCATGGGTATGGTCCCCTCACTCCACCCTGATGTGGCCCCTGTTATTAACAACATCCTTTCTTGGGTTCAGCTCAGTCTCCTTGGCCCCATGGCCCCATCTCCAATGTTTGAAAATGGCTTCTTACCATGAAACACTTTACATTTAACCCCCCACACACATACCTGAAGTGAGAAGCGGGAGAGGGAGGCAGGCAGGCAGGCAGACTTCCGCATGCGCCTGACCGGGATCCACCTGGCATGCCCACCAGGGGGTGATGCTCTGCCCATCTGGGGCATTGCTCCATTGTGGCTGGAGTCGTTCTAGTGCCTGAGGTGGAGGCCACGAAGCCATCCTCAGTGCCAGCACCAGCTTTGCTCTAACGGAGCCTTGGCTGTGGGAGGGGAAGAGAGATAGAGAGAAAGGAGAGGGGGAAGGGTGGAGAAGCAGATGGGCCCTTCTTCTGGCCAGGAATCAAAACCAGGACTTCCACACGCTGGGCCGACGCTCTACCACTGAGCAAACTGGCCAGGGCCCACTTCTGGTTTTTGTGCTAGTGTTGCTATGATTGTTTATTTATTCACTTTAGAGAGAGGAGAGAGAAAGAGAGAGAGAGAAGGTGGGGAGGAGCAGGAAGCATCAACTCCCATATATGCCTTGACCAGGCAAGCCCAGGGTTTTGAACTGGCAACTTCAGCGTTACAGGTTGGCGCTTTGTCTACTGTGCCACCACAGTTCAGACAGTGTCGCTGTTTTTAATGATATATATAATATATATGTATATATAATATATATATATTTTAAACCTCACCAAAAAAAAGAGAAAATGACTCTTTCTGAGAAGTGGATTCCCCCATTTAACGTCTGGGAAAACTATGGCTCAGAGAGGGGGTCTTTTGCTTTAGGGCACATGATCTGCCTGTCCCCAGAAGAGCCCTCATGGAGGCAGGTGGCAAGACATCAGGCAGAAACCATACCAAAATCGGGCTGCCCAGTTCTGGGCTTGGTCATCCAAGCCAAACCCAGGTACTGGGGGCGGCAAATCCCTGAGGTTGGGTCTCACCTCTGTGCATCCACAGGTTCCCGAGGGACCACAGCTGGCAGCTCTGGGGATGCCCTTGGGAAGGCGCTGGCCTCGGTGAGGTTAAGGACATTGGAGGGGAGGGGGTGTTGGGATGGGATGGGTAGCAGGGGTGGCTGGATCAGTGACTGTGAGAGGCCAGTCCCTGACCCACTGCCTGTTGGCCCTGTCTCTCCTCATCTCCATTTGCAGATCTACTCTCCAGATCACTCAAGCAATAACTTCTCATCTAGTCCCTCGACCCCTGTGGGTTCCCCACAGGGCCTGGCAGGTCTGTACAGGTTGCTGGGGGTAGAGGGGGCTCTGTGTCTGCTGTCTTCAGTCTGGGGCAGGTGGAAAGGGATCAGGCTTCATTGTGGGTTGGGGAGCTTGACAGACCACCTGCCTTGGAATTTATGTTCCTCTCAGTGTCCTGGAAGGCTTCCAGGAGGAGGCCTCTAAGCCAGGATTTTTAGGTCACAGCACAAGCAAAGTCCAGGAGGCAAGACCCAGCAGTCTGCCCTTGTGAGTGTGAAGAGCACGGGGACTCAGTAGGGCCGGGGCAGGGGTGCCTCGAACCAAAGCAGCCAACCTGAGACCGGGTGACAACCCAGTCTCTAGAATGTGTACATACTGGCGTTTGTCCATCTAACGCAGTGGTCCCCAACCTTTTTTGGGCCACGGACCGGTTTAATGTCAGAAAATATTTTCACAGACCAGCCTTTAGGGTGGGACGGATAAATGTATCACGTGACTGAGACAAGCATCAAGAGTGAGTCTTAGATGGATGTAACAGAGGGAATCTGGTCATTTTTTAAGAAATAAAACATCATTCAGACTTAAATGTAAATAAAACGGAAATAATGTAAGTTAGTTATTCTTTATCTGCGGACCGGTACCGGTCTGTGGCCCGGGGGTTGGGGACCACTGATCTAACAGATATTAGGCACCAACTGTATGTCCCATGCTTACTCTGCCAAAGGGGCCAGATTCTTCTATTCCTCATTCTCTATTCCCTGCAAAGACATTCCTGGGGAGCACTGGGGAGGAGAGGGGATAAGCAAGAATGAGAACAGAGGTTTCTGTAAGACCTGTGTGGTACAGTAGGACTCAGAGAAACACTGTGTACCTGTGAGCCAGCAACATTCCCCATAGGTTGTTAATTCTGTATATGGGGAAACTGAGGCTGGGAGATGTGAATCTACTTGGACTTGGCTAGATTCATGGCCTTAGGACAGCTCTTTGGATGCTGGCACCCCCATGTGGCCAGTCTGGATATCACAAGCCACTCAACTTCCTTACCCCTGCCTTCCAGATTCCTTTCTACCCCTCTGGGTCAGCCTATACCAGTTCCCTGTTTCAGGTCCCCCCATTCATGTGTTTCTTACCCTGTCCAGGTACATCTCAGTGGCCTCGAGCAGGAGCCCCTGGTGCCTTATCACCCAGCTATGATGGGAATCTCCATAGCCTGGTGAGCTTCCTACATTGCTGGAAGGGAACAGCTGGGGCCAGTGGGCGGAGCTGCTTGTGGACAGACATGGGATGCATGTGGACAGGCATGGAGATTCCTGTTCCTAGGACAGAGAAGGCCACCCTTAGGGGTGGCTCAGCATGTCTTCTGTGGCTACATTTCATGTGACATTGAAACTGAGTCTCATAAGAGCCATTAGGTCTAGTATGACCAGTACGATTTGCATTAGGACATAGATGCTCCTTTGACAAGAATAACTTTGTGTTGGAAATAAGGTCTAGCAGTATCTGAGCAGCCAGTGCAGGAACATGTTTCAGGCCAGACCACCCAGGGCTGGGTAGGGGTCATGGCAGCCAGGCTGCTCACCTTCCACCCCCACAGCAGAACAAGATGGAAGACCACCTGGACGAGGCCATCCATGTGCTCCGCAGCCACGCTGTGGGTGCCTCAGGTGACATGCATGGGCTACTACCCAGCCACGGAACACTGGCTTCAGGCTTTGCTGGTCCCGTCATGCCACTGGGCGGGCGGCACACCAGCTTGGTGAGTGCTGGGCAAGGGAGGGGCCAGATGGGCAGGTGGTTATGGGAGCTTGGCCAGCCCTGACTCACCCACCTCTGATCTACAGGTTGGAGGCAGCCATTCAGAGGATGGCCTCTCAGGCAGTGGCAGCCTTATGCACAACCATGTGGCCCTCCCTAGCCAGCCCAGTGCCCTCCCTGACCTCTCTCAGCCACCTGACTCCTATAGTGGTAAGTCCCAGTATTGTGCTTGGACAGGGCAGCCAGCACGTCAAAAATCATCTGTGCCCTGGCTCCTTCTCAGGGCCCCAGTCACTGGGCATCATTTCCTCCTTTGGAAAACAGGGATGTCAGAGAGGGCTTGTGACAAAGTGGAACAGCCAGGCTGGGCTGAGTACTTGCTCTTTGCTGGGCTCAGGCTTGGGACTATCTCCATTTTCACTTGAGGAAACTGAGGCACAACGGGAACTGGGGAAACCCTACCAGCATGGGTGGAGGCCAGGCAGGTATGTTTACTATCACCACCTGGAGTCCTAGAGAGGTTGGCAAAGTCACTGGTCATCTCCTTCCAAAAGCAAGGTAGAGCCCAGGGGTCGCTGGTCTTGGCACTGGTGCAGGTAGGTGATGCTCAAGCCATCAGGGCCCCTACCTTTTTATTTACTCGTCCAACAGTTTAGTGAAGTGAGTTCATGCAGCAGGCATGTATTCAGTGCCAAATGTGTGCCTCTTGCTTCTCTCGGCTCTGCGGAATAAAACGGAATCCAATAGAGAAAGACCTCTCCCCTCGGCTGTGGAGTGGGGAGGAAACAGATATGAGAAAGTGGGAGAGTTAGGAGGGGATGCAAGGGGATTGTTGTTTTAAAGATAGTGGGGGTAGCGTGAGCAGAGCCAGGAAAGAATAAAAGCAGGGGTATTGGGGACCCTGTGCAAAGGTCCTGGGACAGGACCAGGTCTGGAGTAGAGTGAGTGGGGGAGAAGGAAAAGGTGAGGGCAGAGAGGGGCAGGAGAAGGTTGTGCGGGACCTTGTAGACCACACAGAAGTGTTGGGCTTTTAACCTAAGGGAGGTTGGATCCTTGGAGGGCTATGGGCAAAGGAGGGCTAGGAACAGATTGAGATACCCTCTGGTGGCTTTGAGGAGTTCAGGCTGGGGAAAGGCTAAGGCAGGACCCGACTCAGATGCTTATTGGTGCCCTTTAGTGGCTGTTGCTGGAGGACAGACTGTATAGGGACAACAGTGGAAATCAGGGACCAGGGCAGAGGGTACCACTCTGGTGCAGGAGGGATAGTGGGGTAGATACTGGGGCTTGGCCAGGGTGCAGTGTGTAGGTTTTGGGTATTTCAAAGGCAGAGGCCAGAGGACTTGCTGATGTGGAGGTGATGATGGGATTTGGGTTTAGAGTTCAGGGTGAGGCCCAGGTGTCATCACACTTGGTGGAGTACAAAGAAGAGCTTAGATGGGGCAATTGACAGTGTGTGGACAGAACAGAGCCCAGGCCTAAGCATCAGGCCAGATGGGAACAGACAGCCGAGGGAGGTGAAGGAGGGTGGGTAGACTAAATCAATCACCAAAGTGAGGGCTGAGGCTACACTGACTAGGAGAGTGACCTGGGCAGGGACAGCACCAGTGAGGTGCTGGGGCATTACTGTTCTAGGAGCAGGAGAGGGTGAGGTCAAGAGGGTTTCTTTCAAGACTGAAGAGGTGACATGTTTGAAGGTACTGCAGCCAGCAAATGGAGGCCCTGGGTGAGCAAGACAGCTGTGCTTGGTAGGCGGTCTCTGTGGAGGGTGGGATGGAGGAACGTGGCAGGACTCACAAGCACCCATCAGAGATGAGGGCCTGGTTCTCATCATGATGTAGTCCCAGGATCAGATAACGTTCATCCTGCTATAGCAGGGAAGATGAGGGTCTGAGAGGGTACAGACACTCCACACCAGGCAGTGGCCAAGCCTGGCCTCCACCTAGCCCACTTTCTTACCAATCTTAGGAAAAATACACCATATCATGTGACAATAATGTGATGTTGCTATGTGACAAGGCTGCCTAATGCACCACGTACTCTGGGAACCCACCATGCAACCCAAATTAGAGCAGGCACTCATGCCTTCCTGGGGACCCTCCCTATATCTTGCCCCCTGATCCCCAAAAGTAAGCCTGGCTTTTAGAAAAGTTATTTCTTGCATATTTTTTAATTATGTCACTCCATTCCCAGAGTCTCACCCAAGGAACACCTGTGGTTCTCATGACAGGGAATTCCTGGCAATGAGTGGGTGGGATCTAGAGATGCTGCTCATCACCCAGGACTGCCCCACAGAGTATGACCCAGCCCCAATGTCCACAGTGCTGAGGAGATCCCTGAACTTTTGAACCACAGGTTCTCCCCTCTTCCATTCCCTATCATTCATTCATTGAACCCTGGGCTATTTACTGTGGTCAGCATTTTACCATTTACACCTCAGTGTAGTTGAGTTCACTGTAACTGTTCCCCCTGAAACAGTGTATTTGTTTACATGGTTTTTGGACTTTGAAAAATCAACATCCTGCCAATGTTCCTCTGCATCTGTTTGCTTGCTCAAATTGAGTGTGAGGTCTGCTATGCTGCAAGTGGCCGAAGATGGGCCCAGGCCCTTCCTAGGTTGCTTCCCACTCTGCTTCCATCAAGTGCTTTCAAGAACATGTCTCCTGGTTCACATGTGAAAGAATTTCTTGAGTGTGGTTCCAAGTTGTGAAATTTCTGGGTAGGCACATATCTGTCCCCTTATTCTAGATAATGCCCAGTTGTTTCCTAGAATGGTCATTTCAGCATGCTGTATTACAGGCAGTGCTTAGAATTATCAGGCTTCAGCCCCTGCCAGTTGGCTCAGTGGTGGAGTGTCAGCCCAGCATGTGGATGTCCCAGGTTCAATTCCTGGTCAGGGCACACAGGAGAAGTGACCATCTTGCTTCTCCACTCTCCCCACCCCCCTTTCTCTCCCTCTCTCTCTTCCCCTCCTACAGCCGTGGCTGGATTAGTTCGTAAGAGCACATTGGCCTTAGGTGCTAAAAATAGCAAGGTTGTGAGCTGTCCCCACCTGGGCAGAGCATAGGCCCCAGATGGGGGTTGCTGGGTGGATCCTGGTTGGGGCATGTGTAGGAATCTGTCTCTGTATCTTCCCCTCCTCTCACTTGGAAAAGAAGAAAAGAAAAAAAAAGAATTGTCAGGCCTCTTCATTCAGCAGACTTAGTGGATGTGACATGTAACTCATTAGTCCTCATTTGAAATTTCTTGATGCAATGATGCAGATTTCCATGTAGCCACGTCTATTTCCACATCTATGAAATACCTGCTTGGTGCTTTGCCTGTTTTCCTGTTGAGCCATCTGTCTTTTTCTTATTGATTTGTAGGGAGTCTTTTACATATTGTAGAGACCTGGCATTTGTTGGTTTATTCATGATGAGTATCTTCTATTCTGGGGCTTGTTTTATTTTCTTTGTTATCTTAATTATCAGAAATTCTAAATTATGATAGTCAAGTTTATCGATTTGTTTTTGAGAACAGCTCTTTAGTGTTTATGGAAAATTCCCCTGCACTTTCTTCTAAAGGTTTCCTCTTTCCCATTTCAGACTTTTGTCTATAATTAGGTTCCTGTGTGTGGTGTAAGGCAGGTGGTTTGCCCCCGGCCCTTCCTTTGCAAATGAAAATCTAGCTATCCCAGGAGAGCTCCTGTCCCTTAGAAGAGAGTAGAAGGGGATTTGTCCAGTGGTTCCAGAGGTGGCAGTACCCTAACCTCCAGCCTGTTGTAGGACTCGGTCACAGGGGCACTGCCTCAGGTACCAGTGAGATCAAACGGGAGGAGAAGGAGGATGAGGAGAACGTGTCAGTGGCCAACAACTCAGAGGAGGAAAAGAAAGAGCTGAAGGCTCCCCGGATCCGGACCAGGTGCCAGCCCCTCCTCAGCCCCTACCCCACCCATCAGGATGCAAGCATATGCACACAGCGCTCACACCGCGAGGCATCCGGCGGGCTCTGCGCCCATTCCCCGCCTTATTGTCTCCCTCTGGCCCCCCGGCCCCCCCAACCCCCGTAGCCCGGACGAGGACGAGGACGACCTTCTCCCCCCAGAGCAGAAGGCTGAGCGGGAGAAGGAGCGCCGGGTGGCCAATAACGCACGGGAGCGGCTGCGGGTCCGAGACATCAATGAGGCCTTTAAGGAGCTGGGGCGCATGTGCCAGCTGCACCTCAACAGTGAGAAGCCCCAGACCAAACTGCTCATCCTGCACCAGGCCGTGTCGGTCATCCTGAACCTGGAGCAGCAGGTGCGAGGTCAGTGGGGGCGCCGCTCCCCTCCCGTCGCCTCTGCCCATGCTCTCTCCTCCCCCCTCCTAGAGCCCGCCTCCCTTGCAGTGACCACCTTCCTGCAATGACTGACCTCCTCTCATAGTGATCTTCTTGCAGTTAACCACACCCCTGTAGTAACTATCCATTCCCCAGTCACTGTTCTCCTGCCTGCCCCAGGAAGTGACTCTCCCCTCCACCCTGCCATCACCATCCTCCCACCCAGAACCGACTGCCCTTTGCCTGGCCTGGTCCCCAGTGTCCCCTCTTGAATGGAAGGATGAGACTCTGGACCACTAGCCCTACAGACCAGGGCACTTTGGCTCAGAACTGTGTCCTGGACCTTAGGGACCACTGCCTGCCACTTCCCTTCCATACCAGGAAACCTACAGTCTGGCCAGCAGAGGCCAGTGTCCCTTGGGGCCCAGAGGCTATCACTGTCACTCTGAGTAAACCCCTCGTGGGACTCCAGCAAACCCCATCTGCAGGTTGAGTTTACCCCCCTTTCTGAGGGCTGGGTGAGGATCTGGAAGGCTCCCCCCCCCCCCCAGGTTATTCCCCATCACCACCTGCTTCCTTAACCCCTCCCTCTCCTGTGTACCCGTTAACCCTTTTTCTCCTGCAGCACTGTCGCTTGTACTGGAGCTGGGGCTCTGCCCCCCCTCCCTGCACTGTCCCCTCAGCTCTCAGGTTTCTGATCTGCACCTGGTTGGGCATCATGCCACGTCCTCTGCGTCCACCTCTCTGCTCTCTGACTCTTGCGCTCTTCTCCCACCCAGCCTGTCCGCCTCTGCTTCCACCGGCAGCCCCTCCTTACCTCGCACTTGCTGCCCGAGCACCGGATGGCTGGCGGCAACCTCAGGCCCTTTCCTCCCCCAAAGCCCCCAGTGGAGACTTGAGGGAAGAAAGGAGACCTAGGAGCACCAGCCTCCGGGCCTGGCTGTCAGTTTGGTCTGCGCGCTTGTCCTGGGCTCCGGGGCCAGCAGGCAGGGTGAGGGCAACAGCCCTCCTGGCACAGGAGCAGGGCAGGGCACCAGGAGTTCAGGTTCCTGTGTGTTGGGCACACACTATGTGCCAGGCCTTCATTTATCTTCATTTTATTGCCACAGCTGAGTGTGGCAGGTGTCCTGATTTCAATTAGCCAATGTTCTACCAGGAAAGAAACAGGCACAGAGTGAGGTCACTTATCCAACACCCCATAGCCATGCAGCTACTAGGACCTGGGCTGGGTATGGACCAGGTAGGCAGGTATCGGGGCCCCTATTTCAGATTCTTGTGTGGGCAAGGAGATCAACTCAGTGCTTGGCATACATGTGCTCCATAAATTGGAGCCACCATTGCAGTCCTAAGAGCAGAGGCTCCCAGCCCAGAATAAGGGCCTATGAGCAGGGCTCTCAGTGGGCACTCCAGGCCCAACTGTCAGGGCAGCCAGAGTTCAGTGTTGGTGTCTTGGAGAGTGTGAGCTGGTTGTGTCCTATAGGACTCAGTGTCCTAGATCATTATGCAGCCCAAAAAAGTCTCCCCAGGCCTTTGTCTGCTGAACCAGTCTCTTTAGCTCCTTCTACCCAGGCTGCTCAAGCCAGGCAGAGCCAGCCCTCCCTCACCTAGCAGGTGACTGCTCTGAATGGGGAAGGTCGTCATCCAGGAGGGATACCAGGCCTCCCCTGCCTTCCTTGCCAGTCCTGGGGCATGTGGAATGGGCAAGGGATAGATGGAAATCATGTCCCACTTCCATTCCTATAAAACATCCTGGGGATAATTGGACCTTGGTCATGTCCCTTGGACAAGATGACACACACATACAACTTTGACTAGAACTGGTCACAGACAGGCACATTGCCTACAGTTTCTGGTCCAGGAACACATTTTTATGGACATGAGCGCATACACACTAGGCACATGCAGTCATGCTATGGTACCGACCCACAAACACAAGCCACAGACATGACCTTGCACACGCACCCACACATCTAATGGGTGCCCTCTTCACAGCCCTGGCCCTGTCCACTACTCGGCTTCCCCCCCCCCCTTCCCCTCACACATAACTAACAGAGGCCCTGGTGCTGTGACCCAGCAGTACAGAGGAGGTGCTGTCCCTGGAGGAAAAAGACCTGAGGGACCGAGAGAGGCGTATGGCGAATAACGCGCGGGAGCGGGTGCGTGTGCGGGACATTAACGAGGCCTTCCGGGAGCTGGGGCGCATGTGCCAGATGCACCTCAAGTCGGACAAGGCACAGACCAAACTGCTCATCCTGCAGCAGGCCGTGCAGGTCATCCTGGGCCTGGAGCAGCAGGTGCGAGGTAGGCGCCCAGGCCAGGAGTCCCCACCCTATTCCCTGCCTACATGCATGTCGATGGTGCTTCACTAGAGATGGGTGTGCACTAGCTCCTGGGCTCTGTCCACATTTCAAACTCTGTCATCCCCCGGAACATCCAACCTGTTCTTTACAACTCCCCAGTCCTGCACAGCCTTCTCAGGGAACGGGAGGACAAATCAAGAAATGGAGGCAGCCACACATGTGGGTGCCCATGCCTCTCCCTCTGGCACCTTGCCATGTTCCCCACCCCCTGGCCACCTCAGTTCTTCTTCTCTGGGAACCATCTCCCACAGTGCTCTCTCTTTGCCACCAGAACGTAACCTGAACCCCAAAGCGGCCTGCTTGAAGCGACGAGAAGAAGAGAAGGTGTCAGGAGTGGTTGGAGATCCCCAGATGGTGCTTTCCGCCACCCACCCGGGCCTTAGTGAGGCCCACAACCCTGCTGGGCATATGTGAGAGGTACGCCACCATGGGATAATTGACCCATGGAATGATTGGGTCAATTGACCCTCTGTCTAACCTGGAATGATCACATGAGATATTGGGTCCATCCTCAATGTGGGCTGGCCGGTCCACACTTCACACACGCCTGTGGTCTGCGTTGAGCCAACACCAACCTAAGGAGGCGTCAAGTGATGAGGGACCTGCAGGCAACAGGGTCCAGAAGCCTTCTGAGGACTCTGCTGTCCCCACACCCAGGCTTCAGCCGCCCCCATGCCCTGGAACTTGGCTGATGGATCCTGAAACTGCATCTTGGCCTTGATACCCAAGCCCTGGCCAGAAGGAGCTTTCTTTCTCTCTCTCTCTCTCTTTTTTTTTTTTTTTTTTTTTGTAAAAACTGGAAAGCAAACAAGAAATATACACTTTGTCAGAAAAGAAAAAAATGCCTTAAGTATAAAACATGGAAGAGTTAAAACATATCACTTGCTGGAGAGATGCTGTGAAAAACTGGTTTTTCTTCAGAAGCCACCAGCAAATTGTGCCTATGCCTGATATTTTTTTTAAGGAAAATGAAAACGCTAGTTACGATTTTTTTTTTTTAATGTAGAAGAAAATTAGCAAGGAAGATGCCTTTGGATTTTTTTTTAAGCTTTTTTGGCATATGTTTTGTAAGCGACAAATGTTTTTGTATAAAAGTTTCATGTCTCTTGCTATTTCTGCTGCTGTTTCTAGAACTGACCATTGCATTTCACGATCAACCAGATTAAAAGTTGTATTAAAAGACCCACTATCACCCTGAGGTCCCCCACCCCTGTCCCGGGAGCCTAGCTGTAAGATAGGGAGAACAGGGATAGGTGGATCTCATTTGGGTTTTTCAGATGTTGGGGTTTTGTTTTCTTGCTTCAGGGTAAAATGGTAGGTGGGCCTTTCCCTGATGGGGACCTCCCCGCCCCATCCTCTCCTTCCAGGATGGGGATACCCTGGTCTGTCAGGCAGGGCAGAGGCGCGACTGAAGTGCAACCCTCCCAGATGAAAATGCCAAAGGTCCTTCTCCAGAAATTACTCTGGTCCCCCAGGCACCTCCCAATGGCCTCTAGACCTCCATATTCCTCCCTTGGGACCCCACAGGCTGCTCTCCCTAGAGCCCACAAACCTCTCCAAAATGGGTTTTGTTGTGACCCACATTTCAGGGCACGAAGACCACACTGCTGGAGCACAATGCTGTGGGGCTTCCCAGACTCTCTGTCCTTTGTTCTTTTGACCTGGGGACCCAAGCCTATCTCTGCACTCTGGCAGTGGGGCTATAGCTTGAGGCCAGCATGAAAACTTGCACCCCCTGCCAACCCTACTAAATGGTTCTCCTGGTATGGATGGACCAAAGGTGGGTGTGGACAGATCAGGGAAAAGGTACAGGGTCCCTGTGCAGAGAAAAGGCCCCAGACTATGTACCTGCCCGAATTACTGCTCAGCTGCAAAACCAGAAGGGTGGGTCACCCTCAAGCCTGTAGGACCTGTGTCCAAGGCTTTCCCAACTCTCCACTGGTCTTGTGTGTCACCAGCGGAACCAACTCCCTGGGCGGCCCAGGACTACCCTAGGTTTACATTGATCATCTTTGTCCCTGCACCCCCTGCATGTCCCAGGGAACCTGACATGGTTGATCACCTTCCATGTCACTCAGGTGCAGGCTCAGGCCTGCTAGGGTCTTGATTTCCTTAACTGTGTTCCCTGTTACTTACACCTCCCCCCCATAGAGGCCTTAAGGATTTCCAGGCTGACTGCATTCACCCCACTAACCTCTCAATGTCTCTCCCCAAGTTCCAGGGTCCCTGATCACCTCACCCCCACATGACTAGAACTCCCCAAGGCTGGGGAGCAAAGTGCCCTGTGGGAAGTTCAAGAGAACTCTATGTCCAGCAACAAGCAGAACATCTAGGCTTGGGGCTGGGGCTGGGGCCACCACCTCACACCTGAAATCACCTGGGTCCCCCCCTGGGGTTTTTCCTCCAAGGCCCACTGGGACTGCAAGGAGCCATCAGCTTACAGAGGGACTCTACCTGGTGACTCCCCTGGTCTGTTGGGTCTTGTCTCTTTTGGGGAACCTGCCTCAATGTCCCTTTTACTCTGCTTTTGGTCTTGCCCCTTGGTTCAGACAGGCAGGGGCTGAAGACGCGAGTGTCCTCAGAAAGGCCCCACAGACTTTTGAACTGTCTTACATAATTTAAATTAGCCTGGCATGTGGTGGTACAGTGGATAGAGCCTTGACCTGGAGTGCTGAGGATGCTGGTTCAAGGTCTCAGGCTTGCACAGTCAAGGCACATACAAATGCTTCTCATTCCCTCTCTCTCTCTGTCTTCCCCCCACTTTAAAGTCAATAAATATTTTTTTAAAAGAATTTAAATTATATAAAATGATTAACCCAGCAGGGGACGATGGAGGAAGGAAAAAACCAGTTAAGGGGGATTGTGCTCTGCGTGCCTCAAGATAACTTTTTTTTTTTTTTTTAAGATTTTGTTTATTGATTTTTGTGGGGGAGGGAGGCTTGGAGCAAGAAATATCAACTGATAGTTGCTTCACTTTAGTTGTTCATTGTTTGCTTGTTATATGTGCCTTGACCCAGCAAGCCCAGGGTCTCGAACCATCAACCTCAGCATTCCAGATTCATTCTTTATCCATTGTGCCACCATAGGCCAGGTGAAAGCTGTTTTTTGTGTTTTTTTGTTTTTTTTAAGAAAAATAATTTATCCAAGTATCCATACAGCTGGCCAAATTCTTTGGAAATTTTAAATGAGCTCCTTCAAAGTCAATATGGAGACTTGCCCAGTACATAAGAGCACTGTAGCAATAAATGTGATACATGATTATGCTCAGCTGTCTCCCCGTCTCTCAGCGGCTATATGCTTAGCAATGAAAGGGGAGGGGCAGGGCAAGAAGATGGCACCCTGAACTCAGGGCTCTGACCTTGCATATGAGTGAACGGCTTTTGAATAGCCTGAGCTTGAGCTTGCATCCTATAAAGATGGCACTGGGGCCTGACCAGGCGGTGGCGCAGACAGACTGGGATGCAGAGGACTCAGGTTCAAGACCCCAAGGTCGCCAGCTTGAGCGCAGGCTCATCTGGTTTGAGCAAAAGCTCTCCGGCTTGGACCCAAGGTCACTGGCTCAAGCAAGGGGTTACTTGGTCTACTGTAGTCCCACGGTCAAGGCACATAGGAGAAAGCAATCAATGAATAACTAAGGTGTCACAACAAAAAAACTAATGATTGATGTTTCTCATCTCTCTCCGTTCCTGTCTATCCCTGTCTATCCCTCTCTCTGACTCTCTTGTCTCTGTAAAAAAAAAAAAAAAGGATAGCACTGGGGAGGTGAGGCTCCTCAGGATACCCAGGCTCCAGGGATGTGACTGTTCTGGGGGAAAGGAGGCAGCTTAAACCCACTGGGATTAATTCTCATGTCCTAGAGGTCTGAAGTCCAAGGTAAGGTGTCACAGGACATGCTCCCTCCAGAGTCTCCAGACTCCTGGGCTTGTTGCCACCTTACCTCAACCTCTGCCTCTTCCCATGGCTTCTCTCTCTCTCCCCTGTATGTCTGTGTCCAAATCTCCCTTTTACAAAGGCACCTACTCCAATACAACTTCATCTTAATGACATTAGCAAAGACCCTCTTTTCAAATAAGATCCTGTTCACTGGTACTGGGGGTCAGGACTTAATATATCTTTTGGGAGGAATGCACAAGCCACAAGAGGGATCTTACTGGGGTGGGTGAGCAAGGCCAGCAAAGCCACTGTTTGACCAGAAAAGATGCCCACAGTGATTCCTCCTAGAACCAAAGCTTCATGTGAGGCAGAAGCACTTGTAATAGGGGTTCCTGGTGGTTTGGGACCAAGATTTGCTCACATGGAAAGGCTGCTTCCAGAGATGCTGCCTATTAATATTTTAATTAATGTAATACAAGCCCTAGCCAGCGGCTCAGTGGATAGAGCATCAGCCTGGCATATGGACGTCCTGGGCTCAATTCCCAGTCAGGGCACACAGCAGAAGTGACCATCTGCTTCTCTTCCCCTTCTCTCTTCCCGTCTCACAGCCAATAGCTTGATTGGTTTAAGCGTGGCCCCAGGTGCTAAGGATAGTGCCATTGTTCCAGGCGTGTCAGCCTCAGGCACTAAAAATAGCTTGGTACTTGAGCATCAGTCCCAGATAGAGGTTGCCAGGTAGATTCCAGTTGGGGCACATGCAGGAGTCTACCTCACAGTCTCCCCTCTCTCACTTAAAATCAACACAATTCATCAAAACCCATGGAATTTTGCACATTAAATAGGTAAATGGCACAGTGTGTTCAACAAACGTGTTTAAAATACATCTTAAAGGTGCCTACCTCTGGCTGGTGGTGGCACAGTGGGCAAAGCATTTACCTGAAGCACTGAGGTCGCCGGTTTGATCTTGGGGACTGATCCCAGGGTTGCTGGCCTGCTCCTTGAATGAGAAGCAATCACTGGGGTGAACAACTAAGAGGAACAACAAGTTAATGCTTTTCTCTTCCCCCTCTCTCTCAAAAATAAATAAAATACATCTTAAAGCCTAAAATCTCATGGAATGAGGCATATCCTCTGTCCCAGCAAGTGTTGGCTCCATGGGAATTTCTGGAAGTAGAGTCTGATTGACTCAGCTTAGAGAAAACTTGTGGGCAGGGGGTGGGGCACAGCAAAACACAGTGTGATAGGTATGTCCATGTCTTCATGATAGTGTGTGGTTCACGGGGCTTTGCCAAGGCCCCAGGGCAGTCCTCCAGAGGCAGCTGCACGTGGCCAGGACCTGAAGAGAACCTACTGAGCCTGGCTTCCTAGAGCAGCCCCATCACTGTGGGCCAGGGAGGAAAGGGACATGCCAAACTAATAAGTTCTGGACTTACTGCATGGTGGGTGTCCTCAGGTCACACTAGGCTGCAGCAGGTGATGGTGGCACCCAGAACCTGTGAACCGGGCCTTCCAGATGGACATCAGAAATATGGTGGGTTCCATTCCAGACCATTGCAATAAAGCAAGCCATAACCATTTTGCTGGTGGTGGGTCTTGCCTTCAATTTGTAAAAAATGCAACATCTGGGGCGTAGAATATACATGGTCTGGTGGCCACATGCCCCTTTCTGAGACTCCGGAGAAGCCTCTGAAGCCTTGCTGATCCTACCTGGAGACCCAAGAAAGTGCATGATGTGTGCATCAGAGAAAGAAGAGTACTATGAATACCTAATTAAGGCCCAGAAGGCGTGTATGAGAGTCCTGGGATTCAAGATAGGAATGGTGGTCTGCTCTGTGAGTGAATCATTCCTGAAGAATTAAGGTAATTTCCCAGAGGAAACAGAAGAAACAAAAACTTATGGTCCAGAAGTAAATTGAACACAAAATAAATGCTAATAAAAGTAAAAAGATAGGCCCTGGCCGGTTGGCTCAGTGGTAGAGTATCGGCCTGGCGTACATAAGTCCCGGGTTCGATTCTCGGCCAGGGCACACAGGAGAAGCACCCATCTGCTTCTCCTCTCCTTCCTCTGTCTCTCTCTTCCCCTCCCGCAGCCAAGGCTCCACTGGAGCAAAGATGGCCCGGGCGCTGAGGATGGCTCTATGGCCTCTGCCTCAGGCGCTAGAATGACTCTGGTTGCAACAGAGCAATGCCCCCTGGTGGCATGCCAGGTGGATCCCAGTTGGGCGCATGCGGGAGTCTGTCTGACTTCCTTCCCGTTTCCAGCTTCAGAAAAATACAAAAAAAAAAAAAAAAGAAGAAGAAAAGAGAGACAGGAGAGAGAAGCCAAAGAACAAAAGAGACAGAGACTGTGGTGATGTGGCCACAGCCCAGGAACATTGGAACCCCCAGAAGCTGGGACAGACAGGAAGGACCCTCCCCTCTGGAGGGAGTGCAGCCCTGTGACTCCTTGATCTCAGACTTCTGGCCTCAGAACTGGGGGAGGTTAAATTCCTGTTGTTTCAAGCCAGCTTGCAAGTGGTCAGTTGTTATGGCAGCCACAGGAAATGAATATAGTGATTGTCCTTTTAAAGTGGTAAAACATTGCCTTTCCTGTGGTGGCGCAGTGGATGGAGCATCGACTTGGAACACTGAGGCCGCCAGTCAAGGCACATAAGACAAGCAAACAATAAACAAAGGAAGCAACTACCTGCTCACAAACATTAGGGGATATTTTATTGCTTCATATTCATTTTGAAATATCCGCTAATGTTTGCAAGCAGTATATGTGTTGATACTTCTCGCTCAACCCACATCCTCTCTCTGTAAAATCAATAAATAAAATATTTAAAATTTTAAAAAGGTGATAAAGCATCCAAATACCACAGGACTTGCATGGACTGGTGGATGGGTAGATACTTGAGAAAACAGTGGGGGCACACCTGAAATTAGTATGATGTCAATTATACATCAGTTTTTAAAAAGATTTTATTGATTTAAGGGTAGAGAGAAAGGGTAAAAGGAGGAGTGGGAAGCATCAACGCAGTTTCTCATATGTGCCTTGATTGGGCAAGCCCAGGACTTCAAACCAGCAATCTGAGTGTTCCAGGTCAACACTATCCATGGCACCACCACAGGTCAGGCTATTCATTTTTTTAAGGAGAGTTTGGAGGTTTCTTTTTGACAGTTAAACATATGCTTCCCTATGAGCCAGCGCCTCCACTACCAGACACCCACCCAAGAGAAATTAAGACACTTGTTCCACATGGACATGATCGTTCACTGCAGCTTTATTTGTAATAGAAAAAAACCTGGAAACAACCAGAATATCCTTCACCAGGTGAATGAACACAGGTCCACATATGGCACAGAATACAACTCAGCAACAGAAAAAACAAACCGCTCAAAGATGCAATGGCTGGATGACTCTTAGAATACTTAGACTCTGGCCCTGGCCGGTTGGCTCAGTGGTGGAGCGTTGGCCATGCAGAAGTCCCGGGTTCGATTCCCGGCCAGGCCATACAGGGGAAGTGCCCATCTGCTTCTCCACCCCTCCCCCCTCCTTCCTCTCTATCTCTTCCCCTCCCGCAGCCAAGGCTTCATTGGAGCAAAGATGGCCCGGGCGCTGGGGATGGCTCCTTGGCCTCTGCCCCAGGCGCTAGAGTGGCTCTGGTCGCAACAGAGCGACGCCCCGGAGGGGCAGAGCATCGCCCCCTGGTGGGCAGAGCTTCACCCCCTGGTGGGTGTGCCGGGTGGATCCCGGTCGGGCGCATGCGGGAGTCTGTCTGACTGTCTCTCCCCGTTTCCAGCTTCAGAAAGATACAAAAAAATAAATAAATTAAAAAAAATAAAATGAATAATAATAAAAAAAAGAATACTTCGACTCCATGAAAGAGGCCAGACACCAAAGAGAATATACCATATGACTCCCTTATAGAAAAGTCTAGAAAGTGCAGACTGATAGCAGAGAACAGATGAGTGGTGGCTGGGAGTGGGGCAGTAGAGGTGTTCATCATATCAGTGGTGGTGATGGTTTCACAGCACATATTCAAACACCAACTTTATGTTTTAAATATATACATTTTTGTATGTCAGATATATGTCAATAAGCCCCGGCCGGGTATCTTAGTTGTCCCATGTGGAGCAGCTGTGTTAGGCTTGCTTGCTGGTTTACTGGCTGCAAGCCCTTTGCCTGATTAGTGCATGAGCTCGAGGCAGCGCCATGTTTTGTATGGTCTATATAAGGCTATGAGGGTGCTTGCGCTCAGGGACTGCGGATGAGCAGATTGTCACTCACCCACCCATTCAATCACTCACTCACTGTGAGGGGTCATTTTGATGTTTGTTTGCCTGAGAAGCGGTTTCCTCTACCTGTGTGCTTGTCTGCTGTTGTGAGACTTTATTAAATGGAATGGCCCAACCCTTTCTGGCTCCGCAGTTTTTCTACCGTCTGCCCCAATCCACTGTGAACCTGCCTGGCCTCAGCCACCGGCATTACACCCCACTACGCCAAGGTTGGAGGTTTGATCCCGGTCAGTGTACATACAGGGGACAACCAACCAGAAAATGCTTGAGTGGGTGGAACAACCACCAATGTGTTTCTCTCTCTCTTTCTCTCTATTGTGTTTCTTTCCCTGCCTCTCAATCAATTGTCCTGGCCAGATGGCTTGACTGGTTAGAGCTTTGTCCCCAAGTGCAGAGGTTGCTGGTTCAATCCCAGGTCACGGTGCGTACAGGAACAGGAGCAGAATCAGACTGATGTTCCTGTTTTGTTTTTGGTTTTTTTCTTTTCCTTCCCTTCTTTCCCTTCCTTTCCCTCCCTCCTTTCTTTTCTTTCTTTCCTTCCTCCCTCCCTTTTTTTTAATTTTTTTTATATATATATTTTTATTTATTCATTTTAGAGAGGAGGGGGGGGAGAGAGAGAGAGAGAGAGAGAGAGAGAGAGAGGAGAGAGAGACAGGGGGGAGGAGCTGGAAGCATCAACTCCCATATGTGCCTTGACCAGGCAAGCCCAGGGTTTCGAACCGGCGACCTCAGCATTTCCAGGTCGACGCTTTATCCACTGCGCCACCACAGGTCAGGCCCCTCCCTCCCTTTTTCTTCCTTTCCTCCTTTCTCCCTTTCTCTCTCCCTCCCTCCTCTCCCTCCCTCTCCTCTCTTCTCTTCCTTTCTTTTCCCCCCTTTTTCTTTCTCTAAAATCAATAAATATCCTGACTGGTGATGGTAGCACACTGGATAAAGCACTGACCTGGCATGGTGTAGTCCCAGGTTTGAAACCCTGAGGTCGCCAGCTTGAGCAAGCAGGAGATCATCAATATGATCCCATGGTCTCTGGCTTGAGCCCAAAGGTCACTAGTTTGAAGCCCAAGGTCATTGGCTCAGCTTGAGGCCCCCAGTCAAGGCATGGATGAGAAGCAATCAATGAACAACTAAAGTGACACAATTAAGAGTTGATGCTTCTCATCTCCCTTCTTGTCTCACACACACAAAAATAATGCTTCCCTCTCTTTCTCCCTCTCTCTAAAGTTTATTTTAAAATTCTATATATTAACTCTAATGGGGGGAAAAAAGTGAAGCACTGACACTTGCTACAATGTGGATGAACCTTGATAGCATGATGCTCAGTGAGAGAAGCCAGATAAATAAAGCCACACAGTATATTTCCATTTATGTGAAATGTCCAGAATAGGCAAATCTCCAGAGACAGGAAGTAGGCTAGTGGTTGTCAGGCGCTGGGGAGGAGATGGGGAGTGACTGCTGATGGGGATGGGGCTTCTTTTAGGAGAGATGAAAACGTTTTTGAATTAAAAGTAGTGGTTGCGGCCCTGGCCGGTTGGCTCAGCAGTAGAGCATCGGCCTGGCGTGCGGGGGACCCGGGTTCGATTCCCGGCCAGGGCACATAGGAGAAGCACCCATTTGCTTCTCCACCCCCCACCCCCCCTCCTTCCTCTCTTTCTCTCTCTTCCCCTCCCGCAGCCAAGGCTCCATTGGAACAAAGATGGCCCGGGCGCTGGGGATGGCTCCTTGGCCTCTGCCCCAGGCGCTAGAGTGGCTCTGGTTGCGGCAGAGCGACGCCCCAGAGGGGCAGAGCATCGCCCCCTGGTGGGCGTGCCGGGTGGATCCCGGTAGGGCGCATGCGGGAGTCTGTCTGACTGTCTCTCCCCGTTTCCAGCTTCAGAAAAAATACAAAAAAAAAAAAAAAAAGTAGTGGTTGCACAACCTTGTGAATGCACTAAATGCCACTGAACTATATACCTTAATAGTTAATTGTATGTTATGTGAACTTCTCATTAGTAAAATCAAGAAAAGGAGTTTGGTTTTCCCCTGAGAGGCAGATAGGATCCCACAGGGAATCCAGTAGGCCTGGGCAGAGGGACATCAGAGTGGGAAGGAGGTTGGTAGTTCTTGGTATCCACCATCTCCTCTAGTCACAGAATCCCGGTTATTCTCTTTTGAGGATCCTCTTCTTCCCATTTCAGCCCCTGTCCTCATACGAGAGGAGCTCACTCTGCCCTGTTTCCAAAGCAGGCTAACAAGAACCAGCTTTGGGACATTTCCTGCAGTTGTTGGGAACGAGTATCTTCCCGCAAGGGCTGTTGGAATATGAACCCCGAGTTTTGTTGGCGATGCTGCTTACAAAGAGTTTGCCAGAGAATGAGGGTGACACAGAGGGAAAAAACTGAGATATGAAAGATTCATAATGATATTGCTAGAATCCTGGATCCAGCTATACCTGAAGCCATACAACATAACATAAAACTTATTTTCTCTTACCCTCGCTTTTGTTCTTTGCTTATCATTGAAAAAGAAAAGCATTCTGTTTGTGAGCTGGAATACCCTATGCAGAAAGAGCAACAGAGGCAGGGCGTCAGGAACTGCTGGATCCAGGGCCCACACCCAAGTCTGTTAAGTCTTTTCAGGTAGTTTATTCTTTCTTCTCTTCTCTGACAACAATCATCATAACGGCCCCTACTTCCCACTTTTTAATTTTCCATCGAGCACAGAGGCTTTATTAGGTTCTCTCTTATACTAAACTACTAAACTAAAAAACTCTCGGGCAACTGAATAAAAAAGAAAAAAGAGAAACCAGACCACAGTCACTACATATTATTGCTGGCTTCCAGTCCGGGGCCAGAGGCCAGGGGCAGGTCGGAACCTGCAGCTCCTGTGGGCAGAGGGTGGAGGGTGCTGGGAACAGATTGCAGGAGGCCACGGCAGGGCTGGGCAGCACACCCACGGCGTACGGGGCTTACCTCCAGGCGTGCTGCCTTCGACGCTGGGACCGAGCGAGCCTGGTTTGCGGGCAGCCTGGAGGGGTAGGGCCTGTACAGGCGGCGCATCATCAATCAGGGGACTTGGGTGTCCTCGTCTCCCAGGTCCGGCTGCCCTCCGCCGCCAGGAGAGGTAAGCACCACGCTTGCAAATGGAAACGTGCAGAAACTGTTCATCAGGTAATCTTGAGGAGCACACAGTTTTGGGGACAGAGGGTCAGTGACAGCCTGACTCCTCTCGAAGTGGATTCACATCACACCCTGCCCCTCTGGGCGACCCTGGGCAAGTCGTCTCCTCCCTTGGCCTCAGTTTCGTTAACTGTAAATGAAGTTCTGACACGTAGTAAAAACACGAAGCCACCAGCCGAATATCGGGTTGCCTCAGTTACCAAAGGCTGAGCACCTAAGCCGCAGTGTAACAACAGGTACCGAGACTGAACTGGAAGGTCCTGGGTCACGTGCTCGTAAGCCCGCCCACTCTAGCCCACGTCGAAACGTCATCCACCACATCCCAAAAATGTATTTCGGGTCTGCGCGCGCAGCAGCCGGTGTGTTCCGGAAGTCATGTGACCTGCCGACCCAGGGTGGGGCCTCGCTGTGCCGCTACGCAGTGCGCCAGGCGGAACCGGGGTCACCCTGAGCAGCGGATTGCAACGCTATGCTGAGCAAGTTCCTGGGCCCGCGCTACCTCGAACTGGCCAAGAACTGGTGAGGTCGCAGCCCCCATTAGTGCGCGCGCCACCTCCCATAGACCCCGAATCGTGCTGGGCTACATATGGGGAAACTAAAGCACAGAGAGGCAGAGACGTATGGCCTGGGCACCCGTACGTGGCGGGCGTCCGACCCCGAGGAACCGCTCTGAGCCTTAGTTCCCCACCTCTACTGAGGGTCACGACAGTGACCTTTTCCCCGCCCAGCACCCTCGGCTCAGTTCTTCGGGCCTGAAAACTGATCCTGTACGTTCCTGGCTTTCCTTTTGACTTTTTAAAGGGATCGTGAAGCTTACGGCTGCATCTCTCCCTGCTTCTGTGTTGGGGGTGGATGGGACTGGGGTGACAGCGTGAGGCGCTAAGATGGGCATATACTTGGCAGTCGTTTTCCTGAGCTCAGGCAGGGAGAGAGGTTTGGGAGCTGTCTGTGGACAGTGATTCTAGTAGGGGCTTTCAGGTGGACACTGATGGTGGTGATTGTCAGCTGGGGCAACATGGGCTCAGGACGGTGAAGGCTGTACCTGGTGCATCAAGTGAGAATCATCAGCGCCTATGCAGCCCCTCCACCTGTTGACTCAGACTTCCCTGAGCTCAGTTTATAGTCTCTTCTGGGCTTAGTCAGAGCAGCGATAACCTCAACCAGGCTTTCAGTTAGTAAGCACCTAACTCAGCACCCACTATATGCTAGCACCTAGTACTGTTGGATGCCAGAGACACAGTGATAAATGGAAACTGTGGCTGATGTTCTAGTAAATGGACAGAAGAAAATAAACAAATGAGATCTATGGCATAAGTGACTCAACTTCTCTGCCTGGTCTCATCTGTAAAACGGAGACCTGATACTCATGTCTCCTTCAGTTCTAGACCATTGCAGGGGTTAACCAGCCTCTGTAAACTGTACATATGGTGTCTGCATGCACACATTAGCTATTTGTATAGTGGTTACAAGCTTGGGTTGTTTGTTGTTTTTTTTTAGTATCAAAGTTCTCAAATAAAACCATAGGTAAATATCAATATGAAAGCAGGTAGGAGTGAAGTCACTCGAGGGTCTTCTGCCTGTGCTTTCCCCCAGTCCACTACAGAATCAACAGATGCACACACACACACACTGGGCAGTGGCCAGTGCATAGTGGGTGCAACATTGTGGTATTTGGGGATGAGCAAGGTACCCACATATGCTATCAGGAAGATGAGCCCCCATCTGGGCCTAACCTCCACTGTCCTCTCACAGGATTCCCACAGCAGGCATGTGGGGCGTCGTGGGCACCGTGGGGCTAGTGTGGGCCACCGACTGGAAGCTAATTCTGGACTGGGTGCCCTACATCAATGGCAAGTTTAAGCAGGACAACTAATTAAACTGACCCTCATACCCCTCTGGTAAGTTTAGCAGCTGTCAGCAGGTGAACTCCTTGATTCCTGCATGGCAGAGCACTGAGCTTCCACAAGACGGTTTCCTTTGCGTCCAGGTTCACCTGGACTGCTCATCCTGGAGAATCTTGCCTGTGAGCAGAGCTCTGGGGTAGACTCTCCAGAAACCTCCTGCCCATTGGTACAGAGGTGTTAGCTGGTAGTCTTAGTCTGTGGGATGAGGGAGTGGCAATGCTCTTTAGTGCTCCATCCTGGAGACTGACCATGTGCACCCTGCCTGCCATCTCAGTCTACCCAGCCATGGGCAGAACAGAGGCATGTCCACTTTTGGGACAATAGAGGTTGCCTCACAGCCACTAGCCTCCCTGAATGGGCTGATGTGAACAGTAATAAGTCCTCATGCTTGTCCATTAGTCCCCAGTGTGACCATCACCATTCTGCCCATGTTGCCAGTGTTATGAGCCCACTTTCCACATGACAGTCCACAGTGTGCATGGCTTTACCCCATATCACAGATGAGGACTTGAGGCCCTGGCCATACAGCTAGATCTGGTTTTAGAACCTGGCTGCAGCCTGTGTGTTCCTTTTCACTGCCAAATTTCTCTTTTTGCACAAGAAGGGGACCTGGGAGCCTTCTTTTTACTCTGCCTTGTTCCCCCTCCAGGTGACTGGTGGTGCCCACAACTTCCATCTCAGCACCTGCTGCATCTGGAAAAGCCCCAGCCCTCAGCATGGATCCAGGGAGATCCACACCATGACTTAGAACTTTCTGTTTCTTTAAATAACTTTCATGTGTGAATACATTAAATCTTGCTCTGAAACCTGCCTTGCCTGGATGTGGTGATGCTAGAGCCTTGGTAACCTTAGTAACCTTGGTAACCTGGTGTTTCAGGTGACCCCCAGGTCCTTTCAGCTCCAAAACTTTGCTGGTGCTATTTTTATATAGTGAAGCAGTAGCGTCGCAGGAAGAAAAAGTTTAATAAAACATTCAACTTTTTCATTAAAAGAAAAATTAAGAATGGAGCTATCATATGACCCAATAATCCCTTCTGGGTATCCCAAAAAATTTAAAAACACTTATTTGTAAGGATATTGTATATGTACCTCTATGTTCACTGTGGCCAAGGCATTGAAACAATCTGTGTGTCCCTTGATGAAAGGCTGGATTAAGATGATGTGGTTCATATATACAATGAAATACTACTCAGTCATAAAAAGATGAAATATTGCCATTTGCAACAACATGGATGGATCTTGATAGTGTCATGCTAAGTGAAATCAGTCAGATGGAAAATGACAAGAACCATATAATTTCATTCGTGTGGGATACAAAACAAAACAAACTCAGAGACAGGCCTTGGCCAGTTGTATCTGTGGAAGAGCATTGGCCCGGCATGTGAAAGTCCCAGGTCCGATTCTAGGCCAGGGCACACAGGAGAAGCGCCCATCTGCTTCCTCCCCCTCCTCCCTCTCCTTTCTCTCTCTCTTTTCCCCTCCCACAGTCAAGGGTCCACTGGAGTAAAGTTGGCCCTGGCGCTGAGAATGGCCCCATAGCCTCTGCCTCAGGCACTGGAATGACTCCAGTTTTAACAGCATTGCCCCCTGGTGGGCATGCCGGGTGGATCCCTCCCGGTTGGGCACATGCGGGAATCTGTCTCTGCCTCCCCGCTTCTCACTTCAGAAAAATACAAAACAAACAAAAAACTCACAGACAACCAGAGGGGACTGGGTTGGGAGGAGGAGTCAAAGAAGTAAAAGGGGTAAAACAAGATGACAAGAGACTAAACTTCAGGTGGTGAGCACACAATGGAGTACATAGCTGCCATATTTTAAAGTTGTACCCATGAAATTCATATACTGTTAACGTTACCCCGAGAAATTTAATTTAAAATTTTTTAATCTATTGAGTTTTAGAGACAGAGGA
This sequence comes from Saccopteryx bilineata, assembly GCF_036850765.1. NCBI lineage: Eukaryota > Metazoa > Chordata > Mammalia > Chiroptera > Emballonuridae > Saccopteryx > Saccopteryx bilineata. The sequence continues at coordinate 156,846,441 of NC_089490.1, forward strand.
AAGGAGAAATAAGACAGAAACATCCATTTCTTTTTGTATGTGCCCTGACCAGGGATTGAACTAACAACCTCTGTGTATTGGGATAATGCTGTAACCAACTGAGCAATCCAGCCATGGCAAGAAACTTAATTTTAAAAGAAATCTAGAGGTAGGGCCCTGGGTGGCTGGCTCAGTTGGTTAAAGCACCGTCCCAAAATGTAGAAGTTGCCCTCCCCTTTCTCTTCCCCTCCTGCAGCCAAGGCTTCACTGGAGCAAAGTTGGCCCAGGCGCTGAGGACGGCTCCATGGCCTCCGCCTCAGGTGCTAAAATGGCTCTGATCCCAGCAGAGCATCCCCAACGGAGCAACGTGCCAGAGGAGCCAAGCATCGCCCCCTGGTGGGTATGCCGGGTGGATCCTGGTGGGGCGCATGTGGGAGTCTGTCTGTCTGCCTCCCCCCCCCCCCCCCGCTTCTCACTTCGGAAAAATTCAAAAAACAAAACCAAAAAAAAAAAGACATTAAAGCTCTAGCCAGGTAGCTCAGTTTGTTGGAGCGTCATTCCAAAGCACAGAGGTTGCCAGTTTGATCCCTGGTCTGGGCACATATAGGAACAGAGGTTCCTGTCTCTCCTTCTCTTTCCCTTCCTCTTTTATTAAAATAAAAATAATAAACCTTTTTTCTTTTTTTGTATTTTTCTGAAGTGAGAAGCAGGGAGGCAGAGAGACAGACTCTTGCGTGCACCCAACCAGGATCCACCCAGCAAGCCCACTAGGGGGCGATGCTCTGCCCAGCTAAGGTGTTGCTCCATTGCAACCAGAGCCATTCTAGCACCTGAGGCAGAGGCCATGGAGCCATCCTCAGCTCCCGCTGCCAACTTTGCTCCAAAGGAGCTTTGGCTGCAGGAGGGGAAAAGAGAGACAAAGGAGAGAGGGAAGGGTGGAGAAGCAGATGGGCACTTCTCCTGTGTGCCCTGGCCTGGTATCAAACCTGAGACTTCCACACGCCAGGCCAAACACTCTACCACTGAGCCAACCTGCCAGGGACAACAAATAAAATTTTCAAAGAATGACATTAAGGCCTGACCAGGTGGTGGCGTAGTGGGTACACCATTGGACTGGGACATGGAGGACCCAGGTGCAAAACCCCGAGGTCGCCACCTTGAGCAAGGGCTCACCAGCTTGAGCACAGGGTTGCTGGCCTGAGCCTAAAGGTCACTGGCATGAGCAAGGGGTCACTCACTCTGCTGTAGCCCCCCACACACATCAAGGCACATATGAAAAAGCAATCATTGAACAACTAAGGTGCTGCAATGAAGAATTGATGCTTTTCATCTCCCTGTCTGTCTCTATCTGTCCCTCTCTCTGACTCTCTGTCCAAAAAAAATATATATATAATAATGACATTAAAAACATAAAGGAGGCCCTGGCCGGTTGGCTCAGCGGTAGAGCGTCGGCCTGGCGTGCGGGGGACCCAGGTTCGATCCCCGGCCAGGGCACATAGGAGAAGCGCCCATTTGCTTCTCCACCCCCCACCCCACTCCTTCCTCTCTGTCTCTCTCTTCCCCTCCCGCAGCCAAGGCTCCATTGGAGCAAAGATGGCCCGGGCGCTGGGGATGGCTCCTTGGCCTTTGCCCCAGGCGCTAGAGTGGCTCTGGTCGCGGCAGAGCGACGCCCCGGAGGGGCAGAGCATCGCCCCCGGTGGGCAGAGCGTTGCCCCTGGTGGGCGTGCAGGGTGGATCCCGGTCGGGCGCATGCAGGAGTCTGACTATCTCTCCCCGTTTCCAGCTTCGGTAAAAAAAAGAAAAAGAAAAAAAAAAAAACATAAAGGAAGCATGTCTCATTTTGTCTTGTTCTCCAAAATAGCTTGAGCCCTGACTGGATAGCTTGGTTGGAGCATTGTCCTGAAGCTGAGGTTGCCAGTTCAGTCCCAGGTCAGGGCACATGCAGGAGCAGATTGGCGTTCCTGTCTCCTGCTAAAATTAAAAAAAAAATTTTTGTTTTTAAATGACTTGACACAGCACTGTTCATTCAATCCTATATTTACTTAAAATTTTGAAGGCCCTGGCCAGTTGTCTCAGTGGTAGAGCATTGGCTGGGCGTGTGGATGTCCTGGGTTCAATTCCAGGTCAGAGCACAAAAGAGAAACAACCATATACTTCTCCACCCCTTTCTCTCCCCCTCCCCTTTCTCTTCCCCTCCCATAGCCATGGTTCAATTGGTTCAAACATCATGGAGGGGTGCTGAGGATGGCTTCGTGGAGCTTCCTGCCTCAGGAGCTAGCTTGGTTGCAAGCATGGCCCCAGATGGGCAGAGCATCAGCTCCAGATGGGGGTTCCCAGGTGGATCCTTGTTGGGGCATGGGGAGTCTATCTCCCCTCCTCTCACTTGAAAAAGGGAAAATATTTTTTTATTTTAATTTTGACATTTCGCTACACTGCATGATATCTGCATCCAGTTTATTCCTGCTGGGTGTTCAAAGGACAGCATGATATAAATTCAGTATCTGGCATTGTTGGTTTTCTTGGCTTCCTACATGTTAAACCTGGTATTTTTATTCACACACACACACAGTGGTACCTTGAGATACGAACAGATCAACATACTTTTTTAAGATATGAGCTGCGAGTCAGTCCGTATTTTTGTTCGAGAGCCTAGTGAAATTGAGATACGAGTCGTGATTCGGGAAGCTGCTGCTAATTGGTGCGTTGGCACACAGGTCCAGTATTGGCAGTTTGATATAAAAGTCGACTGACTTACGAGCTTGGTTACAGAACGAATTAAATTCATATCTCAAGGTACTAGAGTATGTGTGTGTGTGTGTGTGTGTGTGTCTGTGTGTGTACACACTTTTTTTTTCTTTTTAGTGAGAAAGAGGAAGGGAGAGATAAGAAGCATCAACTCATAGTTGCGGGACTTAGTTGTTCATTGATTGCTTTCTCATATGTGCCTTGACTGGGTGGGCTCCAGCTGAGCCAGTGACTCCTTGCTCAAGCTAGCAACCTTGGGCTTCAAGCCAGCAATGATGGAGTCTATGATCCCACGCTCTAGCCCACGATCTCGGGGTTTTGAACCTGGGTCCTGAGCATCCCAGGTCGACTCTATATCCATTGTGCCACCTCAGGCTTTATTGATACAGTATTTTTTTTTTTTTTACAGAGACAGAGTCAGAAAGAGGGATAGATAGGGACAGACAGGATGGAGAGAGATGAGAAGCATCAATCATCAGTTTTTCATTGCGACACCTTAGTTGTTCATTGATTGCTTTCTCATATGTACCTTGACTGGGGGGCTACAGCAGACCAAATAATCCCTTGCGTGAGCCAGCGACCTTGGGTCCAAGCTAGTGAGCTTTGCTTTGCTCAAACCAGATGAGCCCGTGTTCAAGCTGGCGACCTCTGGGTCTCGAACCTGGGTCCTCGGCATCCCAGTCCGACGCTCTATCCACTGCACCACCGCCTGGTCAGGTGATACAGTATTAAAATTTTCTTGACATTTTGTTTACAAGGAATTATTAAAATGTCGCTTTATACCATTCATTTTGATGACCAAAGTATTTCAGGGTCCCCCTAAATTTGGGCCCCAGAAGAATGCCTCCATAGTCTCATATTAGCTTGCAAAGAACTTGGCAGTGTCTAGGAATGTGTGGTTGTCACAACTGGAGATGCTCCGGGCATTGAGCAGGTGGGGTGGGGCAGGGATACTTCTCAGCACCCCACAGTATCCAGGATGTCCCCCACAAAAATAATGACTGGGCCCCAGTGTAGGCAGTGCTGAAGGGAAGACCTTGCCATAGAAACTCATTTAAAGGTTCCTCACGTGGCATCTTGCAGTTTAATTTGTTTTTTCCCTTATGGAGAGGGGCAGGAGAGGGTGTTTGCTTGGAGACAGAGCCAGCCAGCCAACCTGGGAAAGGGGGGTTATTTCAAAGGAGTAAGTGCAAGGCAGGCCCAGTTCAAGGGGAGAGAGGGGTAGCCCCCATCCCTCCTTCCTGGGGTCATGTCCACCTTCCCAGTCAGGTCACTGTGTCAGCACATGGCCTCTGGACCAACTGCTTGGGGTATGATCCCAGGGGTCCATCTTGGCCAGATTCCCTGAAAAGCAAATGAGGAGAAACTGAGGGCATGTAGGGTGTATATGTATGAGAGAGAGAGAAAGTGAGAATGTGTGTATAGTTTTGGGGGTTTTTTAGCAAGAGACGAAAAGCATCAACTCACAGTACATCACTTTAGTTGTTCATTGATTGCTTCTCATACATGTCTCGACAGGGGAGGAAGGGAACTCAAGTTGAGCCAGTGACCTCTTGCTCAAGCCAGCAACTTTGTGCTCAAGTCATGGGCTCAAGCAAGTGACCACAGGATTATGTTGATAATCCCACACTCAAGCCCATGACCTCTATCCCCAGGTTAACGCTCTATCCACTGTCAAAACATAGGGTGTATATTTGCGTGTGGTTCTTTTTCTCAGATTTTATTTATTAATTTGAGAGAAAGAGAGAGAGAGAGAGAAAGGCAGTGGAGGAGGAGAGGAAGCATCATTACTTCTTGTATATGCCTTGACTGGGCAAGCACAGGGTTTTGAACCTGCAACCTCAGTATTCCATGTCGATGCTTTTACCCACTGCACTACCACAGGTCAAGCATTGACAGTGGTTCTTAAAGTCAAACAACTGTGACCCAACATCACACACCCATCAGGATGGTTACTATCAAAAACATAAAACCTGGTAGAGCATCGGCCTGGTATGCAGGAGTCCTGGGTTCGATTCCTGGCCAGGGCACACAGGAGAAGCACCGATCTGCTTCTCCACCCCTTCCCCTCTCCTTCCTCTCTGTCTCTCTCTTCCCCTCCCGCAGCCAAGGCTCCACTGGAGCAAAGTTGGCCCCGGCGCTGAGGATGCCTCTATGGCCTCTGCCTCAGGCGCTAGAATGGCTCTGTTTGCAACAGAGCAACGCCCCAGAGGGGCAGAGCATCGCCCCCTGGTGGGCATGCCAGGTGCATCTCGGTGGGGCGCATGCGAGAGTCTGACTGCCTACCCGTTTCCAACTTCAGAAAAATACAAAAAACAAACAAAGAAACCATAAAACCCAAAACAACAAATGCTGGAGAAATTGGAACTCTCGTGAATTATTAATGGAAATGTGAAATGGGGCAATGGCTGTGGAAAACAGAATGGTGGTTTCTTAAAGAATTCAACGTAGAGTTTCCACCTGACTCAGAAATTTCACTTTGGCGCCTGACCAGGCAGTGGTACAGTGGATAGAGCATCGAACTGGGTGGGATGTAGAGGACCCACGTTCAAAACCCCAAGGTCGCCAGTTGAGCTCAGGCTCATCCAGCTTGAGTGTGGACTCACCAGCTTGAGCACAGGATCAGATATGACCCCATGGTCACTGGCTTGAGCCCAGAGGTCGCTGGCTTGCACAAGGGGTCATTTGCTCTGCTGTAGCCCCCCAGTCAAGGTACATATGAGAAAGCAATCAGTGAACAACCAAGGTGCTGCAATGAAGAATTGATGCTTCTCATCTCTCTCTCTTCCTCTCTGTCCCTGTCCCTCTGTCTCTCTCTGTCACACACACAAAAAAAATTCACTTTGGGAATTCCACTTCTGTATATACTAAAAAAACTGAAAGGATGGGTGGGGGGGGCTAGTCCTGGGGACCCCTGACATGGGCAGGGCTAATACTTTTTCCTTTATACACGTTCACATGGCTTCACTGATTACAATTAATGCGTTTGTCTCTGTAATTATGTTTCTTTTTTTTTTTAATTATTTATTTATTTATTCATTTTAGAGAGGAGAGGGAGAGACAAAGAGAGAGAGAGAGAGGAGAGGGGAGGAACTGTAAGCATCAACTCCCATATGTGCCTTGACCAGGCAAACCCAGGGTTTTGAACCAGCAACCTCAGCATTTCCAGGTCGACGCTTTATCCACTGCGCCACCATAGGTCAGGCTCTGTAATTATGTTTCTTAAATTAAGAAATAAAGTGTTACAGCTCTGCACAATGCATTGCAGCGAATGAAGTTTATCCGAGGGTGATTATTGCTAATTGAAAACTTTTCACAATACCCCACTGTGATGACTTGAAATAGTCCACACTATTGAAATTTTTGACAGCCTCTACGAAGACTGAATTGAAAAAAAAAAAAAAAGAAAGAAAAGTAAAAGAAAAAAGTCCTCTATGCTGGAAAACACACCTAGCAGTTACCAGTCAGTTAAGGCCAGAGTCCTGGAGTCCTGGGTTTGGACCCGAACTCTGTAGATAGGAACCTAAGGCTTCAAACCAGCTTTGTAATCTGATGACCATCCATTCAGGGTGCCAGGCTACTTTGACCTGCTCACCAGAGGCTGCTGCTCTCTGTACAGATGCCCCTTGGGAACCCAGGAGGGGAAGGGACATAAGAAATCTTTTGAAGTCACACTCACCAGAAGATGAAACAAATGACAGCTGCCTGCTGTGGGCTTGGGATTCCTGGCCCAGAACCTGCCTGCAATGTGGGCACAAATCACGGAACCCAGAGCTGGGAAAAACACCTGCTGGGAAGAAGTAAGTGTGTGGACCACCCCTCAGCCTCCTAGGGTGCAGCCTGGGGCCTTCCCACCCGCATCCTCCCCACTCACCCAGAGAGAACGGACGCTAGGATGAGCAGTCAAGACAGCCTGCTCCCAGCGCTGACCACAGCTATCCACTCATTCAGCAGTCTTAAACACCTGCCCTGGGGGAACAGTGAAGATAGGAGAGGGACTGAGTGGGCTGCGCCACCTGGACCCTCTGGCTGGGAAGGGTTATAACGGGAGGGGGACCAAAGGAGGGCGAGTGGTTCCATAGGAAGGTCCTGGAACCCTATGGCGACAGATGGTGGCTGGACTAAGGTGTGTGAGAAGGTGTCAGAAAAGCGTAGGTTGGGACGGGTATGTTGGGGGGTGGTCATGGCAATGGCCCCGCTGTGGACGCCAGTGAAGACTCTGGACGCTGTAAACCCGGGAGTAGGGATGGGGGAGTAGGGAAGGCAGTGGGACAGAAGTCTGGTACTGGACAAGCATCACCGAATTCAGGCTGGGACGTGGTAATATGCGAAGGAGAAAGACAACCCCCACCATGGACAGGCAGCAATAAGACTATAAGACGCATGCGCGGAGCGTCCAAGCCTCGTGCAGCCCTACTCCCGGCTCCCTGTCCGCGTGCTGATTGGCGCTGTCGCCACGGGGCGGGGCCTGCACAGCGCTTGCGCAGCACGCGGGCCCGCGCGCGCGGGTGGGTGGGCGGAGCGGGCCCCCCGAGCGGGGGCTGGCGAGCGCGGGGAGGGGGCTGAAAGGGCGGCAAAGCCGGCGCGCGCCCGGCTGGGGCTGGAGGGTGGGGGCCTGCGGGCCGGAACAGCCACGGTTAAGTGGCGGCAGCAGCGGAGGCAGCTGAGGCGGCGGCGGAGGCCGGGGGTCCGGGCGGCGGCGGCAGCGGCGGGCCGAGGAGCCGGGCGCGATGGAGCGGAAGAGGTGGGAGTGCCCGGCGCTCCCGCAGGGCTGGGAGAGGGAAGAAGTGCCCAGAAGGTCGGGGCTGTCGGCCGGCCACAGGGATGTCTTTTACTATAGGTGAATGAACGTGCCGGCCGGGCAGGGCCCCAACGAGCGCCTCCCAGCGGTCTCTGCGGCGGCTTGGGCACCCCGACCCGGGCTGAGGCCTGGGCCTCGCGCGTGCGTCGTACGTGCCTGCGTACCGGCTCGCGGCGGAGGCCCGGGTCCATGCGCGTGCGTGCCCGCGCACGCCCCCCCCCTCCCCCGTCCCAATCCTCGGCGCAGTGCGCGTGCGTTCCCAGCGCGGCCGCATGGCCCGCGGATCGGCCCCGGGCGTTGTAGCAGCGGCCTTTTCTTTGGCGGCAGTGGCAAACCTGCTGGCGGGCCGAGGGGCGCCCGGCGCAGGTCAGACGCCGCTGGGAGGCAGGCAGGGGTGGGGGCTGGGCTAGGTTTTCACTGATGGGCCCGAGAGGCGTATGTAGGAATGCAGGTTCCTGGGCCCTTCCCAGGGCTGCGTGTTTTTGAAGGGCCGCCCTTCCCCATCTTTGGTCATGTTCCGAGAGTGCCATCCCCTCAGGTCTTGTTCTCCAGTGATGCGGGACATGAGACTTTGTGAACCCCGCTCACACAGAGTCCAGCCTCTTGTGTTGATGTTATTGGTGATCTGAGTCTTTCAGAGTTCCCTCTCCCCAAATTGGAAAGAGGGGTTGGGCTGCGCTTGGCATAGGAGATGTGGCCAAATTGACCCGAACCTTCTCAGTGGAACAAAGAATTAGTGGGAGGCTCACAGCCCAGCCCCAGACCGTGGGCCACCTGCTATTTGCCTTCTCCCCCTTTTTTTATCCCTGACTGGTAGAGGATGCTTTTGTTTTTGAGCCAGCATTGACAGTTCCCTCCCCTTTGCTTCAGATTCCTGGTTGAAAGAGCGGCAGGCCACCTGCCTCGTGTTCAGTGCCAGCAGCTGCAGGGGTGGGGTGGGGTGTGTGAGCTGCCGGGTTGTGAGCCCAGAAACTGTCTGGGTGAGGCCAAAGAGAAGCAGTAAAAACCAATGGTCCATTCTCCAGTACTCGGCCACTTCTACCCCTTCCCTAGGTCTTTCCTAGGCTCGTTTTGGGAGAAGGAGGGAAGTGAGCAGGGAAGGAAGGGATAGTGACTGGTCCAGGACAAGCTCAAGTTCTGGTTTCCAGAGTGCAGGGCAGCAATAGGGAGTGAAACTGTTGGCCTCCAAATGTGTACAGGAATTGGCTGGAGCCGTTAACTTACTCGTTTATATAGTGGCACTGCAAATGGTGTTTCTTAGGGACACGTGCATTCCTGTTCACTACCATCTACCTTGACATTACTACCTCACAGAATATTTAGAAAACATAAATCCTTTTAGTTCTGGCCTAGGTCAGTGGGGAGGCCTCAAATTAGTAACAGCATGCCTCATTTAATTCCAAAGATGCTTGTGTGCTAGCTTTTGGACCCAAGGGCTGAGGCAGGTCTCACTGCCTTCAATCTTTTGTTACTTTAACAAACATCTCTGCAGCATCTGCTGGGTGTCTGGCACTGCTGGGTCCTGGCCATTCAGCTGAGTAAGACCCCAGCTATCCCCTCCTGGGTGATAGCTGAGGTACCAGCCCACACCCTGTTACTCCTAGGTTTCTGGTGGTGACATATATTGAGAAGTACAGGGATCTGTTAGGGCTGGTAGTAGGGGTGCTTGACTGAGGCTGGGGCAGATCAGGAGAGCCTCTCTGAGGTGGTGACACTGAACTGAGCCCTAACAGTATAGCTGGGATGAGCAGTCCATGCAGTGGGAGCTGCAGGATCCTGTGCTGAGTTCCCTGAGAGAGCAGTGTGCAGTTCAGGAGCTGAATCAAGGCCAGAGTAGCTGGAGTACCTTCTTGTCTCCACCTGCCTAGGAGCCTGTCAGGGCCTCAGCTGAATGGGACCCCACTCTGAGGTCTCAGCCCCAAGCGTGGGTCTGTACAGATGTGACATCAGGTTTCCCATGGCTACACTGAAAAGGTGAGGGCCTGAGATGGGAGAGGAGAAGGTGCAGGGTCCAGCTCCATTCTCAGGTCTCTGGCCTGAGTGACCCACCAGATACTCATCAGGTGTCCTGCTTTCTCCCAGTGGTGGGAGGTGTAGGGGCATGTGATGTGAAGCTGTGATGTTTTCCTGGAATATGGGTTCCTGGCCCCATCACCACTCGGAGCCCCCTTCTGAGCTACGTGACTGGGCAGGAGCATGGATAGATTTTCCTGAATTCTCTTAATGCATTGGGGGCTGAGAAGTCAAACAGACCTGGCTCTGGGTTCTAGTCCTGCCCCTAGGTATATGCAGGCCTTGAATTCTTGGGAGGGAGCAAGTGTGTTCTTTGAATAATTGCACTGCAAGAGAGGTGGAATGACCTTAGAGATCGTCCCCTAGGGCTCACTTACCTGCCCCTCCATCTTGGTTTTCCTGAGCTTCACTCAGAATCTGCTGGGACTTGGAGAGGGGATAGTTTGAGCATCTGGTCTCAACTGTGTGCATGGGTTTTTTTTCCTTTGCCACAAAAAGTGACATTCAGAGAAAAAAAATGACAAGATGTCCATCTCATAACTCCTTTCCCTTCCCACTCTTGCTCTTCTTCAACCTCCCCAAGACTGAACCCTAGCTGGGGTGAGGTAGCAGGCCAGGCCTTTTCAGATGAGGTCAGCAACATTGAGTGGCATCTCCTCAATGGAAGTGTTATAGAAGGTCTCAATATCTCAAAGAATTATCTTCTGTTGCCATATTAATAGCCACACCCTTATGACCAAAACGTCTATTCTAGCTGATTCTGTGGATATACTTTTCTTTCCTGGTGGGAAGGTCATTCAGCTGCATGTTTTCTTTGTGAAATAAGTCTCACTGTTTGACATTTTCCATCCAAGCAGGAAATTGAGGATTTGGAGAAAGTTGGTACCCTAACGAACTTCAGGGTGTGTAGCATAGAGATGATTTTTCCCAAAAGATTTCATTTTAAAAGTAGAAATAAACTGCCTGACCAGGCGGTGGCACAGTGAATAGAGCGTTGGACTGGGATGCAGAGGACCCAGGTTCGAGACCCCGAGGTTGCCAGCTTGAGCGTGGGTTCATCTGGTTTGAGCAAAGCTTATCAGCTTGGACCCAAGGTCGCTGGCTCAAGCAAGGGGTTACTCGGTCTGCTGAAGGCCTGTAGTCAAGGCACATGAGAAAGCAATCAATGAACAACTAAGGTGTCGCAACGAAAAACTGATGATTGATGCTTCTCATCTCTCTCCGTTCCTGTCTGTCTGTCCCTATCTATCTCTCTTTCTGACTCTGTCTCTGGAAAAAAAAAAAAAAAAGGTAGAAATAAACTTAGGAAAAGTAGAACAGCAACCCTGTCTACTGATGAGAAGCAGAGCTGTGGGGAAAGACAAGGTCGGAGGCAAGTGTCTGTTATCTTGCATCTCTGTGGGCCCCCAGGCTCCATGCTGGGCACTGGCTCTCATCCCTACGGCACAACCAGCTGTGCTCCCTAGTAGGCCTGCCTCCAGAGAAGATCCATGGTGCTCATTTGTTTTCTCATTCACTAAATAAATATCAGGGGTGTCTTCTGTCAGTATAGATCAGCAAAACTTGTTTTAAAAATTGAGATAGGCCTGACCTGTGGTGGCGCAGTGGGATAAAGCGTCGACCTGGAACACTGAGGTCGCCGGTTCGAAACCTTGGGCTTACCTGGTCAAGGCATATATGGGAGTTGATGCTTCATGCTCCTCCCCCTTCTCTCTCTCTCACTCCTCTCTCTCTAAAAAAAAAAAAAAATCAATAAATAAAAAATTGAGATAATTGCCCTGGTCAGGTAGCTCAATTGGTTAGCATCCTCCTAAAGCACAGTTTGCCGGTTTGATCCCGTCAGGGCACTTACAGGAACAGATCGATGTTCCTTTCACTCTATCTCCCTTCCTCTCTCACTAAAATCAATAAAAAAAAATTTTTTTAATTGAGATAACAGCCTGACCAGGCAGTGGTGCAGTGGATAGAGCGTCGGATTGGGACTCGGAGGACCCAGGTTTCAAACCCCGAGGTCACGAGCTTGAGCGCAGGCTCATCTGGTTAGAACAAAGCTCACCAGCTTGAGCCCAAGGTTGCTGGCTTGAGCAAGGAGTCACTCTGTCTGCTGTAGCCTTCCCGGTCAAGGCACATATGAGAAAGCAATGAACAACTAAGGTGCAGCAACAAAGAATTGATACTTCTCATCACTCTCCCTTCCTGTCTGTCCCTCTCTCTGTCTCTGTCACAGACACACACACAAAATTGAGATAACAGTTACACATTCCATACAATTTACCCTTTAAAAGCTTACAATGTGGCAGTTTTTAGTACATTTCACAACATTGTGCAGCCATCACCACTGTAGTTCTGAAACATGCTCATCACCCCAAAATGAAGCCCTGTGTCCATTAGTGCCACTACCCATTCCCTCCCTGACCCCCTGGCACTTTTTCTTAACACTTTATTGAGATACAGTGCATATACTATACTACTCACCCATTTGAAGTGTACAATTGAGTTTTGGCATATACACAGATATACACAGCCATCACCACAGTCAATTTTAAGACAGCCCCCAAAAGAATCCCAAACTCTTCCAACTATCACTGACCTATGTCCTTGTCCCCCAGCCTAAGCAACCGCTAATCTGCATTGTGTTTTCTTTTCCATTCTCATTCATTTTCTAACATTTCCACTGATAGAAGCATCAACTCATTCCATTTAGCTGTGTACTCATCGATTGCTTTTTGTAAGTGTCCTGAACGGGGATCAAACCCACGACCTCCATGCGCCAAGATGACACTTTTCATTGAGACACCCAGCCAGGGCCCTCGTTTATTTTTAAAGATAGAACAGGCCCTGGCCGGTTGGCTCAGTGGTAGAGCGTCGGCCTGGCGTGCAGAAGTCCAGGGTTCGATTTCCGGCCAGGGCACACAGGAGAAGCGCCTGTCTGCTTCTCCACCCCTCCCCCTCTCCTTCCTCTCTGTCTCTCTCTTCCCCTCCCGCAGCTGAGGCTCCATTGGAGCAAAGATGGCCCGGGCATTGGGGATGGCTTCTTGGCCTCTGCCCCAGGTGCTAGAGTGGCTCTGGTCGCAACAGCGACGCTCCGGAGGGGCAGAGTGTCGTCCCTGGTGGGCGTGCCGGGTGGATCCCGGTAGGGCACATGCGGGAGTCTGACTGTCTCTCCCCGTTTCCAGCTTCAGAAAAATACAAAAAAAAAAAAAAAAAGAACAGCAAGCCTGACCTATGGTGGTGCAGTGGATAAAATGTCAACCTGGAACGCTGAGGTCACCAGTTCAAAACCCTGGGCTTGCCTGGTCAAGGCACATATGGGAGTTGATCATTCCTGCTCCTTCCTTTTCTCTCTCTCTCTCTAAAAATAAATAAGATCTTAAAAAATAAAAAGAACAGCAACAGGTGGGGTGCCTGGAGGCAAGGAAATGTTGGTGTTTTGTGAGGGTCCCTTCCCTTTGCCTTTCTGCTGCCCTGGGCACGTGAATAATAGCCAGCACAGAGCATAATAGAAAGGTAAATCTTCCAGAAGAGCCCTTGTGGCCTCAGAATATGAGGCTGTTGCTCACTCTATTGGGGCACCGTGTCCTAGTGGACATGGTTGAGTCAAGGGAAAGGCGTAAGTTCCTACAATGACCTTGCCTAGTAAGAGGTCCCAGCAAGGCTGCCTTAACTGAATGTAGTATTGGCTACATGGCACTGCAGAAGTGGGTTTCCTTTTGGCTGGAACAGGTCCCACTCAGCCATCGATTGTCCTTCATCTGCTGTGTACCAGGACATCTGGAGCAGGACAGGAGGTGGCAAGCATGCTTTCTCAAATTAGGGACTTATCCCAGAGGTTTCCCCATGCTCATCAGCAGTTATCCCTCCATCCTCCTCCCCAGCCCCTGGCACCCATAAATCCACTTCCTTTACTTGTGAATTTGTGTATTCTGGACATTTCATATAAATGAAATCATACACTCTGTGGCCTTTTGTGTCTGGCTTCTCTCATTTAGGCGCCACGTTGTAGCAAGCATCAGTGCTCTCCTTTTCATGGCTGAGGAATATTCCATTGTGTAGATGGGTCATGTTGTGTTTATCTGTTTGTTAGCTGGTAGATATCCAGGTTGTTTCCACGTATGCATATTGTGAATCCTGCTGCTATGAATATTTGGGTGTAAGTTTTTGCATGGATGTATGTTTTCATTTCTCAAGGAAGTACCCTGCGGGGCGGAGGGGGGGTGTTAAAATTGCTGTTTGATCCTTTGAAGAGCTGCCGGACTGTTTACAAAGTGGCTGCGTGAGTTTATGACAGTACTGTTACTGCATGCTGGGTTCTGTGCTGGTCATTTCCAGCAAGGTTATGTTGACTGCACTGCACAGTGCCTCTGCGATGGGTTCGTGTCCTAGGAGCTGAGCAGGTTGCAGACCTTCATAGCCAGGTCTCCCTGGCTCCTGCTTCCCAGTGCTCCTGACAGGTCACACCTGAGCAGTTGTTTGGGGTTCTGGCCTCAAATCTTAGCATGAGATTTTACCACCCTGCTCCCTAGGAGACCCCAGTCCCAATGTTGTAACCTCCAGAAGGAGATTGCTGTTAGGTCTTGTCCTTCAGATATCTGCTATTATTGGATCTGTTCTCAAGAACATGGCCTACTTCTGTTTCTGGAATGTTCTGGAAGTGGTAGCCAGGCTCCTCGAACTAGAGGCCCCATCCCTCTGTAGGTCCAGGCATTCATCCCTGCTCTAGACCGTGGCATCTACTATGGGCCTGGTGTTGAGGGTGCAGGGTGGTCCAGTGCGTCCCACAGCCACTGACTCCTCTCTGTCCGCAGCCCAAGCGGGAAGAAGTTCCGCAGCAAGCCGCAGCTGGCACGTTACCTGGGCGGCTCCATGGACCTGGGGGCCTTCGACTTCCGGACGGGCAAGATGCTGATGAGCAAGATGAACAAGAGCCGGCAGCGGGTGCGGTATGATTCCTCCAACCAGGTCAAGGTGAGCTGCCCTGCCCCACTCCATCCAGTCACATTTGGAGTTGGGGGTCACCACTTCAGACCCACTATAGTGGAGGGGAGCTGATACTATAATCCAATTTACTGATGTTGAAGTTGTAACGATTTGCTGAGGAATTTTGAAGGCCACATCAAAACAGAAACAAGATACCGTTTGTCATTCTGTCCCTTGAGAGGTCCCCAGCTGCCTCTGATGCCTGTCACACTTTCCCTCCCAGCACAGCATCGTTAACAGCTGGTAATCCACATGGTCACCCAGTGATGCTGTGTGTTCCTCAGTCTCTGATGGATGCATGTACAGAAAAACTTTAACTTTAAAAACTGTCCCTGCCTGGGCCACAGGACAGCCTGGGACAGCCCCAGGCCAATGCTTCACAGACAAAGAGGCACAGGAGGCCATGATGGGGCCGGTGTGTGTCCAGAGCCCCACTGAAGGCAGCAAATGGGCAGGCGCAGTGTGGCCTCTGGGTCCCTGAGTGCCACAGGGTATGTTAGTGACTGGGGAACAGGGAGTCAGGTCCTGCGAGTCTGGGTGCCAGTGTGCCTGTCTCCACAGGGCAAACCTGACCTGAATACAGCCCTCCCTGTCAGGCAGACAGCATCCATTTTTAAGCAGCCGGTGACCAAGATCACCAACCACCCCAGCAACAAGGTGAAGAGTGACCCCCAGAAGGCTGTGGAACAGCCCCGGCAGGTGAGCACACACCTGGGCCAAGTCAGGCCCAGTCTGAACCCTCAGTTCTCTCCATGGTAAGTCCTCTCTCTCTGTCTCTCTCTCTCTCTCCCTCTCCCTTTCTCTCTCTCCTTTTTGTTTTGTTTTGTGACAGAGAGACAGACAGCGAGGGACAGACAGACAGGAAGGGAGAGATGAGAAACATCAGTTCTTCGTTATAGCTCCTTAGTTGTTCATTGATTGCTTTCTCATATGTGCCTTGACCAGTGGGCTACAGCAGAGCGAGTGACCCCTTGCTCAAGCCAGCGACCTTTGGGCGCAAGCTAGTGACCTTGGGGTCATGTCTCTGATCCCACACTCAAGCCAGTGACCCCGTGTTCAAGCCTGATGGGCCCTCGCTCAAGCTGGCGACCTCAGGGTTTTAAACCTGGGCCCTCTGTATCCCAGTCCGACACTCTTCTGTGCCACCACCTGGTCAGGCTCTATTTCTTTTTTTAAACAGGCTTAATTCAATTTATTTTTCTTATATAAAATTATGTGGTGGCCACAGCTGGAGCCTGGGTCCTCTGCACAGACACTCTAGTGTGGGTCTTTACAAGATGATCAGTGAATTCCGGATAGACTTGGTGAACACAGTCTCTTTCCATAGGTCGGGGGAGAGACAGCTATAGGTCTTAGAGATGGCATCAAAGGTGACCTTGGCAAAGTTGCCCAGGGTGGCATTGTAACACCTGGCCAAGGTATACCAGTTGTCAATACTGGCCATCAGCAGCAGCTTCTTGGGCACAGGAGCTGAGACAATGCCAGTGCCCCTGAGGGTGGGGATGAGGTACACCAGCACAGAGTCACAGTGTCCAGTCACCTGGCTAGGGACAGGTGAAGCTTGCCAGTCTTGTTCTCCCACTAGCCTCACTCTACAGGGATAATAGAGAGCTTGGCCAGGATGATAACCTCAAGATGGCAGTGGCTAGTTCCTTAGAGCACTTATCCATTGTAGTACCCAGTGACAACAAATGTCTTGAACTGGGTCCTCTGGCCAGTGTGTATGTGCTTTTGCATGGACATAATTTTCAAAACCTTATCTTTGAGGGCTCTGGCCAGCTAACTCAGTTGGTTAAGGGTTTCATCCCAAAATGACAAGGTTGCAAGTTCAATCCCCAGTCAGGGCACACATGGGAAGTAACCAAAGAATGCACGACTGAGTGGAACAACAAACTAATGCTTCACTTTCCCCTCCCAGTCTCTCCCTTCCTCTCTCTGTCTCTCTAAATCGATGAATAAATAAAAAAAAAAAAATTAAGCTCTGACCAGATAGTTCAGTTAGTTGGAGCATCGTCCTGAAGCACAGACGTTGCTGGTTCAACCCCCAGTCAGGGCACATACAGGAGCAGCTCAGTGTTCCTGTCTGTCTCTCTCCATGCTTCTCTTTTTCTTTTTTTTTTTAAAGCCAGATTTTTATTTTATTTATTCATTTTAGAGAGGAGAGAGAGAGGGAGAGAGAGAGACAGAGAAGAGAGAGACAGAAGGGGGGGAGGAGCTGGAAGCATCAACTCCCATATGTGCCTTAACCAGGCAAGCCCAGGGTTTCGAACTGGTGACCCCAGCATTTCCAGGTCGATGCTTTATCCACTGCGCCACCACAGGTCAGGTTCCATGCCTCTCTTAAAAAAAATAAACACACAAAAAAAACATAAAAAACCTCATCCTTGAGAAATGCCCCCAGGAAAAAGTCAATGATCTCAGATTTTTTGATGGGCAGGGTGAAGAGATGAATACAGCTTCTCCAGGGACTTGATCTTCATGTCCTTGGACAGTTGGCCCAGTTTGGTGTGGCCTCAGTGCCGACCTTAATCCTGACCCCAGCCTTGACTTCAGCCCCAGATTCCTGGTGGCCTCCCATTTCAGGATCCTTGGGGCCTCTGGGCCCTTCCACAGCACTGGCAACATCTGCTATTTGGTGTTTCCTTGGAGAAGAAGCTTGGTGCATTCTTCAGGGCCTACAACTGTGGGTCCCTTAGCCCAGGTGCAGGTCAGGAACAGTCACCCCAGAACTTAGTTCTGTGGGGAGCAGAGCCCCATCCTGGCCCTGCTCACCACACAGACAGATGCTATGGCATTTAACAGTGTTTTCTGGCCACTGTTTTCCTGAATATGTAGTTAAGTTTTGTAGAGGGTTGTTTTAAATAATATCATACATATATGGCTTTAATAACCTTTTCAAAACTAAGAAATTACCCATGTGTTACGTATTTACAAACGCCCACACACTGTATAGTGAAGGTGTGCAGGACAGTCCTCTGGGAACCATAATCTGTAATTATTGACAGCACATCTGACATTCTGGGTCTTCATCAAGCTGAAAGCCAGAGTTGGCGTTTCTCTGCCCTAGGAGGACGAGCCTGGGTGTGGACCCCACTGGGTCTAGGGCAGGAACACTGAGGCCATGGCACCCTCATTTCCCAAGCTGGGTTCCAGCAGCCCCAGCCAGGGTAGAGGTCAGAGGTCACACTGAGACCACCATACTACATGTGGATGGGCTTCAGCCATCATCTGGACTGGTGTAGTTCACCTGTGCGTGGGGGTGCCTTGCTATCCCATCGGCCTCATGTCTGTCTGTCCGGTGGTAGCTCTTCTGGGAGAAGAAGCTGAGTGGCCTGAATGCCTTTGATATTGCGGAGGAGCTTGTGAAGACCATGGATCTCCCCAAGGGCCTGCAAGGTAACCCTAGTCCCCAGGACGGGCAGGGGGAAGTTAAGAGGGTGGCCAGGCCTGCAGGAATAAGGAAGGACCCCTCCAAGCCTTTGACCAGAGGGGCAGGCACCTGGTTCCTGGTCCAAGAGATAGCTGCCCAGAGCGGAACACAGCTTGGGGTGAAGTGGGTAGGGAGGCTGAGCCAGCAGGGGAGTCCTGGAAAGACTTGGGCTCCAATTTTGCTTCTGCACCATGAACCCAACTACCCATCCCTGAGCACGTAGAGCTCCTTTTCTCATGTGAGAACTGCCTGCCCATAAGGGGGGGTTGAGAGCAGCATCCAAGGCTGAGGGACAAAGGTCAGTGCCTGGTGGTGAGTGCTCTTCCTGCACCCTTGCAGGTGTGGGACCTGGCTGCACAGATGAGACCTTGCTCTCAGCCATTGCCAGCGCCCTGCACACCAGCACCATGCCCATCACTGGGCAGCTCTCAGCTGCTGTGGAGAAGAACCCTGGGGTATGGCTCAACACAGCCCAGCCCCTCTGCAAGGCCTTCATGGTGACTGACGAGGACATCAGGTAGTTGCCCTCCCACCCGGCCCTCTCTGTCACTCATGGCCAGTGTGTCTTTGAACTCTTGGGTCTGAGGCCTTTGAGGGTCCTGCTGAGGGGTGGAGTACACTCTCTGTGGCACAGAGGAGGAGGCTCTAGGCAGGGGTCTCCAAACTTTTTACACAGGGGGCCAGTTCACTGTCCCTCAGACCATTGGAGGGCTGCCAAATACAGTGGTCCTCTCACTGGCCACCACTGAAAGAGATGCCCCTTCCAGAAGTGCAGTGGGGGCTGGATAAATGGCCTCAGGGGGCCGCATTGCGGCCTGCGGGCCGTAGTTTGGGGATGCCTGCTCTAGAGAATGGCAAGAAGTGGACACACGACAGGAATAGGAAGTACTGGGTGAGAGGTGAAATGGACACATCCTGGGGCTTAAGTGCTGGGCCTGAGTTGGTGGTGCCCAGGTGCAGGTAGATGTGGGGCAGGAAACATCCATTTGATGGAACCTTCTGGAAAAACCCAGTAAAGAGGTGGTTTGAACTGGCACCAGGCAGGAATCCTCTACAAGTACTGAAAGGATAAACATGCATCCTTTAAACTTCAAAATGTCTGTACAGCTGAGATCAAAAGAAATTAGGAACACAGAAGGGACTGGAAACTAGAGCAGGTATGGCATGAGTGGTATATAGGGTCGGGTTGTGGTTATATGGGCCTCCTGTCTTGGCAGTTGGATTCAAAAGCTTCATCAGTATGAGTAAGAAGCCCCTGTGCCCGATACAAGGGAGGACACAGAACTAAGACACCACCCCCAATTCCCCATTGTCAGAGAGTGTGCCCAAGGGAAATGGCAAAAGAGGGAATTGAAAGTATAAGCGAAGAACACAACTCTGAAAAAAACTAAGGATTTTTAAAGCTAAGCAAAACTACAAATAGAAGTCACAATGAAAAACTCGGGAGCATAAAGTGAGGCAGTAGATTTGGTCCTGTTTGGAGAGGGGATGAGTAGTCAGCAGTGCTGAGAAGACACAGTAGGAAGGAGAGAAAGGGCTTCCCACCCACAGGACGAGGACTGGGCCAACATTTACTAGACCCGGTGACAGACACAAATGTTGGATTCACATTACAGTGAAGATGCAAAACTCAAGACAGGGAGGATCTTACAAACCACAGCAAGGGGAGGCAGATAGGCAAGCAGACCAGTCTGTCGCCGCTCTCTTTGCCATGGTATCAAGCCGAAAAACAAAGCCATTCCCCACCTAGAGTTCTCTGTCTGCAAACCTTGTCATCCACAGGATGAGTGACTCTCTAGCTAGATGGTGGACTGGGCACTCAAAGGTCTTTTTTTCTATTTGCAAACTCCACTCAAGTGATAGAAAAAGAACTCACATATGTATGTTAGACCAGAAGAGCCAGGCAGACTGGAACTGATTTGGGGTAGTGCCTGCCAGGTGGTGGCAAGAGAGTGGAGAAGTCAGTAGACAGGTGTCAGAGCACTTTGAGCCCTCATGGCTCAGTCCCCCCCAGAATTTGAGTGCACTATCAGGAAGGCTGTCAGATCTGCTTACTTGAGAAAAGAGTGTGAGCCACAGGTCAGGGCTAGAGGACCCTCAGGTACCCAAAATCACTGGCCCACATATGTCTGCATGTCCCACTCTCCTGGCCTTGCACCCTGGTCTTCCAAAGTCAGGGACATGTCTTGCCAGCACTCCGTGTGTCCCCAGGAAGCAGGAGGAGCTGGTGCAGCAGGTCCGCAAGCGGCTGGAGGAGGCACTGATGGCTGACATGCTGGCCCACGTGGAGGAGTTGGCCCGGGATGGTGAGGTGCCACTAGACAAGCCAGGCACTGAAGAGGAGGTGGAGGATGAGGAGGATGAGGAAGAGGAGCCTGAACAAGACCAGGAAATGGAGCACGTATAGAGCGGGTGTAGGTGGACCCCAAGCCACAGCATGTGCTTGGTAGTGACCACAGAGGGGAGAGACAGTCCAGGAGTCCTTGGGACCTGTTCCACGCCGGATGTAGACTGTGCTGGGAGAACTTTTGTCTCCCTGGAAAAGTCTAGGGTGGCCTGGCCCTCCCTGTCTTTCCAGGCCCTGCCTGAACCCTGCCTGTGTGTGGAGCACCTACAGACTCAGCCTCTGCCTTACTGGGACCAGGCTGTGGGGGAAGGCAGCCCCCCTCCCTTCCTAGGTATGTCCACTCCCCTAGGTCACTGGGTGACCTGGGGTCATGACTGGAGGATGTCTCCCCACATTTGCTCTTTAAAGGGACAGGCTTCCAGAAGTGCTGGTCGTTCTTGGGCCCTACCTGCAGGGGGCTGCCTCTCTGGGTCATGGCTCCTGGATACTGCTGTGCCTCTGGACTCACTGTTGCCACCCTGAGCTTCTCAGACAGGATAGCTGCCCTTTGGCAGCCTGCATGGTTCCCATGGGGGTCAGAGAAAGGTTCTTGAAACAGCCTTGCCTCCTGATCTTGACTGTGAGGGACAATCCTCCAGGCTAACCTGACAGCCCTCCCTGAAGGCGTTGAGGGGCAGTTCCCCGAGAGCCCCCCCCAGCCGGGCCAAGCCATGATGCTCAGAGCGTGTCGGAAAGCAAGCAGCACAACCCAGATGTTTCCTTTCAATAAATCAGTGGTACAAACTAGGCTGGATATCCCTTAACTGCTTTCCTTTTTGTGTTTGCTGCACATAAATGTGAAAGCTGGACTTCACATCTGAAAACCTTGCTGTCTGTGGCCTGGCATGCCCTGCCGAAGGGTCAGATGCTTGCGACTGAGGAAGACTGCTCACAGCTAGGAGCACAGTAGGTTAGATCTGTGTGCCTCAGTCTCTGCCTGTATTATAAACAGTTAACACCTAGCATTTGGGCTGTGGGCTCTCATGTAGCCTGGCTGGAGCTCCCACTAGGGTCCAGGCTCTGTTCCTATCCAAAGGTATGTTTCATGACTAATTATTTCTAAGAGCCATTCTCAGAACAGTAGCCTCCAGAGGCACTGAGGGCAGAGGTCATCAGAAAATCCTTTATCCATCCTCTGTAGCTTTAGTTCCTTGGGAGAGGTGTGCCACATTGTGCCTGCTCTTCCTTAACCACCCGCCTGCCTGTGACTGTTGGCAAGAACCCTGGTTGCTTGGTTATTTGGCTGAATACACTGGGCAGTCAGGCTATATGTGGGTATGTGCAGCAGGGGTGAGGGGTGATGTGGGAGCCCCTCAGAGCCATGGGGTGGGGGGAGGTTGCTGCCAGCTCAATCATCCAAGGATGCTGGTGCACTTGAACTGACCTCATCCTTCCAAGTCAATCTGAAGCACAAATCCTGAGAACCTTGAAGGCTACCTGAGAGTGTATCAGGGATGGGGTGCCAGGAAGGCCAGAGTCCCCCCATCTCCGGGAGGTGAGTGGAAGTACTAGCCCCTGTGAGGGCCTGATGTCCCTGATGTCCCCAGTCCTGCCCTGCCCTCCCCTCAGAGGGCCTGGGTGGAGGGGCTGCAGGGAAGTTGCTGTGGGTGATGAATAACAATGAGGCCACCTCAGACAAGCATGGTTGGAGCCTGGGTTCATTCTGAAGAACAGTGTGTCTGAACAATACAGGCCTTGCCTGGGTTCCCCAGGCTTGTATCCCATGGTTATCATCAATCCTGGGCTGGGTGATAACAGAATCAAGACAGGCTGTCCTGTCCCAGGGAAGGACAAATTTCCCTGTGGCCCTAAGGGGTACCCTAAGGTGCAGGTCTTCTGACAGTGACAGGTCCCAACACTATTGGCATAAAGCAGCTGTGGAGCTTTCCAGAAGATTCAGGGCTCCTGCATCTACTAGATGCAGTCCCCACTGCACCCTTGGAATGCCTGGAGATCCAGTATGTGTGTGGTGGGGGATCTTCAAAAGCAAGCACATAAAGACATCGTTGAGCCTGGTCTCAGGGACCTGAACTAGCCCTGCTGCCCCTGGCAATCCCAAGGGGTCCTGCAGCCCCTGGGCCAATGCTAACAGGTCAAGTGGCCATTGTTAGCCTTTCTCCAAACCTAAAGGCTAGTGCAGGAGCTGGGGGAACCCTGATTCCTCACCTGCCTGGCCTCCTTAGGTCCTCTGTACTCATCCCATAGGTCATCAGGACTTGGTGGCCTGGATCTCCCTCCCCACCCCCACAACATGGAGTCTCCATTTGTGTCTCCCCAGCCCTCCACAAGCGTTCTCTATACTCTGCAGCCAGTCCTTCATACCCGCCAGAACTGTCACCAGCTTCCAGAGGGAAAACTAAGGCTCAGGTTCACTACTTGCCCAGGTGCACCATTTGGAAAGGGTTGGGCCTGCCTGAGAACTTGGGTCTCTGGCCCTGGCTGGTGGCTCAGTGGTAGAGTGTCATCCCGGTGTGTTGATGTTCCAGGTTTTTTTCCCAGTCAGGGCACACAGGAGAAGTGCCCATCTGTTTTTCACCCCTCCCCCTCATTTCTGTCTCCTCCTGCAGCCATGGCTCAATTGGTGCGAGTTGGCCCCGGGCGCTGAGGATGGCTCTGTGGCCTTGGCTCAGGTGCTAGAATAGCTCAGTTGCTGAGCAATGGAGCAATACTCCAAATGGGCAGAGCATCACCCCTTAGAGGGCTTGCTGGGTGGATCCAGGTCAGGGTGCATATGGGAGTCTGTCTCTACCTTCCTTCCTCTCACTGAGTTAAAAATTAAAAAAAAAAGGAACTTGGGTCTCCACAACTCTGGCACCCATGCAGCTGGCCATCCATGCCAGACTCTGGCCACCAAAGGCCCTGAGCAGCCACTGAGCTCAGGCCCTCAAAAAGTAGGACAAGGGCCTGGGTCCTAGTGCCTCAATGGTTCTTCGTGAAGATGGAATGCCCCAGCCCTACCATAGGGCCCCTCACACTGTCCTGACATAGCTACCTTTCCAAGCCCAAGGGACCCTTCTGAATTCCTTCCTCTCCCCAGCATGACCCCCAGAGGCAAGGGTGCTGGAATTTATGAGTCAACAATTTAGGGGCATCTACACATCTCTTCAGTATGCCCAAGCAGGCAGAGGAGCTTTCTGAATCACCCTGCACCCCCACCACAAACCCTGCCTGGGATGCCATCTTACTTGTGCTAACCACCTGTGGCTACTTACTGGAACAAATCACCATAAACTTATGCCTTAAACACATTCATTCTCAGAGTTCTGGGGTCAGAAGTCTAACATGGGCTTCACTGGACTAAACCCAAGTGTAGGCAGGACTGGTCCTTTTAGAGGTTCTAGTGGAGAATTGTTTCCTGCCTTTTTTATCTTGAGGCACCACATCCCTGACTCCTGGCCCCTTCTTCCGCCTTAATAGCCAGCAGTGCAGCATCTTCCATCTTTGATTCTGACTATCCTGTCTTCCTCTTATGATGGCTCTGTGATGACACTGGGCCCCCTGGGGAAATCCAAAGTCACCCCATCTCAGGGAACTTGACTTAATCCCATCTGCAAATCCCTTTGCCAAGTGCATGTTTGCAGATCCCATGGATTAGAGATGAATGTCTTTGGGGGCCACTATTCAGCCCACCACAGAGGACATACTCCCACTCAATCTCCCTCATCTCTGCCCCACCTTGGAGTGTGGCCACCATTCATAGCCTCTGAGTCTGAGGAAAGTTTTAGCCCTTGGGATTAGATGATCTCCAACATCCTCCGATCACTCAATCAACATACATTTACAGCAGGGCTGGCTCAGATCTGGTACTCCAAGAGAGGAACTTGGGCTGGATGTGGGCTGGGAGTCAAGAAAGACGTTTTAGGGTAGGGGTCAGGCACAGGGACCAAGGCAGAGAGAAGTGAGGCCTTTAACTGGGGGAGAGGTGTCTGCCAGGGAATACAGTTATGTGGAAAGAAGGGACTGGAGGTGGATGGTCCAGCGGTGGACAGCTTTGGCTGAGGAATTACATGGAGGGAGAACTTCAAACCGCTGAGGCTGGCAACACACCACGAGAGGGGCCAGCGCGTGGCAAAAAGGATCACGCTGCCACCTCTTCCATCTGGAAAGCTCATGCAATTGTTCTGAGATTCCATAGCCCACCAGGGACCTAAGGCACAGTCCCCTTGAAGACTTGGGCAGGCAACCCAATGGGGTTCATCCTGCTCCCAGCCCATTGTCCACGAGAAATCCCACAGGAGAACCAGAGGATTCCTTTACTCCAAAGGAGAAAGGCAGCTGGAGGAACCGCGGGGACGGGGCTTTGGAACTGGGCACACTGGGCTTATCTGGGAGTCCACAGGACAGGACACCATACACCCCAGAAGACGGAGGATCTTCACCTCCAAGGGCTCTGGCTGGTGGAAACCAAGCTGGGAAGCACCGACCACGTGGCGCAATCTTGGGCTCTGGCTGGGTTGTGGGTGCCCATGACCAACCAGGGTCCAGAGTTAGAAGGCCAGCCCAGTCGTGAGAAGCCTTGGGTTTAGGGACACCAGCCCTGGGGCAGAAACAGGAGCGAAGTGCTTTGGGGCATAGAGAAGACCCTGGCAAGAGGAAGGCAGGCCTGACCAGGCGGTGTGGCCAGTGGACAGAGCATGGGACTGGGTCATGGAGGACACAGGTTCAAAATCCCAAGGTCGCTGGCTTGAGCAAGGGGTCACTGGCTCCTCTGTAGGCCCTCCCCCCCTTCTCCATCAAGGCACTTATGAGAAAGCAATCAATGAACAACTAAGGTACCACAAGGAAGACCTTTTTTTTAAATAGGGATAGATAGGGACAGACAGACAGGAACGAAGAGAGATGAGAAGCATCAATCATCAGTTTCTCGTTACAACACCTTAGTTGTTCATTGATTGCTTTCTCATATGTGCCTTGACTGTGGGCCTTCAGCAGACCGAGCAACCCCCTGCTTGAGCCAGTGACCTTGGGTCCAAGCTGGTGAGTTTTGCTCAAACCAGATGAGCCCGCACTCAGGCGACCTGGGTTCCAACGCTCTATCCACTGCGCCACCGCCTGGCCAGGCCACAAGGAAGATTTGATGTTTCTCATCTCTCTACTAACTAATCTGTTTCTCTCTCTCTCTCTCTCTCTCTCTCTCTTAAAAAAAAAAAAAAAAGGGATGGCGGGCACTTGCTGCCCGGAGGCGCCGCCGGACCTTACCTGCGGCCACGCCCTCAGCGCCAGACTCACCCGAGCACCCCCGGCGAGGGTGGCCCGGGTCCATGTGACCGCGCCCCGCCCCGCCCTACCCCACCCCGCGCCGCCCCGCGCGTGCGCCTTGCCCGGCGCCCCATTGTTGGCCGCGCGCGCGTCACGGGGGCGGGGCCGGGGCGGGGCAGGGAGGGCGGCGGGAGGGAAGGAGCGTCCGCGCCGCCGAAAGCCCCGCCGCCTCCGCTGCCGCCGCCGCCGCCGCCGCCCAGGAGCGAGCAGAGTCGTGCCGTCGCTGCGCCTCCCGCGGCAAACCGAGCAGCCCCGCGCCGCCGCGCCCCCGCCGCTCCCGCTCCGCCGCTGGATGCCGGCGGCCGGCGGCCGAGGCTATCAGAGGCGGAGGGCGGCGGCGCGGGAGGCGGCGGCGGCGGCGCGGGCTGCCGGCCGGCCCAGAGGACAGGGGCGCGGGCCCGAGCGCTAGCGCCATGTCCGGTTCCATCGGCCAGCCCGACGGCAACGGGGGCGCGGGCGGCAGCGGGCCCGGGGCGGCGGCCGGCGGAGATCCCAGTCCGGGTTCCCCGCCGCCGCCCGCGCCCGAGGCCGCCGAGGAGGCCGCTCCCGCGCCCCGGCCGCCGCCCGAGCCCGACGACGCGGCCGCCGCGCTGTGCCTGGCTCTGAACCAGCTCTCGGTGCTGGGGCTGGGAGCCGCTGGCGACCAGGACGAGGAGGGGGCGGCCTCGGGCGGCGGAGATGGCGCGGCGGCGGCACGGGTCGCGGACGGTAGGGCCGCAGTGGAGCCTGTGCCCCCCGACGGCCCCGAGGCGGGCGCACCCGTGGTGGCTGTGGCCCCAGGCCCGCTGCCGTTGCTGGAACCCGACGTGAGCCCCCCGCCGCTGCCGCCCCGGCCGTCGCCGCCGGATGTGTTCGCAGGCTTCGCACCCCACCCGGCGGCCCTGGGCCCCCCGACGCTGCTGGCCGAGCAGATGAGCGTGATTGGCAGCCGTAAGAAGAGTGTGAACATGACCGAGTGCGTGCCCGTACCCAGCTCCGAGCACGTCGCGGAGATCGTGGGTCGTCAGGGTGAGTGGCTGCCGTCCGGGGCGCAGCCCAGGGGTCCCTGCACCGCTGCTCTGGGGACAGGGCCGCTCCAGTACAGCCCGTGGCCGCCTGCCAGACCCAGGCCACGCCTCTTGTGGGCTCCGGCCTCAGTGGCCGCCTGTGTCTGCTCCTTTGTCCTGCCGTCGGCCGGGAGAGAAAGTTGGGCGAAGCCCACGCTCCTCTCTACCGTGCTCTGGCTCCTCCGCTGCCTTTGTCTGGGCGCTTCCAGCCTGGAAGGGCCCCTGTGTGCCCAGGCTCTGGGCCACCCTTTCTTGGGGACCAGGGGCCCGGCTGGGTGGTGGACACTCCGTATCCAAAACAGGCATGGGGCAGGTCAACTCGGCTTGGGGGATGTGGGGGTGCTTAGGCAGGTTCATGAGAGAAGTTTGGCCCTACAAAGAGGGTGCATCACAACTTGCCAGTCTGGGAACCCTGCCTGGGAGGTGAGGGGAAGGACAAGATGAGAGAGGGTCCCCACCCTGCTCTTAGCAGGAGTAGGAATTTTGGGGCAGGTGGAAGGATCAGTTGTAAAAGTGGCTCCTGGGGTCCAGCCCCATGGCCCTAGCCTGGCAGGCAGATAGGTAACAGGTTCAGAGTGTAGGGGGTCCTCTCAGTGGCATTGGTAGAGCGTCTCTGTGGCCGCCCCATTGTTCTCTTTGTTAAGAGAGCCAGGCTGAGATTTGCAGGGTGACATCAGGCTGGCCGCCGCTCATTGGCCCTGGAGCTGTGGGGCGGGCTGAGGGTGGTGGGCAGTGCCCATATACCCACCCACCCTGTTAGCTGCCTGCCCACCCCGCCTCAACTTTCTCCTTCTTGCCCACACCTCCCCCCCCCCCCCACTGCTGGTCTCCTGTGGTCAGCCAGGTTCTAGAACTTGGGGTGGGGCCTGGGTGGGGCCAGAGGACACTCAGACTTGGGTGAGGGGGTCCCAGCTTCTGGGCCCTGAGGAACAGGAGCTAGAAGAGGGGAGTGGTGGTCTGAATTATAAACTGACCTGTCATCCTCAGCACCACCACAAGCAGAGGACAACAGGGATGCTCTAGACACAGCCCTCTGCTAGTTGCCAGCGGATAGTGTGGCTTTGCCAACAAACCCTCTGGTCATTCATTTGTCCTTTATACATGTGGAGGGCCAGGCATGGTGCTGGGCCTAGGATGCACCATCAGTAGTGAGAGTGAAAGAGGAGGACAGGTTGTCACTCTCTGAGCCCTTCCTGCTGCCTCCAGGGGCAGGCATGGCTACACCCATGCCAGACATTTCCACTTTACCACCCATTTGCCAGCTTCCTATGTAGGCCCCTCACTTTCTTGCACCTGTCCCCCATAACTGGACTGGGACATGTAACAAGATAGTTACCATGTATTAGTGTCCAGAAGCCTGCTGCAGGTGGGCAAGTGTGGATAGCAATGCCTGAGGGCCATTTGCCCAAAATCACTAGGCTGATCTGTTGTGCACTGGAGCAGGAGGGCACATTCTGTGTGAATATGCGTGTCTTGGCATGTGAGGGTCCTTGCAGAGAGGCCTTGTTTTATGTGTTAGGGGTGGTGGTGGGAGTATGCAGAGGGCTTGTGAACCTAAAGCCTCAAGCTGAGTGGTGTGAAGGAGTGAACCTGGGGTCTCAGGCTCTACTCAACCTTTTGGGTGTGCATTAGTACCAGGTTGTAGGTTGCCAGCCCATATTCTTGGTGATTGTGGACAAAAAAGCAGACTGTAGACACTATGGTGAACCATGCAGACTGGGGTGGCCCTGTAACCCTGAGCAAATGAGAGCCCCTCTAGTGTAATGGGGAGTCAGCATCTCTCTTGGGGCTTTGTGTGGATTGTAAAACACTATTTCTAACTTTAGGCTGGCACCCAATAGCCACACCATGGTGCAGGGTACTGGGGAGGGAGCGTAGACACCAGGACAGGTTGCATTGCTCCAGCTCCAGAACCATCTGTGGTTCCCATCCTCTCCAGTTCTCAGGTACATCTGGAAGACTGCCCAGCCTTGCCCCTTCCCTTTGTCCTATCACGCACCCCATTTTCTACACCCTGTGGTTCCCTGGACAACAAGCCTGCCTCTTCTTATTGCTCAGGCTTTTCCCAATATAGGGAGCATAGCTTGCCCTCAGTTTCTCACTCTATCCTGTCAAATCCAGGTCCAGGGCTACCTCTCCCCAAGAAGGCACAGAAGGAAAAAGCTGCAAAAGGCAAGGCAGGGCTGGGATTTGAACCCTGGTCTCATTGGCTCTGCCTGCCCTGCAGGGAGCAGGGGTAGGCCAAGGTTGGGGGAGTAGCACCATTCTGCAGACAGGAAAGGTAGGGAATCCAAAAGGATGTGAAATGGGCTTCTTCCTCCAGCTGGTGCACACTGGCTATGGGGGTGACCTTGGGCCCATGTCCTCCCCCCTTGACATTCATGCTCTGTACTCAGGGTAAGTTCCTGTCTATGTTTGTGACCAGAACTGGGCTTGGTCATGTTGGGTCCTGTTGTACCCACAGGAATAAGAGAAGAAATGATGCTGAAGGGCAGGGTTTAGGCAGCCCCCAGGTCTTCTCCATCTTTGCTGTTGTCAGACTGAGGACAGTGGCCTGGGACTGTCCCCCACTATCTGCTCTTCTCTGCCTCTGAGCCTGGCCCCAACCCTACCGGCAGGAGATGCCCTTTCTGGCAGCTAGGGACAAGGCTGGGGTGTTGAGATCCATGCCTTGTTGTTTCTGACTACTCACTGTGGGGCATAGAAAGAGTTGCCTATGCCTGGGTTGGGGACTCCTTGTGTTGGCAAGTATGGACCTGCCCTGCTTGTGTGTGGGTTTTCCATGTGCCTATGTCACAGACAAGCCCGCTTCTCCCCAAACCACCCTACTATGATATAGCCCACCCAGGACTACAGCCCACTTTGGCCCTGCTTAATTATGGGAACTTGTCTTACCTGTGTCCTGCTTCCACAACTCTGCCCCTGCTGTTCTCTCTGCTGGAGCACTTCCTGTCTGTGCCCCCCTTCCCCTCACAGCCTTGAGGTTTTGTTAATAACTGTAATCTCTAGTCACCTGTGGCGCCTGATTCTCTGAGTGTCCAGTACATGGATATGGCCAGGGGTCATGTGAGTGATGGGTGGCAAGAAGCTGTCCTCATCTACTAGGCTCTCCTAGAAACTGTCAGCCTCCCCGCTTTGAGAGGAGGGTCCAACTATAGTGAACTTGGGTTTGTTTGGGCCTGGGCAGGACAGCATCAGCCTCGAGGTTGTCACCACATTCCCAAGCATAGCTGGCACCCTGAGTTGGTGTCCTGGGGACAAGGCCCAGGAATCTGCATTTCAGCCTGTGCCTACGTATCAGTGGTGGCCCCCAGGGTTCCCCAGGCATGGGGTTCAACTCCCTGCCACCATGCACTCTTGCTGCACTGTCATTCCCACTGGGGCAGGGGTGTGGCCCAGGTCCCTCATGGATCCCAATTTCCAAGATGGGGCAATCCCACCCTCCCAAGCTCTTCCCTCTCTCAGCTTCTTCATGTGAGTAGGATTTGGGAGCCAACAGGTCTCTGAAGTACAGTCAGTAAATTGGGCTCCTGGCCACTAAGGGCTCCATGGAGGGCCACCCGAGGGAAAGCTGCATGGTCCCTCTCCTGTGCTAACCATCACATTTGAGTTTCATAGTGTGGCTGTAGGCTTGGCCAGCTCCATGTGCTTGGGATCAAGGCCCACTTCTTCAACTGTGCAAAGGATCAGTGGTGGGTTGGGGGGAGCATCTGTGGCTTCTATCTTTCATCCCAACTTTGGCGAATCCCCTGCCCTTTTTCCAGGCCTCACTTTTCTTCACGTGGCTCTGCTAAAAGCCAACATTTCAGGAGCAGGACGTCTACCTGGGGCTACGTTCTTTGGGTCAGGCACAAATCTGTGAGGCTGAGTGTTTTAGCCCTCCTTTTATAGGTGAGGAAATTGAGGCATAGGAAGGTTCCCTCAAGGGCCAACAGCAGTCCCCAGCTTATAGTTCTTAGAACACAGTCTCCTGTCCTCAGGGAGTTTAGAAAGTCAGACGTGGTATCAGGAGAAACTGGAAGTGTGTGCTGGGGCTTGGCCCAGTCAGTGTGGGCTTCCTGGAGGAGGGGGCACCAGACTGCAATTTGATTCAGAGAAGAAAGAGGACTGGGGGTGAAGATAATATTTCAAGTGGGAAAGGTCATGTTGGGGGGACAGCATGGCCAGGGCAAGGGGAGTTTGCCAAATAGGAAGGGAACCATTGCAGCAGGGGTGGAGGCAACCACAATTCAGGGTGGGTTTGGGGGGCCATAGTGGGTTTAGAGGGTACCATTGAGGCAACACAGCTGTATGTGGGGGGAGGACAGTGGCTAACCACCTAGGAGGTGGGACCTGGAGATGGTAGGAAGGGAACCCCTCCCTCAGAGATGTCTGACCCTGATTCACCTGTCCTACTTCTTCTGTTCAAAGCCCTGTATGGGGGGTGGGGGTGCTGTCTTCCTTGGGATCAGGGTGAGGCTGTCCTTGAATGCCCCCTGCAACCTCCTGGATGAGCAGCTCCCTGGCCTAGGCTGGACAGACATGCAGATCCTACTAACTTTTTATCTTTCATTATTGTGAAGTTAGCAACACTTTTACTCCTCTCAATGCCACTTTTATATTGACACAATATCCCTGTGTCTCTCTAGCCTCCACAAAGCCTACGGTTGGGGTTCTCCCAGACTCCTAGGCGTGGACTCAAGATGTCTCAAAAGGCCCACCCTGGAGGTGTGGGTATCAGGGACTTGGGCAGCCATTCCTATCAGAGACCCTGAACAACTGACCCTGCCACTCCACAGGGTGGGACCTCCAGCCCAGGCAGGTTGAAGTCAGTGTCATGTTCCCAAGAGTCCCCTGAGCATCGCTCATATCTTTGGAGGTGTCCTGAGTTCAGACCTAGGAGTCTACATTGGGCTGAGACCTCAGCTCCCCTTGAGCTGGGAGGGTCCCTTGGTCCAAGGAAAATTGCAGGTGGTTTATACAATCAGCCTTGGTTTCCCCACCCGTCAGGGAGTTGATGTCAGAGGGTCTGTATTCAGGTCCTAGGGCAGACACAGTGAACTGAATAGCTTGAAACAATGGAAATTCTCTCACAGTTTGGAGATTGGAAATCTGAAATCAAAGTGTTGGCAGAGCTGTGTTCCCTCTAGAGGCTCTAGGGACACTGTGTCCCGTGCTCTCTCTTCCACCTTCTAGTAGCTGCCAGCAGTGCTTGGTGTCCCTTGGCTTATAACCATGCACTGCAACTCCTGTCTCTCTTGTCAAATGGCCATCTCCTCTGTGTGTCCCTCCTCTTGCATTCAGAGCCCACCCTATACCAATGTGACCTCATCATAATTGAGTTAAGAGGCTCTATTTCCAAATAAGAACTCATTCTGATGTTCTGGGTGGACATGAATTTTGAGGGACACTATACAACCCACAACAGAATTCTTGCCTTCTTCATTTTTGCCAACCTAAGGGTGCCAAGGACCAGAGGGAAAACCTAGGGTCTGAGGGTAGGACGTGGAGTGTCTTCAGATTAAATACTGCAGGGGTGTAGCCCACAGGTTGGGGCTCCCAGCTGGCTGGCCCCTACAGCCGCTGCCAGGGAAGGACTGTCCTAGGAAGTGGTTTCTGTCCTTACCATGTTCCCCCTACACACACATAGGCTGCAAGATCAAGGCTCTACGCGCCAAGACGAACACATACATCAAGACGCCAGTACGTGGGGAAGAACCTGTCTTCATCGTGACCGGCCGCCAAGAAGACGTAGAAATGGCCAAGCGTGAGATTCTGTCTGCCGCTGAGCACTTCTCTGTGATCCGTGCTACGCGCAGCAAGGCTGGTGGGCTGCCTGGCACCGCGCAGGGCCCACCCAACCTACCAGGACAGACCACCATCCAGGTGCGTGTGCCCTACCGCGTGGTGGGGCTTGTGGTGGGGCCCAAGGGCGCCACCATCAAACGTATCCAGCAGCGAACGCACACATACATCGTGACACCTGGACGCGACAAGGAGCCAGTGTTTGCAGTGACAGGCATGCCTGAGAATGTAGACCGGGCCCGAGAGGAGATTGAGGCGCACATCACGCTGCGCACTGGCGCCTTCACCGACTCTGGGCCCGACAGCGACTTCCATGCCAATGGCACCGACGTCTGCCTGGACCTGCTCGGGGCAGCTGCAGGCCTCTGGGCCAAGGCCCCCAACCCTGGGCGGCGGCCCCCCTTGCCCACTGCCAGCCTCCGTGGGGACAGTGCCCTGGGTGCCCCAGGGGGTCCCGAGGCCTTCTACCCAGGCAGCCGTGGAGGACCACCAGTGCCGGACACGGGTCCTGCCAGCCCCTATGGCGGCTCAGGCAATGGGGGCTTCACCTTCAGCGGGGATGGCCCAGGGGCCCCCACAGGGCCAACTACCCCCGAGGACTGTGACTTTGGCTTTGACTTTCTGGCACTGGACTTGACAGTGCCCACAGCAGCCACCATATGGGCCCCCTTTGAGCGTACGACACCAGTGCCAGCCTTCAGTGGCTGCTCTGCAGTCAATGGGACCCCTGCGCCACCCACCCCAGGTGTCCGGCGCAGCAGCGGGGCTGGTACCCCGCGACACTCTCCCACACTGCCTGAACCTGGTGGCCTGGGACTGGAGCTCCCACTGGCCCGCCGTGGCCCCCCTGACCCAGTGGGCGCCCTGCCCTGGAGGCCCCCCCAGGGTTCTCTGTCATCTTTCTCAAGTAGCAGCAGCTTTTCCACAGCCACCTCGCTGCCCAGCAGCTCCTCAGCCTCCTCATGCTCCCCCCTGGACTCCAGCACCTCCGAAAGCAGCCGCAAGCCCTCGGCCACAGCGTCCTCGGGGTCTTCAGCCTCAGTAAGCTCCGCTGCCCCTGGCCCGGCCCCAGTACGGGAGTGTGTGGTGTGCGCGGAGGGCGAGGTGATGGCTGCACTAGTGCCCTGCGGCCACAACCTCTTCTGCATGGACTGCGCTGTGCGCATCTGCGGCAAGAGCGATCCTGAGTGCCCCGCCTGCCGCACCCCTGCCACCCAGGCCATTCATATCTTTTCCTAACAAGTCACCTCGCCGCACCAGCGGCTATGGGGCCATCTGTAGACACCTGGAGTGAGCATGTGCTCTGAGCTGGGGTGGGGGAAGAGAGGGATGGCCAGCAGGGGACGGAGGGGCAGGTCTGTGGGGGGGGGGAGCAGGGGGCAGTGTGGCCAGTGTTTACAGACGAGCTTTAACTCCGGTCCCAGGCATGGAGACAGCGACCCAGCAGCCCAGTGGCACCTCAATTCTTAAGAAAAAACAGTATTGAGTTGACAGGTTAAAATAAACCAGAGAGAAAAGGTCTGTTGCACTTTTTATTTGAGACACACACACCCCCAGGGTGATCTTTAAAAAAACAAACAAACAAACAAAAAACTCCAATTTTTACAACAATTGGTTGTCCTTCTTTTCTATGAAGTAGATTTCTAATCTCACAGTGTTGTTTTTGTGCAGTCTTAGCCCCTGCAGTAAGTTCCACCAGGAAGATGGTGACATTTTTATTCCCTTTTCACTCCCTTTTTGGGGCTAGCCAGTTACCCTTTTGTAGGTCAGCCCCACAAAAGGCCAGAGGGGGTGGAGAACGGGCTCAAGGTGCATCCCAACCAGAAATTTATAACTTTTTTTATTTTTAATTATTAATCTTCTGCTGTGGTTTATGTTGTCCCTTTTTAAATTTTTTTAATTGTTTTTTTAAACTTTTACTTTTTACCTCTTGTGTATATGTAGCAAATTTATAGGGAAATATGTACTTTATGGAATAAATTTTAAGAACTAAAATATATTTTATTTTAAAGTAACGGACCTTTAATCTTACGCAGCTAAATTACTGATTATATATTTGCTGAGCTGACTTAAGGGTTCAGAAAATTGTATCAAGAGTTTTATTTTTTGACTCCAAAGCCTTCTTAATAAAGTCTTTTTATGACATGTGAGCCCTTGGCGTGGTGTGGGGCTGGTGGGCACAAGGAGGTCGGGTGGGGGAGGGACCCTCATACCCAGCTCCTCACTCTCCATCTTCCAGATAATGAAATCTGGCTCAGGGTACCCCCATTCCAGGCCCTACCACAAGCCAGGCTCTGTGCTCTGTTCCAATGAGGACATAGAGTCTGTCAGGGAGATGGTCCAGCCAGGCCCCCCTTTCATGAGGCTCAAGCCCTCCACATCCCTAGGGTTGGTCAACTGTGAGGCCAGTTATAGCCACTATGGAAGTGGAAGTGCCAGGCTGTCTTTTCTTGGGGCACCTGCCCCCCCCAACAGGATGGGATCTACGTGTCACTGTAGAGATGGGGATACTGAGCTCAAAATCTGCATCGTAGGTCCTAACACCTCCCTGTCCCAGAAACGTCTGAATAATGAGCCACAGGCCTCCCCCACCTACCTTAGGTCTAGTCAGGACTGGCCCGTTGGGCTGCCAGACACAGTTCAGGTATGGGTTGGCATTAAAGCAAGGACTCGGGGACCAGGGGTTAGACCAGTGGTCGTCATACCAGCTCATGAACCACATGCGGCTCTTTAACCCCTTGAGTGTGGCTCTTCCACAAAATACCACGTGCAGGCGCTACCTCAATAAGGAATGTACCTACCCATATAGTTGAAGTTTTAAAAATTTGGCTCTCAAAAGAAATTTCAATTGTACTGTTGATATTTGACTCTGTTGACTAATGAGCTTGCCGACCACTGGTTAGACCATCAATAGGTGCCACCAAAGTTCTGAAGGAGGGAAGGAAACTGGAGTAAAGGGAGATTAGGGTGTGAAACATGGTGACAGGGAGGAGCCCAGGGACAAGAGTTTCCACAGGCTGCTGGCCTAAGGAGTGGGCAGTAAGGAGGGATCTGGGAAACAGACCACTAAGAAATCTAGGAAGGCATACTGGAGCAATCTGGAGAGCTTCCAAGAGGAGGCTGGGGGGGTTGGGACAACAGATGGAGCAACAGGAAGAGATGGAGAGAGCTACAGATGGACAGGATACCCCAAGAACAGTGAACCCAGTGTCAGCCATATCAGACCCTCTGGCTGACAAATGGAAGCACCTTGAGGACTGAACTATGCTCAGGGCTTCAGGGCATGGGGCAAGTCTCAGAAAGAGCCCCCCACACACACGCACAGTTTCAGGCCAGCCTGCTTGGAATTTCCCCATCTGGAAAACAGGGTCCTCCCACGTCCATACTCCCAACTCTGGTGAGGCTCAAGGAGGTCGAGTGGGTTGAATTGTGGCCCCAAAAGATATATCCCCCAGAACCTGTGATTGGGATCTTATTTGGAAAAAGGGTCTTTAAAGATATATAATCAAAGTTCTTGAAATTAGGTCATCCTGGTTTGGGATGGCCCTAAATTCAATGACAAATGTCCACAGAAGGGACAGGAGAGATACAGACATTCAGATGGATATTTCCAACACAGACACGCAAAAGGCCATGTGATGATGACAAGGCAGAGACAAGGGTGATGAAGCCACAGGTGGCGGGAAGCCTAGAGCCCTCAGAACCTGGAAGAGGCAGGAAGAACACTGCCCTGGAGGGAGTATGGCCCTGCCACACCTTGATTTTGAGCTTCTGACCTCTGGAACAGAGAGAAAAAATGCCAATTGTTTTAAACTGTCCACTTTGTGGTAATTTGCTTCATCATTCACGCGAGACCAATACAGGTGGGTGGGTCATGCTTAACCCTGGCCCAGGCCACAGTTCAGAGGTGGAATTGGACATGGCTGCAGTGGCCCCAGGAGACCTGGGGTAAGGTCAGGCCCTAGCCAGCCTACAGGAGGCAGTGAAGTTAGCAGGGAGGTGAGACTGAAGACAAGACCATGAATCAAAAGGGCAGCAAGAGGGGCTGAAGGGTCAGGAAAGGTGGGTGTGAGCTGCGCACTGCAGCCCAGCTCCACAATGGTGGGGTGAGGGACTGGGTTCTTGGGTCAGCTTTACCTCTTGATAGCCCTGGGTGAGTCAGCTTGTCAGTTTGCTGCTGTAATTTGGGGAGAAAAGAGGCACCACAAAACTACCTGGGATGCCCCGGGAGCTCAGCAGGGGATAGAGAATGATGAGGTGGCTGGATGACTGGCCACAGGAAGGTCAAGCCCAGGGCTTAGGCCCAAATCCAGTCTGGCCAGAGCTCTCTCAAGGGGTTTCTGAAAGATGAAATAGTAAATGGGAGTGGGGCCCCAAACCAGGGGGTGAGGCCTTCACCTCTGGTGGTCTGAGGATGTGTTGTCTTAGAATTTTCCAGAAAAATATGAGGATTGTGCTCACTCCCTGCTGACAGCTTGTGAAGCTGATAAAAGGAAGGCCAGAGCTTCTGAGGCCCTCAGGGAAGATGGAGAGGTGGCCAAGCCAGAGGGAGATTGTGGAGCTTGCTGTTTGGACACTGGATTCAGTAGTATCTGAAGGCAGCCTATCTCACCCTCTCAGTTATGAGCACCAATCAGCTCTCCTTTGTTTAGCTACTGAAAGTTGGAGTAACTCTGAGAGACGGACAGACAGGGACAGACAGATGGGAAGGGAGAGATACGAGAAACTCAGTTGTGGCACTTGAGTTGTTCATTGATTGCTTTCTCATATGTGCCTTGACAAGTGGCGGGGGGGGGGTGTTCCAGCCAAGCCAGTGACCCCTTGCTCAAGCCAGCGACCATGGAATCATGTCTGTGATCCCATATTAAGCCAGTGACCCCACACTCATGCTCAAACTGGATGACCCCGCGGTCGAGCTGGCAATCTGGGGGTTTTGAACTTGGTCAGGCAAGTTGGAGTTACTCCAACTTATAACCACCTACAGGGACCACATTCCTGGTGAAAGAGCTGGGAAGCATTTTTTGTTTTTGTTTTTTTTCAGCAAAATCAAGTACCCTATACACAGTTTCTCCACACCTCGGCACACATATGGGCGCTGGAGGCTGAGGCCTGGCTAGTATCCTGGATGCAAGCTCTCATTCCATTGTCACTTGTTTCTGTTGGTTCATGGACTCAGCACAGCCTCCCTCACCCTTGGACCCTCCCCTTTAAGAGAATAAAGCCACATTGGCTCACATTGGACTTTAGCAGCCAACAGAATTTAAATATAAATAGCCACGTGGCTGGTAGCTCCTGTATGGGATGGCATTCCTCTAGAATGGTGTTTAATGATGAGAAGCTTCTAGAGCTACACTGTCAAACACAGGAGCTGCCAGCTACATGGGATGACTGACCGTGACAGGTGGCTTGTGCAACCGAGAGACTGAATTTTCTTTTTTTTAGATTTTATTTATTGATGCTAGAGAGAGGAGAGAGAGAAGCAGGGAGCAGGAAGCATCAATTCGCAGTAGTTGCTTCTCATATGTGCCTTGACTGGGCAAGCCCAGGGTTTCAAACCAGCGACCTCAGCATTCCAGGCCAATGGCTTTATCCACTGCGCCACCACAGATCAGGTGAGAGATTGAATTTTCTATTTTATTGGGGTTGAGTGTAAACTTAGATAGCCCCAGACAAAAGGAAATATGTAGGGAAGCTATTTGCTCTGCAGATCTTAAAATATTTTTAGAGCCAGGGAAGCAGGAGAGCCACCATGCCCTAAGATTGTTAAGAGAGTGTGGGTGGGTGGAGGCCCTGACCACAGTGGGCCCAAAGCAACAAAGGCCACAGAGGAGGGACAATTCATGGGCCGTTATGGTTGGCAGAATAACTGCCCCCACACTTTCTCAATCCTGGTCCTGGGACTTGTGGACATGTCTCCTCACATGGTAAGAAGACTTTGCAAATGGCATTAAGTCAAGGACCCTGAGGGGCCCAGTGTCATCACAAAGCTTTTCATAAGAGGAAGGCAGGAGGGTCAGAGTCAGAGATGGAAGAGGCTGCGCTGCCACGAGCCAGAGATGTGGCACTTCTAGAAGCTGGAAAAGGCCAGTAACTATTCTTCCCTGGAGCCTCCAGAAGGACCAGCCCTGCCCACACCTGGAGTTTAGAATTTCTGACTTCCAGAATTGTCAGAAAATAAATTTGCATTGTTTTAAACCACCAAGTTTGTAGTCTTATGTTACAGTAACTATTTGAAACTCACACAGCTGTGTTAAAAGTTGCCCAACTCGGCCTAGGCGCAGTGGATAAAGCATTGACCTGGAACACTGAGGTCGCCAGTTCAAAACCCTGGGCTTGCCTTGTCAAGGCACATATGGGAGTTGATGCTTTCTGCTCCTTCCTCCTTCTCTCTCTCTCTTTCTCTCTCTCTCTAAAATGAATAAAGTCTTTAAAAAAATGTTTTTAAAAAGTTGCCCACTCAGCAACTCAGTTGGCCAGTTGGCTCAGTGGTAGAGTGTAGATGTCCTGAGTTCCATTCCCAGTCAGGGCACACAGGAGAAGCAACCATCTGCTTCTCCACCCCTCCCACTCCAACTTTTCTCCCTCTCCCACAGCCATGGCTCCACTGATTGAAGTGTACTGGCCCAGGGTACTGAGAATGTCTCATAGAGCCTCTTGCCTCAGGTGTTAATAATAGCTCAGTTGCGAGCATAGCCCCAGACAGGGTTTGCCAGGTGGATCCTGGTTGGGGCGCGTGCAGGAGCCTGTCTCTATATCTCCCCTCTTCTCTTTTGGAAAAGAAGAAAAAAGTTGCCCAACTTTTTTTTTTTTTTTTTTTTTGTGACAGAGTCAGAGAGGAACAGACAGACAGAAAAGGTGAGAGATAATTCTTCATTGCTGCACCTTAGTTGTTCATCAATTGCTTTCTCATCTGTGCCTTGGCCTGGGGCTATAGCAGACCGAGCAACCCCTTGCTCAAACCCGAGGAGCCTGCGCTCAAGCTGGCGACCTCGAGGTTTGGAACCTGGTCCTCTGCATCCCAGTTCAACACTCTATCCACAGTACCACCACCTGGTCAGGCATTGCCCAACTCTTTAGAGAAAGGACTGATTCTATGGCCTTCCCAGGCAAACATGTTTGAAAACTGCCCCCACCAGGCCCTGGCCGGTTGGCTCAGCTGTAGTGCACTGGCCCAGCATGTGGATGTCCTGGGTTCAATTCCCAGTCAGGGCACAAAAGAGAAGCAACCATCGGTTTCTTCACCCCTCCCCTTCTCCCTTCTCTCTCTCTATCTCTCTCTTCTTCTTCCTCAGCCAAAGCTCACTTAGAGCAAGTTTGGCCCTGGGCGCTAAGGATGGCTCCCTGACCTCTGCCTCAGGTGCAAAGAAGAGCTCGGTTGCTGAGCAACAGAGCAACACCCCAGATGGGCAGAGCATAGCCCCATAGGGGGCTTGCCAAGTGGATCCCGGTCTGGGTGCATGAGGGAGTCTGTCTCTCTGCCTCCCTTCCTCTTATTTAAGAAAAAAAGGAAGAACCCGCCTCCCCCCACCCCCGCCAAGGATGGGGACATGTCCAAGGACACAGGAGTCACCAGCTGAGATACCTCAATGGAAGAACTGAAGCAATTCATCCTAGAAGACACAAGATGTCCAGTTAATTTGAATTTTAGATAAATCTTTTTGTATATTTTTTGCTTTATAAGACGCACCTGACCATAAGATGCACCTAGAGTTTTAAGGGGGAAAATAAGAAAAAAAATATTCTGAACCAAATGGTGTGTTAAAATATTTAATAAAATATACCACAATAATATTTCAACAATGTAAACTCAACAGCAGTATTAACAACTATTAGCACTGTTATTAACAAATGAGAAGAAACTTTAATGTTCAAATAACTCTTCTAGTTGTTCGGGAACCCCGGGAACTCATCATCGCTAGTGTCAATTTAAGAAGCTCAGTTGTTCACAATCACTGGTATCACTTTGCTATTTTCATATATGATACCATCTTCAGTGCTCTTCAGTGCCATCTAAGGCATTGCTAATGCCACGTTTTTTTATTTTTTTATTTTTATTTTTTGTGACAGAGACAGAGAGAGGAACAGACAGACTGGAAAGGAGAGAGATGAGAAGCACCAATTTTTTGTTGTGGCACCTTTGTTTTTCAGTGATTGCTTTCTCATATGTGCCTTGACCGAGGGGGCTAAAGCAGACTAAGTGACCCCTTGCTCAAGCCAGTGACCTTGGGTTTAAGCTGATGAGCCTTGCTCAAACCAGATGAGCCCGCGCTCAAACTGGCGACATTGGGGTTTCGAACCTGGGTCCTCCGTGTCCCAGTTCGACGTCTATCCACTGCGCCACCGCCTGGTCAGGCCACTAATGCCACATTTTTTTTTTTTTTTTTTTTTTTTACGCTTTTTTTTTTTTTTTTTTTTTTCATTTTTCTGAAGCTGGAAACAGGGAGAGACAGTCAGACAGACTCCCGCATGCGCCCGACCGGGATCCACCCGGCACGCCCACCAGGGGGCGACGCTCTGCCCACCAGGGGGCGATGCTCTGCTCATCCTGGGCGTCGCCATGATGCGACCCTCCTGGGTGTCGCCATGTTGCGACCAGAGCCACTCTAGCGCCTGGGGCAGAGGCCACAGAGCCATCCCCAGCGCCCGGGCCATCTTTGCTCCAATGGAGCCTTGGCTGCGGGAGGGGAAGAGAGAGACAGAGAGGAAGGCGCAGCAGAGGGGTGGAGAAGCAAATGGGCGCTTCTCCTATGTGCCCTGGCCGGGAATCGAACCCGGGTCCTCTGCACGCTAGGCCGACGCTCTACCGCTGAGCCAACCGGCCAGGGCGCCACATTTTTTTTTAATGCACCACAGTTTCATTCTTCACTGACTGCCATGATGTTCTCACCCACTCACAAACTTGAGTGACAGTGGGTCTCTCATTTGTCCAGTTGGTGTCAGATAATGATTACCAGCAGCCATCCATTTGTTCCACTTTTCTTGCATAAAGACTTTAAACGGTTTGTTGATGGAAACGTTGAGAGGTTGCAACTGACTGGTAAGACTCCCAGTAATTACAGCTAGATGAGTCTTCACTTCTTTAAAGTTTTTTTTGTGTGTGGTTTTGCTAATATGTGCTCTAAACTGGTCAAGCACTAAAGGGCAGCAAGTGACATCAGCACTTCACACAGAGCTCCAGCAGCTGCAGCGCAGCCCGCCACCGCTGCAGCGAGCCTCTCACGTCTGCCCTGGATGATGCCAGATGAATGCGCCCACACAGCGTCACTCACCTTCCCTCCTGCGCTGCATGCAACTGTGGAAACCGGAACCAGGAGATCACTCAGCAGATGTTGGGGTTCCACACGCAGCCGTGGGGGGTATGATAATGCTCCCGCTGGCTCATTCTACATATGTTTACCAGCGCAGCAGCAGCTAAAAAAGTGAACATTCGCTTCATAAGACGCATAGGCATTTTCCCCTTCACTTTTTTTTTGGGGGGGGGGAGTGTGTCTTATGGAGCGAAAAATATAGTAAGTTTATCTCAAATACTTCATGTGACATCCTTCTACTTAACAGTGATGAAATTTGGATTGAACAGTGTCTAGTTGTGGGGCAGCTGTGTTAGGCTTGCTCGCTGGTTTACTGGCTGCAAGCCCTTTGCCTGATTAGTGCGTGAGCAGGTGGCAGTGCCACATGTGTATGGCCTTTATATAGAAGGCTACAGGTGCTTACATGCTCTAGAGAGGTGGGGAATTGCGGATTTCCGGATTGCTTGCCTGCCTGCCTGCCACTGTGAGGGGCCATTTTGTTGTTTGTTTGCCTAAGAGGCTGTTTCACCTGCCTGTGTGCTTGTCCGCCGTTGTGAGATTTTATTAAATGAATGGCCCAACCCTTTCTGGATTCGCAGTTTTTCTACTGTCTGCCTGAATCCAGTGTGAACCTGCCTGGCCTCAGCCACCGGCATTACACCAGTATATTTTTTTAAATCTGGTAACTATGAGGAATGGAGAGAAGGGAGAGAGTAAATTCACTAATTTGCAGGGAGCACTATGAGCTTGAGAACTACCCTTTGT